>NC_141877.1:205159518-206460590 GCF_056163025.1 Triticum urartu | reverse complement strand
CCCACGTTCGGGCCCTCTCGATGGAGGTAAAACCCTACGTCCTGCTTGATTAATATTGATGGTATGAGTATTACAAGAGTTGATCTACCATGAGATCAGAGAGGCTAAACCCTAGAAGCTAGCCTATGGTATGATTGTTGATGTGTATATTGTCCTACGGACTAAAACCCTCCAGTTTATATAGACACCGGATAGGGTTAGGGTTACATAGAGTCGGTTACAATGGTAGGAGATCTGAACATCCGTATCGCCAAGCTTGCCTTCCACGCCAAGGAAAATCCCCTCCGAACACGGGACGGAGTCTTCAATCTTGTATCTTCATAGTCCAGGAGTCCGGCTTGAAGGTATAGTTCGGCTATCCGAACACCCTCTAATCTAGGACTCCCTCAGTAGCCCCTGAACCAGGCTTCAATGACGACGGGTCCGGCGCGCAAATTGTCTTCGGCATTGCAAGGCGGGTTCCTCCTCCGAATACTTCATAGAAGATCTTGAACACAAAGATCGTGTCCGGCTCTGCAAAATAAGTTTCCACATATTGCCATAGAGAGAATAATAATATTAACACAAATCTAATCTGCTGACGTATTCCATGGTGCGACACGCCATGGCCAAGCCTTTATCCAAATCGTTTCATTATCCCACCTCAGCGCGTTATGCGAGGCGGTCTCCTTGGCATGTCTTGTCAAAGCAGAGATCGTGTCCCCTCATTTCGGGATTCTCATCAATACGGGCGTGGGTAACCCAACCGCGCCTTTGATGACGGCGCTTGGAGATAAGCAAGTTTTACCAGGCGGGTGGGGACACATAATCGCGTCCACCCATATAAGGGGATAAGGATCCACCTTTTCACCCACGCCTTCTTCCTCCTCTGCCTATCCATTCTTGCGCACTCGAGCTCCAGCGCCCAAGTCCGCACTACCACCTAGACCTTCTCCAGTCATGTCCGGAGCGGGATGCAAGTGGATGGTATCCTCCGTCACGGAGGGACACATCAAAAAGCTGAGGAAGGCCGGATATCTGGCCAGGGACATCGCGCACCGGCTCCCCGAAAAGGGGCAGCTCATCCCCACTCCTAGGCCCCATGAGAGGGTGGTATTTCTCCCCCATTTCCTCCACGGACTAGGCTTCCCTCTGCATCCATTTGTCCGGGGGCTCATGTTCTACTACGGCCTGGATTTCCACGATCTGGCCCCGAACTTCGTCCTCAACATCTCGGCATTTATCATCGTGTGCGAGCCTTTCCTCCACATCCGTCCCCATTTCGGCTTATGGCTAAAGACCTTCAACGTCAATCCGAAGGTAGTGCGCGGCAGCTAGGCGGAGTGCGGCGGCGCCATGGTTGGCAAGATGGCCAACATCCTGTGCCTCGAGGGCTCCTTTGTGGAGACCCTGAAGGGGTGGCAATCAGGGTGGTTTTACATCACCGAGCCGCGCGACGCCGAATGGGTCACACCCCCTGAGTTCCGATCCGGCACCCCCACGCGGCTCACCTCCTGGAAGGAGACAGGCCTGTCTTGGGGTAAAAAAGTAGAGCTGACCGGACTCCAAACATGCATCCAAACCCTGGTGGACAAGAATCTCAAGCTTGTCAACGTAGTCCAGGTTATGCTCGTCCACCTGATCCTCCCGTGTCAACGACGGGCCTTCAACCTTTGGGAATTCGACCCGGCGCAGCATCAAACTCTTAACAGGCTCTTCGACACGATGTACGAATATGCCTGGAGGGTGCTTTTCAAGGGCGCCGAGGCTCCCGCATCCGCTGCCGAGGATCGCGGATTCAGTACTCAACATCACGCTCATGCGGTAAGCTGTTTTTGTCCTTTTACAGGGTATCAGTTTTTCATAGTTTGACTCTATGCGGGATCTGAGTTCCCTTATCTTGGATAGGATTGGGTGGTGACGTCCGGGCAGAGCAACTATCCGGCTCCTCTGCCCGAAGGCCCAATGGACGCTCGCTTGGCGAAGCTGCTAGTTCCGGCGCCCTATGTGGTGCCGGAGAAGAAGGCCACGAAAAGGGCCACGGGGACTAGAAAGAGTGCCCGGCGCCAGGAGGTGTCGGATTCGTCATCCGACGGTCCTGAAGCACCTTCCTCTCGTGAAGACGAGGAGGAAGAAGAAGAGACCTCTCCCCCTCCAGCAGGTGGAGAAAAGAAAAGGAAGGCCGCCCTCTCCAAGGAGGCCGGAGGGTCCAAGAAGGGGAAAACCCTTCCTCCGGACTGCTCCACCGATGCCGACAACGACGAAGAGGAGTGGCAGCCCAGGGCCAAGCCCCTCGTGAAATCGTAAGTGTCCGGATACCGGGGTAATTCATAGTATTTGTTTTTCGCACAGCTTTTCCTTATGTCGAATATGTTTATGCAGCCCACCCAAAGACCGGCTCGATGCATCGTCGAGCGGCTCACTGGACCCGTCGGAGGTGAACTCGCTTCCGACGGCTTCATCCCCCCACCCTGCGGACGACACCGAAGTGTTGTCCCAACAGGTTCCAAGCCGGGAGGAGGTGGTCCTGGAGGCGCCGCAAGGCGACCTCCCGGACTCCAGGAATAAAGGGGATGAAACCCCCCAGGGCTCCAAGTCCGGCCTAAGGCCGGACACAGCTCCAGAATCTTCAAGGGTTCCAGAGTCCGGCGGGCGACCTCCTTCCAAGAGGGGCAAGCCTACCGTTCCGGTGACCTCCGTCCAACCGGAGGTGCCGGACAATATGTTGGAGGCGCTCCAAGGTGCCTCCATCGACGAGGGGCACCGCACTATTATGAGTGCGGTGATCCAGAAGGTTCAGTCCGCCAAAAGCGGACTAACTGAAGCTTGTACAAGCCTTTTAACAGGCTTTGAGGTAAGAAAAGAATGTTCAAATAATGTTACCGCATAGACAGTAGCCCCTGATGCTCTGTTGGGTGTTCGGGAAGAAAAGCCGAATAGAGGATCAAAGAATTCGCAGGAGTCTAACAAAAGGAGTCAATATGCGTATGCAGGCTTCTCTGCTAGCATCCGCCGCACTGACTACGGAAGTGGACGTGCTGAAGCAGAGTCTCGAGAAGTCCGAGCAAGAGCTCGGGCATGCCAAGAAGCAGCTCGAGAAGAAGGAAGGTAAGAAATACCCTGTTTGAATATGTATATAAAAAAGGTGCAATTGCAAAAAATGACAGGATTGACATGGCTATTGCAGGGGCCACGTCTGAGGTGGCGACCCTTAAGCAAGCGCTGCTTGAGGCCGAGAAGAGTGCGGCCGTGGAGTGCGTCGAGCGGGAGAGGTATGAGGCTGAGGTTGGCAAGGTGCAGCAAGAGCTCCAGGTTCTCATGAAGAAACATGGGAGTTTGGAGCTTGACTCGAAGACGCGAGCGTCCGAGCTCGCGGTAGCTATAGAAAATGCCAAGTCTGCCAAGGCTGAGTCCCAGAAGACCCTCTAGGAGTTGGATGAGGTGAAGAAGATTGCGGCGGGTAAGGCATTCTTTATGCAAAGCAAACACATAAACGTGAGTTACCTGTTACTTACCCGAATCCGGAGCTCTCCAGGAGCATTCGCAGATCTTCCCCGGAGTGTATCTGATGACGCCGCATTCTACCGAGCCCAGGAGGGCAGCTCGACGGAGAAGGTGTTCTGGTCTCAATACGCTGAGGCCGGACACCCCGTGCCCCTGAGCGACCAGCTGAAGCAACTGGTTGAGCTCTACAAGGCGGCCGAACAGGCCATGAAGGGCCTCCTAGTTCGGCTGTGGCCTGGAGAGGCTCTGCCTGGGAGCTATTTTGGGCTGGTGCGGCAGCTGGTGGAGGCCTGTCCGAGGCTTGAAGACATCAAGCGCTCCATCTGCATTGAAGGTGCCCATAGGGCCCTTGCCCGTGCTAAGGTGCACTGGGGCAAGCTGGATGCGGAGAAGCTTGTGAAGGACGGGCCACCGCCGGGGAAAGAGCATCGCAAGCCCGAGAATTATTATAAGGATGTTCTGAAGGGTGCCCGCCTTGTTGCGGATGAATGTACCAAGGATGTATTTTTTGAGTAAAACCCGCTCGTGTTATCATGTGCGCTGAAAACTTGTTCATATGCGCTAAGAAATGCTTCTTGAATTTAAAATATTACCTTATGTGCGGCTGTTTATCAATACTGAGAGATGGCGAGTCGTCGGCTTCTACCCCCATGTCGCTAGTGCTGGGGTGTTCGGGGATAAACCCGGGCGCTCTTTTTCCCATATTTGGGTCCTTCGAGGGAGGCGCTCAGCCCAACGAACGAGGCAATCAGACTATAATGCGTGAACACTCTCACTTAGCCATAGAATTCTATAATTTTAAATTTTGGCGAAGCCCCTAGTATTCGGAAGACCGATTTCGGGGCGCTATCCACGCCTTGGCCGGACAGAGCCGACTCCTCGCCCGAAGCGGCGTAAGTCTTTAGGGACTCGAAAAAACCTCTCGAATAGCGACCAGCTCTCGCTTCATCATGACAGTCAGTTTTAGCTTTCTCCACTGAGGTGCTCGGCCCAGCTCAACTGGGGCACAATCGCAGTGGTTCTCCTAGTGCTACCTTAGCCGATATAGCGGAACGTAAGGCACCAAAACATAGGAGCCGGGCAAACCCAACTATTGACCCAAGACATGATTCAGAGCCGATGCATACAATGCTATACGTTCGGGGTGCCGCACTTGTTAAAGTGTACGGACTTCTCACACCATGTTGAGGGGTACTGAAGCCCCTGGCGTATTTTGGCCGTACCAAAGTGTACGGGTGCAACATGTCATTAAGGAACATATATATATTAACAAAAGGTAATGCAAAAAATGGACAAAAGCTAAGCATTGTTCATTAAAATAGCTGCGATCAAAGCAGAACGATACAAGTGATGCGATAAACGAAAAGTTGGACTATTTAACATGTCTGCTTCAGAGGCAAGCTGCGGGATAGTATGCGAAACAGGTGTACTGCTCGTGATAGAGACCACCTGGGATTTCCGTAATGCGGCATGGCTTGTCTGCTTCCCTGGTCCTTGCATCGTTTGTGCGGAAATTGAACTACCGAACAAGCCTTCCAAAGAGTAGGGTCCTGGAGTAAGAGAAAAGTATAAAAAAGGTCGGCAGCCCCTGGTTTAAGTCGTGTTTTGGGCGTGCCGTGATGGTGCCCCTCCCCCTATGCCCATGGTATTTCTAGGGCATAGTTATGTACGTGAAGTACTGGCGTCGCCTTTTTGCGGGGGTTGGGGTTGGGGACGCATTGCTACGCCTTCTCAGAACGTGCCAGGCGGTCTTGTTGTAGGTTACTCCGGCCGCGCTTGGCTGTGTCCGGACGTTTAATGGCCGGACTGGAGAACTGCCCGGAGAGACTGCTTTGTACTTCCGCTGCAAGGGCCGCCGTGTGCTCCTCTGTTCGGAGGGAGCGTTCGGTGTTTCCATTGACCGTAATTACTCCAAAAGGGCCTGGCATCTTGAGCTTAAGGTATGCGTAGTGTGGGACCGCATTGAACTTGGCGAATGCGGTTTGCTCGAGCAGTGCATGGTAGCCACTGCGGAACGGGACTATGTCGAAGATTAACTCCTCGCTTTGGAAATTTTCCGGAGATCCGAAGACCACTTCAAGTGTGACTGAGCCTGTACAGCTGGCCTCTACACCTGGCATTACGCCTTTAAAGGTCGTTTTGGTGGGCTTTATCCTCGAGGGATCTATGCCCATTTTCCGCACTGTATCCTGGCAAAGCAGGTTCAGGCTACTGCCGCCGTCCATAAGGACTCTAGTGAGATGAAATCCGTCGATAATTGGGTCGAGGACCAATGCGGCGAATCCGCCATGATGGATGCTAGTGGGATGGTCTCTTTGATCAAAGGTGATCGGGCAGGAGGACCATGGGTTGAACTTTGGGGCGACTGGCTCTACCGCGTATACGTCCCTTAACGCGCGCTTCTGCTCCCTCTTGGGGACGTGGGTGGCGTATATCATGTTCACCGTCCGCACTTGTGGGGGAAAACCCTTCTGTCCATTGTTGTTCGGCGGCCGGGGCTCCTCGTCGCCATCGCTATGCAACCCCTTGTCTTCATTGTCGGCGCTTAATCTTCCTGCCTGCTTGAACACCCAACAGTCCTTGTTGGTGTGATTGGTCGGCTTTTCGGGGGTGCCATGTATTTGGCACAAGCGGTCGAGTATTCGGTCCAAGCTGGACGGGCCCCTGGGATTTCTTTTGAATGATTTTTTCCGCTGACCGGATTTAGAGCCTCTGAATCGGGCATTAACTGCCATATCCTTAGCATTGTCGCCGTTGATGCGGCGGTTCTGTTGGTTGCGACGAGACCTGCCGCTAATGTCCCTGGTGTCCGGACGACCAGGGTTCTTGGTCATATTGTTGCTACGAGCAAGCCGGCTGTCTTCTCCCGCGCAAAAGTGGGTCATGAGTGCCGTGAGTGCTGCCATAGATTTCGGCTTCTCTTGTCCTAGGTGTCGGGCAAGCCACTCGTCACGGATATTATGCTTGAAGGCTGCTAAGGCCTCTGCGTCCGGACAGTCGAGTATTTGATTTTTCTTTGTTAGGAACCGTGTCCAGAATTGCCTGGACGATTCATCTGGCTGCTGAATTACGTGGCTTAGGTCGTCAGCGTCTGGGGGTCGCACATAAGTGCCCTGGAAATTGTTGAGGAATGTGGCTTCCAGGTCCTCCCAACAGCTGATTGACCCTGTTGGCAGGCTGTTAAGCCACTGCCGGGCTGGTCCTTTAAGCTTGAGTGGGAGGTATTTGATGGCGTGGAAATCATTGCCGCGGGCCATGTGGATATGAAGGAGATAATCCTCGATCCATACCGCGGGATCTGTTGAGCCATCATACGATTCAATGTTTACGGGTTTGAATCCCTCGGGGATTTGATGATCCATTATTTCGTCTGTGAAGCACAATGGGTGTGCGGCGCCTCTGTATTGGGCGATATCATGATGTAGCTCCAATGAGCTTTGTCTACTATGTTCGGCCCTGCCGAATTTGTGGCCGGCGTGACGGTTGTCGTCTCGAGCCGTGGGGTGCCTACGCGACCATAGATCGATCTTGTTTGCCTTTTCTTGTCCTCCAACATGTCTCATAAGTCCGGCGCATATTCCCGTGCCTTGGTACGGGGTGCGGCTTGGTTGGAGGGCCATGAGGCCTCTCTGTCGCGGCCACGAGGTGGCCTGTCGGCCGCATCGAGTGCTCCCTCCTCTAATCGGGGTAGCAACCTGCGCTTCGGGTAGCACTTGGAGGGGGGTTCGGGTTTATGCTCTTCGGCCGCGAGGACTTCAGTCCATCTATCGACTAGCCGATCTTGATCAGCTTTAAGCCGTTGCTGTTTTTTCTTGAGGCTTCTTTCCATGGCCATAAGCCTGCATTGAAAACGCTCTTGTTCGACGGGATCCTCTGGCACGGCGAATTCGTCGTCGTCGAGGCTTGCCTCATCTTCGGAGGGAGGCATATGATTATCGTCCTCGACCTCTCTATCAGCCGCTCTCCCATGGGGGCTGGTTTCTCCATCCTCCTGTGCTAAATCTTGCTCGGGGGGATGTTCTTCAGCGCTTTCCGGGGTATTATTATCTCCCGTGTTGGAATCGCCGTTTTTGTGTTGGCGGGATTTTGAGCGGCGCCGCTGACGCTGGCGCTTTTGCTGTTTCTTGGAGGGGTCATCCTCCACTGTTCCATCGCCCTCTCCCTCTTTTGGGGTGTCCACCATGTATATGTCATATGACGAGGTGGCTTTCCAGGGCCTAGTAGGTGCTGGTTCTTCATCATCTCCTTCATCGGCATCCATACCGTCGATGTCTTCAGAGTCGAAGTCGAGCATGTCGGTTAAGTTGTCGATAGTGGCTACAAAGTGCGTGGTGGGTGGGTTTTGAATTTCTTCATTGTCCGTACCCCAACCTTGCTGACCATAGTCTGGCCAGGGCTCTCCTGACAAAGAGAGGGACTTCAGTGATTTCAAGATATCGCCGAAAGGCGAGTGCTGAAAGACGTCCGCGGCCGTGAACTCCATGATCGGCGCCCAATCGGATTCGCTCGGCAGGGGCGCGGAGGGTTCGGAGTCCAGAGAAGAATCCGGCCCCATGGAGTCACGAGTCTTGCAGAGTACGGGGCTGGTGTTCGGCTCAACCGCCGTTGGGATCGCAGCCCCCGAGGCGGTGTCCAATCACCCATCCTCAATCGGCGCGGCCGGCTCCGAACTAGGGGTCGGAGCCGATGCGGGTGCGGCCTCCAGGGCACTGTTCGGCGGCAGAGCTAGATCATGCTCGTCGTGACAGCGCGGCGCGCTCGGCAGTGGTTCGAATCCGTCGAAGATCAAGTCCCCGCGGATGTCGGTCGTGTAGTTTAAACTTCCGAATCTGACCTGACGGCCAGGGGCGTAGCTTTCGATCTGCTCTAGATGGCCAAGTGAATCGGCCCGCAGTGCGAAGCCGCCAAAGACGAAGGTCTGTCCAGGGAGGAAGGTCTCACCCTGGACTGCATCGCCATTGATGATCGTAGGAGCCATCGGGCCTGACGGCGACGGCATAGAGGAACTCTCAATGAAAGCACCAATGTCGGTGTCAGAACCGGCGGATCTCGGGTAGGGGGTCCCGAACTGTGCATCTAGGCCGGATGGTAACAAGAGGCAGGGGACATGAAGTTTTACCCAGGTTTGGGCCCTCTTGATGGAGGTAAAACCCTACGTCCTGCTTGATTAATATTGATGGTATGGGTATTGCAAGAGTTGATCTACCACGAGATCAGAGAGGCTAAACCCTAGAAGCTAGCCCATGGTATGATTGTTGATGTGTATATTGTCCTACGGACTAAAACCCTCCAGTTTATATAGACACCAGATAGGGTTAGGGTTACATAGAGTCGGTTACAATGGTAGGAGATCTGAACATCCGTATCGCCAAGCTTGCCTTCCATGCCAAGGAAAATCCCCTCCGGACACGGGACGGAGTCTTTAATCTTGTATCTTCATAGTCCAGGAGTCCAGCTTGAAGGTATAGTTCGGCTATCCGAACACCCCCTAATCCAGGACTCCCTCAGTAGTGTTCACTAAATTCATCACCTTCATACCGTTCAAAAATGATCCATTAATAAGGTTGATCAAGTCTTATTAACAACCACTTTCGATTAGCATGAAACCGAAGAACTTTCGTAAATCACTAGGTTATCTCAATGGGGATATGCATGTCCCCAACAATATGCGTTTCATATTTCTTTTTGACAGTAGGTAGAGGTATTTGAGAACTTCCAGTAGTGATTGTCGGAGATTTTTCAATAACATTAATACCATTCACTTGGAATTGTTTCTTCGGAAAGTGCACCGTATGCTCATTACCATTAATATGAAAATTGACCTTGCTTTTATTGCAATCAATAACAGCCCCTGCAGTATTCAAGAAGGGTCTACCAAGGATAATCGACATATTGTCGTCCTCGGGCATCTCAAGTATAACAAAGTCAGTCAAAATAGTAACATTAGCAACAACAATGGGCACATCCTCACAGATACTGATAGGTATGGCAGTTGATTTGTCATCCATTTGCAAAGATATTTCAGTAGGTGTGATTTTCTTCAAATCAAGTCTTTTATATAAAGATAAAGGCATAACACTAACACCAGCTCCTAAATCACACAAAGCAGTTTTCACATAATTCTTTTTGATAGAGCAAGGTATAGTTGGTATTCCTAGATCTCCAAGTTTTTAGGCAATCGATCTTTAAAAGTGTAATAAGCAAGCATAGTGGAGATTTCATCTTCCGGTATTTTTCTCTTATTAGTGATGATGTCTTTCATATACTTTGCATAAGGAGGCATTTTTAGGATATCAGTCAGGCAAGTACGCAAAAAGACTAGCCTCAACATTTCAGAAAAGCGTTCAAATTCTTCATCATCATTCTTTTTAGTTGACTTAGGTGGAAAAGGCATAGGTTTTTGAACCCACGGTTCTCTTTCTTTACCGTGTTTTCTAGCCACAAAGTCTCTTTTGTCATATCTTTTATTCTTAGGTTGTGGGTTATCAAGATCAACAGGTGGTTCTATCTCAACATCATTGTATGGTTCTATATTATTTGGTTGGGTATCTTCATGAACATTAGCATTTTCTTTTTCATTATCACTAGGTGAGTGTTCATTACCAGACTGGGTTTCAGCATCAGAGATAGGAACTTCATTATCATTGTCAGGAGGTTTTTCTATTTCAGGTTCACTAGGAGCATGTAGAGTCCTATCATTCTTCTTTTTCTTTTTATTTTTAGAAGGACTAGGTGCACTAGTGTTGTCTCTTTGTGAATATTGTTCAATTCATTTTGGGTGTCCCTCAGGATAAAGTGGTTCCTGGGTCATTTTACCTCCTCTAGTTGCAACTCTAATAGCAAAGTCATGCATATTATGATTCATTTCATCACATAATTCTCTTTGAGATTTAGCAACTTGTTTTAACTGAGTTTGAAACATAGAAGCATGCTTTCCAACACCTCTAACATCATTTGATATTCTAAATAACAAGTCACTCAAGCGAGCAATCATATCAGAATTGTATTTCAATTGTTCCATAACATTTGCATTGAAGTGATCTTGTTTTCTAATATAGTTTTCAAACTCATAAAGACATTGACTAGGATGAGGATTGTCATTATCGTTGTTGGTGTATTAAGCCCATGTATTTCTTCAATAGAAGGTAAATTTTTAACATTCTCAGCTTTAATACATTTTTCCTTCATAGATTCCTTTGCCGCTTGCATATCTTCAGGACTGAGATATAATATACCCCTTTTCTTCGGAGTGGGTTTAGCTGGTGGTTCAGGAAGAATCCAATCATCATATTTTTCAATATATTATTCAATAATTCTTCAGCTTGTCCAACAGTTCGTTCCCTGAAAACACAACCAGCACAACTATATGCTGGGAAACACAGTAATTTCAAAAAAAATCCTACGCACACCCAAGATCATGGTGATGCATAGCAACGAGAGGGGAAGAGTGTTGTCCACGTACCCTCGTAGACCGTAAGCGGAAGCGTTATGACAACGCGGTTGATGTAGTCGTACGTCTTCACGGTCGACCGATCCTAGTACTGAAAGTACGGCACCTCCGCGATCTGCACACTTTCACCTTGTTGACGTCCCACGAACTCTCGATCCAGCTGAGTGTCGAGGGAGAGCTTCGTCATCACGATGGTGTGATGACGGTGATGATGATGCTACCGTCGCAGGGCTTCGCCTAAGCACTACGATAATATGACCGAGGTGGATTATGGTGGAGGGGGGCACCGCACACGGCTACGGGATCAATGATCAACTTGTGTGTCTATGGGGTGCCCCCTGGCCACGTATATAAAGGATGGAGGGAGGAGGAGGCGGGCCCTCATAGGGCGCGCCCAAAGTGTGTAGTCCTACTAGGACTCCCTAGTCCTAGTAGGATTCCACCTCCTACATGGAATAGGAAAAAGGGAAGGGAGAAGGAGAAGGAAGGAAGGGGGCGCCCCCTTTCCCTAGTCCAATTCGGACCAGTCCATGAGGAAGGGGCGCGGCCACCCTTGAGGCCTTTCTCTCCTTTCCCTTATGGCCCATTAAGGCCCAATACGAATTCCCGTAACTCTCTGGTACTCCGGAAAATACCTGAATCACTCGGAACCTTTCCGATGTCCGAATATAGCCTTCCAATATATCAATCTTTACGTCTCGACCATTTTGAGACTTATTGTCATGTCCCCGACCTCATCCGGGACTTCAAACAAACTTTGATCATCAAATCACATAACTCATAATACAAATCGTCACAGAACGTTAAGTGTGCAGACCCTACGGGTTCGAGAACTATGTAGACATGACCGAGACTCATCTCCGGTCAATAAACAATAGCGAAACCTGGATGCTCATATTTGCTCCGACATATTCTACGAAGATCTTTATCGGTCAAACCGCATAGCAACATACGTTGTTCCCTTTGTCATCAGTATGTTACTTGCCCGAGATTCGATCGTTGGTATCATCATACCTAGTTCAATATCGTTACCGGCAAGTCTCTTTACTCGTTCCGTAATGTATCATCCTGCAACTAACTCATTAGTCACATTGCTTGCAAGGCTTATACTGATGTGCATTGCCGAGAGGGCCCAGAGATACCTCTCTAATACAAGGAGTGACAATCTTAATCTCGATCTATGCCAACTCAACAAACACCATCGGAGACACCTGTAGAGCATGTTTATAATCACCCAGTTACGTTGTGACGTTTGATAGCACACAAGGTGTTCCTCTAGTATTCGCGAGTTGCATAATCTCATAGTATGAGGAACATGTATAAGTCATGAAGAAAGCTGTATCAATGAAACTGTAACGATCATCGTGCTAAGCTAATGGATGGGTCAAGTCAATCACATCATTCTCTAATGATGTGATCCCGCTTATCAAATGACAACTCTTTGTCCATGGCTAGGAAACTTAACCATCTTTGATTAACGAGCTAGTCAAGTAGAGGCATACTAGTGACACTCTATTTGTCTATGTATTCACACATGTACTAAGTTTCCTGTTAATACAATTCTAGCATGAATAATAAACATTTATCATGATATAAGGAAATATAAATAAAAATTTATTATTTCCTCTAGGGCATATTTCCTTCAGTCTCCCACTTGCACTAGCGTCAATAATCTAGTTCACACCGTCATGTGATTTAACACCAATAGTTCACATATTTATGTGATTAGTTCACATCTCCATGTGACTAACACCCAAAGGGTTTACTAGAGTCTATAATCTAGTTCACATCGCTATGTGATTAACACCCAAAGAGTGGTCATGTTTTGCTTGTGAGAGAAATTTAGTCAACGGGTCTGCCACATTCAGAGCCGTATGTATTTTGCAAATTTTCTATGTCTACAATGCTTTGCACGGAGCTACTCTAGCTAATTGCTCCCACTTTCAATATGTATCTAGATCGAGACTTAGAGCCATCCAGATCGGTGTCAAAGCTTGCATCGACGTAACTCTTTACGACGAACTCTTTGTCACCTCCATAACCAAGAAACATTTCATTATTACACTAAGGATAATTTTTTACCGTTGTCCAGTGATCCACTCCTGGATCACTATTGTACCCTCTTGCCAAAGTTATGGTGAGGTACACAATAGGTCGGGTACACAGCATAGAATATTTCATAGAACCTATGACTGAGGCATAGGGAATGACGGTTCATTCTCTTTCTATTTTCTGCCATGGTCGGGTTTCGAGTCTTTACTCAACTTCACACCTTGCAACACAGGCAAGAGCTCCTTCTTTGACTGTTCTATTTTGAACTACTTCAAAGTCTTGTCAAGTTATGTACTCATTGAAAATATATCAAGCGTCTTGATCTATCTCTATAGATCTTGATGCTCAATATGTAAGTAGCTTCACCGAGGTCTTTCTTTGAAAAACTCCTTTCAAACACTCCTTTATGCTTTCTAGAAAATTCTACATTATTTCCGATCAACAATATGTCATTCACATACTTATCAGAAATGTTGTAGTGCTCCCACTTACTTTCTTGTAAATACAGGCTTCACGGCAAGTCTGTATAAAACCATATGCTTTGATCAACCCATCAAAGCATATATTCCGACTCCGAGATGTTTGCACCAGTCCATAGATGGATCGCTCGAGCTTGCACACTTCGTTTGCACCTTTAGGATTGACAAAACCTTCTGGTTGCATCATATACAACTCTTCTTTAATAAATCCATTAAGGAATGTAGTTTTGATATCCATTTGCCAGATTTCATAAAATGCGGCAACTGCTAACATGATTCGGACAGACTTTTAAGCATCGATACGAGTGAGAAATTCTCATTGCAGTCAACACCTTGAACTTGTCGAAAACCTTTTTGTGAAAATTCGAGCTCTGTAGATAGTAACACTAATATCAACGTATGTCTTCCTCTTGAAGATCCATTTATTCTGAATGGCTCACCGATCATCGGGCAAGTCAATCAAAGTCCATACTTTGTTCTCATACATGGATCCCATCTCAGATTTCATGGCCTTAGGCCATTTCGCGGAATCTGGGCTCATCATTGCTTCCTCATAGTTCGTAGGTTCATCATGGTCTAGTAACATGACTTCCATAAAGGATTACCGTACCACTCTGGTGCGGACCATACTCTGGTTGTCCTACGAGGTTCGGTAGTAACTTGACCTGAAGTTTCATGATTATCATCATTAGCTTCCTTACTAATTGGTGTAGAAATCACTAGAACTGATTTATGTGATGAACTACTTTCCAATTCGGGAGAAGGTACAATTACCTCATCAAGTTCTACATTCCTCCCACTCACTTCTTTCGAGAGAAACTTCTTCTCTAGAAAGGATCCACTCTTAGCAACAAAGATCTTGCCTTTCGGATGTGTGATAGAAGGTGTACCCAACAGTTTCTTTTGGGTATCCTATGAGGATGCACTTTTCCGATTTGGGTTTGAGCTTATCAGGCTGAAACTTTTTCACATAAGCATCACAACCCTAAACTTTAAGAAACGACAGCT
The DNA here is from genome assembly GCF_056163025.1 of Triticum urartu. Lineage (NCBI taxonomy): Eukaryota > Viridiplantae > Streptophyta > Magnoliopsida > Poales > Poaceae > Triticum > Triticum urartu. The sequence goes on along the minus strand of NC_141877.1, from coordinate 206,446,118 downwards.
TAGGTTTCTAGCCAAACCATAGTTCATACGGTGTCATCTCAATGGATTAGATGGTGCCCTATTTAACGTGAATGCAGCTGTCTCTAATGCATAACCCCAAAACGATAGTGGTAAATCGGTAAGAGACATCATAGATCGCACCATATCCTATAAAGTACGATTACAACGTTCGTACACACAATTATGTTGTGGTGTTCTAGGTGGCGTGAGTTGCAAAACTACTCCACATTGTTTCAAATGAAGACCAAACTCGTAAATCAAATATTCGCCTCCACGATCAGATCGTAGAAACTTTATTTTCTTGTTACGATGATTTTCCACTTCACTCTGAAATTCTTTCAAATTTTCAAATGTTTTAGACTTATGTTTCATTAAGTAGATATACCCATATCTGCTCAAATCATCTGTGAGGGTCAGAAAATAACGATACCCGCCGCGAACCTCAACACTTATCGGATCGCATACATCAGTATGTATTATTTCCAGTAAGTCAGTTGCTCGCTCCATTGTTCCGGAGAACATAGTCGTAGTCATCTTGCCCATGAGGCATGGTTCGCAAGCATCAAGTGATTCATAATCAAGTGATTCCAAAAGTCCATCAGCATGGAGTTTCTTCATGCGCTTTACACCAATGTGACCTAAACAACAGTGCCCACATATAAGTTGCACTATCATTATCAACTTTGCATCTTTTGGCATCAATATTACGAATATGTGTATCACTACGATCGAGATTCTATAAACCATTCACATTGGGTGTATGAGCACAGAAGGTTTTATTCATGTAAACAGAATAACAATTATTCTTTAACTTAAATGAATAACCATATTGCAGTAAACATGATCCAATCATATTATGCTCAACGCAAACACCAAATAACATTTATTTTAGGCTCAACACTAATCCCGAAGGTAAAGGGAGTGTGCGATGGTGATCTTATCAACCTTGGAATCTGTTCCAAAACACATCGTCACTTTGCCCTCAACTAGTCTCTGTTCATTTTGTAACTCTTGTTTCGAGTTACTAATCATAGCAACTGAATCGGTACAAAATACCTAGGGGTTACTATGAACACTAGTAAAGTACACATCAATAACATGTATATCATATATACTTTTGTTCACTTTGCCATCCTTCTTATCCGCCAAATATTTGGGGTAGTTCCATTTCCAGTGACCATTCCCTTTGTAGTAGAAGCACTCAGTTTCAGGACTAAGTTCATGATAAATTAAGTTCAATTAATCATATTACTTAAGAACTCCCACTTAGATAGACATCCCTCTAATCATCTAAGTGATCACGTGATCCATATCAACTAAACCATGTCCGATCATCACGTGAGATGGAGTAGTTTTCAATGGTGAACATCTCTATGTTGATCATATCTACTATATGACTCATGTTCGACCTTTCGGTCTCAATGTTCCAAGGCCATATCTACATATGCTAGGCTCGTCAAGTTTAACCCGAGTATTTTGCATGTGCAAAACTGGCTTGCACCCGTTGTATGTGAACGTAGAGCTTATCACACCGATCATCACATGGTGTCTCAGCACGAAGAATTGTCGCAACGATGCATACTTAGGGAGAACACTTATACCTTGAAATTTTAGTAAGGGATCATCTTATAAAGCTACCATCGTACTGAGCAAAATAAGATGCATAAAAGATAAACATCACATGCAATCAAAATATGTGACATGATATGGCCATCATCATCTTGTGCCTTTGATCTCCATCTCCAAAGTACCTTCATGATCTCCATCATCACCAGCATGACACTATGATCTCCATCATCTTGATCTTTATCAACGTGTCATCACATGGTCGTCTCGCCAATTATTTCTTTTGCAACTATTGCTATCACATAGCGATAAAGTAAAGCAATTATATGGTGATTGCATCTTATGCAATAAAGAGACAACCATAAGGCTCCTTCTCATTGCCGATAACTTTAAAAAAACATGATTATCTCATACAACAATTTATATCTCATCATGTCTTGACCATATCACATCACAACATGCCCTGCAAAAACAAGTTAGACGTCCTCTACTTTGTTGTTGCAAGTTTTACGTGACTGCTATGGGCTGAGCAAGAACCGTTCTTACCTACACATCAGAAACCACAACGTAGTATAGTGATTGCTTTTTGATCTTTAGAAAGAACCATGTTCATTGAAACCGATTCAACTAAAGTTGGAGAAACAGACACCCACTAGCCACCTGTGTGTGAAGCACGGCGGTAGAACCAGTCTCGAGTAAGGGTACGCGTAATGTTGGTCTGGGCCGCTTCATCCAACAATACCTCCGAATCAAGAATCAACTAGTAACGATAGGCAATATGTATATACTCACGCCCACAACTCCTTTGTATTCTACTCGTGCATATAACGCCTACGCATAGACCTGGCTTGGATGCCACTATTGGGAAACACGGTAATTTCAAAAAAAAATCCTACGCACACGCAAGATCATGGTGATGCATAGCAATGAGAGGGGAAGAGTGTTGTCCACGTATCCTCGCAGACTGTAAGCGGAAGTGTTATGACAACGCGGTTGATGTAGTCGTACGTCTTCATGATCGACCGATCCTAGTACCAAAAGTACGACACCTCCACGATCTGCACACGTTCAACTCAGTGACGTGCCACGAACTCTCGATCCAGCTGAGTGTCGAGGGAGAGCTTCGTCAGCACGACGGCATGATGACGGTGATGATGATGCTACCGTCGCAGGGCTTCGCCTAAGCACTACAATTATATGACCGAGGTGGATTATGGTGGAGGGGGGCACCGCACATGGCTAAGGGATCAATGATCAACTTGCGTGTCTATGGGGTGCCCCCTGGCCACGTATATAAAGGATGGAGGGAGGAGGAGGCCGGCCCAAAGTGTGGAGTCCTACTAGGACTCCCTAGTCCTAGTAGGATTCCACCTCCTACATGGAATAGGAAAAAGGGAAGGGAGAAGGAGAAGGGAGGAAGGGGGCTCCCCCTTTCCCTAGTCCAATTCGGACCAGTCCATGGGGAAGGGGCGCGGCCACCCTTGAGGCCTTTCTCTCCTTTCCCGTATGGTGCATTAAGGCCCAATACGAATTCCCGTAACTCTCCGGTACTCCGAAAAATACTTGAATCACTCAGAACTTTCCGTTATCCGAATATAGCCTTCCAATATATCAATCTTTACGTCTCGACCATTTCGATACTCCTAGTCATGTCCCCGATCTCATCCGGGACTCCGAGCAAACTTCGGTCATCAAATCACATAACTCATAATTCAAATTGTCATAGAACGTTAAGCGTGCGGACCCTACAGGTTCGAGAACTATGTAGACATGACCAAGACTCATCTTTGGTCAATAACCAATAGCGGAACCTGGATGCTCATATTGGCTCCTACATATTCTACGAAGATCTTTATGGGACAAACCGCATAACAACATATGTTGTTCCCCTTGTGATCGGTATGTTACTTGCCTGAGATTTGATCGTCGGTATCATCATACCTAGTTCAATCTCGTTACCGGCAAGTCTCTTTACTCGTTCCATAATGCATCATCCCGCAACTAACTCATTAGTCACATTGCTTGCAAGGCTTATAGTGATGTGCATTACCGAGAGGGCCCAGAGATACCTCTCTGATGCACGGAGTGACAAATCCTAATGTTGATCTATGCCAACTCAACAAACACCATCGGAGACAGCTGTAGAGCATGTTTATAATCACCCAGTTACTTTGTGACATTTGATAGCACACAAGGTGTTCCTCTGGTATCCGGGAGTTGCATAATCTCATAGTCTGAGGAACATGTATAAGTCATGAAGAAAGTTGTAGCAATGAAACTGTAACGATCATCGTGCTAAGCTAACGGATGGGTCAAGTCAATCACATCATTCTCTAGTGATGTGATCCCGGTTATCAAATGACAACTCTTTGTCCATGGCTAGGAAACTTAACCATCTTTGATTAACGAGCTAGTCAAGTAGAGGCATACAAGTGACACTCTGTTTGTCTATGTATTGACACATGTACTAAGTTTTCGGTTAATACAATTCTAGCATGAATAATAAACATTTATCATGATATAAGGAAATATAAATAACAACTTTATTATTGCCTCTAGGGCATATTTCCTTCACTATCTAGGAAGTCCCTAGAAGCATCGGTTAGTCCATTATAGAAGATGTCAAGTATTTCATTTTTCTGAAGAGGATGATCAGGCAAAGAATTAAGTAATTGGCAAAGCCTCCCCCAAGCTTGTGGGAGACTCTCTTTAATTTGCACAAAGTTAAATATTTCCTGTAAGGCAGCTTGTTTCTTATGAGCAGGAAAATATTTTTCAGAGAAGTAATAAATCATATCCTGGGGACTACGCACACAACCAGGAGCAAGAGTATTGTACCAAGCTTTAGCATCACCCTTTAATGAAAAAGGAAATAATTTGAGAATGAAGTAATAGCGAGTTTTCTCATCAGGAGTAAAAAGGGTGGCTATGTCATTCAACTTAGTAAGATGTGCCACAACAGTTTTAGTTTCATAACCATGGAAAGGACAGATTAAACCAAAGTAATTAACTCTAGGTCGACAGAGAATTCATAATCCTTATCATCAATAAAGATAGGTGAAGTAGCAAACTTAGGATCACATTTCATTCTAGCATTCAGAGATTTTTCTTTATACTTGCATAGTAATTTCTCTAGATCATCTCTATCATTGCAAGCAAGAATATCTCTAGTTGTTTCTTCACTCATAAGATAACCTTCCGGTACCTTAGGCAATTCATATCTAGGAAGGCTAGTTCTAGTAGGTGTTTCAGGAGATTCAGTTTCAAGCTCATCATCAGATTCAACAACATCATGTTGTATAACTCTAGCAATTTGTTTATCAAGAAATTCACCAAGTGGCACATCATCATTAATAAGCAAGGTACTAGCATCATCATAAGCATTATCCATAGCAGAAGTAGCATCATCAATAACTTGCGACATATCAGAATTAATAGCATGTGGTGGTGTTGCAAGTTTACTTATAACAGAAGGTGAATCTAAAGCAGAACTACATGGCAGTTCCTTACCTCCCCTCGTCTTTGAGGGAAATACCTTAGTCTTAGCATCCTTCAGATTCTTCATAGTGATAATATGATAATTATCCCAAGTGACTCAACAAATATAGCTATGCTCCCTGGAAACGGTGCCAGAAAAAGGTCTTGATAACCCACAAGTATAGGGGATCGCAACAGTTTTCGAGGGTAGAGTATTCAACCCAAATTTATAGATTCGACACAAGGGGGGACAAAGAATATTTGAATGTATTAGCAGCTGAGTTGTCAATTCAAAAACACCTGGAGATTAATTGTCTGCACCAAAGTGATCAGTAGCAAAGTAGTTTGATAGTTTCAATAATAGTGACAGCAGCAACGATAACAGTAGTAGTGATAGCAGTAATTTTGTAGCAAGTGTAATAGTGATGATAGCAGTAGTAACTTAGCAGAAACAATATAAGATAAATTCGTAGGCATTGGACCGATGACTTGTTGGATGATATTCATCCTGAGACAGTTATAACCTAGGGCGGTACGGCACTAGCTCCAGTTCATCGATATAATGTAGGCATGTATTCCGTAAATAGTCATACATGTTTTATTAAAAGAACTTGCATGACATCTTTTGTCCTACCCTCCTGTGGCAGCAGGGTCCATATTGGAAACTAAGGGATATTAAGGCCTCCTTTTAATAGAGAACCGGAACACAAGCATTAACACATAGTGAATACATGAACTCCTCAAACTACGGTAATCACCGGAAGAAGTCCCGGTTATTGTCACTCTGGGGTTACCGAATCATAACACGTAGTAGGTGACTATAACTTGCAAGATTGGATCTAGAACATGAATATAATGGTGATAACATAAATGGTTCAGATCTGAAATCATGGCAACCGGGCCCAAAGTGACAAGCATTAAGCATGGCAAAGTCATAGCAATATCAATCTAAGAACATAGTGGATACTAGGGATCAAGCCCTAACAAAACTAACTCGATTACATGATGAATCTCATCCAACTCCACATCGACCAGCAAGCCTATGAAGGAATTACTCACTCCCGGTGGGGAGCATCATGGAATTGGTGATGGAGAAGGGTTGGTGATGACGAAGAACGAAGATCCCCCTCTCCGGAGCCCCAAACGGACTCCAGATCTGCCCTCCCGAGGAAGAACAGGGCTTGGCGGCGGCCCCGTCTCGTGGATCATGATAATTCTTTCTCCCTGATTTTTTCTCCGAAAATAGGATTTTATATCATCAGAATTAGGGTCTATGGGGCCATCAGGTGGGGACAACCCACCTGGGCATGCTAGGAGAGGGGGGTGCGCCCCGGTGGGTTGTGCCCACCTAGGGGCCCCTCTCCGGTAGGTCTTGGCTCCAGAAATTCTTATATATTATATAAAAATTCCTCGCAAAGTTTTGTTCCATTCTGAGAACTTTTATTTCTACACAAAAACAACACCATGGTAGTTCTGCTGAAAACAACGTCAGCCTGGGGTTAGTTTCATTCAAATCATGCAAATTAGAGTCCAAAACAAGAGGAAAAGTGTTAGGAAAAGTAGATACGTTTGAGATGTATCAACTCCCCCAAGCTTAAACCTTTGCTTGTCCTCAAGCAATTCAGTTAATAAACTAAAAGTGAAAAAGAAAAACTTTTATGAACTCTTTTGCTCTTGTTTGCATAAAAAAGCTTAAACATCACACGGGTTTTCAGCTGTCATTATAACTAACCATGTCGACAATAACTCTTAAAGTTATAATGACTCATATCAATGACATAATCAGCTAGCGAGCAATAATAAGGCATCTCAAACGGCAACACGTTGCCAGAACAACCATGATATAATATGACAATAGTGGTATCTCGTTAGCCCTTTCTGGGACCCGTTAGATTTGGTGGCTGCCTTGTGGGCCTACTAACCGGACGTGTACGTAGGGCTTTGTCAACTTAATCAACAAATGATTCTAGCAGCTGGACCGTTGAATGTCAATCCAATAGCCGTGCTCCTTCTTCAACCACTGTTCTTGCTCCTGTCTCCCGTGGGCGGCACCGCGGCAGTGCTGCCGCGCACCCGAACCAGTCAAGTTTCCCACTCCTCTCCATCTGCGACTCCACTGCCGCGTCTTCCCCATCTCCGGGTCGTTCTAGTCTGGGGCCTCGCCTCATCCACCGGCCTTGGTGCGCTCGACACGGTGTGGTCAACATGGACAACAAACAAGAGTCATCGAAAGATAACTGTACGTGAGAGGCTGACAGTGGGGACGCACCACACCCATGGACGCATGCATGCAACTGCATCCTTTTTACCCTAAAAATTAATGTTTTCTCCCCCTGACTGCTGGGACACACCAACTACATCTTCGCACGCAAGGACGTGCGTCCTTATTACGGGAAAAAAAAGATTCCCCCCTGACAGCTGGGATCCAGCAGTTATATCTTCGCACGCAAGGAAGTGCGTCCTTATCCTCCCTGACAGCTGGGACCCACTCGGTCGAAGAGTATGTACCGTTGTCTATCTTGTTGTGAACGTGTACGTACATACTGGTCGATTGGTCGCTCTGCAACGATGAACCGTGGCTGAGTAAGTAGCGGCACATGTCATAGTAGAGCCCCCCACTTAGCAGTTTAGGTTGTCCCGTCTAAACCGTGTACACGTACATACAGCATGTCACAGCCCTAGCCTTGCTTGCAGATAGTTGCATCAGTGAGCATCATGCACCCTGTTATTTTCAAGAAACTTGAAATGAGGAAATTGAAAGCCTCAGAAATCATTTTAAAAGAAGGGCAAGCACCCTTTAAATAGCATTCTGTGAATCCAAAATGCCCTAAAAATAGTTTTATGAATTTTGGCAAGAGTTATATATCAAACCAAAATTCTGGAACATTTTTAAGGAATTATTTGGTCTCTGAATTTAAATCAATAATCTATTTGAATTTGGGGATATATTCATAAAATATAATGAATATATTTTTAAATGCTTTGAAATGTTTTATGTACTTTTGGAATAGTCCAGAGAGGTAACATAAAATATCTCAGAGTGTTTTGGCACTGTTTTGAATTCATTTTGAATTTTGAATCAGTGGCAAAATGTATAAATAAAAACAAAACAAAACAGAGATAAAATTAGAAAAGGTAACAGAAATAAAAAAAGAAACCTTACCATGCAGCCCGCCACTGTAGTGGCCTACTGGCCAAAGCCAGCCCGACCCACCAGGGGCAGTGTTGTCTTCTTCCTCCTGCCAGGAGGAGAAGCAGCTGCGTGCCCGATGCGCAGGCGAGCCGCGCTGGCTCCTCCCTGCCTGCATGCCCCCCCCCCCCCGACTGCCTGGTCGCCGCCATGCACACCCCCCTGACCCCCTCGTCCTCTCCCCTCTCTCCCTGGACCTCTTTTCCCTCCTCTGGCTCCCTCTCCCTCTCTTCCCGAGCGCACCAGAGGGCGCCGCCATGCTCTACCACGGCCACCGGCCACCCCACGCCTCGCCGACGCGCCAAGAAGCCCTGCCTCATTCCCCTCTTCCTCCTCACCAAGGCGGAAGGCGCCGGAAGCCCTGTGATGCCGCCAACGTCATCTTCTTCATCGCCAGTCGCTGGAGATCCTCCTTGCCGCCCCAACTGCTCCGGACCGTCTCCGAGCTCGCTGACCTCCCCGTCCGACTCGCCGTGAGCCTCCGACCCTGCCCATCTCCCTCTTCTTCCCTGTAGGCCTCCGTAGCCACCGGACCGCCTACGCCTGAACCCGCCGCCGCCTGCGCTCGCTGCCGACGCGACTCCGGCGACCAAATGGTCCGCCCGATGCGTCCAACCCACTCACCGCATCGTGTAGATCACGTAGAAGCTGGCCCCATTCTTCCAGAGCCACCGCAACGACGAGTTCGGCCTCGCCCGAACTCCGGCAGCCGCAAGGCTCGTCGCCGGCGTCAATTCCGGCTGTCCCAGGCCTGACAACCACCACCACTCGACGCACCGTCGCGCCAGCTTTCTAGAGAGCCCAGCCAAGCTTCGAACGAAGCACCACAGCTCGACTCTGAGCACCTCCGCCGCGCCTGGCCATCTCCGGCGGCCTAACTCCGGCGAAGCCGACGTGGCGATGTCATTAGCCTCTAATGACGCCTTAACTAACACCCTAGTGCCATTGCCGTGTGGGCCCCGGCGCCAAAATTAATTAGTTTAATTTCTGTTTAGATTAGTGCTAATCTTGCGGACCCCACGTGTCAGCTTAGACTTTGGTCAAGTCAACGTTGACTGACCCCACACGCCAGTGACTCATGCCAGCATTGTGTCACTGACCAGTGGACCCCACTGGTCAGGTTTGACCTAGACCGCTGCTGTTGACTTGCTGACGCAGGCATGACGCAGTGCTGACGCAATAAGTCATTTCTAGATTAAAAATAATTCAGAAAATTCCAGAAAATTGCCTAAACTTCTAAAAATCATAGAAATTCAACCGTAACTCCAAATGAAATAAATTATATATGAAAAATTATCAGAAAAATTCAAGGAATCCATCTGTACCATTTTCATGCATGTTTGAACAATGTTTGTCCTCTGTTTTGGACAAAACAAATAAAGGGCATTTAAATAATCATATATGGAGTTGGAATTTGAATCTTGTATTCAAACCAACTTCATTTAAATCATAACTAGATGCATTAGCTCAAATCACAGCATATTGCCATGTCATGGTCATGCATCATATTGTCGCTATGCATTGATTGTGTTCTTCTCTTTTGCCGGTGTTTGTCCCCCTTCAGTAGACGACGTTCCGACGATGTGATCGATGACACCAATGAAGAACTATACTATCTTCAAAAGTGCCAGGCAAGAAAAAACCCCTTGCTCATTCCGATACAATCCCACTCTCCCGCTCCTGCTCTCTTTTACTGCATTAGGACAACAACAATTCATCTTTTACTTGCTGCGGTAGTTGAAACCCTTATCCTCTGCATGACCTGTCATTGCCACAGTAAATAGATGAAACCCACTAGCATGAGTAGGAGTTGTTTGAGCCCTGATGTGCCTACTCATTCATGGTTGTTTGGCATGCCTGCTATTGCATAGAGTCGTGTCAGGTCTGGTTCATCGGGGATGAATCGGAGGTGTGTAAACATGTCCTACGGTGTGTGAGCTAAGTGTGTGAACACAATTTGGTAAAGGTAGCGGTGAGAGGCCATGTAGGAGTACATGGTGGGTTGTCTCACTGAAACCATCCTCAAGAACTAAGTTCTGTGTTTGTGATCCATGAAACAGCTACTACCACACATTGGGCCCTGAAATATGACCCCGCTCGACTTATTGACCCCTCTCGTCCTCTGTCCAGGAGTTGCAACTAGTTTCTGGTGTTTGTAGGTTATGTGTTGGCGGCCGTGCGTAGCGCCGACCCTAGGCGTGGGCTATGATGCGGTAGATACACTGTGGCCGGGTATGTCGGGCGCCCGTTTGGCATCTCGGGACCCTGTACACGTCGTTTGGGGCCGTTGAGGACATCCCGGACGGATTTCCTTGCGGATGGAACCCGAATAGGCGATATACCTGGACTAGAGACTTGTGTGGTTAGTCAGGACGTGGTCTACACCCACGTCGGCTTTCGCTTGAAGTCTGCCGAGAACATGTCGTGTGCAGACGCTAAGAGGTGGAAACATGTGTGACGAAGTACACCCCTGCAAGGTTATAAACTATCTATTCAAATAGCCATGTCCGCGGTAAAGGACTTGTGGGTTTCCTATAACAATTCATAGACAAGTGAAAGTGGATACTCTAAAACTCGCAAGATAAGTGTGAGTGCTATGGATGGCCTTCTCGTAGGGAGACGGGAGCGGATCCATAGTGGCGTATTGGATGGTGAATATGTGGACTCGTGTGCGCCAACTCAAAAGAGTTGCTTGTAGTCGTGGTTCAGGATAGCCACCGAGTCAAAGCTGGCTTGCTGCAGTTAAACTCCACCATACCTTCGTTGATAATGATGCATATGTAGTTAGATCTGATGTAAGTCTTGCCGGGTACATTGGTACTCACGTTTGCTTAATTTATGTTTTGCAGAGAGACGTCAGTATCACTAGTAGTTCCGCTTGGACTTCGACATTTAGCTTGTTACCTGAGCTATGATCTTGTACCCTTGGGAGGGTCTTGTAAATAGTCAGGCTTCTTAGTCTTTTTCGTTTGTAGATGTCTGTACTCAGACATGTTAAGCTTCCGCGTGTGTTTCACTTGTATGCTCTGAATGTTGGGTCATGTGACCCATGTTTGTAATATCTCGCTCCTCGGAGCCTAATGAATAAATACTTTTGGTCGTAGAGTTATGTTGTGATGCCATGTTGTATTTGCACATATCGAGCATATTGTGTGTATGATTGAAATGCTTGGTATGTGTGGGATCCGAGAACCTAGTGGTTTATCCTTGGTAGCCTCTCTTATGGGGAAATGTAGTCTTGTGCTTCCATGAGCCATAGTAGTCCGCTACAGCCCGGTTCACCGGAGTCCTGCTAGCCTAGCACTACTGCTCCGGAACACTTGACTGGCCGGCATGTGATTCACTTCGTTCCCGTGTCTGTCCCTTCGGGGAAATGTCACGCGGTGACATCCGGAGTCCTGTTAGCCCAGTGCTACAGCCCGGATTCACACGCTGCTGACCGACATGCTCGATGTTGATTCATGTATGCCTGTTCCCGTAAGTTAGTGCCACTTTGGGTTCATGGCTAGTCATGTCGGCCCGAGTTCTCTGTCATATGGATGCTAGCGACACTATCATATACGTAAGCCAAAAGGAGCAAATGGTCTCGGGCCATGGTAAGGTGACACCCATGGAAATACCGTGTGTGAGGCTGCAAAGTGATATGAGGTGTTACAGGCTAGATCGATGTGACTTAGAATCGGGGTCCTGACAGTTTTGGTATCAGAGCCTGACTGCCTGTAGGATTACCAAGCCAGACTGATTGAAGTTGAGTCTAGAAATGCTTTAGTTATATAAGGGAATTGATTGTGGGATGGAACGTAAGGCTCTTTTTACTCCTTATATCTCGTGCCCTCTGATCTGGGTCACCCTCTTCTCTTCTACGGGGATTAAGAACTAGGCTTCTCATCTTTCTATCAGGATCACGTGTTACTAAACCGTAGTTTCCTAGGATTGTTGGATTTAAGCCTCAGTTCAGTTCCTACTACTTCCATATGTTCATAGCTGGCCTCAGAACCTTGATATTGTGTTGTTGAGTGGTTATGCCACCATTTTGCAGGATGTCTTAGATCTTTTGAGCATTTACAGCCGTTATGCTGTCCGAGTCATCCCAGGTTTCTAAGTAGTCTGATGCATTTGCAAACCCCTTCCTCATGTTCCTGATGTCCATTTGGGCTAGATTAATCACACTACCGGTCAGTTGAGGTACTCTATTGCCTAGACATATATGTTGGAGCTATTATTATGACCCTAGGTGTTTTAGGGAGTCACCTAGTAATCTAGCCATGTTTTGTGTTCTAGTGTGATGATTCTGGCCGTCATTCTTGAAAGCATCCCATGATGCCATTTAGTAGTAGATATTCTATTCCTGGGTTTTTGAACCCGAGATTCACCCTACTTCATGTCGTTAGTATTTGCTAGTTCCCTTAAGATATTAGTAACCTTTGCGATAGTCCTCGAGGTCCGTGGTATTTCCTTCTTCCAAATACCATGAACCATTAAGGCAGAAGTTCTTTAAACCAAAAGATCACTATTAGAGTACTCCTGAGGAGTTCTCCATTCATAATTGTGATTCTGCCAGTTCTACCTTTCTGCATGGGTTATCCGGAAGAAAAATGTTGAACTCGTTCGACATACTAACCCATGAATCCACAACTCAAAATGTTATATGCTCTTTGAGTTGTCCATTCTCAGCTGTATTCTGACCATCATCTATAAATTGATAGTCAGGAATAGTTGTGCATTCGTGTTCATCGATGCCTATTATTCTTGTGGTCCGTCAAGCCATTCTATTTCAGAATGACTAGGAGAAACAAACTCCAGTACCTCATCCATATCCAGGATTGGGTCAAAGTAGTTGTGTTCTGCAGATCAAATGCCCATCCAGCTTTTGCTCTGTTCTACCCTGGAGTATTACCCCTTTTATGTCAGGATTTTCATGAGAATTGCACCATCTCTCATGAATTCTTGACGCAGTGATACTTCTTGCCATCATTTTCCATTCCTTGGTCCCGTGTTGTCGCAGCCGGAATGCCGGCAAGTGAACCATGATGTGTGAAATCAATACTCCTAGCAACCGTGTTGCTCGGTAGTTAATGGACACTAATATCATTCTTAGCATGTTGGTTATTGAAACACTATTCTAGGATTGATCGTGCTACCTTGTCCTTATTTCCGGTGCACTCTTCGATCAATGAGTTAGGATTATTCAATCCCTTGCTTATTTATTCATATCGTCTTGCTCTGAAAAGCAAGATTGTTCTCGAGCTTAGTAACATATCGGTGGTTCGTGATGTTCTGAATATCTTCTCGGAAGTATTACCAGGTTGTCACCTGACCGCTATGTTGAGTTCATGATCATGCTGGTTTTTCCTCCAAACCACCCATTCTCCAAGAATCTGTGTTGGATACCCCTGAGCTAGTTGGTTAAGTTAAACAATAACTTGGAGAGTTGGAAGATAAAAGCTTGTCTGACTTAGATCATGTTAAGGGATATCTTTTATGTGTGTGTGTTGAAGAAAGATGACATCTTCATCGATTGATCCTCGTGATCAACTGTCGGTGCTATTGTCTTAACCAATCCTTGATTTGAGTATGGGCTAGCGTCAAATCAAATCAGAACCAACGATATTCGTAATGTTGTCTTACTCGTGGTTGTTCCTCGAGCATACACCATTATATCTTTTGGGTCTGACTAATGCTAACACCTTGTTCACATGATTGTGGAGTTCCATTTATACGGAAACCTAGATGAATTGTTGTTGAGCCCATCGACAACATCTTCGTCTCCTCCATGATTTGGTTGAACATTACACCAGTGTTGGAAACTTGTGTAAGCATTTTCTTCATGACCCGTTCGTGAAGCATATGTTTGGACGAAAGAAGTGAGTCCCTCTAATTCATGTGCACTTGATGCAAGTTGCCGCCATGAATTTGAGAAGGCTTGTTCTACCTCCTCTGGAATCATCCCAAGTCAGTCATGCACGTGCGAAGTATTCTATGGTCTGATAGACTGATCATCTTCATTCCATACGTATCCCTAGCACACCAAGCCACTAATTGATTTGTTCAAGAAGAAGGAGTTCCTTCATCAGAGCTAGTCATGACTTATGTTAGGACTTCGTTATCCTCGATGATGGTTCCCAATCTGAACTCGGTAGTGTTTTACTATAAGACTACTATGTGGTCATGCTTGTCTAGGACAGCATGTTCACATATGTTTAGCAGGACCAGCTCATGTTCTGGAGCTTGCTATTGTAGCTCATTTCCCGAGAATCTCGCAACGTCATCTCATCGATTTGTGTTGCAAACTTTCACTTTTCTTTCTAGATTCGACGAGTCTGGAATATCCTGACACCAACCAGATCTGAATCTCGGGTAGATATGATGGTTGGAACGTGTCCCAAGAATTATAATATTGGTCTCTCGGTAACCCGGTAACGTAGATGTCGTGGCCAACCCACCTAGCCGAAAGGTCTATTATTGTAATATCTTGGTTGAAGAAGTTGGTCACCTCCCCATAAGGATCTCGCAGGATCTGCCTCCGTAGTTATTCCTTATGGATTCTTAAGCTTCCGAAGTCCGACCTTTGAATTGATGTTCTAGTTATCAAACCATATCTACAAATGGGTTGCGCTAGCACATCAAGGAGAACATTAGAAGCGGGGTGCTAAATGTCTCTCGGTCGATCATCCAGATTTCGTTCCCTTGGCCTCGCTAAGGTGAAATCTGAGAAAGGGGTGTCTTTCTATGCATCTGCATTGTCCATCACTATTTGTCAAGGTAGTAAGATGTGTTGCCAGGATCCTCGACACGGATGTTGGTAGAACCTTGATGAATATGGAAATGCTCAAGTTCCTGAGAGCACGCGCAAGAAAAATCATCCCTTGCGTTGTCTTCAACAAGGTAGTCCACATCATCCATCCTAGTCCGAGTATGCCATTTCTTCGAGCTATTTCAAACAACCAGTTGTAAATTGCCTTAAGCTGGAATGAAGAGTTTCAATGATCTATGGATCAAAAGTAATTCTTTTTGCCACTTAAGGGAATGTCTCTGCGAGTCACCTTCTTAAAGGTGTCTCGTTGTGGTATCATGGCAACCCAACTCCTTGCTACATTGACATCGTTCACCACCCTCCTAGGTGTGGGAATTCCGCTACTTATTTAAACCTTGTCATATGCTCATTTCCATCATTCTTAATGTGTGTATCGTGTCTCATCTCGACAGATGTCGCTATGTCTCATTCTGAGAGTTGATCGTCGGTTGCTCGATTTTCGAGAAGATCGATTCTTCGAGGGTTTCTTTTCTTTCTGTTATCGTGTTGGATGGAGTTCTCAGAGCAAGACATCGAGACAAAGTTGGTGATCGTGTCAACGTTCCTTTGAAGTGCAACCTGGATCGTGAAGACCGTGTTAGCTTGTGCTCCCTCTGTCTTCTTACCTCACGTCTGGAATCTCGGGATGAGATTCTTGTTTAGTGGGGGTAAGTTGTCACAGCCCTAGCCTTGGTTGCAGATAGTTGTATCAGTGAGCATCATGCATCCTGTTATTTTCAAGAAACTTGAAATGAGGAAATTGAAAGCCTCAGAAATCATTTTAAAAGAAGGGCAAACACCCTTTAAATAGCATTCTGTGAATCCAAAATGCCCTAAAAATGGTTTTATGAATTTTGGCAAGAGTTATATATCAAACCAAAATTCTGGAACATTTTTAAGGAATTATTTGGTCTCTGAATTTAAATCAATAATCTATTTGAATTTGGGGATATATTCATCAAATATAATGAATATATTTTCAAATGCTTTGAAATGTTTTATGTACTTTTGGAATAGTCTAGAGAGGTAACATAAAATATCTCAGAGTGTTTTGGCACTGTTTTGAATTCATTTTGAATTTTGAATCAGTGGCAAAATGTATAAATAAAAACAAAACAAAACAGAGATAAAATTAGAAAAGGTAACAGAAATAAAAAAAGAAACCTTACCGTGCAGCCCGCCACTGTAGTGGCCTACTGGCCAAAGCCAGCCCGGCCCACCAAGGGCAGCGCTGTCTTCTTCCTCCTGCCAGGAGGAGAAGCAGCTGCGTGCCTGATGCGCAGGCGAGCCGCGCTCGCTCATCCCTGCCTGCGTACCCCCCCCCCCCCACGACTGCATGGTCGCCGCCACGCACACCCCCCCCCCCCCGACCCCCTCGTCCTCTCCCCTCTCTCCCTGGACCTCTTTTCCCTCCTCTGGCTCCCTCTCCCTCTCTTCCCGAGCGCACCAGAGGGCGCTGCCGTGCTCTACCACGGCCACCGGCCACCCCACGCCTCGCCGACACACCAAGAAGCCCTGCCTCGTTCCCCTCTTCCTCCTCACCAAGGCGGAAGGCACGGGAAGCCCTGTGATGCCGCCAACGTCATCTTCTTCCTCGTCGGTCGCCGGAGATCCTCCTTGCCGCCCCAACTGCTCCGGACTGTCTCCGAGCTCGCTGACCTCCCCGTCCGACTCGCCGTGAGCCTCCGACCCTGCCCATCTCTCTCTTCTTCCCCGTAGGCCTCCGTAGCCACCGGACCGCCTACGCCTGAACCCGCCGCCGCCTGCGCTCGCAGCCGACGCGACTCCGGCGACCAAATGGTCCGCCCGACGCGTCCAACCCACTCACATCATCGTGTAGATCACGTAGGAGCTGGCCCCGTTCTTCCAGAGCCACCGCAACGACGAGTTCGGCCTCGTCCGAACTCCGGCAGCCGCAAGGCTCGTTGCCGACGTCGATTCCGGCTGTCCCAGGCCCGACAACCACCACCACTCGACGCACCGTCGAGCCAGCTTTCCAGAGAGCCCAGCCAAGCTTCGAACGAAGCACCACAGCTCGACTCCGAGCACCTCCGCCGCGCCTGGCCATCGCCGGCGGCATAACTCCGGCGAAGCCGACGTGGCCATGTCATTAGCCTCTAATGACGCCTTAACTAACACCCTAGTGCCACTGCCGTGTGGGCCCCGGCGCCAAAATTAATTAGTTTAATTTCTTTTTAGATTAGTGCTAATCTTGCGGACCCCACGTGTCAGCTTAGACTTTGGTCAAGTCAACGTTGACTGACCCCACACGCCAGTGACTCATGCCAGCATTGTGTCACTGACCAGTGGACCCCACTGGTCAGGTTTGACCTAGACCGCTGCTATTGAGTTGCTGACGCACGCATGACGCAGTGCTGATGCAATAAGTCATTTCTAGATTAAAAATAATTCAGAAAATTCCAGAAAATTTCCTAAACTTCTAAAAATCATAGAAATTCAAACGTAACTCCAAATGAAATAAATTATATATGAAAAATTATCAGAAAAATTCAAGGAATCCATCTGTACCATTTTCATGCATGTTTGAACAATGTTTCTCCTCTGTTTTGGACAAAACAAATAAAGGGCATTTAAATAATCATATATGGAGTTGGAATTTGAATCTTGTATTCAAACCAACTTCATTTAAATCATAACTAGATGCATTAGCTCAAATCACAGCATATTGCCATGTCATGGTCATGCATCATATTGTTGCGATGCATTGATTGTGTTCTTCTCTTTTGCCGGTGTTTGTCCCCCTTCAGTAGACAACGTTCCGACGATGCGATTGATGACACCGATGAAGAACTATACTATCTTCCAAAGTGCCAGGCAAGCAAAACCCCCTTGCTCATTCCGATACAATCCCACTCTCCCGCTCCTGCTCTCTTTTACTGCATTAGGACAACAATGATTCATCTTTTACTTGATGTGGTAGTTGAACCCCTTATCCTCTGCATGACCTGTCATTGCCACGGTAAATAGATGAAACCCACTAGCATGAGTAGGAGTTGTTTGAGCCCTGATGTGCCTACTCATTCATGCTTGTTTGTCATGCCTGCTATTGCATAGAGTCGTGTCAGGTCTGGTTCATCGGGGATGAATCAGAGGTGTGTAAACATGTCCTACGGTGTTTGAGCTAAGTGTGTGAACACGATTTGGTAAAGGTAGCGGTGAGAGGCCATGTAGGAGTACATGGTGGGTTGTCTCACTGAAACTGTCCTCAGGAACTGAGTTCTGTGTTTGTGATCCATGAAACAGCTACTACCACACATTGGGCCCTGAAATATGACCCCGCTCGACTTATTGACCCCTCTTGTCCTCTGTCCAGGAGTTGCAACTAGTTTCTGGTGTTTGTAGGTTATGTGTTGGCGGCCGTGCGTAGCGCTGACCCTAGGGGTGGGCTATGATGCGGTAGATACACTGTGGCCGGGTATGCCGGGCGCCCGTTTGGCGTCTCGGGACCCTATACACATCGTTTGGGGCCGTTGAGGACACCCCAGCCGGATTTCCTTGCGAATGGAACCCGAATAGGCGATATACCTGGACTAGAGACTTGTGTGGTTAGTCAGGTCATGGTCTACACCCACGTCGGCTTTTGCTTGAAGTCTGCCGAGCACATGTCGTGTGTAGACGCTAAGAGGTGGAAACATGTGTGACGAAGTACACCCCTGCAGGGTTATAAATGATCTATTCGGATAGCCTTGTCCGCGGTAAAGGACTTCTGGGTTGCCTATAACAGTTCATAGACAAGTGAAAGTGGATACTCTAAAACTTGCAAGATAAGTGTGAGTGCTATGGATGGCCTTCTCGTAGGGAGACGGGAGCGGATCCATAGTGGTGTATTGGATGGTGAATATGTGGACTCGTGTGCGCCAACTCAAAAGAGTTGCTTGTAGTCGTGGTTCGGGATAGCCACCGAGTCAAAGTTGGCTTGCTGCAGTTAAACTCCACCATACCTTCGTTGATAATGATGCATATGTAGTTAGATCTGATGTAAGTCTTGCCGGGTACATTTGTACTCATGTTTGCTTAATTTATGTTTTGCAGAGAGACATCAGTATCACTAGTAGTTCCGCTTGGACTTCGACGTTTAGCTTGTTACCTCAGCTACGATCTTGTACCCTTGGGAGGGTCTTGTAAATAGTTAGGCTTCTTAGTCTTTTTCGTTTGTAGATGTCTGTACTCAGACATGTTAAGCTTCCGGATGTGTTTGACTTGTATGCTCTAAATGTTGGGTCATGTGACCCATGTTTGTAATATCTCGCCCCTCGGAGCCTAATGAATAAATACTTTGGGCCGTAGAGTTATGTTGTGATGCCATGTTGTATTTGCACATATCGAGCATATTGTGTGTATGATTGAAATGCTTGGTATGTGTGGGATCCGACAACCTAGTGGTTTATCCTTGGTAGCCTCTCTTATGGGGAAATGTAGTCTTGTGCTTCCATGAGCCATAGTAGTCCGCTACAGCCCGGTTCATCGAAGTCCTGCTAGCCCAGCACTACTGCTCCGGAACACTTGATTGGCCGGCATGTGATTCACTTCGTTCCCATGTCTGTCCCTTCGGGGAAATGTCACGCGATGACATTCGGAGTCCTGTTAGCCCAGTGCTACAGCCCGGATTCGCACGCTGCTGACCGACATGCTCGATGTTGATTCATGTATGTCTGTTCCCGTAAGTTAGTGCCACTTTGGGTTCACGACTAGTCATGTCGGCCCGGGTTCTCTGTCATATGGATGCTAGCGACACTATCATATACATAAGCTAAAAGGCGCAAACGGTCCCGGGCCATGGTAAGGCGACACCCGTGGAAATACCGTGCGTGAGGCCGTAAAGTGATATGAGGTGTTACAGGCTAGATCGATGTGACTTAGAATCGGGGTCCTGACACAGCAACACGCCAAAAAATACAGCAACGCACGTACATACGGGCGGGGTCTGATACGACTCCAACGTATCTATAATTTTTGATTGCTCCATGCTATATTATCTACTGTTTTGGACTATATTGGGCTTTATTTTCCACTTTTATATTATTTTTGGGACTAACCTATTAACCGGAAGCCCAGCCCAGAATTTGCTGTTTTTTGCCTATTTCAGTGTTTCGAAGAAACGGAATATCAAATGGAGTCCAAACGGAATAAAACCTTCGGAACGTGATTTTCTCACCGAACGTGATCTAGGAGACTTGGATCCTGCTCCAAGGAACAAAAGAGGTGGTCACGAGGGTGGGGGCGCCCCCCCTAGGGCGCGCCCCCTGCCTCGTGGGCCCCTCGGAGCTCCACCGACGTACTCCTTCCTCCTATATATACCTACTTCCACCGCCGCAACTTTCTGTATCCACGAGATCCCATCTTGGGGCCTGTTCCGGAGCTCCGCCGGAAGAGGGCCGTCATCACGGAGGGCTTCTACATCATCATAGCCTCTCCGATGAAGTGTGAGTAGTTTACCTCAGACCTTCGGGTCCATAGTTAGTAGCTAGATGGCTTCTTCTCTCTCTTTGAATCTCAATACAAAGTTCTCCCCCTCTCTCGTGGAGATCTATTCGATGTAATCTTATTTTTGCGGTGTGTTTGTTAAGACCAATGAATTGTGGGTTTATGTTCAAGTCTATCTATGAATAATATTTGAATCTTCTCTGAATTCTTTTATGTATGATTGGTTATCTTTGCAAGTCTCTTCGAATTATCCGTTTGGTTTGGCCGACTAGATTGGTAGTTCTTGCCATGGGAGAAGTGCTTAGCTTTGGGTTCGATCTTGCGGTGTCCTTTCCCAGTGACAGAAGGGGTAGCAAGGCACGTATTGCATCGTTGCCATCGAGGATAACAAGATGGGGTTTATTTCATATTGCATGAATTTATCTCTCTACATCATGTCATCTTGCTTAAGGTGTTACTCTGTTTTTAACTTAATACTCTAGATGCATGCTGGATAGCGGTCGATGAGTGGAGTAATAGTAGTAGATGCAGAATCGTTTCGGTCTACTTGTCACAGATGTGATGCCTATATACATGATCATGCCTAGATATTCTCATAACTATGCTCAATTCTGTCAATTGATCAACAGTAATTTGTTCACCCACCATAGAATACTTATGCTCTTAAGAGAAGCCACTAGTGAAACCTATGGCCCCCAGGTCTATTCTCATCATATTAATCTCCATCACTTTAATCTTGCTTTGCTTTTTTACTTTGCCTTTACTTTTTACTTTGCATCTTTATACCAAAAATATTATATCTATCCGATCTCACTCTCGTAAGTGACCGTGAAGGGATTGACAACCCCTAATCGCGTTGGTTGCGAGTAGCTATCGTTTTGTGCAGGTATGAAGGACTTGAGCGTAGCCTCCTACTGGATTGATACCTTGGTTCTCAAAAACTGAGGGAAATACTTACGCTACTCTGCTGCATCATCCTTTCCTCTTCGGGGAAATCCAACGCAAGCTCAAGAGGTAGCAAGAAGAATTTCTAGCGCCGTTGCCGGGGAGTCTACGCAAAAAGTCAACATACCAAGTACCCATCACTATCCCTATCTCTCGCATTACATTATTTGCCATTTGCCTCTCGTTTTCCTCTCCCCCACTTCACCCTTGCCGTTTTATTCGCCCTCTCTCTCTATCCTCCCTCTCTATTTGCCTCTTTTGCCTGTTTGCCCTTGTTTGCTCGTGTGCTAGTTTGTTTGCTTGTTTGTCGCGATGGCTCAAGATACTACCAAATTGTGTGACTTCACCAATACCAATAATAATGATTTCCTTAGCACTCTGATTGCTCCTCTTGCCGATACTGAATCTTGTGAAATCAATGCTGCTTTGTTGAATCTTGTTATGAAAGATCAATTCGCCGGCCTTCCTAGTGAAGATGTCGCTACTCATCTAAATATCTTCGTTGATTTATGTGATATGCAGAAGAAAAAAGATGTCGATAATGATGTCGTTAAATTGGAGCTATTTCCTTTTTCGCTTAGAGATCATGCTAAAGCTTGGTTTTCGTCTTTACCTAAAAATAGTATTGATTCTTGGAACAAGTGCAAAGATGCTTTTATCTCTAAGTATTTCCCTCCCGCTAAGATCATCTCTCATAGAAACGATATTATGAACTTTAAACAACTTGATCATGAACATGTTGCACGAGCTTGGGAGAGAATGAAATTAACGATACGTAATTGCCCTACTCATGGTTTGAATTTGTGGATGATTATACAAAAAAATTATGCTGGATTGAATTTTGCTTCTAGAAATCTTTTAGATTCGGCCGCGGGAGGCACTTTTATGGAAATCACTTTAGGAGATGCTACTAAACTCCTAGATAATATTATGGTTAATTATTCTCAATGGCATACTGAAAGAACTTCTAATAAAAAAGTGCATGCGATAGAAGAAATCAATGTGTTGAGTGGAAACATGGATGAACTTGTGAAATTATTTGCTACTAAGAGTGTTTCTTATGATCCTAATGATATGCCTTTGTCTACTTTGATTGAGAATAACAATGAATCTATGGATGTGAATTTTGTTGGTAGGAATAATTTTGGTAACAATGCTTATAGAGGGAATTTTAATCCTAGGCCATATCCTAGTAATCCTTCTAATAATTATGGGAATTCCTAGAACAACTCTTATGGAAATTATAATAAGATGCCCTCTGAATTTGAGAATAGTGTTAAAGAGTTTATGAATTCACAAAATAATTTTAATGCTTTGCTTGAAGAGAAATTGCTTAAAGTTGATGATTTGACTAGGAACGTTGATAGAATCTCTCTTGAGGTTGATTCTTTAAAGTTTAGATCTATTCCTCCTAAGCATGATATCAATGAGTCTCTCAAAGCCATGAGAATTTCCATTGATGAGTGCAAGGAAAGAACCGCTAGGATGCGTGCTTCCAAAGATGCCTTTATTAAAGCGTGTTCTTCCAATTCCTATGAAAATCAAGATGAAGATCTAAAAGTTATTGATGTGTCTCCTATTAAATCTTTGTTTTGCAATATGAATCTTGATGAAACTGAATATTATGTTCCTTTACCTAGAAGGCGTTCTAAAAATTCGGAGTATTTAGATCTTTATGATGAAATTGATGAAAGTGGGATTGAAAGAAATAAAAATCTAGACGTTGCTAAACCCACTATATTGGATTTCAAGGAATTTAATTATGAAAGTTGCTCTTTAATTGATTGTATTTCCTTGTTGCAATCCGTGCTAAATTCTCCACATGCTTATAATCAAAATAAAGCCTTCACCGAACATATTGTTGATGCCTTGATGCAATCTTATGAAGAAAAACTTGAGTTGAAAGTTTCTATCCCTAGAGAACTATATGATGAGTGGGAACCAACTATTAAAATTAAAATTAAAGATCATGAGTTTTATGCTTTGTGTGATTTGGGTGCTAGTGTCTCCACTATCCCCAAAACTTTGTGTGATTTGCTAGATTTCCGTAATTTTGATGATTGCTCTCTAAACTTGCATCTAGCGGATTCTACTATTAAGAAACCTATGGGAAGAATTAATGATGTTCTTATTGTTGCAAATAGAAATTATGTGCCCGTAGATTTCATTGTTCTTGATAGAGATTGCAATCCTTCTTGCCCTATTATTCTTGGTAGACCTTTCCTTAGAACGGTTGGTGCGATTATTGATATGAAGGAAGGGAATATTAGATTTCAATTTCCATTAAAAAGGGCATGGAACACTTTCCAAGAAATAAAATAAAATTGCCATATGAACCTATCATGAGAGCCACTTATGGATTGCCTACCAAAGATGGCAATACCTAGATCTATCCTCGCTTTTATGCCTAGCTAGGGGCGTTAAACGATAGCGCTTGTTGGGAGGCAACCCAATTTTATTTTTATTCCTTGCTTTTTGCTCATGTTTAGTAATAAATAAATTATTTAGCCTCTGTTTTGTTTGTGTTTTTTGTGTTTAATTAGTGTTTGTGCCAAGTAGAACCGTTGGGAAGACTTGGGGAAAGTCTTGTTGAACTTGCTGTAAAAACAGAAACTTTAGCGCTCACGAGAACTGCTGTCATTTTTATTTGGAGAGTGCTATTTAGTTAATTCTTTTTCCAGATGATCAATAGATAAATTCCTCACGTCCAGCAATATATTTTAGAATTTTTGGGGTTCCAAATCTTGCTCTAGCTACAGATTACTACAGACTGTTCTGTTTTGACAGATTCTGTTTTTCGTGTGTTGTTTGCTTATTTTGATAAATCTATGGTTAGTAAAATAGTTTATAATCCATAGAGAAGTTGGAATACAGTAGGTTTAACACCAATATAAATAAAGAATGAGTTCATTACAGTACCTTGAAGTGGTCTTTTGTTTTCTTTCGCTAACGGAGCTCGCAAGTTTTCTACTTTAAGTTTTGTGTTGTGAAGTTTTCAAGTTTTGGGTGAATTATTGTGATGGATTATGGAACAAGGAGTGGCAAGAGCCTAAGCTTGGGGATGCCCATGGCACCCCCAATATAATCCAAGTACACCAAAAAGTCAAAGCTTGTGGATGCCCCGGAAGGCATCCCCTCTTTCGTCCACTTCCATCGGTAATTTACTTGGAGCTATATTTTTATTCACCAACATGATATGTGTTTTGCTTGGAGCGTCTTGTATTATTTGTGTCTTTGGTTGTTAGTATACCACAATCATCCTTGCTGTACACACCTTTTGAGAGAGCCATACATGAATTAGAATTTTATAGAATACTCTATGTGCTTCACTTATATCTTTTGAGCTAAGTAGTTTTGCTCTATGTGCTTCACTTATATCTTTTGAGCGTTATAATTTTGCTCCATGTGCTTCACTTGGATCTTTTAGAGCACGGTGGTGGATTTTTTTTAAAGAAACTATTGATCTCTCATGCTTCACTTAAATTATTTTGAGAGTCTTAATAGCATGGTAATTTGCTTAATAATAACATGCTTGGTATTCAAGATTTGTGAAACTTTCTTTTGAGTGTGTTGAATACTAAGAAAAGTTGGATGCTTGATAATTGTTTTGAGATATGGAGGTAGTAATATCAAATTCATTCTAGTTGAGTAATTGTGAATTTGAGAAGTGCTTGAGTTAAAAGTTTGCAAGTCCCGTAGCATGCACGTATGGTAAACGTTATGCAACAAATTTGAAACATGAGGTGTTATTTGATTGTCCTCCTTATGAGTGGCGGTCGGGGACGAGCGATGGTCTTTTCCTACCAATCTATCCCCCTAGGAGCATGCGTGCAGTACCGAGGTTTTTGATGACTTGTAGGTTTTTGCAATAAGTATATGAGTTCTTTATGACTAATGTTGAGTCCATGGATTATACGCACTCTCACCCTTCCATCCTTGCTAGCCTCTTCGGTACCGTGCATTGCCCTTTCTCACATCGAGAGTTGGTGCAAACTTTACCGGTGCATCCAAACCCCGTGATATGATATGCTCTGTCACACATAAACCTCCTTATATCTTCCTCAAAACAGCCACCATACCTACCTATTATGGCATTTCCATAGCCATTCCGAGATATATTGCCATGCAACTTTCCACCATTCCGTTTATCATGACGCATCATCATTATCATATTGCTTTGCATGATCATGTAGTTGACATCGTATTTGTGGCAAAGCCACCATTCATAATTTTTCATGCATGTCGCTCTTGATTCATTGCAATCCCGGTACACCGCCGGAGGCATTCATATAGAGTCATCTTTGTTCTAGTATCGAGTTGTAATCATTGAGTTGTAAATAAATAAAAGTGTGATGATCATCATTAATAGAGCATTGTCCCAAATAAAAAAAGAGAGAAAGGCCAAATAAAAAATAAAAAAAGGGGAAAGGCCAAATAAAAAAAGAAGGCCCAAAAAAAGAAAATAAATAAAAAGGGGCAATGCTACTATCCTTTTTCCACACTTGTGCTTCAAAGTAGCACCATGTTCTTCATATAGCGAGTCTCATATATTGTGCTTCAAAGTAGCACCATGTTTTTCATATAGAGAGTCTCATATGTTATCACTTTCATATACTAGTGGGAATTTGCATTATAGAACTTGGCTTGTATATTCCAACAATGGGCCTCCTCATGTACCCTAGGTCTTCATGAGCAAGCAAGTTGGATGCACACCCACTAGTTTCTTTTGTTGATCTTTCATACATTTATAGCTCTAGTGCATCCGTTGCATGGCAATCCCTACTCCTTGCATTAACATCAATCGATGGGCATCTCCCTAGCCCATTGATTAGCCTCGTTGATGTGAGGCGTTCTCCTTTTTTTTCTCCACATAACCCCCATCATTATTCTATTCCACCCATAGTGTTATATCCATGGCTCACGCTCATGTATTGCGTGAAAGTTTATGAGTTTGAAATTATTAAGGTATGAAACAATTGCTTGGCTTATCATCGGGGTTGTGCATGATGAGAGCATTCTTGTGTGACAAAAATGGAGCATGACTAAACTATATGATTTTATAGGGATGAACTTTCTTTGGCCATGTTACTTTAAGAAAACATAATTACTTTGATGGTTTGCTTGAAGTATTATTATTCTCTATGTCAATATGAACTTTTGTCTTGAATCTTCCTAATCTGAATATTCATACCACAATTAAGAAGATTTGCATTGAAATTATGCCAAGTAGCACTCCGCATCAAAAATTCTCTTTTTATCATTTACCTACTCGAGGACGAGCAGGAATTAAGCTTGGGGATGCCTGATACATCTCCAACGTATCTGTAATTTTTGATTGCTCCATGCTATATTATCTACTGTTTTGGACTATTTTGCGCTTTATTTTCCAATTTTATATTATTTTTGGGACTAACCTATTAACCGGAGGCCCAGCCCAGAATTGCTCTTTTTTGCCTATTTCAGTGTTTCGAAGAAACGGAATATCAAACGGAGTCCAAACGGAATAAAACCTTCGGGAACATGATTTTCTCACCGAATGTGATCCAGGAGACTTGGACCCTGCTCCAAGGAACAGAAGAGGCGGTCAAGAGGGTGGGGGCCCCCCCTAGGGCCCGCCCCCTGCCTCGTGGGCCCCTCGGAGCTCCACCGACATACTCCTTCCTCCTATATATACCTACGTACCCCCAAATGATCAGAACAGGAGCCAAAAACCTAATTCCACCGCCGCAACTTTTTGTATCCACGAGATCCCATCTTGGGGCCTGTTCTGGAGCTCCGCCGGAAGAGGGTCGTCATCACGGAGGGCTTCTACATCATCATAGCCTATCCGATGAAGTGTGAGTAGTTTACCTCAGACCTTCGGGTCCATAGTTAGTAGCTAGATGGCTTCTTCTCTCTCTTTGAATCTCAATACAAAGTTCTCCCCCTCTCTCGTGGAGATCTATTCGATGTAATCTTCTTTTTGCGGTGTGTTTGTTAAGACCGATGAATTGTGGGTTTATGTTCAAGTCTATCTATGAATAATATTTGAATCTTCTCTGAATTCTTTTATGTATGATTCGTTATCTTTGCAAGTCTCTTCGAATTATCCGTTTGGTTTGGCCGACTAGATTGGTAGTTCTTGCCATGGGAGAAGTGCTTAGCTTTGGGTTCGATCTTGCGGTGTCCTTTCCTAGTGACAGAAGGGGCAGCAAGGCACGTATTGCATCGTTGCCATCGAGGATAACAAGATGGGGTTTATTTCATATTGCATGAATTTATCTCTCTACATCATGTCATCTTGCTAAAGGCGTTACTCTGTTTTTAACTTAATACTCTAGATGCATGCTGGATAGCGGTCAATGAGTGGAGTAATAGTAGTAGATGCAGAATCGTTTCGGTCTACTTGTCATGGACGTGATGCCTATATACATGATCATGCCTAGATAATCTCATAACTATGCTCAATTCTGTCAATTGCTCAACAGTAATTTGTTCACCCACCGTAGAATACTTATGCTCTTGAGAGAAGCCACTAGTGAAACCTATGGCCCCCAGGTCTATTCTCATCATATTAATCTCCATCACTTTAATGTTGCTTTGCTTTTTACTTTGCCTTTACTTTTTACTTTGCATCTTTATACCAAAAATACCAAAAATATTATATCTATCAGATCTCACTCTCATAAGTGACCGTGAGGGATTGACAACCCCTAATCGCGTTGGTTGCGAGTAGCTATCGTTTTGTGCAGGTATGAGGGACTTGAGCGTAGCCTCCTACTGGATTGATACCTTGGTTCTCAAAAACTGAGGGAAATACTTACGCTACTCTGCTGCATCATCCTTTCCTCTTCGGGGAAATCCAACGCAAGCTCAAGAGGTAGCGGGGTCTCGAACGCCTACTCACGCATTCGTACAACCAGGGCTCATCTACATGGCTGGGCCGGAACAGAGAAACTGCGTCGTGTTCATCGGGAGCCAACCGGCTTGGACGGAACAACCGATCGAAACGAGGCCTGGCGTACCGCAGAACGGAAGAAACGGCCTTGTGTTCGACTGGCCACGGTTGAAACAGGATCATGTTCATCAAGAGGGGTCTGGCATACCGCAAAACGGAAGAAACGGACTTCTCTTGGACCTCCTACAGTCGAAATGGGGTCCTGTTGATCGAGAGAGGTGTGGCGTACCGCACAACAGAGGAAACGGATTTGTGATGGAGCACTACGGTCGAAACGTGGGACCTATT
Organism: Triticum urartu; assembly: GCF_056163025.1. Taxonomy (NCBI): domain Eukaryota; kingdom Viridiplantae; phylum Streptophyta; class Magnoliopsida; order Poales; family Poaceae; genus Triticum; species Triticum urartu. The sequence continues at coordinate 206,417,477 of NC_141877.1, read as the reverse complement.
CATTGGGAGGGGTGTAGCGTACCGCAAAACGGGACTCCACGGGATACTTTTCATCTCCACCATCGACTGCCTCCACGGGCTACTGTTCATCCACCGTCGACCTCCTCCAGCCTCCACCTACGGTTGTTCATCCACGGCATCTCCCCTCCTGCCTCCACCAGCCACTGTTCATCCACGGACTCCTGTTCATCCAACCTCCACCGCTCCTCCACCGGCTACTATTCAACTAGCCCTCTCATCGAGGTCCTATTCCACTACAAGAAATATGTCAACTTATGACCTTCTGTCAGTGACCTTGGAAGAATTGGTCATAAATCTATGACCATTTTAGACCAATTCGTCAAAAGCTGTTCGGGGGGCTCCAAACCCTAAACCATTGCGACCATTTTGGTCAGAAAGGTCGTAATTTCCTTACACGAAATGGTCATAAAGCAGACAGCACTAGTCCGCTGCCTTATTTCTAGCTGATCATGACCAATATAGATGGTCATAACCTTGTAAATTGTGGTGGATTGGTATGACTTGGCGCCACCTCATCAGTTTTGCCTATGTGTCATGTCCATGTGTCAATTTTTGCCCTAGGTTGTGAAGCAACCTATATTTCTGTCATTCCAAAAATTCCCAAAAAAATCTCATAAATTCTTTGGGTCATATCTTCGTCAAATATGTAAAAATACTTCCTTGCCTAGTTCAAAAATAATTCAACAATATTCATTTTCCTATTCTATTCACAACATCACTTTATGAAGGAAGTGTTATTTATATATTCTTGATTGCCCTCGTAATTCTTGGGCACTCTTTCCTATCCAAATCATTGCCGCATGACAAAATTCAGCTCCATTTGCCTAGCAAATCTTCCTCGGCAAATTTCCAAAGTTTTTGTCCACCTAGAAGCATTGTGAAGGAAGTACCTTTTCTATATATCCAAATGACATGAAATTTATACAGTTCCTTCATATGCCCAAATTATCACCCTCCTCCAAATTACAGCTCAGTCAAATTATCTATGTGGGCCCAGGTTCAATTTATATTTTATGGCCAGATTGGCACATTGCAAAGCAAGTGTTATCTAGACCCCTCATATTACCCTCAAACTCTTTGGGCACTCTTCCATACCCAAATCATTGCCACATGTTAATATTCAGCTCCATTTTCCTAGTAAATCTTTCTCAGGAAATTTACAAAGTTTCTACCTCGAGAGAAGCTTTGTGAAGTAAGTACTAGCTAGGCTTACCCAAATGATCTGAAAATCTACCAAGGCATGACCATACCTATGTAACTTACCTACACAAAATTTGAGCTCATTTCATTCATCCAATTTCTCTCACTAGTTTTCCCAAGTTTCTGTCCATAGAAGAGCATTGTGAAGGAAGTACCACTTTGGCATGTCCAAATGGTATCAATTTTCTACGGTGCTTTCCAATGCCCAAATAACCATCCTCCACCAAATTTCAGCTCAATCCATTCATTATTTTGAGCCCAGCTTCAACATTCATATTTCTGTCCAGTGTGGTACTTTGCAAAGAAAGTACCACCTACGATCCTCCTTTTGATCTGAAAATTTGTGAAGACATTCTTCTTAGTAGATTATCATCCTCAGCCAAAACTCACGCCCATTGGCCATGTGCATTTCTCGTACTACCAATCAAACACTTGGCTGCTAATTAATCTTTGAGCATAGGTCGGACTCCTCATGAGATTCTTCTGTTGTAATTTTCTTCCTAGCACCTACTCGGGGAGTGTCCAACCCGCTAGACATGCCTAGGCCTCCCAGAACGCATGTCAACGCCAAGGTCACGCGGTGACCACACACCAGGCATGCGAGTTCACGCGCTTTGGAGTTGGGGCCCTGGGCCACCATCCAAACCTCGACGTATCGCCACCAAACCATGTATTTATGCTTAAACAGATACTTATGTAACTAGAAATGATTTTTGGAAAAAATAAAGAGGAAACAATAAGGCAGTTGCAGTTCAAATTTGACCCACTTCCTACTAAATCGGCAGGAATTTGTCTTTATCACCAGAGGTGGATCAAAACTTTTGACACCCAACCATTTTTTCAATTGTGCATTAAATATGGCCTAGTATTTTAGAAAATTGATTTGGTCCAATTTTGCAACAAATATATGGTAGGTCCTTCACAAAAAAACTCATTTCGGGCACTCGGAAAATGGAAAGTGAATTTTCCGTGCAAAGAAAATGAAAACTCCCTTACGCAACATTGTTTGGAATTCCAATATGCACCCTTGTGCACAATATGAGATCATTTGAACAAACTATGGCATGAATGTGGCCATAAGATTGATCATTTCGCTTGAAAACCCTGAATCTTCATGCATGATAGCTCATTTCTGAGAACATTTTTTTAAAATAATTGCCGTATTATAAGTTTATTATTTTTCCTGGAAACTTGGTCACATATAATGACACAGTGTGAAGGTTTCCTAATTTTTTGAATTTTTTATGCCCGTTTCAAAATGCGGTCAAAACGGCGGGCATGACCGTTCCTAGCTAGTGGTTGAATCTTGGAATTTTTTGGGTGTTTCTCTGATTAAATAGATACTTATGTACCTATAAATGATTTTTGGAAAAAAATAAAGAGCAAACTATGAGGCAGCTGCAGTTCAAATTTGACCCGCTTCGTACTGAATCGGCGGGAATTTGTCTTTTTCACCAGAGGTGGATCAAAACTTTTGACACCCAAACATTTTATCAATTGTGAATCAAATATGGCCTAGCATTTTAGAAAAATGATTTGGTCCAATTTCGCAACAAATATATTGTAGGTCCTTCACAAAAAGAACTCAATTCGGGCACTCGGAAAATGGAAAATGAATTTTCCGTGCAAAGAAAATGAAAACTCCCTTAGGGAACATTGTTTGCCATTCCAATATGCTCCCTTGTGCACAATATGAGATCATTTGAACAAACTATGCCATGAATGTGGCCATAAGATTGATCATTTGGCTTGAAAGCCATGAATCTTCACGCATGATAGCCCATTTCTGTGAACACCTTTTTAAAATAATTGCCGTATTACAAGTTTATTATTTTTCCTGGAAACTTGGTCACATATAATGACACAATGCGAAGGTTTTCCCATTTTTATTTTTATTTTATTTTTTTATGCCCATTTCAAAATGCGGTCAAAACAGCGGGAATGACCGTTCCTAGCTAGTGGTTGAATCTTGGAATTTTTTGGTGTTTCTCTGATTAAATAGATACTTTTGTACCTAGAAATGATTTTTGGAAAAAAATAAATAGCAAACTATGAGGCGGTCGCAGTTCAAATTTGACCCGCTTCTAGCTGAATTGGCGGAAATTTGTCTTTTTCACTAGAGGTGGATCATAACTTTTTACACCCAACCATTTGGTCAATTGTGAATTAAATATGGCCTAGTATTTTAGAAAAATTATTTGGTCCAATTTTGCAACAATTATTTGGTAGGTTCTTCACAAAAAAACCTCATTGGGCACTCGACAAATGGAAAATGATTTTTTTGTCCAAAGGAAATGAAAATTTTCTTAGGCAACATTGTTTGCCATTCCAATATGCACTCTTTTGCACAATATGAGATCATTTGAACAAACTATGCCATGAATGTGGCCATAAGATTGATCATTTGACTTGAAAGCCATTGATCTCCACACATGATAGCTCATTTCTGAGAACACTTTTTAAAAAAGAATTGCCGTATTACAAATTTATTGTTTTTTCTGGTAACTTGGTCACATATGATGACACAATGCGAAGGTTTTCCAATTTTTTTATTTTTTTGAATTCTTTATAACCCGTTTCAAAATGGGGTCAAAACGGCGGGCATGACCGTTCCCACATAGTGGTTGAATCTTGGATTTTTTTAATGTTTCTCTCATTAAATAGATACCTATGTACCTATAAATGATTTTTGAAAAAAATAAAGAGCAAGCTACGAGGTAGCTACAGTTCAAATTTGACCCACTTCCAGCTGAATCGGCGGAAATTTGTCTTTTTCACGAGAGGTGGATTGAAACTTTTGACACCCAAAAATTTGGTCAATTGTGCACTAAATATATCCTAGTATTTTGGAAAATTGATTTGGTACAATTTTGCAACAAATATATGGTAGGTCCTTCACAAAAAAAACTCATTTTGGGCACTCGAAAAATGGAAATGGTTTTTTCGTCCAAAGAAAATGAAAATTTCCTTAGGCAACATTGTCTGCCATTCCAATATGCACCCTTGTGCACAATATGAGATCATTTGAACAAACTATGCCATGAATGTGACCATAAGATTGATCATTAGGCTTGAAAGCTATTGATCTCCACACATGATAGCTCGTTTCTGAGAACATTTAAAAAAATTGTCATATTATAAGTTTATTATTTTTCCTGGTAACTTGGTCACATATAATGACATAATGTGAAGGTTTTCCAATTTTTTGATTTTTCTGAATTTTTTATGCCCATTTCAAAATGCGGTCAAAACGGCGGGCTTGACCGTTCCTAGCTAGTGGTTGAATCTTGAATTTTTTTGGTGTTTCCCTGATTAAATAGATACTTTTGTACCTAGAAATTATTTTTGAAAAAAATAAATAGCAAACTATGAGGCAGCCGCAGTTCAAATTTGACCCGCTTCCAACTGAAATGGCGGAAATTTGTCTTTTTCACCAGAGGTGGATCAAAACTTTTGACACCCAACCATTTGGTCAATTATACACTAAATATGGCCTAGTATTTTAGAAAATTTATTTGGTCCAGTCTTGCAACAAATATATGGCAGATCTTTCACAAAAAACCCTCATTTTGGGCACTCATAAATTTATTTTTAGTCAACTACGACCAATTTAGATGGTCATAACGTCGTACTGCATTCTGATTGGTACATGGACGTAGCACGCGGATCGTGCATCAATCATCGTCGGATGCTGCGGATCCAACCATAGTCCTCAACCCTTCCACACCAACCCCGAAACCCTAGATGGTCATTTTGCATCCACCCCCCGCCTCCTTTCTTTCCACATCCATCCATCCATCGATCCCCTTCCAGATCCCCCCATCTCCTCACTGTCTCGCCCGATCGAGAGAGCCCGCCTCCTCCCTTCCAGACCCATCGCCACCGCCACCTTCCTCCGGCGGAGCTCGCCACCGTTCATGGCCTCCCCCACGCCCTCCTCCTCTTGCCCCTCCCCTTCCCTCACCAAAAGGGAGAGAAGAACCCGAGGGAGGGAGATCCAACGCAATCCAGCCTCGCGCCTCGCCGGAGCATCTCCACCATCGACCGAAGTCCCGCAGGTTGCCGTGTTCCCCCGCTCTTTTCCCCTCTCTGTTTGTGTCTCCATTTTTTTATCTCAAGTCTCAATCCCCTCTGTACATATCTGTGCAAGGATGCCCAAGGTCCTCCGCTCTGACCCACACCCCGGCGGCCTTGCCGACGTCGTCGCCGAAGTGAGCCACAGCCTCGATGGAGGTCTGGCTTCCGGATCCGAGCCGCGGACACCTACCCATGGAGAAACGAAAAGATCTTTGTTTCGTTTCGTTTCCGTCTGCTTCAGCTCCTACTCTGTCATTCACCCCCGCACGCACGAGCAGCAGGAAGATGCAGTTCTTCGTCAAGACCTCACGGGGAAGACCATCACCCTCGAGGTCGAGAGCAGACCAAAATCCAGGTGCGCCACCGGCCCCACCGCCCTCCCCCTCCCGATTCTGTACCCGCTGATTGGTCTGGTTTGATTTTGCTGGGCCGATGTGCCCAGTAGTCGATGTGTGCTGCTCCTGTCCCGTCCGGGGGGCATCTAGTTCTGCCATAGCTTTTTAGATGGCGTGTTGTTTCTACGCATGTTTGTTAGGATTCAGCTTGCGCTGCGTTTTTTCAGGCAGGCTATGTTCAGGTTTCTTGGCAGGGAAATTATCTGGTGAAGTTTGGATTGCTCGAATCAGAGCAAGCATGCTGGGACGTTTCTAGCAAACTCTATAGGGTTTCTTTTGCAGGGCTGCGCCTAAAGTTGTACCCAAGGGTTCACCCCCTTTTCTGTCGAGTTATACAAATCTGTTCTAGTGTGCAAAATTAGAACAACCAAGTAGTTCGTCCATTTGAAGTTGAGACCCATGTAGTAGACGAGTTGTATACAAATTCTATCATTGTGTTGTATAGTGGGTATCTGATTCGGTAGCAAATTACGAAAAGGGATACAGTCCATGCTTTATCATAACACATGGATATCTCACGTGGTATCTTGTGATAGTGCTGCTCCCTGTGATAGAGTAGAATGATAATTCGTGACAATTTCATTGATTTTATGTTCTATGTAGAAGTATCGATCTTTTCAGCACTGTCATGATTCTTGTGTCATCACATTTTGCTCAGAGCTATCTGCTCATGTCTTCTGCTGCTCTCTCTGTAGGGTCATGAGGGAAGATATACCATATATGTTCACACCTTGAGGGAGAAGCCAGAACATGTCAGTGGCTTATTTATTGGTCGAGATATACACAGTGACAAGGTAATGACATTGTAAATAACGCACAGTTTGAACGCCATTACAACAAGGCATGCATTGTTCATATGACGATCCGTCGATCATTTTTTATATCATCATCTTATTAACGTGACAAAAACTTACTCTTGTTCTTGCCCTTGCAGATCGAGGATATTGTCCGAGCGGCCAGGCGAGCCTGCTACAGAGTGTTGCCCATGGCGGCAACTGCGTGATCGAAATTTCACTTTACTCTTCCCATGCTTTTTCCCGCCGCCTGCCCGGCCAGAAACGTGTGTATTCCATAATGGTATCCACAATTGCCCAAAACTCAAAGCGTGTTAAATTTTTGTAGGTGTGCCTTAACAAATCTTGCAGAAAATTCAAGCCCCTGATATTTTGTGGCTCTTGTATAGTGTGAAATTCAGTAGATGAATCAGTAACAAACTCAGCCAACATGAAGTTTGAATCAACACAGATGCTAGTGTTCTGCAATCATATATAGGTCTTTGAACTCGCAGACTGGAATATATATATATGGGGTGTTTGTGACTGCTTGCATGACAAGAATGTTACTAGTACATTTGTCATCAGTAGTGCTTTCATCATTTTATAGTTTACTACATGTGTTGAATGACGAAAGTTCATGGCCGGTTCTCTCACTTGGAGGTGTTGTCTAGGAAAAACAATAGTTAATTATGGCACCATACCTGGTGATCTGCTACAGCTATGCACTGATTCCATGGACAACATATGTCTTGTATGTTTATTGTACCACAGTTCTCAACATTTATTTTTTGCTGTTCCTTGAGATAGCTAGTATTAACTGTTTGCTTGCTTCTGTACCATGCTATCTATGGGTTGTTAGTATTGTTCATCCCCTCAAGCTATCCCCTCGAGCTATCTATGGGTATTTAATGTGCTTAGCTCTCCCCTCGAGCTAGGCAGCCCTAAATTATCAGCTTCTTGTGATGGTTTGCATGGTTAAAAGATGCATCTTGTGTGTATTACACTGTTTTTCAGCCTAGTCTAGATTCAGAAGCTTAGATTATACCATCTGTTCTGCCTACTTTTGATTATGTGAAGCATTGATTTTCTGCTTCATAATGTCAACATTATCCCTGTATAGAAATAATTAACAATGTCAGAATCAGTAGCTTCCAGTTTAAAAGTAATAGAAACATATAGCTCTGTGCTACGAACTTAATTGATTTCTATTGTGATTTGGTTGCAGGTGAGGAAGGTGGACATGCTCGACGGAGTCACCATCTTGAGGTCCGAGAAGGTCAAGAATGAGATTGTCCTTGATGGCAACGACATCGAGCTTGTCTCCCACTCTGTCGCCCTCATAAACTAGGTGAATTAGACAGGACCCAGAACCTGTCTTTGTTCATGTGCATGCTGTGTTGCCTAATAATTTGGTTGATGTGATGCAAATGATATTGTATCATGTTTGCTTATGCTCTTTGCGGAAACCAGTATGCTAGATGTGCTTAGAAGTCATTGCAATGTCTTCAGATGTTGGATGTCGAGTGTTCTTTGTTTGCGATGCATATATGGCTGCTTGTGTTGTTCAACATGATGTAAACAGGGCTACTTCTACCGTTGTGTTGTTGTTGTTTGTGGTTTGCAACCTGTAGGGTTCAGATTTCTCCTTTGTGTTATCTTTTTGCCTTGAGATTGTTTCAAGTTTCAGAAGTGAGCAGTTTTGCTTGGCTCAGATTTTGATGCCTCTGAATTAGTAGTGCTAATTATTCCCAGGTCACAAGAGTCTGTAGCTTCTGAATTTAATTGTATGCATGCAACACTTAATGGGATTGTTGTGCAATTCGTACCGAGCATGCATCGACAGTAGGAGTTCTTAGTGCATGCATCAACAACTATCTATATGTTTGGTTTGGATTATTTTGGTTTGATTGCTGCACTTGTAAATGTATGAGTTGGCCTGGGTTTGGTTTGGATTACAAACTATTGCCAGGTTGTCATAATGTGCCTAATATTTTCAAATTTTGTGGCACTGAATTGTACTTAGTTATCTGATTTACTCATGTTCATGCTACTTGTTAAGTGATTATCTTTATGTTCTTGCTACTAGTAGGATGGTCAATACATGCTTGTTCTGTAACTTTAGATCTTTCCTGAAACTCTTGGTCCTTCATATCTAAATTTTACATGTACTGTAGAAGCTCTACTTTATGCTAAGACCTGCCTGTGTAACATTTTGCATAGTATATTTCTAAATGGACAAGTACATGCGGCGTCCATCATAAACGATGATGCAGACTAGATGTTCAACTGCAGAACCATCCATCACATCAACACAAAGTCAGGTATGTTCTTGTCTTGTTGAACAGATAGGGGCCTGATGCTTGATGGCCTTATGCTTGATGCATGTATCATGTGACACACACATTAGTAAATCTGAATTAACTTTGACATAGTTGCTTATTGATTGAATATGAGTATTATTCCTTATACTCAAATGGAACTTTGATCTGCTGTAACTTTGAATGATTGTTTTTAAACCTTGTCGTGTATGTGAAACATTCAATGCTTATTTGCTGCTAAGTTTGTCATATGTGCCAATTTAGTTCGCAATTTTGATGAATAGGCCTATTCCAGATAAGTAGAATTATCTTGTTAAAATAATAATAAGTAGAATGATAAAATACTGGTGTGTCTTTAGTTTTATTTTAAAAGTATACGTGTCATATTTCTTCTATCAGTGACATACTTTTTGTTCTCTTTTGAATCTCCAGATGTTTTGCAAAAGGAAGAAGCAGTACTTGAAGAAGCAGATTACAATGTTTTCTCGTCGTGAAGCACTAGATAGGCTTGTTCTATTTATTTTTCCTGTTCTAGAGTATTCCAGCACTTGAATGCTTGACTACAACATGTTGTAGGTTGCTTGGATCTGTATAAAATACATATGTGATGGAAATTTGTAGAATGTGTGTTCTGAGATATTTCCATAATATTCAGCTAATTTGTGGTAACTTGATTATTGTTATTCAAACTGGTTTGCAAAAGTTCGTTAAATGGGCTGGAGTTGGACCTTAATGAGGCCAAGGATCAAATTATATTGGACAAATATTTTGGGTAAAAAGGTAAAATGAAAATAAATGAATGTGGAAAGTCCAAGGCCCAGGAAAGAAAAACCTAGAAAACATTGGGCTGGACTCATTTGAGAACAAAGATAAAAAGCCTGCAACATTGGGCTTGGCCCATGAAGTCGACCAAAAATTGACAGGAAAAAAAATAGAAAGGCTGAATTAATGGGCTTGGCCCATCTAACGCACTGAAATGGACCAGGCTAATTCTAAGTAATGACCTTTTCAATTGGTCGTAACTTTGCCACGTCAGATTGCCACGTTGGGTCCGACGTGGCCTAGGCAGACAGCTAGTGACCAAAACAAAAGGTCATGGGTTCAACGACCTTCTGTTTTGGTCGTAAACGTCTACGACTTTCTCACAAAGAAGGTCGTTAATTTCAGTTTACGACCGCCAGCTTTTGACCTTCTGTTTTTGGTCATAAAAAGGTCACAAATGAAAATAATGACCTTTCAGTGACCAATAGTCAAGGTCACAAGTTGACATGTTTCTTGTAGTGTTCAACCACCCCTCCACGGGCTACTGTTCATCCAGCCCTCCACCGGCTACTATTCAACCACCCCTCCACGGGGTCCTGTTCATCTAGCCCTCCACGAGGTCCTGTTCATCCACCCCCAACCGGCTAGATCGGGGTCCTGTTCATCCAGCGGCAACAACCTCTACTACCATGGGGTCTTGTTCATCCACCCCCCACCAGGATCTGTTCATCCAACGCCCCAACAATGCTCACTGTTCATTAAGAGGCAGCATCGATCGGCTTCTGTTAGCAGCAGTAGCGAAGGAATCACTCGGGTTCAGTTAATAGCAAGGGATCGATCGGGGTTCAGTAACGTAGCTAGTGCAATCACTCGGGTTCACTTAGAGCCCAATGCCTCGCTCGGGTTCAGTTAGAGCGCAACGCCTCGAACACGCGCGCGTACGTGTATGGGAGAAACGTGCAAACATCTATGCATCGCTCGACGCCGACCAGCCACCGTAACCGGGAACTCCCTGATATTTTCCTCGCCCTCGCTTCTACCACGGTTTTTCTGTCATGGACGGCCCAAATAATGTCATGCATCTGCGTCTCCGGCCTGCCCAGGATGAAAAGCCCATTTTTTGTCATGATTTTTTGTCATAGAAGTAGGAGCCCTCCGCATCTATGATGATACTGGGTTTTTTCACAATTATCGTCATAGAAGTGTGATAAGCATGACAGGAAAAAAATTCGTTCGGCCCAATATGTCATGGATGTGTCTGTTTCTTGTAGTGAACATTCGGTCACCAACATGCATATCCAAATATTACTTTAGCGTCATCAAACGTTAAGCATGCGGCCCTACGGGTTCGGAAAGACACCTCTCCAGTCAATAACCAATAGCAGGACCTGGATGCCCATATTGGTTCCTGATGAAGCTATGTACCTAGGGTAGGGTCATGGATCTGTCCAAGATACCCTCCCCAAGGACATCCCTAAAAGAACCAGAAGCATTCAAAGAAAAATCATCATCCACTCGACCATGAAGCTATGTTCCACTCGAGAGTCTCGAAGACACTCGACCGTATGGACAATCACTCGACTACCAGAAGACCTAGAGCCACTCCACTCTACAACTGTCGGGAATTAAGTCATATCTTTATTGGTCATTATGCAGCTTTATTGCAGGCGTTACCATTAACGTCCCCATCTTTATGTACCTTAAACCCTTTGTAACTGAGGGCGGGAGGGGTCTGGCGAACTCTATATAAGCCACCCCCCTCCTCAGGGACAAGGGTTCGCACCCCGTGTAACATACACGCATATAATCCAGTCGACCGCATCCGGGCTCCGAGACGTAGGGCTGTTACTTCCTCCGAGAAGGGCCCGAACTCGTAAACTTGCGTGTACAACTCCTCCATAGCTAAGATCTTGCCTCTACATTCCTACCCCCCCCATTCTACTGTCAGACTTAGAACCACGATAGTTGGCGCCCACCGTGGGGCAGGTGTCTTGGCGACTTGTTGGAGAAGTTGTGATTTTTTCGATCCCCATCAACATGGTTTCAGGCGGAGGTTTGGTCAAGGGCCACGAGATCCGTCTCGGTGCGCTCATATTCATCGCCGACGGCTCCGCTTGGCTCCAGGAAGCGCCAGTCGACGTCGAGGTGCTCCCCGTCCGCGGGGCAACGCACTTTCGCGCGTGTGTTCGTGGCGTCCTCCTATGGCAGCCGTCGACTCAGTATCGGTCGGCTCCCGTGCCGACCTCCCTCCCTGCAGCCCGTCGGGGCAAACGTTCCGGTCGGTCGAGGCTTCAGCGGTGGGTGAGGCATGCGGTGGCTCGCCAATCGGCCACCCCCAGGTTGCGGAAATCGAGCCCGACAAAACTCTCTACGGCCTTTTCGACCTGTCGACTAGCTCCGTAGAGACTGCACTCGAGTGCGAAAGCAGCGACCCCGCGGCGGAAGTTTTGATGGTCAACGGACCACATAGTCCTCCCGGCTTCACCCGCAAGGACGGAGGCGATGGTGGCGGTGATCCCTCACGTGTCCACGAAGAGTACTGACCCGAACCCATCTCTTTGCAAAGGAGGGAGGAACTTCGCCGCCGGAACATGGATGCACTTCACACTCCCATCGTTGGAGAAACCCCTAAGGCCCAGGCCTTGGAGGAGGCACGCCTGACCAACTTGGCTGAGCACACTCGACTGGAGAACCTCCAGCGCGCACTCGATGAGCGTGCTCGGTAGCGTGCTCCTGAATCCAGTCGACGTCAACTTTTTCCACCTCTGACTCAGGTATACCGAACTCCAATCCAGAATCTCGCAGCTGTGGCCCGAATAGCGGAGTCAATTCAACCTTCCCAGTCAGAAGCTGGTCGAGGGTTGATGCAGATCCGGGCCTTGCTCCGAGCCGCGGGAGAGCAGAATACAGTAGTATCTCAGTCACGGAATAGGATCCATAGCAGATCCGTTGTTGCAGACACGGTCCAGTCGGCTCACATCCCAAGATCGCCCCCGAGGCGTGAGGGACATGGAGACCGACGAGATCAGTACAGAAACCGTGAGCAGTATGACCACCGTCTCGATCACGATGATCGTCGTCGAGTGCCCACGCCTCCCCCAAGGAGTGGGTCATACGTGCCTCGGCAGCAGGATGACAGACGCCCTCACAGTGGTGGGCGAAGGATTCCAGTCAACCCCAGGGAACCGGGCTTTGATGCGAGATCTATTCTCGTTCAGGGTCTGGTCGACAGAAACAGAGCTCACAGAGAAGGCCCCGACAGAGATTTTCCAACCAGCAGCAGAGTGCTTCAGTAGAGCCATCAGGGCTGCGATGATTCCTCCCAACTTCAGGTTGGCGACTGGAGTCAGTAAGTTCACTGGTGAGTCCAAGCCTGACACTTGGCTTGAGGATTACCGAGTGGCTATACAGATCGGTGGCGGCAACGATGAAGTGGCCATTGAGCACCTTCCTTTGATGCTAGAAAGCTCGGCCAGGGCGTGGCTGAATCAGTTAGCTCCTGGTAGTATTTATACTTGGGAAGATCTTGCTCGAGTATTTGTCAAAACGTTTGAAGGTACTTGCAAGCGGCCAGCAGGGTTGACAGAATTACAGTGTTGCATTCAGAAACCAAATGAAACTTTGAGGGATTATATCCAGAGATGGATCACGTTGCACCACACAGTGGAGAATGTGTCAGATCACCAAGCAATTTGTGCCTTCGAAGAAGGCGTTAAGTATCGGGAGTTGAATCTGAAATTCGGTCGGACAAGAGATATGACTCTGACTCAGATGATGGAGATTGCCACCAAGTACGCCAATGGTGAAGAAGAAGACCGACTCCGGAGTGGCAACCACAAAATAGTCTCCCACGAAACCGGAGGAGGGAACTCTAGTCGGAAGCAGAAGCGCAAAGCCGAGCCAGCTGCTCCTGGAGAAGCCTTGGCCGTAACTCAAGGGAAGTTCAAGGGGAAACCCAAAGGACCGTGGAACCCCAAGAAAGTAAAAGATCAAGATGGAAATGATGTGCTGGATTTACCATGCCACATTCACACCAAGAAAGATGAAGAGGGTAATTTCATTTACCCAAAGCATACCACTCGACAGTGTCGACTCCTAATCCAACAATTTCGAGAGAAACAGCCCAAGGAAAAGGAGAAGGAAAAACAGACAAAGTTGAGGATGGGGAAGAAGACGATGATGGTTACCCCCACGTCAATTCCACTCTGATGATTTTCGCTGATGTTGAGAGTAAGAGTCGACTGAAAGTCATCAACAGAGAAGTGAACATGGTCGCTCCAGTGACACCCGGTTATTTGAAGTGGTCTCAGACTGCCATCACATTCGACTAGTCCGATCACCCAACGCACATAGCCACCCCTGGGAGGCAAGCGCTGGTGGTCGACCCAGTAGTCGAAGGCACTCGATTGACTAAGGTTCTGATGGATGGTGGCAGTGGCCTGAATATACTGTATGCAGAGACGTTGAAAGGAATGGGCATTCCGATGTCCAGACTCAGTGAAAGCAATATGAGTTTCCATGGAGTCATTCCTGGCAAGAAGGATGCATCACTCGGCCAGATCGCCCTTGATGTAGTGTTCGGTGATTCCAAGAATTACCGCAAAGAAAAGTTCACATTTGAAGTTGTAGATTTCCAGAGTGCTTATCATGCTATTTTGGGCAGGCCAGCTTATGCGCGTTTTATGGCTCGACCATGTTACGTGTACCTCAAATTGAAGATGCTTGGTCCCAAAGGGGTGATCACTATCACTGGCAATCGAAAGAAGGCAGAAGAGTGCTTCCAGAAGGGCTCAAAGATCGCCGATGCATAGATGGCAGTAGTGGAATTGCAGGAGTATCAAAAAAATGCAGATCCGAGTGATTTGTTGCGAGCTAATAATCCTGCCACGGATTCAGCATTCCAGTCGTCTGGTGAAACAAAGTCGATTCACATTCACCCGACGGATCCCAATGCTACTCCGACTCACATTTCAACAACACTCGACTCCAAATAGGAAGAAGCGCTCATCCAGTTCCACTGTGAGAACTGGGACATCTTTGCATGGAAACCTTCTGACATGCCAGGTGTTCCCAGGGGAGTGGCTGAGCATTGTTTGCGAATCGACCCAAAGGTGAAACCGGTCAAAGAACATCTTCGACGATCCGCCGTACAGAAGAGGAAGGCAATCGGTGAAGAAGTGGCTCGACTTCTAGCAGCTGAGTTTATCCGAGAGATTTACCACTCCGAGTGGTTAGCTAATATTGTCATGGTCCCAAAGAAGGACGACTCACTTCATATGTGCATCGACTTCAAACATATCAATTTGGCCTGCCCGAAAGATCACTTTCCTCTCCCTCGCATCGACCAAATAGTCGACTCGACTGCGGGGTGTGAGCGTTTGTCCTTTTTGGACGCTTATTCCGGGTATCATCAGATCCGTCTGTATGGACCCGATGAGATAAAAACAGCTTTCATCACCCCATTTGAATGCTTCTGTTATGTCACTATGCCATTCGGTTTGAAGAACGCCGGAGCCACATTCATGAGGATGATCCAGAAGTGTCTGCTCACTCAAATCAGTCGGAATGTGGAAGCATACATGGATGACATTGTGGTCAAGTCATGAAAAGGTTCCGACCTACTGGCTGACCTTGTTGAAACCTTTGCCAACCTCAGAAGGTATGATATCAAGCTTAATCCATCAAAGTGCACGTTTGGAGTTCCAGGCGAAAAATTACTCGGTTTTCTCGTTTCCGAACGGGGGATCGACGCTAACCCAGAGAAAGTGGGTGCCATACTCCGGATGAAACGCCCTGTGCATGTGCATGATGTCCAGAAGCTTACTGGTTTTTTGGCTGCCTTAAGTCGATTCATTTCTCGCCTCGGTGAAAAGGCACTACCTATTTACCGACTGATGAAGAAGTCAGATAAGTTCGAGTGGACTCCTGAAGCTGACGCAACATTTGCAGAGCTCAAAGCCCTGCTTTCCACCCAGCCGGTGCTTGCTGTTCCAATCAGCAAAGAGCATTTACTGCATTACATTGCAGCCACTAGAGAAGTCGTTAGCACAGTACTTACGGTCGAACAAGAAGAAGAAGGAAAAGCTTACAAAGTTCAGCGCCAAGTATACTATGTCTCTGAAGTTTTGACCCCATCAAAGCAAAGATATCCACATTCTCAGAAGCTTGTTTATGGGATTTATATGACCACGAAGAAGGATGCACATTACTTCTCTAATCGCTCCATTACAGTCGTCAGCGACGCTCCATTATCAGAGATTCTGAACAATAGAGATGCAACTGGTCGAGTGGCAAAGTGGACGATTGAACTCCTTCCCTTAGATATCAAGTTCGAGGCAAAGAAAGCTATCAAGTCCCAAGCAGTATCAGATTTCCTCGCCGAGTGGATTGAACAACAACTGCCGACTCAAGTTCACTTGGAGCACTGGACCATGTTCTTTGATGGTTCCAAGATGCTGAATGGTTCCGGTGGTGGGGTGGTACTGGTATCCCCCCGAGGAGACAAGCTCAGATATATCCTCTAGATTCACTTTGGTTCCTTCAATAACGAAGCAGAATATGAAGCACTCTTGTATGGGTTGCATATGGCCATTTCACTCGGCGTCCGTCGCCTCATGGTCTATGGCGACTCAGATTTGGTAGTCAATCAAGTGATGAAGGAGTGGGACGTCAGAAGCCCAGCCATGACTGGTTACTGCAACACGGTGAGGAAGATGGAAAAGAAGTTTGAGGGGTTAGAGCTCCATCATGTACCCCGACTGAAAAATCAAGCAGCAGATGATTTAGCAAAGATAGGCTCCAAGAGAGAAGCTATTCCCAGCAACGTGTTCCTGGAGCACATTCATGCACCTTCAGTTCAAGAAGATCCCTTCGCTGAAGAGCCCCCGCAGCCTAGGAGTGCCACAGATCTGACTGAAGTCGAGGTCCCAGCCATGGTCGACTTAATCATGGAGGTGTTGGTCCTTACTCTCGACTGGACAGTGCCATACATTGCATATATCCTTAGGAAAGAGCTCCCAGAGGATGAAGAAGAGGCTCGACAGATCGTCTGTCGATCCAAGGCCTTTACTGTAATAAGAGGTCAACTATTCAGAGAAAGTGCAACTGGGGTCAGCCAGAAATGCATAACACCAGAAGAAGGCCGAGTGATCCTCCACGACATCCATTCAGAGACCTGTGGTCACCATGCGTCCTCTCGGACCATTGTGGCTAAAGCATACCGAGATGGATTTTATTGGCCACGAGCAAATGAAATGGCGAAAGATATAGTCGACAGATGTGAAGGCTGTCGGTTCTACTCCAATATGTCGCACAAACCTGCATCAGCCCTGAAGACCATCCCACTCGTCTGGCCCTTTGCTGTTCGGGGATTGGACATGGTTGGCCCACTAAGGACTGGTAGGAGCGGCTTCACTCATGTGCTTGTAGCAGTCGACAAGTTTACCAAATGGATCGAGGCCAAACCTATTAAGAATCTGGAAGCTAGTACTGTTGTCAGCTTCATCAGAGAGTTGATTTTCAGATATGGGGTTCCGCACAGCATCATCACTAACAACGGATCGAACTTCGATTCTGATGAGTTCAGAACCTTCTGCGCCTCACAAGGCACATGAGTTGACTATGCTTCAGTCGCCCATCCCCAATCGAATGGACAAGCAGAAAGAGCAAATGGCCTGATTCTCAAAGGACTGAAACCCCAACTGATGCGAGATCTCAAGCACGCAGCGAGCACCTGGGTTTATGAACTTCCATCAGTTCTCTGGGGATTGAGGACAACTCCTAATCGGTCGACTGGCCGAACTCCATTCTTCTTGGTCTATGGGGCTGAAGCTGTTCTAACGAGTGACTTGCTTCATAATGCACCACGAGTTGAGCTCTTCTCTGAAGATGAAGCAGAACAAGCTCGGCAAGACGCAGTCGACCTCCTAGAGGAGGAAAGAGAGATGGCCTTGATCCGGTCGACCATTTATCAACAAGACTTGTGTCGATTCCACGCTAAACACGTGAAGGGTCGAGCCTTTCAAGAGGGAGACTTGGTTCTTCGAATGGATCAGTAGAAACCACACAAGCTCGCCCCAGCTTGGGAAGGTCCCTTCATTGTCACCAAAGTGCTCCACAATGGAGCATACCACCTTTACAGTGTCGAGCATAAGATGGACGAGCCACGGGCTTGGAACGCTTTTATACTTAAGCACTCGTTCGAATAAAATGTAATAAAAATACCTTTGTAATTTGTTTATCAAAGACAACAGCTTTACAGCCCTCTGGCACGATTGTTGTTGCTTTTGTTTACGTCTGAAAACCCCCAGTGGGTGACTTAGCTGCGAATCCGTTTCGCCTAAGTTCGAAAGAAAATCCTACCGAGTGGTGAGCCAGCCTCCCACTCGGAGGCTTAGCTGCAGTCCAGTACTTGCCTAAGTTTGTAAAATCCTACCGAGTGGTGAGCCAGCCTCCCACTGGGGGGCTTAGCTGCAGTCCAGTACTCGCCTAAGTTTGTAAAATCCTACCGAGTGGTGAGCCAGCCTCCCACTCGGGGGCTTAGCTGCAGTCCAGTACTCGCCTAAGTTTGTAAAATCCTACCGAGTGGTGAGCCACCCTCCCACTCGGGGGCTTAGCTGCAGTCCAGTACTCGCCTAAGTTTAAAAAATCCTACCGAGTGGTGAGCAACCCTCCCACTCGGGGGCTTAGCTGTAGTCCAGTACTCGCCTAAGATTAAAAAATCCTACCGAGTGGTGAGTAACCCTCCCACTTGGAGGCTTAGCTGCAGTCCAGTACTCGCCTAAGTTTAAAAAATCCTACCGAGTGGTGAGCAACCCTCCCACTCGGAGGCTTAGCTGCAGTCCAGTGCTCGCCTAAGTTTGTAAAATCCTACCGAGTGGTGAGCCAGCCTCCCACTCGGGGGCTTAGCTGCAGTCCAGTACTCGCCTAAGTTTAAAAAATCCTACCGAGTGGTGAGCAACCCTCCCACTCGGGGGCTTAACTGCAGTCCAGTACTCGCCTAAGTTTAAAAAATCCTACCGAGTGGTGAGCAACCCTCCCACTCGGGGGCTTAGCTGCAGTCCAGTACTCGCCTAAGTTTAAAAAATCCTACCGAGTGGTGAGCAACCCTCCCACTCGGGGGCTTAGCTACAGTCCAGTACTCTCCTAAGTTTAAAAAGTCCCACCGAGTGGTGAGCAACCCTCCCACTCAGAGGCTTAGCTACAGTCCAGTACTCGCCTAAGTTTGAAAAATCCTACCGAGTGGTGAGCAACCCTCCCACTCGGAGGCTTAGCTGTAGTCCATTACTCGCCTAAGTTTGTAAAATCCTACCGAGTGGTGAGCAACCCTCCCACTCGGGGGCTTAGCTGCAGTCCAGTACTCGCCTAAGTTTAAAAAATCCTACCGAGCGGTGAGCAATCATCCCACTCGGGGGCTTAGCTGCAGTCCAGTACTCGCCTAAGTTTAAAAAATCCTACCGAGTGGTGAGCAACCCTCCCACTCTTAGGCTTAGCTGCAGTCTAGTACTCGCCTAAGTTTAAAAAATCCTACCGAGTGGTGAGCAACCCTCCCACTCGGAGGCTTAGCTGCAGTCCAGTACTCGCCTAAGTTTGTAAAATCCTACCGAGTGGTGAGCAACCCTCCCACTTGGGGGCTTAGCTGCAGTCCAGTACTCGCCTAAGTTTAAAAAATCCTACCGAGCGGTGAGCAATCATCCCACTCGAGGGCTTAGCTGCAGTCCAGTACTCGCCTAAGTTCGTAAAATCCTACAGAGTGGTGAGAAATCCTCCCACTCGGGGGCTTAGCTACAGTCCAGTACTCGCCTAAGTTTGTAAAATCCTACCGAGTGGTGAGTCATCCTTCTCCTTTGGAGCTGTGCTGCAAATACAAAATTCGCTCCATCTCCATTCGCAAGGACGACGAGGTGCAAGTCGACTGCAGTCCTTTCCCTAGGATCTACACCACAAGTACAACGTACGCTCCATCCCTACCCACAGGGGCGACGAGGTGCAGATCGACCGCGGCCCTCTTCTCCGAGCTACACCACAAATACAACGTGCGATCCATCCTTGTCCGCAAGGACGACGAGGCGCAGGTCGACTGCAACCCTCTCCTCCGAGCTACAACACAAATACAACGTGCGCTCCATCCTTGTCCGCAAGGACAACGTGGTGCAGGTCGACTGTAACCTTCTCCTTCGAGCTACACCACAAATACAACGTGCGCTTCGTCCTTGTCCGCAAGGACGACAAGGCGCAATTCGATTAAAGTCTCCATTTCAAGGCTGCATCTCAAACACGAAGGTCATTCCAAATAGGGAGCAGATTCCAAAAGCAATCGCAAGCATATTCAAAAGAAGTTCGGATAAATCCTAAAGTTCCAAGCGATAAATCAAAAGTATTCAAGCATCAAGCCCGAAGGAGTTTAATGGTTACAGCAACCACTCGGCATTCCGAGGCAAATTTAAGACATGTTTAAATCTCATAGTTTGTTCACTCGGCAGGAGGAGGGCTGGCGGGTTCGACGAATTCGTCCAAGTCGATTCCATCTGCGATCCGAGTGGCGGCAGCGATGAAAGTGTCCATAAAGGACTAGAAGTCGTGTCTTTTGGTGTTGGCGACCTTGATTGCCGCTAGCTTGTCTTCACGAGCTTCCTTGCAGTGGACCCTTACCAAGGACAACGCCACGTCGGCACCACACCGGGCAGAGGACTTCTTCCACTCTAGCACTCGACCAGGAATCTCGTTGAGCCGGGTCATCAGAGATTCGAGGTCATTTTGAAGCGTCTCCCTTGGCCAGAGTGATGAGTCGATCCGTGAAACTGCCACCTTCAGACGAGCGAGGTAACTTGTGATGCTGGCGACACGAGATTCCAGTCGAAGCACATTCATGGCAGCCTCGTTGCCGACCGGAGAAACGATAGGGTCTAAACCCGTCTCGATCCGTCCAGTTTCCTCGTTAAAGTTTTGGCAGAATTCTGTAGTCAAAGAGTTGGTGAGTTGACTGGACAGGATTAACTTGCAAGCAGTAAAGCAGACGGATTAAAAGGAGTAGCTTCCAGCATAAGATAGATCTTCTTGGCAAGAGTTCTCAGATAGGCTTCCGTGTCATTTCTCTTACGGATCGCGGACTCCAGCTTCTCATTCAGAGCAATCTTATCCTTCTTCAGACGAGTTACCTCTCGGTTGGACTCATTGAGAGAGGACTTCAGCTTGTTCACCTCGCCTTCCAACACTCCGACTGAAGCCAGCTTCTGGTCTGCAAGGGCAGTCTTATCTTGAGCTTCCTTCTGCGCAGCTGCAAGGTCCAAGTCCTTCTCCAGAGCCAACCTCATTTTCTCTGCAAAAGAAGCAACCGGATCAAACAAGAGATCGAAGAAATATCTTAAAAGACGATCGACGTGAACAGTCGACAGGCGGTTACCTTCCATACCAGCAGCTTCATCTTGAGCTTTCTTCAACTTTTGTTGGGCCAGCTCCAAGTCGAGGTTGAGTTGCCTCTGCTTCTCCTCAAATTCGGCAAACTTAGAAATGAGAGTACAAGATTTCTGCAGAAGGTAAAAGACGTGTCAATCGACAAGATCAAAAATTATTTACTTCCGAGTGAATAAAACTTAAAAGTTTACTCAGACCCCAGTCGACTGCCCGCAGTCGACTGCGGTCTCGGGGACTACACCCAGCGGGTGCACTTGGCGTGCCCCCACTGATTCAGACCCCGCTCGACCGGTCTGCCCGGGTCGACTAAAAAAAATAACTATTCAGACCCCTGCCGACTGCCAGCAGTCGACCGCTGTCTCGGGGACTACACACCCAGTGGGTGCACTTGACGTGCCCCCACTGGTTCAGATCCCATTCGACCGGTCCGCCCGGGTCGAGTGGAAGACAAGAAAGTAAAAAGTACTCAGACCCCAGTCGCCTGCTAGCAGTCGACTGCGGTCTCGGCGACTACACCTAGTGGTTGCACTTAGCGTGCCCCCACCGGTTCAGATCCCACTCGCCTAGGCCGAGTGGAAGAGCGCAAATACCAAAGACAACAAAACACCTAGTGGGTGTATAGATTCGACGCAAACAATAAGAGATTGTATGAAAAAAATATTTCAGGTAGCATATCCTAATAGAACAAGGTCAGTCGAAAGTCTACTTACCTGGACATTGGCCCGGAGAGCCGCGCTGGCATCGTAAGTAGCCTGGCTGTTCTCGTGCACCGTCTTCATCCGCTCCATCATCACGTTAGCCTGACGGATGGCTTCCGCAGCCGCGTCCGACTGGCTTTCCGGAACATGGTAGTTGGTGAAGAAGGGGGCATATGATCCAGGTGCGGCAGCTTGGAGCTCCGAAGCATGAGGTTGGACGACTGAAGGAAACACAGGTACAATCGACGATGCAGGGTGCTCACTCGACAATGGGACAGCAAAAGTTACAGAGGCCCCACCTGCGTCTTCAGATTGCTGGACGGTTGGTGTTGTCACCGGCCCATGCTGAGACGTATTGCCAGCTGCAACTTTTTTGTTCTTTCTGAGCCTTGGGGCCACATCTTCATCATCATCCGGAAGCTCGATGACGTTGGGTGGGGTTGCAAATAAATCAGTCGACCCCAAGTGAATCGCCAGAATTTAATCGACCAAATAATCAAGAGCAAGATCATGAGAGTTTTACCTGGGTTGGAGGTAACCGCGTCTTCCATTTCCTCCTCTCGGTATTGGTAGGAAGAAGTTCCAGATGTAGCAGCACTACAAATGTCAACATTCAGTCAGTTATGTTCTGTTGCTCGAGTCGACCAAAAGATCGGGTCAGATGATTACCCGGAGATGGTGGGGATAGTCACTTTGATTCTGGGCAAAGCCTTCGGTGGTTTGGAGGAGGTGGTCTTCAATGCCTTCGGCGCAGGAGGCGGCGCAGTCTTGAGCTGTTTCGTTACCTTCTCAGTCGGCACCAGAGAAGATGTCCGAGGGCGCTTCGAAGATTGCCTAGTCGGTGCGGCCGCCAGATCAGGGGTGCTCACTGGGTCGTGAGCGTGCTTGGACCTCCTCTCTCTGCGAGGAGGTGAGTCGACCTCTTCTTCATCACTTGAGTCGTCGCTCTCCTCGTCCTCCTCTGCATCCGAGTGCCACTCGCCACTCTCACCCCCGCTCGCCCCTTCCTCGACATTTTGCTCCTGCACTCCATTGGGCATCGAGTACATATCAATAAGAGCCTGAAAAGACAATGAACAAAAGAAATACAGTCGATCGTCAACAAGATGTTACACAGTGAATCAAGAAGATACTTGACAACGCAGAATCATACCTGTTCTGGCTGGCGCAAATGGTCGAATGGAATCACCCTCCTAGACCCCCGGGGATTATCTTTATTGCCGGTGATTCCTCTCAGCCACTTCTCCATCGTGTCTTCACTAACGTCCTCCGGGTGGATCCGAGTGGAGTCCTCGAGTCCCGAGTACATCCACATCGGATGGTCACGGGCTTGGAGTGGTTGGATGCGTCGACTGAGAAAGACCTCCAGCAGGTCCATACCAGTCCCTCCATCGCGAACAAGTTGGACGACCCGCTCGACCAACACCTTCACCTACGCCTTCTCTTCCAGGATCACCCTCAAGGAGGAGGGCTTCTCCACTCGAGCCAAGGAAAAGGGGGGAAGTCCGGTCGACTGACCCGGGGTCGGCTGGTCCTTGCAGTAAAACCAGGTCGACTGCCAGCCCCGGACCGAGTCGGGAAGGATCATAGCTGGGAAGGTGCTCATGTTCCTCATTTGAATTCCAAGGCCCCCGCACATCTGTATCACATGCACCCTCTCGTCACTCGGGTTGGCCTTCTTGACCGTCTGGGAGCGACATGTGAATATGTGCTTGAAGAGACCCCAGTGCGGTCGGCAACCCAAGAAACTCTCGCACATGGACACGATGGTGTTTGGAGTAAAGTGGGAGGTTGAGCCCCAAAGAAGTTCAAAAAACCACGAAAGAAAGGGTGGGGAGGCAAAGAAAACCCGCGGTCGACATGAGTGGCGAGGAGAACGCACTCACCCTCCTGCGGCCGTGGCTCAGTCTCGTTCCCCAGGAGCCGTGCCGATTCGTGGGGGATCAGTCCCCCCTCAACCATATCATCGATGTCGTCTTGGCTGATTGTCAAGAGGATCCAGTCGCCCTGGATCCAGCCTGGCGGCAGGCCAGACCTTGATGAGGATCCACCCCGGCTAGTCCTCTTTCCTTTCGCCTTCGTCGTTGCCTTCTTTGCACGCTCCAATGCCACCATCTTCTCCTTCCCCATGGCGGCGAATCGAGTCTAAGAGGGGCTACGACGCCGAGAGCGGAGGCAGGCGCAACGGAGAAATCTGAGGAAGAAGAAGGAGAATGGGGGCGCACTGTTCAAAAGCCCGGTCCGGTGCCTTTTATAAGGACACTTCTGAGTGACTGACTTGTAGTGTAACGCCCTCGATGCGGCTATATCTCCTACGTGTCGAAGCATGACTTAGAGGCATAACCGCATTGAAAGCAATGTCGCAAGTAAGGTAATCTTCACAACAACCCATGTAAATAGATAATAGGGGAAAAGGTACATAGTTGGCTTACACTCGCCACATCACACAAATACATAAATAACATTACAATCATCCAATACACTCATGGTCCGACTACGGCACCAAAATAAAAGATCAACCCCAACATGCGACACGGTCCCGATCGCCCAACTGGGCACCACTACTGATCATCAGGGAAAGACACATAGTAACGGCGTGAGTCTTCATCGAACTCCCACTTGAGCTCAAGCGCATCATCTGGAACGGAATCATCGGTCCCTGCATCTGGTTTGGAAGTAAACTGTGAGCCACGGGGACTCAGCAATCTCGCACACTCGCGATCAAGACTATTTAAGCTTATAGGTAAGGCAAGGTAATATGTGGAGCTGCAGCAAGCGACTAGCATATATGGTGGCTAACCTGTTCGCAAAAGAGAGCGAGAAGAGAAGGCGAAGCCGAACGAGAAACTATAGAACAACCTACAGCAAACATTACTCCAACACCGTATTCACTTCCCGGACTCCGCCGAGAAGAGACCATCACGGTTACACACGCAGTTGATTCATTTTAATTAAGTTAAGGTTCAAGTTATCTACAATCGGACATTAACAAATTCCCATCTGCCCATAACCGCGGGCACGGCTTTCGAAAGTTCAAATCCCTGCAGGGGAGTCCCAACTTAGCCCATCACAAGCTCTCACGGTCAACAAAGGATAAACCTTCTCCCGAGACATTCCGATCAGACTCGGCATCCCGGTTCTACAAGACAACTTCGACAATGGTAAAACAAGTCCAGCAACACATCCCGAATGTGCCGACAAATCCCGATAGGAGCTGCACATATCTCGTTCTCAGGGCACACTCAGATGAGCTCTCCATACAACTAAAACCAAAACTCGAGTTTCCCCGAGGGGGCGCTGCACAGGGCTCTAGTTTGGACCAACACTCAGAGGAGCACTGGCCCGAGGGGGTTTAAATAAAGATGACCCTCGGGCTCCGGAAACCCAAGGGAAAAAGAGACTAGGCGGCAAATGGTAAAACCAAGGTTGGGCATTGCTGGAGGAGTTTTATCCAAGGTGAACTGTCAAGGGGTTCCCATTATCACCCAACCGCGTAAGGAACGCAAACTCCGGGAACATAACACCGATATGACGGAAACTAGGGCGGCAAGAGTGGAACAAAACACTAGGCAAAAGGCCGAGCCTTCCACCCTTTACCAAGTATATAGATGCATTAAGATAACAAGATAATATAGTGATATCCCAATAAATAAACAATGTTCCAACAAAGAACGATCTCCAAGTCTTCACCTGCAACTAGCAACGCTATAAGAGGGGCTGAGCAAAGCGGTAACATAGCCAATCAACGGTTTGCTAGGACATGGTGGGTTAGAGGTTTGACATGGAAATTTGGGAGGCATGATAAACAAGTGGTAGGCATCGTAGCATAGGCATAGCAAAAGAGCGAGCATCTAGCAAGCAAAGATAGAAGTGATTTCGAGGGTATGATCATCTTGCCTGCAAAGTTGTCAGAGTTGACTTGATCCTCGTAAGCAAACTCAATGGGCTCCTCGTTAGCGAACTCGTCTCCCGGCTCTACCCAAATAAGACAAACAAGCAAAAGGAACACAATCAACCACGGGCAATGCTCGAACAACATGATGCAAACATGGTATGCTATGCGGGATGCGATATGTGATGCATATGCAAGATTTGACAAGGAATGATTGAACCTAGCCTCAACTTGGAAATCCAAGAGTGCCACTGGAAAGGTGAGGTTATTTCGGTTGAAATTGATATAAAGATCACTAGAATCGGACGCACGGTTTGGAAATGGCAAGCAAAACAAATATGGCACCGGTCTGCGATAAACAGCAAGTAGCCATCTAAATGTATCAAGATAATTATGCTACAGCACCCAAAAATGACAACAAAATACATGGCAGGGATCCACTCATGATGCTTGACAAAAGATGAACAATGAGCTATGGCTAATTCATCCATTAACAGGTTCAAACAAGCATGGCAAAAATGCAAACGATAACAGATTTCAGACTTTGTGAAATTAACACAAGTCTGGAATTTAACATCAGGTAGCACACTTTGGAGCATGAAAACTATATGCCACAGGAACTTAACATGGCAAAGCAAGGCATAACATGAAGGTACTCAAAGAACTTAACAAAAGTCTCTTAGTGACCTTGAGCCAAAGGGATCAGAAAATACAATTGCAAGCATGTGAACATGGCAAAAACATAATCAGATTACAGACTTAGTGAAAAACTGGAGCATGCAAATCTGTTAACGAGTAGGCATGTTTACGAGCTCGATGCACTCACTACAGAGCAAGTCATGACAAACTAAGCATACACCCATCAAGAATACATATCATATAAGCTAGACATGGCAAGAACAACAACATAGCATTCACGGATCAACAACAACATCCTCGGCAAAATCGCTAACGAGTCAACAATCTGCCAGGATTCACGAAATAGCAAAAGTAGAGCTCGATTGACACAAGCTAGGGTGCTCCATAATTGCAAAAAAAGACATGGATGGATAGAGCACCACAATATTAACAAATCATCCTTATTGATCATCCTCAAAAGAGGCACGGATCACTAGGAAACAACATGAACATATGGCATATTGATAAAAACGGATCAAGGACTTAGAGAAATTCTAAGTCCCTGAAATCAGCATTAACGAATGCACTACTTTGCAAGCTTGTGCTAGTCACCACACATGTCACAAAAATACATGGTAAGCACCTCTGTAAAGATGGCATGGCATATAACAAAACTCATGTAGAACTCAGGAGCATATCATGCACACATTAATCATGGCAAAAATGACAAATAGCTATTTGATGCAGCAGATCTGACAGTTAACTCAAATAGCTCTCTTCCAATAGCATTTCGGGCATCGAGATGAGCTCAAATGAAAATGATGCAATGAGATGAAATGATGTACTCACTGAGACGAACATTGTGATATGCTACACGCCCAAAATGGAGTTGCGGGTGCAAAGTTACGGCATGATGAAGTATGCAAAAAAATATAAGGGAGAGGGGGAAAGTCAACCCTGAGATCTAGGGTTTACTGTAGCCCCGATCCGGATCTCGCCGGAACAGTGACGGAGCGCGGCGCCCGAGGATGCTCGCCGGAGTTTCCGTTGCCGGGGCGCTCGCCGGCGACGAGGAGGTGGCGAGGAGGCGGCCGAGGAGGCATTGGGGCGGCGCGGTGCCGGAGCGGCGCCGGCTGGGTGCGGTGAGTGCGGCGACCGAGGTGGCGCGCGCCGGTCGATGTCGGAGGCGGCGAACGCCGGTGGCAGGCGGCGACCGGTGGGCGTCAGAGGCGGTGGCCGCCGGAGCGCGGGGAGACGAAGGCAGGCGCGGGCGGCGCGGCTCCGGGCCGGGGAGGGCCTCCCGCGGGCTCGGGCGGGCCGGCGGCGATGTGGGCGCGGTTGGTCTGGGAGAAGCGGGTGGACGTGTCCGGCGCGTCCGGACGTTGTCCGGCGCGTGGAGAGGAAGAGGAGCTAGGGTTTGGGGTGGAAGATCCGAAAATTTCGGGAAGGAGCTATATTTATAGGTAGGAGGGGCTAGGAGAGTCCAAATGAGGTGCAGTTTTCGGCCACGCGATCGTGATCGAACACTCTAGATGATGGAGAGGGTTTTGGTGGGTTTTGGGCCAAATTGGAAGGGTGTTGGGCTGCAACACACACGAGGCCTTCTCGGTCCCTCGGTTAACCGTTGGAGTATCAAACGAAGTCCAAATGGCACGAAACTTGACAGGCGGTCTACCGGTAGTAAACCAAGTCCGCTTGTCAAGTCTCGGTCCAATCCGGAAATGTTTAACCCCCA
The DNA here is from genome assembly GCF_056163025.1 of Triticum urartu. NCBI lineage: Eukaryota > Viridiplantae > Streptophyta > Magnoliopsida > Poales > Poaceae > Triticum > Triticum urartu. The sequence continues at coordinate 206,389,573 of NC_141877.1, read as the reverse complement.
CACATGAAAAGAGGTAGAAAGGGCCACCGGAGGAGATAGGAGCGCCGGAATGCAAAATGGACAACAGGGAAAATGCTCGGATGCATGAGACGAACACGTATGCAAATGCAATGCACATGATGACATGATATGAAATGCATGACAACAACAACAATACACGGAGACAAAAACCCGAACCCGAGGAAATAAAATAACTTAGTGCTGGAAACGGCAAGAGTTGGAGATACATATAAGGTAAATTACATCCGGGGTGTTACATGTAGGCCCGGATGATCCTATCAAATCCCGCAACAGTCGCACGTGCGATACGTGGCAAAAAAGGTAGCGCGGGGATCGAGGCGACCTGCCTAATCCGTCCCGATTACCGTGGCCTCCCCCGCCCGGCGCGCTTCCCAAAATTCGAATCCCGTGAAATCCACGGACAGCAGAACAACTTGTCAGACGGAAGACATCCTCCGCATCATCACTCGGAACTCTTCCGTAAAAGTTCACTCGACAAAAACTAAGAATGGATCAAGGCGACTGAAAAATAAGTTGATGTCGTCACCTCAGTTCATTGATTCAGAACAAGATATACTCATAGCACGAAAAATGAGTCGGAAGTGTTCTCAACTCCTTCATCACTCAAACCCTGATCCATTCGGGGGCTAATGATGAAGCTATGTACCTAGGGTAGGGTCATGGATCTGTCCAAGATACCCTCCCCAAGGACATCCCTAAAAGAACCAGAAGCATTCGAAGAAAAAACATCATCCACTCGACCATGAAGCTATGTTCCACTCGACAGTCTCGAGGACACTCGACCGTATGGACAATCACTCGACTACCAGAAGACCTAGAGCCACTCCACTCTGCAACTGTCAGGAATTAAGTCATGTCTTTATTGGTCATTATGCAGCTTTATTGCAGGCGTTACCAGTAACGTCCCCATCTTTATGTACCTTAAACCCTTTGTAACTGAGGGCGGGAGGGGTCTGGCGAACTCTATATAAGCCACCCCCCTCCTCAGGGACAAGGGTTCGCACCCCCTGTAACATACACGCATATAATCCAGTCAACCGCCTCCGGGCTCCGAGACGTAGGGCTGTTACTTCCTCCGAGAAGGGCCTGAACTCGTAAAACTCGCATGTACAACTCCTCCATAGCTAAGATCTTGCCTCTACATTCCTACCCCCCCCCCCATTCTACTGCCAGACTTAGAACCACGACAGTTCCTACATATTCCACGAAGATCTTTTATCGGTTTGAACCAAGATGTCAAGGATTCGGTTAATCCCGTATGCAATTCCCTTTGTTCGACGATATGTTACTTGCCCGAGACTCAATCATCGGTATCTTCATACCTAGTTCAATCTCATTACCGGCAAGTCTCTTTACTCGTTCCATAATACAAGATCTCATGACTAACTCATTAGCCACATTGCTTGCAAGCTCTTTACGATGTTGTATGATACATCTCCAACGTATCTATAATTTTTTTTATTGTTCCATGCTATTATATTATCCATCTTGGATGTTTTATATGCATTATTATGCTATTTTATATCTTTTTGGGGCTAACTTATTAACCTAGTGCCTAGTGCCAGTTGTTGTTTTTCTTCTTATTTTTGTCTTTTATAGAAAATCAGTACCAAATGGAACGAAATTTTTTGACGATTTTTCTTGGACCAGAAGACAACCACGAAGCTTCGGGAGGAGGATAGAAGAGCCACGGGTGAGCCACAAGCTCACCAGGCGCGCCCTAGGGGGCGCCCTATGAGCTTGTGGGCCCCTGGGACTCTTCCAACCATAATTCCAGCTCCATAGATACCTAATATTCCCCGTATACCAGAGGGCATACCAAAAATACTTTTCCATCGCCGCAAGCTTCTGTTCTCGTGAGATCCCATCTTGGGGCCTTTTTCGATACTCTACCGGAGGGGGATTCGATCACAGAGGGCCTCTACACCAACCTTGATGCCCTTCCGATGATGTGTGAGTAGTTTACCATAGACCAACAGGTCCATAGCTAGTAGCTAGATGGCTTATTCTCTCTCTCTTTGATCTTCAATGCAATATTCTCCTCGATATTCTTGGAGTTCTATTCGATGTAATCTTCTTTTGCGATGTGTTTGTTGAGATCTGATGAATTGTGGATTTATGATCAGATTATCTATGGATATTATTTGAGTCTTCTCTGAACTCTTTTATGCATGATTAAGATAGCTTTGTATTTCTCTCTGATCTATTGATTTGGTTTGGCCAACTATATTGATATATCTTGCAACGGGAGAGGTGCTATGTTTTGGGTTCAATCTTGCGGTGTCCTCACCCAGTGACAGAAGGAGTAGCGAGGCACGTATTTGTATTGTTGCCATTAAGGATAAAAAGATGGTGGTTGTACCATATTGATTGGACCTATCCCTCTACATCATGTCATCCTGCTTAAGATGTTACTCCGTTCTTGTTAACTTAATACACTAGATGCATGCTGGATAGCGCTCAATGTGTGGAGTAATAGTAATAGATGCAGGCAAGAGTCGGTCTACTTGTCACGGACGTGATACATATATTCATGATCATTGCCTTAGATAGCTTCATAACTATGCGCTTTTCTATCAATTGCTCAACAATAATTTGTTTACCCACCGTATGCTTTCTTCAAGAGAAAAGCTTCTAGTGAAAACTATGGCCCCGGGTAATATTTTTATCATATTATTTTCAGCTCTATAAGACTAAAAACCCAAAAATACCTTGCTACAATTTATTTACTTTTATTTCCTTTTGCACTTTTATTTATCTTTTATACCTATCTCCGTCAGATCTCATCCTTGCAAGTAACCGTGAAGGGATTGACAAACCCTTTACCGCATTGGGTGTAAGTATTTGTTTGTTTGTGCAGGTGACGGTGTCCTGGACTAGGGGGTACTCACCACTCCGTCTTCCGACCAGGTGGATTGGGCCGAGGACCCCCATGGCGGTTCACTAATGGGCTACTTCGGGCAACCGATGACATACACGAGGAAGATTCCAGAAGACTTGGTGATCAAGACAATTACTCCTCTCCACCGACATATTCGATTAGGACTCTTGTTATACTAGGCCTCTAGTACATTATATAAGCCGAGGCTAGGCTAGTCGATAGATGATTATGATATCCATCCATCATACCATTAGGGTTTAGACCACAACATACGATCTCGAGGTAGATCAACTATGTACTTGATACTCCATCAATATAAACAAGAGCAGGATGTAGGGTTTTACCTCCATAAGAGGGCCCGAACCTAGGTAAAACATCTTCCCCTTCGTTCCTGTTACCATTGATCCGAAAATCCACAGCTCGCAACCCCCTGCCCCGAGGTCTTCCGGTTTTGACACCGACGATGGTGCTTTCATTGAGAGTTCTGCTGTGAGATCAACAAAGGATCAATGGCTCGTCTGTAGATCAACTGCGATGTGAGCATCTTCGTTGCCGGCTCGACTAGTCACCTTGGCTCGACCGAGGACTACGCTCCACCTCAGATCGTCATGTTCGGACGAGGGCCTTCATCAACATCAACTCCTATCTCTATCAAGATCATGGAGGAATCATCCGTGGAGCTCGGGGGCTCAACGTTAACATTGCCCTCGGGCGACCGTGCTGTTTTTCTGGACAGCGAACTTGTATCCGCCGTCACCGCCTACTCGAGTGTCGCTTTGATGGTTGCTTCAATGGAATTGTGCGGAAATTGAGTTTACAACAACCCTGCAAAATTTCGTCGCGTTCCGATGAAGGAATCTCTGTCGATGTCCAATATAACGGAGCCCTATCGAATCTGGACAGAAATCTGGACGAGTTTGGAGCATGGTGTCCAGCGTCTAGCTCGGACATCCTTTGGAAGATCCAACCGTTGATCTGCTGCGAAATTACTATATCTACCACCCCTCAAATTTCAGCTCGATCGGACCTTTCAAACTCCGGGAAACCTCCGATGAGTGCATCGATTTTTGGATCTATTTTCTGCGCGAGTACGAATCCGACCCGAGTTCATCTTTCGTCATGAACGGGATATTGGACAACTTTTTTGAAGGATTTTTTATAGGGTACATACAAGACAAATATACGTGTAGTATAAACATAATCATTTGCATGCAATTTAAGAAAAACAACTTTCAAATAGTTTCAAAATCTGGAGTTGCATTTGGGTTTCCCCCTTTTGCGGATCATTCATAAAACATGTGGTTCACAAGTTGCTTGTCTTTTTGGCTGCAGCTGGTATTTGTGCTATTGACGAGCTTTCATAATTAGATTTGGATCCTTTTCTCAAGTAGTGGTTGTTTGATTTTCTCAGAATCTCGATGTGACTTTTATTATGTTTGAGGTGCTTTATACTCCCTCCGTTCCTAAATATAAGTCTTTTTAGTGATTTCTATATGAACTACGTACGGATGTATATAGACGTATTTTAAATGTAGACTAGCAAAAAAGTCCGTGCGTTGTAACGGAAGAAAAAAATATTTATGCTAATGTGTTTTTTAAGCAGATGCATGATTTCAAATCATAAAATGTTTCATAACGTAAAAAAGAGCGGTCATTTTAAGAACATGTTGTTCTAAGATCACCAGACACGCCGCTAGTAAGACAAAGAATAGTACCAGATTATTTTTATATGTTCTCCTTGCTTTCTTAGAAAAACTCGCATTTTGTGTGGTATGAAAGATACCTTTATTTGTCCAAGATAACTGTGAAATAGGAACCTACAACGGTGACAAATAAGAGTACGAAGGCTTGAGATGCCTTTTGCCCTTTTGGGTAAGACGTCTTGAATTAAGTAAGAAATTATTGGATCTATATATGAAAAGAAAATATTGTATGAATTCATCAAATTGTAACCTAGTCAAATGAACCAAGTATACAAAATATGTACAAGTTTGAACTCGTCTTAAACATAACCTGACTATATAGCTTCTAAGCAGAGTGATGCAGGCAGCGTACTTCCTTAGAGAAATGAAGTGGAACATATTTCAAGAGAATTTGGAATTTGAGATGGACTTTTCCTAATTCAATGGTACTATTATGAAAGATTGTATTTTTTTCAAACAGTTTGGCATTGACGTACATATAAACACATCCTAATGAAATACTGTTCTCAGGAAGCCGCACTGGAAAATGGCAATATCACTTGTTATGACAGCGCGAGACATTGTGAAGAGAAACAATTAACTCTTAAAAGATGGTCATCTCCAGAAGCAGCACCTGGTCTAAATATGAAAAAGATGTGACCGACCCGGATTAAAAACACATAACAACTTCCAAAAACCTTAGCGGCATGAGCGCCGCATTAGTCGGACTCTCTTTCCATTATAATTTCTTCAATTTTCTTCTTGACCACTTCTTATCATTCATTCCACCACCACATGAATCACCACCAATCCCGTGTCTCTCCTTCTCAAAGGCATTTCTTATTGATTCTTGAGTTGGTTCACTGAGTTTAACTCGCATATGTATTTAAATTAGTCGAATTCTGTGGAAGGGGGCGAGGTGGGACTAAATATATACGGGCACTCTCTTCTTTTTACAGGAACGTATTGGTGTATGCTAGTTCGACACCCGTATAAGTAGAGCCGACAACTGTATTTTTATCCGAAACAATGAGCTGGCCAAGTGGTTCACCACGCTAGATCTCAGAGGGCACATCGTGGGTTCGAATCTCAGCATATTTGTTTCAGCACGGCAGAATTATTTATCCGTAATACACTTACACAGGACTGAGCGTTGAATACCGGAAACTACAGGAGCGTTTATGCAAAAACGGAACGTTTTCCTGTTTGGAACACTTAAAGACGTACTGCGGGTTGATTTCGGGTAAATAGAATAGCTTTTTTGCCTCGTATGTAGTCCATATTTGAATCTCTAAAAAGACTTGTATTTAGAAATGGAGGGAGTATTTTTTTTATGAAATTGATAATTGATCTGAATTTTTTCGACAAAAATAAAGAACGTACTAGACAAACTTGAAAGTCGTCCGTAGAAAAAACTCGAAATACCTCCGTAAAAAAAGGAGAAAGCTTTTTTGAATTGGAAAAAAAATAGGAGAAACTTGAAAGCCGATAAAGAATGGAAAGGCTAAAGAAACTTTTATTTCCATCCCCACTTCCCTTATCTCCCGCGCTCCTCTTCCTCCACTCCCCATGGCTGCCGTTGGCGTCACCTCCCCGGCGGCGCCGGCCACCGTATCCGCCGCCGTATGTTCCTCGTCCACGCGTATGTAGTCCATATTTGAATCTCTAAAAAGACTTGTATTTAGAAATGGAGGGAGTATTTTTTTTATGAAATTGATAATTGATCTGAATTTTTTCGACAAAAATAAAGAACGTACTAGACAAACTTGAAAGTCGTCCGTAGAAAAAACTCGAAATACCTCCGTAAAAAAAGGAGAAAGCTTTTTTGAATTGGAAAAAAAATAGGAGAAACTTGAAAGCCGATAAAGAATGGAAAGGCTAAAGAAACTTTTATTTCCATCCCCACTTCCCTTATCTCCCGCGCTCCTCTTCCTCCACTCCCCATGGCTGCCGTTGGCGTCACCTCCCCGGCGGCGCCGGCCACCGTATCCGCCGCCGTATGTTCCTCGTCCACGCGCCGCCGAGTCCATCTTGTCCCTACCCGATTCTTCACAGCAGCGTCGTTCCGCGGGCGATGTGCCGCTGCGGCCGACGGCGGGGCCGCGGCCACGGAGGACCTGGCTGCGGCAGCGGATGGGTATCCCGACGCTGGAACTGACGTCGCCGGCGGCGCTGCCACTTCCACGCGGCCTCCCTACTCGCTCATCTCCGCCGCCAACGTGCAGAAGGCGATGCGCGGCCTTGGTGCGCGTTTCTTGTTTGATTTATACGGTTATATACAACGCCTACTAATGTTTCTGGCTAATCTCTCGCAAGCTCTTAATATTGGATTTCACATCTCAAATTTTGTGATTTGATGTAGACACGATTGAAACACAGGAAAAGTTAAAATGAACGAATAATTGTTTAACATTAGCTAAATTTCTGTTATTGTTTAGCACATTTAAGTGTCATGTTTTTTTAATGTTCTAGTTGTGCCCAGGTAATTGCACTCATTTAGCACTCGATCTAGTAAATCTGGATATATGGTGTGTAGCTTTGTTTGCCCCTTTTACAATTGGGAGCAACTGTGCCTTGATAATAAACCAAATTAACAGCATAACCTTCTTGATGTTTCCTATATGTCAAAACTTAATCGTTCAATATAGTCTCAAACTCTCAATCGTGTGTATTCGGGAACTCAGGTGCTGTTTGGATGCAAGGATAGTTCCTAATTCCAGTAGGACAAGAATTATTTTCTGTGGTTTCTGCATTTAAATTACTATGGTTTTCGCAGGAATAGTTGAGGTTGAGGATACCATGTCATAGTTTGTCTGTTGGAAAACTATTCTTATATAAGGGCAACTTTCCATACTTGCAGCAATTACAGATGCTGATCACTATGGGAGGCTTGGAATTACCAGATTAGCGTCAACCGATGAGGTACAGAGGAATTTCTGATAAGTGGATCTCATTACAATGACACGTGGAATGTACCTGGTAGATGCAAGTTTGCAACGAGTATGAAAACCTTTTCCTTGTACAAAGTTACATGGTACAGAACAAGACTAAGCACTAGCTGACTCCAGTGCAGCCAGCATACTTCAACCATGCTTAAGAGCCTGTTCGGCAACTCTCCACTCCTCCAGATTCTCAACTCTGCTCCTCACTTCTGAACTCCCAACTCTATTAGCACGTTTCAGAATCTGGGAATACGTTCGGTTGTCAACTCCACTCAACTGAATTATGCATACATTGCTGGGAGGAACCTGACCTGAAAAAGCAGCTGAGGGCGGTGGTTTCGCTGAGGATTGAAGGAGCCTGTTGGTGCAGTAGCGGTGGGAGGAGAAGCGTCGGAGGCACGTGCGGCGGGAGGCGTTGATGCGTCGGTGGCGACGGCGGTGCAGTTAGCCTGATCCCGCAGGACCTCACCTGCTTGCCCCGACTCCCCCTTTTCAGCGCTTGCAGGGAACTCTAGCCGTCGTCCTCCCGCCGCCGCTGCACCTGATCGAATCCCCTCCGATGCATGGACGCATCCCTCTGCTACTTGTCCCTCATCGCCAAACCTGCTCGCAGCTCCGCGTAAATGACGATAGCTGACAGGCTCCTTGTGCCGACGCATCTGGCCGCCAATGCACCGCCGACGCCTCCCGCCGCACGTGCCTCCGACGCTTCTCCTCCCGCCGCTACTGCACCAACGGGCTCCTTCATTCCTCAGCGAAACCACCGCCCTCAGCTGCTTTTTCTGGTCAGGTTCCTCCCAGCAATGTATGCATAATTCAGTTGAGTTTTGTTGACAACCGAACGTATTCCCAGATTCTGAAACGTGCTAATAGAGTTGGGAGTTCAGAAGTGAGTCGCAGAGTTGAGAATCTGGAGGAGTGGAGAGTTGCCGAACAGGCTCTAAGTTGGATATTAGCCTACACTCATCTGCTTTCCTAACTGGTTCATGGTGTGTTACATTCTCAATATGTTATTCCTTAAGCAAGAAACTTCGTGATTTTGCTGAAGTTGCAAGAAGTTCACATTTACCACATGATTTGCTTCAACTCAAGTGTGGGATTAATATATATATATATATATATATATATATATATATATATAGGCCTCCCTATTTCATGTATAACTCGTAATAAGATTGTAAGTGCACTTTGTGAAGTCTTGCCAACCCAGCATCACCTGATTTTAACCTTGAAATCAGGTCAAAGCTGCATATGAGAAAAGGTGTGAACAACTAAACAAGCAAGGACTGGAAGAAGAGGAAATCAGCAAGGAACATGACCTATTGAAGGTTTTGAGCCACTATTAAGAGTCAGAATACTTTTCTCCATCCATTACAAATTTACAATTTCCAATTATTCTTAATATACCTGCACCACTGCAGGAATCTTTTACCATATTATCAACCGAGGAAGAGAGAAGATTATATGATTGGAGCTTGGCGAGGAATGGGCAGCCTGAGCGATATGTTTGGCCCTTTGAAGTTGACCCCATGGAGTTGGCACCAGATCCTCCTAAGGTCAGCATCAGCCCGTAGCAGAATAGATGGTTTCTAGATGAATGCTCAGCACTTAACATTTTACTAGTCGTAATGATGAGCAAGCTCATCAACATACTCCAAGCTGATGATCGTCATTAGGAAGTGTTACCTTTAAAAACAACTAAACTGTCCATTGTTAAACTGAAGAAAGAAACATAGGAGTCATATGTACTGAGCTCATAAAATCCAAACTGCGTAGGTAGAACTTGAAAGTTGAAACTCTAGGAGCTGTTTTCTACTTGATAAACGGGAAACCTTATTAGAATCCTTGCACGAAAATTGTGTGTTTCAGCTACTAACATAAATTTCCTATATTTATGTATGTCGCTTTGGTTATGAAAAGGTATTGAGTTGTTTGTGCTTAATTGATGAAACAGGAACCGGAAGATGAGTTTCCTACAAAGCTTGTCGGCTACTTCTTGTTGACATGGTTCATAATTTCTGTAGCCTGCTCGCTGATTCTCAACAGATCATGAAGTTCTCCGTAAACGAAGATGAATAATAGCTCAACAGTGTTTTTCTAAATTAGTCGAAGTACATAACTGCACAGTTTGTACAGATAAACTATATGAATCTTTAATTAATTATTCACATGGGCTATACTGAGTTGTTGACTATGTACTGCACTGCACATGATTAGAACAATAGTCTATGCTCCTGTAGCGCATTTTAGCGAGTGCCGGACACACATTTAGGAGCAATAGTTCCAGATGTTTTATGTTTGCACAAAATGTCAAAATATCTCAGTGTGTAGATCAGTTACAGAAATCTGTGTATTAATCGTAAATTATGTCGTGACAAGATAGCCAACTGTTCTTAGGGAAAGAGAAAGACTGCAATAGGTATATAAGAACCTGAAAAAGGAGTTCTAATATCCTCCATACTCACTTATGTCCTTATATTTTTTAGAGCATAGACTTCCGCGCCACTTTATAAATAAAGCCAAACGGCTAGGCGATACAGAGTGTCGAGGAGCCAAATTACAGACAACAAGCAAAAGGAAATAGAAAAATAAGCACAACTTGTGATGTTCAGATACAAACAAAGGCTAAAAGATATGAGATATCCAAAGGAATGTTTGCTTGCAAATATGAGTGAAGCTCATGAGAGATGGGATCCATAAGAACACCATAAGAACACCAGTCATGTGATGAATAGCTCATGAGAGATATCCAGAAAGGCAGTGGCGGAGCCAGGATTTCTGGCATGGGTATGCGAAGCTTTTTTCTAGTGTGAAGCAACACTCGTAAGAGATAAATGTTTACAATCATGGAAACTAAATTTTAATTATTATATTTATTGGAACAAGGTCTTCAATATTTTGTTTATATTGCAAGAATATAGTCAGAAAAAAAATTGAACTCTACAAAACCCTTTCTCAAAGAGATAAATGATAGTGCCAATACATGTAGATCAATTGATGAACTTACAGGATAAATATAATCCACTATACTGAATTGGCAATTAAAATTCAGAATTACAAAACTAAAAGTGTGCCAAGCCTATTAGCCGAGGAATGATATGCACGCAGCTGTTAGCGGTTGATCGCTGCGTGTCGGACGAGTGTCGCCCCTGCCGAGGACGAGGGCGAGGCGAGCACACACGATGCTGCAATTCCACACGACGATGCCGGATGCCCTATCGATCATCGGTTATCTGGCGATCAGCAACGTACCGGTGCGATGTATGTCCTATTAGCGATGCACTACCCATACCTAGGCTGCCTTTTCCTATTTCCTTCAGGATTCCTAGACCTTTTATTTTAGCAATAGGATTCCCAGACCTAGGCTCTATCAGCTATCGCTGGAAGATTGCAATACCAACAGACCAAGTCAAGGCCTAGTGTAGACGGCGACCCAGGTAAGGAAGCGAGGCGCTCGACCGCTTCTTTGCTGAATTTCATGCGTGGTAGGTGTAAAATGATGGCCATGCTTGATATATATGCATATATGGGTATATATACTGAAACAAATTAGCAGAAAATGTTGGGTATGCGTTGAATTCCCTTGCATTAGGCTAGGTCCGCCCCTAGTTGATGGTGAATAAAACAACAACTTAAAGAGAAATGACAAGTCTGAAGGGTGTTAGTAAGACTTACACGCCTAGGAAATCTAGGGCTAGCTCCACTCTTAAAAGTTGGGTGCTTCTTCTATGAGTAGAAAAATACTAGAAGTAAAATTCTTATAAGTATGAAGGCAAAAAGAAAGTAGACTGGAAGGTCCAACTCAGGTATGAATGTCATACGAGTTATAGATGTATAGAACAGAAGGCTAGTCAAAGATGTAATTCTTTTTTTCTCGAATATGTGCATATTATATATTAAAGAAGAAAGGAAAAAGCATGCCTCCACCAATATTACAAGGTTCGCGTTACAATGCTACTACTCGTTACTCACCCACCGCTCTAGCCGAAGGAAGAAGGGTTCTACATCCCCTTTGAACTTGCCGGCTACCAACCATAACCTTCCTTCCGACCTAACCCTACCAATAAGTACGACAACCGAAGGCGATGCTCCATCAAAGACAATCACATTCCTATGCTTCCACATCTCCCAAAGTGTTAGTAGGAAGATGGTATCTAGATCATTTTGGTTGCAGTTGTCCATCCCCTGCTTCTCGCGTAGCCATGTGGCAAGAGAGTTTTGTGCCGTCGACGACCATTCCAGCTTGTCCAAAGCCTTGCATACCACCGCCCATATTGATCTCGCAAACACACACGTGAGTAGAACATGATTGATGGTTTCATCCTCCTGGTCACATAAGGGGCATGTATCCTGGTGTGGTAGACCCCTCCTTGCAAGACGATCCGAGGTCCAACATATGTTCCTGAATGCAAGCCAGGCAAAGAACTTACATGTGGATGGAGACCTAGATTTCTAGGCCAGCTTTTCCATTGGATCCACAGTCCGGCCCAGAACTTCGTTGCATAAGCGGATCGTACAGAGTAGTGGCCGTTGGGCTCCCATGCCCAAGCGATGGTGTCGGGCACATCAATCTGTGGCTCCCATGTGCTCACCTTAGTCCATAGCTCCTGGAATTCATGCAATTCCTCTACCCCAAGGTTAGGTCCAATCTCCAATGCCCAAGACCCATCCTCGATGGCTGGAGCAACCATCATTGTAGCTCTAATCCACGGTGGAATTCTGCTATATATAGTTGGAGCGATCGCCTGTGCCCTCATACCAGCAATCCACCGATCCTCCCAGAAGAGTGTAGCGAGGCCACACTGTGCTTCACTTCGTGTTGCCGCCCGAAAGAGTAGCCTTGTCTCTCGCGGGGCCTTTTATGTTGAACTCACTCCATGGTTGACTCGCATCCACCCTTGCTAACCACGGCCATCTAGTTTGCATGGCCACATTGAGCCACCTGAGATTCGGTAGCCCTAGACCGCCAGCCCATTTTGGTGAGCATACCGAATCCCATGCCACCGCACAGTTGCCTCCATTTGCCTCGGCCCGTCTGCACCATAGGAACCCTCTGCACACTTTGTTCATCGCAGCTATAGTCTTCATTGGCAGGTCCAAGGCCATCATGGCATGAATGGGCATAGCGCAAAGCACCGACTGTACCAAAGATGCAATTCTTGGGAATTGCAATTAAACTGTTAGTCACTGATTCTTAGGTGTTGTGATTAAGAGTTGATTGCAAGGACACCCATTTGATTAGACTAGCCAGTAATGAGGTTTAAATAGGCGTTCGGTACATAGTAAAAATTACTATACCTTCAATCGGTGTATTACCTCTGCATTTATATTGATAATTCACTTTAGAGTTTTATACACTCCTAGCCCTTTGCATAATGTTTGTTGCAAGAGGGTTGTTCATAAGAGAACAATTATTGTTTGGTGTTATGAATAACATGAGGTTCATGCTTTCATTATGAATGAGATGTATGTTATGAATATTGTTGATAAGATAACACATCCATAACATTGGCGTTAAACGTTGCAAGACCAAAAGAATACCACATTCGCGTGGCACTGCTTTATGGCCACATAGGAGAAATTTGCATGGAGAAATTCCAATGTGATGGATGTTGAAGTAATTTTGGTTATGAATCATCTGACACTTGCAACTATTGGCCCAGTGGGAACCAGGGTACCACGGGCCACCTGCCTACGGCCCAGGAAGGGTCGCTTGGACCAACTCATGAGGTAGCCCACCAGCGGGCGCCATGAAGCCAATAGCCTCGTGAGGGCCTTGCTCGGCGAGGGGTTCTCTTCTGCATAGGATTTCACCGGAACCACCACCACCGCAGGCGGCCTCGTGAGGCCCCCTCGTGAGGCGCCATCTCTCAAGGCCTCCCGAGGAACCATGCAGGGTGGGTGACGTTGACAAAGCAGGCACCAGGCTGCACGACCAGGACAGTTTCCCCTTTCGTGCTAAGGGAACAGCTATGCCAACTTGCCACCAAAGAAAGTCCCAAGGGTTTTCCCTTTGGTGATATAAGACCAAGACTGTGGCGCGGCAGGACTGAGGTCATCGTGGAGCCCCTAGCGCGTCATGGATAACACCTTTTGCAGGTGAAGATCACCTTCCGTTAGGAAGAGCACCAGCGCATGTCCCCTTTCAAATTTCCGCCCTGTGGTAGCCCTTTCCCACTCATATTTTTGAGGAAGAGGCCCAAGGCATCTATATAAGGGACAGGGCGGCCACCGTAGCAAAGGATCGACCAATCGACTCCTACCCAAACCCTAGTGCCATTGCTAGCGCCCAGCGAGCACCGGCTTATCTTGTAGCTCTAAGAGCACTGTCCACAAGCAATAAAACCAAGCAGGAGTAGGGTATTACACCACAAGGTGGCCCAAACCTGGGTAGCTCGCTGTGTCCATGCCATTCCTAGCTCGTAGCCTCGTAAGCCAGGCCCTAGAGCTTGAACCAGGATTTTTGGAGGATTTCCTGTGGCTCAGAATCAATCCCCCGACATTTGGCGCGCCACGTAGGGGGCTTGGTTTATTGCGCCTCAAGCTTCAGCTCCGCTATGGCCGACAACCGAGCCCGCCACGCCTAGTGTCGTGCCAACCGCTTCTAAACAGAGCCAGTCATCGTCCCTCGTGTCCACCGCTGAAAGCACAAGTGCTCCCTGGATGATTTTGGTAATTAATGTCAACATATCTCTTGTTGGACTAATGCTTCTATCTAGTATGTTTCAGATAAGTTCAACAATGGAGTGGTATGTACTATAGGATGTGGAACCCCTTCAAGATGCTGAGGACAAAGGATTGGCTCAAGCTCAAAGCTCAAGACTCTACATTTTCTATTTTAGTGATCCAAGATCACATTGAGTCCATAGGAAATCCAATACTATTAAGAGGGGATGAGGTGTTGCTTAATGAGTTTCTTGCTCAAAGTGCTTAGTGATATGCTCCAAAGCCCTCAACCAGTTTCTCACATCCACATATGTCCCAAACCAAAATTCAAACTCGGCCCAACCAAAATTTCCTATCCGGCGCCACCGAGTTCTCTTGACATAGCCACTGTCAGAAACCCTAATCAATTCGGTCTCACCGATGGGATATCGGTCTCACCGAGATGGGCTTGCAAACTCTCTGTTGCCTATTGCAATAATTTCGGCCCACCGAGGTATGCAATCGGTCCCATCGAGTTTGCTTGGCCAACTCTCTGTTTCGCTTATTACCCAAATCGGTCCCACCGAGTTTGTGTAATCGGTCAAACCGAGTTGAGGCTTTACCCTAACCCTAGCACACCGGTCCCACCGAGTTGATCATGTCGGTCCCACCGAAATTCCTAACGGTCACATTATGAACCAAATCGGTCCGACCGAGTTTTATGATTCGGTCCCACCGAGTTTGGTGATTTGTGTGTAACGGTTAGATTTTGTGTGGAGGCTATATATACCCCTACACCCACACTCTTCATTCGTGGAGAGAGCAATCAGAACATGCCTACACTTCCAACATACATTTTATGAGAGAGAACCACCTAACTTGTTTTGAGGTCAAGATACTTCATTCCAACCACATAAATCTTGATCTCTAGCCTTCCCAAGTTGCTTTCCACTCAAATCGTCTTTCCACCAAATCCTATCCTATGAGAGAGAGTTGAGTGTTGGGGAGACTATCATTTGAAGCACAAGAGCAAGGAGTTCATCATCAACACACCCATTTGTTACCTCTTGGAGAGTGGTGTCTCCTAGATTGGTTAGGTGTCACTTGGGAGGCTCCATCAAGATTGTGGAGTTGAACCAAGGAGTTTGTAGGGGCAAGGAGATCGCCTACTTCGTGAAGATCTACCCGAGTGAGGCAAGTCCTTCGTGGGCGATGGCCATGGTGGGATAGACAAGGTTGCTTCTTCGTGGCCCCTTCGTGGGTGGAGCCCTCCTTGGACTCGCGCAACCGTTACCCTTCGTGGGTTTAAGTCTCCATCAACGTGGATGTACGATAGCACCACCTATCGGAACCACGCCAAAAATCTTCGTGTCTCCAATTGCGTTTGCACACTCCAATCCCATCCCATTACATTTTTGCAAATTGCATGCTTTACTTTTCGCTGCTCATATACTCTTGTCATGCTTGCTTGATATGTATTGTGAATGTTTAAACTTGTGCCAAAACTCCACTTCAACTTAAAGAAATTAAAAACTGTAACTTTTCTTGCTAAGAGTCTATTCACCCCCCTCTAGAAACCTCTTCTTGATCCTTACAATTGGTATCAGAGCTTTGGTCTCCATTGCTTTGGTTTAATCACCATTGGAGGAAGATGGATGAGTCTATGTTGGGGAGTCTTAGACGTAGAGAGCCTATTCTTGATGGAGAGTTCTTTCATGAGTGAAAAAATGAGATGCTTGATATTTTCAATGAATATCATTTGAACAAGTACATTACTAGCTCTTGTGTATCTCATGTTGATCCTTTGCATCCTACCCTTGATGAGTCTATTGACATGATCCGCAACCTTAGAAATGTTAATCTTATCACTACAGGCTTGCCCGGAAACTTGATTGGATGTTTGCCTACTCTTGATTGTGCCTACACTATATGGAGATTTCTTAAGGAAAGATTTCCAAACTATTCCTTGAAAATTCTAGATGAAATTCTTCGTAAGTCTATTGCCTTGAGTAAGATGAGTTCTAATGATCCCAAGTTTGGTGATTGCTTATTTGAGCATACTAATCTTACGAGTGCTAAAGGAGATGTTGGAATTATTAGGAATATCATTTCTGAAGTCATTAGAATCCATAGAGATGAATAGTGTTACGGTCATACTTCTAATGAATTACCCTCTCTAGGAGTTGATCCATCACATGACGATGTTGAACTCGGATACTATGATGAGGATGATGATAGTGACTATGATCTTGATGATGCGATGAGACACTTTGGTCTTATGTCTAATCTTCGCGGCTAAATGGCTGGAGGAAAGGAATGGGTCCTTGATAGTGGATGTACTGATCATATGACCAGAGACAAAGATATTTTCCATGAGCTTGCTGAAAACTACGACCCTCGAAAATATGTCACTTTCGGTGATAACTCAAAGGGTAATGTGGTTGGCCTCGGTAAGGTGGCCATCTCACATGATAGCTCCATACAAAACGTCATGCTCATTGAATCTCTTGGGTACAATTTACTTTCAGTATCTAGACTTGCTGATTTCGGTTTCAATGTCCTATTTACTGAAGTAGATTGCCAAGTGTTTCGAAGAGACAATCATAAAATGGTCTTTACCGGTATACGTAGAGGTGATCTCTACATTGTTGATTTCACTAAAAAGGATCAACCTAGAACTTGCTTAGTTGCTAAATCTTCTAAAGGCTGGTTGTGGCATAGAAGGCTAGGTCATGTGGGCATGCGGAATCTTGATAAGCTTATTAAAGGTGATCATATCCTTGGAGTAAAAGATGTTATATTTGACAAGGATAGACTTTGTAGTGCTTGTCAAGCAGTAAAACAAGTTGGAGCGAGTCACCCCGTGAAGAACATCATGACCACGAGAAGACCACTCGAGCTACTTCACATGGATCTCTTTGGTCCCAATGCCTACAAGAGTCTCGGTGGTAACTCATTTGGTCTAGTCATAGTTGATAATTTTTCAAGATTTACGTGGGTGGTCTTCCTTGATGATAAATCGCAGGTCCAAAAGATCTTCAAAAACTTCATCAGGAAGGCCCAAAATCAATTTGAAGTGAAGATCAAGAAGGTTCAGAGCGACAACGGAACAGATTTCAAGAACGCAAATGTGGATACCTTTCTTGACGAAGAGGAGATTTCACACGAGTTCTAGGCTACGTACACACCTCAACAAAATGGAGTTGTTGAGAGGAAGAACCAGACTCTTATTGAGATGGCAAGAACGATGCTTGATGAGTACAAGACTCCAAAACACTTTTGGGCGGAAGCGGCTGAGACAGCTTGTCATGCAACAAATTGCTTGTATCTTCACAAGCTACTCGGCAAGACGACATACGAGCTCCTCACCGGTAACAAACCCCAAGTTAGATACTTTCGAGTATTCGGCTCGAAGTGCTACATTCTTGATAAGCATCATCGTTCTAAATTTGCTCCTAAATCTCATGAAGGTTTCCTACTTGGTTATGGCTCAAACTCTCACACTTACCGTGTCCACAACAATTTCACCCGAAAGGTTGAAGAGACGGTAGATGTGAAGTTTGATGAATCTAACGGCTCGCAAGTAGAGCAATTGCCAATTGATGTAGGAGACAAAGACCCTTCGGAAGCAATCCAAGACTTGTCTATTGGCAAGATTCGTCCAACGGAGGTGAAGGAGAGTACCTCGTCCATCCAAGTGGAAGCTTCCACCTCACGACAGGGTGAACCAAGAGTTGATACGGAAGCATCCACAAGTGGGACACACCAGGACGAAGAAAACGAGGAAGTACACCAAGATGAACATCAACAACATCGTTCTCCACCATGATAAGAGAACGACAACGTAAACAATGAAGAAGGCCAAGAAAAAGAACAAGATGAAATGGATGTTCCACCCCGAGCCAAGCAAAAGCTCCCACGAGTTCGAGCAAGAGTCGCCAAAGACCATCCCGTCGAGCAAATCTACAATGATATCCAAACCGGGAGAATCACTCGCTCTATAGCTCGTTTGGCTAACTTTTGTGAACATTATTAATTCATCTCTAGCATTGAACCTATGAAGGTTGAAGAAGCATTGGAAGATCCGGATTGGATAAACGCCATGCATGAAGAGCTACACAACTTTGAGAGAAATCAAGTGTGGACATTGGTTGAGAAGCCCGACAACAACCACAACATCATCGGTACCAAATGGGTGTTTCGCAACAAGCAAGATGAAGATGGACAAGTTGTTTGCAACAAAGCACGTCTAGTCACCCAAGGCTACACTCAAGTCGAAGGTATGGACTATGATGATACATATGCCCGCGTTGCTAGACTTGAGTCCATTCGCATCTTACTTGCTTATGCTAATCACCATGATATCACCTTGTACCAAATGGACATTAAAAGTGCTTTTCTAAACGGTGAAATTGAGGAGGAAGTTTATGTTAAGAAACCTCCTGGCTTTGTCAATCCTAAGAAACCTAATCATGTTTACAAACTTCACAAAGCTCTTTATGGTCTTAAACAAGCTCCTAGAGCGTGGCATAAATGCTTGACCAAGTTCCTTATTGAAAAAGGCTTTGAAATTGGAAACATAGATTCTACTCTTTTTACTAAAAGGGTTAATGGTGAGTTATTTGTATGCTAAATTTATGTTTATGACATCATATTTGGCTCAACTAACCCTCATTTTAGTGAGAAGTTTGGAAATCTAATGTCGGAGAAGTTTGAGATGTCTATGATGAGTGAACTCAACTTCTTTCTTGGTTTGCAAATCAAGCAAACCAAGGAAGGCACCTTTGTCTCTCAAACAAAGTACACCAAGGACTTATTCAAGAATTTCAATATGCAACAAAGCAAAGGTATGAAAACTCCCATGCCTACTAGTGGACATCTTGACTTGACTTAGGACGGTGAACCGGTTGATCAAAAAGTTTACCGCTCTATGATCAGTTCATTGTTATATCTATGTGCCTCTCATCCCGATATTATGCTAAGTGTGTGCATGTGTGCACGATATCAAGAGGCCACCAAAGAATGTCATCTTAAGGCTGTGAAAAGGATAGTGAGATACTTAATACATACACCAAATTTTGGCATTTGGTATCCTAAGAGGTCGTCTTTTGATCTTGTTGGCTATTCTGAACCAGACTATGCCGGAGAAAAGGTTGATAGAAAGTCCACTTCGGGTACTTGTCAATTTCTTGGTAGATCTCTTGTGTCTTGGTCTTCCAAGAAACAAAACTCGGTATCCTTACCCACCGCCGAAGCGGAATACATTGCCGCTGGTTCATGTTGTGCTCAATTACTTTGGATGACCCAAACTCTTAACGATTATGGGATCAATGTGAAACATGTTCCATTGCTTAGTGACAATGAGAGTGCTATTAAGATTGCTCACAATCCCGTGCAACATTCTCGAACTAAGCATATTGAAGTTCGTCATCATTTCATTCAAGATCATGTTGCTAAAGGGGACATTGATCTTAAGCATGTTCGTACCGATAAGCAATTGGCGGATATATTCACCAAACCGCTTGATGAGAAAGTCTTTTGCCGTTTGAGAGGTGAATTGAACATCATTGATGCTTCAAACTTGGAGTAGAAACTCCATATGGTTACATGCAAGGCATGAATCTATGACAAATCCTTGATATTTCTCTTATGATGATATTCATATGTCTTGGATATATTTGCACCCTTGCATGCTATCTATCCCTTGTAGGTACTTGGATGAATCTAAATCTATCAGAATGCAACCCACTCACATCATGAGCAATTTCTACATCACCAAGTCGCTACACAATGGTGGTTGAAGACAAGGAAGCACGAAACCCTTCAAACATATCCTTTGACAAATTCTATATTAAGTTTTATGATTGTCATTTCGGATACCCAAGTTCACTTCCTTGCAAGACTAACCCATGTAGATAGATGAACTCAAATTCCAAGTGGTGCTCCCAACTCTTGATGAGCTACATCAACCTTGAGCAACCCACACAAGTCCAACTACATGATCAAGATCAACACCACCACCCAAGGTATGTCATAACATCTTTGAGAAGCTTTACTCCAAGTCATGGGTCAAAGCAACTCAACAAGATGTTAATACATCAAGATGCTTAAACTAAAAATGGTAACCCCATTTTGAGCTTAAAACTATGAGTATGACCTATGATCAAGTGATCTCACTTGACTCCTAAGTCAGTATACTCTAACATAGGTGACATTGTCGCCGACCAATTTTCTTTTTCTGCATTCCCTGCATCCAATTCATTGCAAATCTTTCAGCAAATCCTTGTGAGATTTTACCTGCCTAGTGAGCTGAGGTGACAAGTGTTTTCACTATGATGAACTCGGTCACACCGGTTTGTTTCCTTCGGTCCAACCGAATCCTTTCGGCGCCACCAAAGCACACAACTCGGTGCTACCGATTTCACTACAGGAAAGAAAACTTTCCACTTGCTCCTGCATTCTTTTTGCTCCAGCTCCACTCAATGATGCTTGTCCTCTACCAGCATCACATTCGACTTGCTGCTTTGCTTTGTGACTCAAGGACCAAACCCATTTGTAACAAAAATCCAGAAGAACCCTTCTTGGAAATTGATGTCAAAGGGGGAGAGAGAGATCACATCAAAGCTTAATCATTTCTATAGGGGGAGAGAATACTCAGGGGAGAGTGTAAGAAACCCCAGATGTTTGGTGTTCAAGAGGAGAGAAGTCACATGTCTTTAAGAGGGGAAAGACATGTTCATAGTTGATTGTTTGCATTAGCTCTGTTTCTTTTCTTTGCTCTGATTTTCTGTTCCCTATCTTCTCCCAGTATCCCATGCTAGATTCAGGGGGAGCAAGACATCAAAGGGAAGGAAATCCTTGAATTCATTACACATCCTTACCTTTGGGAACATGTCTATATCCAATGGGGTACTTAGTACTCACTCTCTACATGTCATCCCAGTCTTGGTACTCTTGTGGTTTCTTTTGTTTGCTCTGGCTAGTAGGTGCATCTGTGTTATCTAACCTTATTTACTCAGGTTCATTCCTTCCTAAGCCAACTCAAAACCACAAGATAAGTATATGCATCATAGTCATGTGTATGAGGATTTCTTGCTGATGTACATACTGTTTGCAAGAACGACTCATGAGCATGAAGGTACATTTCCTATATTCACATCATTTTCTCTGATGCATATAGCCAAGATACATGTAACACATTGCTTACTTTGTCATGCTTATGCATTTACATGCTCCTATATTCCATATTTACATGATTGCATACATGTAGGGGGGACCTATGCATGTTACATGTCTTTCCAAAGCTTTACTTATTATTCTCTATATCTTTATCTAAAGCTTTGATGTATGTTGTCATCAATTACCAAAAAGGGGGAGATTGAAAGCACAAGTGCTCCCTAGGTGATTTTGGCAATTAATGTCAACATATCTCTTGTTTGACTAATGCTTCTACCTAGTATGTTTTAGATAAGTTCAACAATGGAGTGGCATGGACTAGAGGATGTGGAACCCCTTAAAGATGCTGAGGACAAAGGATTGGCTCAAGCTCAAAGCTTAGGATTCTACATTTTCTATTTTAGTGATCCAAGATCACATTGAGTCCATAGGAAGCCAATACTATTAAGAGGGGATGAGGTGTTGCTTAATGAGTTTCTTGCTCAAAGTGCTTAGTGATATGCTCCAAAGCCCTCAACCACTTTCTGACATCCACATATGTCCCAAACCAAAAGTCAAACTCAGCCCCACCGAAATTTTATATTCGGTGCCACCAAGTTCTCTTGACATAGCCACTGCCAGAAACCCTAATCAATTCAGTCTCACCTATGGGATCTTGGTCTCACCGAGATGGGCTTGCAAACTCTCTATTGCCTATTGCAATAATTTTGGTCCCACCGAGGTATGCAATCGGTCCCACCGAGTTTGTGTAATCGGTCAAACCGAGTTGAGGCTTTACCCTAACCCTAGCACACCGATCCCACCGAGTTGATCATGTCGGTCCCACCGAAATTCCTAAAAGTCACATTATCAACCAAATCGGTCCGACCGAGTTGTATGATTCGGTCCCACCGAGTTTGGTGATTTGTGTGTAACGGTTAGATTTTGTGTGGAGGCTATATATACCCCTCCACCCACTCTTCATTCGTGGAGAGAGCCATCAGAACTTGCCTACACTTCCAACATACATTTTCTGAGAGAGAACCACCTACACTTGTGTTGAGGTCAAGATACTTCATTCCAACCACATAAATCTTGATCTCTAGCCTTCCCAAGTTGCTTTCCACTCAAATCATCTTTCCACCAAATCCTATCCTATTAGAGAGAGTTGAGTGTTGGGGAGACTATCATTTGAAGCACAAGAGCAAGGAGTTCATCATCAACACACCCGTTTGTTACCTCTTGGAGAGTGGTGTCTCCTAGATTGGTTAGGTGTCACTTGGGTGCCTCCATCAAGATTGTGGAGTTGAACCAAGGAGTTTGTAAGGGCAAGGAGATCGCCTACTTCGTGAAGATCTACCTGAGTGAGGCAAGTCCTTCGTGGGCGATGGCCATGGTGGGATAGACAAGGTTGCTTCTTCGTGGACCCTTCGTGGGTGGAGCCCTCCGTGTACTCGCACAACCGTTACCCTTCGTGGGTTTAAGTCTCCATCAACGTGGATGTATGATACGTCTCCAACGTATCTATAATTTTTGATTGCTCCATGCTATATTATCTACTGTTTTGGACTATATTGGGCTTTATTTTCCACTTTTATATTATTTTTGGGACTAACCTATTAACCGGAGGCCCAGCCCAGAATTGCTGTTTTTTTGCCTATTTCAGTGTTTCGAAGAAACAGAATATCAAACGGAATAAAACCTTCGGGAACGTGATTTTCTCACCGAACGTGATCCAGGAGACTTGGAACCTGCTCCAAGGAACAAAAGAGGCGGTCACGAGGGTGGGGGGCGCCCCCCCATAGGGCGCGCCCCTGCCTCGTGGGCCCCTCGGAGCTCCACCGACGTACTCCTTCCTCCTATATATACCTACGTACCCCAAAACGATCAGAACAGGAGCCAGAAACCTAATTCCACCGCCACAACTTTTTGTATCCACGAGATCCCATCTTGGGTCCTGTTCCGGAGCTCCACCGGAAGAGGGCCGTCATCACGGAGGGCTTCTACATCATCATAGCCTCTCCGATGAAGTGTGAGTAGTTTACCTCAGACCTTCGGGTCCATAGTTAGTAGCTAGATGGCTTCTTCTCTCTCTTTGAATCTCAATACAAAGTTCTCCCCCTCTCTCGTGGAGATCTATTTGATGTAATCTTCTTTTTGCGGTGTGTTTGTTGAGACCGATGAATTGTGGGTTTATGTTCAAGTCTATCTATGAATAATATTTGAATCTTCTCTGAATTCTTTTATGTATGATTGGTTATCTTTGCAAGTCTCTTCGAATTATCCGTTTGGTTTGGCCGACTAGATTGGTAGTTCTTGCCATGGGAGAAGTGCTTAGCTTTGGGTTCGATCTT
Organism: Triticum urartu; assembly: GCF_056163025.1. Lineage (NCBI taxonomy): Eukaryota > Viridiplantae > Streptophyta > Magnoliopsida > Poales > Poaceae > Triticum > Triticum urartu. The sequence continues at coordinate 206,365,893 of NC_141877.1, read as the reverse complement.
GCAGTGTCCTTTCCCAGTGACAGAAGGGGCAGCAAGGCACGTATTGCATCGTTGCCATTGAGGATAACAAGATGGGGTTTATTTCATATTGCATGAATTTATCTCTCTACATCATGTCATCTTGCTTAAGGCGTTACTCTGTTTTTAACTTAATACTCTAGATGCATGCTGGATAGTGGTCGATGAGTGGAGTAATAGTAGTAGATGCAGAATCGTTTCGGTCTACTTGTCACGGATGTGATGCCTATATACATGATCATGCCTAGATATTCTCATAACTATGCTCAATTCTGTCAATTTCTCAACAGTAATTTGTTCACCCACCGTAGAATACTTATGCTCTTGAGAGAAGCCACTAGTGAAACCTATGGCCCCCGAGTTTATTCTCATCATATTAATCTCCATCACTTTAATCTTGCTTTGCTTTTTTACTTTGCCTTTACTTTTTACTTTGCATCTTTATACCAAAAATATTATATCTATCAGATCTCACTCTCGTAAGTCACCGTGAAGGGATTGACAACCCCTAATCGTGTTGGTTGCGAGTAGCTATCGTTTTGTGCAGGTACGAGGGACTTGAGCGTGGCCTCCTACTGGATTGATACCTTGGTTCTCAAAAACTGAGGGAAATACTTATGCTACTCTGCTGCATCATCCTTTCCTCTTCGGGGAAATCCAACGCAAGCTCAAGAGGTAGCAAGAAGAATTTCTGGCGCCGTTGCCGGGGAGTCTACACAAAAAGTCAACATACCAAGTACCCATCACAATCCCTATCTCTCGCATTATATTATTTTCCATTTGCCTCTCGTTTTCCTCTCCCTCACTTCACCCTTGCCATTTTATTCGCCCTCTCTCTCTCTATCCTCCCTCTATATTTGCCTCTTTTGCCCGTTTGCCCTTGTTTGCTCGTGTGCTAGTTTGTTTGCTTGTCATCATGGCTAGTCTCTTATCTTCTCCGTTGTCTCCCGAGAATGAAGTTCTAAATTTTAAACAAAGGGAGGGAGAAAATCTAAAAGATGCTTGGTATAGAATTTGCAATGCTCAAAATAGATCTACCAGGAAACAATCTACTTCAGTTCTTCTCTGCAATTTTTATGTAGGTGTTAATCCTTGGTATAGATATACCCTTGATACCATTACCGGAGGAAACTTCTTGGGTAGCCATACTTTTGACTCTTATAAAGCTATGTTAGATTTATTTGGATCACCACCTCTTTTGGTTAATGGAACTATGTTAACTTTGGAGCTTGTTATGCAAAGACTTGAAATTATTGAAAATAAAGTTGCTACTATTGAATTAATTGAAAATCTAGATAAAAAGATCCACAATCAAATTACTCAATATGGATCTAAGGTAGGAATGACTTTGAAAAATATTAAGGAAAAGGAACCCATAGTTAATGAGTCATTACAAACTTGGGAACCGCTTTTTCTTCTGTAAAGAACACTCCAAGTCCTCCTACTAAAATTGCCAAGCTTACATATGTTCCTAAAAATAAGGGTGAATCATCTAGTAAGGAAACTGCGGATCTTAAATCTATAAGTGTTCATCCCAATCTTTTTGCTATCATTAAGGAACCATTTGTTACAAATGATTTTTTTGATCTTGTACCTAGAAGCTTGATAATTAATAAAAAGAAAGAAACTCCTAAAGATGGTAGATGCCTCATTGAAGAATTGCCTACCAAAGATGGCAATACCTAAATCTATCCTCGCTTTTATGCCTAGCTAGGGGCGTTAAACGATAGCGCTTGTTGGGAGGCAACCCATTTTTATTTTTATTCCTTTCTTTTTGCTCCTGTTTAGTAATAAATAAATTATCTAGCCTCTGTTTTGGTTGTGTTTTTTGTGTTTAATTAGTGTTTGTGCCAAGTAGAACCGTTGGGAAGACTTGGGGAAAGTCTTGTTGAACTTGCTGTAAAAAACAGAAACTTTAGCGCTCACGAGAACTGCTGTCATTTTTATTTGGAGAGTTCTATTTAGTTAATTATTTTTTTAGATGATTAATAGATAAATTCCTCACGTCCAGCAATTTATTTTAGAATTTTTGGGGTTCCAGATCTTGCGCTAGCTACAGATTACTACAGACTGTTCTGTTTTGACAGATTCTGTTTTTCGTGTGTTGTTTGCTTATTTTGATGAATCTATGGTTAGTAAAATAGTTTATAATCCATAGAGAAGTTGTAATACAGTAGGTTTAACACCAATATAAATAAAGAATGAGTTCATTACAGTACCTTGAAGTGGTCTTTTGTTTTCTTTCGCTAACGGAGCTCACGAGTTTTCTACTTTAAGTTTTGTGTTGTGAAGTTTTCAAGTTTTGGGTGAATTCTTGTGATGGATTATGGAACAAGGAGTGGCAAGAGCCTAAGCTTGGGGATGCCCATGGCACCCCCAAGATAATCCAAGGACACCAAAAATTTCAAAGCTTGGGGATGCCCCGGAAGGCATCCCCTCTTTCGTCCACTTCCATCGGTAATTTACTTGGAGCTATATTTTTATTCACCAACATGATATGTGTTTTGCTTGGAGCATCTTGTATTATTTGTGTCTTTGGTTGTTAGTATACCACAATTATCCTTGCTTTACACACCTTTTGAGAGAGCCATACATGAATTAGAATTTGATAGAATACTCTATGTGCTTCACTTATATCTTTTGAGCTAAGTAGTTTTGCTCTATGTGCTTCACTTATATCTTTTGAGCGTTATAATTTTGCTCCATGTGCTTCACTTAGATCTTTTCGAGCACGGTGGTGGATTTGTTTTAAAGAAACTATTGATCTCTCATACTTCACTTAAATTATTTTGAGAGTCTTAATAGCATGGTAATTTGCTTAATAATAACATGCTTGGTATTCAAGATTTGTGAAACTTTCTTTTGAGTGTGTTGAATACTAAGAAAAGTTGGATGCTTGATAATTGTTTTGAGATATGGAGGTAGTAATATCAAAGTCATGCTAGTAGAGTAATTGTGAATTTGAGAAGTGCTTGAGTTAAAGTTTGCAAGTCCCGTAGCATGCACGTATGGTAAACGTTATGCAACAAATTTGAAACATGAGGTGTTATTTGATTGTCCTCCTTATGAGTGGCGGTCGGGGACGAGCGATGGTCTTTTCCTACCAATCTATCCCCCTAGGAGCATGCACGTAGTACCGAGATTTTTGATGACTTGTAGATTTTTGCAATAAGTATATGAGTTCTTTATGACTAATGTTGAGTCCATGGATTATACGCACTCTCACCCTTCCATCCTTGCTAGCCTCTTTGGTACCGTGCATTGCCCTTTCTCACATCGAGAGTTGGTGCAAACTTCGCCGGTGCATCCAAACCCCGTGATATGATACACTCTGTCACACATAAACCTCCTTATATCTTCCTCAAAACAGCCACCATACCTACCTATTATGGCATTTCCATAGCCATTCCAAGATATATTGCCATGCAACTTTCCACCATTCCGTTCATCATAACACGCATTCATCATTGTCATATTGCTTTGCATGATCATGTAGTCGACATCGTATTTGTGGCAAAGCCACCGTTCGTAATTTTTCATACATGTCACTCTTGATTCATCGCAATCCCGGTACACCGCCGGAGGCATTCATATAGAGTCATCTTTGTTCTAGTATCGAGTTGTAATCATTGAGTTGTAAATAAATAAAAGTGTGATGATCATCATTAATAGAGCATTGTCCCAAATAAAGAAAGAGAGAAAGGCCAAATAAAAAAATAAAGGCCAAATAAAAAAATAAAAAAGGGAAAGGCCAAAAAAAAGAAGGCCCAAAAAAATAAAGAAAATAAATAAAAAGGGGCAATGCTACTATCCTTTTTCCACACTTGTGCTTCAAAGTAGCACCATGTTCTTCATATAGCGAGTCTCATATATTGTGCTTCAAAGTAGCACCATGTTTTTCATATAGAGAGTCTCATATGTTATCACTTTCATATACTAGTGGGAATTTTCATTATAGAACTTGGCTTGTATATTCCAACAATGGGCCTCCTCAAGTGCCCTAGGTCTTCATGAGCAAGCAAGTTGGATGCACACCCACTAGTTTCTTTTGTTGAGCTTTCATACATTTATAGCTCTAGTGCATCCGTTGCATGGCAATCCCTATTCCTTGCATTAACATCAATCGGTGGGCATCTCCCTAGCCCATGGATTAGCCTCGTTGATGTGAGACTTTCTCCTTTTTGTCTTCTCCACATAACCCCCATCATTATTCTATTCCACCCATAGTGCTATATCCATGGCTCATGCTCATGTATTGCATGAAAGTTTATGAGTTTGAAATTATTAAGGTATGAAACAATTGCTTGGCTTGTCATCGGGGTTGTGCATGATGAGAGCATTCTTGTGTGACGAAAATGGAGCATGACTAAACTATATGATTTTGTAGGGATGAACTTTCTTTGGCCATGTTACTTTAAGAAAACATAATTGCTTTGATGGTTTGCTTGAAGTATTATTATTCTCTATGTCAATATGAACTTTTGTCTTGAATCTCCCTAATCTGAATTTTCATACCACAATTAAGAAGATTTGCATTGAAATTATTCCAAGTAGCACTCCGCATCAAAAATTCTCTTTTTATCATTTACCTACTCGAGGACGAGCAGGAATTAAGCTTGGGGATGCCTGATACGTCTCCAACGTATCTATAATTTTTGATTGCTACATGCTATATTATCTACTGTTTTGGACTATATTGGGCTTTATTTTCCACTTTTATATTATTTTTGGGACTAACCTATTAACCGGAGGCCCAACCCAGAATTGTTGTTTTTTGCCTATTTCAGTGTTTCGAAGAAACGGAATATCAAATGGAGTCCAAACGGAATAAAACCTTCGGGAACGTGAATTTCTCACCAAACGTGATCCAGGAGACTTGGACCCTGCTCCAAGGAACAAAAGAGGCGGTCACGAGGGTGGGGGCGCCCCCCTGCCTAGTGGGCCCCTCGGAGCTCCACCGACGTACTCCTTCCTCCTACATATACCTACGTACCCCCAAATGATCAGAACAGGAGCCAAAAACCTAATTCCACCGCCGCAACTTTCTGTATCCACGAGATCCCATCTTGAGGTCTGTTCCGGAGCTCCGCCGGAAGAGGGCCGTCATCACAGAGGGCTTCTACATCATCATAGCCTCTCCGATCAAGTGTGAGTAGTTTACCTCAGACCTTCGGGTCCATAGTTAGTAGCTAGATGGCTTCTTCTCTCTCTTTGAATCTCAATACAAAGCTCTCCCCCTCTCTCGTGGAGATCTATTCGATGTAATATTCTTTTTGCAGTGTGTTTGTTGAGACCGATGAATTGTGGGTTTATGTTCAAGTCTATCTATGAATAATATTTGAATCTTCTCTGAATTCTTTTATGTATGATTGGTTATCTTTGCAAGTCTCTTCGAATTATTCGTTTGGTTTGGCCGACTAGATTGGTAGTTCTTGCCATGGGAGAAGTGCTTAGTTTTGGGCTTGATCTTGCGGTGTCCTTTCCCAGTGACAGAAGGGGCAGCAAGGCACGTATTGCATCGTTGCCATCGAGGATACCAAGATGGGGTTTATTTCATATTGCATGAATTTATATCTCTACATCATGTCATCTTGCTTAAGGCGTTACTCTGTTTTTAACTTTTTAATCTTGCTTTGCTTTTTTACTTTGCCTTTACTTTTTACTTTGCATCTTTATACCAAAAATACTAAAAATATTATATCTATCAGATCTCACTATCGTAAGTGACCGTGAAGGGATTGACAACCCCTAATCGCGTTGGTTGCGAGTAGCTATCGTTTTGTGCAGGTACGAGGGACTTGAGCGTGGCCTCCTACTGGATTGATACCTTGGTTCTCAAAAACTAAGGGAAATACTCACGCTAATCTGCTGCATCATACTTTCCCCTTCGGGGAAATCCAACGCAAGCTCAAGAGGTAGCAATGTACGATAGCACCACCTATTGGAACCACGCCAAAAATCTCCGTGTCTCCAATTGCGTTTGCACACTCCAATCCCATCCCTTTACATTCTTGCAACTTGCATGCTTTACTTTCCGCTGCTCATATACTCTTGTCATGCTTGCTTGATATGTATTGTGAATGTTTAAACTTGTGCCAAAACTCCACTTCAACTTAAAGAGATTAAAAACTGCAACTTTTCTTGCTAAGAGTCTATTCACCCCCCTCTAGACACCTCTTCTTGATCCTTACAATTGGTATCAGAGCTTTGGTCTCCATTGCTTTGGTTTAATCACCATTGGAGGAAGAAGGATGAGTATTCGTTGGGGAGTCTTAGACATAGAGTGCCTATTCTTGATGAAGAGTTCTTTCATGAGTGGAAAAATGAGATGCTTGAGATTTTCAATGAATATCATTTGAACAAGTACATTACTAGCCCTTGTGCATCTCATGTTGATCCTTTGCATCCTACCCTTGATGAGTCTATTGACATGATCCGCAACCTTAGAAATGTTAATCTTATCACTAGAGGCTTGCTTAGAAACTTGATTGGATGTTTGCCTACTCTTGATTGTGCCTACACTATATGGAGATTTCTTGAGGAAAGATTTCCAAACTATTCCTTGAAAATTCTAGATGAAATTCTTCATAAGTCTATTGCCTTGAGTAAGATGAGTTCTAATGATCCCAAGTTTGGTGATTGCTTATTTGAGCTTACTAATCTTACGAGTGCTAAAGGAGATGTTGGAATTATTAGCAATATCATTTCCGAAGTCATTAGAATCCATAGAGATGAATAGTGTTATGGTCATACTTCTAATGAATTACCCTCTCTAGGAGTTGATCCATCACATGACAATGTTGAACATGGATACTATGATGAGGATGATGATAGTGACTATGAGCTTGATGATGCGATGAGACACTTTGGTCTTATGTGTTGGAGCTGTGTCGAATATAGTGTACAAGGTAGGTTACAGTTGGACTTGTAGTAGTATTGTGTTTAGATAGGATACAAAGTCGTGTCCTAGTAGGGCCTCTCATATATAGCGGGGGTACACACGATGTAACCTATGCCAACATAATAGCACATGCGCGCAAGGGGGAGCCGGCGGCGTGTGCCGGCGCCCGGGTGGCCGGTGTGCAGTATTGTGACGGTGTCACGGGGAGGAGCGCCCGTAGTTAGGCCCCGGGGATATAGCCATATCGGTGAACCTCATTAACAAATCTTGGTGTCGTGCTCGTGTGATTGCTTGGTCCTTGGATGATCAACGGTATGCCTCGGATTTATTCTAACAAGTGGTATCATGAGCAAGGTTACGAGGAGGCTGCGGATTGTTGATCTAGAGGAAGTATTGAGTTTGAGATGCAACCGACTACGACGTGGTTCTCGGCGAGATTGGAAGAAGCAATTGGAAGCGGGCAGAAGTTCTCGGCGGCGGTGCGATGTATGGCACAAGCAGTAGTCAGATTGGATGGATCGATCTGATCGGAACCAGGAGCAGCAACGAGACATGAAGGTCCAGTAGCGTCGAGGCAGGAGCAAGCGCAGGCGGATGGCAGCCGCCCGGACCGAGGCACGGGCTGGCGTGAGACGTGCGGTCGCATGCGCGTGGAGCAGCTGCGTGCGTGGTCGCTAGGGCACAGGCAGTTCGTGACTATGCGCGTGCATTGTGCAAGGTTGTTGCTGTGTTGTGCTATGAGTAGGGAGCCGAAGGAATCAGGACCGAGAGATTTGTTTGGACAAAAAAAGGACACGTGCGTTCAGGCAAGAGGCAAATCAATCAAGCGAAGATAAAATCAGCATGATACGTGATCATCGAGGAGAGAGCAGGGCAAAGCAAAGCTAGCATTGGTTCGTGCCTAACAGGTAGAATATCGAACCGGCAGTCCAAAAAAGTTTTTTGGTGAAGCATAAGTACTAGTACAGGAGCTCTCGTGAGTAGAAAAATTCAGTCAGTCTTTGATTTGGTGTTTCTGCTGCTTGCACACGAGAAGTGTACCAAGGAAGTTTGTGCTTTGCTAAGTGCACCCGGATTGCAGGGCATCGTGTCTGGAAGCTTGTATATATTTTCTTTCGCAGGGTCAGTCATACAAAGAACCATGAAGCCAACGGGTACTAGGTTTGAGATGGAGAAGTTCGATGGAACTGAACACCTTGGGTTATGATAGACAAGGGTGAAAATTTTGTTGGCACAACATGGATGCTTGAAGGCGTTGCGGGAAGTCATGTCAGCTATGATGGAATTATCATGTGATGGATGGAAATTCGCGGAAGATGATTTGAGAGCCTGGAGCTTGTCGTGCAGTCGAACAAGTTCGGCTTGGTCGGACTAGGTAGTCTGACAGATCGACGCAAGTCGGTTGGTACAGAAGATGGTGGTGGGGTCGGCAACGACAACATAAGGAGCATGATGCTGATGGTGACCGACTTCTGGGGCGTGGAAACACGTGGCATAGGCCCGAGGGTTTGTGTGGCTTTGACAAGACTATGGCGCGTGGTTGATTCAAGGTGGTGTACACACGGAGCTTGAAGACGACGGGGCGCGAGGGTGGACTGATCATCTACCATGGAGTCATGTTGAAGGTGGAGCTGGATTGAGGGGCTACGGCGTAAGTGCACAGAGAGTCGAAGCCTATTCAGCTGGGAAAAAGCAAGGGACACGTAGTTCGGACTAGAGCCCAGTGGTCTGATGGAAGCATGAAACTCGTCATCGGTCGGTGATGATCGGTGGTACTCTGCAGTGGGGGTTGAGTGGTGTTGGTTCACGACCCTTGAGACTCAACCGGGACAGCAGAGGCTCGACGCGGTAATAGCAGCGAGGCGTGCGGTACGCACGGGGCATGGAGACGGGTCAGGGCTCTGGTGGTCATACATGTGGTGAGACAGCTGCGAATTTGACTCGAGATGACTAAAAGCAACGGTGAAATTCCTTCAAGTTTCACACAGACGGTCAAGAAAGGAGCGGTGATGTTGAGTTCAGGTAACTCTTATGTGCGACACCCAATATGTGAGTTGTTCATTTTCATGCACGTCAGTGATTAGTGTGTGATGCGTTGAACGAAGCTCTGGAAGTTGGGAGCATACACTAGAGTATAGAGGAACTTAATTTTGCTCGAGTGTTGATTGTGGTCAAGAAAAGAAGGGATTACAAATTGCAGGTGGAGACACATGGAGTCTTTGAAGTAGCAGCGGTACTCATGGGATAAGTTCAAGTCCAATGTACATGGAAGTTTGACACATGGACAAATCCAGAGTGACGGAGTATATTCGCCAAGGTGGAGTTTGTTGGAGTTGTGTCGAATATAGTGTACAAGGTAGGTTACAGTTGGACTTGTAGTAGTATTGTGTTTAGATAGGATACTGAGTCGTGTCCTAGTAGGGCCTCTCATATATAGCGGGGGCACACACGATGTAACCTATGCCAACATAATAGCACAGGCGCGCAAGGGGGAGGAGGCGGCGTGTGCCGACGCCCGGGTGGCCGGTGTGCAGTATTGTGACGGTGTCACGGGGAGGAGCGCCCGTAGTCAGGCCCCAGGGATGTAGCCATATCGGTGAACCTCGTTAACAAATCTTAATGTCGTGCTCGTGTGATTGCTTGGTCCTCGGATGATCAACGGTATGCCTCGGATTTATTCTAACATTATGGCTAATCTTCGCGGCTACAGGGCTGTAGGAAAGGAATGGGTCCTTGATAGTGGATGTACTGATCATATGACCGGAGACAAAGATATGTTCCGTGAGCTTGCTGAAAACTACGGCCCTCGAAAATATGTCACTTTCGGTGATAACTCAAAGGGTAAGGTAGTTGGCCTCGGTAAGGTGGCCATCTCACATGATAGCTCAATACAAAATGTCATGCTCGTTGAACCTCTTGGGTACAATTTACTTTCAGTATCTAGACTTGCTGATTTCGGTTTCAGTGTCCTATTTACCGAAGTAGATTGCCAAGTGTTTCGAAGAGACAATCATAAAATGGTCTTTACCGGTATACGTAGAGGTGATCTCTACATTGTTGATTTCACTAAAAAGGATCAACCTAGAACTTTCTTAATTGCTAAATCTTCTAAAGGCTGGTTGTGGCATAGAAGGCTAGGTCATGTGGGCATGCGAAATCTTGATAAGATTATTAAAGGTGATCATATCCTTGGAGCAAAAGATGTTATATTTGACAAGGATAGACTTTGTAGTGCTTGTCAAGCAGGAAAACAAGTTGGAGGGAGTCACCCCGTGAAGAACATCATGACCACGGGAAGACCACTCGAGCTACTTCACATGGATCTCTCTGGTCCCAATGCCTACAAGAGTCTCGGTGGTAACTCATTTGGTCTAGTCATAGTCGATGATTTTTCAAGATTTACGTGGGTGTTCTTCCTTGATGATAAATCGCAGGTCCAAAAGATCTTCAAAAACTTTGCTAGGAAGGCCCAAAATCAATTTGAAGTGAAGATCAAGAAGGTTCGGAGTGACAACGGAACAGATTTCAAGAACGCAAATGTGGATACCTTTCTTGACGAAGAGGGGATTTCACACGAGTTCTCGGCTACGTACACACCTCAACAAAATGGAGTTGTTGAGAGGAAGAACCAGACTCTTATTGAGATGGCAAGAACGATGCTTGATGAGTACAAGACTCCAAAACACTTTTGGGTGGAAGCGGTTGAGACAGCTTGTCATGCAACAAATCGCTTGTATCTTCACAAGCTACTTGGCAAGACGGCATATGAGCTCCTCACCGGTAACAAACCCCAAGTTGGATACTTTCGAGTATTCGGCTCAAAGTGCTACATTTTGATAAGCATCGTCGTTCTAAATTTGCTCCTAAATCTCATGAAGGTTTCCTACTTGGTTATGGCTCAAACTCTCACACTTACCGTGTCCACAACAATTTCACCCGAAAGGTTGAAGAGACGGTAGATGTGAAGTTTGATGAATCTAACGGCTCGCAAGTAGAGCAATTGCCAATTTATGTAGGAGACAAAGACCCTTCGGAAGCAATCCAAGACTTGTCTATTGGCAAGATTCGTCCAACGGAGGTGAAGGAGAGTACCTCGTCCATCCAAGTGGAAGCTTCCACCTCACGACAGGGTGAACCAAGAGTTGATACGGAAGCATCCACAAGTGGGACACACCAGGACGAAGAAAACGAGGAAGTACACCAAGATGAACATCAACAACATCGTTCTCCACCATGATAAGAGAACGACAACGTAAACAATGAAGAAGGCCAAGAAGAAGAACAAGATGAAATGGATGTTCCACCCCGAGCCAAGCAAAAGCTCCCACGAGTTCGAGCAAGAGTCGCCAAAGACCATTGAGGGAGTCCTGGATTAGGGGGTATCCGGACAGCCGGAAGATTGAAGACTTCGTCCCGTGTCCGGATGGGACTCTCCTTAGCGTGGAAGGCAAGCTTGGCAATACGGATATGTAGATATCCTTCCTTGTAACCGACTCTGTGTAACCCTAGCCCCCTCCAGTGTCTATATAAACCGGAGGGTTTAGTCCGTAGGACCAACAACAACAATCATACCATAGGGTAGCTTCTAGAGTTTAGCCTCTTCGATCTCGTGGTAGATCAACTCTTGTAATACTCATATCATCAAGATCAATCAAGCAGGAGTTGGGTTTTACCTCCATTGAGAGGGCCCGAACCTGGGTAAAAATATCGTGTCCCCCGTCTCTTGTTACAATCCGCCTAGACGCACAGTTCGGGACCCCCTTCCCGAGATCCGCCGGTTTTGACACCGACATTGGTGCTTTCATTGAGAGTTCCTCTGTGTCATCATCGTTGGGCTAGATGGCTCCTTCAATCATCGATAGCGATGCAGTCTGGGGTGAGACTTTTCTCCTCGGCAGATCTTTGTATTCGGCGGCTTCGCACTGCGGGCCAACTCGCTTGGCCATCTGGACCAGATCGAGAGTTACGCCCCTGGCCACCAGGTCAGGTTTGGAAGCTTAAACTTCACGGCCGACATCCACGAAGACTTTATCTTCAATGGAATCTAGCACTTGCCGAGTGCGCCACACGGTCATGATGAGCATGATTTAGCTCTACCATCGGACAGTGTTCGGGAGATTGCATCGGCGACCGCTCCGACCCTCAATTCAGAGCCAGTTGCGCCATCCAAGGATGGTGGATAGACCCCGCCACGGAGGCCGCATCTTCAACGGCGATCGAGCCAAATACCGACCTTACCCTTCACGGGAGCCATGACGCCGAACTGCCGGATTCTTCCCTGGCCACGGACTCCGAACCACCTGCGCCCGTGCCTATCGAATCCGACTGGGCGCCGATCATGGAGTTCACCTCCGCGGATATCTTTCAGCACTCGCCCTTCGGCAACATACTGAACTCATTAAAGTCTCTCTCCTTGTCAGGAGAGTCCTGGCTGAACTATGTCCGGCAGGATTGGGATGCGGATGACGAAGAAATTCGCCGCCCACCCACCACCCACTTAGTAGCCACTGTTGACGATTTGACCGACATGATCAACTTTGACTCTGAAGACATCGACAGTATGGACAACGATGCAGGAGACGAACAGGAGCCACTGCCCACAGGGCACTGGACGCCCACTTCATCATATGATGTATACATGGTGGACACACCCAAAGAAAATGACGACAAGGAATAGAAGGACGCAGCGAAGGATCGTTCCCTCGAGAAGCAGTCAAAGCTACGGCATAAGCGCCGCTCCAAATCCCGCCTCGGCGGAAACATCGATCATATAGACCCAGCGATAGAGCAGGGTGAGCCAGCGGACGATAAACACGGCATTGAACCAGCGTCCAACCACGGCAACACGGAGAATCAAACCGAAAAACCTGACTCCAGCAAAGATAACAATCCGGATGACATCACACCGGACAGACACCCGGAGCAACAGAATACCCATCAAAGGCTTGTTGCCACTGCAAGGAGTCTGAAAAAGCAGAAGTAAAGGCTCAGGGCTGCAGAGGACACACTCAGAATTATATGGAATGAAGTACTCAACACTGCAGCAAAGTACGGCGGCAGTCGCCACACAAAGAGCTACCCGAAGCGAAAGCTGCTACCTGAATTCGATGAGGAGGCCTTAGATCCTCCGCAATCAAAAAACGAAACAGCCATCCGGCCGGATAGACGACCTCATGGCTAACCTAGAGCAGCAAACGATGCCGCACACAAGCCAGTACGCGATCCACGTGAGGGCTCGCATCAACAGGACGGCGCAACCAGATCCATCTACGGGCCAAGCAAGCGCGGTCCAGCATGCAATGCAACACAACAAAAATCCGAACACCACGGTACACCCAAATACAGGGGTGCCGCACACCCCCTATGTTTCACCGATGAGGTGCTGGACCATGAATTTCTAGAGGGATTCAAACCCGTAAACATAGAGGCGTACGACGGAACGACAGACCCTGGGGTCTGGATTGAGGACTACATCCTCCATATCCACATGGCTCGAGGAGACGATCTCCATGCCATCAAGTACTTACCCCTCAAGCTCAAAGGGCCAGCCCGGCACTGGCTTAAAAGCCTCCCTGAAAACTCCATTGGAAGCTGGGAAGAGCTCGAGGACGCTTTTCGAGCAAATTTTCAAGGGACCTATGTCCGACCACCGGATGCAGACGATTTAAGTCATATAACTCAACAGCCCGGAGAGTCAGCCCGAAAGCTTTGGAACAGGTTTCTCACTAAAAAGAACCAAATAGTAGACTGTCCGGACACCGAAGCCTTAGCAGCTTTCAAGCACAGCGTTCGAGACGAATGGCTTGCCAGACACCTCGGCCAAGAAAAGCCGAGAACAATGGCAGAATTAACAAGCCTCATGACCCGCTTTTGCGCGGGCGAGGACAGCTGGTTAGCCCGATGCAGCACCAGTGACCCAAGTACATCCGAAGTCAGGGACGGAAACGGGAAGTCGCGACGCAGTAAAAACAAGCGCCAAAATAAAGAAGATAGCCCGAAGAGCACGGCGGTAAATGCCGGATTCAGAAGCTCTCGGCCAGGTCAGCATAAGTTGCCCTCCAAAGGCGACAGAGACGAACTGTCCAGCCTGAACAAGATTCTGGACAAACTATGTCAGATCCACAACACCCCCGATCAACCTGCAAATCATACCCATAGAGAATGTTGGGTCTTCAAGCAGTCCGGCAAACTCAACGCCGAGCACAAGGGGCTGGAAACACCAAGCGAAGCTGAGGACGAGCCTCGCAAGCAAAGCACTGGGGAACAGAATAAATTCCCACCAGAAGTCAAAACAGTAAACGTGTTACACGTGAACACGTGATGAAGGGGAGAAACAAAGCGGCACTCCTAGAGACACATGCCCTAGGGCCTATCACCGCGGAGTTTTGCCACTGGTCGTCCAAACCGATCACCTTTGACCATCGGGATTACTCGGCAAGTATCCGGCATGCAGGATGGGCTGCCTTGGTGTTAGACCCGATAATTGACGGATACCACTTCACACGAGTCCTGATGTACGGCGGCAGTAGTTTAAACCTGATATATCAGGACACAGTCCGCAAAATGGGGATAGACCCAACAAAAATCAGCCATAGCAATACTACCTTTAAAGGAGTAACGCCAGGCCCAGAAGCCCATTGCACGGGCTCCCTACTACTAGAGGTTATATTCGGCTTTCCCGATAACTTCCGCAGCTAAAAGTTAACCTTCCACATGGCTCCGTTCCAAAGTGGCTATCAAGCACTACTCGGACGCGAAGCTTTCGCTCGCTTTAACGCAATACCACACTACGCTTCTCTCATGCTTAAGATGCCCGGTCCACGTGGCATCATTACAGTAAATTGAAATATTGAGCGCTCCTTGCGCGCCGAAGACCGTGCGGCTACCTTGGCGGCCGCACACTAAACGACCTCACCAACTAGAGCATCTGACATGTCGTTAAGACCACGGACACGGTTAGACGAATCCGGTGCAGCTATATATAATTGATACAGGTTTGATGTCTATACCCCTATAACAATACAAGGGGCTCAACGCGTGTAAACAAGTGACAATTAGGCCCAACTTTACTCATCTTGAACTGTATATGGTTTATTTAGTATAACCTACCTTTTGCGCGACAACTTTTCAACTAAGTTCCTCTCTTTTACAGATGACCATCGTGCTACACCCATCCAGGATACGGCACAATGGAGACACAGGCGCAGACGTGCAGCAGGGACCCGTTCCAAGGATTCCTTTTAGATTAAGACCCTGCGTAAACCTTTTTTACTGTCTCTTGTTGATACACATCCTCCGGATTCTTCGTACAATTGAGAAGGATGCTGACGTATTGGCATGTGGCCACGTCAGAATATTGCACATACCTGGACACCAGGAGCTTATTACAAAGGGCACTATTTAGCCCAGTTTATATCATAAAGACCGAATACCTTAGGGAGTGTTCGGCGTCGCAAGTTTGGCCTTATATGCATCAGCTCCGAATCATGTCTTTGGTCAAATGTTGGATTTGCCCGGCTCCTGTGTTTTGCTGCCTTACGTTCTGCTCTATCAGCTAAGGCGGCACCAGGAGAACTACTGCGATTGTGCCCTGGTTCATCCGGAAGAGCACCTCAGTAGAGAAAGCCAAAAACTGACTGTCATGATATAGCGTGAGACTGGTCAACCACTCGATGACCTAGCGGAATCTTTGGGATTCCTCCGCCTTGACAAAGGGCCGTTTCCCGGCCAGGCATGTACACGCCCCGAATTCGGATGAGCGCGGAGCCACCAGGGACTATATAGTAGCCCCACTGTCAAACTCCTCTAGCTAAGTTTAAGTGTTAAAGCATTATAGTCCGATTGCCTAGTTCGCTGCGCTATCACCTCCTTAATGGACCAAGACGTTGGATCAAGTGTGAACATACGTCTTCTGCGAACACCCCCGCATTATATGCGTGGGGGATGAAGCCGACGACTGCCATCTTTTAGGTTATATACATATATACATACACAGCCGCACAGGAGGCATCATAGTACTTTCGGGCAAAAGTATAAATACAGCCCTGATAAACTCAATAAAACATTGTTTTTACAATGGGAATACATGTCACTCAAACATAATATTCTTTGAGCACTGAGCCTCTATCGAACGAGCGCCTTCAAGAACTTCTTCAAAGTAGTGCTCAGCAGCCACTCGGCCTATGGGCGAACCCTGTGCCGCAACAGTGGTGGCATCCATCTCCGCCCAGTATGTTTTGACACGGGCAAGGGCCATCCGCGAGCATTCTATGCACGCCAACCTCTTTACAGCTTGATGTGTGGCACAACACCAAGGAATTGTTGCACTAAGCTAAAGTAGCTATTCGGCCTTGGCCCTCTCGGCCATAGATGATCCACAACATACCTCATGGCAAGTACGGATAATCTATGGAGCTCGGCCCATTCGGCCATTTGCTCATTCAACAGCAGCGGACGGGCTGGAGCATGAAACTGTGACCAAAACAGTTTTTCCACTTCGCGATCTTTTTGATCTCGGAAGTATTCAGCCGCATCGGCAGCACTCACCGCTAAGTCCAGATATGCGTCCGAAGAACTCCATAGCCGGTCCAGAGGTGCATACTTCGGATCCCCGAACTTAGTCCGCAACAAGAAGGGCTTCCCAGATACAATATCCGCAGCTTGATGCAGCTCCTCCTTCGTTGCTCTAATTTTGGAGTGGGCTTCCTTGGCAGCCACCCGGGCCTTCTCCAGGTCCGTCGCCTTCGCCCGGTTTTCTTCCTCAAGAAGCTGGTAACAGTCAGCAGCATCTTTTAACTCTATAGCCATCTTGGCTATCTTTTCTTTGTTCTCGCAATGTGCGGCCTGTTCGGCCCTTAACTCTTCGTCCGGCTTTAAAGCGGCCGCATTTCTACTCCTTGCTTGCTCCTTGGCCCGGGCAAGCTCCGCCCGAAGGGTCTCCACGGTGGCAGCTCCATCTGCAGTCACAAAATATTAAAGATACTGACATCATGCTTCTCTTATTATGTGACAATCACCAGAAAAATCACTTACCCTGTGCCTCGTCAAGCCGCTTGTTAACAAGTACGATGTCGGCATCTGCTGCATCCAGTTGCCGCCTTAGTTCGGAAAACCCATCAGTCTGGCTAGCCACCGGAGCTTCAACCACCTGCACATAAAGGTGGTCCGGTTACTACCTGGGACTATGATCCTCTGTTTGCCACTGTTTTCGATGACAACCAGAGTCTCAGGGGCTACTATCTACACAGGGCACATCTAAAAATGTGCGGTAGTGTCAAATATGTACATCATTTTGCGTACCTCAAAACCCGTCAGTAGACTCATAAAGGCTTCATGCAACCCGCTTTCGGCGGATGAAATCCTTTCAATCATCGTACCCATCAACGTGCGGTGCTCTTCTGAGATAGCCGCTTGCTCTAGCAGATCCCTCAGTATGTCCGACCGCACACCAGACGGTGCCGGACTCTTTCGATTGCTCTCTTCAAGAGCCGGATACTGAGGACTTCGGGTGGCCATAGGATTACCTTCTGGCCTTGCCGGATCAGGAGAAACCCTCCGCGACGACACCTCGGGGTCGCCCGCCTCATGAGGTGGTGTGGTAGGGGGAGGCGTTTCGCTCTCCATCATCTCTGGAAGAAGATCCCCTGAAGACGAGCTCTGCTAAGAAGGGCTAAGATCCGAACTACAGGACAAATGCTTCAGTTATTTTCCTCAGAAGTAAGACGAGATATTTTCATTATTAAGTACCCTTTTACTTACATCTCGGTGGAGGGCTGATCCCCTTGAGGGCGTAGTGAGGCCGGGGTAGCCCCCAGGGCAGGACCCTCCAACGAAGATTTCTTCCTCTGTTTGGAGACCATTGTCTCCGGGTCGTCGGAGGCGGTCCTCTTCCTTCCCTGGGGAGAGGAAGTTTCAGTCCCTCCTCCCCGGCTAACCTCCTTCGCGGAGGCGCTAGCCTCCTTGTTCCCCCTTTATCTTCTCCCGAGGGCGCTTGATAAGGCGCGATCTCCAGCATCCTGGTTAGCACGGGACTTCGTGATGTCTCAGGGAGGGGGACCGGACACCTGATCAACTTTGCCTTCGCTATCCAATCCTGGTCAAAGAGCGGCTTTTTAGGGCAACGTTGTGATAAATAAACGGACAGTGTGTTCGGATGCGGGGCTACTTACTTGGGTATCCAGGCGATTGCAGCTCAGACCTGCATCCTCAGTGATGTCCGGACACATTATTTGTGGTCCGGGGAACAATTTGTACATCTCTTTGTGCGTCATGCCGAGGAAATGTTGAATAGCTTGCGGTCCTTCCGGGTTGAATTCCCACATGCGAAGGGGCCGGCGTTTGCAAGGCTGGATTCAACGAACTAGCATAACTTGCACTACCATAACCAGACTAAAATCTCTCTCAAAGAGATCTTGGATACGGCTTTGCAGTATTGGCACGTCCTTGGCTGGACCCCGGCTCAGCCCCCTGCTGACCCATGACATCAGTTGTGGTGGGGGCCCTGAGCGAAAGGTGGGGGCAGCTACCCACTTGGCACTTCGGGGAGCCGTGATGTAGAACCACTCCCGCTGCCACAATTCGGACACCTCTGGGAAGTTACCCTCAGGCCATGGAGCGTCGGCAATTTTTCTTATTAAGCCTCCGCACGCTGCGTGCTGCCCCTTGATCATCTTCGGCTTCATATCGAAGGTCTTGAGCCACAGGCCTAAGTGAGGGGTAATGCGGAGGAAGGCCTCACATACGACAATAAATGACGAAATGTGAAGAAGGGAATCTGGGGCCAGATCATGAAAATCTAGCCCGTAATAGAACATAAGACCCCTAACAAAGGGATCCAGAGCGAGGCCTAGTCCTCGGAGGAAGTGGGAGACGAACACGACGCTCTCGTTGGGTTCGGGAGTAGGGACGACCTGCCCTTGGGCGGGCAGCCTATGCGAAATTTCGGCGGTCAGATATTTGGCCTCCCTCAACTTCTTGATGTCCTCCTCTGTAATGGAGGAAGGCATCCACCGGCCTTGAAGACTAGATCCGGACATGATTGAAGGTCCGAAGCGCCTGACCTGAGCTTTGTGTATTAGAACTCGAGGCGGGGGAAGGATTTGATTGAGCACGAGAGGGAAAAAAGAAAAAGTCTTGTCCCCTTTATAAAGAGGGTGAATATCAAGCATCCTCCGCGTGGCCGTTTGGGACTTGCCTAAGATCTAGGAGTCCTACCAATAGGCACGGTTGGGTTACCCACGTCCGTATTGATGAGAATCTTGTAATAAAGGGGACACGATCTCTGCTTTGACAAGACGTGCCAAGGAAACCGCCTCGCGAAATACGCTGAGATGGGTTATGAAAAACGATTCGAATAAAGGCCTGGCTGTGGTGTGATGTCACACTACGAGGTACGTCAGCAAATTAGATTTGTGGAAATATTATTCTCTCTACGGTTGTATGTGGAACTTGTTTTGCACAGCCAGACATGATCCTCGTGTTCAAAATCTTCTATGAAGTATTCGGAGGAGGAACCCGCCTTGCAATGCCGAAGACAATCTGCGCGCCGGACTCATTATCATTGAAGCCTGGTTCAGGGGCTACTGAGGTAGTCCTGGATTAGGGGGTATCCGGACAGCCGGACTATATCCTTTGGCCGGACTGTTGGACTATGAAGATACAAGATTGAAGACTTCGTCCCGTGTCCGGATGGGACTCTCCTTGGCGTGGAAGGCAAGCTTGGCAATACGAATATGTAGATCTCCTTCCTTGTAACCGACTCTGTGTAACCCTAGCCCCCTCCGGTGTCTATATAAACCGGAGGGTTTAGTCCGTAGGACCAACAACAACAATCATACCATAGGCTAGCTTCTAGGGTTTAGCCTCTTCGATCTCGTGGTAGATCAACTCTTGTAATACTCATATCATCAAGATCAATCAAGCAGGAGTAGGGTTTTACCTCCATCGAGAGGGCACGAACCTGGGTAAAAACATCGTGTCCCCCGTCTCCTGTTACCATCCGCCTAGACGCACAGTTCGGGACCCCCTACCCGAGATCCGCCAGTTTTGACACCGACAACCATCCCGTCGAGCAAATCTACAATGATATCCAAACCGGGAGAATCACTCGCTCTAAAACTCGTTTGGCTAACTTTTGTGAACATTATTCATTCATCTCTAGCATTGAACCTATGAAGGTTGAAGAAGCATTGGAAGATCCAGATTGGATAAACGCCATGCATGAAGAGCTACACAACTTTGAGAGAAATCAAGTGTGGACATTGGTTCAGAAGCCTGACAACAACCACAACATCATCGGTACCAAATGGGTGTTTCACAACAAGCAAGATGAAGATGGACAAGTTGTTCACAACAAAGCACGTCCATTCACCCAAGGCTACACTCAAGTCGAAGGTATGGACTATGATGAGACATATGCCCCCGTTGCTAGACTTGAGTCCATCCGCATCTTACTTTCTTATCCTAATCACCACGATATCACCTTGTACCGAATGGACATTAAAAGTGCTTTTCTAAACGGTGAAATTGAGGAGGAAGTTTATGTTAAGCAACCTCCTGGCTTTGTCAATCCTAAGAAACCTAATCATGTTTACAAACTTCACAAAGCTCTTTATGGTCTTAAACAAGCTCCTAGAGTGTGGCATAAATGCTTGACCAAGCTCCTTATTGAAAAGGCTTTGAAATTGGAAACATAGATTCTACTCTTTTTACTAAAAGGGTTAATGGTGAGTTATTTGTATGCCAAATTTATGTTGATGACATCATATTTGTCTCACCTAACCCTCATTTTAGTGAGAAGTTTGGAAAGCTAATGTCGGAGAAGTTTGAGATGTCTATGATGAGTGAACTCAAGTTCTTTCTTGGTTTGCAAATCAAGCAAACTAAGGAAGGCACCTTTGTTTCTCAAACAAAGTACACCAAGGACTTATTCAAGAAGTTCAACATGCAACAAAGCAAAGGTATGAAAACTCCCATGCCTACTAGTGGACATCTTGACTTGACTAAGGACGGTGAACCGGTTGATCAAAAAGCTTACCGCTCTATGATCAGTTCATTGTTATATCTATGTGCCTCTCATCCCGATATTATGCTAAGTGTGTGCATGTGTGCACGATATCAAGAGGCCCCCAAAGAATGTCATCTTAAGGCTGTGAAAAGGATAGTGAGATACTTAATAAATACACCAAATTTTGGCATTTGGTATCCTAAGAGGTCATCTTTTGATCTTGTTGGCTATTCCGACTCAGACTATGCCGGAGAGAAGGTTGATAGAAAGTCCACTTCGGGTACTTGTCAATTTCTTGGTAGATCTCTTGTGTCTTGGTCTTCCAAGAAAAAAAACTCGGTATCCTTATCCACCGCCGAAGAGGAATACATTGCCGCTGGTTCATGTTGTGCTCAATTACTTTGGACGACCCAAACTCTTAAAGATTATGGGATCAATGTGAAACATGTTCCATTGCTTTGTGACAATGAGAGTGCTATTAAGATTGCTCACAATCCCGTGCAACATTCTCGAACTAAGCATATTGAAGTTCATCATCATTTCATTCAAGATCATGTTGTTAAAGGGGACATTGATCTTAAGCATGTTCGTACCGATAAGTAATTGGCGGATATATTCACCAAACCGCTTGATGAGAAAGTCTTTTGCCGTTTGAGAGGTGAATTGAACATCATTGATGCTTCAAACTTGGAGTAGAAACTCCATATGGATACATGCAAGGCATGAATCTATGACAAATCCTTGATATTTCTCTTATGATGATATTCATATGTCTTGGATATATTTGCACCCTTGCATGCTATCTAACCCTTGTAGGTACTTGGATGAATCTAAATCTATCAGAATGCAACCCACTCACATCATGAGCAATTTCTACATCACCAAGTCGCTACACAATGGTGGTTGAAGACAAGGAAGCACGAAACCCTTCAAACATATCCTTTGACAAATTCTATATTAAGTTTTATGATTGTCATTTTGGATACACAAGTGCACTTCCTTGCAAGACTAACCCATGTAGATAGATGAACTCAAATTCCAAGTGGTGCTCCCAACTCTTGATGAGCTACATCAACCTTGAGCAACCCACACAAGTCCAACTACATGATCAAGATCAACACCACCACCCAAGGTATGTCAGTCCATCTTAGAGAAGTTTTACTCCAAGTCATGGGTCAAAGCAATTCAACAAGATGTTAATACATCAAGATGCTTAAACGAAAAATGGTAACCCCATTTTGAGCTTAAAACTATGAGTATGACCTATGATCAAGTGATCTCACTTGACTCCTAAGTCAATATACTTGTGACGCCCCGAGACCGATGCTCTAGTTACCTTCCTTTTATTTCGTCGAGGTTGGGTGTTCCAATTGTTTGTTGCCGTGATCTTGATGGTGCCTTTGTCATATTTTGTTTTCTTGCATCATGGTCATCTTTGGTTATATTGCATTGACATGCTCACCATTGTCACATTGCATTTGTGCCTCTTGTCATTTTGCATTCATCATGTGCATTGTGGTATCCATCTCGTTGTGCTTGCATTATGTTTGTAATGTTGTTTGGCTATGCATTTGACCCATGCATCATCACCTCCCCATTACTTCTTATTCCTTCCTTGATGCAAGTGCCATTTCTCCCTTCTCCTTTAATGTTCAATCTTTGTCAATGAATCATGCACCATGCCTTATACCTCTCAGTCAAGATTCAGCCTTTTGGGAGTTGTTTTGGTTAGGTTCAAAAATGCCTCAAGTTTGAATTTTATTCAAACTTGTTTTATTTTTCTACCTCTAAAAATGGCCAAACCAATTTTATAAAATGGTGCTTAATTCCAGGAGTCCATATGTATCCTTACTTCTTTCTATTTCTTACCCAATATCCCTGGCCTTTCCCTTTTGTTGGCTGTTTATTTAATAGGCAGAGAGATATATAAAAGGAAATAAGGGAGCCCAGCAGGCCATGTAGGCCCAGCTGCACCTAAACCTAGCCGGCTCTAAGGCCCATCATTCCTCCAAGGCCCACCTTACCCTTCTAAACCTAGCCCGTTCGATCCCCTCCTCCTCCCGTCAGCGCCGCCAGGGAGAGCTTTGGCTCGATCCCATCTCCCTCTCCATCTCGTCCTCATCCACCGCCGCCAGCACCAGCACGCACGCAGTTCCCAGGAACCGCTCGATCTCCTCTCCCTCCTCTCGCTATTTTTCCTCACGCCCGATCCCCTCATCCCCTTCCTAGCACCGCCGCCAGATCACCACACCCGCCCTTGCCTTCGTCCCCGGCCGGCCTCTCTTTCTCCTGTTCCCACGCCTGTGCCTCCCTCTCCTGCGAGGTCGCCCACCGCAGCGCCCTCCTGGCGCCGCCCGCCGACGCCAAGCTCCGCTGCCGCGACTTCTGGCTCCAGCCTCCGCCGGCCGCTCCTTCCCCGGCCTCGGCCTTGTCCCCAACTACCCAGGCCGGAGTTCCCACCGCTGCGCCCTAGGACAGGAGGTCCCTCACGGCCGCCCGTCGCCATCCTTGTCCGTGCCCAGAGGAGCGTGCCCGCCGAGCTCCGTCACGCCCCTCGTCGGCCCTCCTCCGCGCCGTCGCCTCGCCAGGACGCTGCGCCCGCGTCTCTCGCGAAGCCACCAGAGGTAAACTCCGGCGACCCCGCACCTGCATCTTCGCCGACGCCGTCCATTTCCGTCGCGCCCTTCTTCCTCTACCTCGACCATAATGCCCGGAGGCCGCCCCTCACTGCGGCTGCACCCTGCAGGAGCTCCCGCTGGACCCTGCTAGCTTATACCGCATGGTTGCCGGAGCTCCTCTGCTCCGTTCGTCCTCTGCCAACAACCAGCAGCTATTGCCGCTTCCCTGCTTGCCTTGTCCGCCGTAGTGGACGACCGCGACGCCCCACTGTCATCTTGTACATCCACTTGTTGTCGAGGTTGACGCCAAGTTCGACCACCGAACATGGATTAGCGCCAAGTACCACGGCGGCCCTCCAAGAATTTGGATTCGACAAGTTCGACGATGCTCTTGTACAACTACATTACCGAGACCGGCAGGACCGACTACACGAAACCCCCAAGTACCTCTACGCACGGATGCGTCAAGGTCGCCTTGGATATCGCCAAGTACACCACCAAAAAGATCACACGGATGCTCGAACGAGTACTGAACGAAACGCCGAGTACCATGACACGACCATCGACATGTACCCCACCACTGCACCGAAATGCCGAGTTTGACTACCACCAACATGTTCAACTACCGTCGTGAGAAACACCTACTTCCCTCTACGAACTCGTTTCGCCCGAAATGCATGCTTCAAAGGTATACCATCGAGACGACGACCGCGGATGAATGCTTGCGATGTATGAGTTGGACTGTGTGTTGCTCCGTGTCCGAGTTGTTCATTGCATGAAGCCCCTCTTTTGCCTTGCCACCGTCATGTGGGAACCCGGAACCCGGGAGCACCCCATCTTGTTGCATGACACAGTCGCACCCACTTCCTTTTGCACCGGTATCCCCGTGAGCTACCGGATCATTGGAATGTTGCCGCGGCATCATTTCCGTTTCGTCGCCGTGGCACTCCTTTCTTTCTACCACGGTGACACAAATGCTCTCATCATGCTCATGCCAACTTTTAATAAAACTTGCATAAAACTTGAACATGTCATCCGCATCATGTTAACAACTTTAAGATGTTCAAAATTGGTGTTTGCATTAAATTGCTAATGCACATGAGGATTTACCGGAATTGTTGTTTGTTATTTCCGGCCTCATTTAACCTTGCCTAAATGTTTAGTTTACTTATGCTCCACCTCTTGCCATGTTAAGAACATTTAATTATTGTTGGGTACATAAATGAGAGGACTAAATAATTGACGTGGTGTTTCGTCAATATGCAATTCGTTGCATATTGAGCTCCACTTAACTTGTAGTATTTGTTTGTGCTCTTTGCCATGCCATGCCTCATTAAACCGACATGCATCATACTTGATTGTGCATCATGCCATGTTTTTGTGAGGGTTGTTTAATGTTGCTTGCTTCTTTCCGGGTCACTTCTCTCGTTAGCTTCGGTTTCGTTCCGGAGTTGTGAGGATTTATTCGACTACATCTGTTTGTCTTCTTCATGGACTCATTCTTCTTCCTTGCGGGATTTCAGGCAAGATGACCATACCCTCGAAATCACTTCTATCTTTGCTTGCTAGTTGCTCGCTCTATTGCTATGCCGCGATACCTACCACTTGCATTATCATGCCTCCCATATTGCCATGTAAATCCTCTAACCCACCTTGTCCTAGCAAACCATTGTTTGGCTATGTTACCGCTTTGCTCAGCCCCCCTCTTATAGCGTTGCTAGTTGTAGGTGAAGATGAAGTTTGTTCCTTGTTGAAACATGATTTTTGTTGGGATATCACTATATATATTGTTTACTTTAATGCACCTATATATTGGTAAAGGGTGGAAGGCTCGGCCTTATGCCTGGTGTTTTGTTCCACTCTTGCCGCCCTAGTTTCCGTCATACGGGTGTTATGCTCCTTGATTTTGCGTTCCTTATACGGTTGGGTTATAATGGGAACCCCTTGACAGTTCGCTTTGAATAAAACTCCTCCAGCAAGGCCCAACCTTGGTTTTACCATGGCCACCTAGCCTTTTTTCCCTTGGGTTTTCGGAGACCGAGGGTCATCTTTTTTTTAAACCCCCCGGGCCAGTGCTCCTCTGAGTGTTGGTCCAAACTAGAGCACCGTGCAGGGCCATCCCTTGGCAACTTGGTTTACGTCGGCTCCTGTACTCTTAGCTTATCAGGTGTGCCCTGAGAACGAGATATGTGCAGCTCCTATCGGGATTTGTCGGCACAGCGGGTGGTCTTGCTGGTCTTGTTTACCATTGTCGAAATGTCTTGTAACCGGGATTCCGAGTCTGATCAGGTCTTCCTGGGAGAAGGAATATCCTTCGTTGACCGTGAGAGCTTGTGATGGGCTAAGTTGGGACACCCCTGCAGGGTTTTGAACTTTTGAAAGCCGTGCCCGTGGTTATGGATAGATGGGAATTTGTTAATATCCGGTTGTAGAGAACCTGACACTTAACGTAATTAAGATACATCAACCGCGTGTGTAGCCATGATGGTCTCTTTCGGCGGAGTCCGGGAAGTGAACACGGTTCTTGTGTTATGCTTGAACGTAAGTAGTTTTAGGATCATTTCTTGATCACTTCTAGTTCACGACCGTGCTTTGCTTCTCTTCTCGCTCTTATTTGCGTAAGTTAGCCACCATATATGCTTAGTGCTTGCTGCAGCTCCACCTCACTATCTTTACCTACCTATAAGCTTAAATAGTCTTGATCTTGCGGGTGTGAGATTGCCGAGTCCTCGTGGCTCACAGATACTTCCAAACAGTTGCAGGTGCCGATGATACCAGTGCAGGTGACGCAACCTAGCTCACGTGGGAGCTCGATGAAGATCTGGTTTGTTGTGTTGTTTCGTTTCTAGTTGTTCAGTAGTAGATTCCAGTCGGGGCGATCGGAGATCTATTGCATTAGGGGTTGTCTTTCTTTATTTGGTTCCGTAGTCGGACCTTGATTGTATCTGGATGATGTAATGCTATATTTATGTATTGTGTGAAGTGACGATTGTAAGCCAACTTGTCGGTGTCAAAACCGGCGGATCTCGGGTAGGGGGTCCCAAACTATGCGTCTAGGCCGGATGGTAACAGGAGGCAGGGGACACAATGTTCCCAGGTTCGGGCCCTCTCGATGGAGGTAAAACCCTACGTCTTGCTTGATTAATATTGATGATATGGGTAGTACAAGAGTAGATCTACCACGAGATCAGAGAGGCCAAACCCTAGAAGCTAGCCTATGGTATGATTGTATATTGTGATTGTTGTTCTACGGACTAAAACCCTTCGGTTTATATAGACACCGGAGAGGGTTAGTGTTACACAAGGTCGGTTACAAAGGAGGAGATATCCATATCCGTATTTCCTAGCTTGCCTTCCACGCCAAGTAGAGTCCCATCCGGACATGAGACGAAGTCTTCAATCTTGTATCTTCATAGTCCAACAGTTCAGCCAAAGGATATAGTCCGGCTGTCCGGAGACCCCCTCCAGGACTCCCTTAGTAGCCCCTGAACCAGGCTTCAATGACGATGAGTCCGGCGCGCAGTATTGTCTTCGGCATTGCAAGGCGGGTTCCTTCTCGGAATACATCACAGAAGAATTTGAATACGAGGATAGTGTCCGACCCTGCAAAATAAGTTCCACATACCAACTTAGAGAGAATAATATTTCCGCAAATCCAATTTGCTGACTTGTTTTGGTAGCATGACATTATGTCATGACCCGGTGATTATTCGAACCGTTTTTCTTTAACTAACTCCACACATAACGCGAGGCGGTTTCTTGACATGTCTTGTCAAGCAGAGATCGTGTTCCCCCAATTACGGGATTCTCATTAATGCGGTCGTGGGTAACCCAACCGTGTCTAGGACTCCTAGATTATAGGCAAGCCTAAACGGCTACGGAGAGGACGCTTGATATTCACCCTCTTTATAAAGGGACAAGGTTTTCGCTTTTCCCCTCTCATGCTCAATCAAACCCTTCCCCCGCCTCGAGTTCCAACACCCAAAGCCCAGGTTAGGTGCTTCGGATCTTCAATCATGTCCGGATCCAGCCTTCAAGGCTGATGGATGCCCTCCTCCATGACGGAAGAGGACATCAAGAAGTTAAGGGAGGCCAGATACCTGATCACCGAGGTTTTGCATCGGCTTCCTGCTCGAGGGCAGGTCGTCCCTACTCCCAAACCCAACGAGAACTTCGTGTTCGTCTCCCACTTCCTCCGAGGCCTAGGCCTCACTCTGGATCCCTTCGTCAGGGGTTTGATGTTTTATTACGGGCTAGATTTCCACGATCTATCTCCAGACTCCTTTCTCCACATCTCGACATTTATTGTTGTGTGTGAGGCCTTCCTCCGCATTACCCCTCACTTCGGCCTGTGGCTCAAGACCTTTGAAGTGAAGCCGAAGATGATCGAGGGGCAACATGTAGCGTGCGGGGGTGCATCAATAGGCAAGATGGCAGGAGCTCCATGGCCGAAAGGTTCTTTTCCAGAGGTGTCTGAATTATGGCAACGGGAGTGGTTTTACGTTACAGCTCCCAGAAGTGCCAAGTGGGCGGCTGCCCCCGCTTTCCGCTTGGGCCCCCCACCACGACTAATGTCATGGATTAACAGAGGTCTGAGCTGGGGTCCAGCCAAGGACGTGCCTATACTGCAAAGCCGCATTCGAGATCTCTTCGAGGGAGATTTTAATTTGGTTGTGGTAATACAAGTTATGCTGGTTCGTCAAGTCTAGCCTTGCAAACGCCGGCCCCTTCGCTTGTGGGAGTTCAACCCAGAAGGACCGCGTGCCATTCAAAGTTTCCTCGGCCTGACCCACGAGGAGATGTACAAGTCATTCTTCGGACCTCAAATAGAGTGTCCGGATTCTACTGAGGACGTGGGCCTAAGCAGTAACCGCGCTGCCGAACAAGTAAGAAATCCTCTAGCCGAACACACTGTCCTTTATTCATCATGAAGTTATTTCTGAGAGTTTGCTCATTGACCAGGACTGGCTAACAAAGGCGAAGATGATTCGGTGTTCGGCCCCCCTCCCTGAGGGTCTGGAAAATCCGGTATTGGAAAAGATGCTCGAGCTCGCACCTTGCCCAGAGCCCTCGAAGGAAGATACAGGGGAAATAATATGGGCGGAAGCGGGCCCCCATCGCTGACAGTTCCAACCGAGGGAATGAGCGCCTCCTTAAAGGAGGATAACCGGGGGAGGAAGAGGACTGCTTCCGAGGATCCGGAAGCCGAGGCCTCCAAATGAGAGAAGAAGTCTCCGACAGAGGGTCCTGCCTCAGGGGGTGCTCTTACCGCACAAAGTCCGCGGGGGGATCAGCCCTCCAACGAGTCGTAAGTGATCCAAAAAATACTTTAATAGTGAAGGTATACTATCTTTCTTCTGAGAAAATAACCGCCGCATATATCTTGCAGTTCGGGTCTTAGCCCTTCTCAGCTCAGCTTGTCTTCGGGGGATCTTCTTCCGGAGATGATGGAGAGCGAAACGCCTCCCCCGGACTCCTCCGCTCAAGAAGCGGGCGACCCCGAAGTGTCGTCATGGAGGGCCTCTCTGGATCCGGTGAGGCCAGAAGATAATCCCATAGATCCCCGAAGTCCCCAGCGTCCGGCGCCCGAAGAGAGCAAACAAAAGAGTCCCGCACCGTCTGGTATGCGGTCGGACGTTCTGAGGGAGCTGTTGGGGCGAGCGGCCATCTCAGAAGAACACCGTACGCTGATGGGTACGGTGATGGAAAGAATTTCGTCCGCCGAAAGCGGATTACATGAAGCCTTTATGAGTCTACTAACAGGCTTTGAGGTACGTTAAATAATATGTGATAGTACCGCACATGTTAGGTGTGCCCTGTGTAGATAGTAGCCCCTGAGACTCTGGTTGTCGTCGAGAACGGCGGCGAACAGAGGATCATAGTCCCAGGCAATAACCAGACTGCCTTTATGTGCAGGTGGTGGAAGCTCCGGTGGCTAGCCGGACTAGTGAGTTTGCCGAATTAAAACGACAACTGGATGCGGCGGACGCCGACATCGAGCTTGTTAACAAGCGGCTTGACGAATCACAGGGTAAGTAATGTTTTCTGGTGAATGTCACACAATAAGAGCAACATGATGCCAGTATCTTTAATATGTTGTGACTGCAGACGGTGCTGCCACCATGGAGACCCTTCGGGCGGAACTCGCCCGAGCCAAGGAACAAGCGAGGGTTAGTAATGCGGCTTCTTTGAAGGCGGCCGAAGAGTTAAGAGCCGAGAAGGCCGCCCATTGCGAAAGCAAAGAAAAGATGGCCAAGATGGCCGTAGAATTAAAAGGCACTGCCGACCGTTGCCAGTTCCTTGAAGAAGAGAACCGAGTGAAGGCAGCGGACCTTGAGAAGGCCACTATGGCGACCAAAGACAGTCGCTCTGCTATGAGGGCGAAGAAGGAGGAGCTGCACGAAGCCGGGGATATTGCGGCCGAGAAGCCCTTTCTGCTGCGGAGGAAGTTCGGAGATCCGCGGTATGTCCCTCTGGATCGGCTGTGGAGTTCGGCAGACACATATATGGACTTGGCGGCGAGCGCCGTCGATGCTGTCGAATACTTCCAAGATCAATCAGATCATGAATTGGACAAGCTATTCTGGTCGCAATTCAACGTTCCAGAGCGTCCGCTTCCCTTGACTGATTAGCTAGCCGAATGGGCCGAACTTAATAGGTTGTCCGGACTTGCCATGAGGTCTGTTGTAGATCATTTGTAGCCGGAGAAGCCGAAGCCGAACAGCTATTTCAACTTAGTGCAGCAGTTCCTTGGTGCGGTGCCGCGCATCAACGCGATGAAGAGGTCGGCGTGCATAGAAGGCTCGTGGATGGCCTTTGCCCGTGTCAAGGCATACTGGGCGGAGATGGATGCTACCACTGTTGCGGCGCAAGGTTCGGCCATAGGCCGAGTAGCTGCCGAGCACTATTTTGAAGAGGTTCTTGAGGGTGCTCGTTTGATAGAGTCCCAGTGCTCGAAGAATATTATGTTTGAATGACATGTATTCCCATTGTAAACACAATTTTTTTATGAAATATAGTAAGGCTGCATTTATACTTTTGCCGGAAAGTAATGTGATGCCTCCTATGCGGCCGTTTGTGTATATATGTATATAACCTGAAAGACTGCAGTCGTCGGCTTCGACCCCCACGCATATAATGCGGAGGTGCTCGCAAAAAATGCATGTTCACACTTAACCCAATGTCTTGGTCCTATTAAGGAGGTGATAGCACAGCGAACGAGGCAACCGGACTATAATGTTTTAACACTTTCACTTAGCCATAGGAGTTTGACAGTGGGGCTACTAGATAGCCCCTGGTGGCTCCGCACTCTCCCGATCTCGGGGTGCGTACATGCCTGGCTGGAAAATGGCCCTTCGTTAAGGCGGAGGAGTTCTAACATTCCGATTGGTCATCGAGTGGTTGACCAGTCTCACGCTATATCATGACAGTCAGTTTTCGGCTTTCTCTACTGAGGTGCTCGTCCGGATGAACCAGGGCACAATCGCAGTAGTTCTCCTGGTGCTGCCTTAGCCGATAAAGCGGAACGTAAGGCACCAAAACACAGGAGCCGGGCAAACCCAACATTTGACCAAAGACAATGATTCGGAGCTGATGCATATAAGGCCAAACTCACGACGCCGAACACTCCCTAAGGTATTCGGTCTTTATGGTATAAATCTTGCCTAAATAGTGCCCTTTGTAAGAAGCCCCTTGTGTCCAGGTACGTGCATTATTCTGACATGGCCACATGCCAAAACGTCAGCATCCTTCTCAATTGTACTGAGAATTCGAGGGATGTGTATCAACAAGAGACAATAAAAAAGGTTTACGCAGGGTCTTAATCTAAAAAGAATCCTTGGAGCGGGTCCCTGCTGCACGTCTGTGCCTGTGTCCCCGTTGTGCCGTATCCTGGATGGGTGTAGCACGATTATCATCTGTAAAAGAGAGGAACTTAGGTGAAAAAGTTGTCGTGCAAGAAGATAGTTTTTAAAGAAACCATGTATAACTAAAAATGAGTAGAAATTGCCACTTGTCTGCGCGCGTTGAGCCCCTTGTATTTGTAATAGGGGTGTGGCCATCAATTCGGTACAAGTTACATATAGCAGCGCCAGACTCGTCTAACCGCGTCCGTGGTCTTGACGACCTATCAAATGCTTTAGTTGGTGAGGCCATTTTTAGTGTGCGGCTACCAAGGCCGTCGCATTCTCTTCGGCGCGCAAAGATCGCTTAATACTTCCGTTCACTGTAATGATGCCGCATGGACCAGGCATCTTGAGCGTCAGGGAAGCGTAATGTGGTATTGCATTAAAGCGAGCAAAAGCTTCGCGTCCAAGTAGTGCTTGATAGCCACTTTGGAACGGAGCGATGTGGAAGGTTAAATGTTCGCTATGGAAGTTATCGGGGAAGCCGAATATAACCTTTAGTAGCAGGGAGCCCGTGCAATGAGCCCCTGGGCCTGGCGTTACTCCTTCAAAGGTAGTATTGCTATGGCAAATTTTCGTTGGGTCTATCCCCATTTCGCGGATTGTATCCTGGTATATCAGGTAGATACTGCTGCCACCGTCCATCAGGACTCGTGTGAAGTGGTATCCGTCAATTATTGGGTCTAATACCAGGGCAGCCCATCCTGCACGCCGGATACTTGCTGAGTAATCACGATGGTCGAAAGTGATCGGTTGAGACGACCAGTGGCAGGACTCCGCGGTGATATGCCTTTGGGCATATTTTTCTGGGAGTGCCGTTTTGTTTCTTCCCTTGATCACGTGTAACACGTTTACTGTTTTGACTTCTGGTGGAAATTTCTTTTGTTCCCCAGTGTCTTGCTTGAGAGGCTCATCCTCGTCTTCGCTTGGTGTATCCTCCCCCTTGTGTACGGCGTTGAGCTTGCCGTACTGCTTGAAGACCCAACATTCTCTGTGGGTATGATTAGCGGGTTTACCAGGGGTGCTATGGATCTGACATATTTGGTCCAGAATTTTGTTTAGGCTGGACGGTTCGTCTCTGGCGCCTTTAGAGGGCGGCTTTTGCTGACCTGGCCGAGAGCTGTTGAATCCGGCGTTTACTGCCGTGCTCTTCGTGCTGTCTTCTTTATTCCGGCGTTTGTTATTGCTGTTGCGCCGTGATTTCCCGTTTCCATCTCTAACTTCAGATGTACTGGGGTCGCTGGTGCTACATCTGGCTAGCCAGCTGTCCTCACCCGCGCAAAAGCGGGTCATGAGGCTTGTTAATGCTGCCATTGTTCTCGGCTTTTCTTGGCCGAGGTGTCTGGCAAGCCATTCGTCACGGGCGCTATGCTTAAAAGCTGCCAAGGCTTCGGCGTCCGGACAGTTGACAATTTGGTTCTTTTTAGTAAGAAACCTGTTCCAAAGCTTTCGGGCTGACTCTCCGGGCTATTGAGTTATATGACTCAAATCATCCGTGTCCGGAGGTCGGACATAAGTCTCTTGAAAATTTGCCCGAAAAGCGTCTTCGAGCTCTTCCCAGCTTCCAATGGAGTTTTCGGGGAGGCTTTTAAGCCAGTGACGAGCTGGCCGTTTGAGCTTGAGGGGTAGGTATTTGATGGCGTGGAGATCATCTCCTCGAGCCATATGGATATGGAGGATATAGTCCTCAATCCAGACCCCAGGGTCTGTTGTTCCGTCGTATGCCTCTATGTTCATGGGTTTGAATCCCTCTGGAAATTCATGGTCCAGCACCTCATCGGTGAAACATAGGGGGTGTGTGGCACCCCTGTATCTGGGTGTACCGCGTTGTTCAGATGTTTGTTGTGTTACATCGTATGCTGGGGCGCGCTTGCGTGGTCCATAGATGGATCTGGTTGCGCCGTCCTTTTGGTGCGAGCCTTCGCGTGGATCGCGTATTGACTTGTGAGTGGCGTTTTTTGCCGCTCTATGTTGGCCGTGAGGTAGTCTATCCGGCCAGGTGGCCGTTTTGATTTTTGGTTGTGGGGGGACTGAAGCCTCCTCATCGAATTCAGGTAGCAACTTCCGCTTTGGGTAGCTCTTGGTGGGGCGATTGCCGTCGTACTTCGCTGCTATGTTGAGTACTTTACTCCATCTGATTTGGAGTGTGTCCTGCGCAGCCTTGAGCCTTTGCTTCTGCTTTTTCAGACTCCTCGCGGTGGCAACAAGCCTTTGACGGGCATTCTGCTGCTCCGGGTGCCTGTCCGGCGTTATGTCATCCGGACTATTATCTTTGACAGAATTGGTTTGTTCGGTTTGATTCTCCGTATTGCCGTGGTCCGGCAGTGGTTCGCCCTGCTCCAACGCTGGGTCTATATGATCGTTATTTTTGCCGAGGCGGGATTTGGGGCGGCGCTTGCACCGCCGCTTTGACCGCTTCTCGAGGGAACAAGCCTTCGGTGTGTCCTTCCGTTCCTCGTCGTCGTCTTCTTTTGGTGTGTCCACCATGTATACGTCATATGATGAGGTGGATGTCCAGCGCTCTGTGGGTGGTGGTTCCTCTTCGCCTCCCGCATCGTCGTCCATACCGTCGATGTCTTCGGAGTTGAAGTCGAGCATGTCGGTTGAGTCATCGATAGTGGCTATTAAGTGGGTGGTGGGTGGGCATCAAATTTCTTCGTCATCCGCATCCCAATCCTATTGGCCATAATCCGGCCAGGGATCTCCTGACAAAGAGAAAGACCTTAGTGAATTCAGAATGTCGCCGAAGGGCGAGTGCTGAAAGATATCCGCGGCGGTGAATTCCATGATCGGCGCCCAATCGGATTCGATCGGCAGGGGCGCGGGCGGTTCGGTGTCAGAAAGAGAGTCCGGCACCTTGGAGTCATGGGCTGCGCAAAGGATTATGCTGGTGTTCGGCTCGATCGCCGTTGAGACTGCAGCCCTTGAGGCGGTGTCTAACCACCCGTCCTCGATTGGCGTAGTTGGCTCCGAGCTAAGGGTCGGAGCTGACGCGGGCGCGGCCTCTGGGGTACTGTTCGGCGGTAGAGCTAGGTCATACCCATCGTGACAGTGTGGCGCGCCCGGCTGTGGCTCGAATCCGTCGAAGATCAAGTTTCCACAGATGTCGGCCGTGTAGTTCAAACTTCCAAATCTGACCTGACGGCCAGGGGTGTAGCTTTCAATCTGCTCCAGGTGGCCAAGCGAATTAGCCCGCAGTGCAAAGCCGCCGAATATGAAGATCTGTCCGGGGAGAAAAGTCTCACCCCGGACCGCATCGCTATCGATGATAGTAGGAGCCATCAAGCCTAACGGCGACGACACAGAGGAACTCTCAATGAAAGCACCAATGTCGGTGTCAAAACCGGCGAATCTCGGGTAGGGGGTCCCGAACTGTGCGTCTAGGCCGGATGGTAACAGGAGGCAGGGGACACGGTGTTTTACCCAGGTTTGGGCCCTCTCGATGGAGGTAAAACCCTACGTCCTGCTTGATTAATATTGATGATATGGGTAGTACAAGAGTAGATCTACCACGAGATCAGAGAGGCCAAACCCTAGAAGCTAGCCTATGGTATGATTGTATGTTTTGATTGTTGTTCTACGGACTAAAACCCTTCGGTTTATATAGACACCGGAGAGGGTTAGGGTTACACAAGGTCGGTTACAAAGGAGGAGATATCCATATCCGTATTTCCTAGCTTGCCTTCCACGCCAAGTAGAGTCCCATCTGGACACGAGACGAAGTCTTCAATCTTGTATCTTCATAGTCCAACAGTCCGGCCAAAGGATATAGTCCGGCTGTCCGGAGACCCCCTAATCCAGGACTCCCTCACAACTCTTTATCCCTTTCTTATTCAGTACATGGGATGTGTAAAGATTACCCCTCTTGCGACATGCCTACTATGCTGCTATGCCTCTAAGTCATGCTCCGACACGTGGGAGATATAGTCGCATCGTGGGTGTTACAAGTTGGTAATCAGAGCCTTCCCCGACTTAGGAACCCCCTACTTGATCGAATCGCTGGCGTTGTTGAGTCTAGAAAAAAGTTTTGAGTCTTATAGGATTATATATATCGGAGAGTAGGATTCTTTTTACTCCTCAGTCCCTTCGTCGCTCTGGTGAGGCTTCCTGACGTAGAGTTTTGACTCTTCTCTTCTCAAATTTCACTAATTTTTTTTTTACTTTTTTAGGATCACGCGGGTATCTTGGAATCATTTTGATGGTTTTGTGACGAGAACATTGTTCTTGGTGCCTCCTGACATTTAGGGGTTGTGGCAGTGTCCCGGGGAGTTGAGCTCCGAGGTGTTGTCGTCACAATTTTATCGTTGCAGTTCTGGAATAACTGAGTTCGCCGACACCAAAAATCTCCTTTATGCAGTTGTTGGTGAGATAACCTCGACGCCACCCAGTACTGGGGCCGGAGTTTGGGAGTATTGCCATAACTCGTATAACAGATGCTTTTCGAAGGTTGAGGTAAACAATTTCCGAAGGTTTCTTGGTTATGTGTTGAAGGATGGTTACAACTAGATGTAGGATTTGCTAGTTTTGGGTGAGATATTATGCTTCCCCTGTATCCCCAACACCCGATTGCATAACCGGAAAGTTTTGGGAGTTTATAAGTGGGAATTCAACTAGCTCCTAGGATATCTTTCCGACAGATGCATGATACGAGATTGGGGTTCGACGTCTAGTGGTCCGCCTATCGATGATTGGTTTTACGGTGGTCTCGTTGTGTCTTAAAGAGTCCTTGGCTATGCTGACTCGGGGACGCTTCGTATGTCATGTGCACTGCCTTGTACATGATGGTGCTGTATGATCGAGCCCGTGTGGGCCCCACCATGAAAACTTCGGACGAAATCTCTATCATATGTTTGTTCCGGCTTATTTTGCAAGCCAATCCTTTGTTTTTGTTTCCAGTTGTGGTATTCGAGTTGCTTCAATGTCAAATGTTGATTCCATAACTTCCCTAAGTGGTGTTATCATACTCCTATGTGAATACCAATCCTTCATGATAATCGAGATTGTCATGTCAATCCTTTTCAACCGGCGTGTCTCTCTTCAAGTGGATCCGTTCATTTTCAACATCCGCAAGATTCAATCTCAGTTTTCTCAACGGTGTTCGTTTCATCAATCCCAAGTTGTCTTTGTTGTCCCTCCCTCCCACCCTTGTTTCTTCAAGGACTCAGATTTCTTAATCGAGTATCCATCTTATTGATGTGAAGTCTCTCCATTCTTTTCCGTCAATATTCTTATCCGGTGATTATCAGGAAGATACTAGCGAAGTTTCAAGTTATCATTCTTTGTTCTCTTATCTTCTCCGGTGGATTCAAGGCAATATTTCGGTGATGACCATATCCTTTTTCTTGTTTCAAATGTCTTATCTTGCCGATGCACCTCTTAATCATTTCCCCTTTTGCTATTCATTTGTTCCGGAGTGCTAAAGATATCTCAAAAGGCTCGTATTCTCATCCAAGATCCGTTCAACCTATTTTGAGGTTATTACCTCATTCAAGCCATTTAAATCAACCGGTGTAATCTCTCTTCAAGATTGTTCAACGGTGTTTCTTTTGAGTGGGCCCTAACCCACAGGTCTTTTCCCAGGATCTTACCTGACTCTTCTAATTTTTCCCGGAGTTACTCCCAAATTCTTTTCCAAGTTTGACATAAGAATGTGTTATCATCAGTCAATTGCCTTTCTCCAAGATCCTTCAAATTCTTTTCATCGTCGGTTCAACCTTTCTAATATTCATCTCGGAGTATCTCAACGATTCACAGTGGTGTTTCTCATCGTCATTCTCAACATTTGAAGACCGAAGAAGAGTTTCTCTTAAATCTTGCTCCATTCTCTTCAAGATTCATGGTTCTAGCTTGATGCCATCCTCTCATAATTGTTTTTGATTGTGAGAATTCTATTCACCCATCCGGAGCAATTCAAGATTATTTTCAATTTGTTTCTCCGGAGCCCATCATTTTAGAAGACTTATTCATTCTCAGCCTTCAGCTATCATTCTCCAAATCTTACCGGTGCATCATTCGAGTATTCTCTTATCAGCTCTTGATCTCTTCGTTCTTTTGTATCTAAATTTCCCCAAGTATCTTTGTTCATTTTCAAATTCTTACCGATGATTCATCTCTTTTCTTCGTTCATTTTCAATTCTTATGGTGGTTCATTCAAGATTTCTCTTCCTTCATTATCTTATTAATTCGTTGTTTCAATCCTACCGGTGGATCGTTGAAGACCGTCTTAAGTTTGCTCCATATCTATCTTAATCCTTTCTATGAGAATAAGTAGTATGCCAAATCCATTGCTTGTCATCAATCTAAATTGGTGAAGGATACGCATAACATAATTCTTATTCTTGTTTCATCCAAGCATTCTAATTTCTTCTTTTTGGAGTGGTTCATCATATCACATTCTCGGTTTGAGATGCTTTATCTTTTGTTTTCCAAGAGTTCCAAGCTCTCGGAACTATATCACCATGGAGATTCATCTAAATCATTGCAAGGATTCATGTTGTGTTTTCAAATTCTCTTTCCTTTCATTTGATCATTCTTTTATTACCGGGGTTCTTCATGGAGGCTCTACATGAGGGTTCATCAAGGATTTAATTCCTTCTCAAAGTGTTCATCAAGATTCCTTTCAGAGGAGCTCAAGCATTCTTCATCTTGCATTTCGTAGTGCAATTCTTTTTACCGTATCATTTGAGGTGGTATTATGTCATTCTTGATAATTTGTGTCCATGTTTCATGATTCACATGTTGTTAAGAACGAGGAATTTTAAGTCCATCAATCTCTTCATTGGAATTATCTTGGGTTATATTTCACCTAAAGCCTTCCCTAAGGATTGTTGCTATTTATGGTGCTTATAAATGACCCAAGTTCTTCATTTATTCTCCCGGTGAAATAAGTTTTCTTGTCTCCTTGTTGATTTCAATCCAATCTATTTTTTTCCGTTAGTGGCAGAATTTCACCTCAAGATATCGACGTGTCTTCCATGAGTCCACTTCAAGCTTATCCTTTCGTTGTTGGTGTTCCAACAACTCCGTTTGACCCTTCTCCTAAAGATGCTTTTCAAGCGCATTTGAGGTAGAAGATGTTGTTTTCTCCTCCGTTCTTTTGAATCCATTCTTACTCTTGTTCCAGAGGCATTGTGATGTTGCTCTCTTCAACCCATCATCTTGTTTGTCAAGATCATGTTCTTTTCGTGCTTATCCACTTAACCGGAGTGTTGTGTCCTCTGCTCAAGTTCTTTCATCTTATCAAGTCTTGCATCTCTTTCCAACCGCAGTGCTGCCCGAATTGGTTCTTCCTTGCTCCTCTTTTCTAAAGGAGAGTTATCAACTTTGTTCATCTTTGTTGTACTCTTTCTTTCAATTTGTTCAACCTCGCAAGGTTCTTTGGTTTCACTCATTGGTAGTACTATCGACTACAAGATGAACCATAAGAAATACTAGTGAGTATGTACTAGAGAGTTAAAGAAACGAGAAAGAACATAACATAGTTCTGTTGGGGGCTCAGCACAACACACCCCTGAAATAAAACTAAGCACCCTGAAATTAAACTAAGCAACTTATCCGGTAGACACTGCATTAGAACCACCATGAGAAATGACACTGCCACCTTACTCGGACTCCTAATCCACGTCCTCGACTTCGTCCTTCTCCCTCTTCCTCTTCGCCGATACTTCTTTGCTTGAACCGCACACTAGGCTCTCGCTCTTCATCCAACCCTTGTAGATATTGAAACAAAGGTAGGCATCCATTGCAGCGTACTAGATGTGATCTTTATCTATTTCATTCCACTTCCATGCATGATGAAACCTGTGGTGAGTTTTAGTCAGTTTATCATACGAAGGATCAACCATGGCTCCTATCAGGGTCAGCATTGAACACTGATGGGAGGACACCAGCCTATTCTTCTGGAGGTTGAAGGGCTGGCCTACAACGAGGCCTATCCAACCCAGGACTTCCTTGTCGTTATTAAAGTCTACAATAATGAATTTGACTCTATCGTTTGCGAGGAAGTTCTTAAAATCCTCGCACTTAACGTCGGCATGGCATATGCGATAGACCAAGCACAATTTATGCATGCAAACCTGGATCACGGTAGGCTTCTTCTTCTCTTCCTCCTTTAGATTCTTCTCTTCTCCTAGGATTGTGGTGTACTCAACATCTAGCCCAACAACCCACTCATCACCATTTGACTTTTCGAACATGCGTTTGAAGCGAGCAAGGCATCCTTTCGCCATCGCAGAAGAACGACTGTAGATGACGTCGAACTCATCGCCAGTGATGGTTCTAATCGTGTACTCACCGGCGATCATGGAGATTTGGGATGCCATGGATTTTGGAGGAGGGTTAGGATTACTGGAACTGCTATAATGTGAAAGGACGGGACGACTAGGAGCGAACTGTCGTAATGTTAAAGGACAACCAGGGACGAGTAGGAGCGAACTGCGAGCGGTTTTTCGATCATAAAAATGTTGAGTGGGGCATGCGAACGACATTGTAGTGGCTTGCACGGTCGATAAATGGCTTCATGCATAGTACTATGGGGGCCCAATTAGATGTCATGTCTACTAGACCCACTTTGCAGGCCTGCCAGTATAGCATCTGCGTGTTCACACGTCAAGCGTCGGGAAAATTTAAGGTGATACGAAGCTTTCCATTCTCCCATGATACGGGCTTCCGAGAGCCCTTGGATCTGAGATCGAATGGTTGCATGGCGTGATTATTGACCTATGCGTGAATATCCTATCCTGGAGGGTTTTCTGCAAATTTTTAGCAACTTAGCATGCGACCGTTCGATCTCAGATCCAAGGGCTCTCGGCAGCCTGTATCATGGTCGCGGCTACCACGACCATTGCCTCGCTCGCGTGGTCGCGCCATTGGAGATTTTAAACGGCTATAAATGAGTAGTTTTTTTGCCTACTTCGCATGCATGAAACTACTTCCTCCGTCTAGGTGCGTTAGGCTATGTGATGTTGGCATGTCATACATAGTCATCACTTATACTCACTCATACAACAAGGTTAGCTATTAGGTTGGATGTGAGAGTATTTTTTCACTTCTCTTTATCTCTTTATTTGTAGAAAAGTATTTATTGCATTTGCCAAGGAGTAAGTAGCTAGGGTCTTGCACGAGAGCCCATTTGCACCATTTTTCCATGCCTCTCTCCTCCAGATATAAGCAAAAGTTCCATGTAAGCGGTCTATAAGCCCATTATTGTAGAGTACTTGTTCTTAGCACCTGTATGCCATGGAGGGGATCAGGGGAGACTCACCCCGGTCATAGCAGCGCATAATAATGATAATGGATAGTCAAATCACATGGCCCCACCTGTCCAGTAGTAACGAGTAGTCGAATCACACAGCCCTACCTCTCCAGCAGTAAGTTGAATTCGCTACCCCCTCATTTTCTCGCCTCCCTGTCGAACCGACTAGGCGGAATTGCCTCACCTACCGCGCGGGAAAATCCCCGCCCTCACTTTTAAATATAATTTTGTATCCATGGATTGCTCCATTGAGCAAAGCGAGAAGAAAACAATGGTACACATGTATACAACATGCCCGTCACGTTCGCATCGCACCCCAGACGGTCGGTAGGTCTGGCACACCGCTCACCAAATGGAACGCGCGTCATATTGCGTTTGCACACACATGTGGGACCGCAATTGAGAACCGACCATAGGCACACTCCCCCGTCCCTGCAAGTCGGCTGAGTTAACAGGAGAGAGAGACGAGGATAGTACTGAAGCAGTGCTATATACATGTCGTTGCCTGGACGATCCCTGCACGACACGGGAGATCAGTTCGTCCATGCATGTGACCAGACTCCAGCAGACGGCCGTATTGGCTATCGTCTACATATCGTGCAGGCTGTGTAGTACAGGGCTGTAGTTCTGATGAGAAATCTAAAAAAAGAGTACCAGGTATATTACATTAGCAATAAAATTCGAATCCATTTTTGGTATAAATACAAATCTACTCCAGTCACCATAGGCGGCTAGGGCAATCTCTCCCCTCCGTGCTTCACCGGTGAGCTCGTGGATTCGCCCCTCCCCTCTTCCCACCGCTCCGTCGGCCGGTGGGGGGGAGGGGAATCCTGGTCCTTCCGCTCGGGTAATTAGTTTATGTTAGGGTTTTTAGTCCTGGCATGCGCAGAGCTCACGCAGATGTCGGTGGTTCTTGATACAGCTTGAAGCTACGTCGGTATTTCCCCAAAGAGTAAGGGATGATGCAGCACAACGATGGTAGGTATTTTCCTCAGTGATGAGACCAAGGTTATCGAACTAGTAGGAGAACCAAGCAACAATACGTAAATGACACCTACACACAAATAACAAATACTCGCAACCCGACGTATTAAAGGGGTTGTCAATCCCTTTCGGGTAACGGCGCCAAAAATGGGCAAACATACGTGAATAAATTGTAGTAGATTGATAGATCGAACACTAAATAAAATAAAGTGCAGCAAATTATTTTTGTATTTTTGGTTTAATAGATCTGAAAATAAAAGGCAAATAAAATAGATCGTAAAGGCAAATAATATGAGAAAGAGGCCCGGGGGCCTTAGGTTTCACTAGTGTCTTCTCTCGAGAGAAATAGTAAATGGTGGGTAAAGAAATTACTGTTGGACAATTGATAGAACTTCAAATAATCATGACAATATCCAGGCAATGATCATTATATAGGCATCACGTCAAAGATTAGTAGACCGACTCCTGCCTGCATCTACTACTATTACTCCACACATCGGCTGCTATTCAGCATGCATCTAGTGTATTAAGTTCATGGAGAAACAGAGTAATGCAATAAGAACGATGACATGATGTAGACAAGATCTATCTATGTAGAGATAGACCCCATCGTTTTATCCTTAGTAGCAATGATACATACATGTCGGTCCCCCTTCTCTCACTAGGATGAAGCACCATAAGATCGAACCCACTACAAAGCACCCCTTCCATTGCAAGATAAATAGATCAAGTTGGCCAAACAAAACCCAAATATCGGAGAAGAAATACGAAGCTATAAGCAATCATGCATATAAGAGATCAAAGAAGATTCAAATAACTTTCATGGATAAAAAGATAGATCTAATCATAAACTCAAAGTTCACCTGATCCCAACAAACACACCTCAAAAAGAGTTACATCATATGGATCTCCAAGAGACCATTATGTTGAGAATCAAACAAGAGAGAAGAAGCCATCTAGCTACTAACTACGGACCCGAAGGTCTACAAAGAACTACTCACGCATCATCGGAGAGGCACCAATGGAAGTGGTGAACCCCTTCGTGATGGTGTCTAGATTGGATTTGGTGGTTCTGGACTCTGCGGCGGCTGGAATTATTTTTCGTCGACTCCCCTAGGGTTTCTAAAATATTGGGGTATTTATAGAGCAAAGAGCCAGTTCAGTGGGCACCCGATGTGGGCACAACCCACCGGGGCGCGCCTAGGCCTCCTGGCGCGCCCTGGTGGGTTGTGCTCCCCTCGGAGCACCCCCAGGTGCTTCTTCGGCCCATTGGTTGTATTCTGATCTGAACAAATCCACAAAAAGTTTCGCTGCGATTGGACTCCGTTTGGTATTGATTTCCTGCGATGTAAAAAACATGAAAAAAACAACAACTGGCACTTGGCGCTATGTCAATAGGTTAGTACCAAAAAATTATATAAAATGACTATAAAATGATTATAAAACATCCAAGAATGATAATATAACAACATGGAACAATAAAAAATTATAGATACGTTGGAGACGTATCAGCATCCCCAAGCTTAATTCCTGCTCGTCCTCGAGTAGGTAAATAATAAAAACAGAATTTTTGATGTGGAATGCTGCCTAACATGTCATCTCATATTCTTTTCTTTATAGCATGAACATTTGGACTTTTGTATTGTTCAAAGCAATAGTCTAGTTTTGACATGATAACTTAAATACTCAAGCATATCAACAAGCAACCAAGTGTTTCAAAATATCAATGCCAAAATAAACTATCCCTAGCTTATCATGCTCAATCATTGATCCATTCATGAAACACACTCGCATATTAGCTACACCGAATTCTCAAGTACGATCATAGTGCCCCCTAGTTGGTGCTTTATAAGAGAAGATGGAGACTCACATTCAAAAATAAAAATTGCATAAAGTAAAAGAAAGGCCCTTCACGAAGGGAGGTAGGGATTTGTAGAGGTGCCATAGCTCAAAGCAAAAAATTAGAGATAAAAACATTTTGAGAGGCATACTTTTCCCACCAACGAAAATGACTTAGAGTTCTCAACACTTTCCAAGATAGATATATCATAAGCGGTTCCCAAACAGAAATTAAAGTTTATTCCTTTTTCCACCATACTTTCACTTTCCATGGCTAACCATATCCACGGGTGCCTTCCATACCAACACTTCCCAAGGAATTTATTATTTGACAACATAAAGTAAATTCATTGTTCATTTAGGGACTAGGCATCCCTAATACCTTTGCCTTACTCTCGTGCAATGACAAGTGAATAAACACTCATCATGAGAATAACACATCTAGCATGGACAATATTAGCCACCTCTCACCGCCTCACGAGCGGTACGAGCACACAAAAGAGAAATTTATTTTGAATATTAGAGATGGCACATACAAATTTTCTTAGAACGACAAAAGAATACCGCATATAGGTAGATATAGTGGACTCATGTGACAAAACTGGTTTAAAGGGGTTTGGATGCACAAGTAGTGATCATACTTAGTGCAAAATGAAGGCTAGCAAAAGATTGAGAAGTGACCAACCAAGAAACGAGTAATCTCATAAGCGAGCATTAAGCATAATTAACACCGAATAATGCACCACAAGTAGGATATAATTTCATTGCATAATTATTGACTTTCGTGCTTGCATAGGGAATCACAAACCTTAACACCAATATTCTTACTAAAGCATAATTACTCATCAAGATGACTCACATATCACATCATCATATCTCAAAACTATTACTAAGAATCAAGTTTATTTTTTCCAATGATCTTCATGAAAGTTTTTATTATATCCTTCTAGGATATATCTATCACTTTGGAACTAATTTGCATGTGTTGCTTTTGACAAGCTCAAACAAATATAAGTGAAGATCATGAGCATAAAACTTCTTTCTCTCAAATTAATTTAAGTGAAGCAAGAGAGATTTTCTTGAAAATTTTAATAACTCTCAAATAAATCTAAGTTAAGTAAGAGAGCATTTCTTCAAAAATAATAAAGCACACCATGCTCAAAAACATATAAGTGAAGCACTAGAGCATATCCATAACTCATAAAAAATTTAAGTGAAGCATAGAGAGCAATTCTAACAAGTCATGGCATAATTTTGGCTCTCTCAAATAGGTGTGTCCAGCAAGGAATCAAGACTTAACACACAAAATAAAACAAGGAAAGAATCATATCATACAAGACGCTCCAAGAAAAACACATAGTATGTGACGAATAA
Source organism: Triticum urartu (assembly GCF_056163025.1). Taxonomy (NCBI): domain Eukaryota; kingdom Viridiplantae; phylum Streptophyta; class Magnoliopsida; order Poales; family Poaceae; genus Triticum; species Triticum urartu. Next base: position 206,320,997 of record NC_141877.1, on the reverse strand, counting down.
AAATATAGCTTCGAGTAAAATACCGATGGTCGTTAGAAGAAAGAGGGGATGCCACTCGGGGAATCCCCAAGCTTAGTTGCTTGCTATATTTGGATAATAGCTTGGGATGCCAGGGCATCCCCAAGCTTAGGCTCTTCTCACTCCTTATTCCTTCATCCGTCGTAAGATAACCCTAAACTTGAAAACTTCAATCACACAAAAATCAACAAAACATTCGTGAGATCAGTTAGTATAAGAAAACAAATCACTACTATAAGTACTGTAGCAAACCAATTCATATTTTATTCTTGCATTATATCTACTGTATTCCAACTTTTGTATGGAAAAAACTCATCAAAGAAAACCATAGAATCATCAAAGCAAAGCACACAATGCAAAGAAATAAAATCTATCAAAAATACAACAGTCTGTAGTAATCTGGAAATTTCGAATACTTCTGTAACTCCAAAAAATCTAAAAAATTAAGAAGACCTGGGAAATTTGTATATTAATCTTTTTAAAAAATAATTGGTATTTTATCGTACTCTGGTTAGAACTGAGAATTGTTTTCGTGAGCGCGAAAGTTTCTGTTTTTCAGCAAGATCAAACAACTATCACCCAAGAAGATCCTAAAGGCATTACTTGGCACAAACACTAATTAAAACATAAAAGACACAATCATAACAATAGCATAATTATGCTAACACTCAAGAACAAAAAGCAAAAAGCAAAATAAATTTAATTCATTGGGTTGCCTCACAACAAGCGCTATTGTTTATGTAAGTGCATCTAGTGCCACCCTTAGTTGGTTTTGGAGTATTGACGACAAACTTGGTTGAGGGACTAATATGTTTGTGAGAATTGCAGGATAACACAGGTAGTAGTCCCATATTGATTTGGTTTACCTACCAGAGATGACCCCTAAAAATGTGTGAAGACATTGAAGATAATGGTGGTCTGTGAAGATATTCACATTGAAGACTATGACATGAGAAGACATCGAATGAAGAATATGGAGTGCGAAGACATAGTTGTTTCGTAGTTTCCTTTTATTATTTGTTGAGTCATAGGAACCACCGCACTATTAAGTGGGGTCTAAGTGAACAAGGTCAGAGTGACTGATGTGATGATCAACCAAATCCTATGTCTTCGAGCGAAGACAATGAGAGCAAATCTTATCCAGAGCTGGATGAGTCAGCTTTACATGTAGCCCAAGTCAAGCTGCCGCATGTGTTTGAAATCTGACCGTTGGACACGTGTCAATTCCTTAGTGAGCCAGGGTCATTTCGGACATATCAGGTCGGGTTGCCTCTTGGCTATAAATAGCCCACCCCCTACACCATAAAAATTGGTGGCTGCTTAGAGTTAGTGCACGACTTTTGTCATTTGAGAGCAACCCACCTCTGAAGCATTTGATAGAGAGATCCTTGTGAGGACAAAGCCCAAAACACCCAGAGCCAAAGAGTGTTAGGCATCACTGAAGTCTTTCTGTCCGTGTGATCTGAAGACTTGTTACACTTGAGGACTATGAATCCTCCTGCCGGTTAGGTGTCGCGTTGTGAGCGTCCAAGAGTCATTATGGATCGCCGGTGAACGAAGTCATTGAAGGTTTGGACGTCTACCTTGAAGACTTACCAGAGTGATTGGGCGAGGACTGTGTGTCCTTAGCTCAAGGGGAATAAGGTGAAGATGCGGTCTTCTGAGTTAAATCTCAGCCTCCCTAACCAGACGTACAGTTGTCACAACAACTGGAACTGGTCTACCAAATCCTTGTCTTCACCAAGCTACCGGTTCTATCCTTCACTTCCCTTTACTTTACAGTTTGTCTTCGTTAAGTCATTGCCTGCCTGTATGATCTGATTGACTTCACTGAGTGAAGACTGTTTGCTGTTTGGCTTCGTATTGTCTTCCATCCTGATCCTGACTACCTAGCTGCTGGTAGTCTTCGTGCTTTCACTTCACTGCTTACTTGACTACGGCTTGTCTAGTGTAGTCTACTATAACATCCCAAATTTTCAATTTGGAATGTTATACATACATCATTCATGCATATCATATTTTATTGCATTTTCGTTTCGCGATCCCCGAAATCCTAAGCAACTCAAGGACCCTTGGAGAGAGTTGGGGATTTCCCAGTTTTCGTATTTGTGTTTTATCAAATAGTGAAACGAGGATTTTGGTTTTAATTATTTTCTCTCTCCTAAAATATTTCATATTAAAATATATGAGAGGAGATAATATGACTTCTCCAAAATAAATGAAATATTGGAGGAATAATATTAAAATCAAATATTTGATTTTATTTGGATTTTATTGCAATTTTATTTGCATTAGAAAAATTGCACGTTTTCAAAGTTGCATTTTAGGGCCAAGAAAATGTTCATCTCGTTCTAAATATTTTATTTAGACGGTGAAAATTTGTTTTGGCATTTTTAGAATTTTATTTTATTTTCTAGGATTTTTTTAGTTTCAGTGGAATCTTTAAAAAAAAGTGCGCAGTGGCTAACTAGGCCGAAGCCCAGCCGCCGGCCCACCTTCCCCGCGCGCCGTCTCCCACCAGGAGACCGAGACTCCCCTTGCCGCCGCCTTGGCCCCTCCTCCGAGCCGCCGCCCCCCTCTTAAATACCCCCGAGCCCCGCCACCACCACCCACCCCGCCACCCGCAGCCCCACCACCGCAGCCGCGCCGTCGCCTCTCGCCGCGCCGCGCCGCAGTCCGCCGCCCCGCCACCGCAGCCCCGCCTCGCCGGAGCTTCGCCGGAGGTACCACTGCCGTTTGTCACTGCAGGTTTTTTTAAAAAACCGCTTTGGTTTTTTTAAAGAAAAACCCTAGTTCATTTTTTAGATCGGTTCGCCGGTTTTTTTCCCGGTTCATCTTCTTGGTGGACGTTCGTCCGTACGTTCGTTTTAACGAACGTTTTTCGTTCAATAGTTACAAACAACGAACGTTCATTCGTTTGCTTGTTCGTCAGTTTTCTTTTCCTCGGATTTTTCCGCGATTATTTTCAATCACGATTTTTGATCCGATTTTCGTTTTAGTTTATCTTTTCGCTCATTTGTCGAAATCGGGCGATTCAAGCGCCTAGATCTTCGTCTCGAAACCCTCTTTCCGTTTAACCAACTTGATCAAGCTTTTGCTACTGTAAAAATTTGACTTCAGTTCATATTAGTTAACGGATCTTGTTTCTTTCGCCGTTTGAGTTTCGTTGCTCCGTTTGATTTGATTCTTTTTGCAAACCGGAGTTCTTAAGTTGAGCTTTCTGGTTAGATCTTCTTATTTGAGATTTACCCGTGTTTCTTTGCTTTATTGCTTATGTATGCTATTGTTTGTTTGTGATAGAACACCCGGAGTGCGAAGCGTGCTACTATGAATCCCTAGGTTTTGCAGATCATCAGCAAGGCAAGTAACACTTTGATCATACCCCTTTATCACCCAGTTTTTATGCATTAGTTCCAAGCCTCAAACATTGCATGGTTAGGACTTGATAACATGTGGGTATTGGGAACTAGTTGATGAGGTAGAACCTATTGCCCTGTTATATTCAAACCCCTGGGAGTTACTTCTACGTGTTGCTTATATTGCTATGCTCGTAGACGTGGTTTGGGTGAGTGAAATCCATGACAGATGTGAGATTGTTAATTAATGGTTTAACTTAAGGTGGCAAATTGAATACACATCTGGGTGGATTGTTTGTTGGGCACCTGGAGAATCCAGTGTTGTCCTAGGATATCCCGGAGTACCCATGTGATAATCCTATGGTCTGCCACCCAGGCTTAAAGGGATCATAAGATTATTCATGCTAGAAACTTCCGTGTGCAGCCACAAGCCATTATGGGCTCTGGCATAGTTGAGTAAGTTGCGTGAAGCTCTTGAAGAGGTGGATCAGCAGGTAGAGGGATGTAGGTTGGTATGGTCTGCCCGGAGTAAAGAGTTAATGTTTCTGAAAGACTGTGTCTCGGTCATCCGTTTATCAAACACCATGTAGTGCAAGAAATCCAACGGAGGAGATCGAGTCTTGTGGGGAAAAGTTCGCAAACCTCTGCAGAGTGTATAAACTAATCATGGTTAGCTGTGTCCCCGGTTATGGACAATCTTGAGTCTCTGGTACTTGGATTATCATATTGATCTCATCATGTTACTTAAATAATTTGCTGGGTTATTGATGTTAATTTGGGATTGAGTTGGAGGAACCTTCTCAATATTTTCAACCAACTTTGTAGTTAAATAAAATATATTCCTTTGGAGTAGGGAAAAATTGGCTTTTCGCAAAAACATTATGACCGTAGAGCTTTCCACCAGCCATATATGCATGTAGTGATAGTTATCTTTCTTCATTAACCTATGGTGTGAATTTGCCAGTACATTCAATGTACTGACCCTTTGTGGCCGCAACGTCTCATGTTGCAGGACTTCTTACAACGAGTAAGTGATACATTAGGGTTACGATTTCTACACTCAACTTTGCCGTTGGTGTTGATGGGAATCCACAACCTTGTTGTTACTTCCGCTATTTGGATTGAGGTAATAGTATTTACGTCATTTATACATGTGATTTACCTCTGTTATAAATCCTCGAGTACTCTGTTTGTCAGCATACCGACCCAGGGATGACACTTAAGCACATAGACTTGACCGTCTGAGGTCGGGTCGCTACATCTACCTTCCGCTGCATATCAATAGGTTCATTTCTATCGTTTGTCTTCAAAGCCCCGTGTTTTGAAGACTTTCATAAAAATCGCCTATTCACCCCCCTCTAGTCGATAACTAGCACTTTCAATTGGTATCAGAGCAAGGTACTCCCTTGTTTTGTGTGATTCGGTTTAACCACCTGGAGTTTTAGCTATGTCGACTGCAGGGATAATCAAAGTCTTCGCTGCGTGCCCTGTCTTCGATGGAACAGATTACCCCTACTGGAAGAATAAGATGCGCATGCATCTTGAAGCCATTGACGTCGATCTCTAGTATGCCATCAAGAACGGCGTTCCCAAGGTCAGTGAAGGTGTCACCGCTGCCGATGTCAAGAGGTTCATTCAACTGGACTCAACCGCCAAGAACATCATCTGTGGTCACCTGACCAAAGGACAGTACGGCCGTGTGAGTGCACTGGAAACTGCAAAGCTAGTATGGGACTGGCTCTCCAAGGTCAACGAAGGCGTCTCAACCCAAAGAGACTCAAGGATCAGTGTTCTTCATAACCTCTTAAACCGCTTCAAGAGAAATGACAATGAGAATGTCCAGCTCACATTTGATCGCCTGACTGATATCACAAATGAGCTTCATGCACTCGGCGCCACTGAGATCACCATGCACGAAATCGTCAAGACACTTCTGAGATCGCTTGATAGCTCATTCGACACCTTGGCCCTGATGATTGAAGAATGCCCTGACTTCAAAACTTTCGATCCGTTTGACATACTTGAGAGTCTCAACACACATTCACTTATAGCTATGTAGTTGGTAGTCCTCTACAGCATTCACTTATAGCTATGTCTTCTCATTTAAATCTTTTGATCTAAGTGAATGTGATCAAACCCTAACCTCTCTATGCTTCCTTCTCAAATCCATCTATCCAAATCATATGCATTGTATTGAAACCGTCGAATGTATTCTCTGCGTCCTTGTCAGCAGAAGATACAGAGAAAAACATTAAATCTGTTTTAAATGCTCAATCCTTATTGCCTGAAACCCGGAGAAGCTAGAACGACCACCCGACAGTCCAGGCGTGGGTGGGAACATGGAACAACTTCCAATGTGTTGCATGTTCGCCATGTGTCCCTCAGATGTGAACCGCCAGGGGCACCTACGTAATTGCGTTGTGCTGTCCCTCTCCCTATAAATGCACATCACATCGCATTCAAAATCTTTCTTCCACCTCTCCACCTCATACAAACCCTAGCGCCACCGCTATCTCTCGACAAAGCCGGCGACGAAGTGCTTAGCTGCCCCGACCTCACCAACGCCGTCCTCACGCCGGCTGCGGACATCGTCTTCTCCGCCGCCGCCGTAGGTGTCCTTTGTCGCCAAGTTAGGGCACGGAAGATCGAACTGCTCGGCCTCATCTTCTACTCCGTCTAGCAGTTCATCATGTGGTAAATTAAAACTCTCTTTTTACTGTCTTTTTGATCCGATGGATTCATATTTCCTTACCAAAAGTAGTTCCTGCCTCCACAAATTTGGATCTATCCTGTTCTGCATCTCATAATATGCCTAGTATATTCACTTATGCTTCACACGTAGTTATATTCCTCACTTGTACCAATTCTTGGATTCGTACAAATTTGGAATCAACTCTCAACATATAAGTGAATGTCTTCACGCTATGAGGTCAATGTCTTCTAAACTGATTTATCTTCAAAATCTTCTGAGAATGCATATGACCTCTTCCCCTTCCCTCGCATCTCTAATGCTGTCACAGGTACATGTCCGTGGGAGAATCCCTTGGTTCTCATAGTCTGCATTCATTTGCAGAATTCTTACAGCATCATACCAATTCTCCCGAAGCTAGTTCCTGTCTAACCAGCAGACGGAAGCCTTTGACAGTTTTGAAGCCATTCAGTCTGAACTACATGGCCGCAGATAAGTCAGCAAGGAAGGGAGGCAGGAAGCGCCATGGGGATACATCAAAGGAATTGCTCGAAGATCTCTATGAGCTGTACAAGACTGATCCCGAAGAGGATTACAATCAGCGCAAAACACGAATCCAATGGATTCGAAGATATTGGGCCGAACAATGGTTCAAATACAAGTTCGTGACCAAGGAGTATGCTGAGAAGAATGCCATCAAGTGTCCTTGGGGTGATATTCTCTTTCAAAATCTTCAACCCAAGAATAGACCTGAAGCTATTGCTCAGGGTTTCTACCCTTGTATGGTTCGTGGACCACAACCTGCAAATGCCGACCCATCATAACTGCTATGGTGTCGCGATGACAATCTGTTCAAGAGCAACCTTCAGTTTGCCAAAGCATCTGCCAAAGAGAACAAGAAATCTCTTGGATTAGACTTCAACCCAGGTCCATCTGCTCCTCGGGATGATGGCACCCGTGATGCTGAACCCAATATTATCGGGCCCTTCTACAACCTCGAAGGTCTCATCACACACATTGCTGTTCAGGGGGCAGCCGTGGAGCACTCTGTAGATGACGCTGATTCTGATGAAGCACCTACTCCTCCCAAGCCACAGAAGCAGAAGAAACCAAAGGCTTCAAAGCCCTCGGTTGCATCCAAAGCTTCGCATCTAAAGCCACTGGCCACTGCACCACCTGAAGCAAGTGTGTAGTCTGAAGATCTTTCTCGCATCTCCAAGAAGACTAAAAAGTCTTCAAAGCAGATGAAGCCTATCCAGCGCTCCGGACAAGAACTGACCCCAGCTGATATCTTGCAAAATGAAGAAGCCACCATTGATCTGTCCAGCGATGATGATCTTGATGATGATGCTCTTGAGATGCTCATAAAGAGCAAGGAAGAGGCGGAGATCTTCAATGATCTACCCCTTTTGACGTGGATATCTTGAACAACTTCATTGATGAATGGTTTGAGAACCCTAGCATCAACCTCGATGACCTTGAGCTTCCAATTCACATCATTGTCTCTTTCCACAGTGACATTGCTACTCAGTTGGCTTTGGCTCAGAATCTAGTTGAACTGAAGAATAAGATTGATCATGAGAAAACTCAGTTCAAGAGAAACATGGCAAATCTCGGCGTGGCGGATGTTCAAAGCTTCAAGCAGATGCTGCATGAGCTCAAGGAGCAGTTTCACCAGAAACGCCAGGAAGCTAAAGGTTCAAGAGAGAGAATGAAATATTTTGCTGAGAAAAGTGTGCAAGCACACAATGAGGCTGAGAAGCGTAAGGCACTGGGGTGCCCTGGCATCGACCCCAGAATGGCTGCCAAGAAGAAGAAGCCTACTGTGGCCCAAGCTGAAGCATCAAGGCAGGAAGCGCCAAGCATTGTCTTCCCTGCCAGCATGATAGGCTCGAAGCCTAAGGTCCCCACAACTGCTTCAGAACTAAAGAAGACAAGGGCAGTTGAGGCTGAAGCCAGAAAACGCAATAGCGAGAATGCCACTGACGATGTTCCTCAGGCCAAGAAGAGGAAAACAAAGAAGAAAGGTCGGGCTGCTACCATAGAGCCCCTTGTCGTTGAGCCAATCTATGTTGCTCATCCTACATCCGAACACCAAGAGCGTCAGTTAATTGTTCACGAGCCTGCTACCACAGAGGCTCCTGAAGCTGAAGAAGATCCAGCTATCGACCCCACCGCAGCTGAAGACATTGGTCCCCAAGACAATGTAGAAGATGATGAAGTCCTTCCTCAGATTGAGCACAACATGGTATCATCGCCTGTTCTCACGAACAGCGAGCTCATCAGCATTAGTCGTCCTTTGACGCCAATCGCTCAGGATGATTCCTGGGCTGATCACCCTCAAGTCTTCCCCCGTCAAGAAGAATCACCACGTACTCCCCCAACTCAAGTCACCACTCCGGTGCTTGATGATGAAGACTTTGTGGTCCAAACAACTCCATCTCCACAAGCGTCGCCAGCATTTCGCATGCTTCGCAAAGGACCAAGGCCACAAGTCACTCTTTCATGTGTTCCAGAAGGAGAAGAGCACCATCACTCAGTCTCACGACAAGTGTTTCCTAAAGCCTCTCCAACTGCGAACATCTCAGAGTCTGAAGCCAATACCGCTGAAGACATTCCGGCTGCATCAGCTGATGAACAAGAAGAACGAAGAGAAGAAGAAGAACGTGTTGCTACACCCCCGTCCAACCCTGAAGTTGTTCTCAAGGAGAACGTGTCCGACCCTCCAACTACTCAAGTGGAGGCTGACAATATTGAGGCGGCCACAAACAGCTAAACTGAAGCCAATGACATTGTCATGGCCGAAGCTAATGTGGCGCCTGAAGCTAATGTGGTGCCAGAAGTGAATGCACCTGAAGCCAATGCTGCACCTGATGCAAATCTGCAGCCTGAAGTTAATGCCACTGCCACTGCCACTGCTCCTGTACTGCCTCCAAGGCCAAACACCATCGAGCAAGCATTTGATCGTGGTCAGTTGGTTACTGTCAGATGGCCCATTCTGGTTCCTCCACCTGCTGCCGGTCCGCAATTTGACTATCATGTAGAGCACATGCCCCAGGTCCAGAAGCCGAAGCCAAGGCTGCCAAGGTTTCCAGGTACTGCAACTTCACCAGGATCTTTCAATGCAAATGGCTTAATTGCACACTGAAAGTGCTACTGATCGACTAGAGGGGGGGGGGGTGAATAGGCGATTTTTATGGAAGTCTTCAAAACAAGGAAGTTTCAAAGACAAATGATAGAAATGAACCTATTACCACGCAGCGGAAGGTAGACTACACTAAGCAAGCCATAGTCTAGTATTCAATGAAGTGAAAGCACAATGACTAATAGCAGCTAGGCAGTATAGATCAGGTAGGAAGATAGTGTGAAGCCAATCAGAACAATCAGTTACTTAGTGAAGACAAAAGATAATGCAATCATACAATGACTTCACGAGGGCCAACAGTAAGTAAAGGAATGGGAAGGACGAAAATAGTGACTCGTTGAAGACAATGATTTGTTGGACCAGTTCCAGTTGCTGTGAAAACTGTACGTCTGGTTAGGGAGGCTGAGATTCAACTTAGAAGACCACATCTTCACCTTATTCCCCTTGAGCTAAGGACACCCAGTCCTCGCCCAATCACTCTGGTAAGTCTTCAAGGTAGACTCCCAAACCTTCACAGACTTCGTTCACCGGCGATCCACAATGACTCTTGGATGCTCAGAACACGATGCCTAACCGGCTGGAGGATTCACAGTCCTCAAGTGTAATAAGTCTTCAGATCACACAGACAGGAAGACTTCAGTGATGCCTAACACTCTTTGGCTCTGGGTGGTTAGGGCTTTATCCTCGCAAGGAATTCTCTCTCAAAGGCTTCGAGGTGGGTTGCTCTCAAACGACAAAAGCCGTACACTAACTCTGAGCAGCCAACCGTTTATGGTTGTAGGGGGTGGGCTATTTATAGCCACTAGGCAACCCGACCTGATTTGTCCGAAATGACCCTGGGTCACTAAGGAACTGACACATGTTCCAACGGTCAGATTTCAAACACACACGACAACTTTACTTGGGCTACAAGCAAAGCTGACTTACCCAGCTCTGGATAAGATTTTCTCTCATTGTCTTCACTCGAAGACATAGGATTTTGGTTAAGCATCACTTCAGTCATTCTGACTGGTTCACTTGGACCCCACTTAACAGTACGATGGTTCCTATGACTCAACACAGAAGAAAAAGAACGATGAAACAACTAAGTCTTCGCGCTCCATAGTCTCCACGCGATGTCTTCTCTTGTCATAGTCTTCAATGTGAATGTCTTCACATCCCACCTTTGACTTCAATGTCTTCATACATTTTTAGGGGTCATCTCTGATAGGAAAACCGAATCAATGAGGGACTTCTACCTGTGTTATCTTGCAATTCTCACGAACACATTAGTCCCACAACCAGGTTTGTCGTCAATACTCCAAAACCAACTAGGGTTGGCACTAGATGCACTTACAATCTCCCCCTTTTTGGTGATTGATGACAAACTGGTTGAAGTTTTCAACGGGGAATAAAGTATGTGAAATTGTAAAGGATAGGGTATTGTCTTCATAAGTTGCAAGGGCTCCCCCTGAAGATGTGCATATAAGTAATTTGCTTTTGGAATGCAAATGCACATGGAAGGTTGTACTTGTGGAGATCCTTTTCAACCTGTGACGACAATTCATCATGCATGATATGATATAACGAAGATAATGACATGCATAATGGAAAATGGGCGTCTGCAAAATGATCTAAGTGCGGAATTTATCATCGCACATGCGGAATTTATCATTGCATCACAGAATAGAAAATGAGTAGCAGAAGACCATCGAGTTTAAGTGTTACAACTCAAAGAACCAAATGTATCAAAAAGCGAGAGTTGTAAGCACTTGGCAAAAGTAGCAAAAAGTAAGCAACCACCCATATTGACCCACTTGAAGACTATCAACTCATATGCTTCTCCCCCTTTTGTCAGTGAGGACCGAAAAGGTTTGAAGACATAGAGCGCCTACTCGTTCCCATGCGGTGCAAGCTAGGCAGCAGGGTCGTCATTGAGATCCGGTGGTGCAGAAGAACTTGGTGCAGTGTCGACACACGCTGAAGTTGGAGGAGGTGAAGTTGCATCATCTTGGTCATCGATGACTCTGGCATTTACGGTCGCAGCGGAGGACGAGTAGTCAGAGTCTTCAAGTGAGGGATTCCGACGCAAGTGAGCATTTCTGGGAGGAGTTGAGTCAAACTTGAAGCGTTCGGTGAAGCCATCGTCGTGCAGATCAGCTTCAGCACTAAGTAGGGTCAAACTCTTCCACGACCTCCGACAGGTTTCATGAGTGACAAAGGCATTCTTGGTGGCAAGATTGCGAATGCGGTTGACATCCACCAAGAGGCTTTGCATCTGACGCTTAAGCCAGTCGTGATGTTTGTCCTGTTTCTGATGCAGCGCAACGAGAAGCTCCCGGTCATTTAGGACACGAGATCGTCTTTGAGACATTTGCGCAATGGTGCTGCCAGTGGCGTCAGTTTGAGCGCGAGGGACACGTGTGTTTCCAGCAAGGGGATAAACACGAGAAACTACTGGAATCCCTTCAATGGGCTGGGTGAAGCTTTGGTGATTAACATTGTGAAGATAAATGGGATCCTTAGCAGGCTCTAGTTAAATGGCTTCAACTGACAGATCAACCTCGGGCAAGAATATAAGATGATTGCGCGCAGACGGCTGATAGTTGAAGGCTGAGTGACGCTTGATCAGACGCATGACCCATGGAGCATAGAATTTCAATCGAAAGATGTCGGAGCCAGACGCAGCCAACTGCCTGATGAAGAAGTCTTGGGCATTGAAGCTGATGCCATTGAAAATATAGAAAACCAAAGTCTTCATTGCTCCTTCAAGCTTCGCTGCAGATGAGTGTCCTTTGACAGGCCATAGTGTCTTCCTGATGATATGGTAAATGGTGCGAGGCAGGTACTCTAGGTCTTCAACAAAGAACTCAGATGGGTATTCAGTGTCGTGAGGCAGAGGCTTCATCATGCTCAGCATTTGGCTCATGTTGGGTTCTGGCTTCTGAAAGATGCTTTCCAAGGCATTTTGGTGTTTGTTGACAACCTGGTTCATAGTATTCACCAGGAGTGGGCAGGCCTGTGAGCTCAATGATATCAAGAGCTTTAGCTTCATGATGGACATTGCCTGTCATCCACTCAAGGACCCAAGTCTGTGGATCCCTGTTGTAGCCTCGAATGTGGAGAGTTGCATAGAAATGGAGCAGAAGCTCTTCATTCCAGTCCTCATTGTCAGTGACAAACTGCAATATTCCAGCATCTCTAAAACAATCCAATGCTTCTTCAAGGCAGGGCAGTCCAGCTATAGCTTCAGAGTCGAGGCGCATATGTGGAAATATGCGCCCTTGATTGTATAGGACACAGGAATAGTAGCTGCGCTGCTGATAGCTCCAGAACCGATCTGAGGAAATGCGTGGTCTTGTATAAGGGTTCTTGGAGTTGTTGAAGAAGGTATTATGTGCCACGAAGCCATTTGCATTGAAGACCCCAGGTGAAGTGGCAGTGCCTGGGAATCATGGAAGTCTTGGCTTGGGCTTTTGGACTTGAGGCATGTGCTCGGCATGGTACTCAAATTGTGGACCAGCAGCAGGTGGAGGAGTCAGAATGGGCCATCGGACCATAACATGCTGACCACGATCAAATGCCAGCTCCATTGTGTGAGGTCTTGGAGGGGGGACAGGGGCATTGGCATTGTCTTCATGGGCTTCAGGGGCCACATTTGCTTCAGGTGCTTGGACCTCAGGTGCTTCAGCATTGACTTCTGGTGTTGCATTGACTTCTGGTGCCTCATTGCCTTCTGGCGCCTCATTGGCTTCGGGCGCCGCATTGGCTTCAGCCATGACAACGTCATTGGCGTCAGCGGTGATGTTGGTGGCTGCCTCAGGGTTGTTAACCTCCACTTCAGAAGCTGGAGGGTCAGTCACGTTCTCCTCGAGAACAACATATTGGTGGGACGGGGGTGTAGCAACTCTTTCAACTCTTGGGGATTCTTCTTCATCGGCTGATGCAACCGGAATATCTTCAGCCATTTTGGCTTCGGATTCAGACACGTGCATTATGGGAGTGACTTGGGGCCTTGGTCCTTTGCGAAGCCTGCGTAATGCGGGCGACTCTTGTGGATATGGAGTGCACTGGGCCTCGAAGTCATCGTCATCTTGCACTGATGGGGTAGCTTGCGGTTGGGGAGAGCTTGGAGTGTCTTGTCTCTGTGGGTGATCAGCCCACGATGCATCCTGAGCAGTTGGCGTCAGAGGACGACCAATGCTGATGAGTTCGTTGTGCATGAGCACACGCGATGATACCAATTGGTGCTCGATCTGAGGAAGGACTTCATCATCTTCAACATTGTCGTGAGGACCAATGTCTTCAGCTGCGGTGGGGTCAACAGCTGGATCAACTTCAGGATTTTCTTCAGCTTCAGGAGCCTTTGTGGAAGCAGGCTCATGAACTATCAATTGGCGCTCTCGATGTTTAGACGCAGGAAGAGCCACTGAGATTGGCTCGACATTAAGGGGCTCTGAGGGAGCAGCCCGATCTCTCTTCTTGGTTTTGCGTTTCTTGGTTGGAAGAGCATCATCAGTAGTGCCCTTGGTTTTGCGCTTTCTGGCTTCAGCTTCAGCAGCCCTTGTTTTCTTCAGTTTTGAAGCCACTGTGGGGACCTTAGGCTTCTTTGGTGCTTCGGGTTCTGCCACAGCTGGCTTCTTCTTCTTGGCCTCCATTCTGGGGTCGATTCCTGGTCGCCCCAAGGCCTTGCGCTTTTTAGCCTCATTGTATCCTTGGACACATTTAGCAGCAAGATCCTTCATGCGCTCATGAGAACCTTTGGCTTCTTCGCGCTTGGTTCGGAATGCTTCCTTTAGCTCATGCATCATGGTCTGGAAGTTCTGAATGTCTTCAACATTTAGCTTGGCCATGTGCTTCTTGAACTGAGCCTTTTCATAATCTATCTTATGCTTCAGTTCAACAATCTTCTGAGCTAGAGCCAACTCAGCAGCAATGGCTCCATGGAAGGCGACGCTGAGGCCAATCGGAAGCTGAAGATCATCAAAACTGACATTTGGGCTGTCAAACCACTCATCAATGAATGTGTTGATGATTTCAACATCAAAGAGAGGAAGGTCATTGAAGATTTCTGCCTCTTGCTTGCTCTTGATCAACTGCTCAAGAGCGTCATCGCTAAGATCGTCGTCGCTGGACAGGTCAATGGCGTCATTACGCAGAATAGCAGCAACAGTCAGTGCTTGGCTAGTGGGTTGCAAGGGCATCTTCACTTTGGAAGGCTTGGAGATGCGTGACAAATCTTCAGACTTCACACTGTGTTCAGGAGGTGCAGTGTCCAGAGGCTTCGCCCGTAAGACCTTTGGTGCTGGGGCAGGCTTTGAAGCTTTAGGCTTCTTCAGCTTCTTTGGCTTCGGTGGTGCATGTGCTTCGTCAGATTCAACATCATCTGCATGTTGATCCATGACTGCCCCTTGAACCATAATATGAGTGATGAGACCTTCCAGGTTGTAGAAGGGCCCAGCAAGATTGGGTTCAGCTTCGCGTGAGCCATCGGCACGAGGAGCAGAGGGACCTGGGTTGAAGTCTAATCCCCGCGACTTCTTGCTTTCTTTGGCCGAATTCTTGGCAAACTGGAAGTTGCGCTTGAACAGATTGTCATCACGACACCATAGCAATGAAGATGGGTCTGCATCTGCAGGCTGTGGTCCACGGACCATGCAGGGATAGAAGCCTTGTTCAATGGCTTCAGCTCTGGACCTGGGTTGAAGATTTCTGTATAGGATGTCTCCCCATGGTCGTTTGATGGCATTCTTCTCAGCATACTCCTGGGTCACGAACCTGTACTTGAACCATTGTTCTGCCCAATATCTTCGAATCCATTGGATTCAAGTTTTCCGCTGATTGTAGTCCTCCTCCGGATCTGTCTTGTACAGCTCATAGAGGTCAGGAGGCAAATCTCTTGAGGTGTTTCCACGATGCTGTCTTCCACCCTTCCTTGTAGATTTCTCTGGTGCCATGAAGTTTAAACTGAAAGGCTTCAAAACTGACAAAGTTTTCAAAGGCTTCCGCTTGCTGGTCAAACAGGAACTAGCTTCGGGAGAGTTAATGTGATGTTGTAAGAATTCTGCAAACGAATGTAGACTATGAGAACCAAGGGATTCTCCCACGGACATGTACCCGTGACATCATTAAGGTGCGAGGGAAGGGGAAGAGGTCATATGCATTCTCAGAAGATTTTGAAGATAAATCAGTTTAGAAGACATTGACCTCATAGTGCGAAGACATTCACTCATAGATAGAGAGTTGGTTCCAGATTTGTATGAATCCACGAATAAGTACAAGTGAGGAATCTAACTACTTTGTGAAGCATAAGTGAACATACTAGGCATATTATGAGATGCGGTATGAAATAGATCTAACTTGTGTGAACAGAAACTGCTTGTGGTAGAAAGTGATGAATCTATAAGATCAAAGGGGCCATAAAAAGGAAGTTTTATTTACCACACGAAGAACTGCTAGACGGAGTGGGAGAGGAGGCCGAGCAGTTCGATCGTCCGTGCCCTAACTTGGCGATGGAGGACACCTACGGCGACGGTAGAGAAGACGATGTCCGCAGCCGGCGTGAAGACGGCGTCGGTGAGGTCGCGGCAGCTAAGCGCTTCGTCGCCGGCGTCGTCGAGGGCTAGCGGTGGCGCTAGGGTTTGTGCGAGAGTGGAAGAAGGGATAATGACTGTGGTGAGGCGTGTATTTGTAGGGATAGGGACGGCACAGTGTTATTACACAAGTGCCCCTGGCGATTCACATCCGAAGGACACGTGGCTATCATGCAACACATCGGAGGTTGTTCCACGTTCCCACGCACGCCTGGATTGTCGGGTGGTCGTTCCCACTTCTCTAGGTTTTAGGTGAAAGGATTTAGCATTGAAAACAGATTAATGTTTGTCTCTGTGTCTTCTGATGACATGGATGCTGAGAAGACATTTTGACAGTGTCAATAGAATGCATATAATTTGGATAGATAGACTTAGGAAAGAAGCATAGAGGGGTTAGGGTCCGATCACATTCACTTAGTTAAAAAAATTCATCAAGAAGCCATAGCTATAAGTGAATGCTGTAGAGGACAGAAACCAAATCAGTAAGTTGAAGATAAACAGGAGAACATTTTAATCACTGAAGACAAACAAAATGCGAAGACTTTGCAAATGTAACGCCATGAGATAGACACTTCAAAGGAAGAATTTTGGTGGTGGCGTTACCCACCGTATAGGAAATATTATACCCATACACGGCGCACAATTATCATGGCGCTCCGAAGTCAAATTCCACATTAATACATTCACACTCAGAATGTAAGTCTTCATTGATTGAAGATATACTTTACTTCGTGTGTTGCACATCTATGTCATAAAACATGCTTAAGCGTTAGGATGTGTGCCTGATCATAGGACATTTGAGGATTCCAAGATATTTAGCTCACACCATAACTTGCAAAACCTCTTCTCATCCAAGGGCTTGGTGAAGATATCTGCCAATTGCTCTTCAGTGTTGACATGTATGATATCAATATCTTCCTTCATGACATGATCTCTGAGAAAGTGATGACGAATTTCAATGTGCTTTGTCTTCGAGTGCTGAACTGGGTTGTTGGCAATCTTGATGGTGCTTTCGTTGTCGCAGTAGAGTGGCACTTGCTTCAGATGAATGCCATAGTCTTTGAGTGTTTGCTTCATCCATAGAAGCTGAGCACAGCAAGATCCAGCAGCAATGTATTCAGATTCAGCAGTGGAGAGAGATACACAGTTCTGCTTCTTTAAAGACCAACATACAAGTGACCGTCCCAGAAAATGACATGTGCCTGACATCCACCTTGTCACCAGCATAATCAGCATCCAAGAATCCAACTAGATCAAACTCTGAGCCCTTTGGATACCATAATCCTAGTGTTGGGGTGTGAGCCAAATATCTGAGAATTCGCTTCACAGCTAAGTGATGCGATTCCTTTGGTGCCTCTTGGAACCGGGCACACATGCAAACACTAAACATGATATCTGGCCAAGATGCACATAAATAAAGCAAGGAACCAATCATGGAGCAGTATACCTTTTGATCGAACTCTTTACCATTGTCGTCGGGACCCAGATGATGTTTGGCTGGCATTGGCGTAGTGAAGCCTTTGCAGTCTTGCATCCCAAATTTCTTCAGGCAATCTTTGAGGTATTTCTCTTGATATATAAAGATGTCGTTGCGTTGCTGACATATTTGAAGACCAAGGAAGAACTTCAGCTCACCCATCATGGACATCTAATATTGCTCTTGCATCATATATCCAAACTCTTCACTGTATTTCTGATTGGTGCAGCCGAAGATAATGTCATCCACATATATTTGGCACACAAATAGTTCACCATCATAAGTCTTTGTGAAGAGAGTGGGGTCAAGGGAACCAGGTTTGAAGCCTTTGCTCTTCAGGAAGTCTTTGAGTGTGTCATACCAAGCCCGAGGGGCTTGTTTGAGGCTATACAGTGCCTTGTTGAGCTTGTACACCATGTCAGGATGTTTTGGATCTTCAAAGCCAGGCGGTTGTGCAACATACACTTCTTCTTCAATCTTGCCATTGAGAAAAGCGCTCTTCACATCCATTTGATACAGAAGAATGTTATGATGATTTGCATAGGCCAATAGTATGCGTATGGCTTCAAGCCCAGCCACAGGAGCAAATGTTTCATCGAAGTCAATCCCTTCAACTTGAGTGTATCCTTGAGCAACAAGACGAGCTTTGTTTCTGACAACTTGACCATGCTCATCTTGCTTGTTGCGATATATCCATTTAGTTCCTATTATATTGTGCTTACGAGGATCCGGACGCTTAACCAGTTCCCAAACATTATTCAGCTCAAACTGTTGAAGCTCTTCTTGCATAGCTTGAATCCATTCAGGTTCCATGAAGGCTTCATCAACTTTCTTGGGTTCAGATATTGAGACAAATGCGAAGTGCCCACAGAAATTTGCTAGCTGTGTTGCCCTTGAACGAGTGAGTGGACCTGGTGCATTGATGCTATCAATTATTCTCTCAATCTGTACTTCATTTGCAACACGAGGATGTATAGTACGAAGATTTTGCTCTTGCTGATCATTGTCATCGTTAGAAGGATTGTCTTCAGGCTGAGCATTGTCTTCAGGTTGATCAGGTGCGGAGATGATAAGTTCCTCTTCAGGCTGAGCTTCAGATGGTATGATTTCTCTAGTTCCCATAAGTTTGATTGATTCACTGGATGGAACTTCATCTAGCACATTTGGCAGGTGCTCTCTTTGCGAGCTGTTAGTCTCATCGAACCGCACATCCACAGTTTCAACCACTTTATAGTGAAAGAGGTTGAAGACTCTGTAGGAGTGCGAATCCTTTCCATATCCAAGCATAAAACCTTCATGTGCTTTCGGTGCAAATTTTGAAGTGTGATGTGGATCCTTTATCCAGCACCTGGCACCAAATACTCTGAAGTAACTGACATTTGGCTTCTTGCCAGTAAGGAGCTCATAGGATGTCTTGTTCAGAAGCTTGTGAAGATAAAGACGGTTGATGATATGGCATGCAGTATCAATGGCTTCAGGCCAGAACTTTCTTGGAGTCTTGTATTCATCAAGCATCATCCGGGCCATCTTAATAAGTGTTCTGTTCTTGCGTTCCACGACGCCATTCTGCTATGGCGTGTACGGAGCTGAGAATTCATGTGTGATGCCCAAAGTATCAAGATACGTATCTAGGCCAGTGTTCTTGAATTCAGTGCCATTGTCACTTCTGATGTGCTTTATCTTGATGCCATAGTTGTTCATGGCTCGATTGGCGAAGCGTCTGAAGACATCCTGCACTTTAGTCTTGTAGAGGATTATATGCACCCAAGTATATCTTGAATAATCATCAACAATGACAAAGCCATAGAGACAAGCAGTAGTAGTAAGAGTTGAGTAATGAGTGGGACCGAAAAGGTCCATGTGGAGCAGTTCAAAGGGTTGAGTTGTTGTCATGATTGTCTTCGAGGGATGCTTGGCCCTCGTCATCTTTCCTGCTTCACAGGCACCACATAAGTGATCCTTCTTGAACTTGACGCCATCGATGCCTATGACATGCTTCTTTCTTGCAAGAGTGTGCAAGTTCCTCATGCCAGCATGCCCTAGCCTCCGATGCCAGAGCCAGCATTCTGAAGCTTTTGCTAGAAGACATACGACAAGTTGTGGTCTTGCTGAGAAATCTACCACGTACAAATCATCTTTCTGATACCCTTCAAACACTAGAGACTTGTCAGATTCCATTAAAACAAGACAACGATATTTTCCAAACATCACAATCATGTTTAAATAGCAAAGCATTGAGACAGACATTAAGTTGAAACCAAGGGATTCAACAAGCATGACTTTATCCATGTGTTGATCCTTTGAGATTGCAACTCTACCTAGACCCAATACCTTGCTTTTACCAGTGTCAGCAAATATGATGTGAATTTTGTCAGATGGACGTAAGGTTGAGTCCATAAGAAGGCTTCGCTTGCCAGTTATGTGATTAGTACACCCACTATCAATGATCCATTCTGAAGCAGCTGGTGTCGTACCCTATAGTGCAGTTAGGGGGGTAGGCTTCATGAAGAGAATTGTGAAGCATAAACATTTGACGAGCAAGTGGATTATGAAAGCTTGGATCGAGGTTAGGACTGATAGGGCAAGTAGCAAGCGACTAAGGAACAAAATACATAATAAGACCATTTGGGCATTTGATCTTGCGCCCTACAAGATGTTTAAGGTCCCCAGCAATAGCTTCAGACGATTTTGGTTTTCGGCTGGAGACCTTTCTCTGCAAAAGAGAGTTAAGCTTTCTTAGCCACCCACATCTTCAAGGGTGGTTTCGAAGCAATGAGTCTAAGTGCAGCATCTGAGAACTTTGGCTTTGGAGCCCTAGCAAAAAGTCTTGCAGGTGGACAATAGTACTCATAAGAATAAGCAGAATAGTTCTTGGTCTTATGAACATGGCGGTTTGATGAAACACGCTCATATTCATAGGCCTGAGTAAGGTTTCCCTGCAAAACATTTGCGTTAGTGTGACTCAGGTGAGTCCTCTATCTATATGAAGCCTTTGGACCATATGAAGCCTATGGTCTGGGGTTTGTCTTCTTCACTTGTGGCGTCATGACAACATTCACAAGAAGATTCTCCAAACACCTTTTCGGCACACAGACTTTCTTCATAGGCGGCCCATTCCTGCAGTTAGTACCAATATACCTGGCAAACATTTCACCATTCTGATTCTTAAACAGTTTATAGTTTGCATCAAAGGATTCATCATTAACAATGGGATTAGCACAAGTGAAGCCAGATAGGGTGGATGGATCCACTGAAGGTCCCTTTGCAACAACCCATGTGGTTTTGGGGTACTTCTCAGGTTTCCAGTAAGAGCCATCATCATTCATTTTCCTTTTGAACCCAACACCCTCTTTCCTAGGGTTTCGGTTCAGGATCTGCCTTTTGAGGACATCACATAGTGTCTGATGCCCTTTGAGACTTTTGAACATCCCTGTTAGCAATGTCTTCAACCTAGCATTCTCATCAGCAATAGCAGTGGAATCCTTAGCAGAGGGGTTAGTTACCACATCAGCAGTTGAAGATATTGCAATAGTAGCAGCAGTAGAACACCCAGCAACAGAAGTAGCATTGTCACGCTCAATGCATTTAAGACATGGTGGTTCAAATCCTTCCTGAGCAGAACTGATCTATTTGGCGCGAAGTGACTCGTTTTCCTTTTGAAGATCTTCATGAGCCGCTCTCAATTTCTCAAGATCTTGCTTGCTTTGAAGATAATCATAGGAAAGCTTTTCATGAGTTGTTGAGAGCGTTTCATGACGACTTTCAAGTTCCTCATACTTAACATGAAGATTTTTTATGTCTTCAATTAAGGACTGAGATCGAGTCATTTCAGTGTCTAACAGGTCATCGCTTTTGTCTAACAGTTTTTGAATATGTTCCATAGCTTTCTGTTGTTCAGTTGCAATTTTATCAAGTGTTTTTGTGACACCCTGAGAGCGAGGCTTCAGACGTCTTCCATGTTTTCCGTTGTCGCCGGGTGTTTTATTTGTTTGTTGCATTTCGTCATGTCATCATTGTTTGCATTGCATCATGCCTCTTGCCATTTTGCATTTCATCATAATCACCATGTGCATTGCATTCTTCATGATGTTGTCTTGCTCTATTCTTGTCATTTGTGTCAACCCCTTCCCATCTCTCTCAAATCTACCCATGTGTCGTCACCGCCTTCTTCCTTCTTTTTCCTTTCATTTTTTTGCGAGTGCCATTTTCTGTAATCCATAAATGTTCATTCTTTTCCTATAAACCAGACACCTTTCCTTCAACCTCTCTGCCAAATTTCATCTCATTTGGCGTTGTTTTGGTCAGGTTCAAAAATGATTGAAGTTTGAGAATAATTCAAACTCTAATTATTTTTCTACCTTCTAAAAAAAGCCAGAGCAATTTATTCAAACCCTACATAAATCCAGGGTTCCAGATATATAATTATATATCTCATATCCCTAACCAAAAACCCCTGGATTTTCCCCTTTGTTGATTGTTCATTTATATAAACAAAATTTAAAAAAAGGAAATAAGGGAGAGAGAGCCCAGCCAGGCCTCTGGCCACCTGGGCCTCCCAACCTCTTCCTCTGGCCCATTTGTTACTTTAGGCCCAGCCGGCCCCTGCCTTCTCAACCCTAGCCGCCCTGTCCCGATCCCCTCCTCATCTCCCTTTCCCTGCTAGCGCCGTCAGGGAGGAGCCCGATCCCATCCCGTGCGCTCGAACCCCCCTCCCCCCATCTCTCGATCTCCCTCTCGTTCCTACCGTGCGCCGCCTCCCTTCGTTCTCCTCCTAGCGCCGCCACTTGCAGGGAGAGAGAGAGAGAGAGCTGCACCACACCCTCGTCTCGTTCCCCTTTGCCCCCTCCTCGTCGCCGGAGTCTAGCCACCGGACCAGCCAGAAGCCGCCGTCGCCATGGACGCCCGTAGGAGTGCGAACACCGTCTTGCACCGTCCCGCGCTCAAGCTCCTCCGCGCCCTGCTTCTCCTCCGGTGCGCCCCAGCTCCCTTCTCCTCCTCGCTGCTAGCTCAGCCTGCGCTGGAGCACGCGAGCAGTAGTATCCTGATATGCTCCCTGCTTGCACCGCGTCATGGCCCTCCCGAGGCCATCATCGTGCAAACATCTCGTCGACCTCCTGTTCCGCCGTTCTGCCTCCCCACGCCGGCAGCGAGCCCCGCTGCTGCTGCTCTTCGCCAAGCCCCCATGACGAGCACCGCCGTCTTGCGCCATCCCTCTCATTTTGTCTCCTTCATCTTCAGCGCCTCGACGCCCCTCTGCTCGCCCGGCCATGGAGGCCACCACGCAGGCCTGCAGCTTTGCGTGCGCTGTCGTGCCATGCTGCTGCTACTTCGTCCGACCACGGACGACCTATGTCAAGCTCCCCCGGCCACCTTCGACCTCGGCGTGGCCCTGCCTCTACTAGCAGCCTCCTGCTGCCGGCCGTTTCCGTGGGTTCGGGAAGCCCCAAGTCTTGTCCGTGGCCTTGTGTCTGTTCATGCTCCGTTGTTTGCTATCTCCATCGTCTCCCTAGGCTTGTCAAATCTGGAACCCGAAGCCCAAGTCGGAAGACTACGTGGATGTGCATCTCACTTGTGGCATTTTGGATTGTCAAGAACGTTTCGGGATTCGCCAAGTACCACTACGTCGGAGTCCTCAGATCCGTCAAGTTCCACTATGAGATGTACAACTACCGTCAACCTCGAAGACCTCGGATTCACCAAGTTCCCACGACGACAAGTGTAACCCGTCGGAATGCCAAGTTCTTCTCTGATACGTGTACGACAATACGCGGGAGATCGACTTCATGGACCGACAAGTCACACGACGATCGTTGTCCGCCAAGTACCCCTTCGGAGCGTCAAGTTTGACTGCCATCACCGAGATCGCGAGAACCTCTACTTCCCCTTCAAAACATGTACCACGACCGTCGCTGAAGACCCCGTGGACGTCAATTTCCGTATCGTGACCCCGAACATCTACGGACATGAACGACTACTTCCTCTTCGACTCTTGAACCACTACTTCCACTACGGCTTGAGTACAACTACTACCTTTACGAACATGGCAAGAACGCCTACTTCCTCTACAAACTTGATCCGTTCCGAAAAGGCATGCTTTGAAGGTATAACCCCGAGACGACCACTCGTGGACCGTATGCATGAGTTGTATGAGTTGCATGTTGGTTGTTGTAATCCACCCGTGAACATTAGTTGTTCCCTCGTTTCACACCGTCATCGACTCATGGGACACCCGGTATCCGGGAGCACCCCACCATCTTTTGCACGCATCCGCACACTTCTCCTTTGCATCAGTATCTCAATCGAGTTACCAGAACCGGAACGTTGCTGTGGCACCATTGTCGTTATCGTTGCTGTGGCACCCCTTTCCTTTCCACCACAATGACAAATGCTTCACAATGCTCTTGTCAACTTTTAATAAAAAATTGCTTAAAACTTGCACATGTCATCCGCATCATGATAACAACAATTAAAATGTTTAAATTGTTGTTGCTTTAAATTACTAAGGCATATGGGGTTTTACCGGGTTTGTTGTTTATTGTACCCGACCCCATTTAAATTGTTTAGATGGTATAGTTTTGTTATGTATCATCTCTTGACTTGCTTAACAACATTTAATATTAGTGAGTACATAACCGAGAGAGAACTAAATAATTGATGTGGTGTTCCGTCAATATGCAACCCGTTGCATATTGAGCTCCACTTAATTTGTAGTGTTGTTTGTTGCACTTTGACATGCCATGCTTCTTTAAACCGGACATGCATCATACTTGTTGTGCATCATGCGATGATTATGTGATGGTTGTTTACTATGTTGTTTGCTCCCTTCCGGGTTACTTCTCGCGTTATCTTCGGTTTTTGTTTCAGAGTTGTGAGGATCCGCTCATCTACGTCCGTCTGCCTTCTTCATGGACTCGTTCTTCTTCTTTGCGGGATTTCAGGCAAGATGACCATACCCTCGAAATCACTTCTATCTTTGCTTGCTAGTTGCTCGCTCTTTTGCTATGCCTATGCTGCGATACCTACCACTTGCTTATCATGCCTCCCATATTGTTGAACCAAGCCTCTAACCCACCTTGTCCTAGCAAACCGTTGTTTGGCTATGTTACCACTTTGCTCAGCCCCTCTTATAGCATTGTTAGTTGCAGGTGAAGATTGAAGTTTGTTCCTTGTTGGAACATGGAGATGTTGTTCCTTGTTGGAACATGTTTACTTGTTGGGATATCACAATATCTCTTATTTAATTAATGCATCTATATACTTGGTAAAGGGTGGAAGGCTTGGCCTTATGCCTCGTGTTTTGTTCCACTCTTGCAGCCCTAGTTTCCGTCATATCGGTGTTATGTTCCCGGATTTTGCGTTCCTTACGCGGTTGGGTTATAATGGGAACCCCTTGATAGTTTGCCTTGAATAAAACTCCTCCAGCAAGGCCCAACATTGGTTTTACCATTCGCCACCTAGCCTTTTTCCCTTGGGTTAGGCCAGCCCAAGGGTCATCTTTATTTTAACCCCCCCGGGCCAGTGCTTGTCTAAGTGTTGGTCCGAAACAGAGCCACTTGCGGCGCCACCTCGGGGAAAATTGAGGGCTGGTTTTAGCTATACATAGTGTTCATCCGGTGTTGCCCTAAGAACGAGATATGTGCAGCTCCCATCAGGATGTCGGCGCATCGGGCGATCTTGCTGGACTTGTTTTACCATTGTCGAGGATGTCTTGTAACCTGGATGCCGAGCCTGATCGGATTATCTTGGGAGAAGGAATATCCTTCGTTGACCGTGAGAGCTTGTGATGGGCTAAGTTGGGAAACCCTTGCAGGGTTATGAACTTTAGAAAGCCGTGCCCGCGGTTATGGGCAGATGGGAATTGTTAATGTCTAGTTGTAGAAAACCTGAAGTTGACCTTAATTAAAATACATCAACCGCGTGTGTAACCGTGATGGTCTCTTCTCGACGGAGTTCGGGAAGTGAACACGGTGTTGGAGTTATGCTTGACGTAGGTTGTTCTAGGATCACTTCTTGATCATAGTTTTATCGAACGCGCCTTGCCTTCTCTTCTCGCTCTCATTTGCGTATGTTTAGTCACCATATATGATAGTCGCTTGCTGCAGCTCCACCTCATACCTTTTACCCTTCCTATAAGCTTAAATAGTCTTGATCGCGAGGGTGTGAGATTGCTGAGTCCCCGTGACTCACAGTTACTTCCAAAACCAGTTTGCAGGTGCTCGTCGATACCGTTCAGGTGACGCAACCAAGCTCAAGGAGGAGCTCGATGAACATCTTGTCCTTTGTGTTGTTTCGTTCTAGTTGATCAGTAGTGGAGCCCAGTTGGGACGATCGGGGATCTGTGTAGCATTTGGGGTAGTCTTCTTTTATTTTTGGTTCCATAGTTGGACCTTGAGTGTATTTGGATGATGTAGTGCTTTATTCATGTAATTGTGTGAAGTGGCGATTGTAAGCCAACTATGTATCTCTTTCCCTTATGTATTACATGGGTTGTGTGAAGATTACCTCACTTGCGACATTGCTTTCAATGCGGTTATGCCTCTAAGTCGTGCTTCGACACGTGGGTGATATAGCCGCATCGAGGGTGTTACAGTTTTGTAGCTGGGTTTGGAACCACAATCAGAGTCATCTTCACTGGATGTTTGATACCAATTTGCCATCAATCACCAAAAAGGGGGAGATTGTAAGTGCATCTAGTGCCATCCCTAGTTGGTTTTGGAGTATTAACGAAAAACCTGGTTGAGGGACTAATGTGTTTGTGATAATTGCAGGATAACAAAGGTAGTAGTCCCTCATTGATTCGGTTTACCTACCGGAGATGACCCCTAAAAATGTGTGAAGACATTGAAGATAATAGTGGTATGTGAAGATATTCACATTGAAGACTATGACATGAGAAGACATCGCATGAAGTCTTTGGAGCGCGAAGACATAGTTGTTTCGCAGTTTCATTTTCTTCTTTGTTGAGTCATAAGAACCACTGTACTGTTAAGTGGGGTCCAAGTGAACAAAGTCAGAGTGACTAAAGTGATGCTCAACTAAATCCTATGTCTTCAAGCGAAGACAATGAGAGCAAATATTATCCAGAGCTGGATCAGTCAGCTTTACTTGTAGCCCAAGTCAAGCTGCCGCGTGTGTTTGAAATCTGACTGTTGGAACATGTGTTAGTTCCTTAGTGACCCAGGGTCATTTAGGACAAATCAGGTCGGGTTGCCTAGTGGCTATAAATAGCCCACCCCTACACCATAAATTGGTGGCTTCTCAGAGTTAGTGCACGGCTTCTGTCGTTTGAGAGCAACCCACCTCCGAAGCATTTGAGAGAGAGATCCTTGCGAGGACAAAGCCCAAAACACCCAGAGCCCAAAGAGTGTTTGGCATCACTGAAGTCTTTCTGTCCGTGTGATCTGAAGACTTGTTACACTTGAGGACTGTGAATCCTCCAGCCGGTTAGGCGTCACGTTCTGAGCATCCAGGAGTCATTGTGGATTTCCGGTGAAGGAAGTCTGTGAAGGTTTGGAAGTCTACCTTGAAGACTTACCAGAGTGATTGGGCGGGACTAAGTGTCCTTAGCTCAAGGGGAACAAGGTGAAGACGTGGTCTTCTAAGTTGAATCTCAGCGTCCCTAACCAGACGTACAGTTGTCACAGCAATTGGAACTGGTCCAACAAATCCTTTGTCTTCACCAAGCAACTGGTTCTATCTCTTCCTTCTCTTTACTTATAGTTTGTCTTCGTGAAGTCATTGCCTGCTTGCATTATCTGTTTGACTTCACTGTGTGACCACTTGTTCTGATTGGCTTCATACTATCTTCCATCCTGATCCATACTGCCTAGCTGCTAATAGTCTTCGTGCTTTCACTTCATTAAATACTTGACTATGGCTTGCCTAGTGTAGTCTACCTTCCGCTGCATGTTAATAGGTTCATCTCTATCATTTGTCTTCGAAACTTCCATGTTTTGAAGACTTTCATAAAAATCGCCTATTCACCCCCCTCTAGTCGATAACTAGCACTTTCAGTCATTGTTGATGATTACTCAAGATGCACATGGGTACACATAATTCTCTATAAGAATGAAGTGCAGGATGTCTTCAGACGATTCGCCAATCGTGCCATGACGAATTATGGCATCAAGATCAAGCACATCAGAAGTGACAACGGCATAGAATTCAAGAACACCGGCCTCGACACTTATCTTGATACATTGGGCATCATTCATGAGTTCTCAACTCCATACACACCTCAGCAGAATGGCATCATGGAGCGCAGGAACAGAACCCTCACTGAGATGGCACGGACGATGCTTGATGGGTACAAGAGACCAAGGAAGTTCTAGCCCGAAGCCATTGGCACTGCATGTCATGTCATCAACCGTGTTTATCTTCACAAGCTTCTAAAGAAGACGTCATACGAGCTACTAACTAGTAAGAAGCCAAACATCAGTTACTTCAGAGTATTTGGTGCTAGGTGCTAGATCAAGGATCCACATCATACCGAAAGCACATGAAGGTTTTATGCTTGGTTACAGAAAGGATTCGCACTCCTACAGAGTCTTCAACCTCTTTCACTATAAAGTGGTTGAAACTGTGGATGTGTGGTTCGATGAAACTAACGGCTCGCAAAGAGAGCACCTGCCAAATGTGCTAGATGAAGTCGCACCAAGTGAATCCATCAAGCTCATGGGTACTGGAGAAATCATACCTTCAGAGGCTCAGGCTGAAGAACTCATCATATCTGCACCTAATCAACCCGAAGACAATGCTCAGCCTGAAGTCAATGCCAATAATGAAGAAAATGATCAGCAAGACCAAAGTCTTCGTCCAGTCCATCCTCGTGTTGCAAATGAAGTGCAGATTGAGAAGATAGTCGATAGCCTGGTCCACTCACTCGTTCAAGAGCAACACATCTAGCAAATTTCTGTGGGCACTTTGCATTTGTCTCTCTATCTGAACCCAAGAAAGTTGCTGAATCCTTCATGGAACCTGAATGGATTCAAGCGATGCAAGAAGAGCTTCAACAATTTTAGCTGAACAATGTGTGGGAACTGGTTAAGCGCCCTAATCCTCGCAAGCACAATATCATTGGCACCAAATGGATCTACCACAACAAACAAGATGAGCATGGTCAAGTTGTCAGAAACAAGGCTCGTCTTGTTGCTCAAGGTTACACTCAAGTAGAAGGAATTGACTTCGATGAAACCTTTGCTCCTGTGGCTAGGCTTGAAGCCATTCACATACTGCTAGCCTATGCCAACCATCATGACATCCTTCCGTACCAAATGGATGTGAAGAGTGCCTTCCTGAATGGCAAGATTGAAGAAGTAGTGCATGTTGCACAACCACCTGGCTTTGAAGACCCAAAACATCCTGCATGGTATACAAGCTCAACAAGGCACTGTATGGCCTCAAACAAGCCCCTCGCGCTTGGTATGACACACTTAAAGACTTCCTGAAGAACAAAGGCTTCAAACCTGGTTCCCTGTACCCCACTCTCTTCATGAAGACATACGATGGTGAACTGTTTGTATGCTAGATCTATGTGGATGACATTATCTTCGACTGCACTGACAAGAAATACAGTGATGAGTTTGGACACATGATGCAAGAGCAATATCAGATGTCCATGATGGGTGAGCTGAAATTCTTCCTAGGTCTTCAAATCCGTCAGCAGAGCAACGAAATCTTCATATCTCAAGAGAAATACCTCCAAGATTGCCTGAAGAAGTTTGGAATGCAAGACTGCAAAGGATACACGACGCCAATGCCAACCAAAAGTCATCTGGGCCCCGACGACAATGGTAAAGAGTTCGATCAAAAGGTATACCGCTCCATGATTGGTTATTTACTCTATTTATGTGCATCTAGGCCATATTATAATGCTTAGCTTTGCATGTGTGCCCGATTTCAAGCGGCACCAAAGGAGTCACATCACTTAGCTGTGAAGCGAATTCTTCGATATTTGGCTTACACCCCAACACTAGGATTATGGTATCCAAATGGCTCAGAGTTTTATCTAGTTGGATTCTCAGATGCTGATTATGCTGGTGATAAGGTTGATCGCAAGTCCACATCAGGCACATGTCACTTTCTTGGATGATCTCTTGTCTGTTGGTCTTTAAAGAAGCAGAACTGTGTATCCCTCTCCACGGCTGAATCTTTATACATTGCTGTTGGATCTTGTTGCGCTCAACTTCTATGGATGAAGCAAACTCTCAAGGACTATGGCATCCACCTGAAGCAAGTGACACTTTACTGCGACAATGAAAGCGCTATCAAGATTGCCAACAACCCAGTCTAGCACTCGAAGCAAAGCACATTCAGATCCGTCATCACTTTCTCAGAGATCATGTCATGAAGGAGGATATTGATATCATTAACGTCAACACTGAAGAGCAATTGGCAGATATCTTCACAAAGCCCTTGGATGAAAAAAGGTTTTGCAAGCTGCGGTGTGAGCTAAATATCTTAGAATCCTCAAATGTCATGTAATTGGACACACATCCTAACGCTTATGCATGTTGATGACTTAGATGTGCAACACACAAAGTAACGTATATATTCAATCAATGAAGACATACACTCTAAGTGTGAATACATTAATGTGGAATTTGACTTTGGGGCGCCACGATAATTGTGCGCCGTGTCTGGGTCTAATACTTCCTGTACGGTGGGTAACGCCACCACCAAAATCCTTTTGAAGTGTTTCATGTGGCATCATAATCACATAGTCTTCGCATTTGGTTTGTCTTCAACATTGATTTGACTTCAAGGTTTATCTTCGCAATGTTGAGTTGGTCTGACACACACACACACACACACACACACACATATATATATATATTTGTGTTCTTTCCTCTACATCATTCACTTATAGCTATGTCTTCATGCTTGAATATTTTCTTGATCTAAGTGAATTTGATCGGGCCCTAACCCCTTCTGTGCTTCCTCCTCAAACTCTATCTGTCCAAATCATATGCACTCTATTGAAACCTATCAATTGTCTTCTCTTAGTCCTTGTAAGTAGAAGACAATGAGACAAACATTTAAATCTACTTTTAATGCCATATCCTTTTTGCCTGAAAACCAGAGAAGCTGGAACGACCACCCGACAATCCAGGCGTGCATGGGAACATGGAACAGCTTCCAATATGTTGCATGCATGCGACGTGTCCTTCAGATGTGAACCGCCAGGGGCACCTGCGTAATTACGCTATGCTGTCACTATCCCTATAAATACACACTCACCACAGTCATTATCTCTTCTTCCACCTCCCCACTTCGCACAAACCCTAGCGCCACCGCTAGCTCGCATCGACGCCGGAGATGAAGCGCTTAGCTGCCGCGACTTTTTCGACGCCGCCCTCACGCCGGCTGCAGACCTCGTCTTCTCCACCACCACCGTAGGTGTCTTCCATCGCCAAGTTAGGGCACGGTAGATTGAACTGCTCGGCCTCCAACTCTACCTCGTTTAGCAGTTCGTCTGTGGTAATTAAATCTTACTTTTTACTACCTTTTCGACCCGTCAGATCCATCCACTTCAACCAAAAGTGGTTTCTTCACTTCCAAATATGGATCCATCCTTATCTAAATCTCATATCATGCCAAGTATATTCACTTATGCTTCATAACTAGTTAGATTCCTCACTTGTACTTATTCATGGATTCATACAAATCTGGAATCGACTCTCTTCAAATAAGTGAATGTATTCGCGCTATGAGGTCAATGTCTTCAAACTGATTTATCTTCAAAATCTTCTGAGAATGCATATGACCTCTTCCCCTTCCCTCGCATCTCTAATGCTGTCACAGGTACATGTCCGTGGGAGAATCCCTTGGTTCTCATAGTCTGCATTCATTTGCAGAGTTCTTAGAGCATCATATTCGCTCACCTGAAGCCAGTTCCTGTCTGACCAGCAAAAGGAAGCCATTCAATGTGTTGAAGCCTTTCAATCTGAATACAATGGCAACAGAGAAATCAGCTAGAAAGGGCGGCAGGCAGCGCCATGGAGACACAGCTAAGGATTTACTTCCAGATCTGTTTGAGCTGTACAAGTCAAATCCCGAGGAAAGCTACAACCAGCGCAAGACCTGAATCTAATGGATTCGAAGATATTGGGTAGAAGAATGGTTCAAATACAGATTTGTGACTTCTGAATATGCTGAAAAGAATGCTATCAAGCGCCCATGGGGAGATATTCTGTATAGAAATCTTCAGCCCAAGTCCAAGTCTGAAGCCATTGCTCAAGGTTTCTACCCATGCATGGTCCATGGACCGATGCTAGAGAATGCCGACCCATCATTTGTGTTATGGTGTCGCGAAGACAATCTATTCAAGCGCAACTATCAATTTGCCAAGGAGTCAGCTGTTAAGAACAAGAAGGAGTTTGGCCTCAACTTCAACCCTGGCCCATCTGCTCCAAGGGCTGATGGCACACGCAATGCCAATCCAAATGTCATCGGCCCCTTCTACAACTTCGATGGCCTTCTCTCTCATATAGCTGTATAGAGGGTTACGGTGGAGCAGTCTGGTGATGACACAGACTCTAAAGATGCGCCCGCACCACCAAAGCCGAAGCCTAAGAAGTCAAAGGCTTCAAAGCCCTCTGCCTCACCAAAAGCTTCGCGTGTGAAGCCATTGGCCACTACACCTCCTAAACCCAGTGTGAAAATCTGAAGATTTATCTCGTGTCTCCAAGAAGACCGAGAAGACGAAGAAAACCAAGAAGCCCACGAAGATTTCTAGGCATGAACTGACTCCAGCTGCTGTTCTCGGGAACGAAGAAGACACCATTGATCTGTCCAGTGACAAAGATCTTGGTGATGATGCCCTTGAGTAGCTGATAAAGAGCAAGCAAGAGGCGGAGATCTTCAACGATCTTCCCCTCTTTGATGTGGATATTCTGAACAACTTCATTGATGAGTGGTTTGACGAACAGAGCATAAGCATCGATGATCTTCAGCTTCCTCTGGATATCAGCGTCACCTTCCACGAAGCCATTGCTAATGAGTTGGCCTTGGCTCAGAAGATTGTTGAGCTCAAGAACAAAATTGATTATGAGAAGGCTCACTTCAAGAAGAACATGGCCAAGCTCGGTGTGGCAGATGTTTAGATCTTCAAGAAGATGTTGCATGAGCTAAAGGAAGAGTTTCACAAGAAGCGTGAAGAAGCTAAAGGTTCAAGAGAGCACATGAAGTACTTTGCGCAGAAATGTGTTCAAGCACACAATGAGGCTGAGAAGCGCAAGGCTCTTGGGCGTCCTGGCATCGACCCAAGAATGGCTGCCAAGCCAACAAAGAAGCCTGTTGTGGCCCAAAATGAAGCATCAAGGAGAGAAGAACCTCGCATTTTCTTCCCTACCAGCATGACAGGCTCGAAGCCTAAGGTCCCCTCAGCAGCTTCAGAACTGAAGAAGACAAGGGCAGCTGAAGCTGATGCTAGGAAGCGCAAGCACAAGAATTCTTCTAATGAGGCCCCATCCAAGAAGAAATTGAAGACGAAGTCTTCCAAGAAAGAGTGTGCTGCGGCCTCTGAGCCCCTTGTTGTTGAGCCCATTTCTTTTGCCCGTGCAGCCTCGACCAACCAAGAACATCGCCTTGTGATCCACAAGCCTGCTTTCACAGAGGCTCCTGAACGTGAAGAAGTTCCAGCTATTGACCCCACCATAGCTGAAGACATTGGTCATGAAGACAATGTAGAAGATGATGAAGTCCTTCCTCAACTTGAGAACCAATTGGTATCATCGCCTATTCTTAGAACATCGAACTCATCAACATTGGTCGTCCCTTGATGCCAATTGCTCAGGATGATTCATGGGCCGATCACCCTCAACAAGACACCCCATTCATGATGAGACACCCAGAACTCCACCACCTCAAGTCACCACTCCGGTACTTGACGATGACAACTACATGGTGTAGACCACTCCATCACCAAAGGCGTTGCCCGCATATCGCCGGCTTTGCAAAGGCCCCAGGCCATAGGTCACCATGTCGAGCATTCTAGAACGGGAAGTGCACCAAAGCTCAGCAGCACGTCAAGTGTTTCCTGAAGCCAACCCTACTGTGAATGTCTCTGAGTCTGAAGCCCAAGCTGCTGAAGACATTCCGACTGCATTAGCCGATGAAGATGAAGGAGAAAGAGAAGAAGAAAGAGTTACCACACCCCCTACTAAAGAACCAGTCATTCTCGAGGAGAATGTGATTGTGCCCGACCCTCCTGTTATTGAGCAAATAGAGGTTGAAAACACTGAGGCTGCCACCAACAATGATGCTGAAGCTAATGACGTTATCATGACCGAAGACAATGTGGAGCCTGAAGCTAATGTGGTGCCTGAAGCTAATGTGGTGCCTGAAGCTCATGTGCAATCTGAAGCCAATGTGCATGTTGAAGCCACTGTTCCACCTCCTAGGCCTCACACCATTGAACGGGCCTTTGATCGTGGACAGCTGGTCACTGTGAAATGGCCTATCTTGGATCCTGCAACTGCTCTCGGACCACAGTATGACTACCATGTCGAGCAGAGGCCTCAGGATCAGAAGCCGAAGCCAAGGCCGCCAAGGCTTCCAGGCACTGCTACATTGCCAGGATCTTTTAGCCTCGCCAGCTTCAGAGCACACAACACCTTCTTCGACATTGCCAAGAACCCTTACTCAAAGCAAAAGATCTCTTCTGATCGATTTTGGAGCCATCAGCAGTGCAACTATTAGTCGTACATCTTATACAATCAAGGGCGAATCTTTCGAAGCTATTGCTGGGCCGCCCTGTCTGGAAGAAGCTCTTGACTGCTTCAGAGAGGTTGGTCTTCTACCGTTCGTCATGGACAAAGAGCACTGGAATGAAGAGCTTCTGCTGTAGTTCTATGCCACTCTTCACATTAATGGCTACAACAGGGATCCGAAGACATGGGTCCTTGAGTGGATGGCAGGAGATGTGCATCATGAAGCCAAAGCTCAAGACATCATCGATCTTACATCCATGCCCACTCTAGGCGACTTCTTTGAGCCTGGTTGTCAGCGTCATCGCGATGAACTACAGAATGTCTTCCAAAGGCCTGAACCCAATATGAGCGAGATGCTCAGCATGATGAAGCCACTGCTCCAAGATACTGAATACCCCAAAGAGTTCTTCGTCAAAGACCTCAAGTACTTGCCCCGCATGGTATATCATATTCTAAGGCGTACTCTATGACCAATCAAGGGATATACTTCTGAAGCCAACCTTGAAGGCGCCATGAAGACTTTGGTGTTTTACATCATCAATGGGATCAGATTCAACACCCAGGATTTCTTCATTAGACAATTGGCTGCATCTAGGATTGATCTGTTTGGCCTGAAGTTTTATGCTCCATGGGTGATGTGCCTAATCAAGCTCCACTCTACTGTTGACTATCAGCCCTTAGCACACAACCATCTTGTCTTCCTGCCTGAGGTTGATCTGTCCGTCGAAGCCATCTACCCAGAGCCTGCCAAGGAGCCTCTATACCTTCATAATGTTGATCATCAAAGCTTCATGCAACCAATAGAAGGAATTCATGTCCCCAATGCTGCAACTCCTGCTTATCCCCTGGCTAGCAATATGCGTGTGTCCCATCGTGCAAACACCGAAGCCACTGATAGTACAATTGCACAAAGGCCTCAGAAGCGTTCTTGTGTATTCAATGACTGAGATCTTCTTGTGGCCTTACATCAGAAGCAGGATAAGCATCATGACTGGCTCAAGCATCAGATGCAGAGTATCTTGGTGGATGTCAATCACATTCGAAACTTGGCCACCAAGAACTCATTCGTAGCCCATGAAGCCTGTTAGCGGTCCTGGAGGAGTCTCACACTCCTATGCCCTGAAGAAGATCTTCACGAAGATGGCTTCGCTGAGGGTTTCGAATTTGATTCCAGGCCTCCACGCAATGCAAGCTAGCACCGCACTCCATCAATAGAAGATTCTGAGTAATCATCTTCGGCTGCAACTGTTGTTGCGAGAGTCGGTGATGAAGAAGAGGACACCACTTCACCAACCATTGCTTCACTACATCTCGACACTGCAGCAGACCCTTCTGCACCACCGAACTCCGACGTCGACCCTGCACCTTCATTCTACTCCTAATGGGGACAAGTAGATACTCTATGTCTTCAAACCTTTTTGGTCATTACTGACAAAAGGGGGATAAGCATATGAGTTGATAATCTTCAAGCGGGTCCTTATGGGTGCTTGCACTATTTTGCCAAGTGTTTACAACTCTTGTCTTTTGATACATTTGGTTCTTTGGGTTGTAACACTTAAACTCATTGGTCGTCTGCTACCTTTTCTGCTACTCTGTGATGCGATGATAAATTCCGCATGAAGTCATATCGCAGACATCCATTTTTCATTATGCATGTCATTATCTTCGTTATATCTTTATACGCATGATGAATTGTCTTCTTAAGTTGAAGAAGATCTCCACAAAGTAAATCCTGCCATGTGCATTTGCATTCAAAAGCGAACTACCTATATGCAC
Source organism: Triticum urartu (assembly GCF_056163025.1). Taxonomy (NCBI): domain Eukaryota; kingdom Viridiplantae; phylum Streptophyta; class Magnoliopsida; order Poales; family Poaceae; genus Triticum; species Triticum urartu. The sequence goes on along the minus strand of NC_141877.1, from coordinate 206,285,252 downwards.
ATCTTCAGGGGGAGCCTTTTGCTATTTATGAAGACAATACCTTAATCCTTAAACTTTCACATACTTTTATCCCCGTTGAAAACTTCAACCGGTTTGTCATCAATCACCAAAAAGGGGGAGATTGTAAGTGCACCTAGTGCCACCCTTAGTTGGTTTTGGAGTATTGACGACAAACTTGGTTGAGGGACTAATGTGTTTGTGAGAATTGCAGGATAACATAGGTAGTAGTCCCATATTGATTCGGTTTACCTACCAGAGATGACCCCTAAAAATGTGTGAAGACATTGAAGATAATGGTGGTCTGCGAAGATATTCACATTGAAGACTATGACATGAGAAGATATCGAATGAAGACTATGGAGTGCGAAGACATAGTTGTTTCATAGTTTCCCTTTCTTCTTTGTAAAGTAATAGGATCCACCGCACTGTTAAGTGGGTTCCAAGTGAACAAGGTCAGAGTGAATGATGTGATGCTCAACCAAATCCTTTGTCTTCAAGCGAAGACAATGAGAGCAAATCTTATCCAGAGTTGGATGAGTCAGCTTTACTTGTAGCCCAAGTCAAGCTACCGCGTGTGTTTGAAATCTGACCGTTGGACACGTGTCAGTTTCTTAGTGACCTAGGGTCATTTCAGACATATCAGGTCGGGTTGCCTCCTGGCTATAAATAGCCCACCCCCTACACCATAAATTGGTGGCTTCTCAGAGTTAGTGCACGACTTTTGTCGTTTGAGAGCAAACCACCTCTAAAGCATTTTAGATAGAGATCCTTGCGAGGACAATGCCCAAAACACCCAGAGCCAAAAGAGTGTTAGGCATCACTAAAGCCTTTCTGTCCGCGTGATCTGAAGACTTGTTACACTTGAGGACTGTGAATCCTCCAGACCGTTAGGCGTCGCGTTCTGAGCGTCCAAGAGTCATTGTGGATCGCCGGTGAACGAAGTTTGTGAAGGTTTGGAAGTCTACCTTGAAGACTTACCAGAGTGATTGGGCGAGGACTGTGTGTCCTTAGCTCAAGGGTAATAAGGTGAAGTCGTGGTCTTCTGAGTTAAATCTCAGCCTCCCTAACCAGACGTACAGTTGTCACAGCAACTGGAACTGGTCTACCAAATCCTTGTCTTCACCAAGCTACTAGTTCTATCCTTCACTTCCCTTTACTTTACAGTTTGTCTTCGTGAAGTCACTGCCTGCCTGTGTGATCTGATTGACTTCACTGAGTGAAGACTGTTTACTATTTGGCTTCGTATTGTCTTCCATCCTGATCCTTACTACCTAGCGGTTGATAGTCTTCGTGCTTTCACTTCACTGCTTCCTTGACTATGGCTTGTCTAGTGTAGTCTACCTTCCGCTGCATATCAATAGGTTCATTTCTATTGTCGTCTTCAAAGCCCCCGTGTTTTGAAGACTTTTCATAAAAATCGCCTATTCACGCCCCCTCTAGTCGATAACTAGCACTTTCAGTTTAACGCCCCTAGCTAGGCATAAAACAAGGATCTAAGTTTTGTCATCTTTGGTTCGAGATCCATAAGATGCCCTCATGATTGATTCATATGGTGGCCTAATTCTTATTCTAGGGAAGTGTTCCATACCCTTCCTTAGTGGAAACTGAAACTTAATATTACCTTCCTTCATATAAATCACGACACCGATAGTGCATAAAACGGTCTACCAAGAATAATTGGACAAGACGGATTGCAATCAATATCAAGAATGATAAAATCTATGGGCACATAATTCCTATTTGCAAGAATAAGAACATCATTAATTCTTCCCATAGGCTTTTTAATAGTAGAATCCGCCAAGTGCGAATTCAAAGAGCATGATTCAATATCGGTAAGACCAAGCACATCACATAAAGATTTCGGAATTGTAGAAACACTAGCACCCAAATCACACAAAGCAAAACACTCATAATTTTTAATCTTGACCTTGATAGTAGGTTCCCATTCATCATGCAATTTTCTAGGAATTGAAACTTCTAATTCCAACTTTTCTTCTAAATCTTTCATCATAGCATCAACGAAATGTTTAGTAAAAGCTTTATTTTGTTCATAAGCATGGGGTGAATTTATCATGGATTGCAACAAAGAGATACAGTCAATCAAAGGGCAACTATCATAATCAAAGTCTTTGTAATCCAAAAGAGTGCGCACATCACTAGTTAAAGTTTTGACCTCTTCAAACCGACTTTCATCAATTTTCTCAACAAGATTTTCACCCTCCGAAATATCATGACGCCTTCGAGCTAAAGTTGACTCTTCTCCAGTCCCTTTTTCATTAATATTAATTTTACTAAACAAGGAGTTAATAGAAGAAACACCAATCATTTTAAGATCTTCGTCACTTTTACAAAAGTAATCACTAGAATATGCTTTTTCTAAAAATTCTCTTTTAGCTTTAAGCATAGAGGTTCTTTTCTTACTTTCATCCATAGAAACATAGAGAGCTTTAATTGATTCCTCAACCTTAGGCACAAAAATTTTCATCTTGAGATTTTCCACATCATGAGAAATTCTATCAACACTTCTAGACAAATCATCAATCTTATTCAACTTTCCTTCTATGGTAGTGTTGAAAACTTTTTGCGTGTTGATAAATTCTTTAATATTATTCTCCAGATCAGAGGTATTCCTATTATTATTATAAGAAGGATTTCCATAGGAATTGCCATAATTATTAGAGGAATTTCTAGGAAAAAGCCTAGGATTAAAATTACCTCTGTAAGAATTATTGTTGAAATTATTTCGAGAGATAAAATTCACATCTACGACATCACTATTTTGCTCAATAAAAGTAGACAAAGGCTTATCATTGAAATCAATAGGAGCACTCTTACTAGCAGATGATTTCATAAGAGCATCAACTTTTTCACTCAAAGAGGAAATTTCTTCAACCGAATTAACTTTTTTACGAGTAGGAGCTCTTTTGGTATGCCATTGTGAATAATTTGCCATGATATTATCAAGAAATTTTGTGGCTTCACCCAAAGTAATTTCCATAAAAGTACCACCCGCGGAAGAATCTAAAAGATTACAAGAAACAATATTCAATCCCGCATAAATTTTTTGTATGATCATCCGAAGATTTAACCCATGAGTTGGGAAATTCCTTAGCACCATTTTCATCCTTTCCCATGATTGTGCAACAAGCTCATGTTCAATTTGCTTGAAATTCATGATCTGGGTTCTAAGGGAAATAATTTTTGTGGCGGAAAATACTTAGTGATAAAAGCATCTTTGCACTTATTGCAAGAATCGATACTATTGCGAGGCAAAGAAGAGAACCAAATTTTTGCGGAATCACGCAAAGAAAACGGAAATAATTTCATCTTCGCAACATCATTGTCCACATCTTTTTTCTTTTGCATATCACATAATTCCACGAAGGAATTAAGATGGTTCGCGGCATCCACATTAGGAGTACAGAAAATTGATCTTTCATAACAAGATTCAGCAAAGCAGTATTAATATCACAAGAATCCCCACTAGTGGCGGGAGCAATCGGAGTGCAAATAAAATCATTGTTGTTGGTATTTGAGAAATCACACAACTTGCTATTATCTTGAGCCATGATGACTACGCAACAAGATTGCACTAAAAAATAGAACCAATAAGAAAACGACGGACGAAAAAGAGGGCGAATAAAACGGCAAATTTTTATGAAGTGGGGGAGGGGAAAACGAGAGGAAAATGGCAAATAATGTAAATTGCAAGGAGATGAGATTTGTAATTAGGAACCTGGTAGATGTAGATGATCCTCCCCGGCAACGGCGCCAGAAATTCCTTTTGATGCAGCTTGAAGCTACGTCGGTATTTCCCCAAAGAGCAAGGGATGATGCAGCACAACGATGGTAGGTATTTCCCTCAGTGATGAGACCAAGGTTATCGAACCAGTAGGAGAACCAAGCAACAATACGTAAATGGCATCTGCACACAAATAACAAATACTCGCAACCTGGCGTATTAAAGGGGTTGTCAATCCCTTTTGGGTAACGGTGCCAGAAATTTGAAGGAAATATGCCCCAGAGGCAATAATAAAGTTGTTATTTATATTTCCTTATATCATGATAAATTTTTAATATTCATGCTAGAATTGTATTAACCAGAAACTTGATGCATGTGTGAATACATAGACAAAACAAAGTGTCCTAATATGCCTCTACTTGACTAGCTCGTTAATCAAAGATGGTTAAGTTTCCTAACAGTAGACACGTGTTGTCATTTGATGAACGAGATCACATCATTAGGAGAATGATGTGATGGACAAGACCCATCCGTTAGGTTAGCAGAATGATCATTAAGTTTTATTGCTATTGCTTTCTTCATGACTTATACATATTCCTTTGACTATGAGATTATGCAACTCCCGAATACCGGAGGAACACCTTGTGTGCTATCAAATGTCACAACCGTAACTGGGTGATTATAAAGATGCTCTACAGGTGTCTCCGAAGGTATTTGTTGGGTTGGCATAGATCGAGATTAGGATTTTTCACTCCGAGTATCGGAGAGGTATCTCCAGGCCCTCTCGATAATGCACATCACTATGAGCCTTGCAAGCAATGTGACTAATGAGTTAGTGACAGTATGATGCATTACGGAACGAGTAAAGATACTTGCCGGTAACGAGATTGAACTAGGGATTATTATACCGACGATCGAATCTCGGGCAAGTAACATACCGATGACAAAGGGAATAACGTATGTTGTTATGCAGTTTGACCGATAAAGATCTTCGTAGAATATGTAGGAGCTAATATGAGCATGCAGGTTCCGTTATTGTTTATTGACTGGAGATGTGTCTCAGTCATGTCTACATAGTTCTTGAACCCATAGGGTCCGCACGCTTAACGTTCGATGACGATTTATATTATGAGTTATGTGATTTGATGACCGAAGTTTGTTCGGAGTCCCGGATGTGATCACTGACATGACAAGGAGTCTCGAAATGGTCGAGAGGTAAAGATTGATATATTGGAAGGTTATATTCGGACATCAGAATGGTTCTGAGTGATTCAGATATTTTATCGGAGTACCGAGGGGGTTACCGAAACCCCCCGAGGGAAGTATTGGGACTATTGAGCCATATTGGAGGAGAGGAGAAAGGCCACGTGAGGAGGCGCCCCCCTTGCCCAAACGGAATTGGACTAGGGGAGGGGGGCGGTCCCCCTCTTTCCTTCTCTCTCTCTCTCTCGCTCTCTCTCTCCCTTCCCCTTTCCCTCTCCGGTGGAAGGAAGGAGGGGGGCCGAATCATTCTTGGACTAGGAGTCCAAGTAGGACTCCCCCCTATGACGCGCCCCCTTGGCCGGCCACCTCCTCCTCCCCCCTTTATATACGGAGGCGGGGGGCACCCCAAAGGCACAACAGACAATCTCTTAGACGTCTGCGGTGCCCCCCTCCATAGTTCAACACCTCGGTCATATCGTCGTAGTTCTTAGGTGAAGCCATGCACCAGTAACTTCATCATCACCGTCGTCACGCCATCGTGCTGACGGAACTCTCCCTTGTCCTCAACTAGATCAAGAGCTCGAGGGACATCATCATGCTGAACATGTGCTGAACACGGAGGTGCCGTACGTTCGGTACTTGGATCGGTTGGATTATGAAGACGTTCGACTACATCAACCGCGTTACTAAACGCTTCTGTTATCGGTATACGAGGGTATGTGGACACACTCTCCACTCTCGTTGCTATGCATCTCCTAGTTAGATCTTGTGTGATCGTAGGAATGTTTTTGAATTACTACGTTCCCCAACAGTGGCATCCGAGCCAGGTCTATGCATAGATGATATATGCACGAGTAGAACACAAAGAGTTGTGGGCGATAATAGTCATACTGCTTACCACCAACATCTTACTTTGATTCGGCAGTATTGTTGGATGAAGCGGCCCGGACCGACATTACATGACCGCGTTCATGAGACTGGTTCTACCAACGTGCTTCGCACACAGGTGGCTGGCAGGTGTCCGTTTCTCCAACTTTAGTTGAATTGAGTTTGACTATGGCCGGTCCTTGTTGAAGGTTAAAACAACACACTTGACGAAAAATCGTTATGGTTTTGATGCGTAGGTAAGAACGGCTCTTGCTAGAAGCCCGTAGTAGCCACGTAAAACTTGCAACAACAAAGTAGAGGACGTCTAACTTGTTTTTGCAGGGCATGTTGTGATGTGATATGGTCAAGACGTGATGAGATATAAATTGTTGTATGAGATGATCATGTTTTGTAAAAGTTATCGTCAACTGGCAGGAGCCTTATGGTTGTCGCCTTATTGTATGAAATGCAATCACCATGTAATTGCTTTACTTTATCACTAAGCGGTAGCGATAGTCATAGAAGCAATAGTTGGCAAGCCGACAACGATGCTACGATGGATATCAAGGTGTCAAGCCGGTGACGATGGATATCATGATGGTGCTTTGGAGATGGAGATCAAAGGCACAAGATGATGATGGCCATATCATATCACATATTTTGATTGCATGTGATGCTTATGCTTTATGCATCTTATTTTGCTTCGTACCGCGGTAGCATTATAAGATGATCCCTCACTAAATCTCAAGGTATAAGTGTTCTCCCTGAGTATGCACTATTGCTACAGTTCGTCGTGCCGAGACACCACGTGATGATCGGGTGTGATAAGCTCTACGTTCACATACAACAGGTGCAAACCAGTTTTGCACGTGTAGAATACTCAGGTTAAACTTGACAAGCCTAGCATATGCAGATATGGCCTCGGAACACTGAGACCGAAAGGTCAAATGTGAATCATATAATAGATATGATCAACATAGTGATGTTCACCATTGAAAACTACTACATCTCACATGATGATCATACATGATTTAGTTGATATGGATCACGTGATCATTTAGATGACTAGAGGGGTGTCTATCTAAGTGGGAGTTCTTAAGTAATATGATTAATTGAACTTTAATTTATCATGAACTTAGTCCTGATAGTATTTGCAAATTATGTTGTAGATTAATAGCTCGCTTTATAGCTCCCCATTTGTTTTTGATATGTTCCTAGAGAAAATAAGTTGAAAGATGATAGTAGCATTGATGCGGACTGGATCCGTGATCTGAGGATTATCCTCATTCCTGCACAGAAGAATTATGTCCTTGGTGCACCGCTAGGTGACAGACCTTTTGCAGGAGTAGATGCAGATGTTATGAACGTTTGGCAAGCTCGGTATGATGACTACTTCATACTTTAGTGCGCCATGCTTTATGGCTTAGAACCGGGACTTCGAAAATGTTTCGAATGCCATGGAGCATATAAGATGTTCCAAGAGCTGAAATTGGTATTTCAGATTCATGCCCAAGTCGAGAGGTATGAGACCTCTGACAAGTACTTTGCCTACAAGATGGAGGAGAATAGTTCAACCAGTGAGCATGTGCTCAAAATGTTTGAGTACTACAATCGCTTGAATCAAGTGGGAGTTAATCTTCCAGATAAGATAGTGATTGACAAAGTTCTCTAGTCACTATCACCAAGTTACTGGAACTTCGTGATGAACTATAATATGCAAGGGATGATGAAAACAATTCCTGAGCTCTTCGCGATGCTAAAAGTGGCGAAGGTAGAAATCAAGAAAGAACATCAAGTGTTGATGGTTAACAAGACCACTAGCTTCAAGAAAAGGGGCAAAGGAAAAGAAATGGAACTTCAAATAATGGCAAGCAAGGTGCCACTCCCATGAAGAAACCCAAAGCTAGATCTAAGCCTGAAACTAAGTGCTTCTACTGCAAAGGGAATGGTCACTTGAAGCTGAACTACCCCAAGTACTTGGCGGATAAGAAGGATGGCAAAGTGAAAGGTATATTTGATATACATGTTATTGATGTGTACTTTACTAGTGTTCATAATAACCCCATGGTATTTGATACCGGTTTAGTTTCTAAGATTAGTAGCTCGAAACTTGCGTTACAAAATGAACAGAGACTAGTTGAGGGAGAGGCAATGATGTGTGTTTGAAGTGATTCCAAGGTTGATAAGATCACCATCATATACTCCCTTTACCTTCGGGATTAGTGTTGAACCTAAATAAATTTGGTGTTTGCGTTGAGCATGAATATGATTGGATCATGTTTATTGCAATACCGTTATTCATTTAAGTCAGATAATAATTGTTGTTCTGTTTACATGAATAAAACCTTCAATGGTCATACACCCAATGTGAATGGTTTGTTGAATTTCGATCATAGTGATATACATATTCATAATATTGAAGCCAAAAGATGCAAAGTTAATAATTATAGTGCAACTTATTTGTGGCACGGCCATTTAGGTCATATTGGTGTAAAGCGCATGAAGAAACTCCATGCTGATGGGCTTTTGGAATCACTTGATACTTGCGAACCATGCCTCATGGGCAAGATGACTAAGACTCCGTTCTCCGAAACAATGGAGCGATCCACTGACATATTATAAATAATACATACCGATGTATGTGGTCCGATGAGTGTTGAGGCTCGTGGTAGGTATCATTATTTTCTAACCTTCACAGATGATTTGAGCACATATGGGTATATCTACTTAATGAAACACAAGTCTGAAACATTTGAAAAGTTCAAAGAATTTCAGAGTGAAGTGGAGAATCATCATAGCAAGAAAATAAAGTTTCTACGATCTGATCGCAGAGGCGAATATTTGAGTTACGAGTTTGGCCTTCATTTAAAACAATGTGGAATAGTTTCACAACTCACGCCACTTGGAACACAACAACATAATGGTGTGTCCGAACGTCATAACCATAATTTATTGGATATGGTGTGGCCTATGATGTCTCCTACCGTTTTACCACTATGGTTTTGGGGTTATGCATTAGAGATAGCTACATCCACGTTAAATAGGGCACTGTCTAAATCCGTTGAGACGACACCGTATGAACTATGGTTTGGAAAGAAACCAAAGATGTCGTTTCTTAAAATTTGGGGTTGCGATGCTTATGTGAAAAGGTTTTCAAACTAATAAGCTCGAACCCAAATCGGAGAAGTGTGTCTTCATAGGATACCCAAAGAAACTGTTGGGTACACCTTCTATCACAGATCCGAAGGCAAGATATTCGTTGCTAAGAATGGATCCTTTCTAGGGAAGGCGTTTCTCTCGAAAGAAGTGAGTCAGAGGAAAGTAGAACTTGATGAGGTAATTGTACCTTCTCCCGAATTGGAAAGTAGTTCATCACAGAAATCAGTTCCAGTGATTCCTACACCAATTAGTGAGGAAGCTAATGATGATGATCATGAAACTTCAGATCAAGTTTCTACCGTACCTCGTAGGTCAACCAGAGTACGGTCCGCACCAGAGTGGTACGGTAACCCTGTCCTGGAAGTCATGTTACTAGACCATGACGAACCTACGAACTATGATGAAGTGATGATGAGCCCAGATCCCGGGAAATGGCTTGAGGCCATGAAATCTGAGATGGGATCCATGCATGAGAACAAAGTATGGACTTTGATTGACTTGCCCGATGATCGGCGAATGGATCTTCAAGAGGAAGACGGACGCTGATAGTAGTGTTACTATCTACAAAGCTCGAATTGTCGCAAAAGGGTTTTGACAAGTTCAAGGTGTTGACTACGATGAGATTTGCTCACTTATATTGATGCTTAAAGTATGTCCGAATCATGTTAGCAATTGCCGCATTTTATGAAATCTGGCAAATGGATGTCAAAACTGTATTCCTTAACGGATTTATTAAAGAATTGTATATGATGCAACCAGAAGGTTTTCCCATTTCTAAAGGTGCTAACAAAGTGTGCAAGCTCCAGCGATCCATCTATGGACTGGTTCAAGTATCTCGGAGTTGGAATATACGCTTTGATAGTGTGATCAAAGCATATTGTTTTATACAAACTTTTGGAAAAGCCTGTATTTGCAAGAAAGTGAGTGGAAACACTACAGCCCTTCTGATAAGTATATGTGAATGATATATTATTGATCAGAAATGATGTAGAATTTTCTGGAAAGCAAAAAGGAGTGTTTCAAAGGAGTTTTTCAAAGAAAGACCTCGGTGAAGCTGCTTACATATTGAGCATCAAGATCAATAGAGATAGATTAAGACGCTTGATAATATTTTTCAATGAGAACATACCTTGACAAGATTTTGAAATAGTTCAAAATGGAACAGTCAATGAAGGAGTTCTTGCCTGTGTTGCAAGATGTGAAGTTGAGTAAGACTTAAAACCCAACCACGACTGAAAATAGAAAGAGAATGAAAGTCATTCACTATGCCTCAGTCATAGGTTCTATAAAGTATGCTATGCTGTGTACCAGACCTATTGTGTACCTCACCATGAGTTTGGCAAGAGGGTAAAATAGTGATCCAGGAGTGGATCACTAGACAGCAGTCAAAATTATCCTTAGTGGAATAAGAATATGTTTCTTGGTTATGGAGGTGACAAAAAATTCATCGTAAACGGTTATGTCGATGCATGCTTTGACACTGATCCGGATGGCTCTAAGTCTCAATCTAGATACATATTGAAAGTGGGAGCAATTAGCTAGAGTAGCTCCATGCAGAGCATTGTAGACATAGAAATTGGAAAAATACATACGGATCTAAGTGTGGTAGACCCGTTGACTAAACTTCTCTCACAAGCAAAACATGATAACACCTTATTACTCTTTGGGTGTTAATCACATCGCGATGTGAACTAGATTATTGACTCTAGTAAACCCTTTGGGTATTGGTCACATGGCGATGTGAACTATTGGTGTTAAATCACATGGCGATGTGAACTAGATTATTGACTCTAGTGCAAGTGGGAGACTGAAGGAAATATGCCCTAGAGGCAATAGTAAAGTTGTATATTTCCTTATATCATGATGAATGTTTATTATTCATGCTAGAATTATATTAACAGGAAACTTGATACATGTGTGAATACATAAGAAAACAAAGTGTCCCTAGTATGCCTCTACTTGACTAGCTCGTTAATCAAAGATGGTTAATTTTCCTAACCGTAGACATGTGTTGTCATTTGATGAACGGGATCACATCATTAGGAGAATGATGTGATGGACAAGACCCATCCGTTAGCTTAGCATAATGATCGTTAAGTTTTATTGCTATTGCTTTCTTCATGACTTATACATATTCCTTTGACTATGAGATTATGCAACTCCCGAATACCAGAGGAACACCTTGTGTGATATCAAACGTCACAACGTAACTGGGTGATTATAAAGATGCTCTACAGGTGTCTCCGAAGGTATTTGTTGGGTTGGCATAGATCGAGATTAGGATTTGTCACTCCAAGTATCGGAGAGGTATCTCCGGGCCCTCTCGGTAATGCACATCACTATGAGCCTTGCAAGCAATGTGACTAATGAGTTAATTACGGGATGATGCATTACAGAACGAGTAAAGAGACTTGCTGGTAACGAGATTGAACTAGGTATGATGATACTGAGGATCGTATCTTGGGCAAGTAACATACCGATGACAAAGAGAATAACGTATGTTGTTATGCGGTTTGACCGATAAAGATCTTCGTAGAATATGTAGGAGCCAATATGAGCATCCAGGTTCCGATATTGGTTATTGACCGGAGATGTGTGTTGGTCATGTCTACATAGTTCTCGAACCCGTAGGGTCCGTATGCTTAACGTTCGATGACGATTTGTATTATGAGTTATGTGATTTGATGACCAAAGTTTGTTCGGAGTCCCGGATGATATCACGGACATGACAAGGAGTCTCGCAATGGTCGAGAGGTAAAGATTCATATATTTGAAGGTTATACTCGGACATCGGAATGGTTCCGAGTGATTCTGATATTTTAGCGGAGTACCGAGGGGTTACCGGAACCCCCCGGGGAAGTATTGGGCCTATTGGGCCATATTGGAGGAGAGGAGAAAGGCAAGTGACGAGGCGCCCCCCTTGCCCAAACTGAATTGGACTAGGGGAGGGGGGCGGCCCCCCTCTTTCCTTCTCCCTCTCTCTCCCTTCCCCTTTCCCTCTCCGGTGGAAGGAAGGAGGGGGGCCGAATCCTACTTGGACTAGGAGTCCAAGTAGGACTCCCCCCTTGGCCCACCACCTCCTCCCCCCTATATATACGGAGGCGGGGTGGGGGGTGGCACCCCAAAGGCACAATAGACAATCTCTTAGCCGTGTGCGGTGCCGCCCTCCACAGTTCAACACCTCAGTCATATCGTTGTAGTGCTTAGGTGAAGCCATGCGCTGGTAGCTTCATCATCACCGTCACCACGCCATTGTGCTGATAGAACTCTCCCTCGTCCTCAACTGGATCAAGGGCTCGAGGGACATCATCGTGCTAAACGTGTGCTGAACATGGAGGTGACATACGTTCGGTACTTGGATCGGTTGGATCGTGAAGATGTTCGACTACATCAACTGCGTTACAAAACGCTTCCGCTATTGGTCTACGAGGATACGTGGACACACTCTGCCCTCTCGTTGCTATGCATCTCCTAGTTAGATCTTGCGTGATCGTAGGAATTTTTTTGAATTACTACGTTCCCAACAAAATTGGGAAATATACGTGAATAAATTGTAGTAGATTGATAGATGGAACGCCAAACAAAATAAAGTGCAAAAAGGTATTTTTGTATTTTTGGTTTAATAGATCTGAAAATAAAAGGCAAATAAAATAGATCACAAAGGCAAATAATATGGGAAAGAGACCCGGGGTCGTAGGTTTCACTAGTTGCTTCTCTCGAGAAAAATAGCAAACTGTGAGTAAACAAATTACTATTGGTCAATTTATAGAACTTCAAATAATCATGACGATATCCAGGCAATGATCATTATATAGGCATCACGTCCAAGATTCGTAGACCGACTCCTGCCTGCATCTACTACTATTACGCCACACATCGACCGCTATCCAGCATGCATCTAGTGTATTAAGTTGATGGAGAAATGGAGTAATGCAATAAGAACGATGACATGATGTAGACGAGATCTATTTATGTAGAAATAGACCCCATCGTTTTATCCTTAGTAGCAACGATACATATGTGTCGGTTCCCCTTCTATCATTGGGATCAAGCACCATAAGATCGAATCCACTACAAAGCACCTCTTCCCATTGCAAGATAAATAGATCAAGTTGGCCAAAAAACCCAAATATTGGAGAAGAAATACGAGGCTATAAGCAATCATGCATATAAGAGATCAAAGAAGATTCAAATAACTTTCATGGATAAAAAGATAGATCTAATCATAAACTCAAAGTTCATCTGATCCCAACAAACACACCGCAAAAAGAGTTACATCATATGGATCTACAAGAGACCATTGTATTGAGAATCAAACGAGAGAGAAGAAGCCATCTAGCTTCTAACTACGGACCCGAAGGTCTACAAGGAACTACTCACGCATCATCGGAGAGGCACCAATGGAAGTGGTGAACCCCTCCGTGATGGTGTCTAGATTGGATCTGGTGGTTCTGGACTCTGCGGCGGCTGGAATTGATTTTTGTCGACTCCCCTAGGGTTTCTGGAATATTGGGGTATTTATAGAGCAAAGAGCCGTCTCAGGGGGCACTTGAGGTGGGCACAACCCACCGGGGCGCGCCTGGGCCTCCTGGCGCGCCCTAGTGGGTTGTGCTCCCCTCAGATCACCCCTAGGTGCTCCTTCAGCCCATTGGTTGTCTTCTAATCCAAAAAATCCACAAAAAGTTTCGTCGCGTTTGGACTCCGTTTGGTATTGATTTCCTGCGATGTAAAAAACATGCAAAAAACAACAACTCGCAGTTGGCACTATGTCAATAGGTTAGTACCAAAAAATGATATAAAATGACTATAAAATGATTATAAAACATCCAAGAATAATAGTATAAGAGCATGGAACAATAAAAAATTATAGATACGTTGGAGACGTATCACTTCTTCCCCGAGTTTGTCTTTCGGGCTCCGATCCTCCTTGAGCTCGTTCATCTACACATAGTCGATCGAACTCCGGCATAGATTCTTGCCGTCTCCTTTGGGGCAGTTAGGTTAAGGTTTCTTGTCGTCTCACAAGATTAGGTGTCATATGCTTTGGATCATTGCGAGGGCTAAACAGCGACAAATGCATTCCTCCAGGGCGCTGGTCATTGGGGGCACATGCACGAAGACTACTCGACTGCCATCTAGGTCAAGCCAGCTATGTTAAGACATCGATTGACGCCTTTTCTACGAGTTTGTCTTTAATTTGAGCTTCAATCCTCTTCTAGTTTGTCTGTCGAGACATAGTCCACAGAGCTCCAGCGTAGGTTGTCTCCTTGGGGCAGTGAGGTTAGGGTTTCTTGTCATGTGGCATTTTTGGTGTTATGTTAATCCGGTGCTTCAGATCAAAACAACGACAATTGTGCCTTCGGGGCGGTGCTTCTTAGGGGCACATGCATGAAAACTTATCGACAATCATTGACTAGTGTCAAGCCGGCTTTGGTAGAATAGCATTGATAGCAACGTGTCGACAACTCATTCTGACTGCAGTTGGTCGTTTGGTGGTCTTTGAATCTCGATGTATTTTTCATCAAAGGCGCTTTGTACCACTGGCGGACACTCATAATAGACCCGTTCATTAAAAAAGGTTGCATATAGTTATGTCCAAAATCAGAACAAAGATTGACGTCCCTTTATATTTTTTTGCAAACGCCAAGATCATGAATTTTCTAAATTTTGATTTCACTTTATGTTGAAAACAAATACATTTCAAGCTGTGGCTAGCTATTTGAAATGTAAATTATGCATGTTTCACATGTATAACGTGGTAATAAAACAAAATATATGGTGTGCCTCCATTTAGATGTGAATTGCAAAAGCCACACATTACCTCAAATTCAAACCACTTTGTCAATGGATGTAATGTGTTCAAATGCTGCCATCCACATAGCAATTTCAAATGAGTTAGGGCTTGTTCATTCTATATTTTCACCCATGATAATTTGACCTGTGTGGTTGTTCGATTAATCAAGGGCCGGTGACCAGAAGCGAACAATACAAAGTGTGACCTGACACGTATGCCATTTGAAACGATTGTTTTTATATAGAGAAAAAAGAAAACTACTCCATTGTAGGCAGGAGCCTCCGCACTTGCTTCCTAGTGTTGCTTTCTTCACACACTATCATCCTCTACAGATCTAAACACGAAAACGGTGGCCACTCTCTCTCTACTCACCGCGGGTCACAGATCCGGCTGGATACCCTGCACCGGGGAAGGTGAGAAGGTGCAACATTCACGCGGTCGTCATCAGTGATGGCTCTGACCCACTGTTGGCGTGTCCCGATCAGTGTGCCTTGTTGTTCTCTCCCATGCAGCACCGGTCAGGAAGGGCCTCCGACCCGTTCTTCCTCACAGTCGTAGTGTTGGTAGATCCGGCCTCCCGCAGCCCACCGCCCACCTAGCCAATCCCGGCGACCCTCAGGTATAACTTCATTCGAAACCGACGTTGTTGTACTACCACAGCTCCTCGCTGCATGTGTATAATTTTATACTTCCCAGCCTCGCTCGTAAATAAGATCGATCAACTATTCGAAAGCCACCTAAATTTTTACTATTAAGAGGTAAAGTTACATTCAGTCGAATCTAGTACCTGGTTCAAATAGGGGAGAAAGGGTTGGGGTGGGTGGGGGTGGGGGAGTTGTATCCTGAATCTAGGACTTAGTTGTAAGAGGAAAGAATGGGGGTGAAAAGTAGTAGAGACTGGCTATCCAACTGGTCTCTTGGCCTAAGAGGGAAATAAAGGGAAACACAGTACAAACTCGATATAGAACCGATCTATTGGTTGAAAGGAAGACTACATCATCATCGACGACACCGACTCTAACCTGAGCGATGATGACTTTGAATAAGAAGTTGTAGAAGATATCATGGAGTCTGCAACCGAGGAGTATTTTTAGTAGACCACCATATCAGTAGTAGAATTCCACCATGTAAATAGAGTAGTCCGAGCACTTTGCGATAGTTAGACCGATTGTATGACTTGATTGATTAATTGATTGAGTGAAATGATTGTGTTTGTCTCATGTGCATATGGGTAGTGCTTTCTCATTAGACCTCATTCTATTCTAATCTCTCCCCTCTAAACCCCATCAGATTCCTCCGAGACGTGACCCCGGTTTTGCTTTCCCACCAGAGCTCACTCAGTTGATCCAGCAGCAGAATACCCTGATGCAGTTGTTAGTTCAGAACCAAGGAAACAACAACAACAACAATCCACCACCACCACCAGTTGACAACTTAGCCCGATTTTTTAGGTTGCAGCCGCCGGTGCTTTCCAGTAGCACCAAGCCTATAGTAGTAGATGATTGGCTCCGTAGGATTGGAAGGGAGTTAACCACTGCAGGATGTACTGATGCTAAGAAGGTGCGTTTTGCCGCACATCAGTTGGATGGACCAGCAGCATCATGGTGGGAGAATTACACTGTCACCTACCCTATAGCCACAATGACATGCGACCAATTTCAGCAAGCTTTCCGCACAGCCCATGTCTCAACTGGAGCTATGAGTATGAAGAAGCGTGAGTTTCGCAACTTACGCCAGGGGAACCGTACTATGGCTCAGTACGTGGATGAGTTTAGCAAGTTATCTCGCTATGCCCCTGATGATGTGGCCACAGATGCCGCAAAGCAGGAGAAGTTTATGGAAGGGCTGAATGATGAGATGAGTATGTAGTTGATGGTGGCAACATTCACCAACTACTAGGAGTTGG
Source organism: Triticum urartu (assembly GCF_056163025.1). Taxonomy (NCBI): domain Eukaryota; kingdom Viridiplantae; phylum Streptophyta; class Magnoliopsida; order Poales; family Poaceae; genus Triticum; species Triticum urartu. Next base: position 206,268,581 of record NC_141877.1, on the reverse strand, counting down.
TAGATAAGGCTCTTATGATTAAAGGGAAGCAGCAGCAGATTGAGAGCCGTAAGAGGAAGTATGGACAAGGGAGGTATAACTCAGGAGCTCAGCAGAAGCCTCGCCTAACCCCGAACTCGGGAGGACTTGTTCATCACCATGGAGGTCATAACCACACCGGAGGAGGATCGCGTAAACACAATGTGTAACACCCTCGATGCGACTATAGCTCCCACGTGTCGAGGCACGACTTAGAGACATAATCGCATTGAAGGCATATGTCGCAAGTTAGGCAATCTTCACAACATCCCATGTAATATGATAATAAAAGGGGAGATAACATAGTTGGCTTACACTCGCCACGTCAATCAAGTACATAAATAACATTACATCATCCAAAACACTCATGGCCCGACTACGGTGCCAAAATAAAGAGAACCCAACATGCGACAACGGTCCCAATCACCCCCAACTGGGCACCACTACTGATCATCGGGAAAGGAAATGTAGTATCATTGAGAGTCTTCGTCGAACTCCCACTTGAGCTCATACGCGTCTCCTGGAGCGGAATCATCGGGCCCTGCATCTGGTGTAATAGTAATCTGTGAGCCACAGGGACTCAGCAATCTCGCACCCTCACGATCAAGACTATTCAAGCTTATAGGTAAGGCAAGGTAAAATATGAGTGGAGCTGCAGCAAGCGACTAGCAAGTATGGTGGCTAACTTATTCGCAAAAGAGAGCGAGAAGAGGGGGCAAAGCACGAGCGAGAAACTAGAGAATAACCTGCGCAAACATTACTCCAACACCGTGTCCACTTCCTGGACTCCGCCGAGAAGAGGCCATCACAGTAACACACTCAGTTGATTCATTTTAATTAATTAAGGTTCAAGTTATCTACAACCGGACATTAACAAATTCCCATCTGCCCATAACCGCGGGCACGGCTTTCGAAAGTTCAATCCCTGCAGGGGAGTCCCAACTTAGCCCATCACAAGCTCTCACGGTCAACAAAGGAATAGACCTCCTCCCAAGATGTTCCGATCAGACTCGGTATCTTGGTAACTCAAGACACTTCGACAGGTTAAAACAAGACCAGCAACACCGCCCGAATGTGCCGAAAAATCCCGATAGGAGCTGCACATATCTCGTTCTCAGGGCACACTCAGATGAGACTAGCTACGAGTAAAACCAACCCTCAAGTTTCCCCGAGGTGGCCCCACAGGCAGCTCAGCTCGGACCAACACTCAGAGGGAGCACTGGCCCGGGGGGGTTAAAATAAGATGACCCTTGGGCTCCGGTAACCCAAGGGAAAAAGAGGCTAGGTGGCGAATGGTAAAACCAAGGTTGGGCATTGCTGGAAAAGCCTTAATCAAGGCGAACTATCTAGGGGTTCCCATTATAACCCAACCGCGTAAGGAACGCAAAATCCGGGAACATAACACCGATATGACGGAAACTAGGGCGGCAAGAGTGGAACAAAACACTAGGCGAGAGGCCGAGCCTTCCACCCTTTACCAAGTATATAGATGCATTAAGATAACATAGCAATACAATGATATCCCAACAATTAAATAAAAGATGTTCCCAGAAGGAACGGCCTCCAATCTTCACCTGCAACTAGCAACGCTATAAGAGGGGCTGAGCAAAGCGGTAACATAGCCAATCAACGGTTTGCTAGGACAATGGTGGGTTAGAGGTTTGACATGGCAATTGGGAGGCTGACAAGCAAAAGGTAGGCATCATAGCATTGGCATAGCAAAGAGCGAGCAAACTAGCATAGCAAAGATAGTAGTGATTTCGAGGGTATGATCATCTTGCCTGCAAAGCTGTCAGAGTTGACTGGACCCTCAAAAGCAAACTCAACGGGCTCCTCGTTAGCGAACTCGTCTCCCGGCTCTACCCAAACAAGACAAACAAGCAACAAGGATACAATCAACCACGTGCAAGACCAAGCAATATGATGAAATGATGATATGCCATGCAGGATGCGATGCGGGTTGCAAAATGCAAGATATGACAGGAAATGCATGAAGCTGGCCTCAACTTGGAATTCCAAGTGTTCCACTGGAAAGATGAGATGAAATCGCTTGAAAACGATATAAAGAACGCCGGAATCGGAGTTACGGTTTGGAAATGGCAAGCGATTCAAATATGACACCGGTCTGCGATTACAGCAAGTAGGCATCTAAATGAAATGAAATGAACATGCTACAGCACCCAAACATGACAACAAAATACATGGCAGGGATTCACACAAGATGCGTAACAAAAGTCTGGCACTGAGCTACGGCCAAATCATCCATTAACAGGTTCAAACAAGCATGGCAAAAACTCAAATGGTAAAACAGATTTCAGACTTAGTGAAATTGACGCTTGTCTGGAATTTCAGATCATATAGCCCTCTTCAGAGCAGCAAAACAACATGCTACAGGACCTTATTAAGACAAAGAAGAACATGGCATGGAGCTACTCAACAATCTTAACAAAAGTCCCTTAGTGACCTTGAGCCAAAAGGGATCACAAAATATACTAACAAGCACACGAACATAGCAAAAACATAATCAGTTTTCAGACTTAGTGAAAACTGGGACATGCTGAAACATATCTCATGAAGGCATGTTTACGAGCTCGATGCACTCACCACGGTGCAAGTCATGGCACGACAAGCATAAATCCCTCAAGAAGGCACAAAATTCAAGCTAGACATGGCAAGAACAACGGCATAGCATGTACGGATCAACTACAATAGCATCGGCAAAATCGCAAACAAGTTGACGATCTGCCCAGATTCACAACGAAGCAAAAGTAGAGCTCGATTGACTCAAGCTAGGTTGCTCCAAAATTGCAAACAAAGACATGGATGCCTAGAGCACAACAATATTAACAAAACTCCTTTACTGATCCTCCTCAAAAAAGGCACGGATCACTAGGAAACAACAAGAACATATGGCATCATGAACTAAATAAACCCAGACTTAGTGAAAACTACTAAGTCCCTGAAAACAGATTTACCGGGTGCCTCACTTTGCAAGCTTGCACAAGTCACCACACACATCCTAAAAATGCATGGGTTGCACCTCTGGAAAGATAACAAAATCCTTAACAAAACATATGAAGAACTCACGGGCATAGCATGCACACAATAATCATGGCAAAAATGACAAAAGTCTAAGATGAACTAGCAGATCTGACAATTAACTCAAGTAGCCCTCTTCTAACAGCATTTCGGGCATCAAGATGAACTCAAATAAAAATGATGCAATGGAATGAAATGATTTACTCGTCGAGACGAACATTTTGATATGCTATATGCCCAAATCGGAGCTACGGATGCGGAGATATCACAGGTGAAAGTATGCATAAAAATTAGGAGGAGAGGGGAAAAAGTCAACCGCCAGATCTAGGGTTCCTCGCGGGCTCGCCGGGCCGCGCGGAGGAGAGGTGGCGAAGTGCCACGTGTCAGGCGCTGGTTGGCTGGGGCGCAGCGGCGGACGTGTCCGGTCAGGCGGCGGACATGTCCATCGGTGGCGGGGCGATTTAGGGTTTCGGAGAGGGAGAGAGATCCGAATTTCGTGGGGCCTTTATATAGGCATAGAGGGAGCAAGGAGAGTCCAAATGAGGTGCGATTTTCGGCCACGCGATCGTGATCGAACGCTCTAGGACATGGAGCAGAGTTTGGTGGGTTTTGGGCCAAATTGGAGGGGTGTTGGGCTGCAACACACACGGGGCCTTTTCGGTCCCTCGGTTAACCGTTGGAGTATCAAACGAAGTCCAAATGGTACGGAACTTGACAGGCGGTCTACCGGTAGTAAACCAAGGCCGCTTGGCAAGTCTCGGTCCAATATGGAAATGTTTAATCCCCACACACGAAAGAAAGCTAGAATGACCACCGGAGGAGAACGAAGCACCGGAATGCAAAACGGACAACGGGGAAAATGCTCGAATGCATGAGACGAACACATATGCAAATGCAATGCACATGATGACATGATATGAGATGCATGACAAAGACAACAACACACGGAGACAAAACTCGAACCCGAGGAAATAAATATAACTTATCGCCGGAAACGGCAAGAGTTGGAGTACAAATTGGGAAAGTTACATCCGGGGTGTTACACAATGGTTCTAAGAATGGGAATGGGAACGGAGCCAACAACAATCAGAACCGCCCCAATCCAGCCACACCCGCCAAAATAGACCTAAGTCACGTTACTTGCTTTAAGTGCGGGAAGACTGGACACTATGCCACGGAGTGCCCTGAAGGAAAGAATGGAAACGGAAATGGGAGCGCTGGGAAGAAGCCCAATCCATTCAACAAAGGACAAGTGAAACACATTAACGTGGAGGAGGTTGAAGAGCAGCCAGACGCGGTTATAGGTAAGTTTTTGGTTAAGTCATTTACCGCTCTTGTTCTTTTTGATATTGGTGCATCGCATTCATACATGTCAAGGGAATTCGTGGATAAGTTTAAACTACCGACCCAAACCCTTAGGACCCCTCTGTTAGTAAGTTCACCCAGAGCAGAGTATATGGCTAGTCGATGGTGCAACCAGATACCCCTAACCATTGGCACACATGTTTTTCCGTCCGACCTAATTATCTTGGAGTCACAAGGATTGGATGTGATATTAGGCATGGACTGGATGTTAAAGTATGGAGGAAGTATTGACTGTGCTAGTAAGTCGATTTATCTCACCACCCCGGAGGGAAAAAGGATTAAGTATGTATCTAGGCATGTGCCTAGGAGGAGCCAAGTGAATACCCTCATGGGAGTTGTTCAGGAGGAAGTTCCCGCAGTGAAGGATTACCCGGATGTTTTTCCAAAGGAGTTACCAGGCATGCCATCGGATCGAGACATTGAGTTTTTGATAGAGCTATTGCCAGGTATAGGGACAATATCCAAGAGACCCTATCGGATGCCCGCGAATGATCTGGAGGAGATTAAGAAACAGATCAAGGAGTTATTGGAGAAAGTTACATTCGAAGGAGTTCATCACCTTGGGGAGCCCCAATGCTTTTGGTTGAGAAGAAGGATAAATCCCTAAGAATGGTTGTTGATTATCGGGCCTTGAATGAAGTGACGATTAAGAACAAGTACCCACTGCCGATGATCAATGATCTGTTTGACCAGCTACAAGGAGCTAAGGTGTTTTTGAAGATTGATTTGCGATCGGGATACCATCAGTTGAAGATTCGAGAGAAGGATATACCAAAGATAGCATTCACCACACGGTACAGATTATATGAGTATACGGTCATGTCGTTTGGACTGACTAACGCCCCTGCCTATTTCATGAGCATGATGAACAAGGTATTCATGGAGTATTTGGACAAGTTTGTTGTGGTGTTTATTGATGATATAGTGGTATATTCGAAGAATGAAGAGGAGCACAAGGAGCATTTGCGATTAGTTCTCGAGAAACTCAGGGAACACCAGCTGTATGCCAAGTTCAGCAAATGCGAGTTTTGGATGAAGGAAGTCAGATTCCTTGGACATGTTATATCAGGAGAGGGTATAGCAGTAGACCCCAGCAAGGTTCAGTCAGTCACTGAATGGTTGGCACCCACTTTAGTTAGCGAGATCCACAATTTTCTTGGGCTCGCAGGATACTATCGGAGATTCATCGAGAATTTTTCCAAGATTGCAAAGCCAATGACTGAACTATTGAAGAAGGATAGTAAGTTTAAATGGACGGAAGATTGCGAGGCAAGTTTCCAGGAGTTGAAGAAACGTTTGACTACAGCCCCAGTACTGACATTGCCAGATATACATAAGGAATTCCAAGTGTATTGCGACGCCTCTCGCTTAGGACTTGGAAGCGTGCTTATGCAGGACGGGAGAGTTGGTTCGTACGCCTCGCGACAGCTAAAACACCACGAGTTGAATTATGCCACACATGATTTGGAGCTAGCAGCCGTAGTGCATGCATTGAAGACTTGGAGGCATTACCTTATTGCAAATCATTGTGATGTGTACACGGATCATAAGAGTTTGAAGTACATTTTCACGCAGAAGGAGCTGAACCTTAGGCAGAGAAGATGGTTGGAGCTTATAAAGGATTATGACATGAAGCTTCATTATCATCCAGGAAAGGCCAATGTCGTAGCAGACGCCTTGAGCCGGAAGAGCTGTGCTAATACCCTAATAAGCACGGGATTGCCGAAGGAGTTAGCAGAGGATCTCCGGGAACTACATTTGGAAATTGTTCCTAGAGGTTTTGTTGCAACAATGGAGGTACAGTCTACATTGTTGGGAAAGATTCGAGATGCTCAGAAGGATGACAAGGAGATTGCCGGGATAAAGGAGAAAATGAGCAAAGGAAAGGCCAAAGGTTTTCGTGAGCATGAGCACGTTACCTTATGGTTTGAGGACCGAATATACATGCCCAATGACCCAGAGATCAGGAAGTTAATACTTCAGGAGGCTCATGACTCACCCTACTCGATACACCCCGGAAACACCAAGATGTATTTGGATTTGAAGGAACGTTTCTGGTGGACTGGTATGAAGAAGGATATCGCCGAGTATGTAGCCGTATGTGATGTATGTCAGAGAGTGAAGGCAGAGCATCAAAAGCCAGCAGGATTGTTACAGCCTATGCTGATACCCGAATTGAAGTGGGACAAACTTGGCATGGATTTTATCACCGGTTTGCCCAGGACCAAATCAGGATATGATTCTATATGGGTAGTAGTTGATCGCTTGACCAAAGTGGCTCACTTTATCCCATTGAAAACCACATATACAAGTGCGAAGTTGGCCAAGATATATATGTCCAGGATCATATGTCTGCATGGAGTTTCGAGGACCATCGTATCAGGCGGAGGAACACAATTTACCTCAAAGTTTTGGCATCAGCTACACCAGACTTTGGGAACGAGATTGGAGTTCAGTACAGCGTTTCACCCGCAGACGGATGGACAGACCGAGAGAGTCAACCAGATTCTGGAGGACATGTTAAGAGCCTGTGCGCTATATTATGGATCTAGTTGGGATGACAATCTGCCTTACGCAGAGTTCTCATACAACAATAGCTACCAAGCCAGTTTGAAGATGGCACCGTTCGAAGCCCTGTATGGAAGAAGGTGCAGAACACAGTTAATGTGGGATGAAGTTGGAGACCGACAGTTTTTTGGACCAGACTTGATCAAAGAGTCCGAGGAGAAGGTTAAACTGATTCGGGATAGACTGAAGATAGCTCAGTCCAGACAGAAGAGTTATGCAGATTTGAAACGCAAGGAAGTAACCTATGAAATTGTAGATAGAGCATATCTGCGAGTATCACCCTTATGAGGAGTGAAACGTTTTGGAGTTAAGGGAAAGTTAGCCCTGAGATTTGTAGGACCGTATCATGTTTTGGAATGAATGGGAGAAGTTGCCTACAAGTAGGAGTTACCTGAAGGACTGTCAGGAGTTCATGATGTGTTCCACGTTTCACAGTTGAAGAAGTGTCATGCTGAGATGGCCGATATACCGTTAAGAGATACAGTACCCTTGGAGGCAATTCAGTTGGACAGTGATTTGACTTATGAGGAAAAGCCAGTTAAAATTCTTGAGTTTGCCAGCCGAGTCACCCGCGACAAGGTTATCAAGTTTTGCAAAGTTCAGTGGAGTCACCATACCGAGGACGAAGCCACCTGGGAACGAGAGGATGATCTCCGCAAAGACCACCCACACGTATTTTCTAGCCAACCCGAATCTCGAGGGCGAGATTCATCTTAAGGGGGGTACGTTTGTAACATCCCAAATTTTCAATTTGGAATGTTATACATAGATCATCCATGCATATCATATTTTACTGCATTTAGTTTCGTGATCCTTGAAATCCTAAGCAACTCAAGGACCCTCGAGAGAGTTAGGGATTTCCCTGTTTTCATATTTGGGTTTTACCAAATATCAAAACGAGGATATTTGGTTTCAATTATTTTTCTATCCGAAAATATTTCATGTTAAAATATATGAGAGGAGATAATATGACTTCTCCAAAATAAAAGAAATATTGGAGGAGAAATATTAAAATCATTTATTTGATTTTATTTGATTTTTATTTGGATTTTACTTGCATTAGAAAAATTGCACGTTTTCAAAATTGCATTTTAGGGCCAAGAAAATGTTCATCTTGTTCTAAATATTTTATTTAGACGGTGAAAATTTATTTTGGCATTTTTAGATTTTTATTTTATTTTCTAGGATTTATTTTCTGTTCGATGGAATTATTATTTAAAGAAATGTAACGCCCACGATGCGGCTATATCTCCCACGTGTCGGAGCACGACTTAGAGGCATAACCGCATTGTAAGCAATGTCGCAAGTGGGGTAATCTTTACATATCCCATGTACTGAATAAGGAAAGAGGTACAAAGTTGGCTTACAATCGCCACGTCACACAATAGGATAAATATATCATTACAATCATCCAGATACAATCAAGGTCCGACTACGGAACCAAAATAAAGACAACCCCAAATGCATAATGTCCCTGATCGCCCCAACTGGGCACCACTACTGATCGTCTGGAAAAGAAATGTAGTATCATCCTAAATCCTCATCGAACTGCCACTTGAGCTTAGTCGAATCTCCTGGAGCGGTATCATCGGTCCCTGCATCTGGTTTTGGAAGTAATCTATGAGTCACGGGGACTCATCAATCTCACACCCTCGCGATCAAGACTATTTAAGCTTATAGGTAGGGAAAAGGTATGAGGTGGAGCTGCAGCAAGCACTAGCATATATGGTGGCTAACATACGCAAAATAGAGCGAGAAGAGAAGGCAAGGCACGGTCGAGAAACTATGATCAAGAAGTGATCCTAGAACAACCTACGTTCAAGCATAACTCGAGACCGTCTTCTCTTGCCGGACTCCGCCGAAAAGAGACCATCACGGCCACACACTCTGTTGATTCATTTTAATTAAGTTAAGGTTCAGGTTTTCTACAACTGGATATTAACAAATTCCCATCTGGCCATAACCGCGGGCACGGCTTTCGAAAGTTCAAATCCCTGCACGGGTGTCCCAACTTAGCCCATCACAGGCTCTCACGGTCAACAAAGGATATTCCTTCTCCCAAGATAACCCGATCAGACTCGGAATCCTGGTTACAAGACATCTCGACAATGGTAAAACAAGTCCAGCAAAGCCACCCGAATGTGCCGACAAATCCCGATAGGAATTGCACATATCTCATTCTCAGGGCACACCGGATAAGCAATCCGTACAACTATAACCAACCCTCGAGTTTCTCCGAGGTGGCGCTGCAAGGGGCTCTAGTTTGGACCAACACTTAGAGGAGCACTGGCCCGGGGGTTTTAAATAAAGATGACCCTTGAGTCCGCGGAACCCAAGGGAAAAGAGGCTAGGTGGCAAATGGTTAAAACAATGTTGGGCATTGCTGGAAGAGTTTTTAATTCAAGGTGAACTGTCAAGGGGATCCCATTATAACCCAACCGTGTAAGGAACGCAAAATCGAGGAACATAACACCGGTATGACGGAAACTAGGGCGGCAAGAGTGGAACAAAACACTAGGAATAAGGTCGATCCTTCCACAACAATAATAATAAACATGTTCCAACAAGGAATAAACTCCAATCTTCACCTGCAGCTAAGAACGCTATAAGAGGGGCTGAGCAAAGTGGTAACATAGCCAAACAACGGTTTGCTAGGACAAGGTGGGTTAGAGGTTTGACATGGCAATATGAGAGGCATGATAATAAAGTGGTAGGTATCGTAGCATAGGCATAGCAATAGAGCGAGCATCTAGCAAGCAAAGATAGAAGTGATTTTGAGGGTATGGTCGTCTTGCCTGCAAAGTTCTCCGAGTTGACGTTAGATTGATCCTCGTAAGCATACTCAACGGGTTCCTCGATCACGTACTCATCTCCCGTCTCTACCCAAAGCAAGAACACAAGCAAAGGGAGACACAATCAACCACAGTGCAATGCGCAAGCACCATGATGCAAAACATGGCATGATATGCGGGATGTGATATGCGATGCATATGCATGTCTTGGAAAGGAAAGATTGAACCTGGCCTCAACTTGGAAAACCAAGAGTACCTCTGGAAAGATGAGTTGATTTCGGTCGAAATCGATATAAAGATCACCGGAATCGTATGCACGGTTTGCAAATGACAAGAAAAACAAATATGGCACCGATCTGCGATTAACAGCACGAGGCCATCTAAATGCATCAAGAACAACAAGCTACTACGCTCTAACATAACAACAAAGCACATGGAACTGATCCACACAAGATGTTTGACAAAAGATGAACACTGAGCTACGGCTAATTCACTCAATAGTAGGTTCAAACAAGCATGGAAAAAGTGCAAAAGATATCAGGTTACAGACTTGGTGAAAATAACATGTCAGGAATTTAACATCAGGAAGCAATGTTTAGAGCAAGATAACAACATGCTACAGGAACACAACATGGCAAAGCAAGGCATGGCATGAAGCTACTGAAAGAATACAACAAAAGTCCCTTACTGACCATAAGCCAAAAGGGATCAGAAAATACAATGGCATCCATGTGAACATAGCAAGTTTCGTTAACAGATTCAGAACATGGCAAAACAGATTCACGTAGGCATGTTTACGAGCTCGATGCACTCAACACAAGGCATTGCTTGACAAACTAAGCACACACCCAGAAAGTATACATGGCATATAAGCTAAATATGGCAAGAATAACCTCATAGCATGCAAGGATAAACTACAACAACCTCGGCAAAAATGCTTAACACGTAAACATTCAGCCAGGAACATTTTATAGCAAAAGTAGAGCTCGATTGAGTCAAGCTAGGGTGCTCCATAATTGCAAACAAAGATATGGATGGATATATCACAACAATATCTCCAAAACATCCTTATTGAACATGCTCAAAAGAGGCATGGATCACTCTGTAGCAACAAGAATACATGGCATAAAAATATAATCAGGAAAATGACTTAGAAGATTTCTAAGTCCCTGAAATCAGCAACATTACGAGAGCTACTTTGCATGCTTGTGCTAGTCACCACAAAGATCACAAAAATACATGGCATACACCCCTGTAAACACGGCATGGCATACTTCAAAACACATGAAGGGCTCAAGTTCATAGGAGGCACACATTAAACATGGCAAAAATGACAAATGTCCAAACTCTGCTAAGAATCTGGAACTAACATTGCATAGCACTCTTGCAACAGCATTTAGGGGATCAAGATGAACACAAATGAACATGATGCAATGGAATGAACTGAAGTACACATCGAGACGAACAATTTGATATGCTACACTCCCAAAACGGAGCCACGGGTGCAGAGTTATGGCATGATGAAAAACGCTAAAAATGCTGGGGACTTAGTAGAAAAATTAGGTCAACCTCCCAGATCTGGATCTAGGGTTCGTGCACGCTTTACGAGGTTCATTGGATCCTCTCATCGGAATAGTACTTGGGGGCGCCGGGGTTGGAGTCGTCGGCCGGAGAGGTCGAGGGCGTCGCCGGAGTTGGCCGGATCCGGGGTCGGGGCAGCGCGGCGGCGAGGTAGAGGACCGCGGCGCGGCTAGGCGAGGAGGAGCGGCGACCGGGCGGCAGCGGCGGCGTTCGCCGGCGTCGAGGCGGGCGAGGCGAGGCGGCACCAGCGCGGGCGAGGGAGAGCGGGGCGGCGCTGGGCGGCGCTGTGAGCCGGGCTCAGGGAGGCGGCAACTGGACCCGGGGGCCCGCTACGGGCCTTGGCGGGCCGGCGGCGGAGAGGACGGCGGCGGGACACATGGCGGCGGGGGATTCATCGGGCGGAGCCGGGCGAACGCGGCCTGGCGGTTTGTGTCCGGCGGCGCGAGGAGAGGGAAAGGGTTAGGGTTAGGGTGGAAATGATCCGAGAATTTCGGTGGAGGTGCCTTTTTATAGGTAGAGGGAGCTAGGAGGCTCCAAATTGAGCACGGTTTGCGGCCACACGATCGTGATCGAATGACCGAGATGATGGAGGGGGTTTAGGTGGGTTTTGGGCCACTTTGGAGGGGTGTTGGGCTGCAACACACACGAGGCCTTTACGGTTCCTCGGTTAACCGTTGGAGTATCAAACAAAGTCCAAATGGCACGAAAGTTGACAGGCGGTCTACCGGTAGTAAACCAAGGCTGCTTGGCAAGTCTCGGTCCAATCCGAGAACGTTTAATACCCGCACACGAAAAGAGGTAAAAGGGGATACCGGAGGACAAAGGAGCGTCGAAACGCAAAACAGACAATGGGGAAAATGCTCGGATGCATGAGACGAACACGTACGCAAATGCGATGCACATGATGACATGATATGAGATGCATGACAAAGACATAAGCACACGAGGACGAAACCCGACAACGAGGAAATATCGTAACTTAGTGCCGGAAATGGCAAGAGTTGGAATACAAGTATGGCAGGTTACATACGGGGTGTTACAACACTCCACCACTACGAAAGGATCTCGTCCTGAGATCTAGGACTGGAAAAACTCCGGGTACTCAGAACAGAGGTAGTCCTCGCATTCAAAGATGGCTTCACGGTCGGAATGATGTGACCACTTCACTTTCAGGAATTTGATAGACTTGTTGCGAGTCTTGCGCTCAGTTTCTTCAAGAATAGCAACGGGGCGCTCATGATAAGACATGTCTTCTTGGAGATCAATCTCTTAAAAGTTGATGGTGCGGTCAGGAGTCTTGAAACACTTGCGAAGCTGAGACACATGAAACACGTCGTGCACATTTGCAAAGTTGGACGGAAGCTGAAAGGATCGAGAAGAGGTGTCTAGAGGGGGGGGTGATTAGACACTAAGTGCTAAAAGTTACAGTTTTTAACTTCTTTAAGTTGAAGTGGAGTTTTGGCACAAGTTTAACAAACACAATACATATCAAGCAAGCATGCAAAGAGTATATGAGCAGCGGAAAGTAAAGCATGCAACTTGCAAGAATGTAAGGGGAAGGGTTTGGAAAATTCAAACGCAATTGGAGAAACGGATGTTTTTGTCGTGGTTCCGATAGGCGGTGCTATCGTACATCCACGTTGATGGAGACTTCAACCCATGAAGGGTAACGGTTGCACGAGTCCACGGAGGGCTCCACCCACGAAGGGTCCACGAAGAAGCAACCTTGTCTATCCCATCATGGCCATCGCCCACGAAGGACTTGCCTCACTAGCGGTAGATCTTCACGAAGTAGGCGATCTCCTTGCCCTTACAAACTCCTTGGTTCAACTCCACAATCTTTGTCGGAGGCTCCCAAGTGACACCTAGCCAATCTAGGAGACACCACTCTCCAAGAAGTAACAAATGGTGTGTTGATGATGAACTGCTTGCTCTTGTGCTTCAAATGATAGTCTCCCCAACACTCAATTCTCTCTCACAGGATATGAATTTGGTGGAAAGAGGATTTGAGTGGAAAACAACTTGGGGAAGGCGAGAGATCAAGATTCATATGGTGGGAATGGAATATCTTGGCCTCAACACATGAGTAGGTCGTTCTCTCTCAGAAAATGTGTATTGGAAGTGTAGGTATGTTCTGATGGCTCTCCCAACGAATGAAGAGTGGGTGGAGGGGTATATATAGCCTCCACACAAAATCTAACCGTTACACACAATTTACCAATCTCGGTGAGACCGAGTTGAGAAACTCGGTCGGACCGATTTAGCAAACCTAGTGACCGTTAGGGTTTTCGGTTGGACCGACTAGATCAACTCGGTGGAACCGATGTGCTAGGGTTAGGGTAAAACCAAAACTCAGTTTGACCGATTACTCAAACTCAGTGGGACCGATTTGGGTAATAAGCGAAACAGAGAGTTGGCCAAGCAAACTCGGTGGGGCCGATTGCATATCTTGGTGGGACCGAAAATATTGCAACAGGTAACAAAGAGTTTGCAAGCCCATCTCGGTGAGACCGAGATCCCATCGGTGAGACCTAACTGATTAGGGTTTCTGGCAGTGGCTATGTCAACTGAACTCGGTGGCTCCGGATAGAAAGAATTGGTGGGGCCGAGTTTGACTTTTGGTTCAGGACATATTTGGAAGTGAGAAAGTGGTTGAGGGCTTTCGAGCATATCACTAAGCACTTTGAGCAAGCAAGTCATTAAGCAACACCTCATCCCTTCTTAATAGTATTGGCTTTTCTATAGACTCAATGTGATCTTGGATCACTAAAATAGAAAATGTGGAGTCTTGAGCTTGGAGCTTGAGCCAATCCTTTGTCCTTAGCATTTTGAAGGGGTTCCACATCCTCTAGTCCATGCCACTTCATTGTTGAACTTATCTGAAACATACTAGGTAAAAGTGTTAGTCCAACAAGAGATATGTTGTCATTAATTACCAAAACCACCTAGGGAGCACTTGTTCTTTCAATCTCCCCCTTTTTGGTAATTGATGGCAACATACATCAAAGCTTTAGATAAAGATATAGAGAGTAGCAAGTAAAGCTTTGGAAAGACATGTAACAATCATAGGCTCCCCCTACATGTATGCAATCATGTGAATATGGTATATAGAAGCATGTGAGAGCATAACCATGACAGGATAGCAATGTGTTACATGTATCTTGGCTATATGCATCAGAGCAAGTGATGAAAATATGAGAAATGTACCTTCATGCCCATGAGTCCTTCTTGCAAATAGTATGTACATCAGCAAGAATTTCTCATACACATGACCATGATGCATATACTTACCTTGTGGTCTTGAGTTGCCTAGGATGGGATGAACCTGCGTAAACAAGGTTAGATAACACAGATGCCCCTACTAGCTAGAGCAAACAAAAGAAACCACAAGAGTACCAAGACTAGGATGACATGTAGAGTGACTACAGAGTACCACGATAGATATTGACATGTCCCCAAAGAGAAAGATATGCAATGAATTTAATGAATTTCTTTCCCTTGGATGTCTTGCTCCCCCTGAATCTAGCATGGAATGCTGGGAGAAGATAGGGAACAGAAAAACAGAGCTCAAGGAAACAAATGAACAGAGTTAATGCAAATAAGCACATATGAACATGTCTTTCCCCCAAGAAGACATGTGGCATCTCTCCTCTTGAACATCAAGCATCTGGGATCCTTGCAGATTACTCTTTCCTGGAGTATTCCCTCCCCTAGAGATCTCTCCCGCTAGAGATATGATTAAGCTTTTATGTGATCTCTCTCCCCCTTTGACATCAATTTACAAGAAGGGTCTTCTGGAATTTGTTGTGAATGGGTTCAGTCCTTGAATCACAGTACAAAGAATTAAGGTAAATGTGATGCTTGCAAAGGACAAGATTCATTGAGTGGAGCTGGGTCAAGAATAAAGCAGGAATAAGTGGCAAAATGTTTTTCCTGTAGTGAAATCGGTGTCACCAGCTGGATGCTTCGGTTGCCCCGAAAACCTTCAGCTAGACCAGAATCATGAAACCGGTGGAACCGAGTTCATCACAGAGAAAAACACTTGTCACCTCAGCTCGCTAGACAAATAAGATCTCACAAATATTTGCAATGAATTTGATGCAGAAAATGCAGAGCAAAAAACAAAGAAAAGAAACTAAAAGGTCTAGATGAAGTTTGAAAGAGGAAACAAATATGCACGAAACAAGTGCTAGAACACAGAAAAGAACACAAGAGAACTTCATCTAGAGTTGGTCGGTGACAAAGTCACCTATGTTAGAGTACATTGACTTAGGAGTCAAGTGAGATCACTTGATCATAGGTCGTACTCATCGTTTAGGCTCAAAATGGGTTTACCATTTTTCGTTTAAGTATCTTGATGTATTCACATCTTGTCGAGTTTGCTTTGACTCATGACTTGTAGTAAAGCTACTGTAAGATGGAATAACATACCTTGGGTGGCAGTGTTGATCTTGATCATGTAGTTGAACTTGTGTGGGTTTCTCAAGGTTGATGTAGCCCATCAAGAGTTGGGAGCACCCTTTGGATTTTGAGTTCATCTACCTACATGGGTTAGTTTTCACAAGGAAGAGCACTTGTGTATCCAACATGACAATCATGAAACTCAACATAGAATTTGTCAAAGGATATGTTTGAAAGGTTTCGTGCTTCCTTGTCATCAACCACCATTGTGTAGAGACTTGGTGATGTAGAGATTGCTCAAGATGTGAGTGAGTTGCAATCTAATAGAATTAGATACGTCCAAGTACCTACAAGGGTTAGATAACATGCAAGATGCAAATATTCAAGACATAATATAATCATCGAAATATCAAGTGATTAGTCATGAGCTCAAGTCTTGCATGTATCCAATGGAGTTCCTACTACAAGTTTGAAGCATCAATGATGTTCAATTCACCTCTTAACCTGCAAAACACTTTCTCATCAAGTGGTTTAGTGAATATATCCGCTAATTGCTTATCAGTGCGAACATGCTTAAGGTTTATGTCACCCTTAGCAACGTGATCTTGAATGAAATGATGACGAACTTCAATATGCTTAGTTTGAGAGTGTTGCACGGGATTGTGAGCAATCTTGATAGCACTTTCATTGTCACAAAGTAATGGAACATGTTTCACATATATCCCATAATCTTTAAGAGTCTGGGTCATCTAGAGTAATTGAGCACAACATGAACTAGCGGCAATGTATTCCGCTTCAGGGGTGGATAAGGATACCGAGTTTTGTTTCTTGGAAGATCAAGACACAAGAGATCTACCAAGGAATTGACAAGTACCCGAAGTGGACTTCCTATCAACCTTGTCACTGGCATAGTCCAAGTCGGAGTAGCCAACAAGATCAAAGGAAGCTCTCTTTGGATACCAAATGCCAAAATTTGGTGTATGTATTAAGTATCTCACTATCCTCTTCACGGCCTTAAGATGACATTCCTTAGGAGCAGCTTGATATCGTGCACAC
This sequence comes from Triticum urartu, assembly GCF_056163025.1. NCBI lineage: Eukaryota > Viridiplantae > Streptophyta > Magnoliopsida > Poales > Poaceae > Triticum > Triticum urartu. The sequence goes on along the minus strand of NC_141877.1, from coordinate 206,251,761 downwards.
ATGCACACACTTAACATGATATCGGGACATGAACCACATAGATATAATAATGAACCAATCATAGAGCGATAAACTTTTTGATGAACCGGTTCACTATCTTTGGTCAAATCAAGATGTCCACTAGTAGGCATGGGTGTAGTCATACCTTTGCATTCTTGGATATTGAACTTCTTGAATAAGTCCTTGGTGTACTTCGTTTGAGATAAAAATGTGCCTTCCTTAGTTTGCTTGATTTGCAAACCAAGAAAGAATTTGAGTTCACTCATCATAGACATCTCAAACTTCTCTGACATTAGCTTCCCAAACTTTTCACTAAAATGAGGGTTAGTTGATCCAAATATAATATCATCAACATAAATTTGGCATACAAATAGTTCTCCATTAACCCTTTTAATAAAAAGAGTAGAATCTATTTTTCCAATTTCAAAGCCTTTTTCAGTAAGGAACTTGGTCAAGCATTTATACCATGCTCTAGGAGCTTGTTTAAGACCATAAAGGGATTTGTGAAGTTTGTAGACATGATTAGGTTTCTTAGGATTGACAAAGCCGGGAAGTTGCTTAACACAAACTTCCTCCTCAATTTCACCATTTAGAAAAGCACTTTTAATGTCCATTTGGTACAAAGTGATATCATGGTGATTAGCATAAGCAAGTAATATGCGAATGGACTCAAGTCTAGCAAAGGGAGCATATGTCTCACCATAGTCCATAACTTCGACTTGTGTGTAGCCTTGGGCGACGAGACGTGATTTTTTGCGAACCACTTGTCCATCTTCATCTTGCTTGTTGCGAAATACCCATTTGGTACCAATGATGTTGTGGTTGTTGTCGGGCTTCTCGACCAATGTTCACACTTGATTTCTCTCAAATTTGTGTAGCTCTTCATGCATAGCGTTTATCCAATCCGGATCTTCCAATGCTTCTTCAACCTTCATAGGTTCAATGCGAGAGATGAATGAATAGTGTTCACAAAAGTTAGCTAAATGAGTTTTTGAGCGAGTGATTCTCCCGGTTTGGATATCATTGTAGATTTGCTCCACGGGATGATATTTAGCAATTCTTGCTCGAACTCGTGAAAGCTTTTGCTTAGGTCTTTGTTGAACATCTTCTTCATCTTGTTCTTCTTCTTGGCCTTCTTCATTGTTAGCGTTGTCGTTCTCTTGTCGTGGTGGAGAAGTAGGTTGTTGACGTTCGTCTTGGTGCACTTCCCCGTTTTCTTCATCTTGGTATGTCCCACTCGTGGATGCTTCCGTATCAATTCTTGGTTCAGCTTGTCGTGAGGTAGAAGCTTCCACTTGGATGGATGAGGTACTCTCCTTTATCTCCATTGGAAGAATCTTGCCAATAGAAAAGTCTTGGATTGCTTCCGAGGGTTCTTTGTCTCCTACATCAATTGGCAATTGCTCTACTTGCGAGCCGTTAGATTCATCAAACTTCACATCTACCATTTCTTCAACCTTTTGGGTGAAATTGTTGTAGACACGGTATGTGTGAGAGTTTGAGCCATAACCAAGTAGGAAACATTCATGAGACTTAGGAGCAAATTTGGAACGAAGATGCTTATCAAGAATGTAGCACTTTGAGGCGAAAACTCGAAAGTATCCAACTTGGGGTTTGTTACCGGTGAGGAGCTCGTATGACGTCTTGCCGAGTAGATTGTGAAGATACAAGCGATTTGTTGCATGACAAGCTGTCTCTACCGCTTCCGCCCAAAAGTGTTTTGGCATCTTGTACTCATCAAGCATCGTTCTTGCCATCTCGATAAGAGTCCGGTTCTTCCTCTCAACAACTCCATTTTGTTGAGGTGTGTACGTAGCCGAGAACTCATGTGCGATCCCTTCTTCATCAAGAGAGGTGTCCACATTTGCGTTCTTGAACTCCGTTCCATTGTCGCTCCGAACCTTCTTGATCTTCATGTCAAATTGATTTTGGGCCTTCCTAGCAAAGTTTTTGAAGATCTTTTGGACCTGCGATTTGTCATCAAGAAAGAACACCCACGTAAATCTTGAAAAATCATCAACTATGACTAGACCAAATGAGTTACCACCGAGACTCTTGTAGGCATTTGGACCAAAAATATCCATGTGAAGTAGCTCGAGTGGTCTTCTTGTGGTCATGATGTTCTTAGTGCGATGAATTCCTCCAACTTGTTTCCCTGCTTGACAAGCACTACAAAGTCTATCCTTGTCAAATATGACATCATTAACGCCAAGGATATGATTTCCTTTAATGAGTTTGTCAAGGTTTCACATGCCCACATGGCCTAGCCTTCTATGCCACAACCAGCCTTTAGAAGATTTAGCAATTAAGCAAGATTTAGGTTGAGCCTTTTTAGTGAAATCAACAATGTAAAGATCTCCTATACGTATACCGGTAAAAACCATTTTATTATTATCTCTACGAAACACTTGGCAGTCTACTTCAGTAAATAGGACATTGAAACCGAAATCAGCAAGTCTAGATACTGAAAGTAAGTTGTAGCCAAGAGATTAAACGAGCATGACATTTTGTATGGAGCTATCATGTGAGATGGCCATCTTACCAAGGCCAACCACCTTACCCTCTGAATTATCACCAAAAGTGACATACTTTCGAGGGCCGTCATTTTCAGCAAGCTCACGGAACATGTCTTTATCTCCGGTCATATGATCAGTACATCCACTATCAAGGACCCATTCCTTTCCTCCAGCCATGTAGCCGCGAAGATTTGCCATAAGACCAAAGTGTCGCATTGCATCACCGAGATCATAGTCACTATCATCATCATCCTCATCAGAGTATCCATGTTCAACATCATCTTGTGGTTGATCAATTCCTAGAGAGGGTAATTCATTAGATAAATGATCATTTCTATAGTTATCTTTATGAATTCTAATAGCTCTGGAAATGATATTGCTAATGATTCCAACGTCTCCTTTGGCACTCGTAAGATTAGTAAGCTCAAATAAGTAGTCACCAAATTTGGGATCATTGGAACTCATCTTAATCAAGGCAATAGACTTATGGAGAATTTCATCTAGATCTTTCAAGGAATAATTTGGAAAGAGTTCCTCAAGAAATTTCCATATGGTGTAGGCACACTTAAGAGTCGGCAAATATCCAATCAAGTTTCTAGGCAAGCCTCTAGTGATAAGATTAACAGTTCTAAGATTGTGAATCATGCCAATTGACTCATCAAGGGTAGGATGCATGGGATCAACATGAGGTGCACAAGGGCTAGCAATATACTTGTTCAAGTGATATTCATTGAAAATCTCAAGCATTTCATTTTTCCACTCATGAAAATAATCTCCATCAAGAATAGGCACTCTACGTCTAAGACTCCCCAAAGTAGACTCATCCATCTTCCTCCAATGGTGTTTAAACCAAGGCAATAGAGACCAAAGCTCTGATACCAATTGAAAGGATCGAGAAGAGGTGTCTAGAGGGGGGGGTGATTAGACACTAAGTACTAAAAGTTGTAGTTTTTAACTTCTTTAAGTTGAAGTGGAGTTTTGGCACAAGTTTAACAAACACAATACATATCAAGCAAGCATGCAAAGAGTATATGAGCAGCGGAAAGTAAAGCATGCAACTTGCAAGAATGTAAGGGGAAGGGTTTGGAAAATTCAAACGCAATTGGAGACACGGATGTTTTTGTCGTGGTTCCGATAGGCGGTGCTATCGTACATCCACGTTGATGGAGACTTCAACCCATGAAGGGTAACGGTTGCACGAGTCCACGGAGGGCTCCACCCACGAAGGGTCCACGAAGAAGCAACCTTGTCTATCCCATCATGTCCATCGCCCACGAAGGACTTGCCTCACTAGCGGTAGATCTTCACGAAGTAGGCGATCTCCTTGCCCTTACAAACTCCTTGGTTCAACTCCACAATCTTTGTCGGAGGCTCCCAAGTGACACCTAGCCAATCTAGGAGACACCACTCTCCAAGAAGTAACAAATGGTGTGTTGATGATGAACTGCTTGCTCTTGTGCTTCAAATGATAGTCTCCCCAACACTCAATTCTCTCTCACAGGATATGAATTTGGTGGAAAGAGGATTTGAGTGGAAAACAACTTGGGGAAGGCGAGAGATCAAGATTCATATGGTGGGAATGGAATATCTTGGCCTCAACACATGAGTAGGTAGTTCTCTCTCAGAAAATGTGTATTGGAAGTGTAGGTATGTTCTGATGGCTCTCCCAACGAATGAAGAGTGGGTGGAGGGGTATATATAGCCTCCACACAAAATCTAACCGTTACACACAATTTACCAATCTCGGTGAGACCGAGTTGAGAAACTCGGTCGGACCGATTTAGCAAACCTAGTGACCGTTAGGGTTTTCGGTTGGACCGACTAGATCAACTCGGTGGAACCGATGTGCTAGGGTTAGGGTAAAACCAAAACTCAGTTTGACCGATTACTCAAACTCAGTGGGACCGATTTGGGTAATAAGCGAAACAGAGAGTTGGCCAAGCAAACTCGGTGGGGCCGATTGCATATCTTGGTGGGACCGAAAATATTGCAACAGGTAACAAAGAGTTTGCAAGCCCATCTCGGTGAGACCGAGATCCCATCGGTGAGACCTAACTGATTAGGGTTTCTGGCAGTGGCTATGTCAACTGAACTCGGTGGCTCCGGATAGAAAGAATTGGTGGGGCCGAGTTTGACTTTTGGTTCAGGACATATTTGGAAGTGAGAAAGTGGTTGAGGGCTTTCGAGCATATCACTAAGCACTTTGAGCAAGCAAGTCATTAAGCAACACCTCATCCCTTCTTAATAGTATTGGCTTTTCTATAGACTCAATGTGATCTTGGATCACTAAAATAGAAAATGTGGAGTCTTGAGCTTGGAGCTTGAGCCAATCCTTTGTCCTTAGCATTTTGAAGGGGTTCCACATCCTCTAGTCCATGCCACTTCATTGTTGAACTTATCTAAAACATACTAGGTAAAAGTGTTAGTCCAACAAGAGATATGTTGTCATTAATTACCAAAACCACCTAGGGAGCACTTGTGCTTTCAGAAGCTCAAGTTGATAGGCGAGGTCGCCTCTTTTGCCAATTATCTTGAAAGGACCCACGTATCTAGGGGAAAGCTTCCCTTTGATACCAAAGCGACGAGTACCTTTCATTGGAGAGACGCGGAGGTAGACATGGTCTCCGATCTCGAAAGCCAAGTCACGATGCTTGCTATCATAGTAACTCTTCTGGCGCGATTGCGCGGCTTTGAGATTTTCACGAATGACTTTGCACATTTCTTCAGCCTCTGTGATCAAGTCATTGCCAAGAAGTTGACGTTCAACAGTCTCTGACCAGCTAAGAGGAGTACGACACTTCCTCCCATAGAGAATCTCGAAAGGGGCCTTGCTCAAACTCGCTTGGAAGCTGTTGTTGTAGGAGAACTCGGTATATGGAAGACAATCTTCCCACTTCATACCGAAAGAAATGACACAAGCCCTGAGCATATCTTCAAGAATTTGATTGACTCGCTAGACTTGGCCACTGGTTTGAGGATGAAAGACTGTACTGAAACGAATGTTGGTGCCCATGGCATTCTGAAAAGAATCCCAGAACTTAGAGGTGAAGATGCTCCCACGATCTGAAGATATCAATTGCGGAATGCCGTGCAGAGAGACAATCCTGGAGGTATATAGCTCTGCCAACTGAGCTGCTGTGAAAGATTCTTTGATAGGAAGAAAATGAGCCACTTTAGTGAGCTTGTCGATGACAACGAAGATAGCATCATTGCCAAGCTTGGACTTGGGAAATCCAGTCACGAAGTCCATCTCAATATGGTCAAACTTCCATTCTGGAATGGCTAGAGGTTGGAGGAGACTAGCTGGTCGTTGGTGTTCTGCTTTCACTCTTCTGTAGACATCACATTCATTCACGAACAGAGCAATCTCGCGCTTCATTCGAGTCCACCAATACGACTGCTTGAGGTCCTGGTACATCTCTGTACTTCCAGGGTGAATAGAGAGGAGTGAATTGTGAGCCTCGTTCATAATGACTTTATGAAGGTCACCCTTAGGAACAACAATGTGACCCTCGAAAAATAGAGTATCCTTGTCATCAAGACGATAGCACTTGTACTTGGGTTGACTCTTGGCAATCCCAATCTTCACCTTCTTCACCATAGCATCAAGAAGTTGAGCCTCACAAATCTGATCTTCCAAAGTAGGAGAGACTTGGAGGTTGGCAAGGAATCCTTGAGGAACAACTTGGAGATTGAGTTTGCGGAAAGCTTCACAAAGCTCCGGTTGGTAGGGCTTGAGAATCAAACTGTTGCAGTAAGCCTTCCTGCTCAATGCATCAGCAATTACATTGGCCTTGCCTGGAGTATATTCAATACTCGGATTATACTCTTGAATTATTTTGACCCAACGAGTCTGCCTGAGGTTGAGGTTTGGCTGAGTGAAGATGTACTTGAGACTCTTGTGATCAGTGAAGATGTCCACTTTCCTTCCCAACAAGAGATGTCTCCATGTTAAAAGAGCACGGACATCTACCGCCAACTCGAGGTCATGAGTTGGGTAGTTCCTTTCATTGGGCTTCAACTAGCAAGAGGTATAGGCCACAACTTTCTTCTCTTGCATCAATACTACACCGAGACCTTGAAGGGGAGCATCATAGAAGACCTCGAACGGTTTGGATTCATCAGGAGGAGTCAGAACTGGAGGAGTGACTAACTTCTCTTTGAGGGTGTTGAAAGCAATGTCACATTCAGGAGACCAAACGTACTTCACATGCTTCTGGAGAAGGTTGGAAAGAGGCTTCGCGATCTTAGAGAAGTTCTCAACGAACCTTCGACAATAGCTTGCAAGCCCAAGGAAGGTGCAGAGTTGCTTCACATTCTGAGGTGGTTCCCAATTCACAATTGCAGACACCTTCTCAGGATTAACAGCTATGCCCTTGGCGGAGATGATATGCCCAAGGTAGAGAACCTCATCGAGCCAAAACTCGCACTTTGAAAACTTCGCATACAACTGATGTTCTCTAAGTTTATCCAGCACCAATCTCAAGTGCTTGGCATGATCCTCTTTGTTCTTGGAAAAGACCAAAATGTCATCGAGGTAGACCAAGATGAAGTCATTTGTATAAGCGTTGAAGATGAAGTTCATCATGCGAGAGAATGTTGGAGGAGCACTGACAAGGCCGAAACACATGACAGTGTATTCATATGAACCATAGCTTGTTCTGAATGCTGTCTTGCGGATATCTTCTTCACGAATGCGAATCTGATGATAGCCCATACAGAGGTCAAGCTTGGAGAATACTTGAGCACCTTTGAGTTGTAACACGCATGATGCGGCTATATCTCCCATGTGTCGAAGCACGAGTTAGAGGCATAACCGCATTGTAAGCAATGTCGCAAGTGGGGTAATCTTTACACATCCCATGTACTGAATAAGGAAAGAGGTACATAGTTGGCTTACAATCGCCACGTCACACAATAACATAAATATATCATTATAATCATCTAGATACAATCAAGGTTCGACTACGGAACCAAAATAAAGACAACCCCAAATGCATAATGTCCCCAATCGCCCCAACTGGGCACCACTACTGATCGTCTGGAAATGAAACGTAGTATCGTCCTGAGTCCTCATCGAACTCCCACTTGAGCTCAGTTGAATCTCCTGAAGCGGTATCATCGGTCCCTGCATCTGGTTTTGGAAGTAATCTGTGAGTCACGGGGACTCAGCAATCTCACACCCTCGCGATCAAGATTATTTATGCTTATAGGTAGGGAAAAGGTATGAGGTGGACCTGCAGCAAGCACTAACATATATGGTGGCTAACATACGCAAAAGAGATTGAGAAGAGAAGGAAAGGCACGGTCGAGAAACTATGATCAAGAAGTGATCCTAGAACAACCTACGTTCAAGAATAACTCGAGACCATGTTCTCTTCTCGCACTCCGCCGAAAAGAAACCATAACGGCCACACACTCTGTTGATTCATTTTAATTAAGTTAAGGTTCAGGTTTTCTACAACCGGACATTAACAAATTCCCATATGCCCATAATCGCGGGCACGGCTTTCGAAATTTCAAATCCCTGCAGGGGTGTCCCAACTTAGCCCAGCACAAGCTCTCATGGTCAACGAAGGATATTCCTTCTCCCAAGACAACCCGATCAGACTCGGAATCCCGGTTACAAGACATCTCGACAATGGTAAAACAAGTCCAGCAAAGCCACCCGAATGTGCCAACAAATCCCAATAGGAGCTGCTCATATCTCGTTCTCAGGGCACACCAGATAAGCAATCCGTACAACTATAACCAACCCTCGAGTTTCCCTGAGGTGGCGCTGCAAGGGGCTCTAGTTTGGACCAACACTCATAGGAGCACTGGCCCGGGGGTTTAAAATAAATATGACCCTTGAGTCCGCGGAACCCAAGGGAAAAGAGGCTAGGTGGCAAATGGTAAAACCAATGTTGGGCATTGCTGGAAGAGTTTTATTCAAGGCGAACTGTCAAGGGGTTCCCATTATAACCCAACCGTGTAAGGAACGCCAAATCAAGGAACATAACACCGGTACGATGGAAACTAGGGCGGCAAGAGTGGAACAAAACACCAGGCATAAGGCCAAGCCTTCCAACCTTTACCAAGTATATAGATGCATTAAAATAGATAAGATATAATAATGAAATCCCAACAATAAACATGTTCCAACAAGGAACAAACTCCAATCTTCACCTGCAGCTAACAACTCTATAAGAGGGGCTGAGCAAAGCGGTAACATAGCCAAACAATGGTTTGCTAGAACAAGGTGGGTTAGAGGTTTGACATGGCAATATGAGAGGCATGATAAGCAAGTGGTAGGTATCATAGCATAGACATAGCAATAGAGCGAGCATCTAGCAAGCAAAGATAGAAGTGATTTCGAGGGTATGGTCATCTTGCCTGCAAAGTTCTCCGAGTTGACGTTAGCTTGATAATCGTAAGCGTACTCAACGGGTTCCTCGATCACGTACTCGTCTCCCGGCTCTACCCAAAGCAAGAACACAAGCAAAGGGAGACACAATCAACCACTGTGCAATGCGCAAGCAACATGATGCAAAACATGTCATGATATGTGGGATGTGATATGCCATGCATATGCATGTATTGGAAAGGAAAGATTGAACCTGGCCTCAACTTGGAAAACCAAGAGTTCCACTGGAAAGATGAGTTTATTTCGGTCGAAATCGATATAAAGATCACCGGAATCGGATGCACGGTTTGCAAATGACAAGCAAAACAAATATGGCTTGATCTGCGATTAACAGCACGAGGCCATCTAAATGCATCAAGAACAACAAGCTACTGCACTCTAACATAACAACAAAGCACATAGCAGTGATCCACACAAGATGTTGACAAAATGTGAACACTGAGCTACGACTAATTCACTCAATAGCAAGTTCAAACAAGCATGGCAAAAGTGCAAAAGATATCAGGTTACAGACTTAGTGAAAATAACAACATGCTAGGGATTTAACATCAGGAAGCAATGTTTAGAGCAAGATAACAACATGCTACAGGAACATAACATGGCAAAGCAAGGAATGAGATGAAGCTACTCAAAGCATACAACAAAAGTCCCTTACTGACCATAAGCCAAAAGGGATCATAAAATATAATGGCATCTATGTGAACATAGCAAGTTTCGTTAACAGATTCAGACTTAGTAGAAAACTAGAACATGGCAAAACAGATTCACGTAGGCATGTTTACGAGCTCGATGCACTCAACACAAGGCATTGCATGACAAACTAAGCACACACCCAGAAAGTATACATGGCATATAAGCTAAATATGGCAAGAATAACCTCATAGCATGCAAGGATAAACTACAACAACCTCGGCAAAAATGCTTAACACGTAAACATTCTGCCAGGAACATTTTATAGCAAAAGTAGAGCTCGATTGAGTCAAGCTAGGGTGCTCCATAATTGCAAACAAAGATATGGATGGATATATCACAACAATATCTCCAAAACATCCTTACTGAACATGCTCAAAAGAGGCATGGATCACTCTGTAGCAACAAGAATACATGGCATAAAAATATAATCAGGAAAATGACTTATAAGATTTCTAAGTCCCTGAAATCAGCAACATTACGAGAGCTACTTTGCATGCTTGTGCTAGTCACCACAAAGATCACAAAAATACATGGCATACACCCCTGTAAAGATGGCATGACATACTTCAAAACACATGAAGGGCTCAAGTTCATAGGAGGCACACATTAAACATGGCAAAAATGACAAATGTCCAAACTCTGCTAAGAATCTGAAACTAACATTGCATATCACTCTTGCAACAGGATTTTGGGCATCAAGATGAACTCAAATGAACATGATGCAATGGAATGAAATGAAGTACACATCGAGACAAACAATTTGATATGCTACAAGCCCAAAACGGAGCCACGGGTGCAGAGTTATGGCATGATGAAAAACGCTAAAAATGCTGGGGACTTAGTAGAAAAATTAGGTCAACCTCCCAGATCTGGATCTAGGGTTCGTGCATGCTTTACGAGGTTCGTCGGATCCTCTCGCCGGAACAGTACTTGGGGGCACCGGAGTTGGAGTCGCCGGCCGGAGAGGTCGATGGCATCGCCGGAGTTAGCCGAATCCGGGGTCGGGGCGGCGCGGCGACGAGGTAGAGGACCGCGGCGCGGCGAGGCGAGGAGGAGCGGTGACCGGGCAGCAGCGGCGGCGTTCCCCGGCGTCGAGGTGGGGGAGACGAGGCGGCACCGGCGTGGGTGAGGGAGAGCGGCGCTAGGTGGCACTGCGAGCCGGGCGCGGGGAGGCGGCGACTGGGCCCGGGGGCCCGCTACGGGCCTCGGCGGGCCGGCGGCAGAGAGGACGCCGGTGGGACACGTGGTGGCGCGGGATTCGTCGGGCGGAGCCGGGCGGACACGTCCGGCCTGGCGGTTTGTGTCCGGCGGCGCGAGGAAAGGGAGAGGGTTAGGGTTAGGGTGGAAATGATCCGAGAATTTTGGTGGAGGTGCCTTTTTATAGGTAGAGGGAGCTAGGAGGCTCCAAATTGAGCACGGTTTGCGGCCACGCGATCGTGATCGAACGACCGAGATGATGGAGGGGGTTTATGTGGGTTTTGGGCCACTTTGGAGGGGTGTTGGGCTGCAACACACACGAGGCCTTTACGGTTCCTCGGTTAACCGTTGGAGTATCAAACGAAGTCCAAATGGCATGAAACTTGACAGGTGGTCTACCGGTAGTAAACCAAGTCCGCTTGGCAAGTATCGGTCCAATCCGAGAACATTTTATACCCACACACGAAAAGAGGTAAAAGGGGACACCGGAGGACATAGGAGTGCTGGAATGCAAAACGGACAACGGGGAAAATGCTCAGATGCATGAGATGAACACGTATGCAAATGCGATGCACATGATGACATGATATGAGATGCATGACAAAGACAAAAGCACACGAAGACAACACCCGACAATGAGGAAATATCGTAACTTAGTGCCGGAAATGGCAAGAGTTGGAATACAAATATGGCAGGTTACATACGGGGTGTTACAACACTCCACCACTACGAAAGGATCTCGTCCCGAGATCTTGGACTGGAAAAACTCTGGGTACTCAGAACGGAGGTGGTCCTCGCGTTCCCAGGTGGCTTCACGGTCAGAATGATGTGACCACTTCACTTTCAGGAATTTGATAACTTGTTGCGAGTCTTGCACTCAGTTTCTTCAAGAATAGCAACGGGGCGCTCACAATAAGACAGGTCTTCTTGGAGATCAATCTCTTCGAAGTTGACGGTGCAGTCAGGAGTCTTGAAACACTTGCGAAGCTGAGACACATGAAACACGTCGTGCACATTTGCAAAGTTGGATGGAAGCTCAAGTTGATAGGCGAGGTCGCCTCTTTTGCCAATTATCTTGAAAGGACCCACGTATCTATGGGCAAGCTTCCCTTTGATACCGAAGCGACGAGTACCTTTCATTGGAGAGACGCGGAGGTAGACATGGTCTCCGATCTCGAAAGCCAAGTCACGATGCTTGCTATCATAGTAACTTTTCTGGCGCGATTGCACGGCTTTGAGATTTTCACGAATGACTTTGCACATTTCTTCAGCCTCTATGATCAAGTCATTGCCAAGAAGTTGACGTTCACCAGTCTCTGACGAGTTAAGAGGAGTACGACACTTCCTGCCATAGAGAATCTCGAATGGGGCCTTGCCCGAACTCGCTTCGAAGCTTTTGTTGTAGGAGAACTCGGCATATGGAAGACAATCTTCCAACTTCATACCGAAAGAAATGACACAAGCCCGGAGCATATCTTCAAGAATTTGATTGACTCGCTCGACTTGGCCACTGGTTTGAGTATGAAAGGTTGTGCTGAAATGAATGTTGGTGCCCATCGCCTTTTGAAAAGAATCCCAGAACTTAGAGGTGAAGATGCTCCCACGATCTGAAGATATCAATTGTGGAATGCCGTGCAGAGAGACAATCCTTGAGGTATATAGCTCTGCCAACTGAACTGCTATGAAAGATTCTTTGATAGGAAGAAAATGAGCCACTTTAGTGAGCTTGTCGATGACAACGAAGATATCATCATTGCCACGCTTGGACTTGGGAAATCCAGTCACGAAGTCCATTTCAATATGGTCAAACTTCCATTCTGGAACGGCAAGAGGTTGGAGGAGACCAGCTGGTCGTTGGTGTTCTGCTTTCACTCTTCTGCAGACATCACATTCATTCACGAACTGAGCAATCTCGCGCTACATTCGAGTCCACCAATACGACTACTTGAGGTCCTGGTACATCGTTGTACTTCCAGGGTGAATAGAGAGGATTTAATTGTGAGCCTCATTCATAATGACTTTACGAAGGTCACCCTTAGGAACAACAATGCGATCCTCGAAAAATAGAGTATCCTTGTCATCAAGATGATAGCCCTTGTACTTGGGTTGACTCTTGGCAATCCCAATCTTCACCTTCTTCACCATAGCATCAAGAAGTTGAGCCCCACGAATCTGATCTTCCAAAGTAGGAGAGACTTGGAGGTTGGCAAGGAATCCTTGAGGAACAAATTGGAGATTGAGTTTGCGGAAAGCTTCACAAAGCTCCGGTTGGTAGGGCTTGAGAATCAAACTGTTGCAATAAGCCTTCCTGCTCAATGCGTCAGCAATTACATTGGCCTTGCCTGGAGTATATTTAATACTCGGATTATACTCTTGAATCATTTCGACCCAACGAGTCTGCCTGAGGTTGAGGTTTGGCTGAGTAAAGATGTACTTGAGACTCTTGTAATCAGTGAAGATGTCCACTTTCCTTCCCAACAAGAGATGTCTCCATGTTAAAAGAGCATGGACAACTGCCGCCAACTCGAGGTCATGAGTGGGGTAGTTCTTTTCGTTGGGCTTCAATGAGCGAGAGGTATAGGCCACAACTTTCTTCTCTTGCATCAACACTGCACCGAGACCTTGAAGGTTAGCATCACAGAAGACCTCGAATGGTTTGGATTCATCAGGAAGAGTCAGAACTGGAGCAATGACTAACTTCTTTGAGGGTGTTGAAAGCGATGTCACATTCAGGCCACCAGATGTACTTCACATGCTCCTGGAGAAGGTTGGAAATAGGCTTCGCGATCTTAGAGAAGTTCTCAATGAACCTTCGACAATAGCTTGCAAGCCCAAGGAAGCTGCGGAGTTGCTTCACATTCTGAGGTGGTTCCCAATTCACAATTGCAGACACCTTCTCAGGATTAACAGCTATGCCCTTGGGGGAGATGATATGCCCAAGGTAGAGAACCTCATCGAGCCAAAACTCGCACTTTGAAAACTTCGCATACAACTGATGTTCTCTCAGTTTATCCAGCACCAATCTTAAGTGCTTGGCATGATCCTATTTGTTCTTGGAAAAGACCAAAATGTCATTGAGGTAGACCAAGACGAAGTCATTTGTATAGGCGTTGAAGATGAAGTTCATCATGTGATAGAATGTTGGAGGAGCATTGACAAGGCCAAAACACATGACAGTGTATTCATAAGAACCATAGCTTGTTCTGAATGTTGTCTTGGGGATATCTTCTTCACGAATGCGAATCTGATGATAGCCCATACAGAGGTCAAGCTTGGAGAATACTTGAGCACCTTTGAGTTGTAACGCCCACGATGCGGCTATATCTCCCACGTGTTGGCGCACGACTTAGAGGCATAACCGCATTGTAAGCAATGTCGCAAGTGGGGTAATATTTACACATCCCATGTACTGAATAAGGAAAGAGGTACATTATTGGCTTACAATCGCCACGTCACACAATAGCATAAATATATAATTACAATCATCCAGATACAATCAAGGTCCTACTATGGAACCAAAATAAAGGCAACCCCAAATGCATAATGTCCCAGATCGCCCCAACTGGGCACCACTACTGATCGTCTGGAAAAGAAACGTAGTATCGTCCTGAGTCCTCATCGAACTCCCACTTGAGCTCAGTTAAATCTCCTAGAGCGGTATCATCGGTCCCTGCATCTGGTTTTGGAAGTAATCTTTGAGTCACGGGGACTCAGTAATCTCACACCCTCGCGAACAAGACTATTTAAGCTTATAGGTAGGGAAAAGGTATGAGGTGGACCTGCAGCACGCACTAGCATATATGGTGGCTAACATACACAAAAGAGAGCGAGAAGAGAAGGCAAGGCACAGTCAAGAAACTATGACCAAGAAGTGATCCTAGAACAACCTACGTTCAAGCATACCTCGAGACCGTGTTCTCTTCCCAGACTCCATCGAAAAGAGATCATCACGGCCACACACTCTGTTGATTCATTTTAATTAAGTTAAGGTTCAGGTTTTCTACAACCGGACATTAACAAATTCCCATCTGCCCATAACCGTGGGCACGACTTTCGAAAGTTCAAATCCCTGCAGGGGTGTCCCAACATAGCCCATCACAAGCTCTGACGGTCAACGAAGGATATTCCTTCTCTCAAGACAACCCGATCAGACTCAGAATCCCAGTTACAAGACATCTCGACAATGGTAAAACAAGTCCAGCAAATCCACCCGAATGTGCCGACAAATCCCGATAGGAGGTGCACATATCTCGTTCTCAGGGCACACCAACTAAGGAATCCGTACAACTATAACCAACCCTCGAGTTTCCCCGAGGTGGCGCTGCAAGGGGCTCTAGTTTGGACCAACACTCAGAGGAGCACTGTCCCGGGGGTTTAAAATAAAGATGACCCTTGAGTCCGCAGAACCCAAGGGAAAAGAGGCTAGGTGGAAAATGGTAAAACCAATGTTGGGCATTGCTGGAAGAGTTTTATTCAAGGGGAACTGTCAAGGGATTCCCATTATAACCCAACCGTGTGAGGAACACAAAATCAAGGAACATAACACCGGTATGACGGAAACTAGGGCGGCAAGAGTGGAACAAAACACCAGGAATAAGGCCGAGCCTTCCACCCTTTACCAAGTATATAGATGCATTAAAATATAAAAGATATAATAATGATATCCCAACAATAAACATGTTCCAACAAGGAACAAACTCCAATCTTCACCTGCAGCTAACAACGCTATAAGAGGGGCTGAGCAAAGCGGTAACATAGCCAAACAATGGTTTGCTAGGACAAGGTGGTTTAGAGGTTTGACATGGAAATATGGGAGGCATGATAATCAAGTGGTAGGGATCGTAGCATAGGCATAGCAATAGAGCGAGCATCTAGCAAGCAAAGATAGAAGTGATTTCGAGGGTATGGTCATCTTGCCTGCAAAGTTCTCCGAGTTGACGTTAGCTTGATCCTTGTAAGCGTACTCAATGGGTTCCTCGATCACGTACTCGTCTCCCGGCTGTACCCAAAGCAAGAACACAAGCAAAGGGAGACACCATCAACCACGGTGCAATGCGCAAGCAACATGATGCAAAACATGGCATGATATGCGGGATGTGATATGCGATGCATATGCATGTCTTGGAAAGGAAAGATTGAACCTGGCCTCAACTTGGAAAACCAAGAGTGCCACTGGAAAGATGAGTTGATTTCAGTCAAAATCGATATAAAGATCAGCGGAATCGGATGCAAGGTTTGCAAATGACAAGCAAAACAAATATGGCACCGATCTGCGATTAACAGCACGAGACCATCTAAATGCATTAAGAACAACAAGCTACTGCACTCCAACATAACAACAAAGCACATGGCAGTGATCCACACAAGATGCTTGACAAAATATGAACACTTAGCTACGGCTAATTCACTCAATAGCAGGTTCAAACAAGCATGGCAAAAGTGCAAAAGATATCAGGTTACAAACTTGGTGAAAATAACATGTCAGGAATTTAACATCAGGAAGCAATGTTTAGAGCAAGATAACAACATGCTACAGGAACATAACATGGAAAAGCAAGGCATGGCATGAAGCTACTCTAAGCATACAACAAAAGTACCTTAATGACCATAAGCCAAAAGGGATCTGAAAATACGATAGCATCCATGTGAACATAGCAAGTTTCATTAACAGATTCAGACTTAGCAGAAAAACTGGAACATGGCAAAAGAGATTCACGTAGGCATGTTTACGAGCTCGATGCACTCAACACAAGGCATTGCACAAACTAAGCATACACCCACCAAGTAGACATGGCATAGAAGCTAAACATGGCAAGAACATCCTCATAGCATGCAAGGATAAACTACAACAACCTCGGCAAAAATTCTTAACATGTAAACATTCTGCCAGGAACATTTTATTGCAAAAGTAGAGCTTGATTGAGTCAGGCTAGGGTGCTCCATAATTTCAAAATATGAACACTGAGCTATTGCAAAAGACATGGATGGATAGAGCACAACAATATCTCCAAAACATCCTTACTGAACATGCTCAAAAGAGGCATGGATCACTCTGTAGCAACAAGAATACATGGCATAAAAATATAATCAGGAAAATGACTTAGAAGATTTCTAAGTCCCTGAAATTAGCAACATTACGAGAGCTACTTTGCATGCTTGTTCTAGTCACCACAAAGATCACAATAATACATGGCATACACCCCTGTAAACATGGCATGGCATACTTCAAAACACATGAAGGGCTCAAGTTCATAGGAGGCACACATTAAACATGGCAAAAATGACAAATGTCCAAACTCTGCTATGAATCTGAAACTAACATTGCATAGCACTCTTGCAACAGCATTTAGGGCATCAAGATGAACTCAAATGAACATGATGCAATGGAATGAAATGAATTACACATCGATACGAACAATTTGATATGCTACACGCCCAAAACGGAGCCACGGGTGCAGAGTTATGGCATGATGAAAAACGCTAAAAATGCTAGGGACTTTGTAGAAAAATTAGGTCAACCTCCCAGATCTGGATCTAGGGCTCATGCGCGCTTTATGAGGTTCGTCGGATCCTCTCACCGGAATAGTACTTGGGGGCGCCGGAGTTGGAGTCGTCGGCCGAAGAGGTCGAGGGCGTCGCCGGAGTTGGCCGGATCCGGGGTCGGGGCGGCGCGGCGGCGAGGTAGAGGACCGCGGCGCGGCGAGGCGAGGAAGAGCGGCGACCGGGCGGCAGCGGCGACGTTCGCCGGTGTCGAGGCGGGCGAGGTGAGGCGGCACCAGCGCGGGCGAGGGAGAGCGCGGCGGCGCTGGGCGGAGCTGCGAGCCGGGCGTGGGGAGGCGGCGACTGGGCCCGGGGGCCTGCTACAGGCCTCGGCAGGCCGGCGGCGGAGAGGACGGCGGCGGGACACGTGGTGGCACGGGATTCGTCGGGCGGAGCCGGGCGGACACATCCGGCCTGGCGGTTTGTGTCCAGCAGCGCGAGGAGAGGGAGAGGGTTAGGGTTAGGGTGGAAATGATCCGAGAATTTCGGTGGAGGTGCCTTTTTATAGGTAGAGGGAGCTAGGAGGCTCAAAATTGAGCATGGTTTGCGGCCACGCGATCGTGATCGAACGACCGAGATGATGGAGGGGGTTTTGGTGGGTTTTGGGCCACTTTGTAGGGGTGTTGGGCTACAACACACACGAGGCCTTTACGGTTTCCTCGGTTAACCGTTGGAGTATCAAACGAAGTCCAAATGGCACGAAACTTGACAGGCGGTCTACCGGTAGTAAACCAAGGCCGCTTGGAAAGTCTCGTTCCAATCCGAGAACGTTTAATACCCACACACAAAAAGAGGTAAAAGGGGACACCGGAGGACATAGCAGCGCCGGAATGTAAAACGAACAACGGGGAAAATGCTCGGATGCATGAGACGAACACGTATGCAAATGCGATGCACATGATATGAGATGCATGACAAAGACAAAAGCACACGAAGACAAAACCCGACAACGAGGAAATATCATAACTTAGTGCCGAAAATGGCAAGAGTTGGAATACAAATATGGCGGGCTACATACGGGGTGTTACAACAAAAAAACTTCCAGCGCCCGACCGGGCCGAAGCCCAGCCGAGCCAGGACGGCCTAGCCCCGTGCCACCGCCTTCCCTGTCCCATGCCGCCGCTGGACTCGGAGGAGTCCGAGCTGCCGCCGCCGCCTCGACCCCCTCCCCAAGTCGGAGCCGCCGCCGCCTCCCCCCTTTAAAAACCCACCCGGGGCCCCCCTGGAGCCCCGACTCGCCGTCGTCGTAGCCCTCGCCGGCCCCGCCGCCGTAGCCCCGCACCGCCGCCTGCTGCCGCCCGCGCCGCCAAGCCGCCCCGCCGCCTCGCACGCCCGCCGCCGAGCCCTGCCTCGCCAGAGAGGTAACGCGCCGATCCGCCGCCGTATGGTTTTTTTCAAAGAAAACCGATTCGGGTTTTTTAAACCCTAGTCGTTTTTTTCGGTTCGCCGGTTTTTCTTTTCGGTTTTCTTTTTAGCGAATGGACGTTCGTTTTAACGAACGGTTTTTGCCCGTTAGTTACAGATAATGAACGCTCGTTCGTTAGGCTGTTCGTCAGTTTTCTTTTATCAGATTAATCCACGATTATTTCTGATCGCGATTTCTGATCCAATTTTCGTTCTAGTTTATCTTTTCGCTCGTTAGTCGGAATCAGGCGATTCAAGCGCCTAGATCTTTGTCTCGAGACCCTCTTTTCGTTTAACCAACTTGCACAAGTTTTTGCTACTGTAAAATTTGACCTAGGTCCAGATTAGTAAACGGATCTTGTTTCTTTCGCAGTTTGAGTTTCGTTGCTCCGTTTGATTTGATTCTTTTTGCAAACCGGAGTTCTTAAGTTGAACTTTCCGGTTAGATCTTCTTATTTGAGGTTTACCCGTGTTTTCTTTGCTTGATTGCTTATGTATGCTATTGTTTGTTTGTGATAGAATTCACGGAGTGCGTAGCGTGTTATTTGGAGTCTCTAGGTTACGCGGATCGTCAGCAAGGCAAGTAACACTTTGATCATACTTTCCATACCCAGTTTTATGCATTAGTTTCAATCCTCAAACATTGCATGATTAGGATGTCATTAACTTGTAGGTTGGGAAGTAGTTGCTGAGGTAGGAACCTATTGCAATGTTACTATCAAACCCTTGGGAGTTACTTCTACGTATTGCTTATATTGCTACGCTATGCTCGTAGACGTGGTTTGGGTGAGTGAAATACATGATAGATGTGAGATTGATAATTAATGGTTCAACTTAAGGTGGCAACTTAAATACACATCTGGGTGGATTGAGGCACCTGGAGTATCTAGTGTTGCCTGTATTTTTGGAAATCCCGGAGTACCCGTGTGATCTTCCTATGGACTGCCGCCCAGGCTCAAAGGGAACTAAAATTATTCATGCTAGAAACTTTCGTGTGTAGCCACAAGCTATTATGGGCTCTATCATAGTTGAGTAAGTTACGTGAAGCTCTTGAAGAGGTGGATCCGCAAGTAGTGGGTTTGTAGGTTTGGTATGGTCTGCCCGGAGTAGAGAGTTAATGTTTCTGAAAGACTGTGTCTCGGTCATCCGTTTCTCAAACATCTTGTAGTGCGAGAAAACCTACGGAGGAGATCAAGTCTTGTGGGGAAAAGTGTGTAAACCTCTGCAGAGTGTATAAACTAATCATGGTTAGCCATGTCCCCGGTTATGAAAAATCTTGAGTATCTAGTACTTGGAGTATCTTAAGTATCTCATCACTCTAAATTAATATTGTTGGGTTGTTAATTACTTTAATTGGGATTGAGTTGGAGGAACCTTCTCAATGATGTTTTAACTACCATGATAGTTAAATTAAAATCTATTCCTTCGTTGTAGGGAAAAATTGGCTTTTCGCAAAAACCATAACCATAGAGCTTTCCACCAGCCAAATATGCATGTAGTGATAGCATTATTCTATTCTTGCTCTACTGTGTTATATTGCCAGCATATTCCATGTGCTGACCCGTTTTTGGGCTACAACGTATTATGTTACAGACTTTTCAGACGAGGAGTAAGGTTCGTTAGGTCGTTGCCATGCAGCTCAGCTATGTCGTTGGAGTTGATGGACACACTTTATCTTCCAAGCCTTCCGCTGTTATCGTGTTAGATGGCATTAAGCCATATTACTGTAATAAGTTCTCTTTGGAGACATTCGATGTAATAAGTGTGTGATTGCTACTCTGTTATAAATCCTTGAGTACTGTGTGTGTCGGCATTACCAATCCAGGGATGACAAAGAAGCACAGAGACTTGACCGTTTGAGGTCGGGTCGCTACACAAATTTCTTAGGCTTTCCTAATTTTTCAGAATTTCTGGAGTTATAGAAGTATTCGAGAGTTATAGATTACTACAGATTGTTCTGTTTTTGATAGATTCTGTTTCCTTTGTATTGTTTTCTTATTTTGATGATTCTATGGGTAGTATCGGGGGGTATGAACCATGGAAAATTTGGAATACAGTAGATATTACACCAATATAAATAAATAATGAGTTCACAACAATACCAAAAGTGGCAATTTGTTTTGTTATACTAACGGAGCTTATGAGATTTTCTGTTGAGTTTTGTGTTGTGAAGTTTTCTAGTTTTGGGTAAGGATTTGATGGACTATGGAATAAGGAGTGGGAAGAGCCTAAGCTTGGGGATTCCCAAGGCAACCCAAGGTAATATTCAAGGAAAACCAAGAGCCTAAGCTTGGGGATGCCCCGAAAGGCATTCCCACTTTCATCTTCATCTAACGGTAACTTTACTTGAGGCTATATTTTTATTCACCACATGATATGTGTTTTTCTTGGAGCATCTTGTATGATATGAGTCTTAGCTTTTTAGTTTGCCACCGAGGGAGTCCTGGACTAAGGGGTCCTCGGGCG
Source organism: Triticum urartu (assembly GCF_056163025.1). Lineage (NCBI taxonomy): Eukaryota > Viridiplantae > Streptophyta > Magnoliopsida > Poales > Poaceae > Triticum > Triticum urartu. The sequence continues at coordinate 206,230,539 of NC_141877.1, read as the reverse complement.
TTCGGCCTGTTAGCCATGGTCCGGACTGATGGGCTATGAAGATACGAAGACCGAAGACTGCATCCTTGTCTAGATGGGACTCTCCTTGGCGTGGAAGGCAAGCTTGGCGACCAAATATGTAGATTCCCTTCATTGTAACCGATCTTGTGTAACCCTAGATTCTTCCGGTGTCTATATAAACCGGAGGACTTAGTTCGGATAGGGAAGATTCATTATCATAGCCATACCAGCTAGACCTCTAGGGTTTAGCCATTACGATCTCGAGGTAGATCAACTCTTCTAATACTCATATTCATCAATATCAATCAAGCAGGACGTAGGGTATTACCTCCATAGAGAGGGCCCGAACCTGGGTAAACATCGTGTCGCTTGTCTCCTATTACCATCGACCTTAGACGCACAGTTTGGGACCCCCTACCCAAGATCCGCCGGTTTTGACACCGACATTGGTGCATTCATTGAGAGTTCCACTGTGCCATCGTCAAGAGGTTCGATGGCTCCTTCAATCATCTACAACGATGTTGTCCAAGGGGGAGCCCTCCTCCTCGGACAGGTCTTCATGTTCGGCTTCGCGCTGCGGGCCAACTCGCTTGGCCATCTAGAGCAGATCGAAAGCTACGCCCCCGGCCATCAAGTCAGATTTGGGAGCTTGAACTATGTTGCGGACATCCCTGGAGACTTGATCTTCGCTGGATTCGAGACCGCGGCTGTCACCTCGATGATCATGACCTAAATCTGTCGTCACACCGCATCCAGGAGATCGCTCCTATAACCGCTCTGGCCTTAGAGCCGGGGCAAACTGCGCCATCCGAGGACGGGAGGATCAACCCCACCATGGAGGCCACAGATTCCACGGCGTTGGAGCCGTACATAGACTTAACCTCTCACGACGTCTTTGTCACTGGAACTCCGGACTCGTCTCCGGCCATAAGTTCCGAACCACGTGAGCCCCGGACACCGAACTTGATCGCTTATCGATCTTCGAGTTCAGCGACGCAGACATCTTCCAGCACTCGCCTTTGGGCGACATGCTAAACTCACTAAAAACATGTCCTTAGCAAAGGACCCGCAATCGAACTATATCCGGTTCGAACTAGGGGCTGATGATGGGGAATTTCGCTCCCCACCCGCCACCCACTTCATAGCCACTGTCGACGACTTAACCAACATGCTCGATTACAGCTCCGAAGACATCGACGGTATGGACTATGATGCGGAGGAGGAACATGGCTAAAACCCACCGCTTATCGGATGCCGGACGACCACTTTTTCGTACAACGGATACATGGTGGACACACCTAGAGAACCTCACGACGATGACAAAGAAGATCCAGTTGAGGATAAACCTACGGGGACATAGCCTAGACACCGGTGTCAGCGGCTCCGCCCTAAGTCACGCCACGCAAAAGACAGCAACACCGGCACCGGAGAAATAATACTCCGGACGACACCGAAGACAATAAAGACCTCGTTGGGGCAATGTCCGAATAGAATGAATGGGAAGATGGGCATGATAGCCCTGATGAACAGGCTATACATGAAGACTCGGAGGATAGTAATTGTCTTCTGCTCTCCGAGGATGAGGAGAGCCTCGGCGACGAGGATTTCATCGTGCCCAAGGAACCTCTCAAGCAGGAGCGCTTCAAGCGCCAGCTAATAGCCACTTCAAGAAGCCTGAAAAAGAAGCAGCTGCAACTTCAAGCTGATCAAGATCTGCTAAATGATAGATGGACTGATGTCCTAGAAGCCGAAGAATATGGCCTTAAGCACCCAGCTAAAAGTTACCTGAAGCGCAAATTACTACCTCAGGTCGACGATGAGGCGCTAGAGCTCATACCATCATCACGCAATGGGGCTGACAGAATACCACGTGGCTGGGATAAAGCTGCAACTCAAGCCGAGCACCATCCCGCCCCACTTATTATAAAGGCAAAGATAAAACAGCTCTCCATCACAAAAATGACCTCTGGCAGGACCGGAATAACAAAGCGGGGTATACTAGATCGATCTATGAATCAAGAGGACGTGCCTCGACACGCGGCGACGGATACCTATTCGGACGTGACAAACCTAGCCACACCCGGGCCGAAGACCGAAAACGGACTCCATCGAAGGTACGTCGCAGTGTGGCCCAACATAGAGGTGTCGCATACCCGCTTTGCTTCACAGACCAAGTAATGGATCATGAATTCCCAGACGGGTTCAAACCCATGAATATTGAATCATACGACGGAACAACGGATCCCGTGGTATGGATTGAGGGCTTCCTCCTCCATTTTCACATGGCCCGCGGAGATAACCTTCATGCCTTCAAATACCTACCACTAAAACTCAAAGGACTAGCTCGACACTGGTTAAACAGTCTGCCGGAAAATTCTATTGGCAGCTGGGAAGATTTGGAGGACGCCTTTCGCGACAACTTCCAAGAAACATATGTCCGGCCACCGGATGCCGATGACTTAAGCCACATTGTCCAGCAGCCCGGAGAGTCAGCTAGGAAGCTCTGGACTAGGTTCTTAGTTAAAAAGAACCAAATCGTTGACTGTCCAGACGCGGAAGCCCTTGCGGCCTTCAAACACAGTGTCCGGGATGAATGGCTTGCACGCCACCTCGGTCAAGAAGGACCTAAATCCATGACAGCCCTTACCGCTCTAATGACTCGCTTTTGCACGGGAGAAGATAGTTGGCTCGCTCGTAGAAGCAGCAGCGCCAGCGACTCGGGCACCTCCGAAATCCGAGACGGCAATGGCAAACCAAGACGAATCAAACACAACAGTCGCAATGATAATGACAGGTCATGCGACACAGCGGTCAACGCCGGATTCAGCAATCCCAAACCCGGTTAATGGAAAAAGCCATTCAAGGCGAACTGAGACAGACCATCCAACCTAGACAGGATATTGGACCGACCATGCCAGATTCACGGACACCCCGATAAACCAGCTAATCATACCAACAGAAGTTGTTGGGTCTTCAAGCAGGCCGGCAAGCTCAATGCCGAACACAAGGGGAGGGGCCGCCAGGCGATAGGGACGACGGAAGGGTTCACCAACCAAATACCGGGGGTCAGAAGCAATTTCCCCTGCGGATCGATCAATCACGGAGCGGAAATAGCAGTTCGGCTTCCGCCGCCCACTTCATATACCCGCAAAATTTGTTCCGTGCATACGTCACTACGCATTCAAGATACCATGAGAATTGGCAGAAGCACAATACGGACAAGCCTGCAAGCATTCCAGTAACATTTTTTATCTACTTTCCTTTTTCTTTATTTTCTCTTAAAAACAGGTGATGCAAAAGGACAAATATATAAACTGACCCCGTCGGAGTTTGGATATGTACACTCACCTAAGGGGCTATTCCCGTCAAGGAGTCCCTTTAACAAGGACACGCGGCGCAGACGTGCGACATGAGGTCCAAAATTACTTTTTGTGGACCGCACTCTCTATTTCGAGCCTGTAAAATGCCTTTTTCCTCCGCCTTCGACCCCTGGCATATTAAATAGCCGGGGTTGCGGCTTTGTTATCTATATACAAGAATGGCACATCACTCGGATCCCAGTAAAATAATCCATTCTTTTTCTATAGGACCGAGTTTTGCCCCTGCGGTTATTTCAAACATACACCTTAGCATAACTTGCCAGGGGCTTGGTATGGGAACAAGCGAGTTGCCAACAAATCCGAATAGCTCTATAGCGTACTTCGGCGTCGTGAATTTTTCCTTATATGCACCAGCTCTGAATCATCTGTTGGGTCAATAGTTGGGTTGCCCGGCTCCTGTGCTTTCTATCCTAAGTTCCGCTCTATCGGCTAGGGTAGTAAAGGGAGAACTACTGCGATTGTGCTTCCGGTTCACCTAGTTAAGCACCTCAGTAGAGAAAGCCGAAAACTGACTGTCATGATGTGGCGAGAGCTGGTCAACCACTCGATGACTTATCGGAATCTTTAGCAATTCCTCTGTGTTACATGAAGGACCTCTTTCCGGTCAAATATGTAAACGCATTGTACGAGTAAGCCACATACATACCAGGGGCTATGTCATAGTCCCACCATAAAACTCCTATGGCTAAGTGAAAGTGTTAACGCCCTATAGTCTGGTTGCCTGGTTCACCGCATTGACACCTCCTTCACGGACCAAGACGTTGGGTCAAGAGTGATCAGATTCTTTTTTCGAACACCCCCGTACTTCCTACGAGGGGGCTGAAGCCGACGACTGGAAAACTTTCAGATCATATACAAACGGCCGTACAGGAGGAACAAAAGCCTTTAGGCAAAATAAAAAATATAGACTGATTACAACAATTGTCTTTTACAATTCATAAAGAATTCACTCGAATATTATGCCTTTCGAACATTGACCCTCTATCAAGCGGGCAACATCTAAGACGTCCTCAAAATAATGCTCTGGTGCGTGATGGTCCTTGCCCTTGGGTGGACCCTGCGCTGCAACATCGACGGCCCTCATCTTCCCCCGATATGTCTTGACTCGGGCAAAGGCCATCCGTGCACCTTCAATGCACGCCGACCGCTTTACGGCGTCTATACATGGCACTGCACCAGCAAGCCGCCGCACCAAGCCAAAATAGCTATTCGGAATCGGCTCAGTCGACCATAGTTGAAGTATGACATTCTTCATGCCAGCCCTGGATATCCTATGAAGCTCGGCCCATTGGGACATCTGTTCATTCAGTAGCAGAGGGTGTTTTGATACGCCGAACTGTGACCAGAAAAGCTTCTGTATTGCATACCCCTCTTGCGCTTGGTAAAACTGCGCCGCATCGGATGAACTCTTTGGCAGGTCCAAAAACACGTCTGGAGAACTCCACACTTGGTTAAGCTGAGCATAATTTGGATCTTCGAACTTAGTCTGTAATAAAAAGGGCTTACCAGCCGCAATCTATCGGCGTTCTGGGAACGGGGGTCCCTAGACTTGCCTGCCTGCGGCCTGCGGCGTGGCTCGAGGAGGGGCCCAGCATGGCCCATCTTCATCAACACAGACCCAAGACCCTCGTGAGGGGTCAAGCCTTGCGGGGCAGACGACACGGAGCTTCCTCAGGCACGGCCTCATCAGGCTGGCTCGCGAGGAGGCGGAGAGATCAAGGCGGGGTACCTCACGCGGTGCCCGTGATGCAAGCCATGACTACCAAGGGTGCCAGGCGGGCGCCAGCCCGCGCAGTGTCCTCCTTTCCTCTTTGGTGCAAAGGGAGCAAGCGCAGGCGAGAGCATCAAGCAAAGGCACCCGTTTCGGTGCAACGAGACCAAGACCAGTCCAACGGCAGGGAGGAAGTCATTGTGGAGCCCAAGCCAGCGTCACCACCAGAGCCTTTGGCAGGCGAGGACCAACTTTAGTCAGGATAAGTGTACTAGATGTTCCCCTTCAAAATGGCCAATTGTTGGCGCCCTTCCCGCTCAATATTTGGGGAAGAGGCCCAGGGCCTTTGCCTATAAATAGGACTAGCCACCCCCAGGGTAGAGGGATTAGGATCGTAATCAAAAGATCGGAGAGACCGGATCGAAATCGGAGAGAGAATCGAGAAGAGAGAGAGAGAGAAGGGTGACTGAACTCCTCCTAGCAGTTCATCCCCTCAGCCAAGAACAGACCCTCGCGAGGCTGTTCTTCCTTGTATCGCTCATCATCATCAGCCCAAGAGGCAATCCACCACACCACACACTGGAGTAGGGTATTACACCACAACGGTGGCCCGAACCAGTATAAACCCTATGTCTCTTGTGCTGTTCTTTCCATAGCTTAGATCTTAGCAAGGCGGAGGGGTGCAGTTAGGTAGAAGGCGAAATCTCCTCGCGCACCCCAGTGTTCGAACCTCAAGGGTCTGTCGGAACCCGAAATCCGACATTTGGCGCGCCAGGTAGGGGTGCACCAGAGTTTTCCCTTCCGCCACCGCCACGACCTGCCTCGCGATGAGTAGCACGTCGCCCGCTCCGGCCATCGGCGCCAGCACGGGGGCCAGGGGGCTCCGAGCCCTGGCCCCAGCCCTGCATCGGGTACGGTGGCCGAACAAGTTCAAGCCAATGACGCCGCCGCGCTACGGCGGCGCGACTGATCCGCTGGCCTTCTTGCTGGCGTACGAGGAGGCCATCCTCGAAGCTGGAGGTGACGATAGGGTCATGGCCAACTGGCTCCCCATGGCCCTCACCGGCGCTCCGCGCGCATGGCTGCTCCACCTACTGGCAGCCTCCGTGGCCTCTTGGGAAGAGCTCCGCAGCCTCTTCCCCTCCCACCATGCTACACCAACACCCCCGGTCGTCGCGGCCCTCCTGGGCGGCTCGCAGGCGCCGCCTACAAGTCACCACGTCAAGCCGTTCATCCGTCGGGTCAGCGCTGCTTCCACGCGGCAGGGGGCTCTCCCGGACCGGGCGGCGCCCAAGGCCGGCCTGACCTTCTCAGGCGTTGGGGGCGGATCATCCAGCTCCTTGGGACAAATACGGCTCCTAGTAACCTTCGTCACCTACAACAACTTCTGCACGGAGCTGGTCGACTTCGACATCGCCCCCATCGGCCTCCCCTACAATGCCATCCTCGGCTACCCAGCACTGGCCCAGTTCACGGCCGCGACGCACCCGGCGTACAACCTAATGAAGATGCCTGGGAGCAGCGGTGTCCTCACTATGCACGGGGACACCAGAGACGCACTGCGAGTTCTCAAGCTCGCCTTCAAGACGGCGGCGTCGGCACAGCCCGACGACTCGGAGACCCCCGAGCCCAAGGGGGCTGCACCCGCCAAGAAGAAACAGTTGTTCACCCAAGACAAGGCAGAAACCAAGCAGATACCCGTCGATGAGGACGGGTCCACCAACGCCACTTTCACCATGGCGCCAACCTCGAACCCGAGCAGGAGGAGGCCCTGGTCAGGTTCCTGTGCACAAACAATAAGGTATTCGCTTGGGAGCCTGACCAGTTGGCGGGGATCCCTAGGAGCGTAATCGAGCATCACCTCAACGTGTGCCCCAACGTGCGCCCTGTGAAGCAGAAGGCAAGGCGGCAGTCCACAGAAAAGCAGGCCTTCATCGTCCAAGAGACCCGCAAACTAGAAGCCGATGGGGTCATTCGCGAGGTCCGATACCCAGATTTGTTGGCCAACCCTGTTGTTGTGCCGAAGAAGGGAGGGAAGGAGCGCATGTGTGTCGACTTCACCAACCTCAACAAGGCATGCCCGCAAGATCCGTTCCCGCTCCCCCGCATCGACCAGATTGTCGATTCCACCGCAGAATGCGACCTGCTATGCTTCTTGGATGCCTTCTCTGGGTATCACCAGATCAAGATGGCGGTAGAAGACGTCGAAAAGACAGCCTTCCTAACCCCGTGTGGGGTGTACTGCTACACATGCATGCCATTCGGGCTGCGTAATGCAGGGGCGACCTTTCAGCGGCTGATGCACATCACCTTGGGCCCGCAGCTCGGGAAGAATGTTGAGGCTTACGTCGATGACATTGTTGTGAAGTCTCGGGAGGCCAGGACCCTGATACAAGACCTGGAGGAAACCTTCGCGAGCCTCAACGCAGTGAACCTACGGCTCAACCCAGAGAAGTGTGTGTTTGGAGTCCCCTCGGGCAAGCTCTTGGGTTTCCTCGTGTCCCACCGAGGCATCGAGGCTAACCTGGAAAAGGTCAAGGCGGTCGAGGACATGAGCCCGCCAAAGACCCTCAGAGAAATGCAGAAGCTCACTGGGCGCGTGACCGCGCTAGGGCGCTGCATCTCCAAGTTGGGGGAGCGAGCGCTGCCTTTCTTCCAGCTAATGAAGAAAAAGGGGCCCTTTGAATGGACTGAAGAAGCCGACAAGGCGTTCTAGGATCTCAAGAGATACCTGACCAGCCCTCCGGTCATGGTGGCTCCGCGCCCTCAAGAGCCCCTGGTGCTTTACCTCGCCGCCACTCCCTACTCCGCCAGCGCAACCCTGGTGGCGGTTAGGGAGGAGCGTCAAATCAAAACCACAGCAGCAGACCGGGACAAGGCAAAACAAGAACAAGCAAGGCCCACAGAAACCGCCACCGCGGCTGAGGAGGATCAGCCGCCGTAGAGGAGTGCACCAGAGGCGGAAGAGTCCCCTTTCCCAGATGGCCAGCCTCAGGAGGCCTCATCACCTCAGGAGGCGCCATGGTCTCTGGAGGGCGCCCCCAGCACTGACGCACCCAACCTCGTTGAGCACCCAGTGTTCTTCATCAGCACGGTGTTGCAGGACGCGAGGGCACGGTACCCCATGCCTCAGAAGCTCCTCCTCGCGCTACTGGTGGCCTCACGTAAGCTGCGGCACTATTTTCAGGGTCACCCCATCAAGGTCGTCTCGTCATACCCCCTGGAGAGAGTGCTCAGGAGCCCTAACTCAGCTGGAAGGGTCGCTGAGTGGAACATAGAACTGCAAGCGTTTCAGCTCGAATTCAGCACGAGCAGAGTCATCAAGGGAGCAGCATTAGCAGATTTTGTGGCAGAATGGACGGAGGCACCAGGCCTCAAGGCCGACGAGGATCGGTCCCTCTCCCCGGGAAGCGAGGCGCCAAAAGCCCGGGTCATGTACTTCGATGGGGCGTTCTCCAGACATGGCGCTGGGGCTGGGGCAGTGCTTATATCGCCCACTCAGGACTAGCTCTACTACGCTGTACAGCTCTGTTTCCAGCAAGGTGAAAAGGTCTCCAACAACATAGCGTAGTATGAAGGTTTAATAGCAGGCTTGAAGGCCGCAGCTGCCCTGGGGGTGAAACGCCTCACCATCAAGGGCGATTCGCAACTCCTTGTCAATTTCTCCAACAAGGTGTACGAGCCGAAAGATGAGCACATGGAAGCCTACCTTGCGGAGGTCCGCAGGATTGAGAAGCAGTTCTGGGGGTTGGAGTTGCAGCATGTGCCCCGTGGCACCAATCAAGAGGCCGACGACATCGCCAAACATGCGTCCAGGCGGTTACCTTAGGAACCTGGCGTCTTTGAGGAGCGGCTCTTCAAGCCCTCAGCCCTGCCGTCATTGTCAAACACGGCTCAGCCTCGGGAGGAGCTCCCCCAGCCACCTGCCTTGGGAGCCCCGGTCTGTGGCCCGGCCTCAGGAGCACGCCTGCTCCTGACGATGGAACCGTAGGAGGGGTACTGGATCACGGAGCTCCGGAGTTACTTAACACAAGGGACCCTGCCGGAGAAGGAGGAGGAAGCGGAGCGTGTGGCACGGTAGGCCACGGCATACTGCATCAAGGATGGAGAGCTCTACCGGAAGCGACCAAACGATGTATCCCTGCGCTGCATCTCCAGGGAGCAAGGAAAGGAACTGCTGGAAGATATACACGGCGGAGATTGTGGACATCATTCATCATCACGGACCCTCGTCGGCAAGGCGTTCCACAGTGGGTTTTATTGGCCCACCGCACTCAATGACGCCGTCGAACTGGTGAAAGCTTGTGAGGCCTTCCAGTTCCACGCCAAGCAGATCCATCAGCCGGCAGGAGGCCTGCAGACTATACCCCTTTCGTGGCCATTCGCAGTCTGGGGGCTGGACATCCTGGACCCGTTTCCTCGGGCGCCAGGGGGCTACCGCTACCTCTACGTCGCCATGGACAAGTTCACCAAGTGGGCTGAAGTAGAGGCCGTCCGCACCATCCCCGCGGGTTCCGCGGTCAAGTTCATCAGGGGCATCGTGAGCCGGTTCGGGGTGCCGAACCGCATCATCACAGACAACGGTTCGCAGTTCACCAGTAACCTCTTCAAAACATATTGTGCTAACCTTGGAACGCAGATATGCTACGCTTCGGTGGCGCACCCCCGAAGCAACGGCCAGGCCGAGCGAGCCAACGCAGAGGTCCTGAGGGGCCTCAAGACCAGGACGTTCAAGAAGAAGTTGGAGGCCTGCGGCAGAGGTTGGTACGACGAGCTTCAGTCCGTGTTGTGGTCCATCCGCACAACCGCGACCAAGCCGACTGGAGAGACCCCGTTCTTCCTGGTCTACGGAGCCGAAGCGGTCCTCCCTCATGAGGTCAGACGTCGCTCCACGCGGGTCCTGGCGTTCGACGAGGTGCAGCAGGACGCCATGCGGGGGATGGACCTCGTGCTGGGGGAGGAACGTCGCGGAGAAGCCGCGCTGCGAGCAGCGAGGTACCAACAAGCACTGCGACGATATCACTGCCGCAACATCCGCCCCAGAACTCTCGAGGTAGGAGACCTCGTGCTCAGGCGGGTTCTCTGCAGGGAGGGACTGCGCAAGCTCTCTCCCATGTGGGAGGGCCCGTTCAAGGTTGTTCATGTTTCCAGGCCCGGCTCCGCATGCTTGGAGACTCAGGAGGGGGTGCCGGTCCAGAACGCATGGAACATCCAGCACCTCCGAAGGGTCTACCCCTAAAAAGGCCCAGAGCCTGTGAAGAAGGCGAATGCCTGTGAAGATGTCGCGTTTTGGAAAAGGCCCAGAGCCTGTGAAGCTATCGCGTTTTGGAAAAGGCCCAGAGCATGTGAAGAAGGCGAATGCCTCTGTAGCTGTCGCGTTTTGGAAAAGGCCCAGAGCCTGTGAAGAAGGCGAATGCCTGTGAAGCTGTCGCGTTTTGGAAAAGGCCCAGAGCCTGTGAAGAAGGCGAATGCCTGTGAAGCTGTCGCGTTTTGGAAAAGGCCCGGAGCCTGTGAAGAAGGCCAACGCCTGTGAAGCTCGCCGCCCGTGACACTCTCACGTAATAATGAGTTGGGGCTATACACGCCCCGAAGTCTCAGGAGCGCCGGCCTCAGGCCCTGGCGCTCCCTCCCACGCCCAGTGGCAGCACTTAGCTCCGCGCTGGTGAGAAGACGTCGAAGACTAGATTAGGTGCCGGACGCGGCTTTTTCATTTGCTTTCGGTAGTTGGCTTGTTCATTCTCATTCAAAGTTTTATTGAAGCTGTTGCCATCTTTGGATTGTGGTTCTTCGACTTTTCACTCTCCTGCCTCGATTTCTCTTATGCAAGGCCTCACGAGGGGGGTGGCCGAGCGCCCTCGCGAGTGTTCCTGTCCTAGTCGTTCAAAGGTTTCGCGACCTGGGTCCATTACAGGAGCACCCCTCCAGTACGTGCCCCACGGGCACCGCGACACGAACACAGGGCCTGGGTCGGTCGCCCCCCCATGGCTGGGGCCGGGAACTATCCACGCGCGGGCACGTAGCCGGAAGGCATGATAATGGAAGCAAAGCGATGATTAACAGCAATAACCCAAACACGCCCCCGCGGGGCTCCATGCTACTGTCTTTTTTACGCAGGAAAAAGGAAAAGAAATAACAAATCAGGCGCAGCTCGCCTCACACCGGCCTGCAGGGAAGACTTGAGCTGCCTCCGGGGCTCAGGCAGACTCCCTCTCGTGCTTCACCGAGGCGCGACGGCGGGCAGACACGCTACCACCTCCCAAGCAGGTACGACGGCGTGGAGGCTGACTGCGGCCACCGCTAGAAGAGTCGCCGCCTGAAGAAGAACCGGTGAAGCTTGGGGAACCCTGAGCGCCGCCAATCACGCGAGCACTGTCCTCTCCATCATCGCCGAGGCTGGGTTCCCGACCGCGGTCGTCGTCCTCAGGGCAGCACCCTGCGCGGCGACCATCTTCCCCAAACACCCTCACGTAGAGGGTTGCATCGCCGTCAAACTTGAAGTGCATGGTGCACCGACGGCTCAGGCCATGCACGCGGGCAAACGTCTGCCAACCACGGGTCAAGGCCAGGCTCCCGGCAGCGGAGACCTCCAGTGAAGCCCATGAGGCCCGGCTGCAGCATCCGTCTGCCTGAAGCTAGAGGCCGCTCGGGTCGCCGGCTGGGAGCTCGCCGAGGAGGAAGTGGGGAAGTTGAAGCCGGGTGCTAGTCGGCTCCGCCGACCACACAACAAACTCCGGCAGCACCTCTGCAGCGCGAAAGCGCGGCCTAGGGGAACGCCCGACCGAAGCACGCCCCCCGGCCGCAGCAGTCCGCCCATCACCGTGCTGGAAATCGTCTCCACGGCCGCGGGGAGCTGCCGTGGTGGCCACAGGATATTTGCGAGGGCACCCTCGGCCGCGCTTGGGCGGGGGAGAGGCAGGCTCAATCTGGCGAGCCTTCCCCTTCTCTGCGGCCGAGAACCTCCTCGACGGGGCCATGAAGAAGAAGGAGAAGCAAGGGGGGATGAACTAGAAGGGCGCGCGCCGATCCGTACTTATAGCCGGCGAGGACCAACCATCGGCCCCCACGACCGCAGGTAATCATGACCCGCTTTGCATGCAGGGACTTGTCCAATCCGTGTAGTTGCCGAGGCGCCATGGGGAAGCGGAGACGCCCACGTCCAATCAACCGCCACGCGGCGCCCAAGGCTGCAGGCTATTAGGGCCCGCGCGCGGCGCTTCGCTCTTGCCCTTTCGCCTCCCTGCATGGCCGAGTCCGGGTGCGCCTTGGGCCCGGGGGCTACTGTCGGTGTTCTGGGAACGGGGGTCCCCAGACTTGCCTGCCTGCGGCCTACGGCGTGGCTCGAGGAGGGGCCCAGCACGGCCCATCTTCATCAACACAGACCCAAGACCCTCGCGAGGGGTCAAGCCTCGCGGGGCGGATTACACGGAGCTTCCTCAGGCACGGCCTCATCAGGCTGGCTCGCGAGGAGGCGGAGAGATCAAGGAGGGGTACCTCACGCGGTGCCCGTGACGCAAGCCATTCATCCGCCGGGTCAGCGCTGCTTCCACGCGGCAGGGGGCTCTCCCGGACCGGGCGGCGCCCAAGGCCGGCCTGACCTTCAACTCGGAGGACCACCCCTCCAACTCGGCCTGCTCGGGTGCGCTCCCAATGCTCTGCACCCCACCATCTGCCAGGTGGCCGTCACCAGAACTCTCATCGATGGCGGTGCGGGCCTCAGCGTGCTCTCGGTTGAGGCCTTCAACCTCCTCTGCATACCCCTGGAATGGCTGCAACCCAGCCGGCCCTTCTCAGGCGTTGGGGCGGATCATCCAGCTCCTTGGGACAGATCCGGCTCCCAGTAACCTTCGTCACCTACAACAACTTCCGCATGGAGCTGGTCGACTTCGACATCGCCCCCATCGGCCTCCCCTACAATGCCATCCTCGGCTACCCAGCGCTGGCCCAGTTCACGGCCGCGACGCACCCGGCGTACAACCTAATGAAGATGCCCGGGAGCAGCGGTGTCCTCACTGTGCACGGGGACACCGGAGACGCGCTGCGAGTTCTCAAGCTCGCCTTCAAGATGGCGGCGTCGGCAAAGCCCGCCGACTCGGAGACCCCCGAGCCCAAGGGGGCTGCACCCGCCAAGAATAAACAGTTGTTCACCCAAGACAAGGCAGAAACCAAGCAGATACCCGTTGATGAGGACGAGTCCACCAACGCCACTTTCACCATAGGCGCCAACCACGAACCCGGGCAGGAGGAGGCCCTGGTTAGGTTCCTGCGCACAAACAAGAAGGTATTCACTTCGGAGCCTGACCAGTTGACGGGGATCCCTAGGAGCGTAATCGAGCATCACCTCAACGTGTGCCCCAATGTGCGCCCTGTGAAGCAGAAGGCAAGGCGGCAGTCCACAGAAAAGCAGGCCTTCATCGTCCAAGAGACCCGCAAACTAGAAGCCGCTGGGGTCATTCGCGAGGTCCGATACCTGGATTTGTTGGCCAACCCTTTTGTTGTGCCGAAGAAGGGAGGGAAGGAGCGCATGTGTGTCGACTTCACCAACCTCAACAAGGCATGCCCGCAAGATCCGTTCCCGCTCCCCTGCATCGACCAGATTGTCGATTCCACCGCAGAATGCGACCTGCTATGCTTCTTGGATGCCTTCTCTGGGTATCACCAGATCAAGATGGCGGTAGAAGACGTCGAAAAGACAGCCTTCCTAACCCCGTGTGGGGTGTACTGCTACACATGCATGCCATTCGGGCTGCGTAATGCAGGGGCGACCTTTCAGCGGCTGATGCACATCACCTTGGGCCCGCAGCTCGAGAAGAATGTTGAGGCTTACGTCGATGACATTGTGGTGAAGTTTCGGGAGGCCAGGACCCTGATACAAGACCTGGAGGAAACCTTCGCGAGCCTCAACACAGTGAACCTGCGGCTCAACCCATAGAAGTGTGTGTTCGGAGTCCCCTCGGGCAAGCTCTTGGGTTTCCTCGTGTCCCACCGAGGCATCGAGGCTAACCCGGAAAAGGTCAAGGCGGTCGAGGACATGAGCCCGCCAAAGACCCTCAGAGAAATGCAGAAGCTCACTTGGCGTGTGACCGCGCTAGGGTGCTGCATCTCCAAGTTGGGGGAGCGAGTGCTGCCTTTCTTCCAGCTAATGAAGAAAAAGGGGCCCTTTGAATGGACTGTAGAGGCCGACAAGGCGTTCCAGGATCTCAAGAGATACCTGACCAGCCCTCCGGTCATGGTGGCTCTGCGCCCTCAAGAGCCCCTGGTGCTTTACCTCGCCGCCACTCCCTACTCCGCCAGCGCAGCCCTGGTGGCGGTTAGGGAGGAGCGTCGAATTAAAACCATAGCAGCAGCCTGGGACAAGGCAAACAGGAACAAGGAAGGCCCACAGAAACCGCCACCACGGCTGAGGAGGATCAGCCGCCGCAGAGGAGTGCACCGGAGGCGGAAGAGTCCCCTCTCCCAGATGGCCAGCCTCAGGAGGCCTCATCACCTCAGGAGGCGCCATGGTCTCTGGAGGGCGCCACTAGCACTGACGCACCCAACCTTGTTGAGCACCCAGTGTTCTTCATCAGCACAGTGTTGCGGGACGCGAGGGCACGGTACCCCATGCCTCAGAAGCTCCTCCTCGCGCTACTGGTGGCCTCGCGTAAGCTGTGGCACTATTTTCAGGGTCACCCCATCAAGGTCGTCTCGTCATACCCCCTGGAGAGAGTGCTCAGGAGCCCTAACTCAGCTGGAAGGGTCGCTGAGTGGAACATAGAACTACAAGCGTTTCAGCTTGAATTCAGCACGACCAGAGTCATCAAGGGAGCAGCATTAGCAGATTTTGTGGCAGAATGGACGGAGGCACCAGGCCTCAAGGCCGACAAGGATCGGTCCCTCTCCCCGGGAAGCGAGGCGCCAGAAGGCTGGGTCATGTACTTCGATGGGGCGTTCTCCAGGCATGGCCCTGGGGCTGGGGCAGTGCTTATATCGCCCACTCAGGACAAGCTCTACTACGCTGTATAGCTCTGTTTCCAGCAAGGTGAAAAGGTCTCCAACAACATAGCATAGTATGAAGGTTTAATAGCGGGCTTGAAGGCCGCAGCTGCCCTGGGGGTGAAACGCCTCACCATCGAGGGCGATTCGTAGCTCCTTGTCAATTTCTCCAACAAGGTGTACGAGCCAAAAGATGAGCACATGGAAGCCTACCTTGCGGAGGTTCGCAGGATTGAGAAGCAGTTCTAGGGGTTGGAGTTGCAGCATGTGCCCTGTGGCACCAATCAGGAGGCCGACGACATCGCCAAACGGGCGTCCAGGTGGTTACCTCAGGACCTTGGCATCTTCGAGGAGCGGCTCTTCAAGCCCTCATCCCTGCCGTCATTGTCAAACACGGCTCAGCCTCGGGAGGAGCTCCCCCAGCCACCTGCCTCGGGAGCCTCGGTCTGTGGCCCGGCCTCAGGAGCACGCCTGCTCCTGACGATGGAACCTCAGGAGGGGTGCTGGATCATGGAGCTCCGGAGTTACTTAACACAAGGGACCCTGCCGGAGAAGGAGGAGGAAGCGGAGCGTGTGGCATGGTAGGCCACGGCATACTGCATCAAGGATGGAGAGCTCTACCGAAAGCGACCAAATGATGTACCCTGTGCTGCATCTCCAGGGAGCAAGGAAAGGAACTGCTGGAAGATATACACGGCGGAGACTGTGGACATCATTCATCATCACGGACCCTCGTCGGCAAGGGGTTCCGTAGTGGGTTTTATTGGCCCACCGCACTCAATGACGCCGTCGAACTAGTGAAAGCTTGTGAGGCCTGCCAGTTCCACGCCAAGCAGATCCATCAGCCGGCAGGAGGCCTGCAGACTATACCCCTTTCGTGGCCATTCGCAGTCTGGGGGCTAGACATCCTGGGCCCGTTTCCTCGATCGCCAGGGGGCTACCGCTACCTCTACGTCGCCGTGGACAAGTTCACCAAGTGGGCTGAAGTAGAGGCCGTCTGCACCATCTCCGCGGGTTCCGCGGTCAAGTTCATCAGGGGCATCGTGAGCCGGTTCGGGGTGCCGAACCGCATCATCACAGACAATGGTTCGTAGTTCACCAGTAACCTCTTTAAAACATATTGTGCTAACCTTGGAACGCAGATATGCTACGCTTCGGTGGCGCACCCCCGAAGCAACAGCCAGGCCGAGCGAGCCAACGCAGAGGTCCTGAGGGGCCTCGAGACCAGGATGTTCAAGAAGAAGCTGGAGGCCTGCGGCAGAGGTTGGTACGACGAGCTTCAGTCCATGTTGTGGTCCATCCGCACAACCGCGACCAAGCCGACTGGAGAGACCCCGTTCTTCCTGGTCTACGGAGCCAAAGCGGTCCTCCCTCACGAGGTCAGACGTCGCTCCACGCGGGTCCTGGCGTTCGACGAGGCGTAGCAGGACGCCATGCGGGGGATGGACCTCGTGCTGGGGGAGGAACGTCGCCGAGAAGCCGCGCTGCGAGCGGCGAGGTACCAACAAGCACTGCGACGATATCACTACCGCAACATCCGCCCCAGAACTCTCGAGGTAGGAGACCTCGTGCTCAGGCGGGTTCTCTCCAGGGAGGGACTGCACAAGCTCTCTCCCATGTGGGAGGGCCCGTTCAAGGTTGTTCATGTTTCCAGGACCGGCTCCGCGCGCTTGGAGACTCAGGAGGGGGTGCCGGTCCAAAACGCATGGAACATCCAGCACCTCCGAAGGTTCTACCCCTAAAAAGGCCCAGAGCCTGTGAAGAAGGCGAACGCCTGTGAAGCTGTCGCGTTTTGGAAAAGGCCCAGAGCCTGTGAAGAAGGCGAATGCCTGTGAAGCTGTCGCGTTTTGGAAAAGGCCCAGAGCATGTGAAGAAGGCGAATGCCTCTGAAGCTGTCGCGTTTTGGAAAAGGCCCAGAGCCTGTGAAGAAGGCGAATGCCTGTGAAGCTGTCGCATTTTGGAAAAGGCCCAGAGCCTGTGAAGAAGGCGAATGTGTAACGCCCCAGAGATACTTTCCATATTTGTATCCAACTCTTGCCGTTTCCGGCGTTAACTTATATTTATTTCTCGGGTTCGGGTCTCCGTCTCCATGTGTTGTTTTCGTTTTTTCGTGCATCGCATATCATGTCATCTCGTGCATTGCATTTGCATACATGTTCATCTCATGCATTTGAGCATTTTCTCCGTTGTCCGTTTTGCATTCCGGCGCTTCGTTCTCCTCCGGTGGCCATTTCGAGCTTTCTTTCGTGTGTGGGGATTAAACATTTCCGGATTGGACCGAGACTTGCCATGCGGCCTTGGTTTACTACCGGTAGACCGCCTGTCAAGTTTCGTGTCATTTGGACTTCGTTTGATGCTCCAACGGTTAACCGAGGGACCGAAAAGGCCTCGTGTGTGTTGCAGCCCAACACCCCCCAAATTTGGCCCAAAACCAACCAAACTCTGCTCCATGTCCTAGAGCGTTCGATCACGATCGCGTGGCCGAAAACCGCACCTCATTTGGACTCTCCTAGCTCCACTTATGCCTATTTAAACACCCCCCATTTCGGATCTCGTCTTCCTCCCCGTCCTCCTCCTAAAAAAAACAGATCTCCTTCCCCGCGCCGGGCCGGACGTGTCCGCCCGCGCCGGACGTTGTCCGCCCCGCCGCCGCAGTAAATCGCGCGCCGCCACGTGGGCCGCGCCCACATCGCCGCCGCCGGGCCGCCAGGCCCGCGGGGAGCCCCCCGGCCCGAGCGCCCCGCGCCCCTGTGCCTCCACCAGCGCCGCCGCCTTCCCCGGCTCAGGCGGGCGCCGCCCCCGCGGGCCGCCACCGCCGCCGAGCCGGACCTCGCCGCCCGCCGCCCGGCCGCTCCCCGCCACCGTCCGCCGCCCCGGGCGCCGCCGCCCGCGGTCGCCGCCCCCTCCTCCGGCGCCGCCCGGCCTCGCCCCGGCTTCTTCTTCCTCCATCCCGACCGGCGACCCCCGCGTTCTCCGGCGAGCTACAGTAACTCCGGCGCCGCCTCGGGAAGCGTGCCGATCCAGATCTGGATCTGGGCATCGATTGACTTTTTCCCCAAACCCTAGCTCATGATGCATTCTTTGACTGCTCGTATCTCCGCAACCGTAGCTCCGTTTTGGGCATATGATATATCAAAATCTTCGTCTCGACATGTACATCATTTCATGCCATTGCATCGTTTGCATTTGAGGTCATATTGTTGCCCAAAATGCTGTTAGAAGGAGGCTTCGTGAGTTAAATTGCAGATCCGTTAGTTCATCATGCACTTTTGTCATTTTTGCCATGTTTAATCCGTGCATGATATGCCTGTGCCCCTTTGGGATGAATTGTTAAGCATTTTGTCTTATTTCCAGAGGTGCCACCCATGCATTTTTAGGATGTGTGTATTGTCTTGTGCAAGCTTGCGAAGAGAGGTACCTGAGATTGCTGATTTCAGGGACTTAGTGATTTTCACTAAGTCTAGGATATTTTAGTTCGTGATGCCATATGTCCAGCTTGTTTCCTAGTGATCCGTGCCTCTTTTGAGGATTATCAGTAAGGGAGTTTTGATATTTATGTTATGCTCTATCCATCCATGTCTTTGTTTGCATATGTGGAGTGCTCTAGGTTGACTCAATCGAGCTCAACTTTTGCTTCGTTGGTAATCTGGGCAGATCGTCAACTTGTTTGCGATTTTGCCGATGCTACCGTTAGTGTTCCATGCAGGCTATGCCTTTGTTCTTGCCATGCGTAGCTAGCATATTGTGCCTTCTTGCTGGTTATATGCTTGTCTTGCTATGACTTGTACCTTAGTGAGTGCATCGAGCTCGTTTACATGCCTTCGTGAGTTAAATTTCTGCATGTCTCAGTTTTCACTGTCTGAAAACTGATTGTGTTCGAGCTATGTTCGTGAGCTCGGTAGAGTATTTTGTGAACCCTTTTTGGCCCCAGGTCACTTTGGGTGTTTTGTTAAGCTTGTTGAGTAGCTCCATGCCATGTTCTTACTTGTCATGTTCAGGTCATTTATCATGTTGTTTTGCTGCTCCAAAGAGAGCATCGTGATCTGAAATTTCAGGCTAGTGTTAATTTCACTAAGTCTGGAATCTGTTTTGCATATTCATTTTTGCCATGCTTGTTTGAACCTCTTAATGGATGAATTTGCCTATGGCTCAGTGCTAGTGTTTTGTTAACCATCTTGCGAACATCACTGCCATGTATTTTGTTTTCATGTTTGGTGGCTGTAGCATGTTTATTTCGTTGCATTTAGATGCCTACTTGCTGTAAATCGCAGACCGGTGTCATATCTTAAAACGCTTGCCATTTCCAAACCGTAACTCCGATTCCAATGATCTTTATATCGTTTTCAAGCCATTTCATCCCCTCTATCCAGTGGCACCCTTGGAATTCCAAGTTGAGGCCAGGTTCATGCATTTCCTGTCATATCTTGCATTTTGCATCCCGCATCGCATCCCGCATAGCATGTCATCATTTCATCATATTGCTTGGTCTTGCACGTGGTTGATTGTATCCTTGTTGCTTGTTTGTCTTGTTGGGTAGATCCGGGAGACGAGTTCGCTACCGAGGAGCCCGTTGAGTTTGCTTGTGAGGATCCAGTCAACTCTGACAACTGTGCAGGCAAGATGATCATACCCTCGAAATCACTACTATCTTTGCTATGCTAGTTTGCTCGCTCTTGCTATGCCAATGCTACGATGCCTGCCTTTTGCTTGTCAGCCTCCCAATTGCCATGTTGAACCTCTAACCCACCATTGTCCTAGCAAACCGTTGATTGGCTATGTTACCGCTTTGCTCAGCCCCTCTTATAGCGTTGCTAGTTGCAGGTGAAGATTGGAGTCGTTCCTTGTTGGAACCTTTATTTACTTGTTGGGATATCATTATATTGCTATGTTATCTTAGTGCATCTATATACTTGGTAAAGGGTGGAAGGCTCGGCCTCTCGCCTAGTGTTTTGTTCCACTCTTGCCGCCCTAGTTTCCGTCATATCGGTGTTATGTTCCCGGATTTTACGTTCCTTACGCGGTTGGGTTATTATGGGAACCCCTTGATATTTCGCCTTGATTAAAGCTTTTCCAGCAATGCCCAACCTTGGTTTTACCATTTGCCACCTAGCCTTTTCTTTCCCTTGGGTTCTGCAGACTCAAGGGTCATCTTATTTTAACCCCCCCCCCGGGCCAGTGCTCCTCTGAGTGTTGGTCCACCTGTCAGCTACCGGTGGCCACCAGGGGCAACTCTGGGCTGGCCTACCCGTACCTAGGACAATCTGAGTGTGCCCTGAGAAAGAGATATGTGCAGCTCCTATCGGGATTTGTCGGCACATTCGGGCGGTGTTGCTGGTCTTGTTTTAACCTGTCGAAGTGTCTTGAGTTACCGAGATACCGAGTCTGATCGGAACGTCTTGGGAGGAGGTCTTTTCCTTCGTTGACCGTGAGAGCTTGTCATGGGCTAAGTTGGGACTCCCCTGCAGGGATTGAACTTTCGAAAGCCGTGCCCGCGGTTATAGGCAGATGGGAATTTGTTAATGTCCGGTTGTAGATAACTTAAACCTTAATTAATTAAAACGAATCAACTGCGTGTGTTGCCGTGATGGCCTCTTCTCGGCGGAGTCCGGGAAGTGGACACGGTGTTGGAGTAATGCTTGCGCAGGTTGTTCCTTCAGTTTCTCGCTCGCGCTTTGCCTCCTCTTCTCGCTCTCTTTAGCGGATAAGTTAGCCACCACATATGCTAGTCGCTTGCTGCAGCTCCACATACTTGCCTTATCCTTCCTATAAGCTTAAATAGTTTTGATCGCGAGGGTGCGAGATTGCTGAGTCCCTGTGGCTCACAGATACTATAATTCCAGATGCAGGTCCAGGTGATTCCGCTCCAGGTGACGAGTACGAGCTCAAGTGGGAGTTCGACGAGGACTCTCAGCGTTATTATGTTTCCTTTCCCGATGATCAGTAGTGGTGCCTAGTTGGGGTTCGATTCAGGGCCTTGTCGCATGTTGGGGGTCTTTTCTATTTGGCATCGTAGTCGGGCCATGAGTGATTTGTATGATGGATGTTATTTATGTACTTTGATGTGACGTGGCGAGTGTAAGCCAACTATGTACCTCCCCTTTATATCATTTATGTACATGGGATGTGTGATGATTTCCTGACTTGCGACATTGCTTTCAATGCCGTTATGCCTCTAAGTCGTGCCTCGACACGTGGGAGATATAGCCGCATCGAGGGCGTTACAGAATGACTGTGAAGCTGTCGCATTTTGGAAAAGTCCCGGAGCCTGTGAAGAAGGCCAACGCCTGTGAAGCTCGCCGCCCATGACACTCTCACGTAATAATGAGTTGGGGCTGTACACGCCCCTACGGAGGGCCCGAACCTGGGTAAACATCGTGTCCCTTGTCTCATGTTAACATCGACCTTAGATGCACAGTTCGGGACCCCCTACCCGAGATTCGCCGGTTTTGACACTGACAGCCACGATCATCCTTCCTGTACACACCTTTTGAGAGGGACACGCATGAATCGTGATTTATTAGAATACTCTATGTGCTTCACTTATATCTTTTTAGAGCATGTCGGTGGTTTTATTTAATAGAAATTAATGAACTCTCATGCTTCACTTATGTTATTTTGAGAGTCTTTAATTAGCATGTTAATTTTCTTTGATTATAAATTTAGTCCTAATAAGATAGACATCTAAAGGGGGTATAATAAAAACTTTCATATAAAGTGCATTGAATACTACGAGAAGTTTGATTCCTTATGATTGTGTTGAGATATAAAGATGGTGATATTAGAGTCATGCTAGTGAGTAATTGTGAATTTGAGTAATACTTGTGTTAAAGTTTGTGATTCCCGTAGCATGCATGTATGGTGAACCGTTATGCGATTAAGTCGGAGCATGATTTATTTATTGATTGTCTTCCTTATGAGTGGCGGTCGGGGATGGGCGATGGTCTTTTCCTACCAATCTATCCCCTAGGAGCATGCGCATAGTACTTCGTTCCGATAACTAATAGATTTTTGCAATAAGTATGTGAGTTCTTTATGACTAATGTTGAGTCCATGGATTATTAGCACTCTCACTCTTCCACCATTCCTAGCCTCTCTAGTACCGCGCAACTTTCGCTGGTACCTACACCCACCATATACCTTCCTCAAAACAGGCACTATACCTAACCTATTATGGCATTTCCATAGCCATTCCTCGATATATTGCAATGCAACTTTCCACCGTTCTGTTTATTATGACACACATCATCATTGTCATATTGCTTTGCATGATCATGTAGTTGACATCGTATTTGTGGCAAAGCCACTGTTCATAATTCTTTCATACATGTCACTCTTCACTCATTGCACATCCTGGTACACCGCTGGAGGCATTCATATAGAGTCATATTTTGTTCTAAGTATCAAGTTGTAATTCTTGAGTTGTAAGTAAATAAAAGTGTGATGATCATCATTATTAGAGCATTGTCCTATGTGAGGAAAGGATCATGGAGACTATGATTCCCCCCACAAGTCGAGATGAGACTCTGGATGAAAAAAAGAGGCCAAAAAAATGAGAGAAGGCCCAAATAAAAAAATGAGAGAAAAGAGAGAAGGGACAATGTTAATATCCTTTTACCACAGTTGTGCTTCAAAGTAGCACCATGATCTTCATGATAGAGAGTCTCCTATGTTGTCACTTTCATATACTAGTGGGAACTTTTCATTATAGAACTTGGCTTGTATATTCCAACGATGGGCTTCCTCAAATTGACCTAGGTCTTCGTGAGCAAGCGAGTTGGATGCACACCCACTTAGTTTCTTTTTGAGCTTTCATAAACTTATAGCTCTAGTGCAACCGTTGCATGGCAATCCCTACTCACTCACATTGATATCTATTGATGGGCATCTCCATAGCCCTTTGATACGCCTAGTTGATGTGAGACTATCTCCTTCTTTTTGTCTTCTCCACAACCACCATATTCTATTCCACCTATAGTGCTATGTCCATGGCTCACGCTTATGTATTGCGTGAAACTTGAAAAAGTTTGAGAACATCAAAAGTATGAAACAATTGCTTGGCTTGTCATCGGGGTTGTGCATGATTTAAATATTTTGTGTGATGAAGATGGAGCATAGCCAGACTATATGGTTTTGTAGGGATAAGATTTCTTTGGCCGTGTTATTTTGAGAAGACATAATTGTCTTGTTAGTATGCTTGAAGTATTATTGTTTTTATGTCAATATTAAACTTTTGCTTTGAATCTTATGGATATGAACATTCATGCCACAATAAAGGAAATTACATGGATAAATATGTTAGGTAGCATTCCACATCAAAAACTCTGTTTTTATCATTTACCTACTCAAGGACGAGCAGGAATTAAGCTTGAGGATGCTTGATACGTCTCCAACATATCTATAATTTTTTATTGTTCCATGCTATTATATTATCTGTTTTGGGTATGCATTAATATGCTATTTTATATTATTTTTGGGACTAACCTATTAACCTAGAGCCCAGTGCCAGTTCCTGTTTTTTCCTTGTTTTAGAGTTTCGCAGAAAAGGAATACCAGACGGAATGAAACCTTCGCGGTGATTTTTCTTAGAACAGAAGACAACTAGGAGACTTGGAGATGAAGTCGGAGGAGCAATGAGGCGTCCACAAGGACGGAGGCGTGCCCAGGGGGTAGGGCGGGCCTCCTAACCTAAATCTTTCACCTGTATATTCCCAAATATCCCCAAACCACCAGATGCATCCATGAAAACACTTATCCACCGCCGCAACCTTCTGTACCCATGAGATCCCATCTAGGGACCTTTTCCAACACCCTGTCGGAGGGGGATTCCATCACGGAGGGCTTCTACATCAACTCTATTGCCCTTCTGATGAAGCGTGGGCAGTTTACCACAGACCTATGGGTCCATAGCTAGTAGCTAGGTGGCTTCTTCTCTCTCTTTGATTCTCAATACCATGTTCTCCTCGATCTTCTTGGAGATCTATTCGATGTAATAATTTTCTGCGGTGTGTTTTCCGAGATCCGATGAATTGTGGATTTGTGATCAGCTTATCTATGAATATTATTTGAATGTTTTCTGAATTCTTTTATGCATGATTTGATACCTTTGTAATTCTCTTCAAACTATCGATTTAGTTTGGCCAACTAGATTGGTTTTTCTTGCAATGGGAGAAGTGCTTAGCTTTGGGTTTAATCTTGCGGTGTCCTTTCCCAATGACAGTAGGGGCAGCAAGGCATATATTGTATTGTTGCCATCGAGGATAAAAAGATGGGGTTTTCATCATATTGCTTGAGTTAATTCCTCTACATCATGTCATCTTACTTAATGCGTTACTCTGTTCTTTATGAACTTAATACTCTAGATGCATGCTGGATAGTGGTCGATGTGTGGAGTAATAGTAGTAGATGCAAAATCGTTTCGGACTACTTGACATGGACGTGATGCCTATATTCATGATCATTGCCTTAGATATCGTCATAACTTTGCACTTTTCTATCAATTGCTCGGTAGTAATTTGTTCACCCACCGTATTATCTGCGTTCTTGAGAGAAGCCTCTAGTGAAACCTATGGCCCCGGGTCTATTTTCCATCATATAAGTTTCTATTTTCCATCATATAAGTTTCTGATCTACTATTTTGTAATCTTTTACTTTCCGATCTATTAACCAAAAATACCAAAAATATTTACTTTACTGTTTATCTATCTCTATCAGATCTCACTTTTGCAAGTAACCGTGAAGGATTGACAACCCCTTGATCGTGTTGTGTGCAAGTTGTTTGATTGTTTGTGCAGGTATTCGGTGATTTGTGCATTGTCTCCTACTGGATTGATACCTCGGTTCTCAAACTGAGGGAAATACTTATCTCTACTTTGTTGCATCACCCTTTCCTCTTCAAGGGAAAAACCAACGCAAGCTCAAGAAGTAGCAACAACCATTAAATACGACATTACTATAATGGTGCCATTGCTTCATTTAACCAGAAACATTAGATTAGCATCTCCTAAAGAGTAGCTATAAGGGCACGGGAGAGTAGCTAGACCAGCACAGTTGCATTTCAAATGAAAAGAAGAAACTTACTTATCTTAATGGGAAATATAGCAGGACATGAAAAATAGTGCCATTGATTCTTATTACTGGAGGCATTACATTCAAAACAACATTGGTTTAGCGTGTCCTTACTTTAACAGTGGGATTGCTACATTTTACCAGTGGCATTAGATAAGACGGGCTCAGGGCAACAAACATCCAAACGGGATATCTGGGTTGGTCCCATTTTTTCCAGTATAGCCACCTTTTACTGTGTGAGGGAAGCAAATCTTGTGTTGGACATACTCTATTGACTTGTCCCCCAGTCCCCACTTTCTTTCCTTTGGGCGAATCTCCTTGGGTTCTTCATCTTCTTCCACTAGTGTGGGGTCTCCCATGAATATTATGATCTTCTTAATCAGGTCGTCATTCTTCTCCACTAGTACGACAATTTCTTCCTCATAATCTTCACGTGTAGCCTTGAGTTCTTCCTCCAGTTCCGCGATCCTAGTCATTGCCTTCTTCAGATCTATCATGCCTGCGCACATCTGGTTCTCCTAGCGTCGAATGTGCTGGTTTAGTTCCTGGATGAAAGCTGCAATTGATCTATCATTTATGGTGCTGATCTTTTCCCATTGTTCATCTTGGCGCCCACAAACCTCGTAGATAGTATCCTTAAGCTCCTTTTGGTAAACTTCTCCAATGCGTCCCATGGTGATGTGAGCTGCCATACTCTTTCCTAAACTCCAGGTTGGTGCGTCGAAGGAAAACTCGATGGGTTTGATGACTGGCGTGAAGGTCCTTCCTGGAACTTGTACTTGAATCATCCAGTGTTCCTCTTCTGGTAAAGTGGCATTGTAGGTCCCGGTGAATCTTGGTATTCCTATGTTCAGGTACCTAGTGACTTCCTTCAAGTGTCGTCCAAAATGTGCTTCTTCATCCGGTTGTGCAAACTTGTTCCTTGCATCCGCCATCCTAAAGAGTAGAAAATGGAGAGGAGTTAGAAGTGAGGAGAGAATAGTGATCTATGGCTTTAGCTTAGTGGTCGTGTCCTACACTCAGCGTGTGCTCTGAAACCATCTTTGTAGCGACCCGACCTCTAACGGTCAAGTCTCTGCGCTTCCGTGTCATCCCTGGATCGGTAATGCTGACACACACAGTACTCGAGGATTTATAACAGAGTAGCAATCACACACTTATTACATCGAATGTCTCCAAAGAGAACTTATTACAATAATATGGCTTAAGGCCATCTAACACGATAACAGCGGAAGGCTTGGAAGATAAAGTGAGTCCATCAACTCCAACGGCATAGCTGAGCTGCATGGCAACGACCTAACGAACCTTACTCCTCATCTGAAAAGTCTGCAACATAATACGTTGCAGCCCGAAAATGGGTCAGCACATGGAATATGCTGGCAATATAACACAGTAGATCAAGAATAGAATAATGCTATCACTCATGCATATTTGGCTGGTGGAAAGCTCTATGGTTATGGTTTTTGCAAAAAGGCCAATTTTTTCCTACAACAAAGGAATAGATTTTAATTTAACTATCATGGTAGTTGAAACATCATTGAGAAGGTTCCTCCAACTCAATCCCAATTAAAGTAATTAACAACCCAACAATATTAATTTAGAGTGATGAGATACTTAAGATACTCCAAGTACTAGATACTCAAGATTGTCCATAACCAGGGACACGGCTAACCATGATTAGTTTATACACTCTGCATAGGTTTGCGCACTTTTCCCCACAAGACTCGATCTCCTCCATAGGTTTTCTCGCACTACAGGATGTTTGAGAAACGGATGACCGAGACACAGTCTTTCAGAAACATTAACTCTCTACTCCGGGCAGACCATACCAAACCTACAAACCCACTACCTGCTGATCCACCTCTTCAAGAGCTTCACGTAACTTACTCAACTATGCTAGAGCCCATAATAGCTTGTGGCTGCACATGGAAGTTTCTAGCTTGAATAATCTTAGTTCCCTTTGAGCCTGGGTGGCGATCCATAGGAAGATCACACGGGTACTTCGGGATTTCCAAAAATACAGGAAACACTGGGTACTCCAGGTGCCTCAATCCACCCAGATGTGTATTTAAGTTGCCACCTTAAGTTGAACCATTAATTATCAATCTCACATCTGTCATGGATTTCACTCACCCAAACCACGTCTACGAGCATAGCATAGCAACATAAGCAATACGTGGAAGTAACTCCCAAGGGTTTGATAGTAACAGGGCAATAGGTTCCTACCTCAACAACTACTCCCCAACCCACAAGTTAATGACATCCTAATCATGCAATGTTTGAGGATTGCAACTAATGCATAAAAACTGGGTATGGAAAGTATGATCAAAGTGTTACTTGCCTTGCTGATGATCCGCGTAACCTAGAGACTCCAAATAACACGCTTCGCACTCCGGGAATTCTATCGCAAACAAACAATACCATACATAAGCAATCAAGCAAAGAAACATGGGTAAACCTCAAATAAGAATATCTAACCAGAAAGTTCAACTTAAGAACTCCGGTTTGCAAAAAGAATCAAATCAAACGGAGCAACGAAACTCAAACGGCGAAAGAAACAAGATCCATTTACTAATCTGGACCTAGGTCAAATTTTACAGTAGCAAAAACTTGTGCAAGTTGGTTAAACGAAAAGAGGGTCTCGAGGCAAAGATCTAGGCACTTGAATCGCCTGATTCTGACTAACGAGTGAAAAGATAAACTAGAATGAAAATCGGATAAGAAATCGCGATCAGAAATAATCGCGGATTAATCCGATAAAAGAAAACTGACGAACAGCCTAATGAACGAGCGTTCATTATCTGTAACTAACAGGCGAAAACCGTTCGTCAAAACGAGCGTCCGTCCGCTAAAAAGAAAACCGAAAAGAAAAACCGGCAAACCGAAAAAAATGACTAGGGTTTTAAAAAAAACCAAATCGGTTTTCTTTGAAAAAAAAGGGGCGGCGGCGGATCGGCGCGTTACCTTTCCGGCGAGGCAACTCCTGCAAGGCGGGGCTCGGCGGTGGGCTTGCGAGGCGGAGGGGCGGCTCGGCGGCGCGGGCGGCGGCAGGCGGCGGCACGGGCTGGCGAGGGCTGCGGCGGCGGCGACTCGGGGCTCCAGGGGGGCCCCGGGGTGGGTTTTAAAAGGGGGGAGGCGGCGGCGGCTACGACTTGGGGAGGGGGTCGAGGCGGCGGCAGCGGCTCGGACTCCTCCGAGTCCGGCGGCGGCGGCTCCGACTTGGGGAGGGGGTCGAGGCGGCGGCGGCTCGGACTCCTCCGAGTCCGGCGGCAGCACGGGATGGGGAAGGCGGTGGCGCGGGGTTGGGCCGGCCTGGCTCGGCTGGGCTTCGGCCCGGTCGGGCGCTGGAAGTTTTTTTAATAATAATTCCACGGAAGAGAAAATAAATCCTACAAAATAAAATAAAAATCTAAAACTGCCAAAAAAAATTTCACTGTCTAAATAAAATATTTAGAACAAGATGAACATTTTCTTGGCCCTAAAATGCAATTTTGAAAACGTACAATTTTTCTAATGGAAATAAAATCTAAATGAAAATCAAATAAAATCAAATACATGATTTTAATATTTTTCCTCCAATATTTCATTTATTTTGGAGAAGTCATATTATCTCCTCTCATATATTTTAACATGAAATATTTTCGGAGAGAAAAATAATTAAAACCAAAAATCCTCATTTCGATATTTGGTAAAACCCAAATATGAAAACAGGGAAATCCCCAACTCTCTCCGAGGGTACTTGAGTTGCTTAGGATTTTGAGGATCACGAAACGAAATGCAGTAAAATATGATATGCATGGATGATCTATGTATAACATTCCAAATTGAAAATTTGGGATGTTACAATTTGTTTATTATTCTTCTGCAAAAATAATCAAATCAAAATCACGCTTATGCAAAAAAAAATTATCTTCCTGGGCGCAAAAGTTTCTATTTGTTAGCAAGATCAAATCAACTTAGCACAAACACTAAATAAAACAAAAAACCACATCTAACTAGAGGCTAGATGAATTATTTAATGCAAAATATAACCTAAAAAGCAAAAACAAAAATAAAATTGGGTTGCCTCCCAACAAGCGCTTTTTAAAGCCTTTTAGCTAGGCATTGAGATTTCAATGATGTGCACATGAAAGATAGCAATTGAAACATGAAGAGAGCATCATATAACATGTGAAAAAAAGTTTAAGTCTAACATAATTCCTATGCATATGCATTTTATAAGCAAACAAATTATCAAGACAAGCAAAAACTAGCATATGCAAGGAAGAAGAAAGAAAGAATAGCAATCTCAACATAACGGGAGGTAATTTAGTAGCATGAAAATTTCTACAACCATATTTTCCTCTCTCATAATAATTACATGTAGGATCATATTCAAATTCAACAATATAGGTATCACATAAATTTTTCTCTTCATGATCCACATGCACGCAAAGTTGACACTCTTCTGAAATAGTGGGATTATCATAAAATAAAGTCATGACCTCTCTGAATCCACTTTTATCAAAAATTCATAAGATTGAATATTCTCCAAATATGTGGGATCTAAATCGACACTCTTCCAAACCCACTTTCAATATTATTGCAAACATTATTATCAATCTCATATTCATCAAGGGGCTTAAATAAATTTTCAAGATCATAAGAAGAATCACCCCAATCATGATCATTGCAACAAGTAGTACACATAGCAAAATTAGCATCCCCAAGCTTAGGGTTTTGCATATTATTAGCACAATTGACATTAATAGAATTTATAGTAACATCATTGCAATCATGCTTTTTATTCAAAGATCTATCATGAATCACTTTATAAAGCACTTCATCACAATTTTCAGATTCACAGATTTCATGCAAAACTCCATAAAGATAATCTAGTGCACTCAACTCACTAGCAATTGGTTCATCAAAATTGGATCTACTAAAAAGATTATCCAGTGGATGAGGATCCATAAACTTTTATCTAGCAAGGATGCAAGCCAAAATAAGGCACATGGTAACACATGCAAAGATAGCAAACGAGCAAGTGAACGAAAGAAAGGCGAATAAAAAGGCAAATCTTTTCGAAAATCATTTTAGAAGTGGGGGAGAGGAAAATGAGAGGCGAATGGCGAATAATCTAAATGAAAGAGATGAGAGTTTATGATGGCTACTTAGTATGTCTTGACTTGGCGTAGATTTCCCCAGCAACGACACCAGAAATTGGCAAGTTGATGGGAGACGAGTCTTGATTTGGCGTAAATCTCCCTCGCAACGGCTCCAGAAATTATTCCTGCTACTTCTTGAGCTTGCGTTTGTTTTTACATTGAAGAGGAAAGGGTGATGCAACAATGTAGAGATAGGTATTTCTCTTTGTTTGAGAACCAAGGTATCAATCCAGTAGGAGACAATGCACAAATCACCGAATACCTACACAAACAATCAAACAACTTGCACCTAAGGCGATAAAGGGGTTGTCAATCCCTTCATGGTTATTTGCAAAAGTGAGGTCTGATAGAGATAGATAAATAGTAAAGTACATATTTTTGGTATTTTTGGTTTATAGATCGGAAAGTAAAAGATTGCAAAATAGTAGATCGAAAACTTATATGATGGAAAATAGAAACTTATATGATGGAAAGTAGACCCGAGGGCATAGGTTTCACTAGAGGCTTCTCTCAAGAAAGCAAATAATATGGTGGCTAAACAAATAACTGCCGAGAAATTGATAGAAAAGCACAAAGTTATGATGATATCTAAGGCAACGATCATGAATATAGGCATCACGTCCGTGTCAAGTAGACCGAAACGATTCTGCATCTACTACTATTACTCCACACATCGACCGCTATCCAGCATGCTTCTAGAGTATTAAGTTCATAATGAACGGAGCAACGCATTAAGTAAGATGACATGATGTAGAGGAATTAACTCAAGCAATATGATGAAAACCCCATCTTTTTATCCTCAATGACAACAATAAAATATGTGCCTTGCTACCACTACTGTTACTGGGAAAGGAAACCGCAAGATTGAACCCAAAGCTAAGAACTTCTCCCATTGCAAGAAAAACCAATCTAGTTGGCCAAACCAAAATGTTTGTTCGAAGATAATTACAGAGATATCAAATCATGAAAAAAGAATTCAGAAAAGATTCAAATAATATTCGTAGATAAGCTGATCATAAATCCACAATTCATCGAATCTCAGCAAACACACCGCAAAAAGTATTACATCCAATAGATCTCCAAGAACATCCGGGAGAACATGGTATTGAGAATCAAAGAGAGAGAAGAAGCCATCTAGCTACTAGCTATGGACCCGTAGGTCTGTGGTAAACTACTCACGCTTTAACGGAAGGGCAATAGAGTTGATGTAGAAGCCCTCCATGATCGAATCCCCCTCCAGCAGGGTGCCGGAAAAGGTCCCTAGATGGCATCTCACGGGTACAGAAGGTTGCGACAGTGGAAAAGTGTTTTCGTGGATGCTTCTGGTGGTTTGGGGATATTTGGGAATATATAGGCGAAAGAATTAAGTTAGGAGGCTCACTGGGGCCCCACAAGGGTGGGGGCACGCCCTACCCCCTGAGTGCGCCTTCTGTCCTTGTGGCCGCCTCCTTGCTCCTCCGACTTCATCTCGAAGTCTCCTGGTTGTCTTCTGTTCCAAGAAAAATCATCGCGAAAGTTTCATTCCATTTGGACTCTGTTTGGTATTCCTTTTCTGCGAAACTCTAAAACAAGGAAAAAATAGGAACTGGCACTGGGCTCTAGGTTAATAGGTTAGTCCCAAAATAATATAAATAGCATATTAATGCATATAAAACAACCAGAACAGATAATATAATAGTAGGGAACAATCAAAAATTATAGATACGTTGGAGACGTATCAGTTGTCATAGTTAATTTTAATGCCCACACTAATATCTAACAATGTTTAAATTGCTACTGTCCTTGTATGATTGCCATTCAGGTAAGGAACATGGTTATTTTCATTTGATGTATGTTTCATCACTTGCTAGTCACCCTCCTTTCCACCTTTTTGTGCAAACGGAGATATACATTTCACCTAGTGGAACTCTGCGAGTAATCTCCTCCAATAGTTAATTAGCCATCACTGTCACCACAATGGCACTTTCCACAAAAGACGGGGCTTCCCTCCGATTTCATTAAAGAAACCAAACCATAGAGAACAATCATCCGACATCATCTCAGTCTAAAAAGATAATATGCAACTACTACTAGAAAGGACTTACTACTAGGATGAGACATGTTCACCACATAAGCAAGGTAGGTAGGGGGACGCAGCCCCAGCTCGACCAAGTTTGGATTACAACCCAAAAGCTACAGTAGAAACATTAGGGGAGGAAGATAAGGACTGAAAGAGCCAGCTTCAGCATCCCTGTCTAAGCACCCCCGGCCTCCATCCTTGTGACACACGACACACCTCACTTGCCGCATGCTCGACCCTAATACAATTGATAAAATTAAGTAATAATATAGTTAAAATAGAGCTACTGTCCTCCCTACTATTTCATTTCCAATGTAGATAATGAAAGTGCTTCTCTTTGTTAGTATATATTTCATCAACTAGTCCCATTGTTAATGTAATGACATGTTTAAGTATTTCTACAAAATGGGATGCTTAATTTTAGTTGAACTACACAAAAATAGAGGTTGGAATGGCTCAACAGCCCTCTTGTAGTACCGTTGTACGCTGATGTTCATCACTTGCAGAAGGTGTATCGAGAAGAAGTTGGTCGATTTCCAGTATCTGGCCTACCGTATGAGGCGTCGTAGTGCCCCCCCCCCTCACAGCATGGCATACTATGATACTGTTGTATTTTTCTAATAAAGGTATTGTATCACAATCGTTTCCAATTAAGAAAATGAAGTTTCTTCTATTTATTAGTGTATGATTTATCAACTAGTGCCACTATAATGTAATCATGCTTTTTCATTATCTGTGCTAACATGGTTATTCAGCTACATTTTAGTGGAACTGCACAAATGTTTGGATGGAACCAATATATATGCAGAGTGCGAGGTGCCAATATCTAACATAAACGTGTCTTGGAACAGCACAGATGCTCGGATGGTTCCTCAAGTTCTTGCTGACCCTACAAAACATTTTTAATCTACCAGTGTTTGACATGCACTTTAATTGTTTCAGTGTTGCAGCAAATCCTCTAATCAAATAGCTTATATTGGCACTTTTCTAGGGAGTACATTTTTCTGAAAGGACCATCAATTTTTCTTTATTTGTACACATTATCACAACTTTGTTTTAGTTCCAAAGCTCTTTTAGGGTGACTGGCATAGTACTCGGAGTACTACCCGTATGATTTTTATTAGCCATCACAGTGATTGTAAGCATAGCAGATGGAAGATTAGGTCTAATGTGAAGCTTACCTTAAACCCTACTACAATACTCTCGTAGCTCCGGCTGGCACGACACCCTCCCGAATGGCACACCGTACTTTATCGATTCGTCATCCTCTGGATCCTCGACCTTCAATTTGTACGCCCACCACCTCTGCCTGACTTTTGCCTCGGGCAAATCTGTTTGCTCCGTCGCCTAGAGGAGATACTCGATGAACTCGAAGGACTATGATGTGACTGCCGCCGGGGAGTACATCGCCGTCATCTCGCTCTTTCTCATACATTGCCACATGGCCCTCATCATCCTCGAAATCTCCCACCCCTTTTCAAACAAGTCAGGATCTCCTTCAAGATGGCTAACTTCACCTGGTCGCCGCTGGCGATCTGCACTATTTGCTTCTGCGTCCTCTCCATAAATGTGCTTCTGAGAGGTGCGGTTCTGGCTTTGGAAGATGAGAGGAGATACAGTGGTGTTGCAATGGAAAAGAAGTAGAGGCAAGATGGTGGTTTGCAATGGAGAAGATGGAGAGGAGAGGGGGTGGTTTTGCAATGGAGAAGAGGGATAGGAGAGACGGTGGTTTTAGAATGGAGAAGATGGAGAGGAGAGGTGGTGGTTTTGCAATGGAGAAGAGAGGGAGGAGCATGCGACGACGGTTTATGATTGGACGAGAGGGGCGGCGCGCTACGACTGGATTTAAATCAAAATCAATTTACCCTTCAATTAATAAGCGACCCCACACTAACTAACCTCCCTTGTATTCTGGCTCATATTTTGACCATGTTTTAACAAACAAAATATATGTTATACATTGCAAAAATAATATAATTGGAAAGTACATTCAGATATGAATCCAATGATATGATTTTCGATGACATGCATTCACATTTTGCTTGTCAAATACAGTACATAGTCAAACTTTGATCTAAAATATGATGGGGCTAGTAAACCAGCACAGAGGTAGTAGGAGGGACCCACTCACAGCACGCCGCCGCTCTCATCCAATCCAAAACCAATGCCCGCCACTCCTCTTGCTTTTTGACGTCAAAGACCATCACCTCAGAACAAAATTTAATACTTCCAAGACCATCGCCGGTCCTCTCCTCTTCCATTTCAAAACCATCGCCACTCCTCTCCTATTCCAATCCAAAACCAGCTCTGCTCCTCTTTCATTCCAAAACCATCGCCGGCGAGTGAAGGTGCTGTGGAGAAGTAGATCGATGGAGGAGTACAACCGATACATGAGGATCGCATACAGCGACCCTGTGAAGCTAGCAAGGATGATGGAGATACAGCCTTGGTTTGACAACCCACGACAATTAGCAGCCATGGCGACGATGATGGTCAAATATCTTTAACAGAGCGAAAAGGCGGCAATACTCCTGGAGGGAGTCATGCGGCAGTACATAGAGCTGATCCTCTAGGCCATGGAGCGGACAGATTCACTGAATCCGATCATGAGGCAGCGGTGTTGGGAGTATCGATCCATGATGGAGCATCCAGAGGTTGAAGGATCGAGTATCTACACAGTGCCGTTTGTGAGGGTGTCGTGGCAGAGCGGGCCTGTGGAGTCTTCATTGACTGTATGCAACTCCAAGAGGAGGAAAGCAGTTGGCGCCATGACGCATCCCAACCATCCTCTCCCTCACCGCTCACCTCGTCTCACGGGGCAACTGTCTATCACCGAGGAATAGGAGGGGAGTCCCCCCCAAAATAATCAGAGGATGAGCTTAGGGTTATCAGTATTTGCAGGTTGTGAGTTGTGTTTTGTGTTGTGTATTTTGAGTACTTTCAGATATGAATGTCTTTTGAATTTTAGATTTGCAGTATTGAGATTATGAAGTATTTTCTAAATTCTAGAGATGTTTTTTAGTACTTCGAAAAATGTAGTTTCATATAAAAGTGCAGACAATGTGATTTTCAGAGAAGAAACTGCAAGTTTTAGTTTTAGATAAGAAACTGCAAGTTTCAGAGGCAAAACATTTATATTAACACACCCTTTTCAAATAGGGATAACAACATGCTGGAAGTTTTATTCATGGTCGAAAATGGAACTGCCAGCTAGTTAACATCATGTTGATCAACATTCATGCATAACATATCTTCATATGATGCATATTAAAAAAGATATGTTATTTTCAAAATGGCCACACAATGTGAAAAACAGAGAAAATTAGGGACAAAGTTTTGTAAAGTGTTGGAGATGGTTTTTGTAGATGACAAGGCCGACCCACATGTCAGTAATGGAAGAGGCAAAATGTTGGGGATATTTGCACTGCATCAGGTGGAATCGAACCCGAGCGGAGCAACGGTTGGGGAATGGGACCTAGTGACTGGGCTACTTTGATACTTTAGGTATATATCAGGCACAACTCCTACCACTATTGTAGCGTGTTTCCCCCGGCTCCGGTGCATTCTCGTTTGACGACTCGATGTCATCCTCCGACACTGTTCGACTTTGTGTGCTCGCCACGGCGCTGCCGTTTGCCTTTGTGAACATGCTCAACAAACGAGAAGTATCTGGAGAGGAGTGTACTTGGAGAGGTGTACAGTGGGGACCCACTAGGTCCATAGTCGTACGCAAGCAAGTGCCTCATTGAAAAATGCTTCTCCTAATGGTATGCTGATGTTGGGGCCCATGGGTTTGTCAACGTATAGTTAATAAAGTTGATAAATTTACAATGAAGCCGGTCATCGGGGAGCTGGCAGGTATCATTTTTTATCAGAGGGCCAGCCAGTATCAGCTGGGTTGTGGCCTGTCCAATCTACATTTTCTTTTTTAACAAGTGCAGCCCATGACATGCCGACACAGTGGTTTGAACTTACTTTTATGAGGGCCATCATATATCGACCGGCCTATGGGCCTCCCAGCCTAGGTTTTATTTTCGCTTAAACAGTCGTAGCCCAACTTATGCATTTTTTTGAAGAAAACGCGGAGGTCTTTAAGAAAAAATATCCCACGTCTTATTAACTTATAAAAAATAAATGTTCAACAATAAAATCCTGAATTTTTTACTCTAAGGCAATAAAAATCTTGGTGATTGCGTATAAAAGGTTGGTAAGATTTAATGACCAATGTAATAATAATGCGCTTATTATCTAATTTTATTTATAATAAAATGCCCATCCCCAGTTTATTTTTTGATAACATTGCTCCGCCCAGCCCAACATTATATTTACAACTGGTCCAGCAAAATCGTGTATTTCGAGAAAGTGCAAATTGGCTATAATTTCTTAGAAAACATAAATGGGCCTCATGGACGCTGCATTATTTGTCCACCCAGTCCAGCAAATAGACTGTAAATTCTAAAAAATAGGTTGAGTATGTTCCACGGTTTTGTTGGCTGAAATGTGGGCCAATAGGACGAACCCTACGCAAGGCATTGTCAACTTAGTCAACAAATGATTCTTACATCTGTAGTCGTTGGATTTACATCCAACGGCCGTCATCCATCTTCAATCTCTCGTCTTCTTCCTTCAGCGCCACCAGGACCAACTGCTCCCGCCTCCGACGGCTAGCAGCACACCTCGCTGTGAAGCGCTACTCCACCACCGGCCAGGCTATCCCTCCACCCCTCCACACCTCCTATTATTCTCCGTCGGCTGCAAAACCACGCCGCACGAGAACTAGTTAACCCTCGAATACCTCTCCGTCGGCGACTCCACTACCACGTGTTCCCAACTCTGGCTCGTTCCATCCGAGGCCTTGCCGTTGTCCATCGTCTTGGTGCGCTCGATGCAGCATGGTCAGCGTGGTCAACAAATGAGAGTCATCGGAGGAGGACTATACATGGAGAGGCTGACAGTGGGGACACACCAGTTCCGTGGACGCACGAATGCAACCGCCTCCTTATTACGTGAAAATAAAATTATTCGTCCCCCTAAAAGCTGGGACCCACCAGCTATATCTTTGCACAGAAGGAGGTGCCTCCTTATCCCCCCCGCTGACAGCTAGGACCCACAAGCTACATCTTCACACAAGGAAGTGCCTCCTTATTACGGGCAAAAAAATGATTCTTCCCCTGACAGCTGGGACCCACCAGTTATATCTTCACATGCAAGGAAGTGCCTCCTTATCCTCCCTAACAGTTTGGACCCACCCGATCAAAGCATACATAGCGTTGTTTGTCTGGTCGCGAACGTGTACGTACATACTAGTTGATCAGTGTCTCTGCAAGGTTGAACCGTGGCCGAGTAAGTAGTGGCACATGTCATAGTTGAGCCCCCGACATAGGAGTTCATGCAGTCCCTCTAAGTGGTGTACACGTATGTACAGCCACTGGGCAAAAAATACGGCCACATACATACATACGGGCGGGGACTCGAATGTGTACTCGTGCATACGTGTGGGTATAGCCGAAATGGGGTCTGGGGTACCGCTGAACGGTGGAAACGCCCTTCTATTTGACCAGGTATAGTTGAAACAAACCCCTGCTCATCGGGAAGGGTCTGGTGTACCGCAACATAGAAGCAACAGACTTATGTTCGAGTGCCTACTGTCGAAACGGGGTCCTGTTGATCGAGAGGGGTCTGGTGTACCACAAAACAGATGAAACAGACTTCTGTTGGAGCACCTACGGTTGAAACAGGGTCCTGTTCATCGGGAGGGGTGTGGCGTTGGTACGAGAAGCCTCGGAAACAATCTTTCACAGTGCCAAAGAACTCATTAGGAGCAGCAACTATCTCTCTCAAATGGCAAGGAACAAGAGGAAACACTCTCGAATATATTGCAGCTAATAACTAGCTTAGTTTACAAGGATGCAACCTAAACCATGAAACTTGTGAACCTATGTAGAATCACAAGATGAAACCACAAGGATCCTATATGAATTGAGAACTGGCCCTCCAATGCACACACACATGAGCTAACACTCAACGATACTAGTGCTCACAGCACAATACAACCTCACCGGCTGTCTACAAACATAAACTCGGAAATCTCACCCCCCCTTCACATGGAACAATTGGGGAGTACTTATACTAGAAGCACCTACTAGTTAGGTGTGAAAGCAAGTCAAAATCAAGGGTAAATTCATGAGCCCCATGTTGTAGAAGGAGCAAACTTGTTGAGCCTCATGCTGTAATTAATTCCTAGACAACTTGCATGGAAACTTGCGCAACTTCTGACTCAAGACCAAATGATGCACCTTTTTTGAATGAAAGCTGACTTCAAAGATCATCTTTTCCAACCTCTGAAACATACTAGACCCTTCTATAATTAATTAGGTTTAGGTGGGAAGTTGCAGCTGGAAATCTGATGTGTCATTTCTCCCAACATAGGCACCGGAAGCTTCCCCACTAAGATAATGGTTTTTCCCATGTCTTCCTTTGGCTTCTCTATTGGTTTAAAATTTGTGCTAGCATGAACCTCACTCTTTGTTGCCTTGGTCATGATCTGGTCCACAGCATCCTCCCTTCCTCCAAACAAAACAGTCCTTGGTTTCAAGGTATTCTTTTTGGGCTTCTTCATGTGTGGGAATTGCTTAACCTTGAGTTCTTGATCCACCATAGGTTCCAAGACATGGTTCACTCCTTGATGCATGAAGTAATACTTGTTAGACCTCGCATGGTGAGTAGCATTGTGATCAAACTGCCACGGCCTCCCCAAAAGAAGATGACAAGCTTGCATTGGCACCACATCACATACCACCTTGTCCACATAACTTCCCACTAAACATTGCACCCTAGCACGATGTGAAATCTTCAAATTACCAACACCATTCAGCCACTTAACATAATATGGCTGGGGCTGCCTTCATGTTGATATCCCAATAGCATGCACAAGATCACTACTAATGATGTTGTTGTAGCTAGCTCCATCGATGACCACCTTGCAGTTTTTGTCCTTGATCTTTCAAATGGATAGGAACACATTTTGTCGCTGGCCCTTCTGCGAACCATGAGATTAACACCATCCCCTCCATCTGAACTCAGAGGTGTGCTGGTATCAAAAGTACAATATTTTGCATCTTTCTTCTCAGATTCAGATTTATCACTTGAGTCATCGGTAACATATCCATCATTTGTGAGCAAAAACTTGTTCAAATTAGAACAATCCTTCTTGAAGTGACCTCTACTCTTGCATGTGTGGCACTGAATATTACTAATGCGAGTGACAGGAGTATTGGAAGATTCAACCTTTGATGCATTTGCTTCTTTTGCAGTCAACTTGTTGTGTGAGCGAAAATCTGCAGGAACACTTCCATCTACTTCTTGCTGAACTGAACCACTCCAAGTGCTTGATATATAGGTTTGGCTACGATTTTGGCGACGCTTCGGTTGCTGCTCTACACGAATAACTTGATGCACAAGTTCTTCAAAATATTGATATGTAGCCATCTTTATCCTTTCTTGCACATCTTCATTCAGCCCATGAAAGATCTTGACATTGTGGCCTCCTCTGGCTCCTTCACCATTGTCCTATTCATAAAAATCTCCATCTCTTTATAGTACTCATCAACACTACTGCTACCTTGTCACAACCGTTGTAGTCCATTGTACAAGGCTATTGTGAAATGTTCAGGAACAAAACGCCTCCGTAAAAGATTTTCCATTTGCATCCATGTCTCTGGATGATCTCCAGCACGACACAATTGGTTCCACCAAATCAAAGAATATCTAGTAAACTCAATGGATGCATATCATACCTTCTTCTCCTCTTTATAGCAGTGGCTATCAAAATCTGATCCACGCGCATCTCCCACTCCAAATAATCATCGTGCTCGATTTTCCCATTGAACAATGGTATGGTAAGTTTGAATCTACCAATCTCGTCATCTTCATGGTCACGATGAGCACACCCATGGCCTCTTCCTCCCATGACAAAGCCTTCTTGGCCTTCTCCGCGACGATCATGATGAGCACGTCATGGTCGAGGCTCGTAGTAGTTTCGAACATCATAAGAGTGGTCGCTCCAATGCTCTCCATTGTGTTCCTGCTATATGGGGAGTTGTCGATGTCGACCCTGTGCAGCAAGCCCATCTCGTGGTGGAGACAGTGGTGCCCAAGTAGCACCTTGCTGGTCGTGGCAAGCACACCGAGGTGGTGCAGCATAGTAGCTATGAGCATCGCCTGAGTAGGCGTGGATGTGCTTTCCATGCCCCTCCTCAAGGTGGCATTGGCCCTGCTGTTCAACGAGTTTTCGATGTTGATCCCATTCAGAAAGCCTATCTCGACGGAGTTCCTTGGTGAGGAAGTTGATTCCTCGGCCAAGGTTGATCTCCACTGCCGAGCCTCTCCACCTTGTTCAACACATACTCTCATGTATCCTCCAATGCCAACACATAGGCAGGCTGCAAGCTTGGATCATTCTCGGCGTGGAAGCATGATCACCCATGGGGCATGGGTGCCCCTTTGTGGTTTGGCATGGGGACGACCATGTTGCACAAAGAGCAGAAGTAGTTGGGGACAACACGACGATGGACTCTCTCTTTTTACCCAGGTTCGGGCCGCTTTGCAGCGTAAAACCCTACTCCTGCTATGGTGGATTGATCTGGAGGAACACGAAGGCTCCACATGCTCTAGCCCAGGAAGGTTGCCTCGGGGAGAGTAACGTGAGCATACAAGTGTTGTGGGATCAAATGTCGAACCCTTTGCTAGGTTTCCTCGGGCCTCCTTTTATAGGTTAAGGGGTGAACACAGTGGAAAAACAGTCATTCGAGTGTGATTGCATAGCTAACAGTGCTATCATACCTAACTCTAGTAGTTAGGACAAAGTGCATTAAATGCACTGCTAGGTGTCGTGCTGAGGGTGAAGCCCGGCAAGCCTGCCACGGCGCTTATCTGCCTCTTCTTATCAGCTTGACAGGCCTCCTGGACGACAGCAAATAAAGCTAATATCTTCTCCTCTATCCTGACACGTGCTTGATAGGATCCACCTGGCTTCTTAGTACCTTGACACCGCATTGATCAGCGACACGGGTGCGATGAGGTGGAGCGGTGGCATCTTGGTGAATGTTCCTCAACAAAGGAGCTTGGTGGGGTTTGGTCTTGGCGGCCCCGGTGACCCTGTCAGGGCGAATCTAGACCTGCCCTCGGGTGTGGCCTTGACTTGGCCTGGCTCTCTTGCCTGGCAAGGGAGGCCTTCCCAAGATGGCCTTATGCTAGCTTTGGTCTTCTTAATGCTCTCCTTGAGGTCACGAAGAGCGGCTTCTCTGGCTTAACTTTATGTCATGCATTGGTGCTAGATGTATGACCGTCAGCATGCATGTGCATGAGTCCGGTCAGCAAACATGAATGTTTGTTGCACTGAGAGGAGCCCCCTAGCCTGGCCCATACGTGTTGCGGGCATCATTGGGGTAGGCCCTAGCAATGCACAGGCTGGCACCCGGACCTTGCCGCGGTGGAATCCATGTCTTTGAGATCTTCTTTGCTTCTTCATTAACTTGAAATTGAATCAATTTCTAGGCTCCCTGTGAGTCGTGCAACGTCAAATGACGTGTGTCTACCCATATAATGGTCTAGAGGATGCCCACGTTCATGGGAAGTTGATTTGAAGTGCCCGCACATGATCCATGGGTAACTGCCATTTTACCCTTCCCACCATGCCCGTCGTCTCCGCCACACGCGCTGCATGCATTGTGCATGGTTGGTGGTGGACGCGCATGGCACAGGAATGAGTGCCATGGCAGAAAACATGGCGCCATGGATTGGCGTTGAGGGGCGGCTGGCTAATCTAGAAATCATCAATGACGGAGATAACTGGATTGGAGGAGTGGGGTGGTTGCCACATGATCATGGCGAGCCTGCCCCCTGCCATGCCCCGCTATAAAAGGGAGTGCGGGGGGATGGAAATGCTCACCCACACACATTATTCTCCTTCTTCTCGCGCTCTTCTCCCACCATGGCCAGGGGAAGAGGACGCGCTCGAGCTCCGGCGGTGGCAACGAGGGCCTCCTCTCGGCACCGCATCCCCGCCCCCACTGGGGATGCAGGGGCAGGATCCAGCGCGTAAGGCTGAGCTGCATGACACTGTCGTGGCCGGCGGAGTGCTCGGGGCTGAGGTGGACATGGTGGTGCTCCGACTGTGCCTCCCATAGCCGCTCCGACTCCAATGGAAGGCCATGTTGGATATACGGCGCTGGAATTCATCGTCAGGTTGCGCGAGCCCCCGCGCAGCCATCTTTAGCTTCCTGGCCCCCTCGCAAGGGAGATGGAGGTTGAACAGCTGCATGGGCTGAAGTTGCACATGAGGGGTTGCTGCAATGGCACCATGCGGGTGGACATTGAGTTCCCCAAACCTCATGTCATGCTTCTCCGGCGTGGCTGGAAAACTTTTGCACGTGCCCATAGCCTGGCGGAAGGGCACGTCCTCCATTTTAAGTTAACGGATGCTACTCTTCTCTCCATCAAGGTCTTCGGGTGCTCGGGTGTTTTGTTAGGGTGCTGCGTGGAAAGCTCGACCAACGATGAAAGCTCCTCCTCGAGCAACAACAATGAAGAGGACACTGACGGCGATGTCGATCCCCAAGTCGTCAAGCATGAAGACGATGACTCAGACTCGGCTGAGCACCGGACGCACCATCATCATCAGCTAGGCGCCAGCAACACCATCATCTGCATCTGGACCTCGATAGAGCAATTTGCTGGGGGTTCTTGGCTCGGTTGACTCCGCTACAATGAGCTGGACCACCACAGGCTTCCTCGTGGACTCTGGCTTCGTCTTCCTTGTCGGTATCCCTCTTGTCGCGTTCCTTTGGTCCTGGCGGGGATGACCAGGGCATAGCCTAGCCGCTCTCCCCGTCCCGGCCTCTTCTTCCTTGCCGGGAGGGTGCCCTCCCGATCTTGTCAGGCTGCGTCCTGCGGGCCCTGACAGGGTCAGGCTGGGCTTCTACCCAGGTGCTCCTTTTGCCCTCTTTCCTTCTTGATGCAACTCCTAGGAGGAGAGGGACAAGAAAGGCATTACGGGGCACTTATCATTTTTCAATTTAAAAGATGTGGGCACCAACTATGTTTAAATTCAAATTATGTAATCCTCTACCCATGTTTGTATTTTGTATGATATGTACTTGTTTATCCATGTATT
This sequence comes from Triticum urartu, assembly GCF_056163025.1. Lineage (NCBI taxonomy): Eukaryota > Viridiplantae > Streptophyta > Magnoliopsida > Poales > Poaceae > Triticum > Triticum urartu. The sequence continues at coordinate 206,187,032 of NC_141877.1, read as the reverse complement.
AACGGAAAAAGAATGCTTGCCGGGTACTTTACTTGTGCATGTATCATATCTGTGCTGAGGATGATCCCTCAATACTCTCTAGTAAACAAAGTTCTCCGGCAGGACATCTTGTTGGCCCTTACCACAGTTGCTACCAAACCCCATCTAATGGGTTAGGAGTGTGGATGGAGGTCGTCCCCTTGTCAGTCCCCCCCCCCCCAAATTTCACTAGAACCAACATGACCAAAAAAGACTTCGAATTGAAAGGTGGGAGCAAAGAAGTTGGGAGCGACAAGGTTTCCCTATGGACAAGTTCTTCATATACGAATACATCATGCATGGCAAGGAGAACTTATCTATATTTGATGTCCTTCTTATCATTCCTGATAAGAAATAGCTATCGGGGACCAATATACTGGCTTGTCCTCGCTCTTCTTCTTCCTGGAAAGTTCGTTCGCGACAGAACCCTGCTACCAATTGAGCACTGTGTTGGTTTTCCCTTGAAGAGGAAAGGGTGATGCAGTAAAGTAGCGTAAGTATTTCTGTCAGTTTTTGAGAACCAAGGTATCAATCCAGTAGGAGAATACACGCAAGTCCCTCGTACCTGCACAAACAAATAAGGACCTCGCAACCAAAAGGATAAAGGGGTTGTCAATCCCTTCACGGTCACTTACGGGAGTGAGATCTGATAGAGATAATAAATATTTTTGGTATTTTTATGATATAGAATGAAAGTAAAGATTGCAAAGTAAAATAGATAGGAAACTTTATATGATAAAAGATAGACCCGGGGGCCATAGGTTTCACTAGTGGCTTCTCTCAAGATAGCATAAGTATTACGGTGGGTGAACGAATTACTGTCGAGAAATTGATAGAAAAGTGCATAATTATGAGAATATCTAGGCATGATCATGTATATAGGCATCACGTCCGCGACAAATAGACCGAAACAATTCTGCATCTACTACTATTACTCCAGACATCGACCACTATCCAGCATGCATCTAGAGTATTAAGTTCATAAGAACAGAGTAACGCATTAGGCAAGATGACATGATGTAGAGGGATAAAATCAAGCAATATGATATAAACCCCATCTTTTTATCCTCGATGGCAACAATACAATATGTGCCTTGCTGCCCCTGCTGTCACTGGGAAAGGACACCACAAGATTGAACCCAAAGCTATGCACTTCTCCCATTGCAAGAAAGATCAATCTAGTAGGCCAAACCAAACTGATAATTTGAAGAGACTTGCAAAGATAACCAATCCTACATATAATAATTCAGAGAAGAACCAAATATTGTTCATAGATAAACTTGATCATAAACCCACAATTCATCAGATCTCGACAAACACATCGCAAAAAGAGTTACATTGAATAGATCTCCAAGAAGATCGAGGAGAACTTTGTATTGAGATCCAAAGAGAGAGAAGAAGCCATCTAGCTAATAACTATGGACCCGAAGGTCTGAGGTAAACTACTCACACATCATCGGAGAGGCTATGGTGTTGATGTAGAAGCCCTCCGTGATTGATGCCCCCTCCAGCGGAGCTCCGGAAAAGGCCCCAAGATGGGATCTCTTTCGTACAGAAGGTTGTGGCAGTGGAAATAGGGTTTCGTGGTGCTCTTGGATGTTTTTGGGGTATATGGGTATATATAGGAGGAAGAAGTAGGTTTGTGGATCTACGAGGGGCCCACGAGGGTGGGGGCATGCCCAGGGGGGCAAGCGCGCCTCCTTGCCTCGTGGCCTCCTCGTTGATTTGTTGACGTCCACTCCAAGTCCCCTGGATCACGTTTGTTCCAAAAATAACTCTCCATAATGTCCGGACCTAACCCTCCATAACAGGGGACATGATGTTTACCCAGGTTCAGGCCCTCTCTATGGAGGTAATACCCTACGTCCTGCTTGATTGATAGTGATGAATACGAGTATTACAAGAGTTGATCTACCACGAGATTGTAATGGCTAAACCCTAGAAGTATAGCATGTATGACTATGGTAATGAGTGTCTCCCTCTTCGGACTAAGTCCTCTAGTTTATATAGACACCAGGAGGATCTAGGGTTACATAAGGTTGGTTACAAAGAAAGGAATCTACATATTTGATCGCCAAGCTTGCCCTCCACGCCAAGGAGAGTCCCATCCGGACACGGGTGCAGTCTTCGGTCTTTGTATCTTCACAGCCCATCAGTCCGGCCCATGGCTAATAGGCCGGACGCCCGAGGATCCCTTAGTCCAGGACTCCCTCAATAGCCCCTGAACCTGGCTTCAATGACAAGGTATTCGGTGGGTAGATCTGTCTTCGGCATTGCAAGGCGGGTTCCTCCTTCCGAACTCCAAGATAGTCTTCGAATGAAACAATCGTGTCCGGATCTGCATCACACAGCCGTAGAGAGTATAGTATTTCACGAATCCAATCAGCTGACTACTTTAGAAATCTGATGTCATGCTTTCCCGGTCAATATTTCGAACCGTTTCCCGTCCCTCCGTTCCATGTTTCGGGGCATAGTTTTTATTGGCACGTCTTGTCGAAGCAGAGATCGGGTCCCATTATTGCGGGATTTTCTTCAATACGAGCGTGGGTAACCCAACCGTCCTGCGGGAAATATTCCTTAGGAATAGGCAGGTTCTTAGGCTTAGGAGGTGGCTTTCAATACCCGCTGCCCTTATAAGCGAACCAAGGGCCATCTTTTTACGCCAAACTTCTCCTCGGCCTTCCCAACCTCGAGTTCTAGCACCCAAGGTTCGACTTCATTGCTTCAAGCCTCCCCATAATGTCCATACCTAACCCTCAGGGCCGATGGGAGGCTTCCCCTATTACAGAGTAGGATATTGCAAAGCTCCGAGCGGCCAGATACCTGACCGCAGAGATCCACCACAGGCTTCCTGCTCAAGGGCAGGTTATTCCGACCCCCATATCTGCTGAGAGGGTTGTATTTATCTCACACTTCCTTCGAGGGCTAGGGTTCTCTCTTCACCCCTTTGTTCGAGGGCTAATGTTTAATTACAGACTAGATTTTCACGATCTAGCCCCAGAGTCTTTCCTCCATGTCTCGGCGTTTATCATTACGTGCGAGGCCTTCCTCCGAATCCCCCCATACTTCGGCTTATGGCTCAAGACCTTCAGTGTGAAACCAAAGGTAGTCGACGGGGAACAGGTGGAGTGCGGCGGTGCTATAGTCAGCCAGCTTACCAACACTCCTTGGCCAAAAGGCTCTTTTACCGAAACTTCCAATCAATGGCAGCGACAGTGGTTTTACGTAACGGAGCCCCGCAGCACTGTTGATGGGAACAACACCTATTGGATTACTGGGACCCCTTCTACGGTCGGCGGGCATGGGGTCGTGAGAAGAGCAGGTTTAGAGCAAGCACACAGATCATTTACCCAGGTTCGGGCCGCGAGGATGCGTAAAACCCTAGTCCTGCTTTGGTGGATGTATTGAGTGTTCTTGGGCTTTCTGAACTAGCTACGGTGGTTGTGCCATTACAAAAAGCCAAATCCCTCTCCTGGTTGGCTCGCGCCTCCTTTTATAGGAAAAAGGGGTTGCCACAGTGGCACATAGGAGGTGGAAAGGCCTACAGTGTGCGAGCTTATCGCACGGCATTACGGGACAAAGCGCATTAAAAGCGCTACGTGGGTGTCCATTACCTTTATCGGGGATGGGAACTAGGCCCATCCTGTTCGTCGCCGCTCCGCCTCGCTTCGACACGCGCCAGGCTAGCGATGCATGTAGCGCCATGTAGGCAGGCAAGCAGCTGAGGTGGCACGGTGGTAGGGCCTTCATGAAGATCTGCATGCGCCACACAGGTGCTTGCTGATTCGACCTGGAAGCTGCATGTTTCCACGCAGGTGCTTGCCCAGCTGGTTGGGCCGGAAGCTGCATGCGAACGACGGCGGAATCTTGGCTCGAGCAGGCCTGGCAGTGGCCCTGCTAATGCCCTCGGCAAGGGTCTTGCCGTAGCATTGCTGTCATCCCCGGCCAGAGTCTTGCCGGGGGTCTTGTGGATTTCCTCGGCTAGGATCCTGCCGAGGGTCACCGTCTTCTGGTCCTCATCTGATCTCATATGTTAATGATCTTGACGAAGATTTGCATGCCACCACAGTGGCGCCTCCAGAGCCTTGGTTCCAACGCAGTTGATTGGGTCGGAGCCTGTGGGCTCAAGGGTGGCTCGCTCTGCTGGTGTTGGGAAAGTTGCCCCGGCAAGGCTCTTGCCGGGGCTGTGGGGGGCCGCCTCAGCAAGGATCTTGTTGAGGGAGTCCACCTCGCCCTCTTGCCCTCCTACGCTTCTGGTCTTGGCGTCCCCTTGGTTGTCTTGTGCTTCGGTTCTCTCCGGCTTCCCTCCTCTGCCCTGCTAAGTGTGGCCGCGGCGCGTGGCTCTGACTGCCCGTGCACAAGTAAAGGGGTCAAAAGGAGAGCCCCTAATTTTGTACACCGACAGGAGCCCCTGGGCCTGGGCCACACATAAGCGCGACGCGTTGTTGGGCCAGGCCCAAAACGGTGCGCGGGCAGTCGGGGAAGGATTTTACCATAGTAACTTCTGGTCCGCTGAGCTTCCCCATGACCCGTGTCGAACACGCGATGTGGAGGGTCGTGCGTGACATGGGGGTCATGCGTGGGGCAGTTCCCGCACGCATGCGTCACATCATGGTAAAGAGGTGGCTCGCGCCTTCCCCATAAAAGGAGGAAGGCGTAGAGGCATGACCCATTTACTTGGGTGGACTCGGGTCATGGTCTTCAAGGCGCCCGCGCCCCATGATCACATTATGGGGAGCGGCCGCTTCGCTCGTCCCTTTAATGATGCTCGCTCGCCATGTGTCCCTCATGCAGGTGCCAGGAGGTGGAGCCGGGAAACCGGGCCGTCGCTGATTGGGGCAGCAGGCCGGTCCTGACCTCCTGCGCCCCCGATGACCGGATTGGTCGAGTGGGGTGGCTGAGCCCCAACTCCGCCCCTTTATAAGAAGGAGAGGGGGCGGCATTCTACATTCTTCCATCATTCGTCTCCTTCCACCTCCGCTTCTTCCTTCCATCTGCCAGGGCGAGAGGAAGCGCTGGTCCTTCGACGGTGGCGGTGAGGGTTGCTCCTCGTCAGCGCGTTCCTCCTCCCCAACTGGCCACGAGAGGAAGGGGGAGGGGGCAAGGACGAGGTCGTCGTGGCGCTCGGGGGAGAGGAGGACGGGGCGGCGTATCGGCCTGGCCTCCACCAGCGACTCCTCCCCCGACGGAGCGCCACGTCAGGGACCAGCCCCGCGAGTTCCTCATCAGGCTGCGTCGGCCACCGCGTTGCCGCCTCCGTCTCCCTACTGCATTTGCTCGGGAGATGGAGCTTGATCCACCCCAGACCCTCTGGTTGCACATGAAGGGCTGCGGGAATGGCGGCACGTGGTTCGATGTTGACTTCCCCACTCCTCACGTCATGTACCTCCACCGCGGATCGAAGACGTTCGCACGCAACCACAGCTTGATAGCGGGGCTTGTCCTCTACTTCAAGTTAATGGAGAGCACCCTGCTTTCCGTCAAGGTCTTTGGAGATCTCGGAACTCGCTTGAAGTGCTGCATGGAGAGCTCCTCCGACGATGAAGATTCCTCCTCAAGAGGGAGTGACGAGGAGGACAGCGACAGCGATGATGAGGGAGTCAAGCGGTAGGATGCCGACTCCGACTTCGAATGACCGCGCCGCCCCTCTCTCGGCCATGCGCCTTGCCGAGGGCCATCCTCGCCAAGCTCTCCATTGGGGTGCTCCCCGTCGTCTCCTTGGGCGGCTGGCGTAGGAGGGTCGGTGAAGTCTAAAAAGGTGGGTGGCGGCCGTCAAAATAGAGTACGCGGGCACCGACGCCTTCGTCCCGTATTGCCGGCCCACTGCCTCGTCTTCCAACTCCTTTCCTGGCACCATGATGTTCTCTTGGTGCCTTCTACTCCTCGTACCTTGCCTAGGCGCTCTTTTCACCCTCCCGCTGCCTTGTTCCTCCTTCTGTGGAGAGGGACAAGAAAGGGATTACATGCAGCTTATCTCTTTTTAGTTTGTAAGCCTGCAGGCACTTGTTAATTCTAAGACTTGTAATCCCCTTGCTCATGTTTTTAATTCCATATGAACTGTACATGTATGGGATGTTTTTAATGAAAAGGGGTGCTTGCCGGGTTCTTTGTGCGTGAGCGAGGCCCATGCCAAGGATGAATCCTTGTTATTTTTAAGATAAACATTGTCGCCCGGCAACATGCCTTGTCGTGTCCCCACTTCAGTCGACCATTCTCGTGCTCTTGGCAGAGGCAGGGGCGAATTTGAGTTAGACCCCTCGTTCATCTCCTCGTCACCGCAACTACTACCAAATTCTGACCCAGGAGGTAGCTCTTGGGTACAGGAAAGGGGGAGCACAGTTGTTTTAAGAACATAAACGAGGTTTCACATGTCCCAGATCTATATGGAAACGCATAACAGGGGGATGAAGGACTTATCTGAATTCGCAGCCCCCGGCAACCTTGGCTTGCCGTGGTTGGATCCTTGTATCTTCAGCCCCCGGCAGTCTTGGCCTGCCGGGGCTGGAGCGCCGGTTTGTCTTGTTTTTCCCAAGCGGCTCAGCAGAAGTGTCTGCGTGCCCTATGAACCAAAGAGAACAGAAAGACGCACACCCGACCTCTAGGCTAGGGGTTAGTCGCCGCTAAGCACTATCAACCCTAACCGAGGGAGGGACTTAACCTAGCGTGCATGCTATAACTTAGGGCGCCAGCGCTTTATTTATTTATGCTCAGGGTCTGCGCCTGGCTTTGTACAGAAGGCTTGCTGGTAGTGTGCTGCTCTCACAGCCGCCCGAAGACGATCTTCCTCAAGGAGCGTTGCGTCATCTTGCCGCAATTTCTCTTCCTCAAGCTCGTCATAAGTGAGCACTCGAGGTGACCCGTATATGAATTCCATGGGGAGAACTGCTTCTGCCCCGTATACCAGGGCAAAGGGTGTCTAGCCGGTGGCTCGATTTGGTGTCGTTCTGATCGACCAAAGAACCGCCGACAACTCACCAATCCAGTGCCTTCCGCTTTTATGCAGCTTGTCAAAAGTCTTTGTTCTCAGGCCTCGCAGTACTTTAGCATTTGCCCTCTCCGCCTTGCCGTTACTCCATGGGTGTGCCACGGAAGCGAAATAGACCTTGCTATTGAGGTCTTGGGTGTACTGCATGAAGGCGTGGCTTGTGAACTATGTGCTGTTGTTGGTGATGACTCTGTTTGGCACACCAAAACAACAGACTAGTCCCTTGAAGAACTTGACGTCTGACTGTGCTGTCACCTTCCTCACTGCCACCACCTCCGACCACTTTGTGAACTTGTAGATTGCAATGTACAAGTACTCAAAGCCCCCGACAACGCGAGGGAAAGGGCCCAGTATGTCGAGCCCCCAGATCAAAACCTGGTTACTAGTGCCGTCGCATCCTGGAGGGCGGTGGGCCAGAAGAAGCCTTGCCGGAATGCCTTGCCGGCAAGGGCCCTTGACCCTATGTGGGAGCCACATATGCCTCCATGTATCTCTTCCAACAGCTCCAGACCTTCCTCCCAGGGGATGCACTTCAATTTCACACCGTTCGGTCTTTTTCTGTACAGGACGTCATCGACAAACTGGTACAAGGCAGTCCGACGGGCTACTTTTTCTGCTTCTTCCTGCTCCCCAGGAAGTTCCCCTATCTAGAGGAAACGGACGGTATGATGTGCCCATGCCGGAGCCTGGGGCTCGACGGCAAGGACCAAAGGCATCTCTTCTGCCATGGGGGTAGCCGTCTCTATGGCTAGGGCTCGGTGCCCTGCCGGAGCCAGCTGCCCCTTGGCGGGCTCGGAATCCGCGGCAACACCCTTCCCGGCGGCCCCTGGGGGCTCGGTGGGGAAGTACTTGTCGGGGCCCGATTTCCTCCACTTGTTCTGCTCCATTGATGGTTCGACGGATGGTTGAGTTAACCGAAGCAAAAAGGTACCTGGTTCCACAGGTAGCTTGAATGCTGCGTGCTTTGACAGGTAGTCAGCGATGTCGTTCTATGCTCGGGGAACGTGCTCCGCTTGTATACCGTCGAAGCGCTCCTCCAGCTTCCTCACCTCATCTACGTAGGCCTCCATCAATGGGCTATGATAATCTTTGTTAACTTTTCTGACGACAAGCTACGAATCACCCCTGACGATGAGCTTCTTCACCCCGAGGTCTGCCGCGATCCTGAGACCGGCAAGCAGCCCCTCGTACTCAGCAGTGTTGTTTGTGGACATCTCCCTGGGAAAGTGCATCTGGATCACATACTTAAGGTGCTCTCCAGTGGGTGCGACAAGCAGCACACCGGCACCAGCGCCTTGCAGCGAGAAAGCCCCATCAAAGTACATGATCCAGTCGCGACTTGGTTATTTGCCGGGGAGAGGGGTCTCCTGGACTTCTTCGTCGGGTGTTGAGGTCCATTCCGCAATGAGCTCCGCCAAGACTCCGCTCTGGATTGTCGAAGTACTTTCAAACTTCAACACAAAGCTTGACAACTCCAAGGCCCACTACACAATCCTTCCGGTTGCATCTGGGTTGTGCAATATCCGTTGCAATGGGAGGCGGGTGACGACAGTGATCTCGTGGGGTTGGAAGTAATGACGCGGCTTCCCCGAGGCCATAAGGAGGCCGAAGAGTAATTTCTGCACACCGGAGTACCTTGACCTGGCTCCCTACAAGAGGGAGCTGACTAAGTAAACCGGGTGCTGCATCATCTTGTTCTTCTGCACCACTTCACTTGGCTGCGCGGGCCCTGTCCCGATGGCGTCAGACTCTGCCGGGGGCCTTGCCTTGCCAGATAAGGAGGCTGAAGAGTAATTTCTGCACACCGGAGTACCTTGACCTGGCTCCCTACAACAGGGAGCTGACTAAGTAAACTGGGTGCTGCATCATCTTGTTCTTCTGCACCACTTCACTTGGCTGCGCGGGCCCTGTCCCGATGGCGTCAGACTCTGCCGAGGGCCTTGCCTTTCCAGCACCAGGCCCTGTCGGGGGAATCCCTTACTTGCCATCCGCCGGTCCTGCCGTTGCCACTGCCTCTTCGTCGACCTCCCTCTGCGCCATTAGTGCGGCGCTGACCACTTGATTTGTTGCCACCAGATACAACAGCAACGGCTCTTGTGGTTTAGGCACAACCAATATTGGCGTAGAGGAAAGGTATTTCTTCAGATCCTGCAACGCCGCCTCGGCCTTTGGGGTCCACTTCATTGGGCATGCCTTCTTCAGGATTTTTAAAAAGGGAAGGGCATGCTCAGCAGACTTGGAGATGAATCTGCTCATGGCGGCAACGCTGCCAGTGAGCCGATGCACATCCTTGATCCGCTTGGGTGCCTCAATCTGCTCAATAGCCTTGATCTTGTCTGGGTTTGCCTCGATCCGACGCTGCGACACAAAGAACTCGAGAAGTTTTCCTAACGGGACGCCAAAGACACACTTCTCATGGTTCAGCTTGAGGTTGATCTTGCGTAGGTTGGCAAACGTCTCTTCTAAATCTTGTACAAGGGTCACCTTGTCCTTGGTTTTGACCACTATGTCATCCATATAAGCTTCCATATTTCTATGTAGCTGGGGCTCAAAACCAATCTAGACCGCCCTTGCGAATGTCGAGCCAGCACTCTTCAACCCGAAAGGCAACTGTAAAAAGCAATACGTGCCGCATGGGGTGATAAATAATGTCTTCTCTTCATCTTCTCTTGTCATGTAGATCTGGTGGTAGCCTGAGTAGGTGTCGAGGAATGACAACAGATCACACCCGGCCGTGGAGTCGACAATCTGGTCGATGCGCGGCAACGGGAAGGGGTCCTTAGGACAAGCCTTATTGACATCTGTGTAGTCAATACACAGCCTCCACTTCCCATTTGCCTTGCGCACCACCACCGGATAGGCCAACCACGTCGGATGGAGAACTCCTCTCATCAAACCTGCCGCTTCCAATTTCCTGATCTCCTCTGTGATGAACTCATGGCGTTCCAAAGCTTGCTTCCTGACCTTGTGCTTGACGGGTCGCGCATGGGGACAGACAGCAAGGTGGTGCACAATCACTTCCCTGGGAACGCCGGGGATGTCAGATGCTTGCCACGCAAACACATCGACATTCGCCCGCACCAGAGTGATGAGCGCACTTTCCTATTTGCTGTCGAGGGTGGAGCTTATGGTGAAAGCCCCTCCCGTGCCATCCTCTTTGACGGACACCCTCTTGGTCTCTAGTGGTGCAGCTCTGGATTTCTTGCTCTTGCCGATAGAGCTCTCGGGCACGTCCTCGACGGTAGCACAGCACTCCGAAGAGGTGCGCTTGCCGGAGTGGGTGTGAGAGGTCTTGCCGGTCTTCTTCTTCCCTCCCAGGGCTTTAACGGCAGGAGCAAGTGCCTTGGCGGGAGCTGCTGCAACTGCTTCTCGATAGAGTTGGTCCGCGCAGATCAGCGCGTCGTTCTTTTCGGAGGGGACAGTGATGATGGTCATCGGCCCAGGCATCTTCAGCATGTTGTAGGCATAGTGCGATGCCGCCATGAAGTTGGATAGTGCCGGGCGGCCGAGGATCCCGTTGTAGGGCAAGGGGATCTCGGCCACATCAAAGACGATCCTTCTCGTCCTGTAGTTCAACTCACCTCCAAACGTCACGGGCAATGTGACCTTCCCCTTCGGCTGGTTCCTTCCCGGATTGACCCCTTGAAATGTACCTGTTTCCTTGAGGTCTCCATCAGGAATTTGCAGCCTTTTGATCACGATGGGCAAGGTCAAGTTCAGGCCAGCCCCGCCATCAACCAACATATTGTTCACCTTGAGGTTGCGTATCGTTGGCGATACCAACAACGGCAAACACCCGACCGGAGTTGTGCGGTCAGGGTGGTACTCGGCGTCAAAGATGAGGGGCGTGCTGGACCACTTCAGTGGCCTTTGAGCATCGAACGATGGCTCTGCTGCTGTAATCTCATGCGCCAACTGCTTGAGTTGGTGGTGAGAAGTGTGCAGCGAGGTGCCACCATCGATGCACATGGCCTCAGTAGCCTTCTAAAACTCTTGCTCGCCGGACTCATCATCCTCGTCATGATCATCGTCTTCCTGCTTCTTGTCGCGGCCCCGAGCTGGCCTCTCTCACTGGTTATCCTTGTCGCGTTAGCCTCCTTGCCCGCCACGCTTCTTGCCGGATCCTTCGGCACCATCTTGACCCTTCTCCTTGTCCCGCCTCTCATACTCGGCCTTTTGCTTTTCGGCAAGCAGCTCGACCTACCGGCAGTTCTGGAGGTCGTGGCCCTTGGTGTGGTGGATCTTGCAATACTGCATGTTGGAGCCTCCTGGCTTGTCGGAGGCTGCCAAGGCCTGGCAGGCGGTGCACCCGGCAATCTCCTTGCCGTGGTCGTCTGCCTTGGCCCTCTTGGCGGCGCTGGTGTTGCCGGATCCCTCGACGGCAAGCACGGTCTTGTCCTTGTGTTTCCTATTGCGACGCTGGCCCTTCTTCGTCGGGGCGGCGGTGTCTTCGTCAGTAGAATCGGTTTCCGCACTGGCCTCTTCGCCGGGGTACTTCCTTCCCTCTTCAGCCCTGTCGGCATTCTGGGAACAGGGGTCCCCAGACTTGCCTGCCAGCGGCCTGTGGCGTGGCTCAAAGGGGGGCCCAGCACGGCCCATCTTCATCAACACAGACCCAAGACCCTCGCGAGGGGCCAAGCCTCGTGGGGCGGACAACACAGAGCTTCCTCAGGCACAGCCTCATCAGGCTGGCTCGCGAGGAGGCTGAGAGATCAAGGCGGGGTACCTCACGAGGTGCCCGTGACGCAAGCCATGACGACCAAGGGCGCCAGGCGGGTGCCAGCCCGCGCAGTGTCCTCCTTTCCTCTTTGGTGCAAAGAGGGCAAGCGCAGCCGTGGAGTACCGAGGCATCAGGCAAGGTTGCCATTTCGGTGCAACAAGACCAAGACCAGGAGGACTGCAAGACGGAGGTCATCGTGGAGCCCAAGACGGCGTCACCACCAGAGCTTTGTGCAGGCGAAGACTACTTTTGTCAGGATAGCTGGTGCTAGCTACCCCCCTTCAAATTAGCCCGCCATTGTTGGCTCCCTTCCCGCTCGATATTTGGGAAGAGGACCAGGGCCTCTATAAATAGGACCAGCCACCCATAGGGTTGGAGAGAGCAGAGAGGTTTAGGGAGATCGAGATAAACAATCGAGAAGAGAGAGAGAGAGAGAAGGGTGACTGAACTCCTCCCAGCAGTTCATCGCCCCAGCCAAGAACAGACCCTCGCGAGGCTGTTCTTCCTTGTATTGTTCATCATCATCAGCCCAAGAGGCAATCCACCACACCACACACTGGAGTAGGGTATTACACCACAACGGTGGCCCGAACCAGTATAAACCGTGTGTCTCTTGTGTTGTTCTTCCCATAGCTTAGATCTTAGCGAGGCGGAAGGGTGCAGGTAGGTAGGAGGCGAAATCTCCGCGCGCACCCCAGTGTTCGAACCTCAAGGGTCTGCCGGAACCCGAAATCCGACATTTGGCGCACCAGGTAGGGGTGCACCGGAATTCGTCTTCCACCACCCCGTTCTCCTCCGACCATCGCGCCCATGTCTGACGCTCGTCGGGCCCGCGCCAAGCGCCGGGCCGCTCTCGCTTCCCGCGTCGCCCAGACGGCTCCTGTCAGCGGGCGTCCTCGCCGTTCCCCGTCACCTGCCGTCAACGCCACCACCGGCCCGGCGGGGGACGAGCAGCAAGCATCGTCTCAGCATCCGTCCGTGCGGCAAGACGGCCGCACCGCTACTCCCTCGCTCACCCCAGCTGGTTCTTCATCCCGCGCGCTCCGCGCACCCATGGAGGCTCGAGCTGCGCTCATCGCGGCAAACGAGCTCCTGCGCTACCATCCCATCGACGACGTCTACGAAGAATGGCTCGACCGCGACGCCGAGCTCGTCCGCGCCGCAGGGGGCTCTCCTGCGCCGTCCGTTTCGCTGCACCGCACCCCGCCCCGCGCGGGCGACGAGGCTCCGGCGGCGCCCCGGCCGCCTCCTCCTCAAGAAGGCGCCATGGCTCCAAGGTGCGTGGCCCCTAGGCGGAACCCGCTCCGTCAGGTGCCAGCGCGGCAAGAGCAGAGCTGCCAAGAAGTCCCTCGCCCGCAAGAAGCTGCCCGGGCGCTCCCTGCTCCAGCACGTCACAACCATGCTCCTGCTCCCGCACGTCAAGACCCCGCTCTGCTCCCGGCTGCAGCGCGTGGGGACATGCAAGACCAAGCTCTCCGTCACCCAAGGCCTCCCGTGGCCACAGCAGGCTGCCGTGCCTTCACCACCGAGCTACGCAGGGTCGCGTGGCCCGGCAAGTTCAAGCCAGACCTGCCTCCTCGTTACGACGGCACGGCTGACCCTGCGGAGTTCCTCCAGCTCTATGAGCTGGGCATGAAGCTGCCAACGGAGACGAGAAGGTCATGGCGAACTGGTTTCCTATGGCGCTCAAGGACGGGGCCCACACCTGGCTCCTGAACCTGGCTCCAGGCACGATCTCGTCCTGGGACGAGATGCGCACCCGCTTCATCGCCAAGTTCCAAGGTACTCGCGACCGGCCACCCACCGTGAGCGACATGCGCCGCATCAAGCAACAACCCGGGGAGACCCTGCAGAAGTACATCCAGCGCTTCAACAACGCACGCCTCAAGATTCCCAAGGTGACTGAGGAGGCCATCATCTCAGCCTTCTCCGACGGCGTGCGCGATGTCAAGATGAAGGAGGAGCTGGCGATGCATGAAGACCTGTGCACTTCCTTGGAGCTGTTCAACTTGGCAACCAAGTGCGCCAGGGCTGAGGAAGGGCGTCTCTCCCTCCTCGAGCTGCCTGCCGCAGACCCAAAACAGAAGAAGCCCAAGGCCAAGGATGTGAAGCGCAAGGGGGCTGCCGTGCTCGCGGCAAAACCAGACACCAAGAGGGGCAGAGATCAGCTCGAACCTCCCAAGGGCAGTCGGTACTGTGTGTACCACGACCTCCACACCCACAACACCAACGAATGTCAAGAGCTCCGAGCCATGCGAGAAGGAAGGATCGGCCGTTGCCCCGACCATGGTGATCGGGGCTACAGTCGAGGAGGAGGAAGGAACGCAGGACGCTGGGAAGACCGTGGCCCGCGCCAAGGGTGGCACGATCAACCTCACGAGGATCGCTGGCAAGACCCGCCTCGCGAGGGAGACTGGAGGGATCATCCTCGCGAGGATCGCCCGCAAGGCAACGCAGGCCTCCCTCCGCTGCCGCTGCAGCCAAGGAGAAATGAGGACCGCCACCAGGACGAGGGGGCTAGGGGCTTCCAGGAGCCGCGCACGATCGCCTGCATCCTGGGCGGGGCTCAAGCCCTAGCCTCTCAACGCATCTTTAAGCAGTTCGCCCGCAAAGTGAATGCAGCCCTCCCCAGGCTCGAGGCCACGCGCCCTCTCAGGTGGTCGCCGTGCGCCATCACGTTCAGCTCAGCAGATCAGCTCAAGTGTGCGGCTACAGCCGGAGTCCTCCTGATGCTTTGTTCCCCAATCATCAGCAACGTGGTGGTCACCAGGACCCTCATCGATGGCGGGGCAGGGCTCAACATCCTGTCCGTGGAAACATTCAACAATCTCCAAGTGCCCTACAGCCAGCTTCAGCCAACCAAGCCTTTCTCCGAAATCACCGACGGCTCCACGGTCCCGATTGGGCAGGTCCGCCTCCCTGTCACCTTCGGGGCACGAGACAACTACCGCACCGAGCTAATCGACTTCGACGTCGCTCACATTCGCCTGCCGTACAACACCATCCTTGGGTACCCAGCGCTGGCCAAGTTCATGGCCATAACTCACCACGGCTACAACGTCCTCAAGATGCCAGGAAGTGGCGGAGTCATCACGGTGCCCTGTGAAGAGAAGGACGCGGTGTGTTCCCTGGAACGATCCTTTCAGGCCGCGTCACTGGAAGACCTGGATCGCGGAAGCAGGAGGCTTCCCGAGACCGCCCCCAAGAAAAACAAGACATCGTCCGGCCCAGCCCCTCAGGCGGCAGGCCCCTCTAGGCCCGTGCCTGCCCAGGGGGAACCTCCTTCCATCGCATAGGAAAGCGCGCCCGGCGCCCTCCTCAGGCAGGGCTCGGGGGCTCTCCCCTGGAGGGACACCGACCTAGCTAGGGTCACGAGGGAGGCGCTTGGGCACCACATGGAGGCGTGTTTCAAAGCACGTTTCCCTCAAGAAGGGGCAAGGCAAGGAGAGCCAAACCCTCAGGAGTTCATCAGAAAGGCCATTCAGGAGCTACAGGAGTCAAGAGTCATGAAAGGCGGCCGCCGCCTACCAGCAGTGGCTCCCCATCCAGGCGAGGATGGTGGGCTGCGCGTCTGCATCGACATACCAGGGCTCAACCAAGTCGCCTCTCTGGAGCGCCTCTGGCCCTCGCGAGTGGGGCGCTGCGGAGGTCCACCCCACAGCTACGTTCGCATGCCTTACGGCTTGCCGAACGCGGCTGCCACGTACCAGCGCCTCATGAGGGGTATCACGGAGGCACAAGAGGCCAGGCGTTCCGCAGCCCTGGCGGAGATGGAGATGGTCCGCGAGGAGCCGCCAGCGCCTCCGGAGCCTCCCGAGGCCCCTGGGCCTGGGGGCTCGTGAGGATCGGCTTCCGCAGCCCACCGAGTCTGCTACACCAACACCCTTCGTCCTCAACGTCATCAGGTGACATCTTTCTAGTTTCACTTCCAGCTGGGAGTGCCCCCCAGGGCTGCATTATTCCCAGGCCGCGTGGGTCCGTCCCTGCGGCGTGTATCCCTTTTATTTCATGTTGTTAGCTTACCTTGTTGGGGGCGCCCCTCGGGCTGCATGATCCCCAAGTCGCTCGGGCCAGACCCAGCGGCATGTATCCCATTTGCGTTTATTTACGGTTATGCATTCGATCCACCATGCTTGATTATTTGATGCCAGTCCACGGCACCTCTTCTTCTCCATGCCGACCACTTGCACATTAAAGGGGGGGTACCTGAGCATCGCGACTCAGGGCTCTTACTGGCTCTCCAGCCCTCACCCTCTGGCCTTGTCCACGACATCGCAACCTGGCATACCAGCGATGGCTGAGACCAGCTCGAGGGCCGGGACCCAAGGACGTAGAGTGCCGGCATCTAACCAAATTTGCAGGGACACATCACAAGATAAGGCCCAGTGCCAGGCGCAACCCGCCTAGAGGTAGGGCCCCGTGAGTCCCGCGCTGGCTCACGGGTGCCCAGATACACCTCGCCAGGCCCTACCGTGCCAGCCACGTGTCAGGGCGGGGCTGTACACGCCCCGGGGGCTCCTCTCGGAGGGGGGCCCCCTCCCACGTACCAGTGTGAAGCACCATGCTCCGCGCTGGCTGACGACACTGCCGAGGAGAGGCTATGCCCATACACATACGGAAGCGCTATGCTCCACGCTGGTGATAAACAACTAAGGGTGGCCCCTGGGCCGCATCAACCTCAGGGAGCCCAGAGCTCAGTGTCTAGCCTCATCGTAACGCCTCCCCTCGGAAGTGCCGCGCGAGGGGGCTGGGCACGGGGGCTGCGCCTGGGTCACACCCAGACGCACGCCGCCCAGCCAGGTCCCCCCGGGCCTGGTTCGTCGCGCGTCTCTCCCCGAGCGGAGCCAAGGTACGAAGGCCATTTGAGCGTCAAGGGGGACTCCTGAGCATCGTGACTCAGGAGCCTAACTGGTCATGTAGCCCCTCACTCCTTAGTTCCGAAAGGCTAACGGCGGTTGAGGTATGCGCTCGGCCGGGCTCTACAGACGTAGAACGGTAGATCCACCCACATCAGACCTCCCTACTTGCTGTTCGTGCGCCAAGGGGGACTCCTGAGCATCGCGACTCAGGAGCCTAACTTGTCACGTAGCCCCTCACTCCTTGGCCCCGTCCTGGTTTTCGGTCGGGACCAACGCTGGGTGAGGCATGCGCGGGGCCGGGCTCTGCCGACGTAGAACATAAGCAAGTAGGAAGGAAAAGCGCAAATTTCAAGGAATTCAAAAGCAAATATTACAGTCCACATTGTTATCTCAATGCCAAACGCAAGTTTAAACGCCTCCCCGAGGCATGATACATGTGCAGGAATTAAAGGCAGGACAGGAGCCACAACGGAGTCACTTGTCGGCGGTGGAGCAGCGCGGAGTGGGTTCGCCTCATGGAGCAGTGGGGTCGGCAGCGCCTTGCTTCGGCTTGGTGCTGAAGGCCTGGAACTTCCCATCAGAGCCTCCGCGCGACCCTTCACAGCCTCGGCAGTGGCAGCGGCACGCTCGCCGCTTATTGGCTCCAGCAGGCTGTCGAGGTCGACGCTGGGATCGCGAAGGTAGATGTGGGTGAGGACCCGCGTCAGTGCTGCAGAAGACAGGACACGCACCTCGGTCTCGGCCGTGGGTCCAAGGCCAAGGGAGACATCTTCAAGAGCGTGAACCAGGAAGGGAAGAAGCTTGGCGGGGCCATCCTCGGCGCCAGCCAGCGGGCTCTCCAGGCCGCTGTCGTAAAGCGTCCTCAGCAATGAGCGAGCATTCGCCTCCATCTCCATGAAGGCCACGCGGTCCTCGGCAAGAACTAGGGCCTTGTCGTCCAGCTCGGCCTTCCTCGCCCCCAACTCCTGCTCCAGCGCGCCTAGGCGGTCACCGTGCTTCCTGAGCTTGACCTCCCTCTCCTTGACGGCCGCCTCGCGAGCCTTCATGCCTTCTTCCTGCTCTTGGCGAAGGCGGACCTGTTTCACGAGCTGGTCCCGCAGGCCTTGCAGCTCGTCCTCCAGCGCCTTGCAGCGACCACGGACGTCGACCACCTCCCCCAGGGCTGCATCAGGAGCAGACTTCGCCTCAAGGACGGCCTGCTTATCCTCATCGCAAGTCGTCGAGGCCTGGACCAGCGCCGCCCGAATCGAAGCGTCGGAGCGAACCCATCCTGAAGCCAGCTCCAAGCGCCCGGCCACCAAGCGAGGGTTGGCGCCAAGAAGATCCTGCCGCAGTCGGTCCAGCTCAGTAACAGCACGATCCAGAATGGCAGAAGGAGTCGGAGAGACAGCAGCCGGTGGAGTAGGAGGAGAAGGCGGCAGCGCGGCCACATCATCCTGAGGCGGAGTCTGCCGCACCCCAACGGCTGTAGTGGCGGCGGCGGGCAAGGACACCTCGGGAGTCACTTGGGCCGTGGGGGCTGAGCTCGCCCCAGCCGGCTCAGCCAGGCCTCACGAGGACGAACGGGCAGGAGAAGCCTGTGCGTCGCGGTCACCCTCCTTCATGAGCAGAGGCGCTGCCACGGATGGAACCTCGGGAGCCCCCTTCGACTTCTTTGCTGCGGGCGCCAGCCTATCCAACAGATGCGGACGTCAAGCCTCAGAAGCAGAGCAAGAAATAAAGACAAGAATCAAATGCTTACGGGTCGTTGCCAATGAGCTCACGCGGCCTTCGGCCAAATTTGAAGCCTGAAAGCCGGCTGGAAGGGTCAACCCCGGGAAGCTTGGAAGCGGAAGTTGCGTCTGCGGTCTGCCTCGGGGCCGGGGCAGACCCGCGGCAGATCAGCCCGGTCCTGTCCTTCTTCGGGATCGGGGGCAAGCTCCCGCCGTCCTACTCGTCGTCATCCTCGTCGTCATCGCTTAGAGAGAGGCGGAGAACGCGGGACCTACGCCGGAGGAGGGGAGCCCTCGACTCTCCGTCAGCCGCCTTGGAGTCAGGCCCGTTTTCCCGCTCCCCTCCTTCCTACTCTTCGCTGGAGTCGTCGGAGGACACGTCCACCGATTCCCCGGGAGTTTCCATGGGCACGGTCCCATCCCCGTTGAAGACGGGCATGGACTCCACTACCTGCTCCCAGTCGTCACGGAGGAACAAGGGCGTAGGAGCGCCCTCCAACCTCGCCACATCGCCCCCGACCAGAGATTGGAGGACCGCAGCCAGATCTCCGTCAGCCAAGGCCGCGGGGCTCGGATGGGTCCTCCACATCGGAAGTGAGTACTACCGAAGCGGAGCCAGCTGGTGCTCCAGGAACTCCCTCAGCAGCGACACGCCGGTCAGCTTCGCCGCCGCCATGTTGGCCGGCCTCAGATCCGCGTCCATCTTCTCCAACACTAGCTTCGCGCGGGGGTCCGCGAGCTCCGCTCGACCCCAATCGCTGGAGCTCGTGGGCTGCTCCGTGGGCAAGATCAGCCGAGGGTGGATGCGCCCAGCATCCGCCAAGACCCACTTGCTCCTGAAGCCCTCAATCCTTTTCCCGGGGTTCGAGATGGCAATGGCGCCACCGTACGCGATGAAGCTCGTGCACGCGGAAGCAGGACCACGAGAGGTCCGGAGGTAGAAGTAGTGGCGCAGCAAGGCCACTGAGGGCTGCACCCCTACGTGAGCCTTGTAGTAATAGGCGAAGATTGCCAGGAGAAGGACGGAGTTGGGGTGGAGATGCAGAGCCTGTAGCTTATAATGGCGGAGGACACAGAAGAAGAACTCGGAGAAGGGAGGCACCAGGCCAGCAGCAATGGCACTTACGAAGAACGGATAGAAGGTGCTCCCTTGACCCTCAGGGGTGGCGGAGCCGGCCTTGAACACCTTCGCCCCGTCGATGCCCCGCGCCGCCGCCATCCGGCGCAACCGGGCGAGGCTCGCCTCCGACACGTTCGGCAAGTCCAGGGCAGACGAGTACCAAGCTACGGCCGGGGGCTGGTCGGAGTAGATCTGGAAATTTTGGAGGAAGGAAGGAGAGGCGCAAGAAAGGGGATCTAAGCAGCAACCGGGGAAAGCAAAAAAGCAAAGCCTAGGCGGATGCCGCTCCTTTATCAAATCGCGCGGTTGCTAAGGCGCCCACGTCCAATCAACCGCCACGCGGCGCCCAAGGCCGCAGGCTGTTAGGGCCCACGGCGCTTCGCTCTTGCCCTTCCGCCTCCCTGCACGGCCAAGTCCGGGTGCGCCTTGGGCCCGGGGGCTACTGTCTCCGTTCTGGGAACGGGGGTCCCCAGACTTGCCTGCCTGCAGCCTGCGGCGTGGCTCAAAGGGGGCCCAGCATGGCCCATCTTCATCAACACAGACCCAAGACCCTCGCGAGGGGCCAAGCCTCGCGGGGCGGACGACGCGGAGCTTCCTCAGGCACGGCCTCATCAGGCTGGCTTGCGACGAGGCGGAGAGATCAAGGCGGGGTACCTCACGAGGTGCCCGTGATGCAAGCCATGACGACCAAGGGCGCCAGGCGGGTGCCAGCCCGCGCAGTGTCCTCCTTTCCTCTTCGGTGCAAAGAGGGCAAGCGCAGCCGCGGAGTACCGAGGCATCAGGCAAAGGTTTCCATTTCGGTGCAACAAGACCAAGACCAGGAGGACTGCAAGATGGAGGTCATCGTGGAGCCCAAGACGGCGTCACCACCAGAGGTTTGTGCAGGAGAAGACTACTTTTGTCAGGATAGTTGGTACTAGCTATCCCCCTTCAAATGAGCCCGCCATTGTTGGCTCCCTTCCCACTCAATATTTGGGAAGAGGACCAGGGCCTCTATAAATAGGACCAGCCACCCACAGGGTTGGAGAGAGCAGAGAGGTTTAGAGAGATCGAGATAAACAATCAAGAAGAGAGAGAGAGAGAGAGAGAGAAGGGTGACTGAACTCCTCCCAGCAGTTCATCGCCCCAGCCAAGAACAGACCCTCGCGAGGCTGTTCTTCCTTGTATTGTTCATCATCATCAGCCCAAGAGACAATCCACCACACCACACACTGGAGTAGGGTATTACACCACAACGGTGGCCCGAACCAGTATAAACCTTGTGTCTCTTGTGTTGTTGTTCCCATAGCTTAGATCTTAGCCAGGCGGAGGGGTGCAGGTAGGTAGGAGGCGAAATCCCCGCACGCACCCCAGTGTACGAACCTCAAGGGTCTACCGGAACCTGAAATCCGACAAGCCCGGGCGCATCTATCGGCCAGAACGTAAAGTTCGGCCACGTCCTTGACCTTGTTCATTGCCAGCTCTTCACGCATCTTACGGTTACGCACATTCTGATGGAATGCGCTGATCACGGCGGCATGATGAACATCTCGGATGTTGTATTGCACTCGGCTGAACCTCTGTATGTACTTGCGCAGGTTTTCACATTCCTTCTAGGGTATGATATGCAATTCACTCACCTGGCCATGAGCTTGGTGGCCTCCAGTGAAGGCACCAACGAACTCATGGCATAGATCTGACCAAGAAGAAATGGAATCCGTCGGCAAGTGCATCAACCAAGACATGACATTGGGTTTCAGGGCCAACGAGAAGTAATTGGCAAGCACCTTGTCGTCACGAGCTCCAGCGGCTTGCATTGCGATGGTGTAGAAGCTGAGGAACTCTGATGGGTGGGTCTTGCTGTTGTACTTCTCGTCAACGTCGGGCTTGAACGTGCGATGGGATGACCACTAGAACTGCCGCAGCCCACGGGTAAAGGCTGGGCAACCCACCTCGTAAGGTAGGCCGCCGGAGCCTCCCGGTGCTGGGTGGTCCATAGCAGGTCCCGCTCGCTTATCCGACTGGTGGCGTGTATCGCGCCGGCACTCGATAGTGGTTTCAGCGTCTTCATGGGCTCGCTCCCGAAGGACTTGGCGTTGATCGCAGTGGGTCCATGGGTCGGACGATGCTATGGAAATGTCATCACAAGTGTCATCACGACGGACCGACATCCGCGTGGCGTGGAGGAGGAGAGTGCACCGTGGCCGCGGCGGCTCCGGCCCCTCCACCGTCGGCATGCAGTGGCTCGATGGAGCGCCGGTCTGAGGGCCCCGCCGGCCGTGGCTCGTCTTTGTTGGCGACGCCGACGAGGCTCCGGATAGTGGCTCTCCACTCGTCGAGATTCTCTGCGGCGGGAGGGAAGTCGAGGAGCAACTGCGCGCGCGCCAAGGCTTCTGCTGGC
Organism: Triticum urartu; assembly: GCF_056163025.1. Classification (NCBI taxonomy): domain Eukaryota; kingdom Viridiplantae; phylum Streptophyta; class Magnoliopsida; order Poales; family Poaceae; genus Triticum; species Triticum urartu. The sequence continues at coordinate 206,165,238 of NC_141877.1, read as the reverse complement.
GTGGGTGGCGGCGAAAGCTGCATGGACCGTGGCGCGCTTCGACTTCTAACCACGTTTGAACGAGCTCTGTCACGGCCCAGCGGATGTGCTCCATCTTTGCCAGCACTTCAGCGGGCATGCTGGCCTCCTTCGTCCCACGGATGATGCACAGAACTCGTCGCGCACAACCTGGGAAGAGCATGCTATGGGCGCCGGAGTGGGCGTCTTGGAGGTCTCCGCGCAGCCCGTGGGTGGTATGGCGACGCCGCCGGAGGGTCCCGCGCCGTCTGCGGGGGCCCCAACTCCATCTCTGGATTTCACGGCGTGTGGCTCGTCACCTTGCGCATGAACGATGCCGCTCGCCAGGCTCTAACTGCCAGAGCGATGTTGGTGCTCGCGGGTCGTGCCTCGGGTTCTGTCCGTGATCGGCCCGCTGCTAGCCCGCACTGGTACGGGCCGTCCGGCTCCCGACGAATCGACCGCCGTGGCCGCCTTCTTCTTGGGAGCCATGGCGATGAAGAACCGCTAGGCTAACTGCTAGACCAGATTCTCACAATTGTGCCGCCAACGTGGCGCGCCAAAGATGTCGGTGGGAACGACACCTATGGGATCACTGGGAACCCTTCTACGGTTGGTGGGCGCGGGGTCATGAGAAGAGCAGGTTTAGGAGCAAGCACACAGATCATTTACCCAGGTTTGGGCTGCGAGGTAGTCCTGCTTTGGTGGATGTATTGAGTGTTCTTGGGCTTTCTGAACTAGCTGCGGTGGCAGTGCCGTTCCAAAATGTCGAATCCCTCTCCTGGTCGCCTCAGGCCTACTTTTATAGGAAAAAGTGGTTGCCACAGTGGCACACAGGAGGTGGAAAGGCCTATAGTGCACGAGCTTATCGCACGGCATTACGGGACAAAGCGCATTAAATGCGCTTCGTAGGTGTCCATTAGCTTTATCGGGGACGGGAATGAGGCCCGTCCCGTCCGTCGCTGCTCCGCCTCGCTTCGACATGCACCCAGGCTAGCGATGCATGCAGCGCCATGTAGGTAGGCAAGCAGCTAAGGCGGCGCAGTGGTAGGGCCTTCATGAAGATCTGCATGCCGCCACATAGGTGCTTGCTGATTCGCCCTGGAAGTTGCATGTTGCCACGCAGGTGCCTACCCTGCTGGTTGGGCTGGCAGCTGGATGCGAATGGCGCCGGAATCTTTGCTGGAGCGGGCCTCGCAGTGGCCCTGCTGATGCCCTTGGCAAGGGTCTTGCCGGGCCACTGCCAGGCCCCCCGGCAAGAGTCTTGTTGGGGATCTTGTGGATTTCCTTGGCTAGGATCCTGCAGAGGGTCGTCTTCTTCTGGTCCTCATCTGACCTCATATGTTAATGATCTTGACGAAGATTTGCATGCCACCACAGAGGCTCCTCCCGAGCCTTGTTTCCAACGCATTTGACTAGGTCGGAGCCTATGGGCTCAAGGGTGGCTCGCTCTGCTGGTGTTGGGCAAGTTACCACGGCAATGCTCTTGCTGGGGCTGCGGGGGGCCGCCTTGGCAAGGATCTTGCCAAGGGAGTCCACCTCGCCCTCTTGCCCTCCTGCACTTCTTGTCTTGGTGTCCCCTTGGTTGTCTTGTGCTTCGGCTTATCTTCGGCTTCCCTCCTCTGCCCTGCTAAGTGTGGCCACAGCGCGTGGCTCTAACTTCCCGTGCACAAGTAAAGGGGTCAAAAGGAGAGCCCGTACTTTTGTACACCGACAAGCACCAAGTGGGTAGCTGCACCCATGTTCCGTCCTGGCCCACCGTTACATCTTGCATCATGGGCCAACAAGGGGCTAGATTGGGGATCAGTTGATGAAGTGCGAACTCTACAAAGCCGCATCCGAACCCTCCTCGAGAGGGACATCGATCTTGTCAATGTGATTCAAGTAATGTTGATTCACCGAATCCTGCCATGACAGCGTTGACCTCTCCGCATGTGGGAGTTTAATCCAGAAGGACCACGAACCCTCCAACACTTCTTCGACATTACGCACAAAGGGATGTGGAAGTTGTTTTTCGGGAAATGAAAACATTGTCCGGACACCACTGAGGACACAGGCCTCGACTGCAACCGTCCGAATACCCTGGTAAGCACTGTGCTTCCGAACACTTTCTTTTTAAGTATGCCACAATACATTACTGAGCAGACTATCTCCTTCCAGGGCTGGATAAAGAAAGCGGAGCTAATTAGGTGTTCGGCCCCCCTTCCCGAAGGTTCATCGGATCCTGTATTAACAAGGATGCTGGCCCCAGCACCATACCAAATGCCTATGAAGGAGGGCAAGGCAGAGAGGACCAAAGATGGCCTCCATCCTGAAGGTGTATCAAAAATTGTGTCCGGAGGAATCAAGATTCCCTCGTCTGAGGAAAAAAAATGAAGGAGAAGTCAATGTCTCTTCCCCTCATGGAAAGAAAAGGGAAGCCTCCGAAGATTGGGAGGAAAAGGCTCCTAAGTGAGGCAAGATGCCTCTGACGGGCGGCCCGGACTTGGTGGACGACATCGTCGCGCAGTCCAGTGACGAGGATAAGCTTCCAGCTGAACCATAAGTGAAAAAGAGTGTTTTAAACATGTCCCATTCCTTTCTTGTAACATATAGACTATATGTTTTTTGCAGTTCGGCATGCAGTCAACAATCCTCTTCCTCGGGGGATCTTCTCCCGGAGATGATGGAAAGCGAGATGCCTCCACCGGTCTCCTCGCCCAACAGGGCGGACGACTTCGAGGTGTCGTCGCGGAGGGTCTCCCCTGATCAACAGGCGGTGAGAGGGACGACGAAGATACTACCCGAAGGTGATACATCGGTAGCCCAGGGTCCGGGGACCAATAATGAAGGCCCTGAGTAGTCCGATCTACAGACGGATTCGAATAAACGGATCCCTTTAAAGGGAGGTTGTACTCCTAAGGCAGCCTCCGGAGACCCAGAGGCGTCGGATATATTGACGAACATGTTGCAGCAGGCGTCCGTCTCAGAGTAACATCGTACCTTGATGTGCACGGTGGTTAAAAAGGTCCTGTCCATGAGGAGCGGATTGAATGAGGCCTTTGCGAGCCTACTAAGAGGCTTTGAGGTTTGTACTATAATATGTGCAATTGTGTTTTCTTCACAAAATACACCTGTGTATAGATAGTAGCCCCTGAGACTCTGACTGTCTTCCCGAGGGAGGCGATCATAGGATCAAAATAAATGCCTAGGGACTGACCAGATTAATTGGAACATAGGCGTGACTTCTCCGGTGACAGCCCAAACTATAGAAGTTGCAGATTTGCAACGTAAGATTGATGAGGCGGATAATGATATCGCGCTTATCAATAGGTCACTTGACGACGCGCAAGGTATGTATTCGGGGCAGTCCCTTCACATACATTTTTGTGATATAAGCATGATGCTGAAAGTTATATACTGGAATATGCATGGCCGCAGATGGTGCTGCCGTTGTTGAAATTCTTCGGGCAGAGCTGGCCCGGGCCAAGGAGCAGGCCCGGTTTAGTAATGCGGTTGCCGAAAAGGCATCAGCTGAGTTAAAAGCCGAACAAGCTGCTCGGCGCCAAGACGAGGAGAAGATATCCACGATGGCGCTCGAACTAAAAAATGCTGCTAGCTGCTATGAACTTCTTGAGAAGGAGAATGAAGCCAAGACGACTGAACTTGACAAGGCCTTACGAGAGGCGAGAGAAGCGCGTTCTGAATCAAGAGCAGCCCGTGAGGAGATCTGGCAAGCTGGGGAGATTGCGGCTGGTAAGCCCTTTTTGCTACAGACTAAGTTCGGTGATCCGAACTATGCTCAACCTAACCAAGTGTGGAGTTCTCTAGATGAGTTTTTAGACTTGCCGAAGAGTTGTTCCGATGCGGCGCAGTTTTACCAGGCGCGAGAGGGGTATGCAACGGAGAAGCTTTTCTGGTCACAATTTGGCGCGTCAGAGCGCCCTTTGTTGCTGAATGAACAGATATCCCAATGGGCCGAGCTTCATAGGATATCCGACGCTGCCATGAAGAACGTCATAATCCGGTTTTGGCCAACTGAGACTATTCCGAATAGCTACTTCGGCTTGGTGCAGCGGCTTGTTGATGTGGTGCCACGTATCGACGCTGTGAAGCGGTCGGTGTGCATTGAGAGTGCATGGATGGCCTTTGCCCGAGTAAAGACATTCTGGGGGAAGATGAAGGCCATCGATGTTACGGCGAAGAGTCCATCCAAGGGCAAGGACCGTTACGAACCGGAGCATTATTTTAAAGATGTCCTAGAGGCCGCCCGCTTGATAGAGGGTCAATGCTCGAAAGACATAATGTTCGAGTGGGGTGTATGAGAATTGTAAAAGACAATTTTATAGTTAATCTATTTTATATTTTGCTCGAAAGCTTGTGTTCCTCCTATGCGGACGTTTTAATATAATCTGAAAGTTTTCTAGTCGTCGGCTTCAGCCCCCTCGTAGGAAGTACGGGGGTGTTCGGAAAAGTATTTGATCACTCTTGACCCAACGTCTTGGTCCATGAAGGACGTGATAATGTGGCGAACCAGGCAATGAGACTATAGGGCATTAACACTTTCACTTAGGCACAGGAGTTTTATAGGGGGGGCTACGATGCCCCTGGTATGCGTACGGATTATTCCATTGTGGTGTTACATATATGACTTGAAAAAAGGGTCCTTCATGTAATATGGAGGGAATCGCGACAGATTGAAAGCACAAGTGCTCCCTAGGTGGTTTTGATAATTGATGACAACATATCTCTTGTTGGACTAACATTTCTATCTAGCATGTTTCAGGTAAGTTCAACAATGGAGTGGCATGGACTAAAGGTTGTGGGAACTCCTTCAAAATGCCAAGGACAAAGGATTGGCTAAAGCTTCAAGCTCAAGACTCTTCATTTTACATTTTAGTGATCCAAGATCACATTGAGTCCATAGGAAAAGCCAATACTATCAAGGAGGGATGAGGTGTTGCTTAATGAGCCTCTTGCTTCATGTGCTTAATGATATGCTCCAAAATCCTCAGCTACTTTCCCACTTCCACATATGACCTAAACCCTAAGCCAAACTCGGTCCTACCGATTCTTCCTATCCGGCGCCACCGAGTTTCACTTGTCATAAGCCACTGCCAAACCCTAATCATTTCGGTCTCACCGATGGGATCTCGGTCTCACCGAGATGGGCTTGCAAATTCTCTGTTACCCATTGCAATATTCTCGGTCCCACCGAGATATGCAATCGGTTCCACCGAGTTTGCTTGGCCAAATCTCAGTTTCACTTATTACCCAAATCGGTCCCACCGAGTTTGAGTAATCGGTCAAACCGAGTTTTGGATTTACCCTAACCCTAGCACATCGGTCCCACCGAGTTGATCCAGTCGGTCCCACCGAAATCTCTAACGGTCACTAGGTTTACATTTTCGGTCCGACCGAGTTTATTGATTCGGTCCCATCGAGATTGGAAAACTGTGTAACGGTTGGATTTTGTGTGGAGGCTATATATACCCCTCCACCTCCTTCTCATTCGTTGAGAGAGCCATCAGAACACACACATCATTCCAACTCATATGTTCTGAGAGAGAACCACCTACTCATGTGTTGAGACCAAGATATTCCATTCCTACCATATGAATCTTGATCTCTAGCCTTCCCAAGTTGCTTTCCACTCAGATCTTCTTTCACCAAATCCAAATCCTATGAGAGAGAGTTGAGTGTTGGGGAGACTATCATTTGAAGCACAAGAGCAAGGAGTTCATTACCTACACACCATTTGTTACTTCTTGGAGAGTGGTGTCTCCTAGATTGGCTAGGTGTCACTTGGGAGCCTCCGACAAGATTGTGGAGTTGAACCAAGGAGTTTGTAAGGGCAAGGAGATTGCCTACTTCGTGAAGATCTACCGCTAGTGAGGCAAGTCCTGTGTGGGCGATGGCCATGGTGGGATAGACAAGGTTGCTTCTTCATGGACCCTTTGTGGGTGGTTGCTTCTTCATGGACCCTTCGTGGGTTGAGCCCTGTGTGGACTCGCACAACCGTTACCCTTGGGTGGATCCCTGTGTGGACTCGCGCAACCGTTACCCTTCGTGGGTTGAAGTCTCCATCAACGTGGATGTAGGATAGCACCACCTATCCGAACCACGGCAAAACATCTGTGTCTCCAATTCCGTTTGATCTCTCCAAACCCTTCCCTTTACATTCTTGCAAGTTGCATGCTTTACATTCCGCTGCTCATATACTCTTTGCATGCTTGCTTGATATGTATTGTGTGTGTTGAAATTGTGCCTAAACTCCACTTAAACCGAAAAAGCTTAAAAATTGCAACTTGAGCATTATGTGTCTAATCACCCCCCTCTAGACACACCTACTTCTAGATCCTACAAGTGGTATCAGAGCTTTGGTCTCCATTGCCTTGGTTTAATCACCATTGGAGGAAGATGGATGTGTCTACATTAGGGAGTCTTAGACATAGAGTACCTATTCTTGAGGGAGAGTATTTTCATGAGTGGAAAAATGAGATGCTTGTAATCTTCAATCAATATCATTTGAACAAGTATATTGCTAGTCCTTGTGCACCCCATATTGATCCCTTGCATCCTACCCTAGATGAAGATATTGACATGATTCGCAATCTTAGAACTATTGAGCTCATCATTAGAGGTTTGCCAAAAAATTTGATTGCTAGTTTGCCTACTCACAATTGTGCCTATACCATATGGAAATTTCTTGAGGAACGATTTCCCGATTATTCCTTGAAAACTTTGGATGAAATTCTCCATAAATCTATTGCCTTGAGTAAGATGAACTCTAGTGATCCTAGTTTTGGTAAATGTCTTTTTGAACTTGCCAATCTTAAGCATGCTAAAGGAGATGTTGGAATCATTAATGATATCATATTCAAAGCTATAAGAATTCATAAAAGTAACCACTTTGATCATTTATCTAATGAATTACCCTCTCTAGGAAATGATGAGTCACAAGATCATGATGAACATGAATATTATGATGATGATGATGATGATAGTGACTTCGATCTTGATGATGCAATGAGACATTTTGGTCTTATGGCAAATCTTCGGGGATATGAATCAGGAGGAAAGGAATGGGTTCTTGATAGTGGATGTACTGATCATATGACCGGAGATGAAGAGATGTTTCGTGAGCTTACTGAAAACAACGGCCCTCAAAAATATGTCACCTTTGGTGATAATTCAAAGGGTAAAGTGGTTGGCCTTGGTAAGGTGGCCATCTCACATGATAGTTCCATTCAAAATGTCATGCTCGTTGAATCTCTTGGCTACAACTTACTTTCAGTATCTAGACTTGCTGATTTCGGTTTGAATGTCCTATTCACTGAGGTAGATTGCCAAGTATTTCGTCGAGACAATCATAAAATGGTCTTTACGGGTATGCGTAGAGGTGATCTTTACATTGTCGATTTCTCTAAAAAGGCACAACCTAAAACTTGCCTTGTTGCTAAATCCTCAAAAGGTTGGTTGTGGCATAGACGACTAGGTCACGTTGGCATGAGAAACCTTGACAAGCTTATTAAAGGAAATCATATCCTTGGAGTCAACGATGTCATATTTGATAAGGATAGACTTTGCAGTGCTTGTCAAGCAGGTAAACAGGTTGGAGGAAGACATCCCGTGAAGAGCATCATGACCACAAGGAGGCCACTCGAGCTACTTCACATGGATCTTTTTGGTCCCAACGCCTACAAGAGTCTCGGTGGAAATTCTTTTGGTCTAGTTATAGTTGATGACTTTTCAAGATTTACGTGGGTGTTCTTTCTTAATGACAAATCGCAGGTCCAGAAGATCTTCAGAAACTTCGCTAGGAAGGCCCAAAATCAGTTTGATGTGAAGATCAAGAAGGTTCGGAGTGACAATGGAACGGAGTTCAAGAACGCAAATGTGGACACCTTTCTTGACGAAGAAGGGATTTCACACGAGTTCTCGGCTACGTACACACCTCAACAAAATGGAGTTGTTGAGAGGAAAAACCGGACGCTCATCGAAATGGCAAGAACGATGCTTGATGAATACAAGACGCCAAAGCATTTTTGGGCAGAAGCGGTTGAGACAGCTTGTCACACAACAAATCGCTTATATCTTCACAAGCTACTCGGCAAGACGGCATACGAGCTTCTCACCGGTAACAAACCCCAAGTTGGATACTTTCGAGTATTCGGCTCAAAGTGCTACATTCTTGATAAGCATCGTCGTTCAAAGTTTGCTCCTAAAACTCATGAAGGTTTTCTACTTGGTTATGGCTCAAACTCTCACACTTACCGTGTCTACAACAATTTCACCTGAAAGGTTGAAGAGACGGTAGATGTGAATTTTGATGAATCTAATGGCTCGCAAGTAGAGCAATTGCCAATTGATGTAGGAGACAAAGGCTCTTTAGAAGAAATTCAAGACTTGTCCATCGGCAAAATTCGTCCAACGGAGGTGAAGGAGAGTACTTCATCCGTCCAAGTGGAAGCTTCTACTTCACGACAAGGTGAACCAAGAATCGACACGGAAGCATCCACAAGTGGGACACACCAAGATGAAGAAAACGAGGAAGTACGTCAAGATGAACATCAACAACCTCCTTCTCCACCACGACAAGAGAACGACAACGTCAACAATGAAGAAGGCCAAGAAGAAGAACAAGATGAAGAAGATGTTCAACGAAGACCCAAGCAAAAGCTCTCACGAGTTCGAGCAAGAATTGCCAAAGATCATCCCGTCGAGCAAATCCTCAATGATATACAAACCGGGAGAATCACTCGCTCAAAAACTCGTTTAGCTAACTTTTGTGAAAACTATTCATTCATCTCTAGCATTGAACCAATGAAGGTTGAAGAAGCATTGGAAGATCCGGATTGGATAAACGCTATGCATGAAGAGCTACATAATTTTGAGAGAAACCAAGTTTGGACATTGGTTGAGAAGCCCGACAACAACCACAACATAATTGGTACCAAATGGGTGTTTTGCAACAAGCAAGATGAAGATGGACAAGTGGTTCGCAACAAAGCACGTCTCGTCGCCCAAGGGTACACACAAGTCGAAGGTATGGACTATGGTGAGACGTATGCCCCCGTTGCTAGACTTGAGTCCATTCGCATCTTACTTGCTTATGCTAATCACCATGATATCACCTTGTACCAAATGGACATTAAAAGTGCTTTTTCTAAATGGTGAAATAGAGGAGGAAGTTTATGTCAAACAACCTCCCGGCTTTGTCAATCCTAAGAAACCAAATCATGTTTACAAACTTCACAAAGCTCTTTATGGTCTTAAACAAGCTCCTAGAGCATGGTATAAATGCTTGACCAAGTTCCTTACTACAAGTGGTTTTGAAATTGGTAAAATTGATTCTACTCTTTTTTACTAAAAGGGTTAATGGAGAACTATTTGTATGCCAAATTTATGTTGATGATATCATATTTGGTTCAACTAACCCTCTCTTTAGTGAAAAGTTTGGAAAGCTAATGTCAGAGAAGTTTTAGATGTCTATGATGAGTGAACTCAAATTCTTTCTCGAGTTGCAAATCAAGCAAACTAAGGAAGGTACATTTGTCTCTCAAACAAAGTACACCAAGGACTTATTCAAGAAGTTCAATATGCAAGAATGCAAAGGTATGTCTACACCCATGCCTACTAGTGGACATAATGATTTGACCAAAGATGGTGAACCTGTTGATCAAAAGGTTTATCGCTCTATGATTGGTTCATTGTTATACCTATGTGCTTCACGTCCAGATATTATGCTAAGTGTCTGCATGTGTGCACGATATCAAGCTGCTCCTAAAGATTGTCATCTTAAGGCTGTGAAAAGGATAGTGAGATATTTAATCCATACACCAAATTTTGGCATTTGGTATCCCAAGAGGTCTTCTTTTGATCTTGTTGGCTATTCTGACTCGGATTATGCCGGAGACAAGGTTGATAGAAAGTCCACTTCGGGTACTTGTCAATTTCTTGGCAGATCTCTTGTGTCTTGGTCTTCCAAGAAACAAAACTCGGTATCCTTATCCACTTCCGAAGTGGAATACATTACCGCTGGTTCATGTTGCGCTCAATTACTTTGGATGACCCAAACTCTTAAAGATTATGGGATTTATGTGAAACATGTTCCACTGCTTTGTGACAATGAAAGTGCTATCAAAATTGGTCATAATCCTGTACAACATTCTCGAACTAAGCATATTGAAGTTCGTCATCATTTCATTCGAGATCATGTTGCTAAGGGTGACATCAATCTTAAGCATGTTCGCACCGACAAGCAATTAGCGGATATATTTACTAAACCACTTGATGAGAAAGTGTTTTGCAGGTTGAGAGGAGAATTGAACATCATTTATGCTTCGAACTTGGAGTAGAAACTCCATTGGATACATGCAAGACATGAGCTTATGACTAATCCATGATATATCTCTTATGATAACTATCTTATGTCTTGGATATATTTGCACCTTGCATGTTGTCTAACCCATGTAGGTGCTTGGTTGAATCTAATTCCATGAGATTGCGACTCACTCATATCTTGAGCAATCTCTACATCACCAAGACTCTACACAATAGTGGTTGAAGACAGGGAAGCACAAAACCACTCAAACATATCCTTTGACAAATTCTATGTTAAGCTTCATGATTGTCATTTTTGGATACACAAGTGCTCTTCCTTGCAAGAACTAACCCATGTAGGTAGATGAACTCAAACTCCAAGTGGTGCTCCCAACTCTTGATGAACTACATCAACCTTGAGCACCCACACAAGTTCAACTACATGAGCAAGAACCACACCACCACCCAAGGTATGTTATTCCATCTTAGAGAAGCTTTACTCCAAGACATGAGTCAAAGAAACTCAACAAGATGTGAATACATCAAGATGCTTAAACGAAAAATGGTAACCCCATTTTGAGCTTAAACGATGAGTATGACCTATGATCAAGTGTTCTCACTTGACTCCTAAGTCAATATACTCTAACATAGGTGACTATGTCACCGCCCAATTCTAGATGAAGTTCTCTTGTGTTCTTTTCTGAGTCATTGCATTTGTCCCTTGCATATTTGTTTCCTTCTTTTTCAAACAAAAACAAAAACTTCATCTAGAAACTTTCACTCTTTTCTTTTTTGGTTCTTGTTCTGCATATTTCTGCATCAAAATCATTGCAAATCTTTGTGAGATCTTCCTTGACTAGTGAGCTGAGGTGAAAAGTGTTTTTCTCTGTGATGAACTCGGTTTCACCGAATTGCCATTTTCGGTCCAACCAAATCCCTTCGGTACTACCAAAACATGCCACTCGGTGCCACCGATTTCGCAACAGGAAAAACAGTTTGCCACATATTCTATATTTCTTCTGATCCAGCTCCACTCAATGAATCTTGTCCTCTACAAGCATCGCAGTTTTATTCCCTGCTTTGTACTGAATCTCAAGGACCAAACCTATTCGACGGATTCCAGGAAAAACCTTCTTGGAAATTGATGTCAAAGGGGGAGAGAGAGATCACATCAAAGCTTATCATCAGGGAGAGAGAGATCACATCAAAAGCTTATCACCTACAAAGGAGAAAGTACTAAGGGGGAGAGAATACTCAAGGATCCCATATGCTTGATGTTCAAGAGGAGAGATGCCACATGTCTTTTTGGGGGAAAGACATGTTCATATGAACTCATTTGAATTAAGTTCTATTCATATCTTTCAGCTCTTATTTTCTGTTTCCTATCTTCTCCCAATATCCCATGTATGATTCAGGGGGAGCAAGACACCTAAGGAAAAGAAATCAGTCAAATTCATTGCATATCTTTATTCTTGGGGACATGTTGAATTCTATGTGGTACCTTGTACTCACTCTCTACATGTCATCCCAGTCTTGGTATTCTTGTGGCTTCTTTTGTTTGCTCTAGCTAGTGGATGTACCTGTGTTACCTAACCTTGTTTGTGCAGGTTCATTCCATCCTAAGCCAACTCAAGACCACAAGGTAAGTATATGCATCAAAATCATGAGTATGAGGAGTTCTTGCTTATGTACATACTGTTTGCAAGAAGGACTCATGAGCATGAAGGTATTTTCCTTGATAATCTTTTGCTCTGATGCATATGGCCAAGATGCATGTAACACATTGCCTACTCTGTCATGGTTATGCTCTCACATGCCTCTATATTTCATATTTACATGAGTGCATACATGTAGCGGGAGCCTATGCTCGTTACATGTCCTTCCAAAGCTTTACTTGTTGTTCTTTATATCTTTATCTAAAGCTTTGATGTATGTTGCCATCAATTACCAAAAAGGGGGAGATTGAAAGCACAAGTGCTCCCTAGGTGGTTTTGATAATTGATGACAACATATCTCTTGTTGGACTAACATTTCTATCTAGCATGTTTCAGGTAAGTTCAACAATGGAGTGGCATGGACTAAAGGTTGTGGGAACTCCTTCAAAATGCCAAGGATAAAGGATTGGCTAAAGCTTCAAGCTCAAGACTCTTCATTTTACATTTTAGTGATCCAAGATCACATTGAGTCCATAGGAAAAGCCAATACTATCAAGGAGAGATGAGGTGTTGCTTAATGAGCCTCTTGCTTCATGTGCTTAATGATATGCTCCAAAATCCTCAGCTACTTTCCCACTTCCACATATGACCTAAACCCTAAGCCAAACTCGGTCCTACCGATTCTTCCTATCCGGCGCCACCGAGTTTCACTTGTCATAAGCCACTGCCAAACCCTAATCATTTCGGTCTCACCGATGGGATCTCGGTCTCACCGAGATGGGCTTGTAAATTCTCTGTTACCCATTGCAATATTCTCGGTCCCACCGAGATATGCAATCGGTTCCACCGAGTTTGCTTGGCCAAATCTCAGTTTCACTTATTACCCAAATCGGTCCCACCGAGTTTGAGTAATCGGTCAAACCGAGTTTTGGATTTACCCTAACCCTAGCACATCGGTCCCACCGAGTTGATCCAGTCGGTCCCACCAAAATCTCTAACGGTCACTAGGTTTACATTTTCGGTCCGACCGAGTTTATTGATTCGGTCCCATCGAGATTGGAAAACTGTGTAACGGTTGGATTTTGTGTGGAGGCTATATATACCCCTCCACCTCCTTCTCATTCGTTGAGAGAGCCATCAGAACACACACGTCATTCCAACTCATATGTTCTGAGAGAGAACCACCTACTCATGTGTTGAGACCAAGATATTCCATTCCTACCATATGAATCTTGATCTCTAGCCTTCCCAAGTTGCTTTCCACTCAGATCTTCTTTCACCAAATCCAAATCCTATGAGAGAGAGTTGAGTGTTGGGGAGACTATCATTTGAAGCACATGAGCAAGGAGTTCGTTACCTACACACCATTTGTTACTTCTTGGAGAGTGGTGTCTCCTAGATTGGCTAGGTGTCACTTGGGAGCCTCCGACAAGATTGTGGAGTTGAACCAAGGAGTTTGTAAGGGCAAGGAGATCGCCTACTTCGTGAAGATCTACCACTAGTGAGGCAAGTCCTGTGTGGGCGATGGCCATGGTGGGATAGACAAGGTTGCTTCCTCGTGGACCCTTTGTGGGTGGTTGCTTCTTCGTGGACCGTTCATGGGTGGAGCCCTGTGTGGACTCGCGCAACCGTTACCCTTGGGTGGAGCCCTGTGTGGACTCGTGCAACCGTTACCCTTCGTGGGTTGAAGTCTCCATCAACGTGGATGTAGGATAGCACCACCTATCCGAACCACGGGAAAAACATCTGTGTCTCCAATTGCGTTTGATCTCTCCAAACCCTTCCCTTTACATTCTTGCAAGTTGCATGCTTTACATTCCGCTGCTCATATACTCTTTGCATGCTTGCTTGATATGTATTGTGTGTGTTGAAATTGTGCCTAAACTCCACTTAAACTGAAAAAGCTTAAAAATTGCAACTTGAGCATTATGTGTCTAATCACCCCCCTCTAGACACACCTACTTCTAGATCCTACAAGTGGTATCAGAGCTTTGGTCTCCATTGCCTTGGTTTAATCACCATTGGAGGAAGATGGATGTGTCTACATTAGGGAGTCTTAGACATAGAGTACCTATTCTTGAGGGAGAGTATTTTCATGAGTGGAAAAATGAGATGCTTGTAATCTTCAATCAATATCATTTGAACAAGTATATTGCTAGTCCTTGTGCACCCCATATTGATCCCTTGCATTCTACCCTAGATGAAGATATTGACATGATTCGCAATCTTAGAACTATTGAGCTCATCATTAGAGGATTGCCAAAAAAATTGATTGCTAGTTTGCCTACTCACAATTGTGCCTATACCATATGGAAATTTCTTGAGGAACGATTTCCCGATTATTCCTTGAAAACTTTGGATGAAATTCTCCATAAATCTATTGCCTTGAGTAAGATGAACTCTAGTGATCCTAGTTTTGGTAAATGTCTTTTTGAACTTGCCAATCTTAAGCATGCTAAAGGAGATGTTGGAATCATTAATGATATCATATTCAAAGATATAAGAATTCATAAAAGTAACCACTTTGATCATTTATCTAATGAATTACCCTCTCTAGGAAATGATGAGTCACAAGATCATGATGAACATGAATATTATGATGATGATGATAGTGACTTCGATCTTGATGATGCAATGAGACATTTTGGTCTTATGGCAAATCTTCGGGGATATGAATCAGGAGGAAAGGAATGGGTTCTTGATAGTGGATGTACTGATCATATGACCGGAGATGAAGAGATGTTTCGTGAGCTTACTGAAAACAACGGCCCTCGAAAATATGTCACCTTTGGTGATAATTCAAAGGGTAAAGTGGTTGGCCTTGGTAAGGTGGCCATCTCACATGATAGTTCCATTCAAAATGTCATGCTCGTTGAATCTCTTGGCTACAACTTACTTTCAGTATCTAGACTTGCTGATTTCGGTTTGAATGTCCTATTCACTGAGGTAGATTGCCAAGTATTTCGTCGAGACAATCATAAAATGGTCTTTACGGGTATGCGTAGAGGTGATCTTTACATTGTCGATTTCTCTAAAAAGGCACAACCTAAAACTTGCCTTGTTGCTAAATCCTCAAAAGGTTGGTTGTGGCATAGACGACTAGGTCACGTTGGCATGAGAAACCTTGACAAGCTTATTAAAGGAAATCATATCCTTGGAGTCAACGATGTCATATTTGATAAGGATAGACTTTGCAGTGCTTGTCAAGCAGGTAAACAGGTTGGAGGAAGACATCCCGTGAAGAGCATCATGACCACAAGGAGGCCACTCGAGCTACTTCACATGGATATTTTTGGTCCCAACGCCTACAAGAGTCTCGGTGGAAATTCTTTTGGTCTAGTTATAGTTGATGACTTTTCAAGATTTACGTGGGTGTTCTTTCTTAATGACAAATCGCAGGTCCAGAAGATCTTCAGAAACTTCGCTAGGAAGGCCCAAAATCAGTTTGATGTGAAGATCAAGAAGGTTCGGAGTGACAACGGAACGGAGTTCAAGAACGCAAATGTGGACACCTTTCTTGACGAAGAAGGGATTTCACACGAGTTCTCGGCTACGTACACACCTCAACAAAATGGAGTTGTTGAGAGGAAAAACCGGACGCTCATCGAAATGGCAAGAACGATGCTTGATGAATACAAGACGCCAAAGCATTTTTGGGCAGAAGCGGTTGAGACAGCTTGTCACACAACAAATCGCTTATATCTTCACAAGCTACTCGGCAAGACGGCATACGAGCTTCTCACCGGTAACAAACCCCAAGTTGGATACTTTCGAGTATTCGGCTCAAAGTGCTACATTCTTGATAAGCATCGCCGTTCAAAGTTTGCTCCTAAAACTCATGAAGGTTTTCTACTTGGTTATGGCTCAAACTCTCACACTTACCGTGTCTACAACAATTTCACCTGAAAGGTTGAAGAGACGGTAGATGTGAATTTTGATGAATCTAATGGCTCGCAAGTAGAGCAATTGCCAATTGATGTAGGAGACAAAGGCTCTTTAGAAGAAATTCAAGACTTGTCCATCGGCAAAATTCGTCCAACGGAGGTGAAGGAGAGTACTTCATCCGTCCAAGTGGAAGCTTCTACTTCACGACAAGGTGAACCAAGAATCGACACGGAAGCATCCACAAGTGGGACACACCAAGATGAAGAAAACGAGGAAGTACGTCAAGATGAACATCAACAACCTCCTTCTCCACCACGACAAGAGAACGACAACGTCAACAATGAAGAAGGCCAAGAAGAAGAACAAGATGAAGAAGATGTTCAACGAAGACCCAAGCAAAAGCTCTCACGAGTTCGAGCAAGAATTGCCAAAGATCATCCCGTCGAGCAAATCCTCAATGATATACAAACCGGGAGAATCACTCGCTCAAAAACTCGTTTAGCTAACTTTTGTGAAAACTATTCATTCATCTCTAGCATTGAACCAATGAAGGTTGAAGAAGCATTGGAAGATCCGGATTGGATAAACGCTATGCATGAAGAGCTACATAATTTTGAGAGAAACCAAGTTTGGACATTGGTTGAGAAGCCCGACAACAACCACAACATCATTGGTACCAAATGGGTGTTTCGCAACAAGCAAGATGAAGATGGACAAGTGGTTCGCAACAAAGCACGTCTCGTCGCCCAAGGGTACACACAAGTCGAAGGTATGGACTATGGTGAGACGTATGCCCCCGTTGCTAGACTTGAGTCCATTCGCATCTTACTTGCTTATGCTAATCACCATGATATCACCTTGTACCAAATGGACATTAAAAGTGCTTTTTCTAAATGGTGAAATAGAGGAGGAAGTTTATGTCAAACAATCTCCCGGCTTTGTCAATCCTAAGAAACCAAATCATGTTTACAAACTTCACAAAGCTCTTTATGGTCTTAAACAAGCTCCTAGAGCATGGTATAAATGCTTGACCAAGTTCCTTACTACAAGTGGTTTTGAAATTGGTAAAATTGATTCTACTCTTTTTTACTAAAAGGGTTAATGGAGAACTATTTGTATGCCAAATTTATGTTGATGATATCATATTTGGTTCAACTAACCCTCTCTTTAGTGAAAAGTTTGGAAAGCTAATGTCAGAGAAGTTTTAGATGTCTATGATGAGTGAACTCAAATTCTTTCTCGAGTTGCAAATCAAGCAAACTAAGGAAGGTACATTTGTCTCTCAAACAAAGTACACCAAGGACTTATTCAAGAAGTTCAATATGCAAGAATGCAAAGGTATGTCTACACCCATGCCTACTAGTGGACATAATGATTTGACCAAAGATGGTGAACCTGTTGATCAAAAGGTTTATCGCTCTATGATTGGTTCATTGTTATACCTATGTGCTTCACGTCCAGATATTATGCTAAGTGTCTGCATGTGTGCACGATATCAAGCTGCTCCTAAAGATTGTCATCTTAAGGCTGTGAAAAGGATAGTGAGATATTTAATCCATACACCAAATTTTGGCATTTGGTATCCCAAGAGGTCTTCTTTTGATCTTGTTGGCTATTCTGACTCGGATTATGCCGGAGACAAGGTTGATAGAAAGTCCACTTCGGGTACTTGTCAATTTCTTGGCAGATCTCTTGTGTCTTGGTCTTCCAAGAAACAAAACTCGGTATCCTTATCCACTTCCGAAGTGGAATACATTACCGCTGGTTCATGTTGCGCTCAATTACTTTGGATGACCCAAACTCTTAAAGATTATGGGATTTATGTGAAACATGTTCCACTGCTTTGTGACAATGAAAGTGCTATCAAAATTGGTCATAATCCTGTACAACATTCTCGAACTAAGCATATTGAAGTTCGTCATCATTTCATTCGAGATCATGTTGCTAAGGGTGACATCAATCTTAAGCATGTTCGCACCGACAAGCAATTAGCGGATATATTTACTAAACCACTTGATGAGAAAGTGTTTTGCAGGTTGAGAGGAGAATTGAACATCATTTATGCTTCGAACTTGGAGTAGAAACTCCATTGGATACATGCAAGACATGAGCTTATGACTAATCCATGATATATCTCTTATGATAACTATCTTATGTCTTGGATATATTTGCACCTTGCATGTTGTCTAACCCATGTAGGTGCTTGGTTGAATCTAATTCCATGAGATTGCGACTCACTCATATCTTGAGCAATCTCTACATCACCAAGACTCTACGCAATAGTGGTTGAAGACAGGGAAGCACAAAACCACTCAAACATATCCTTTGACAAATTCTATGTTAAGCTTCATGATTGTCATTTTTGGATACACAAGTGCTCTTCCTTGCAAGAACTAACCCATGTAGGTAGATGAACTCAAACTCCAAGTGGTGCTCCCAACTCTTGATGAACCCTAGAAGTCTAGCCTGTATGACTATGGTAATGAGTATCTCCCTCTCTGGACTAAGCCCTCTGGTTTATATAGACACCAGGAGGATCTAGGGTTACATAAGGTCGGTTACAAAGAAAGGAATCCACATATTTGATTGCCAAGCTTTCCCTCCACGCCAAGGAGAGTCTCATCCAGACACGGGTGCAGTCTTCGGTCTTCGTATCTTCACAACCCATTAGTTCGGCCCATGGCTAACAGGCCGGACGCCCGAGGACCCCTTAGTCCAGGACTCCCTCAGCCTCCTCGTTGATTTCTTGACGTCCACTCCAAGTCCCATGGATCATGTTTGTTTCAAAAATAACTCTCTCGAAGGTTTCATTCCGTTTGGATTCCATTTGATATTCATTTTCTACGAAACACTGAAATAGGCAAAAAAAATAGCAATTTGCACTCGGCCTTGGGTTAGTAGGTTAGTCCCAAAAATAATATAAGAGTGTATAAATAAGCCCATTAAACATCCAAAATGGATAATATAATAGCATGGAACAATCAAATATTATAGATACGTTGGAGACGTATCAAGCATCCCCAAGCTTAATTCCTGCTCGTCCCGGAGTAGGTAAATGATAAAAATAGAATTTTTGTTGTGGAATGCTACCTAGCATAATTCTCAGTGTAATTTTCTTTATTGTGGCATGAATGTTCAGATCCGAGAGATTCAAGACAAAAGTTTAATATTGACATAAAAATAATAATACTTCAAGCATACTAACTAAGCAATCATGTCTTCTCAAAATAACATGGCAAAAGAAAGTTCATCCCTACAAAATCATATAGTTTGATCATGCTCCATTTTCGTCACACAAGAATGCTATCATCATGCACAACACCGATGACAAGCCAAGCAATTGTTTCATACTTCGGTAATCTCAAACTTTTTTCAACTTTCACGCAATACATGAGCGTGAGCCATGGATATAGCACTATGGGTGGAATAGAACAATGATAGGGGGTTATGTGGAGAAGACAAAAAAGGAGAAAGTCTCACATCGACGCGGCTAATCAACGGGCTAGGGAGATGCCCATCAATTGATGTCAATGCAAGGAGTAGGGATTGCCATGCGATGGATGCACTAGAGCTATAAATGTATGAAAGCTCAACAAAAGAAACTAGGTGTGCATCCAACTTGCTTGCTCATGAAGACCTAGGGAATTTGAGGAAGCCCATTGTTGGAATATACAAGCCAAGTTCTATAATGAAAAATTCCCACTAATATATGAAAGTGACAAAACAAGAAACTCTCTATCATAAAGATCACGGTTTACTTTGAAGAACAAGTGTGGAAAAAAAGGATAGTAGCATTCCCCTTTTTTCTTTTTTTCTTTTTTTCTTTTTTTGGGCCCCTTTTTTTATTTGGCCTTTCTCTTTTTTATTTGGGACAATTCTCTATTAATGATGATGATCACACTTCTATTTATTTACAACTCAATGATTACAACTCGATACTAGAACAAAATATGACTCTATATGAATGCCTCCGGCGGTGTACCGGGAAGTGCAATGAATCAAGAGTGACATGTATGATAAATTATGCATGGTGGCTTTGCCACAAATACGATGTCTACTACATGATCATACAAGGTGTGGGGACCCCGACTCATAAGTCGTGATCATCGAATGCACGTGTACAGTGATCCCAGAGATCAATGCTCACTGAACACACAGAAGCTGAATAACAAGAGTCTTACATCCATACATACAGTCTTACATAAATTATGACCGTTATGGTCGAGCCTCGAGTATAACTTCGCAGCGGAAATCTTCGTCGATAACTTGGACCCATGCCATCTGCCTTAACCCTACAGGCATTCTGACTGGGAAGCGTCCTAGCTCGCATGTTCGTCACCGAAGTATTCTTCATCATATCTTGTTTTTCCTGCCTGGCCAATAAAATAACTAGTGGCAAGCCAATGAGTACTTTGAATGAACTCGCAAGCAACCCATGTTTTGGCTCAAGATACATCAATGCATGATATAGGTAGATTTTTGCAGAAAGCTAGTTTTGAGTGCAATGCCATGTTCAACAACTTGTAAGACATGCATCAGGAGAATTCAAGTAACCATAGGGACGGTTACAGATATCAACATAAATAGAGTGGGCACCAACCCAATTCAATCATGTCAAGTCCTTTGACTTGACCCAAGTAGTTCTTCCCACTTATCCAAACACATACACTGGTTTGTGAACATGTGGGCGTAGTTTAAGCAGCACCTCCCAACTGTCCTTGACCGTGGACATGGCTATTCGAATAGTTTTACACTCTGCAGAGGTTGCACACTTTACCCACAAGATCCTGGGGAGCTTCCGTGTCATCCACGACCCGCGGTACCTCAAGTACCCGGGGTAAGCACCCGATCACTATCTTTCCCTAGACGACACTAACATGGAGTCCACTCGATTGGTAGTAACCCCCGTGCCCAACATTTCACAACTTTAAAAAAAATGGTGGAGCCTTGCTCCCATATTCATCACATACCACTGGCACGGGGTACCAACGGTGTGTCCGGTGCCCCATAAAAATGTTCTTGGCCGCCCTACCTGGCTCGACCCCGTCCCGAGAGAGCGCACCAACAACTCTCCCGTCACTAGTAATGCGGGCTCCAGGCTAGTATCGGCCTAGGTAATCAATAATGCCCTTTCCCATACAAGGGTAGAGTGGTTGCGCATGTAAGGTTGGGACAGTCGACAAATCTTAAATCTAATCCATTTTTTGAAAACAACACACACACTTGCCTCGGTATACCACTTCGTCATCAAGTGGTTACCCATCTCATTATCTCCCTCAGGCATAAGTGGCACCCGACGGGTTTTTTGAAAACTCTTTTGAAAATACCTTGTCTCCATCACCATGCACATTCCCGTCTTTTTTTGCGTAGCAACTACTTTAGCATCCTATCTACTCCCACCGGCATAACCCTCATAAGAAGGCAGGGTCATGCGCAATGCAAGTATCAACAAGGAGGAAATGGAGGCAACCCACCAAAGTGGCTACCATCTCATCATGATTCCGATGCAACAATAATAAAGTGCTATATGAAATGCATAAAAAGGGTTTCATAGACATGGTCAAAGGGCTGCTTGCCTGTTTTAACAAAGTCTTCGAGGTCTTCAAATATCTCTGGTCCAACTCCAAGCATTTCGTCTACTTCGTCAACTATCGTCGAAAGCATCCATAATAAGCAACACCACAAGGCAGGAAATGAAAGTGCTCTAAAAATATTGATTTCACTTTTCTAGGGCATCTCTGGTTATATGAAAATTAACCAGAGTGGTTTCATTGGAATTTGGTTAGTGGATATTTCTAAACATTTTGATATGACAGAATACAGGGGTTTATGGATTTGCAAGAAGTGTACAGAAACATATTTTTGAAAAATGAGCAAAGGCACCCATTTAACAAAGGATGATTTTAGAAGAATCTATGAGTTGGTTTCACTGGATGTGGAGTTCAATTGAATTTCCTATGAATTTGCAAAGTTGACAAATATGAAGAAATGGCTCATTATTTTATGTGGTGCAGAAAGTATTAACAAAAATGTTCATAAACTAAGTTATGAACTTAGAAACATCTAGGAATTTGAATCATGGCATTTGGATCAAATTTGAGATCTCTATGATTTTCTAAAGTTCATCACAGAAATAGAAAATGGGTTTTTAATAAATATTTCTGAAGAGAAACTTTTTGGAAAAATGTGCAAATAGCACCATGTTATAGATCATGATTTGTGGATCCCCTAGAAATTTGAATCATCAAATTTGGACTTTATTTGATTTGTTTGTGGATTTTAGAAGCTTGCCAGAAAAAGAAAAAGAAAAAGGGCTTAACCTTATAATATGCATCGGGCGAGGCTTAGCACCAGAACCCACTGGGCCGGCCCAGCTGCTCGGCTGCACACACGCAGGCTGCCACGTCAAAGGCGGTTTTCGGAAGTACGCCAACGCGCGGGGCAGGCGGAAACAAGTGAAGCCGCTTCCACTTAAACGGGCGGGCCCGCCCACAGGGTCGCTGATGCGCGGGACCCGGCGGCAGGTCGCCCTCCACCTCTGCGCGGCGTGACGAGAAACAGAGGAGGCGAGGCTAAACGGCGCTGGCGCTCTCCCCGGCGGCACCGACCATCTCCGTGGGCGCCCGACACACCGGCGTGCTCGGGAGAGTGTGACGTATTCTCCGAGGTACTCCACGGGCGCGGGGGGCGGTCTAAGGTGAGCGCCCCGTCGTCCATGGCAGAGGAGGCCGATGGCGAGATTCAGCATGGCAAGGCAGACGCGGGGAGGAGGAGCTGGAGCTAGGGGTGAGTCAGTGGTGGTGATGATAGGGCGCTGGAGTGGCTAGGTGGGAGAGAGAGTGGCTGAGGCTCCCGGATTTTGGCAGAGGCCGACGGCTTGGCTCCGGCCTTGGAGAAGGATGGAGGGCACAAGGAGGAGGGGATGGAGCACGGGGGAAGTTGGCGGTGGTGATGAGAGGGTGCGGGTGTGTTCATGGGGACGAGAGAGGGGTCGAGGCCCATGAATTTAAGCGGTGGCCGGCGGCTCGGCTCCGGCCGTGGACGGGGTTGGAAGGCGCGAGGAGGGGAGTGGGTTGGTCCAAGGGATGCACGGGAGGGTGAGAGGGCCAAAGGAGTAGAGAGGGGGCTCGGGGGTGGCCTTAAGTAGCTGACCAGCGGCTCACCGTGGATGCGGCGCACGGGTGGCCGCGGCAACGGCTCGAGAGGCCAAGAGAGATGGCGAGGGGCTGTCTACGGCGTCTGTGGGAGTTGAGTGGGGCGCCAGGAAGAGAGAGGAGGAGCGGGGCAAGGCTCTGGTGCTCGCGCGTGCGAGGCCATGCATTGGCCGACCCGGGCGGCTCTGGGCACGTGCCGCAGGAGGTGAGAGAGAGGGAGAGACGAGGGGGCCTGCACGGTGGCGTGTTGCGGACGTCGAGGCACCTCAACTGGCGCAAGGGGGAGGCTCGAGGTGGTCGGGGGACGCGGCATCAACAGTCGCCTGCTCTGCCTCGCGCTCCAGCACGCGTCTTTGGCTGACATCCGCGGCTTTTCCGCACGCACTCGCGTGTCCACTTGTGTCTGGAAGCCGCAGGGGAGAGTAAACAATGGGAAAGTGGCATTAGATGCTCTGGAACTTGCTAGGAGTGGGAGAGAGATGAGAAAGGGAGGGGAAAGTGGCTGTCCAGAGAGGAAAATTGGGTCTCTGCCCCCCTTAATCATTAATCCTTGGGC
Source organism: Triticum urartu (assembly GCF_056163025.1). Classification (NCBI taxonomy): domain Eukaryota; kingdom Viridiplantae; phylum Streptophyta; class Magnoliopsida; order Poales; family Poaceae; genus Triticum; species Triticum urartu. Next base: position 206,141,686 of record NC_141877.1, on the reverse strand, counting down.
AGCCAAGCATGAAGGAGGTAGAGGAGGAGAAGATGAGGCTGTGGGAAAAAGTTGAGCTCATGGAGATTCGTGGAAATTGCCAAAACATGCATTTTAAATTTCTGCCAGAAGGTGTTTGATGGTGTTTTGGGAAAGCAGATGATTTCCATTTGCCATGAGACTCCACAGGGTGAAATGTGACATATAATTAGGGCCTTCCACCAATTTTGAGCTCATTTGGGCAAAGTTGCCAATGCAAGTTTTGTAAACCCTAGAAATTAGCAGAAATGGACTTTTCAAGATTTAGTCATGCAAATCTATTCTCCTTGATGCACCACTTAGTGTAGTGTCATCATTTGAGGCTCTGAACATGTCCACAAAAGTTGAGATCAAAAGGACACACTTGGCAATGTAGAGTTGTTCAAACTTGGATCTGGACAGAGAGGGTTTTGGGGCACTTTTGTGAACCATAGTTATTTTGATTGATATGAAACTTTGCAAGATCATCACATTATGAATATGTGACTTGCTAGAATTTTCCTGGATTTATTTGAAAATATTTCTTATAGAAATATTTCAAATATTTGAAATGAGCTGAAATGGTTCTGGAGGGTTTTGTCCAATATTTTGATCATGACCATGTGTTTAAACTCATATATATGGACAATATATGTCCACTAAGCTTCCCTGATTTTTCTCAAATATTTTTGAAGCGTTAAAATAATTTTAACCTATTAAAGACCATTTCTGGCCTAAAGAAAAAGCCTTTAAATAAAATAGGAAAACAACTTTCAAAATTATATTTTTTGTGGTTTCTGGGTGTCCTATATCTAATAGGAGTCAAATATATTTTTGGAAAGATTTTTACTTCCCTTAATTAAGTACTTGCAGTGCAAACCTCAATTCAGGGGTTTTTGGAAAACTATTTTTTGAAAATACTATTTGGCCAAATTATATTTGTAAGAAAATACTATATTGTTCTATACACATGGTATGATCATTGGGAAAAGGTTTTGGATCAAGGAGAAGGAGTATAAGAGTTGGAGGATTTATTTGATTTTTAGAGCACTTGCAAACAACAGTCAAACATTCGATCAAAGCTAAGACCAAACACTCAAAAGTTTTTGTCAAACCACATTTTATCATGATTTATTAGCTTAAGTGTTGTGGCATGAAAATCAGGGTGTGACAGGCCTACCCCCCTTACAAGAATCTCGTCCCCGAGATTCCCAGACTAGGCGCGGGAAGGAATACGGAAACTTGGATTTGGGGTAGTCTGCACGTCCTCATACTGCTTCTGCTTCCGTTTGGTGCTCCATTGAACCTTGAAGTACTCGATGGCGTGGCTTCGTGTTTGTCGTCCTGCTTGATCCAGATTGCAATTGGGGTCTCTCGCGTAGGTCATATTGGGCTAGAGGTCAATGGCTCGGTGATCGATGTCCTTGTTAGTGATCGGGCTAGCTAGGAAGTCGAAAACACTTCCGGAGTTGTGTCATGTGGACACATTATGCACAGTGGGTAACTCAGGTGGTAACTCCATCTAGTAACTGTCTTCTCTTCATCTTGTGACGATCTCGGTGGGGGTTGTTAAATCTTGGAGTGAGCTTCTGCTTGACATGGAAATTCTTGGTTCTTCTGAGAGGAGTGACCCGTTGGTGCACATGGTCTTCGACGCTGGAGTTTACTTCTTCACGATGGCGTTTGGTTTAGTTCTTCCCCCTTGACATGGCGGTCTTTAGATGTTCCTTAACCAACTGAACGACTCTTCTTCCGTCTTCGGGTAGACAAGTAGGTTACCAAATAATGATGACAACTATCTTGTCTAAGTACTCCATGGAGACTTGTTCACGGGGTACATAAAGTAGGCTGGGGAGTGGTGGTGATCACGGTTGAGTGTTGGTCAAGGTCTACTTGACCTACAGCCCAAGCTCATGGTCATAATCCGACCATGTGGTGGCTTGGTAGGGCTTAAGGGTTTCAAGGATTCTAGTGTGTGGGTGAACATTTATTATCTTATCCTTAAGCACGGTTTCTGAGATGCCAATAGTCTATCTAGTCCTTCAAATAAATAACCATATACCACTGAAAGCATCATCTCGTATAGGCTAAATCCAATCATCACTCCTGTGATCCATATGCTCGTGACTCCCGAGGGGAGGTCTAACAAAATCATATATCTCTACGATCCCCAAACTCATATGTATGGCTACCCCTAGAAATCCATGGGTAGAGCATATAAGCCGCTAAGCTTGAACGTGACAATCGAAGTGCTCAGCCTATTCTTCCAAGGTCTAAGATAAAGCACCTCTATCCTAAGGAAACACGTCACATGCCACTCCAAAATCTTGTTTCCTTCCTATGAATCAACTCCAACAACCCGTTAACTACCATTAATCACTACATAATCCTTTAATTCTACAAATCCAGTGTCTATGGTGTTCCACATGATCTCCTAAAGTCCTATAATCCCAAAATACTTGTAAAGGCTATCTCTACTATAGTCAGTCCACCAATTTCCATTACCATGGTCAAGTAAACTCCAAGGTCAAGCTTATATCAACTCTGAAAATTAATCCAATCTCCTAGTTTATCACCCATCGAGAAACATGGTATCGCGATCGAGATCATCGGTCTAAATCCAATTTACTCCAAACCATGTAGACTTCCTCAGCATCTATATTCAACTAGAATCATCTGCTTAAATCCAAATCTCATGTCCAACGAGAATTCCTACATGTTTCCCTCAAGTTATCATCGTAATGCCAACTATATCCTATCAATACCCCTTGGCTAAGTCTAATCCTCATGCGTCCATGAATTTCAGCTTGCGACCTTAATTGTCCTACTAAATCCAATTTACTCAGGGGTAATGAATGCTATGCTGCCATATTAACATGATCCCACCGAGTTCACCTACCAACATGAAAGCCTCACAATCCACCAAATAGTCTCAGATAAATCCCTCTAGGTCACTGATATAAACTCATCAAGTCATTTGCCCTCTATTCCTATATCCTCAATTTGTCTTCCCTATGGCATCGTCAGTTATTGTGCGATATTAGGATGACAACGTACTCATTCACTATGTCTACTAGTTCCATAATGAACCCAGTGATAAGCAAGGTTACGGAGGCTTAACAGGTTCTCTTGCAATTCTGTGGGTTAAGCACATGGTTAAGGATTCGAGCTGGGGTATCTTGTGAAGTCTCGAAGGGTCTAGGAATGGGTTTCTAGTCTAGAGGGTTAAACATAATTCTTCGGGGTTGCACTTGGTCGTGGAGATTGTAGCAGAAGTCTTCATTGCTAGTTGGTTGCTGAGGTGGAATCCTTGGGGCATCTTGTCATGCTAGCCTTCAGTTTATGAGAGAGATGAGAGGGAGAAGAAGCATAGAGGAGGGGGAATGCCTAAAGGGGGTTCTATAGTGCAGGTGCAAACAAACGGGTGCCAAAAGGGCCAAACAACAAAAACATGGTAAGGAAGGTGATATAGTCGCATACTTGTTGCCTAGGGCAAAATTGCGACCTATATCAAAACACAAACAAATAAAAACAAGCAACACACAATCATGGTTCTACACGAACCATCATACAGACTCGACTGCGCATAGGGGGTACACGACTCATCCTACCCTAGGGGTTCTCGGTTTCAGTAGTCATGCCTTGTGCCTCATGCAGTCTTCTGAGATTTCCTCAGGTGTTGCTATGTCTCTTGTAGTTGTTTGATGAAATGATCTAGGTTGAGCCTGAAGAGTCTTCAACAACTTCTCGCCTGTTGAAGTGATGGGGTGAAGGTGGCTCTTCGTAGCTGGCATTGACTTGGTCTTCTCTTGTCTTCTTAATCATGATGATCCCTTTTGCCTTCTAAGGCGTTGATGGTACCAGGCGGGCAATCCTTTATGCAATGATATTGGAAAGGCATGGTAGAGGTCCAACATGTCGGTTACGTTGATGAAAACATCAACACCAAGAGCGGGGGATGAAGATAACCGTTTTCCTGCTCACTATAGTGAAGCAGACCAAATGGTGAGGTTCTCATCCACCGGTGGTTGCCGATGCATCAACGATAAGGACATGGTTGCTCTATTAGCGATGTATATCATGATCTTGCATTTCCCATGCCCTAATCATCATAGGCTAAGGTCACATCATCTTGGGGCAAATTCAAAGGTGTCACCATCTTCCGAGTCTTGGTTTCCTCAATCATTGAGAAGGTATTTTTCCATCTTGTCGTGGTGTTGCCAAGCTCGTGTTCAGAAGGTGTGGGTGAATGTCTGACAAGGCATCTTCCTGCTAGATTATCCACGAGGATTACAAGGAATCCACTGGTCAGGGGCATAAGGGTTCTAGCGACCAAAAGTTTTGAAGGGGAAGAGATCAATAAGGAAAGTATACCTTAGTTTTTGAAAAACTGAGAAGGGAAGAGAAGTATAGATAGTTTTGAAAACTGGTAATAGTTTTGAAAATAGTCTTAACCCTAACTAACAACAATGCTATCTAAGGCTTCCTACAGTCAACCTGGCTCTGATACCAGCTCTGTGGGGACCCTGATCACCGAATGCATGTGTACAGTGCTCCCAGAGATCAATGCTCACTGAACACACAGAAGCTGAATAATAAGAGTCTTACATCCATACATACCGTCTTACATAAATTATGACCGTTATGGTCGAGCCTCGAGTACAACTTCACAGCGGAAATCTTCGTCGATAACTTGGACCCATGCCATCTGCCTTAACCCTACAGGCATTCTGACTGGGAAGCGTCCTAGCTCGCATTTTCGTCACCGAAGTATTCTTCATCATATCCTGTTTTTCCTGCCTGGCCAATAAAATAACCAGTGGCAAGCCAATGAGTACTTTTAATGTACTCGCAAGCAACCCATGTTTTGGCTCAAGATACATCAATGCATGATATAGGTAGATTTTTGCAGAAAGCTAGTTTTGAGTGCAATGCCATGTTCAACAACTTGTAAGACATGCATCAGGAGAATTCAAGTAACCATAAGGGCGGTTACAGATATCAACATAAATAGAGTGGGCACCAACCCAATTCAATCATGTCAAGTCCTTTGACTTGACCCAAGTAGTTCTTCCCACTTATCCAAACACATACACTGGTTTGTGAACATGTGGACGTAGTTTAAGCAGCACCGCCCAACTGTCCTTGACCGTGGACATGGCTATTCGAATAGTTTTACACTCTGCAGAGGTTGCACACTTTACCCACAAGATCCGGGGAGCTTCCGTGTCATCCACGACCCGCGGTACCTCAAGTACCCGGGGTAAGCACCCGATCACTATCTTTCCCTAGACAACACTAACATGGAGTCCACTCGATTGGTAGTAACACCCGTGCCCAACATTTCACAACTTTAAAAAAATGGTGGAGCCTTGCTCCCATATTCATCACATACCACTGGCACGGGGTACCAACGGTGTGTCCGGTGCCCCATAAAAATGTTCTTGGCCGCCCTACCTGGCTCGACCCCGTCCCGAGAGAGCGCACCAACAACACTCCCTTCACTAGTAATGCGGGCTCCAAGCTAGTATCGGCCTAGGTAATCAATAATGCCCTTTCCCATACAAGGGTAGAGTGGTTGCGCATGTAAGGTTGGGACAGTCGACAAATCTTAAATCTAATCCATTTTTGAAAACAACACACACACTTGCCTCGGTATACCACTTCGTCATCAAGTGGTTACCCATCTCATTATCTCCCTCGGGCATAAGTGGCACCCAACGGGGTTTTTGAAAAGTCTTTTGAAAATACCTTGTCTCCATCACCATGCACATTCCCGTCTTTTTTTGCGTAGCAACTACTTTAGAATCCTATCCACTCCCACCGGCATAACCCTCATAAGAAGGTAGGGTCATGCACAATGCAAGTATCAACAAGGAGGAAATGGAGGCAACCCACCAAAGTGGCTACCATCTCATCATGATTCCGATGCAACAATAATAAAGTGCTATATGAAATGCATAAAAAGGGTTTCATAGACATGGTCAAAGGGCTGCTTGCCTGTTTTAACAAAGTCTTCGAGGTCTTCAAATATCTCTGGTCCAACTCCAAGCATTTCTTCTACTTCATCAACTATCGTCGAAAGCATCCATAATAAGCAACACCACAAGGCAGGAAATGAAAGTGCTCTAAAAATATTTATTTGACTTTTCTAGGGCATCTCTGGTTATATGAAAATTAACCAGAGTGGTTTCATTGGAATTTGGTTAGTGGATATTTCTAAACATTTTGATATGACAGAATACAGGGGTTTATGGATTTGCAAGAAGTGTACAGAAACATATTTTTGAAAAATGAGCAAAGGCACCCATTTAACAAAGGATGATTTTAGAAGAATCTAGGAGTTGGTTTCACTGGATTTGGAGTTCAACTGAATTTCCTATGAATTTGCAAAATTGACAAATATGAAGAAATGTCTCATTATTTTATGTGGTGGAGAAAGTATTAACAAAAATGTTCATAAACTAAGTTATGAACTTAGAAACATCTAGGAATTTGAATCATGGCATTTGGATCAAATTTGAGATCTCTATGATTTTCTAAAGTTCATCACAGAAATGGAAAATAGGGTTTTAATAAATATTTCTGAAGAGAATTTTCTGGAAAAATGTGCAAATAGCACCATGTGATAGATCATGATTTGTGGATCCCCTAGAAATTTGAATCATCAAATTTGGACTTTATTTGATTTGTTTGTGGATTTTAGAAGCTTGCTGGAAAAAGAAAAAGAAAAAGAAAAAGGGCTTAACCTTATAATATGCGCCGGGCGAGGCTTAGCGCCAGAACCCACTGGGCCGGCCCAGCTGCTCGGCTGCACGCACGCAGGATGCCATGTCGAAGGCGGTTTTCGGAAGTACGCCAACACGCGGGGCAGGCGGAAACAAGTGAAGCCGCTTCCACTTAAACGGGCGGGCCCGCCAACTAGGTCGCTGACGCACAGGACCCAGCGGCAGGTCGCCCTCAACCTCCCATGCGGCGTGACGGGAAACAGAGGAGGCGAGGCTGAACGGCGCTAGCGCTCTCCCCGGCGGCACCGACCATCTCTGTGGGCGCCCGGCACACCGGCGTGCCCGGGAGAGTGTGACGTATCCTCCGAGGTACTCCACGGGTGCGGGGGGCGGTCTGAGGTGAGCGCCCCATCGTCCATGGCGGAGGAGGCCGACAGCGAGATTCAGCACGGCGAGGCAGACGCGGGGAGGAGGAGCTGGAGCTAGGGGTGAGTCAGTGGTGGTGATGATAGGGCGATGGAGTGGCTAGGTGGGAGAGAGAGTGGCTGAGGCGCCCGGATTTTGGCGGAGGCCGACGCCTTGGCTCCGGCCTTGGAGAAGGATGGAAGGCACGAGGAGGAGGGGATGGAGCATGGGGGAAGTTGGCGGTGGTGATGAGAGGGTGCGGGTGTGTTCATGGGGACGAGAGAGGGGTCGAGGCCCATGAATTTAAGCGGTGGCCGGCGGCTCGGCTCCGGCCATGGACGGGGTTGGAAGGCGCGAAGAGGGGAGTGGGTTGGTCCAAGGGATGCACGGGAGGGTGAGAGGGCGAAATGAGTAGAGAGGGGGCTCGGGGTGGCCTTAAGTAGCTGACCAGTGGCTCACCGTGGACGCGGCGCACGGGTGGCCGCGGCAACGGCTCGAGAGGCCAGGAGAGATGGCGAGGGGCTGTCTACGGCGTCTGTGGGAGTTGAGTGGGGTGCCAGTAAGAGAGAGGAGGAGCGGGGCAAGGCTCTGGTGCTCGCGCGTGCGAGGCCATGCATTGGCCGAGCCGGGCGGCTCTGGGCACGTGCCGCAGGAGGTGAGAGAGAGGGAGAGATGAGGGGGCCTGCACGGTGGCGTGTTGCGGACGTCGAGGCACCTCGACTGGCGCAAGGGGGAGGCTCGAGGTGGTCGGGGGACGCGGCGTCAACGGTCGCCTGCTCTGTCTCGTGCTCCAGCGCGCGTCTTTGGCCGGCATCTGCGGCTTTTCCGCACGCACTCGCGCGTCCACTTGTGTCTGGAAGCTGCAGGGGAGAGTAAACAATGGGAAAGTGGCATTGGATGCTCTGGAACTTGCCATGAGTGGGAGAGAGATGAGAAAGGGAGGGGAAAGTGGCTGTCCAGAGAGGAAAATTGGGTCTCTACCCCCCTTAATCATTGATCCTTGGGCAGCCAAGCATGAAGGAGTTATAGGAGGAGCAGATGAGGCTGTGGGAAAAAGTTGAGCTCATGGAGATTCGTGGAAATTGCCCAAACATGCATTTTAAATTTCTGCCAGAAGGTGTTTGATGGTGTTTTGGGAAAGCAGATGATTTCCATTTGCCATGAGACTCCACAGGGTGAAATGTCACATATAATTAGGGCCTTCCACCAATTTTGAGCTCATTTGGGCAAAGTTTCCAATGCAACTTTTGTAAACCCTAGAAATTAGCAGAAATGGACTTTTCAAGATTTAGTCATGCAAAACTATTCTCCTTGATGCACCACTTAGTGTAGTGTCATCATTTGAGGCTCTGAACATGTCCACAAAAGTTGAGATCAAAAGGACACACTTGGCAATGTAGAGTTGTTCAAACTTGGATCTGGACAGAGAGGGTTTTGGGGCACTTTTGTGAACCATAGTTATTTTGAATTATATGAAACTTTGCAAGATCATCACATTATGAATATGTGACTTGCTAGAATTTTCCTGGATTTATTTGGAAATATTTCTTATAGAAATATTTCAAATATTTGAAATGAGCTGAAATGGTTCTGGAGGGTTTTGTCCAATATTTTGATCATGACCATGTGTTTAAACTCATATATATGGACAATATATGTCCACTGAGCTTCCCTGATTTTTCTCAAATATTTTTGAAGCTTTAAAATAATTTTAACCTATTAAAGACCATTTCTGGCCTAAAGAAAAAGCCTTTAAATAAAATAGGAAAATAACTTTCAAAATTATATTTTTTGTGGTTTCTGGGTGTCCTATATCTAATAGGAGTCAAATATATTTTTGGAAAGATTTTTACTGCCCTTAATTAAGTACTTGCAGTGCAAACCTCAATTCAGGGGTTTTTGGAAAACTAATTTTTGAAAATACTATTTGGCCAAATTATTTTTGTAAGAAATACTATATTGTTCTATACACATGGTATGATCATTGGGAAAAGGTTTTGGATCAAGGAGAAGGAGTAGAAGAGTTGGAGGATTTATTTGATTTTTAGAGCACTTGCAAACAACAGTCAAACATTCAATCAAAGCTAAGACCAAACACTCAAAAGTTTTTGTCAAACCACATTTTATCATGATTTATTAGCTTAAGTGTTGTGGCATGAAAATCAGGGTGTGACACAAGGCAATATGACAATGATGAAACGTGTCAAATGAAACGGTGGAAAGTTGCATGGCAATATATCTCGGAATGGCTATGGAAATGTCATAATAGGTAGGTATGGTGGCTGTTTTGTGGAAGATATAAGGAGGTTTATGTGTGACAGAGCGTATCATATCACGGGGTTTGGATGCACCGACGAAGTTTGCACCAACTCTCAAGGTGAGAAAGGGCAATGCACGGTACCGAAGAGGCTAGCAATGATGGAAAGGTGAGAGTGCGTATGATCCATGGACTCGGCATTAGTCATAAGAACTCACATACTTATTGAAAAAATATACAAGTCATCAAAAACCAAGCATTACTCGCTAGTTCCTAGGGGGATAGATTGGTAGGAAAAGACCATCGCTTGTCCCCGACTGCCACTCATAAGGAAGATAATCAAAGAACACCTCATGTTTCAAATTTGTTCCACAACGGTTACCATACGTGCATGCTACGGGACTTGCAAACTTCAACACAAGTATTTCTCAAATTCACAACTACTCAACCAGCACAACTCTAATATCACCATCTTTATATCTCAAAACAATTATCAAGTATCAAACTTCTCCTAGTACTCAATCCACTTTTTATGATAGTTTTTATTATACCCATCTTGGATGCCTATCATATTAGGACTAATTTCATAACCAAAGCAAATTACCATGCTGTTATAAAGGACTCTCAAAATAATATAAGTTAAGCATGAGAGATCAATAATTTCTATAAAATAAAACCACCACCGTGCTCTAAAAAGATATAAGTGAAGCACTAGAGCAAAATTATCTAGCTCAAAAGATATAAGTGAAGCACATAGAGTATTCTAATAAATTCCAATTCATGTGTGTCTATCCCAAAAGGTGTGTACAACAAGGATGATTGTGTCAAACTAAAAAGCAAAGACTCAAATCATAAAACGCGCTCCAAGCAAAACACATATCATGTGGTGAATAAAAATATAGCCTCAAGTAAGGTTACCGATAGATGAAGACGAAAGAGGGGATGCCTTCCGGGGCATCCCCAAGCTTAGGATTTTGGTTGTCCTTGAATTTTACCTTGGGGTGCCTTGGGCATCCCCAAGCTTAGGCTCTTTCCACTCCTTATTCCATAATCCATCAAATCTTTACCCAAAACTTGAAAACTTCACAACACAAAACTTGAACAGAAATTCTCATGAGCTCCATTAGTATAAGAAAACAAACCACCACTTAAGGTACTGTCATGAAATCATTATTTATTTATTTTGGTGTTAAAACTACTGTATTCCAACTTCTCTATGGTTCATACCCTCTGATACTAACCATAGATGCATCAAAATAAGCAAACAACACACGAAAAACAGAATCTGTCAAAAACAGAACAGTCTGTAGTAATATGTAGGTTTTGAATACTTATGTAACCACGAAAATTCTGAAATAAACTTCTGGACGTTAGGAATTTATCTATTAATCATCTGAAAAAAGAATCAACCTAATCGCACTCTCCAGTAAAAAATGGAAGCAAATCTCGTGAGCGCTAAGGTTTCTGTTTTTTACAGCTAGATCGCAAAGACTTTCCCCAAGTCTTCCCAAAGGTTCTACTTTCCACAAACACTAATTAAAAGCATAAAACCACATCTAAACAGAGAATAGATGAATTATTCATTACTAAACATAACCAAAGAGCAATAAACAAAAATAAAGTTGGGTTGCCTCCCAACAAGCGCTATCGTTTGACGCCCCTAGCTAGACATTGATAATTTCAATGATCCTCACATGAAAGATAGCAATTGAAACACGAAGGGAGCATCATGGAACATATGAAAATCACATCTAAGTCTAGAATACTTCCTATGCATAGGCATTATATAAGCAAACAAATTATCAAGACAAGCAAAAACTAGCATATGCAAGGAAGCATAAAGAAACAATAGTAATCTCAACATAAAAGATGTAATTTAGTAACATGAAAATTTCTACAATCATATTTTCCTCTCTCATAATAATTACATGTGGGATCATAAGAAAATTCAACAAAATACCTATCACAAAAAATATTTTCAACATGATCCACGTGCATGCAAAGTTGACACTCTTCCAAAATAGTGGGATTAACATTAACTAAAGTCATGACCTCTTCAAACCCACTTTTATCAAAAAATTCATAAGATTGAACATTCTCCAAATATGTGGGATCTAAAGTTGACACTCTTCCAAACCCACTTTCAATAATATTTCAAACACTATTATCAATCTCATATTCATCATGGGGCTTAAATAAATTTTCAAGATCAAAAGAAGAATCACCCCAATCATGATCATTGCAACAAATAGTAGTCATAGCAAAACTAGCATCCCCAAGCTTAGGGTTTTGCATATCATCAACACAACTGACATTAATAGAATTTATAATAACATCATTGCAATCACGCTTTTCATCGAAGGAACTATCAAGTATGGGTGCAATAGCAACGATCTCATGTTTAACATAAGGAACTATAGCAAATTCATCTTCATAAATATTGGCATCATGGTCACAAGAATAGCAAGCATCATGTTCATCAAGGGATGTTTCAATCAAATCATCAGAATCATAATTATCTATAGATTCATGCATATCATTATTTTCTTCCAAAGCAACGGACATTCTTTCAATAAATTCTTTGACATAGACATTATGAGCATAGTTTTCATAGCAATATTTAAGTATGCCAAAATTTCCAGATTCGTAAAGAGTAGTATCATACTTTTCAGTCAAAGAAGCAACTTCATAAGGACCCTTAAAAGCAACAAATTCTTCAATTTGATCGATATCGTAGTAACTATAAACACCCTTTGCATAAGAAGATAAGATTTCATTATCATTAAACTCACATAGGTAGGGGGGGTGCTTTTTAGGGTTCTTAGAGCAACAAGTAAAATCATAAATTTCACAAAGATTCCAAGCATAACACAACAATCTGTTTATTTGATCCCATAAGAGTCTCCCTTTTTCAGACAAATGGTGATGCACAAAATGATCATGGTCATCTAAAGATTTCCCATCAACTAGGCTAGTTGGGGTTTCAGCACGAGCACATAAGGATCGAAGATGATCCAAGTAGAACACTTTAAGTGGATCCATATCAATTGATTTTTAGCAAGCAAAGATGCAAGCAAATGGAAGGCACAAGGAAACACAAACAAAGATACATACGGGAAAAGGCAAAGAAAAGGCAAAGGTGAAGTGGGGGAGAGGAAAACAAGAGGCAAATGGCAAATAATGTAATGCGAGGGATAAGAGTTTGTGATGGGTACTTGGTATGTCTTGACTTGTGCGTAGATCTCCCCGGCAACGGCACCAGAAATGGCTTGTTTACGGGAGATCAAATCTTGACTTGACTTGGTGCAACCTCCCCGGCAACGGCGCCAGAAATACTTCTTGCTACCTCTTGAGCACTGTGTTGGTTTTCCTCCCCGGACAGATCTTTGTATTCGGTGGCTTCGCACTACGGGCCAATTTTCTTGGACATCTGGAGCAGATTGAGAGCTACGCGCCTGGCCATCAGGTCAGGTTCAGAAACTTAAACTACACTGCCGACATCCACGGAGACTTGATCTTCGATGGATTCGAGCCCATGTTAGGTGCGCCGCACAATCACGACGAGCATGACGTAACTCTGCCGTCGGACAGTGTTCGGGAGATCGCATCTGCAACTACTCCAGCCCTCAATCCGGAGCAAATTGCCCATCCGAGGATGAGTGGATAGACCCCGCCATGGAGGCCGCACTCTCAGTGGCGATAGAGCCGAATACTGACTTCACCCCTTGCGAGAGCTGTGTCGCCGAACAATTGGATTCGCCCCCAGCCATAGGCTCCGAACCGCCTGCGTTCGTGCCTATCGAATCCGATTGGGCACCGATCATGGAGTTTACTTCCGCGGATATATTTCATCACTCGCCTTGCGGCGATGTGCTAAATTCATTAAGGTCTCTCTCCTTGTCAGGGGAACCTTGGCCAAACTATGTCCGGATGGAAGGGGATACGGACGACGAAGAAATTCGCTCCCCACCCACCACCCACTTAGTAGCCACTATCGACGATCTAACCGACATGCTCGATTTCGACTCTGAAGACATCGACGGCATGGACGACGATGCAGGAAAGGATCAGGAACTAGTGCCCACAGGGCACTGGACAGCCACTTCATCACATGACATATACATGGTGGATACACCCAAAGAAAACGATGACGAGGAATGGGAGGAGACAGTGGAGGATGACCCCTCCAAGAAGCAAACAAAGCGTCGGCATAGGCGCCGCTCCAAATCCTGCCTCGGCAAAAACAGCGATAACAGTGCAAGAGAAAATAACACTCCGGTCGACTCCAAACGAAACGATGACCACATTGCCTCGGCGGCAGCGCACGATGAAGCTGCAAATGGTGAACATAGTACGGATTCGACGTCCGAACACGGCGACGCCACGGACAAACCTCATCAACCCCCTCTGGGGAGGAAAATAGTCTGGACGAAGATGCACACATCATCCCGGAAAGGCACTTGGAACAAGAGAACCTCCGCAGTAGGCTTATTGCCACAGTGAGGAGTCTGAAGAAGCAGAAGCAAAGGCTTAAGGCCGCACAAAATACGCTCAACAGCAGGTGGAACAAAGTGCTCGACAACAAAGAAAAGTATGGTGGAAGTTACCACACAAAAAGCTATCCAAAGCGCAAGCTATTACCCGAATTCGATGATGAGGCCTTAGAGCCCACACAGCGGAAAAATAAAATGGCCAACCGGCCGGATAAACCACCTTGTGACCGCGATAGAGCGACTAACAAGGTCGCACATAAGTCAACACACGATCTACGTGAGGACTTGCGCCAAAAATCCAGCATGACCAGATCCATTTATGGATCTAGGAAATGCGCTCCGGCACAAAATCAAAACCGAATACTACAACCGTCTGAACGCCATGATACATCCAAATACAGGGGTGCCGCACACCCCCTATGTTTCACCGATGAGGTGCTGGACCACGAATTCCCAGAAGGATTCAAACTAGTGAACATAGAGGCGTACGACGGGACCACAGACCCTGGGGTCTAGATTGAGGACTTTATCCTCCATATCCATATGGCTCGCGGAGACGATCTCCATGCCATCAAGTACTTGCCCCTCAAGCTTAAAGGACCGGTTCGGCACTGGCTGAAAAGCCTCCCCGAAAACTCAATTGGAAGTTGGGAGGAGCTCGAGGATGCTTTTCGGGCTAATTTTCATGGGACCTATGTCCGACCTCCGGATGCAAACGATTTAAGTCATATAATTCAACAGCCCGGAGAGTCAGCCCGAAAGCTTTGGAACATGTTTCTCACTAAGAAGAACCAAATCATCGACTGTCCGGACACTGAAGCCTTAGCAGCTTTCAAACACAACGTCTGAGACGAATGGCTCGCCAGACACCTCGGCCAAGAAAAACCGAGAACAATGGAAGCCCTAACAAGCCTCACGACCCGCTTTTTGTGCGGGCGAAGATAGCTGGTTAGCCCGCAGTAGCAGCAGCGACCCAAGCACATCCGAAGTCAGGGATGGCAATGGAAAACCACGATGCAGTAAAAGCAAGCGTCGCATTAAAGAAGACAGCCCAGATAACACGGCGGTAAATGCCGGATTCAGGGGCTCTCAACCAGGTCAGTGGAAAAGCCTTTCAAAGGCAGCAGAGATGGACCGTCTAGCCTAAACAAGATTCTAGACAAACTATGTCAGATTCATGCCACCCCCGATAAACCTGCAAATCACACCCACAGAGAATGCTGGGTCTTCAAGCAGGCCGGTAAGCTAAACTCCGAACACAAGGGGGGGAGACACCAAGTGAAGACGAGGACGAACCTCGCCAGCAAAGCACTGGAGAACAGAAAAAATTCCCACCAGAGGTTAAAACAGTAAACATGATCCATGTGATGAAGAGGAGAAGCAAACATGCACTCCGAGACATACGTGCCGTAGAGCCCGTCACCCCCAAGTACACCCCCTGGTTGGCCTACCCGATCACTTTCGATCGCAGGGATCACCCGACAAGCATCCAGCATGAAGGATTGGCTGCCTTGGTGTTAGACCCAATAATAAACGGATACCATCTCACACGAGTCCTTATGGACGGCGGCAGTGGTCTAAATCTGATATATCAGGACACAGTCCGCAAAATGGGGATAGACCCGACAAAAATCATCCGTAGTAATACTACCTTCAAGGGAGTAATACTAGAGGTTGTATTCGGTTCTTCTGACAACTTCCGAAGCGCAAAGTTAACTTTCTACATCGCTCCATTCTGAAGTGGCTATGAAGCACTACCCGGAAGAGTGGCTTTCGCTCATTTTAATGCAGTACCACATTACGCTTCTCTCAAGCTTAAGATGCCCGGTCCACGTGGCACCATCACAGTTAGTGGAAATATTGAGCATTCCATATGCGCGGAAGAACATGCGGCGGCTTTAATAGCCGAGCACTAGACGGCCTCACCAACCAGAATAAGTGACATGTCGTCAAGACCGCAAACACGGTTAGACGAGTCCGGCGCATCACTAGATATACCTGGGATTGGTTTGACGGTTAAACCCTCATAGACAGTACAAGGGGCTTCACGCGTATAATCAGGGCTAGTTCGGCTCAACTTGACTTATCTTGAATTTTAATGGTTTATCTAGAATAACCAACTTTTTTGGCACGACAACTTTCACCTAAGTTCTTCTCTTTTACAGATAACAATCGTGCTACACCCGTCCAGGACACAGCACAACGGAGACACAGGCACAGACATGCAGCAGGGACCCGGTCAAAGGTTTCTTTTCAGATTAAGACCATGCGTACACCTTTTTTACTATCTCTTGTTGATTCACATCCTCCGGATACTCAATACAACCGAGAAGGATGCTGACGTGGCATATGGCCACGTCAGGATATTGCACGTACCTGGACACTCGGGGTTTATTATTAAGGGCATTGTTCAGCCCAGCATATGTTATAAAGACCGAATACCTTAGGGAATATTCGGCGTCGCGAGTTTGGCCTTATATGCATCAGGTCCGAATCATGTCTTTGGTCAAATGTTGGGTTTGCCTGGCTCCCGCATTTTGCTACCTTACGTTCCGCTCTATTGGCTAAGGCGGCCCCGAGAGAACTACTGCGATTGTGCCCTGGTTCATCCGGATGAGCACCTCAGTAGAGAAAGTCGAAAACTGACTGTCATGATAAAGCGCGAGACTGGTCAACCACTCAATGACTTAGCAGAATCTTCGGGATTCCTCCGCATTAAGGAAGGGCCGTTTCCCGGTCATGTACGTACGTGCCACGTATTCGAACGAGCGCGGAAGTACCAGGGGCTATATAGTAGTCCCACCGTCAAACTCCTATGGCTAAGTGAAAGTGTTAAAGCAATATAGTCCGATTGCCTCGTTCGCTGTGCTACCACCTCCTTCATGGACCAAGACGTTGGATTAAGTGTGAATATGCGTTTTTTGCGAACACCCCCACATTATATGCATGGGGGCTGAAGACGACGTCTGCAAACTTTCATGTTATATACATAAACGGCCGCATAGGAGGCATCATAATACTTTCAGGAAAAAGTATAAACACAACCTTCATAATTCAATAAAACATTGTTTTTACAATGGGAATAGATGTCACTCAAACATTATATTCTTCGAGCACTGAGCCTCCATCGAACGAGCGCCTTAAAGGACTTATTCAAAGTAGTGCTTGGCAGCTACTGGGCCTACGGCCGAACCCTGTGTTGCAATAGTGGTGGCCTCCATCTCTGCCCAGTATGCCTTGACACAGGCAAGTGCCATCCGCGCACCCTCTATGCACGCCGACCTCTTCATAGAGTCGATGTGCGGCACAGCACCAAGGAATTGTTGCACTAAACTAAAGTAACTATTCGGCCTTGGCCCTTCCGGCCACAGATGATCCACAACAGACCTCATGGCAAGTCCGGACAACCTATGGAGCTCGTCCCACTCGGCCATTCGCTCATTCAATAGCAGCAGACTCCCTGGAGCATGGAACCGTGACCAGAACAGCTTTTCCACTTCATGATCTTTTTGATCCTTGAAGTACTCGGCCGGATCAGCAGCACTTGCTGCCAAATCCACGTATGCGTCTGCAGAACTCCATAGTTGATCAAGAGGGGCATACTTCGGATCTCTGAACTTAGTCCGCAACAAAAAGGGCTTGCCAACCATGATATCCCCAGCTTGACGCAGCTCCTCCTTCGCCGCTCTGATTTTGGAGCGGGCTTCCTTGGCTGCTACCATGGCCTTCTCCAGGTCTGTCGCCTTCGCCCGGCTTTCTTTTTCAAGAAGCTGGTAAGGGTCGGCGACATCTTTCAACTCAACAACCATTTTGGCTATTTTTTCCTAGTTTTGGCAATGCACAGCCTGTTCGGCCCTCAGCTCTTCGACCGCCTTTAGAGCGGCCACATCACTATTCCTGGCTTGTTCCTTGGCTCGGGCAAGTTCCGCCCGAAGGGTCTCCACGGCGGCAGCTCCATCTGCAGTCACAAGATATTAAGATACTGGCATCATGCTCCTCTTACTACGTATCACCGGAGAAATCACATACCCTGTGCCTCGTCGAGCCGCTTGTTGACAAGCACGATGTCGGCATCTTCCGCATCAAATTGCCGCTTCAACTCGGCAAACTCATCAGTCCGGCTAGCCACCGGACCTTCAGCCACCTGCACATGAATGCGGCTTGATTATTACCTGGGACTATGATCCTCTGTTTGCCGACGTTCTCGACGGCAACCAGAGTCTCAGGGGCTACTATCTGCATAGGGTACACCTAACGTGTGCGGTACTGTCAAAAACATACACTATTTCACGTACCTCAAAGCCTTTCAGCAGACTCATATAAGCTTCATGCAACCCGCATTCAGCGGATGAAATCCTCTCAATCACCGTACCCATTAGCGTACGATGCGCTTCTGAGATGGCCGCTTGCTCCAGAAAATTCTTCAGTGCGTCTGATCGCACACCGGATGGTTCCGGACTATTTCAGCTGCTCTCTTTAGGAGCCGAATACTGAGGACTTTGGGTGGCCAAAGGATTACCCCCTGGTCTTGGCAGATCAGGAGAAACCCTCCGCGACGACACTTCTGGGTCGCCCGCCTCATGAGGCGGGGTGGCAGGGGGGTGTTTCGCTCTCCATCATCTCCGGAAGAAGATCCCCCGAAGACAAACTCTGTTGAGAAGGGCTATGACCCGAACTACAAGACATATGCTTCAGTTATTGTCTTCAGAAGTAATGTAGGATATTTTTACTATTAAGTACTTTTTGTTTACTTACAGCTCGGTAGAGGGCTGATCCCCTTGCGGGCACTGTGCGGCAAGAGTACCCTCCGAGGTAGGACCCTCTGGCGAAGATTTCTTCCCCCGTTTGGAAACCTTTGTTTCCGGGTCTTCAGAGGTGGTCCTCTTCCTTCCTTGGGGAGAGGGAATTTCAGATTCTTCTCCCTGGTTATCCTCCTTCGCGGAGGTGCTAATTCCCCCGGTTTGGATGAATAATGAGTGAGGCCGGCTCTCAGCCTCTTTACTCCCCCCTTTATCTTCCCCTGAGGGCGCCTGATAAGGCGCCGGCTCGAGCATTCTAGCTAGTACTGGATTTGCTGAGCCTTCGGGAAGGGGGCCGAACACCTGATCATCTTCGCCTTTGTTACCCAATCCTTGTCAAGGAGCAACTTTTCAGAATAATGTTATAATAAATAAAAAGACAGCATGTTCGGCCACGGGATTACTTACCTGGGTATCTGGGCGATTATAGCTCAGACCCGCATCCTCGGTGGTGTCCGGACACTTTATTTGTGGTCCGAAGAACAATTTGTACATCTCTTCGAGCGTCATGCCGAGGAAGTGCTGAATAGTTCGCGGTCCTTCCGGGTTGAATTCCCACATACGGAGGGGTCAACGTTTGCAAGGCAGGACTCGACGAACTAGCATGATTTGCATTACCATGACCAGGCTGACATCTCTCTCAAGGAGATCTCGGATGCAACTCTGCAATATCGGCACATCATTTACTGGCCCCAGTTCAGCCCCTTGTTGATCCTTGACGTCAGTTGTGGTGGGGGGCCCGAGCGAAAGGCAGGGGCGGCTACCCACTTGGCACTTCGGGGAGTTGTGATATAAAACCACTCCCGTTGCCATAAAACCGGACACCTTTGGGAAGGAACCCTCTGGCCATGGAACATCAACACTTTTGCTTATCATGACACCTCCGCACTCTGCGTGTCGCCCCTCGATCATCTTCAGCTTCACATTGAAAGTCTTGAGCCACAGGCCGAAGTGTGGGGTAATGCGAAGGAAGGACTCACACACGACGATGAACGACGAGATGTGAAGGAGGGAATCCGGGGCCAGGTCATGGAAATCCATCCCATAATAGAATATGAGCCCCCTAACAAAGGGATCCAGAGCGAGGCCTAGCCCTCGGAGGAAGTGAGAGATGAATGCAACGCTCTCGCTGGGTTCGGGAGTGGGAATGACCTGCCCTCGAGCAGGCAGCCTGTGCGAGATTTTGAGGGTCAAATACCTGGCCTCTCTTAGCTTCTTGATGTCTTCCTCTGTGACAGAGGAAGGCATCCACCGACCTTGGAGGCTGGATCCGGACATGGTTGAAGGTCCGAAGCGCCTGACTTGAGCCTTGGGTGTTGGAACTCGAGGCAGGCGAAGGATTCGATTGAGCACGAGAGGGAAAAAGGACAAGCCTTGGCCTCTTTATAAAGAGGGTGAATATCAAGCGTCCTCCTCGTGGCCATTTGGGACTTGCCTAAAATCGAGGAGTCATACCAACGGGCATGATTGGATTACCCATGTCCGTATTGATGAGAATCCTGTAATAAGGGGACATGATCTCTGCTTTGACAAGACGTGTCAAGGAAATCGCCTCGCGATATGTGCAGTGCTGGTTGAGAAAAAACGGTTCGAATAAAAACCGGACCATGACATAATGTCATGTTGCTAAACGTGTCAGCAGATTTGATTTGTGGAAATATTATTCTCTCTACAGTGGTATGTGGAACTTATTTTGCAGAGCCGGACACTATTATTTTGTTCAAAATCTTCTATGGAGTATTCGGAAGAAGAACCCACCTTGCAATGCCGAAGACAAATTTGTGCGCCGGACTCATCGTCATTGAAGCCTGGTTCAGGGGCTACTGAGGGAGTCCTGGATTAGGGGGTCTCCAGACAGCCGGACTATATCCTTTGGCCGCACTGTTGGACTATGAAGATACAAAATTGAAGACTTCGTCCCATGTCCGGATGGGATTTTCCTTGGCGTGGAAGGCAAGCTTGGAAATACGGATATGTAGATCTCCTCCCTTGTAACCGACTCTGTGTAACTCTAGCCCCCTCCGGTGTCTATATAAACCGGAGGGTTTAGTCCATAGGACGGGAACAATCATACCATAGGCTAGCTTCTAGGGTTTAGCCTCTACGATCTCGTGGTAGATCAACTCTTGTAATACTCATATAATCAAGATCAATCAAGAAGGACGTAGGGTATTACCTCCAACAAGAGGGACTGAACCTGGGTAAACATTGTGTCCACTGCCTCCTATTACCATCCGCCTTAGACACATAGTTCAGGACCCCCTACCCGAGATCCGCCGGTTTTGACACCGACAGGTTTCCCTCGAAGAGGAAAGGGTGATGCAGTAAAGTAGCGTAAGTATTTCCCTCGGTTTTTGAGAACCAAGGTATCAATCCAGTAGGAGACTACACGCAAGTCCCTCGTACCTGTACAAACAAATAAGAACCTCACAACCAACACGATAAAGGGGTTGTCAATCCCTTCATGGTCACTTACGAGAGTGAGATCTGATAGAGATAATAAATATTTTTGGTATTTTTATGATATAGATTGAAAGTAAAGATTGCAAAGTAAAATAGATAGGAAACTTGATATGATAAAAGATAGACTCGGGGGCCATAGGTTTCACTAGTGGCTTCTCTCAACATAGCATAAGTATTACGGTGGGTAAACGAATTACTGTTGAGCAATTGATAGAAAAGTGCATAATTATGAGAATATCTAGGCATGATCATGTATATAGGCATCACGTCCGCGACAAGTAGACCTAAACGATTCTGCATCTACTACTATTACTCCACACATCGACCGCTATCCAGCATGCATCTAGAGTACTACGTTCATAAGAACAGAGTAATGCATTAGGCAAGATGACATGATGTAGAGGGATAAACTCAAGCAATATGATATAAATCCCATCTTTTTATCCTCGATGGCAAAAATACAATACGTGCCTTGCTGCCCCTGCTGTCACTGGGAAAGGACACTACAAGATTGAACCCAAAGCTAAGCACTTCTCCCATTGCAAGAAAGATCAATCTAGTAGGCCAAACCAAACTGATAATTCGAAGAGACTTGCAAAGATAACCAATCATACATATAAGAATTCAGAGAAGAACCAAATATTGTTCATAGATAAACTTGATCATAAACCCACAATTCATCGGATCTCGACAAACACGTCGCAAAAAGAGTTACATTGAATAGATCTCCAAGAAGATCAAGGAGAAATTTGTATTGAGATCCAAAGAGAGAGAAGAAGCCATCTAGCTAATAACTATGGTCCCGAAGGTCTGAGGTAAACTACTCACACATCATTGGAGAGGGTATGGTGTAGATGTAGAAGACCTCCATGATTGATTCCCCTCCGACGAAGCTCCAGAAAAGGTACCGAGATGGGATCTCTTGGGTACAGAAGGTTGCGGCGGTGGAAACAGGGTTTCGTGGTGCTCCTGGATGTTTTCGGGGTATATGGGTATATATAGGAGGAAGAAGTAGGTTGGTGGATCTACGAGGGGCCCATGAGGGTGGGGGCGCGCCCAGGGGGGCAGGCGCGCCTCCCTGCCTCGTGGCCTCCTCGTTGATTTCTTGACGTCCACTCCAAGTCCCCTGGATCACGTTTGTTCCAAAAATAACTCTCCCGAAGGTTTCATTCCGTTTGGATTCCGTTTGATATTCCTTTTCTGCGGAACACTGAAATAGGCAAAACACAGCAATTTGCACTTGGCCTTGGGTTAGTAGGTTAGTCCCAAAAATAATATGAAAGTTTATAAATAAGCCCATTAATCATCCAAAACAGATAATATAATAGCATGGAACAATCAAAAAAATTAGATACGTTGGAGATGTATCAAACCCTGTTGTTAATCTTCAAGAAAGAAGGGCAGGGGAGAAATAGCTGCATACGATCCTTTGGAAAGGAGTAGTCATCTTATACTAGCGTTATTGTAATCACAATAAATCCATACTTAAATAAACATGCATGCAAGTTTTGTGCCAGCACTTTGTGTTGTTATGTTTGCACAGGGTCTGCGCCTGGATTTGTACAAAGGGCTAAAAGTCTGGGGGACGATGCTTGTACAAAGCAGGCTACCGGGGCAAGGCCCGACAACCGCGCCTTACATGTAGAACTTGCGAAGATGCTCAATGTTCCATGAGTTTTGCATTGGGATGCCATCTTCGGTCTCCAGATGGACTGCGCCACGTCTGGTGACACGTACTACCCGGTAATGGCCTTCCCACTTCGGTGTCAACTTGTTTGAACCCTTGGCGGACTGAACACTCCTAAGGACAAGGTCACCTTCCTCAAGGTTCTAGGAGTGGACCCTACAGCTATGATAGCGGCGCAGGGCTTGCTAGTATCGTGCAACATGTATAGCTGCCTAGAGACGGTCCTCCTCGAGGAGCATGGCATCGCAATGCCGCAGATGCTCTTGAGCTACTTCATCGTAGGCAAGTACCCGAGGCGACCCGTATATGGGTTCCATGGGGAGCACTGCTTCTGCCCCATAGATCAGGGTGAAGGGAGTCTGGCCAGTGGCTCGATTTGGTGTCGTCCTGATTGACCAAAGAACCATCGGCAACTCATCAATCCAGTGTTTGCCGCATTTTCACAATCTATCAAAAGTTCTCGTTTTTAGCCCTCACAGCACTTCTGCATTCATCCTTTCCGTATGTCCATTGCTCCTTGGATGAGCAACAATGGCGAAATAGATCTTACTTCCAAGGCCCTGGATGTACTGCGTGAAGGCGTGGCTTGTGAACTGGGTGCTGTTGTCGGTGATACCCTGTTGGGTACTCCAAAACGACACACCAGTCCCTTGAATAACTTGATAGCTGGCTGCGCCATCACCTTTCTCACTAGTTCCATTTCAGGCCAATTTGTAAACTTATCGATTGCCACGTACAAGAATTCAAAGCCCCCGGTAGCACGGGGAAGAGGCCCAAGATGTCAAGCCCCTAGACTGCGAAGGGACATGATAAAGGGATGGTCTGCAAGGCTTGAGCTGGTTGATGGATATTCTTGGAATGGAACTGGCATACTTCACACTTGGTGACGAGCTCGGTAGCATCCCGGAGGGCGGTGGGCCAATAGAATCCTTGCCAGAAAGCTTTCCCGACAAGTGCTCTTGATCCCAGTTGTGAGCCACACACGCCTCCACGTATCTCTTCCAACAACACTAGTCCATTCTCTTGACTGATACACTTCAGCTTCATGCCGTTGGGCCTCTTTCTGTAGAGAATGTTGTCCACAAACTGATACATACTTAACTGTCGGGCCACTTTCTCAGATTCCTCTAGATCACCAGGAAGTTCTCCAGCTTGCAAGAATTGAACTATGTGTTGTGCCCATGTCGGAACCTGAGGCTCGACGACAAGGACTAAAGGAATTTCTTTAGCTGTGGGAGCACCTTCTTCAACAGCAAGAATTTGGAATTCTACTTGAAAGCGTGGCTCACCAACCAGCGCGGGATCTACCCTGTCAACCTTCTCACCAGCGGCTCCAGGGAGCTCTTGCCAGAAAATGTTTTCCGATGTTGAGTTTCCCTCTTTTTCTGGCCAGGGTTGACAGAGAAACTGTCGGTTGGGTGAGGTGGAGCACAAAGTGCCTAGTCCATAGGAAGCTTCTGTGCAGCGCACTTCGACAGGTGATCAGCAATGCTATTTTACGCATGGGGTATGTGCTCTGTTTGCAGCCCGTCGAAGTGTTCCTCCTTCTTCCTCACCTCTTCCACGTAAGCTTCCCTCAGCGGGCTTTGATAATATTTGTTCACCTACTTCACAACAAGCTGGGAGTCGCTGCATATGATTAACTTCTTGATTCCCAATTCGACAGCAGCCCGGAGCTTGGCAAGGAGCCCTTCATATTCTGTTGTGTTGTTGGTGGCATCTTCCCTGGGGAAATGCATTTGCACAACATACTTGAGGTGTTCTTCGGTGGGCGCAACGAGTAATACTCCCGCGCCAGCACCTTGGAGCAAGAAAACACCGTTAGAGTAAATGATCCATTCCTTAGGGGCCTCCTTGCTGGGGAGGGCAGTTTCCACAGTCTCTTCATCAGGCGTCGGCGTCCACTCCACTATGAATTCTGCCAGTGCTCTACTTTGGATAGTTGTTGTGCTCTCAAATTTGAAGGGAAAACTTGATAGCTCTAGAGCCCATTTTACTATCCTGCCGATGGCTTCAAGGTTCCTCAAGATTCGCTGTAGTGGGAGGCGAGTCATAACGGTGATCTCGTGGGCTTGAAAGTAATGTCACAACTTCCTCGGGGCCATGAGGAGTCCGAAGATCAATTTTTAGACACCAAAGTACCTTGATCTCGCCCCCTGCAAGAGGGAGCTCACAAAGTAAACTGTTCACTGCACCATTTTCTTTCTTGCCACCCCTTCCCGCTTGTCAGTGCCGACCTATGGTCCCCCTTCATCGCCGCCGGTAGGCTTTGCCAAGGAGAAAGCTGGTTCAACACGGGGTAGTTCCGCCATAGTAGCTTCTTCGCTGTCCACTTCCCTCTGTGCTACCAAGGCTGCACTACCACTTGATTCATTGCTGCTAGATACAACAGCAATGGCTCTTGTGGTTTGGGTGCGGCCAAGGTTGGGGCAGGGGAAAGGTAAGCTTTCAAATCCCGCAGCACAGCCTCGGCCTCTAGAGTACATTTTACTACACCAGCCTTCTTCAAAATTTTGAAGAACGGCAAGGCGCGCTCTGCAGATTTAGAAATGAACCTGCTCAGTGTGGCCACACAGCCAGTCAGGCGTCTCGCATCCTTGACGGTCCTTGGGGCTTGGATCTGCTCTATCGCCTTGATCTTGTCAGGGTTGGCTTCTATCCCTCGCTGAGACACAAAGAACCCAAGAAGCTTGTCGGACGGAATGCCAAACACACATTTCTCTGGATTAAGCTTCAAGTTGATCTTCCGCAAATTTGCAAAGGTTTGCTCTAAATCCTCAACGAGTGAAGATTTGTACTTGGTTTTGACCACTATATCATCGATGTATGCTTCAATGTTCCTATGCAGCTATGGCTCGAAACCAATTTGGACGGTCCTGGCGAATGTAGAACCAGCACTTTTTAACACAAAAGGCCTACGCACAAAGCAGTACATGCCACATGGGGTGATAAAGGTGGTTTTTTCTTCATCCTCCTTGGCCATGAAGATCTGGTGATACCCAGAGTAAGCATCCAGGAAGGAAAGAAAGTCACATCCAAAGGTGGAATCAACAATATGATCAATGCACGGCAAGGGGAAGGGATCCTTTGGACAAGCTTTGTTCAAGTCACTATACAAAGTCTCCACTTCCCTTTAGCCTTGCGCACCACCATCGGAGTTTCTAACCAAGTTGGATGCAGTACCCCTCGGACCAAACCCGCTGCTTCCATCTTCTTAATTTCCTTAGCAATGAAATGTTGCCGCTCCAAGGCTTGCTTCCTGACTTTTTGCTTGACGGGGCGGGCGTGAGCACAGACAGCGAGGTGGTGCTCGATTATCTCCCTGGGAATACCAGGGATGTCAGATGGTTTCTAGGCAAACACATCGATATTCGCCCACAGGAAGGTGATGAGCGCACTTTCCTATTTGTCGTCAACGGTAGCACTAATGCTGAAGGTACCATTAGTGCCATCCTGCCGCGTCGGAACTTTCTTGGTTGCAGGGGGAGCTGATACATCCATTTTTGTATCAAGTTTTCGAGTGTTATTTATGATGTTTTTATGCATAATAATGCTTTATGGAGTAATTCAAGTGCATTTTCTCTCAGAATATGCAAGATTTACACAAAGAGAGAGACTGCCGGCAGCTGGAATTCTGGACCTGAAAAAGCTACATCAGAGTTGCCTATTATAGTGCCCAAGATGTGATTCTATCCCAATCACGTGATGAATTCATGATTGGGGCACAACCGCATTTTGAGCGCCTAGCAAGGTGGATATCATTACAACACACCATGTACTGAGCAGATGAGAATACAAGATAAAGGCTTACACTCACCACGAGCTACAACATCCATACAACAGTTCATCAATACATAGAAACCATCATACAGAAGAGCGGGATCCGACTACGGATGAAATAAAATGAAAAAGAAGAATGACGTCCACCCTACTAATCCAGGCTCCCCGACCCGGAACCTATCCCTTGATCAAAGAAGAAGAAGAAGAAGAACCCCAAACAAGCAGCAAGCATCGCACTCGCAACCGACCATCGCATTACCTGTACCTGCAACTGTTGTTGTAGTAATCTGTGAGCCACGAGGACTCAGCAATCCCATTACCATGGGTATCAAGACTAGCAAAGCTTAATGGGTATGAAATGGATAAGTGGTGAGGTTGCAGCAGCACTAAGCATTGTATGGTGGCTAACTTACGAGTATAAAAATAAGATGAGAAACTACGCAAATGGTCGCAAACTAGTAATGATCAAGAAGTGATCCTGAACTACTTACGAGTCCAACATAACCCCACTGTGTTCTCTTCTCGAACTCACTCGAATAGAGATGGTCACGGTTACACATGCGGTTGGTGTATTTTACTTCGAATCTGGTGTCAACTTCTCTACAACCGGATATTAAAAATTCCCATCTGCCACATAACCGCGGGCACGGCTCTCGAAAGATTAAACCCTATAGGGGTGTCCCAACTTAGCCCATGACAAGCTCATGATCCGCGGAGACAATCCTCCATCGTGGGACATCCGATCAAACTCGGGATCCCGGTGCACAAGACATTTTGACAATGGTAAAACAAATCCAGCAAGACCTCCCGACGTGCCGACACCCTGATAGTAGCTACGCGTATCTCGTCTCAGGCCACGACGGATGAGCTACGCGTATAGGTGCCAAAAATAACCCAGGTTGCCCTGGGGCGGCCCCGCACAGTGCTCTAGTGTGGACCAACACTCGTGAGGAGCACTGGCCCGGGGGTTGATTAAGTCCTCGAGGTCCGGAAAGTCCCTAAGCAAGTTTTAGTTGTTATTAGGCAAATGGTAAAACCAATGTTGGGCCTTGCTGGAAGAGTTTTATTCAAAGCAAACTATCAAGAGGGGCCCATAAACCCTCATCATGTTAGGGACGCAAAATCAAGGAACATAACACCGGTATGAAGGAAACTAAGGCGACTAGAGTGGAACAAAACACTAGGCAAAA
Source organism: Triticum urartu (assembly GCF_056163025.1). Lineage (NCBI taxonomy): Eukaryota > Viridiplantae > Streptophyta > Magnoliopsida > Poales > Poaceae > Triticum > Triticum urartu. Next base: position 206,113,887 of record NC_141877.1, on the reverse strand, counting down.
GGCTGTGCCTTCCACCCTTTACCAAGTATATAGATGCATTAATTAAATAAGATATATTGTGATATCCCAAGATATCCATGATATCCATGTCCCAACATGGAACAAACTACAACTGCACCTGCAACTAGCAACGCTATAAGAGGGGCTGAGCAAAGCGGTAACATAGCCAAACAACAGTTTGCTAGGATGGTGGAAAAGGGTTAGAGGCTATCATGGCAATTTGGGGAGGCTTGATAAACAAGTGGTAGGTAGCACGACATAGCAATAGCATCAAGACAACTAGCATAGCAAATATAGTAGTGGTATCCAAGGTGACGGTCATCTTGCCTGAAATCCCGCTAGGAAGAACAACGAGTCCATGAAGTAGACGAACCAACATAGTCGAACGAATCCTCACAATCGCAACATAACCGGAACTATCGAGAAGAAGCACAACCGGAAAGAAGCAAACAACATGGTAAACAAGCTAGCATAGACATGGCATGATGCACAATCAAGTATGATGCATGTCCTTAATGAGTCATGGCATGGCAAAGTGCAACAAACAATACTACAAATTAAGTGGAGCTCAATATGCAACGAGTTGCATATTGATGAAACACCACAACCAAATTATTTAGTTCACTCTCGTTTAGGCTACTCATCAATATTAAATGTTGGTTAACATGGCAAGAGGTGAAGCATATGTAATCTACCTATTTAGGAAAGTTTAAATGAGACTGGAGCAACAAACAAAAATTCCAAAAAATCCCCATGTGCATATTTTGGATTTGGTACTGTTCTGCCCTAAACCATATTTTAGAGTTGTTAAACATGCAAAGTAAGTGCACCATATTAATCTATGCATTTTCACCCTATTTACATATAAAGTTTATTTAATTCGGAGCTGCGGTTATTTAGTTATGAAATAAATCATTTTAGCATGATATTTAAGCAAATTAAATGCAAACATCAATTTAAACATTTCAACCATGGATGAAAGTTGCATAATATGAAACTAGACAAAATCCTAAGCATTTTACATATATGAAGTTTTTACATATGATGCATAGTTTGTGAGATATTAAATGCATGAGCATGAGGGACTTTTCTGTAAATCTGCAGTTCCTGGACAATAGAGAAATTCGCCAGATGGGAAAAACCACATGGGCCAAATCTGAGGCGGATTGGGCCTCACCAGAGGGGCTCAGCCCATGCAGTGGAGAGGAAGGCCGGTAGGGGGCGCGTTGGGCCGAAGTCGTGGTCGCGTTCCATGTAGGCGAGGAAGGCGCAATCAACGCAGCGAGCAGATGCGCGCCGTCCTCCCTGCTCGAACAAAGCACAGCCAGGGCTAGGAACCTCGAGTGGGCGCATGCAGGTGGAACTTGGCGGCGGCGGTGCAGGAACGGCAGGGACGAGCAGATCCGGTCGGTCCCGTCCGGATCCGACGAAAGAACTGGCGGGGGAACTTGAAACTTGGCGCGACATGGCTCGAAGAAGGCCTTGCGGTGAAGAACTCTAGGAAGCAGGGAACGGGGCGACGACGAGCTCCTCGGGAGGCGTGGGAAAGGTGTCGGTTGAGGAGGCTGGTTCCCGTCTGAATAGAGCGACGGCAGGATCCTTGGGGCCGTCCATGGCCAACTCTGCTGCGAGGGAACAAGCGAGGCTTGCGTGAGCGAGAGACAGAGAGAGAGAGAGAGAGAGAGAGAGAGAGAGAGAGAGAGACTAGAGAAGAAAGGGAGACGGGAAGAAAAAATACAGGAACGACAGGGAACGACTTGGTGGTCGAGGTCGCTAGCGGTGACTAGCGCAGGGCGGTGCTGCTCCCGATCCTTCCTGGATGGAGGCACGGGAGGAGGGGACGAGGCGCTTGGGCCTTGCGGCGCTGCGCGGGGCTGCTGGATCTAGAGCCTCTTCGCGATGAACTGGGACGATGGGGGCCGTTCGATCCGGATCTGACATTCCAGATCGACAGTGGGGAGCTGCACTGGTTAGTTGGTTGTGGTGTGGTGGATCTGGTGGTGCGAGGTGGCGGCTGTGGGCTGGCCAGGCGTGGAAAACAAGGAGCGGCGGCGGCTGCACGGGAATGGAGGGGTAGGGATAGTGCTAGGTTTAGTCCAAATTAGGTACGAGGTTAGTCTGTATATAGGGAAATGAAATGAATTTGGATCATCCGATTGAGATCTGACGGCCGAGAAATAATATACTAGGAGAGTCCAATAAATAAAACGAAGATATCTTAGGGATGTTTAGGGATAATCTGGACTCATCGATAGCGACTGCCCGGGTCGGGTCAGGGGGAGTTTCGGACAGGTAGCCACTCGGTTTGTGGGCAGGCAAAGAGGTTGCTTAGGCGGTCAAATAAGAGGGGAACGAAATCCCGTTGGTCTCAAAACGGACAACGAAGAAAAGGAGGAGAAGCGACAACTACGAATGGATGCAAGTTTTATGAAAACATGCGAATGCAATGCACATGATGACATGATGAATGCAACACACAAATTATCACATGGTGACAATGAAATGACTGGAAGGCTTCTAGAGGGTCGGTCTCGAGTCATCACACCTATTCTTCACATCTCCAAATGAGCTAAAAATTTGCGGAGAATTGTTTTGGAATATACATAAAATACTAGAGAAAATAACTACCATAGGGGGGCCACCTGGTGAGCACAAGGCACTAGGGCGCGCATGGGCCCCCAGGCGCGCCGTGGTGGGTTGTGCCCAGCACGGCCCACCTTTGGTGCCCATCTTCTGGTATATAGGTCATTTTGACCTAGAAAAATCAGGAGGGGACTTTCAGGACGAAGCGCTGCCATCTCGAGGCTAAACTTGGGCAGGAGCCCTTTTTCCCTCTGACGAAGTGATTCCGCCGGGGGAACTTCCCTCCCGAAGGGGGATATCGAAGCCATCGTCATCACCAACAACCCTCTCATCTTTAGGAGGCCAATCTCCATCAACATCTTCAACAGCACCATCTCCTCTCAAACCCTAGTTCATCTCTTGTGTTTAATCTTTGTACCGAAACCTCAAATTGGTACCTGTGGGTGACTAGTAGTGTTGATTACATATTGTAGTTGATTACTATATGGTTTATTTGGTTGAAGATTATATGTTTAGATCCATTATGCTATTCAATACCCCTATGATCTTGAGCATGATTATTATTTGTGAGTAGTTACTTCTGTTCTTGAGGTTACGGGAGAAGTCATGTTGCAAGTAATCATGTGAACTTGATATGTGTTCGATATTTTGATGATATGTATGTTGTGATTCCCTTAGTGGTGTCATGTGAACGTCGACTACATGGCACTTCACCATATTTCAGCCTAAGGGAATGCATTGTGGAGTAGTTATTATATGATGGGTTGCTAGAGTGACAGAAGCTTAAACCCTAGTTTATGCGCTACTTCATAAGGGACCGATTTGGATCCAAAAGTTTAATGCTATGGTTAGATCCTATCTTAATACTTTTCTCATAGTTGCAGATGCTTGCGAGGGGGTTAATCATAAGTAGGAGGTTTGTCCAAGTAAGAACAACAATTAAGCACCAGTCCACCCACATATCAAATTATCAAAGTACCGAACACGAATCAAACCAACATGATAAAAGTGACATGGTGAAATTCTCGTGTACCCTCAAGAACGCTTTGCTTATCATATGAGACCATTTTGGCCTGTCCTTTGCCACAAAAGGATTGGGCTACCTTACTGCACTTTATTTACCGTTGTCGTTACTTGTCTGTTACAAATTATACTTGTCTGTTACAAATTATCTTGCTATCAAACTACCTGTTACCGACTATTTCAGTGCTTGCAGAAAATATCTTGCTGAAAACCACTTGTAATTTCCTTTTGCTCCTCGTTGGGTTCGACACTCTTACTTATTGAAAGACTACGATTGATCCCCTATACTTGTGGGTCATCAAGACTCTTTTCTAGTGCAGTTGCCGGAGAGTGAAGCGCTCTTGGTAAGGAAAAATTATTACTACGTGCTGAAATTTATTGTCACTTGTTACTATGGGGAAACCTCCTTTGAGGGCTTTGTTCGGGATATATTCACCTCAATTGGAAGCACAATTAGTTGCCCCTCAACCTACTACACCTACTGAAAATATTGGTTATGAAATTCCTTCGGGTATGATAGAATAACTGCTAGCTAATCCTTATGCAGGAGATGGAACTAAACATCCAAATATGCACTTGATATATGTGGACAAAATTTGTGGGTTATTTAAGCTTGTAGGTTTCTCCGGAGATGAAGCTAAGAAGAAGGTTTTCCATTTATCTTTCAAGGGAAAAGTATTGACATGGTATATGCTATGCGATGATATTGAATCTTGGAACTAGAATCGATTGAAATTGGAATTTCACCAAAAAAATATCCTACACATCTAGTTCATCATGATCAGAATTATATATATATATATATATATATTGGCCTCGTGAAGGAGAAAGTATCGCTCTAGCTTGGGGCAGGCTTAAGTCAATGTTATATTCATGCCCCAATCATGAGCTCTCTAGAGAAATTATTATTCATAATTTTTATGCTCGGCTTTTTCATGATGATTGATCCATGCTTGATACTTCTTGTACTGGTTCATTTATGAAGAAGACTATTGAATTCAGGTGGGATCTTTTAGAAAGAATTAAATGCAACTCTGAAAAATGGGAACTCGATGAAGGTAAAGAGTCGGGTATTAAGCTTGAATTTGATTGTGTTAAATCTTTTATGAATATTGATGCTTTTCACAAGTTTAGCACTAAATATGGACTTGACTCTGATATAGTAGCCTCTTTTTGTGAATTTTTTTCTACTCATGTTGATCTCCCTAAGGATAAGTGGTTTAAATACCACCCCCTATTAAAGAAGGAATTAAAGAACCAGTCGTTGCTAAAGATCAAACTATTATTTGCAATGTTGATCTAGTTGTGCCTACTACTTATATTGAAAACCCACCTTTCCCTGTTAGGATAAAGGAACATGCTAAGGTTTCAACTGTGGTTCACAAAAGTAATATTAAAGCAGCTAAACCTGCTGAAAAAATTAAAGTAGAACCTAGTGTTGCTATGGTTAAAGATCTCCTGGTAGAAAATATTGATGGGCACGTTATTTACTTCTGTGATGAAGCTGCTAGAATTGATAAACCTGATGAAATAGATAAACATAGATCTGTTGTTGGCATGCTTGTTGTCTCACTTAAAATAGGAGATCATTATTATCATGGTTTATGTGACTTAGGTGCTAGTGTGAGTACTATTCCTTTTACTTTATACCAAGAAATTATAAATGACATAGCACCTGCTGAAATAGAAGACCTAGATGTTAGTATTAAACTTGCTAATAGAGACACCATCACACCACTTGGGATTGTAGAGATGTTGAAGTCTTGTGTGGGAAAGTAAAATATCCTACTAATTTTCTAGTTCTTGGTTCCCCACAAGATGATTTTTGTCCCATAATCTTTGGTAGACCTTTCTTGAACACCATGCCTCCTACTGATCCACTAGAACAATATTTGCTAGACCATGAAAATGATATGCATATGCATAAAAGAAATGAAATAGATAAAAAATCTTTGAACAACGACCTCTGCTCAAACACAATTTTCCTATTGAAACTCTAGGAGGTCCTCCTCAACCTAAAGGTGATCCCATGTTTGAATTAAAACAATTGCCTAACACTTTGAAATATGCTTATCTTGATGAGAAAAAGATATATCATGTTATTATTAGTGCTAACCTTTCAGAACATGAAGAAGAAAGATTATTGAAAAATCTGAAGAAGCACCGGGCTGCTATTGGATATACTCTTGATGATCTTAAGGGCATTAGTCCCACTCTCTGTTAGCACAAGATTAATATGGAACCTGATGCTAAATCCGTTGTTGACCATCAACAACGTCTGAATCCTAAGATGAAAAAAGTGGTAGGAACTGAAATTCTAAAACTTCTAGAAGCAGCTATAATCTATCCCAAGCTGATAGTAGATGGGTAAGTCTCGTTCATTGTGTCCCTAAGAAGGGAGGTATTACTGTTGTTCCTAATGATAAAAATGAACTTATTCCACAAAGAATTGTTACTAGTTATAGAATGGTAATTGATTTTATAAAATTGAATAAAGCAACTAGAAAATATCATTATCCTCTGCCTATTATTGATCAAATGTTGGAAAGATTATCTAAGCACACACACTTTTGTTTTCTTGATGGATATTCTGGTTTTTTCTCAAATACCTATTTCACAACCCGATCAAGAGAAAACCACCTTTACTTGCCCTTTTGGAACTTATGCTTATAGACGTATGCCTTTTGGTTTATGCAATCCACCTGCTACCTTTCAAAGATGTATGACTGCTACTTCTTGAGCTTGTGTTGGTTTTTCCCTTAAAGAGGGAAGGGTGATGCAGTAGAGTAGAGATAAGTATTTCCCTTAGTTAGAGAACCAAGGTATTAATCCAGTAGGAGACAATGCAAAAATCACCAATACATGCACAAACAATCAAACACTTGCTCCCTACGCGATAAAGGGCTATGCTCCATCTTCATCACACAAAATTTTCGAATCATGCACAACCCCGATGACAAGCCAAGCAACTGTTTCATACTTTTGGTGTTCTCAAACCTTTTCAACATTCACGGAATAGATGAGCGTGAGCCATGGACATAGCACTATAGGTGGAATAGAATATGGTGGTTGTGGAGAATACAAAAAAGAGGAAGATAGTCTCACATCAACTAGGTGTATTAACGGGCTATGGAGATGCCCATCAATAGATATCGATGTGAGTGAGTAGGGATTGCCATGCAACAAATGCACTAGAGCTATAGGATTATGAAAGCTCAACAGAAAACTAAGTGGGTGTGCATCCAACTTGCTTGCTCATGAAGACCTAGCGCATTTTGAGGAAGCCCATCGTTGGAATATACAAGCCAAGTTCTATAATGAAAAATTCCCACTAGTATCTGAAAGTGACAACATAGGAGACTCTCTATCATGAATATAATGGTGCTACTTTGAAGCACAAATGTGGAAGAAAGGATACTAACATTGCCCCTTCTCTCTTTTTCTTTCATTTTTTCTTTTTTTGTTTGGCTTCTTTGGCCTCCCATTTATTTTTTCCTCACATGGGATGATGCTCTAATAATGAAGATCATCACACTTTTATTTACTTACAACTCAAAAATTACAACTCGATACTTAGAACAAAATATGACTCTATATGAATGCCTCCGACGGTGTATAACGGGATGTGCAATGACTCAAGAGTGACATGTATGAAAGAATTGTGAAAGGTGGCTTTGCCACAAATACGATGTCAACTACATGATCATGCAAAGCAATATGACAATGATGAAGTGTGTCATAATAATCGGAATGGTGGAAACTTGCATGGGAATATATCTTGGAATGGCTATGGAAATGCCATAATAGGTAGGTAGGGTGGAAGTTTTGAGGAAGGTATAGGGTGGGTGTATGGTACCGACAAAGGTTGCGTGGCACTAGAGAGGCTAGCAATGGTGGAAGGGTGAGAGTGCGTATAATCCATGGACTCAACATTAGTCATAAAGAACTCACATACTTATTGCAATAACTATTAGTCATCGACACAAATTACTACATGCATGCTCCTAGGGGGGATACATTGGTAGGAAAAGACCATCTCTCATCCCCAACCGCCATTCTTAAGGAAGACAATCAAAAAATACCTCATGCTCCAACTTCATTAATAAAGGTTCACCATATGTGCATGCTATGGGAATCACAAACCTTAACACAAGTATTCCTCCAATTCACAATTACTCACTAGCATGAATCTAATATCACCATCTCTATATCTCAAAACAATCATAAGGGATCAAACTTCTCAAAGTATTCAATGCACTTTATATGAAAGTTTTTGTTATATCCCTCTTAGATGCCTATCATATTAGGACTAAATTCATAACCAAAGCAAATTACCATGCTGTTTAAACTGACTCTCAAAATAATATAAGTGAAGCATGAGAGTTCAATAATTTCTACAAAATAAAACCATCGCCATGCTCTAAAAGGATATAGGTGAATCACTAGAGCAAAATTGCCTAGGTCGAAAGATATAAGCGAAGCACATAGAGTATTCTAATAAATCACGATTCATGCATGTCCCTCCTGAAAGGTGTGTACAGAAAGGATGATTGTGGCAAACTAAAAAGTAAATAGATATCATTCAAGACTCTCCAACCAACACACATATCATGTGGTGAATAAAAATATAGCCTCAAGTAAAGTTACCGATAGACGAAGACGAAAGAGGGGATGCCTTCTGGGGCATCCCCATGCTTAGGCTCTTGGTTGTCCTTGAATATTACCTTGGGGTTCCATGGCAATCCCAAAGCTTATGCTCTTGCCACTCCTTATTCCCCATCAAATCCTTACCCAAAAATTGAAAACTTGACAACACAAAACTCTACAGAAAATCTCATAAGCTCTGTTAGTATAAGAAAATAAATCACCACTTTTGGTACTGTTGTGAACTCATTTTCTATTTATATTGGTGTAATATCTACTGTATTCCAACTTTTTCATGGTTCATACCCCCCGATACTACCCATAGATTCATCAAAATAAGCAAACAACACATAGAAAACAGAATTTGTCAAAAACAGAACAGTCTGTAGTAATATGTAACTCTCGAATACTTATGTAACTCCAGAACTTCTGAAAAATTAAGAAATCCTGGGAAATTTGTGTACCAATCTTGTGCAAAAGAATCAGATCAAAAGCACGCTTCTATAGAAAACGAAAATTATGTTCCTGGGCGCAAAAGTTTCTGTTTTTCAGCAAGATCAAAACAACTATCAGCGTAAGCCATCCCAATGGTCTTACTTGGCACACACACAAACTATAACACAAAACACATCTAACTAGAGGCTAGATGAATTATTTATTGAAAAACAGAACCAAAAATCAAAGAATAAAAATAAAATTGGGTTGCCTCCCAACAAGCTCTATTGTTTACCGCCCTTAGCTAGGCATAAAAACACATATATAGATCTAGGTATTGTCATGTTTGGTATTTATACTTCTAATGGAGTTATGTTCAAATCCAGGAGGTTCTTTGAGTTTCTCCTCATATTTAGAAATCTTTATATGTAGAGTATCTAACCGCTTATTGCAAAGTGTGATCAACATATTCATGTGGTGGAGGTTTCCACTAAAACTTTTGAGGGGTTCAAGAGATTTTTGCAAAAAAAATTGTTACTTCACATAGTTTCTCAAAAACTTGTGTTCCCTCTTGAGTGTGATGTAATCCCTTTTGTGGGGGTAATGTTCCTACTACTCCTTCTATTATCTCATAAGCAATGTTGGGATCAATTTCAAAAAAATTCCCTTTAGCAGCAAAATCCAAAAGTTGCCTATGGGACATGGTTAACTGATACGTCTCCAATGTATCTATAATTTTTGATTGCTCCATGCTATATTATCTACAATTTTGGATGTTTATGGGCTTTATTATACACTTTTATATCATTTTTGGGACTAACCTATTAACCCAGAGCCCAGTGCCAGTTTCTGTTTTTTCCTTGTTTTAGAGTATCGCAGAAAAGGAAAATCAAACGGAGTCCAGTTGACCTGAAACTTCATGGAATTTATTTTTGGAAGGAAAGCAACCCGGGAGACTTGGAGTCCACGTAAGGGAAGCAACAAGGAAGCCACGAGGCAGGGGGCGCGCCCACCCCCCCTGGGCGCGCCCTCCACCCTCGTGGGCCCCTTGTGGCCCCCCTGACGTACTTCTTCCGCCTATATATCTCCATATACCCTAAAATGATCGGGGAACACAATAGATCGAGAGTTCCGCCGCCAGAAGCCTCCGTAGCCATCGAAAGCCAATCTAGACCCGTTTTGGCACCCTGCCAGAGGGGGAATCCCTCTCCGGTGGCCATCTTCATCATCCCGGTGCTCTCCATGACGAGGAGGGAGTAGTTCTCCCTCGGGGCTAAGGGTATGTACCAGTAGCTATGTGTTTGATCTCTCTCTCTCTCTCCCTCTCGTGTTCTTGAGGTGATACGATCTTGATATATCGCGAGCTTTGCTATTATAGTTGGATCTTATGATGTTTTCTCTCCCCTCTACTCTCTTGTAATGGATTGAGTTTCCCCTTTGAAGTTATCTTATCGGATTGAGTCTTTAAAGATTTGAGAACAATTGATGTATGTGATACCACGTGATTCACTTGATGTATGTTTTGGTGATCAACTTGCGGGTTCCGCCCATGAACCTATGCATAGGGGTTCGCACACGTATTCGTCGTGATTCTCCAGTAGAAACTTTGGGGCACTCTTTGAGGTTCTATGTGTTGGTTGAATAGATGAATCTGAGATTGTGTGATGCATATCGTATAATCATACCCACGGATACTTGAGGTGACATTGGAGTATCTAGGTGACATTAGGGTTTTGGTTGATTTGTGTCTTAAGGTGTTATTCTAGTACGAACTATAGGGTGGTTTGTGACACTTATAGGAATAGCCCAACGGATTGATTGGAAAGAATAACTTTGAGGTGGTTTCGTACCCTACCATAATCTCTTCGTTTGTTCTCCGCTATTAGTGACTTTGGAGCGACTCTTTGTTGCATGTTGAGGGATAGTTATGTGATCCAATTATGTTATTATTGTGGAGAGGACTTGCACTAGTGAAAGTATGAACCCTAGGCCTTGTTTCAACGCATTGCAATACCATTTGTGCTCACTTTTATCATTAGTTACCTTGCTGTTTTTATATTTTCAGATTACAAAAACCTTTATCTTTCATCCATATTGCACTTGTATCACCATCTCTTCGCTGAACTAGTGCACCTATACAATTTACCATTGTATTGGGTGTGTTGGGGACACAAGAGACTCTTTGTTATTTGGTTGCAGGGTTGCTTGAGAGAGACCATCTTCATCCTACGCCTCCTATGGATTGATTAACCTTAGGTCATCCACTTGAGGGAAATTTGCTACTATCCTACAAACCTCTGCACTTGGAGGCCCAACAACGTCTACAAGAAGAAGGTTGTGTAGTAGACATCAAGCTCTTTTCTGGCGCCGTTGCCGGGGAGGTGAGTGCTTGAAGGTATATCTTTAGATCTTGCAATCGAGTCTTTTAGTTTCTTGTTTTATCACTAGTTTAGTTTATAAAAGAAAACTACAAAAATATGGAATTGAGTTTGCCTCATACGCTTCATCTTTTTAGTATCTTTCGTGAGTATGATGGAAAGGAAAATTGTGCCAAAGTGTTAGAAGAAGAATGCATTAAAATGTTTGGTACTAAATCTTTGAATGATGAGCATGATTGCAATATTGTTAGTATGAACTCCTTGAATATCCATGGTACTAATGATGATTGCACCAGTTATGATGAAAATGTCTCCTATAAACATGTCAATTTTTGTGGAGTGCATTGGGTTTGTAAGTACACACCAAATAGGGAAGATAGATATTGCAAGAGGCATAAGTATTTAGAAACTAAATTGTTGCAAGAAAGTCTTGATGTTTGTGCTGAAAAATTCAATATTTTTCGTGCCCCTTGTGAACTTTGCAATGAACATGGTCATTTAAATCTCCAATGCAAATTGTTTCATGACTGAATCGTATCCAAAAATTGTGATAATTTGATTACCCTTGAGCATCATAAAGAGCTTAGTCTTCTTTTGGGGTATGAGGAAATGAAACGTATAACTGAGGGTATTCCAAAGTTTAATCTTGATAGATTCCTTGATTTTTATCTAGAGAAAATTTATATGTATTGTGCGGTGAATTGTATTGAAAATCCTTATATTGCCAACTACATAAAGAAAAGAAAACAAATAGAAGATGAAGAGAATACTAATGAAAGGGAAGAGACTTCCCAATATCCTCCTATTATTTCTTATGATGAATCAGGTAACGAGGAAGAGCCTCCTATTCAACCAATCTCATTAATAAGGAGCTCCAAAAAGAGGATTGAACCCACATATGATGTGGTGAAGAAGAAGAAAAGAAAAAGGAAGAGAGGTAAAAAGATATCTCCCCCAAATAATGTTGCTCCTATTACTATTGTTCCTCATGAAAATATAATTGTGGAAGATAATGATGCTTCTTATGATCTTGAAAATCTTTTTGGCACTTGCTTGGAAGAATATGATAATTGCTATACTATTGGTGCTATCCATACTATTAATTATGAGAGTGATTATGCTTATGATATGAAAAGGCCCAAGCTTGGGGATGCTATGTTTGATGAATATGATGTTTTTGAGAATATATTTGCTGCAATTAATGTTTGTCCCAAGCTTGGGGATGCTATGTTTAATGAAGATGATATTTTTAGTCTCCCAACTTTTGATATGCAAATTTATAATGATGATAGCATGCCTCCTACTTATGATGATTATTGTGATGATACTTATTCTATAAAAAGTAGTGATTATATTTATAAAACTTGTCATGATTATGGTTACCCCTTTTCTGAACATTACTCTTTTAATGTGGAAACAATTTATAGTATTCGAGTTTCTTATGATACTCCCACTATTCCGAATGAGAAGAATTTTGCTTATGTGGAGAGTAATAAAATTTCTATGCTTGTAGATCATGAAAAGAATGCTTTAGGTGCTGGTTATATTTCTGAATTCATTCATGATGCTACTGAAAATTATTATGAGGGAGGAATATATGCTTGTAGGAATTGCAATAATATCAAGTTTCCCCTCTATGTGCTTAAAGTTTTGAAGTTCTACTTGTTTTACCTTCCTATGCAAGTTGATTTTTGTTCCCACAAGTTGTTTGCTCACAAAATCCCTATGCATAGGAAGTGGGTTAGACTTAAATGTGCTAGTCATATTCTTCATGATGCTCTCTTTATGTTTCAATTATTATCTTTTATGCGAGCATCATTGAAATCATCATGCCTAGCTAGGGGCGTTAAACGATAGCGCTTGTTGGGAGGCAACCCAATTTTATTTTTGTTACTTGCTTTTTGCTCCTGTTTAGTAATACATTATTTATCACGCCTCTGTTATTATTGGTTTTTTATGTTTTAATTAGTGTTTGTGCCAAGTAGAACCGTTGGGAAGACTTGGGGAAAGTCTTGTTGATCTTGCTGTAAAAAACAGAAACTTTAGCGCTCGCGAGAATTGCTGCCATTTTTATTTGGAAAGTGCTATTTAGTTAATTCTTTTTTGCAGATGATTAATAGATAAATTCCTCACGTACAGAAATTTATTTTAGAATTTTTGGGGTTCCATAAGTTGGAATTAGTTACAGATTACTATAGACTGTTCTGTTTTTGACAGATTCTGTTTTTCATGTGTTGTTTACTTATTTTGATGAATCTATGGCTAGTAAAAGAGTTCATAAACCATAGAGAAGTTGGAATAAAGTAGGTTTGACACCAATATAAATAAAGAATGAGTTCATTACAATTCCTTGAAGTAATGTTTTGTTTTCTTTCGCTAACGGAGCTTACGAGTTTTCTGTTAAGTTTTGTGTTGTGAAGTTTTCAAGTTTTGGGTAAAGATTCGATGGACTATGGAATAAGGAGTGGCAAGAGCCTAAGATTGGGGATGCCCAAGGCACCCCAAGGTAATATTCAAGGAAAACCAAAAGCCTAAGCTTGGGGATGCCCGGAAGGCATCCCCTCTTTCGTCTTCGTTCATCGGTAACTTTACTTGGAGCTATATTTTTATTCGCCACATGATATGTGTTTTGCTTGGAGCGTCATTTTAATTTATTTAGTTTTTATTGATGTTTGGATAAAATACTAAGATCTGAAATTATTAAATGTTAGCGAGTCTTCACATAGTTGCATAATTATTCGACTACTCATTGATCTTCGCTTATATCTTTTGGAGTAGTTTGTCTTTTGCTCTAGTGCTTCACTTATATCTTTTTAGAGCACGGTGGTGGTTTTATTTGTAGAAATAGATGAACTCTCATGCTTCAATTATATTATTTTTAGAAATGATTGGTAATTTGCTTAAATAATCCTAATATGCTAGGTATTCAAGACCAGTAAAAACTTTCTTATGAGTGTGTTGAATACTAAGAGAAGTTTGATGCTTGATGATTGCTTTGAGATATGGAGGTAATAATATCAAAGTCATGATAGTTGAGTAGTTGTGAATTTGAGAAATGCTTGTGTTGAAGTTTGCAAGTCCCGTAGCATGCACGTATGGTAAACATTATGTAACAAATTTGAAACATGAGGTGTTATTTGATTGTCTTCCTTATGAGTGGCGGTCGGAGACGAGCGATGGTCTTTTCCTACCAATCTATCCCCCTAGGAGCATGCACGTAATGCTTGGTTTTTGATGACTTGTAGATTTTTGCAATAAGTATGTGAGTTCTTTATGACTAATGTTGAGTCCATGGATTATACACACTCTCACCCTTCCATCATTGCTAGCCATTTCGGTACCGTGCATTGCCCTTTCTCACATTGAGAGTTGGTGCAAACTTCGCCGGTGCATCCAAACCCCGTGATATGATACGCTCTTTCAAACATAAACCTCCTTATATCTTCCTCAAAACAGCCACCATACCTACCTATTATGGCATTTCCATAGCCATTCTGAGATATATTGCCATGCAACTTTCCACCGTTCCGTTTATTATGACACGCATCATCATTGTCATATTGCTTTGCATGATCATGTAGTTGACATCGTATTTGTGGCAAAGCCACCGTTCATAATTTTTCATACATGTCGCTCTTGATTCATCACAATCCCGGTACACCGCCGGAGGCATTCATATAGAGTCATATCTTGTTCTAGTATCGAGTCGTAATCTTTGAGTTGTAAATAAATAGAAGTGTGATGGTTATCATTAATAGAGCATTGTCCCAAAAAAAGGCCAAAAAAATAAAGAAAGGCCAAATAAAAAGAGGCCAAAAGAGAGAAAATAAAAAGGGGCAATGCTACTATCCTTTTACCACACTTGTGCTTCAAAGTAGCACCATGATCTTTATGATAGAGAGTCTCTTGTTTTGTCACTTTCATATACTAGTGGGAATTTTAATTATAGAACTTGGATTGTATATTCCAACAATGGGCCTCCTCAAGTGCCCTAGGTCTTCGTGAGCAAGCAAGTTGGATGCACACCCACTTAGTTTCTTTTGTTGAGCTTTCATACATTTATAGCTCTAGTGCATCTGTTGCATGGCAATCCCTACTCCTTGCATTAACATCAATCGATGGGCATCTCCATAGCCCATTGATTAGCCTCGTTGATGTGAGACTTTCTCCTTTTTTGTCTTCTCCACAAAACCCCCATCATCATATTCTATTCCACCCATAGTGCTATGTCCATGGCTCGCGCTCATATATTGCGTGAAAGTTTATAGGTTTGAGATTACTAAAGTATGAAACAATTGCTTGGCTTGTCATCGGGGTTGTGCATGATGAGAGCATTCTTGTGTGACGAAAATGGAACATGACTAAACTATATGATTTTGTAGGGATGAACTTTCTTTGGCCATGTTATTTTGAGAGGACATAATTGCTTAGTTAGTATGCTTGAAATATTATTATTTTTATGTCAATATGAACTTTTATCTTGAATCTTTCAGATCTGAATATTCATACCACAATTAAGAAGAATTATATTGAAATTATGCCAAGTAGCATTCCACATCAAAAATTCTATTTTTATCATTTACCTACTCGAGGATGAGCAGGAATTAAGCTTGGGGATGCTTGATACGTCTCCAACGTATCTATATTTTTTGATTGCTCCATGCTATATTATCTACTGTTTTGGATGTTTATGGGCTTTATTATACACTTTTATATCATTTTTGGGACTAACCTATTAACCCAGAGCCCAGTGCCAGTTTCTGTTTTTTCCTTGTTTTAGAGTATCGCAGAAAAGGAAAATCAAACGGAATCCAATTGACCTGAAACTTCACGGAACTTATTTTTGGAAGGAAAGCAACCCAGGAGACTTGGAGTCCACGTAAGGGAAGCAACGAGGAAGCCACGAGGCAGGGGGCGCGCCCACCCCCCTGGGCGCTCCCTCCACCCTCGTGGGCCCCTCGTGGCCCCCCTGACGTACTTCTTCTGCCTATATGTCTCCATATACCCTAAAACGATCGGGGAACACAATAGATCGGGAGTTCCGCCGCCAGAAACCTTCGTAGCCACCGAAAGCCAATCTAGACCCATTCCGGCACCCTGCTCTCCATGATGGTGCTCTCCATGACCATCTCCGGAATCCCTCTCCGGTGGCCATCTTCATCATCACGGTGCTCTCCATGACGAGGAGGGAGTAGTTCTCCCTGGGGGCTGAGGGTATGTACCAGTAGCTATGTGTTTGATCTCTCTCTCTCATGTTCTTGAGGTGATACGATCTTGATGTATCGCGAGCTTTGCTATTATAGTTGGATCTTATGATGTTTTCTCCCCCCTCTACTCTCTTGTAATGGATTGAGTTTCCCCTTTGAAGTTATTTTATCGGATTGAGTCTTTAAAGATTTGAGAACACTTAATGTATGTCTTGTCGTGCATATCTGTGATGACAATGGGATACCACGTGATTCACTTGATGTATGTTTTGGTGATCAACTTGCGGGTTCCTCCAATGAACCTATGCATAGGGGTTGGCACACGTTTTCGTCATGATTCTCCGGTAGAAACTTTGGGGCACTCTTTGAGGTTCTATGTGTTGGTTGAATAGATGAATCTGAGATTGTGTGATGCATATCGTATAATCATACCCACCGATACTTGAGGTGACACTGGAGTATCTAGGTGACATTAGGGTTTTGGTTGATTTGTGTCTTAAGCTGTTATTCTAGTACGAACTCTAGGGCTTTTTGTGACACTTATAGGAATAGCCCAACAGATTGATTGGAAAGAATAACTTTGAGGTGGTTTCGTACCCTACCATAATCTCTTCGTTTGTTCTCTTCTATTAGTAACTTTGGAGTGACTCTTTGTTGCATGTTGAGGGATAGTTATGTGATCCAATTATGTTATTATTGTTGAGAGGACTTGCACTAGTGAAAGTATGAACCCTAGGCCTTGTTTCAACGCATTGCAATACCATTTGTGCTCACTTTTATCATTAGTTACCTTGCTGTTTTTATATTTTCAGATTACAAAAACCTTTATCTTTCATCCATATTGCACTTGTATCATCATCTCTTCGCCGAACTAGTGCACCTATACAATTTACCATTGTATTGGGTGTGTTGGGGACACAAGAGACTCTTTGTTATTTGGTTGCAGGGTTGCTTGAGAGAGACCATCTTCATCCTATGCCTCCTACGGATTGATAAACCTTAGGTCATCCACTTGAGGGAAATTTTCTACTGTCCTACAAACCTCTGCACTTGGAGGCCCAACAATGTCTACAAGAAGAAGGTTGTGTAGTAGACATCATTAACCCAACATAAAAATTACGAAGTAAAATCTTAAAATCCCCTCTATAGTGCAATTGCGGTAGGATTCTATCATCCTATACCAAGCATCCTTTAAATTTTCTCCTTGTTTCTATTTGAAGTGAAGAACTTGAAAGTCTGGAGATAAAGGAGGGGTTAAAGCGCTAGTCATAGTGAAGAAGTGAAGAACATGTAAAAAAACGAAGAGACGAACAGAAGAAGGGAAAAGAAAAGGGCAAATATTTTCGAAAATCGTTTTAGAAGTGGGGGAGAAGAAAATGAGAAGAAATGGTGAATAATGTAATGCAAGAGATGAGATTTTATGATGGGTACTTGGTATGTCTTGACTTGGCGTAGATCTCCCCGACAACGGCGCCAGAAATTCTTCCTGCTACTTCTTGAGCTTGCATTGGTTTTCCCCTTGAAGAGGAAAGGGTGATGCAGCAAAGTAGAGATAATTATTTCCCTCAGTTAGAGAACCAAGGTATCAATCTAGTAGGATACAACTCACAAATCACCAATACCTGCACAAACAATCAAACACTTGCACCCAACGCGATAAAGGGGTTGTCAATCGCTTTACGGTCACTTGCAAAAGTGAGATCTGATAGAGATAGATAAAACTAAACAAAAGATAAAGTAAATATTTTTGGGTTTTTGGTTTATAGATCTGAAAGTAAAAGATTGCCAAATAGTAGATCAGAAACTTATATGATGGAAAATAGACCCGGGGGCCATAGGTTTCACTAGAGGCTTCTCTCAAGATAGCAAATAATATGGTGGGTGAACAAATTACTGTCGAGCAATTGATAGAAAAGCGCAAAGTTATGATGATATCTAAGGCAATGATTATGAAATATAGGCATCACGTCTATGTCAAGTAGACCGACTCCTGCCTGCATCTACTACTATTACTCCACACATCGACTGACTCCTGCCTGCATCTAGAGTATTAAGTTCATGAAGAACAGAGTAACACTTTAAGTAAGATGACATGATGTAGAGGAATAAAGTCAAGCAATATGATGCAAACCCCATCTTTTTATCCTCGATGGCAATAATACAATACATGCCTCGTGTCGGATTCAGGGCTCCGCAGACCCAAGAAAGGTTCAAACTCTGGGGTGTGTGCAAAGAACTCGATCTCCCCAGCCTACCAACTTGTTGCTGTCACGGCCTAGCTCAACAAATGGGAAAGGAAAGGGACATGGATGTTTACCTAGGTTTGGGCCACCTTGTGGAGTAAGACGCTACTCCTGCTCTGGTGTGGATTAGCCTTGCGAGGGGCTGAGGATGAACTAGTACAAAGGAAGAACAACCTCGTGAGGTCAGTTCTAGTGTTGGTGTCAGCTAGTGAGGGTTCTGGTTGGTCTCCCCTTCTATGGTGGTGGCTAACCTATATATAGACGCCTTAGTCCTCTTCCCCCAAAATGTAGGTGGGAAGGGGACAAGAGGTACATCCTATCCTGACAAAAGGTGGTCTTCGCCTGCAAAGCTTCTGCTCGTGGTGCCATGGTGGGCTCGGCGATGACCTCCGTCCTGCCGCCCTGACGGTGTTGGTGTTGTAGCATGGGAATGGAAACCTTTGGCTGATTCCTTGGGACTCCGCGTCTGCGCTTGCCTCCTTAGCACCGAAGAGGAAAGTTGCCGCTTTGTGCCCGCTGGCGCCCGCCTGGCCTTGGTCGTCATGGCTTACGTCACCTCAACCTCATGAGGTGAGGGCCTCCATAGGAATCTCTGCTTGTCGCGGGAAACCATGGTCACCTATGGGACTAGGAGGTCCCTTGCTGGTTTGGCACAGGGGCGACGCGTTGCACAAAGAGCAGACCAGCATGGGGCAGCGTGACAGAGATCACATGGGAAATTTACCCAGGTTCGGGCCGCCATGAGGCGTAAAACCCTACTCCTGCTTTGGTGGATTGATGGTGGAAAAGGTGCGGGTGGTGCGCAGTACACTTGCCTGGCAGGGGTTGCCTCAGGCAGCAGCGACTACACGTGTATGGGAGTGTGAGTTATCCAATCTTCTAACCCTTTCTATGGTTACCATGGGCCTGCTTTTATAGATCAAGGGGCAACCACAGTGGCAAAGTAGTCATTATGCACTGATAAGATAGCAAACAGTGCTATCATACCTAACTCTGCGGGCTGACAGGGCGCATTTAATGCATCGCCTAATGTCACATCGTTGGTTGCCCGGCAAGGCTTGCCAGGCTATCTCGCCAACTCTGCGCCTCTTCTCTTGACACGTTGCAGGACGGGTGTCATCTCTGGGTTCACTGGTACGTGTCGGTTCTATACAAACGGTTTTTAACCCCTTTTTGCGACGGCATTTGGAACCATCGCCAAGTGAGTGTGGGCGATAGGGCGGTCCTTCCCACACGACCCAAAAATCGTCGGGGATAGGCCCTCCTAGGACACAGGCTGGTGCCGTGTGCGATTGGGTGAGGCATCGAAACCCAATCATTTCTGTAGGTATGTACATCCCACACGGTAATCCTAGAAAAACATTTTCATAGGTATGTACATCCCACACGGTGAATCCCAGAAAAACATTTCCGTTCGTATGTATATCACACATAGTCAATCCAAGGAATACGTTTTCGTTCTTATGTACACCCCACATAGTCAATCCAGGGAAAATGTTTTCGGTCGTATGTAAATCCCACACAATTTTATGTATACGCTCGTGTGTGAAAGGTGTAACTATCACACACGCTCTGCCTTGGTTAACTGTTTGCTTTCATTAACTAAATCACACACTTTTTGATGTAGAAAACTGTGTGGCATTGGGCTATCCATCACAAGCGAGTTTACTGCCAGAACCGTTTGCAAAGTTCCCTGTAATTTATTATTCAAATTGGAAATTTTGAAATATGAAACGTGCAATTCAAATTCTCAGCACAATGGTTCAACAATGAATCCATAAATAAAATTGCCAGTACAATATGTTCAGTAATTACAGGATTAGGCAGCAATTAACTATGAGGAACCACAATATTTAAAGGCGGTAAAGGTGAAGGGACAAGTGTAAATCATTTTGAGTGCCGACGATGTTGAAGAAGCGGAATGCCCATAATGTGCCTTCCTGCATGCCACAGGCACGAACCAATTTGGTCCAACCCCTTGTGACGATCGCCCACACATCCTTCACCGCCTTCAGGAAGACTTCTAGAGCATTATCATGGTAGCATGAATTATATACTTTAACCTTAGTTGCCTCCACTCCGGTCATGTAGTTTGCAAGGTAATCATCAGTAAATAGCTCCGGAAACCACTGAAAAGAGAAAAATATCAGATACTAAGGTCTAATAAAGTAACTTTTTGTGGGCAGGGGGAAAAGGCAACACATTACATACCATCCTAAAGTTCACTGTTGTCTTCGACAAAGTGTAAATAAAGAGCTTAATTCCAATTGCCCGTTTCTTTCGCCTAACAATCTTTCTTAGTTTCATCACTTGATGCTTGTTCATGAATATCTCATTGCCCCATCCGCAAAAGGGATCAAAGCATGGATCAGTACTGCTCATATATGTACCTACAAGCAACCAATAAATGTTAGAAACTAAACTGAGATTGCACAAATGATGTAAAATACAACTACCTATGTTCCTAAGTACAAGTATTTTTTGAGATTTCAATATGAACTACATATGGATGTATATAGAATTATAGATATAGTTTAGATTAGAATCTAGATTCACTCATTTTTCTCCTTATGTAGTCTATATTGGAATCTCTAAAAATACTTATATTTAGGAATAGATGGTGTATAAGACATGGGATGCAGCTAACCTCGACGGCAAACAACAGCATCGCCCATTGTAGCCCTGTGTAAGTACATGGAAAGCCAATGTTAACTACTACAGGGTTAACATCCACCAAAAACAGCAAGTGGTAATAAAACGGCAGCATCTGTAGTGACATCTTCATTTCGAAAGAGTAGCACAGTAGCAAAGGGACGGATTAAAAAATGGATACAACTGTTAATTGCAATAGGCTTAACAACATCTTAATTCATGTTTTGTAAGTTTGTAGCCACTGAAATACAACTCTTTAAAAATGGTTACAACTGTTAATTGCAACAGGCTTAATGGCCATTGAAACCGGTACTGATAAAAATGCAATTGGCAGAGTTAAACATCACAGGGCAGGTGCTGCAAGAGCAGATAATGGCCTAGTTGACTATAAAAATGTAGGGAAAATAGCTAAAACGTGTTAGGAATGTTTACTACAACATGCTTAATACATCGACCATACAAAACATAACCATTAATTGCAACTAGTATTGGTAAGATTGAACTGGTGAGTACATACTTGGTAAGTCCTGAGAGGTAGTTGCTGGGGCACTTCATCTTGGCCAGAGCCCGCCTAGAGTCAACGGCGCCGGAGGCGAGCTATTCCTCCGGCTCGAAGAGTGGATCAGTGCCACTGACATGTGTACCTACAGGCAACCAGTAAATGGTAGAAGTTAAACTGCAATTGCACAAATGATATGAAATACTGTAAGACATGGCATGCAGCTAACCTCGACAGCAAACAACAGCATCGGCCTTTATGACCCTGCGTAAGTACATGGACAAGCATGTTAAGTAGAACAGGGTTAGCATCCACCAAAATAGCAAATGGGCAACATCTCTAGTATATCTTCATTGCAGAGACTAGCATGGTCGTGAATGGACAGATTAAAAATGGATACAACTGTTAATTGCAACAGTCTTAACAGCATCCTAAGTCATGTTTTGTAAGTTTGTAGCCATTGAAATACAATTGTTTAAAACAACTATTAATTCCAACAGGCTTAATAGACATTAAAACCGGTAATGATAAAAATGCAATTGGCATAGTTAAACATCACAAGGCAGGTGCTGCCAGAGCAGAGAATGGCCCAGATGTCTATAGAAAGGTAGGGAAAATAGAAAAAATGTGTTAGGCATGTTTACTAGAACATGCTTAATACATCGACCATATAGAACATAGTCATTAATTGCAACTGGTGATACGTCTCCGCTGTATCTACTTTTCCAAACATGTTTGCCCTTGTTCTGGACTCTAACTTGTATGATTTGAATGGAACTAACCCGGACTGATGTTGTTTTCAGCAGAATTACCATGGTGTTGTTTTATGTACAGAAAACAAATATTCTCGGAATGACCTGAAACTCCACAGAACATCTTAGAAAAACAATAAAAAATCCTCGCCAAAGATGAAGACAAGGGGGCCCACACCCTTCTCATGAGGGTGGGGGGCGCGCCCCCCCCTAGGGCGCGCCCCCTACCTCGTGGGCCCCCTGGAAACCCTCCGACGCCAACTCCAACTCTATATATTCGCATTCGGAGAGAAAAAAATAAGAGAGAAGAAATCATCGTGTTTTACGCTACAGAGCCGCCGCCAAGCCCTAAAACCTCTCGGGAGGGCTGATCTGGAGTCCGTTCGGGGCTCCGGAGAGGGGGATTCGTCGCCATCATCATCATCAACCATCCTCCATCACCAATTTCATGATGCTCACCGCCGTGCGTGAGTAATTCCATCGTAGGCTTGTTGGACGGTGATGGGTTGGATGAGATTTATCATGTAATCGAGTTAGTTTTGTTAGGGTTTGATCCCTAGTATCCATTATGTTATGAGATTGATGTTGCTATGACTTTGCTATGCTTAATGCTTGTCACTAGGGCCCGAGTGCCATGATTTCAGATCTGAACCTATTTTGTTTTCATGAATATATGTGAGTTCTTGATCCTATCTTGCAAGTCTATAGTCATCTACTATGTGTTATGATCCGGCAACCCCGAAGTGACAATAATCGGGACCACTCCCGGTGATGACCGTGGTTTGAGGAGTTCATGTATTCACTATGTGCTAATGCTTTGTTCCGGTTCTCTATTAAAAGGAGGCCTTAATATCCCTATGTTTCCAATAGGACCCTGCTGCCACGGGAGGGTAGGACAAAAGATGTCATGCAAGTTCTTTTCCATAAGCACGTATGACTATATACGGAATACATGCCTACATTACATTGATGAATTGGAGCTAGTTCTGTGTCACCCTATGTTATGACTGTTACATGATGAACCGCATCCGGCATAATTATCCATCACTGATCCAGTGCCTACGAGTTTTCCATATACTGGTTTATGCTTATTAACTTTCCCGCTACTACTGTTACAATCACTACAAAATACCAAAAACATTACTTTTGCTGTCTTTACTTTTGTTGCCGCTACCACCACTATCATATTACTTTGCTACTAAACACTTTGCTGCAGATACTAAGTTTCCAGGTGTGGTTGAATTGACAACTCAGCTACTAATACTTGAGAATATTCTTTGGCTCCCCTTGTGTCGAATCAATAAATTTGGGTTGAATACTTTACCCTCAAAAGCTGTTGCGATCCCCTATACTTGTGGGTTATCAAGACTAATTTCTGGCGCCGTTGCCGGGGAGCATAGCTCTATTCTTTGAGTCACTTGGGATTTATATCTGCTTATCATTATGAAGAACTTGAGAGATCCAAAAACCAAGATCCATCCCTCAACTACGAGGGGGGGTAAGGAACTTCCATCTAGCTCTGCACTTGATTCACCTTCTGTTATGAGTAAGTTTGCGAAACCTACACCTACTTCTGCTATTCGTTCTGATATGTCGCATTTTATTAATGATGCCACTTCTGCTATGCATGATACTTATGATGAAACTGCTCCTATGTGTGATACTACTGTGCCCCTTGGTGAATTTCTTGATGAACAAATTTCTAGGGCTAGATAAAAAGAAATTATTGAATCTGAATACGATGATGATAGTGATGATGAAAATATGCCTATTATTCCTGAGGGCTATCTTTTTGATATGGAATCTTATGCCGCTATTTTAGCTTGCAAAGATAGATATGAGCTTAAGAGGTTATTAATTAAATGGAACAAAGAATCACTTAGAGATAAAATGAGACCCGACCCTGCTTTTGCTACTTCACCTATATGTGTTCCTGATAAGGATTATGAATTCTGTATTGATCCTGATATAGTTACTTTGATTGAATCTGATCCGTCTTATGGCTATGAATCTGAAACTGTCGTGGCACATCTTAGTAAGTTAAATGATATAGCTGCCCTATTTACTAATGATGAGAGATCGCGTTACTTTTATATACTCAAAATATTTCCATTCTCATTAAAGGGTGATGCTAAGATATGGTTTAATTCTCTTGATCCTGGTTGTGTGCGTAGTCCCCAGGATATGATTTATTACTTCTCTACTAAATATTTCCCTGCTCATAAGAAACAAGTTGCTTTGAGGGAAATATACAACTTTGTGCAAATTAAAGAAGAGAGTCTCCCACAAGCTTGGGGGAGGCTTCTCAAGTTACTTAGTGCTTTGCCTGATCATCCTCTTAAGAAACCTTAAATACTTGATATCTTTTATAATGGACTAACCGATGCTTCCAGAGATTACCTGGATGTTGTGCCGGTTCTCTTTTCAGGGAAAGAACACCGGATGAAGCTGAAATTCTATTGAATAATATGTTGAAAAATGAAAATAATTGGGCACCTTCTGAGCCAGCTCCTGAGCCAGCTCCTGCTCCAATTACTGAGCCTATTCCTAAACCAACTCCGAAGAAGAGAGGTGTTCTATTTCTCAGTCCCGAAGATATGCAAGAGGCAAAGAAATCTATGAAAGAGAAAGGTATTAAAGCTGAAGACGTTAAGAATTTACCTCCTATTGAAGAAATACATGGTCTTAATATACCGCCTGTTGAAGAAACATATGATCTCAATTCTTTATTTATTGAAGAACCTCCTGACCATGATATCCCGACACAGGTAGTAAAGGTAAATTTTCTCTGTAGATATGATAAAGCTGAAGTTCCTCCTACTAAAATTGCTAGTCAGTACTTGGATGAGTTTGATAACTTTATGATTAAGCAAGACGACTTCAATGCTTATTTTGGTAGACAATTAAAAGAAAATGCTTATATGATTAGATGCTTGGGTGATTATATGGCTGATATTAAAGGTGAACTTAAACTTGTTAGCAAACATGCTTCTATGGTTACCACTCAAGTAGAACAAGTACTTAAGGCTCAAAAAGAAGTGCTTGATGAAATTAATAGAAAGAAAAATGATTATGCTGTTAGAGTGGCTACTAGAACTGGTAGAATGACTCAGGAACCTTTGTATCCTGAAGGCCACCCTAAGAGAATCGAGCA
Source organism: Triticum urartu (assembly GCF_056163025.1). Classification (NCBI taxonomy): domain Eukaryota; kingdom Viridiplantae; phylum Streptophyta; class Magnoliopsida; order Poales; family Poaceae; genus Triticum; species Triticum urartu. The sequence continues at coordinate 206,088,317 of NC_141877.1, read as the reverse complement.
AGATTCTCAGAGAAATAATATTGATGTTCCTAGTTCTTCTAAAAAGAAGAAAAAGAAAAATGATAGAACTGTGCAAACTTCTAGTGAACCTATTGCTGAACCACCTGATAATCCAAATGATATCTCTATGTCTGATGCTGAAACACAATCTGGTAATGAACATGAACCTAATGAAAATATTAATGATGATGTTCATGATGATGCTCAACCTAGTAATGATAATGATGTAGAAATTGAACATGCTATTGATCTTGATAACCCACAATCAAAGAATCAACGTTATGATAAAAGAGACTTTGTTGCTAGGAAACATGGTAAAGAAAGGGAACCTTGGGTTCAGAAACCCATGCCTTTTCCTCCTAAACCATCCAAGAAAAAGGATGATGAGGATTTTGAGCGCTTTGCTGAAATGATTAGGCCTATCTTTTTGCGTATGCGATTAACTGATGTGCTCAAAACAAATCCTTATGCTAAATATATGAAAGATATCATTACTAATAAAAGAAAGATACCGAAAGCTGAGATTTCCACCATGCTTGCTAATTATAATTTTAAGGGTGGAATACCAAAGAAACTTGGAGATCCCGGAGTACCTACTATACCTTGCTCCATTAAAAGAAATTATATTAAAACTGCTTTATGTGATCTTGGAGCCAGTGTTAGTGTTATGCCTCTCTCTTTATATCGTAGACTTGACTTGAATAAGCTGACACCTACCTAAATATCTTTGCAAATGGCTGATAAATCAACTTCTATACCTGTCGGTATTTGTGAGGATGTTCCTGTTGTGGTTGCAAATGTTACTATTTTAACGGACTTTGTTATTCTTGATATTCCCGAGTACGATGGTATGTCTATTATTCTTGGAAGACCTTTTCTTAATACTATAGGGGCTGTTATTGATTGCAACAAAGGCAATGTCACTTTTCATGTTAATGGTAATGAGCATACGGTACACTTTTCGAGGAAACAACCTCAAGTTCATAGTATCAACTCCACTGGAAAATTTCCATCGATTATAATTGGAGGTTTTGAATTTCCCCCTCCTACTGTCAAAAAGAAATATGATATACTTATTATAGGGGATGTGCATATCCCCGTTGAGGTAACATAGTGTTATTCGAAATTTCTACGGTTCCATGATTATCGGAAGGAGTTTGTTAACAAGACTTGATCAACCTTGTTAGTGGATTCTTTTTGATGAGCATGAGATGGATGAAACTAGAAGCACCAACTTCTGTACCCTCTCTATACTTTCTGTTATTTAGTAGAAATAAAGTAAAAATAGTATTTTTTTTGTTTTTTCCTGACTTATCCGTGCAATATAAAAATATATAGTAAATAAAAGTCCTCAGAATGACATGCCAATTTAATATGATTTTTTCGGGAATATTTGAGGATTTATTGTGCAAAAATTACCGCGGGAGGAGCTGCCACCTGGCCACGAGGGTGGTGGGCGCGCCCCCTGCCTCGTGGGCCCATGGTGACCCTCCTCCACTTATCCCAGCACCCATCTTCTTCCTCTATCTCACACAAACCCGAAAAACCAACTCAAGCATGAGTTCCAGCCACTTTTGCTGTGATTTTCGATCTCCTTGCTCAAAGCACCTCTCGCAAAATTGCTTGGGGAGATTGTTCCTTGGTATGTGACTCCTCCATTGGTCCAATTAGTTTTTGTTCTAGTGCTTTGTTCTTTGCAAATTTGTGCTGCATAGGTGACCATGTTCTTGAGCTTGCATGTCAAATTTATATGGTTCCAAGTAGTTTTGATGCATGATATAGGCTCTAGGCACTTGTAGGAGTAGTTGCTATCAGTTTTATTGAGTTTGGTTTACTTTTATTTTGAAGTTGCTAAAAATTTCAGAATTTTTCAGAGAAAAAAAATATGCTTAGGAAGATGTTCCAAGGTGGTTCCTCTAAGAAGCAAGGACCCAGGATTGCTATGCGCGATGCTGACGAGGATCCACCAAGAGACGCTCCAGTATGGCCTTGCGAATGGCCGTCGGAAAATTTTATGGACCGTGTGGGAATTAAAGAAGAATTCAAAGCATATTTGCGCAATGCCAGTCTTGAGGATTTTGAGGTTAACAAATGCCCCCAGTATCATGATCTCACAAGTTCATTTGTGAGGAGGTTTGAGTATTCATCTTCGCGTAATTCTCCTTCAGTCATGTTTAATCTTTATGACAACTTATACCATGGACTTAGAGGATTTCACTTCTATTTGCAAACTTCCATCATGGGGTAGTGTTAGGGATCCCCCTAAATCTGAATTTAGAAACTTTCTTGCTAGTATAACTATGGGGGAATCTAGAGATATAACGCAGGCTACCATAGGGAGCATTCACTTTCCTTCTATACATTATTTTGCTCTGTTCATCGGTAGATGCATAAATGCTAATGATGAAGCATGTCACATGTGTGTCCCTGATCTTAGTATTCTTAGGAGTGTTGTGTTAGGAGACCAATCTTATCATATGGGAGCCATTGTAGCTCATAGGTTGCATCATAATAGACATAATGGAGATTTCTTTGGAGGAATTTATGCAACCAGCTTAGCTCATTTTCTTGAAATAGACATTCATGAGGGTGATACGGAGTTGCCTCCTGCATATTTAGATTATAACTCTATGGCTTCACACCAGTTTGTCGAGAGGCCTGAATCACCTCTCTTATATCGTTTAATTTTTGATAAATGACGTGTTTTCCGTATTACTCTCCCTGCTCCTGCCTTATTTGATTCACAGACAAAAAGAAGATATGTTATTACCAGAGAGGAGGCAGAAGAGTACGAGAGGAGAGCGGAGGCAGCTCGACTCCACGCTGCAGCTCAGCAGGCGATAAGCGCTGCACATCAGTATGATCCCAACTATTCTTCCTCATCACAGTACGACCCCAACAACTATTATTATGGATATCCACCAGGCCAGCCGTGGCCATAAACCAACTTAGGCCAAAATCCTAAGCTTGGGGGAGTACGTATTTCCCATCGACATTACATTTATGTTCACACACACTCATTGCTAGATGTCGGTGCTCATACTTTTTCACTGTAATATCCATGCTAGTTTATTTTCCTTTTCCTGCTTTCTTCTTGTGTGTTTGTTAAACCTTAAGAAAAACTAAAAAAATTAGTAGTAGTTTATTTTTCTGCTGTAGTAGTAATAACTAAAAAGAAAACCCAAAAATATTTCCTGTTCTTCTTTTGCTTGTTGGGAGCTTTCCCGTGTAAATAGTTTTATTTCTTTTCTTTTCTTTGGGGGTCAGTAGGAGAAGACCATAATTAAATTGTTGAAGTGGCTCTTATATGCATTATTGTTGAATTAACCAAAGAGCCCATATTGCCTTGTCTTCTCATGTTTTATTGAATGCTCGCAGATTCCAGCTTAGTGCAATGCACGTACACTCTTATTATTATTCACACCATTCAGTCGTGCAAGTGAAAGGCAATTATGATGATATATGATGGACTGATCGAGATGAGAAAAGCTGGTATGAACTCGACCTCTTTTGTTTTTGTAAATATGATGAGTCCCTCGTTCTTGATTCAGCTTATTATGAATAAACATGTTTGCAATGACAATTAGAGATCGTAGTTGCTTGTGCCATGCTTGATTAGCTATGAGTTATAATGATTTACCTGGTGTGCCAACATGCTATTGAGATGGTTATGATGTGGTATGATGGGGTGGTATCCTCCTTTGAATGATTTAAGTGACTTGACTTGGCACATGTTCACGCATGTAGTTGAAACAAATCAACATAGCCTTCACGATATTTATGTTCATGGTGGATTATATCCTACTCATGCTTGCATTCAATGTTTATTAATTTTAATGCATGTACATGGCTGTTGTCGTTCTCTAGTTGGTCGCTTCCCAGTCTTTTGCTGGCCTTCACTTGTACTAAGCGGGAATACTGCTTGTGCATCCAATCCCTTAAACCCCAAAGTTATTCTAGATGAGTCCACTATACCTTCCTATATGTGGTATCTACCAGCCGTTCCAAGTAAATTTGTATGTGCCAAACTCTAAACCTTCAAATAAACATTCTGTTTTGTATGCTCGAATAGCTCATGTATCAACCAAGGTTGTCCTTATCTTCCGTGTTAGGCGGGTTATTCTCAAGAGGAGTGGACTCCGCTCCTCACTCATGAGAAAATGGCTGGTCACGGGGATGCCCAGTCCCATGCTTTATGCAAACTAAATCAAAATTAATTGCAAACAAAACTCCCCATGGGACCTGGTGTATGTTGGAGGCACTCGTTGTTTCGAGCAAGCCATGAATTGATGTTTGTTGGTGGAGGGGGAGTATAAACTTTACCATTCTGTTTGGGAACCACCTATAATGTGTTTAGCATGGAAGATATCGCCATCTCTTAGTTGTTACGTTGACAAGGAAAGTATACCGCTCAAAATACAATTTATCTCTATTGCAAAATCGAGCTCTGGCACCTCTACAAATCCCTGCTTCCCTCTGCGATGGGCCTATCCATTTACTTTTATGTTGATTCATCACCCTCTTATTAAAAAGCACTAGCTGGAGAGCACAGCTGTCATTTGCATTCATCACTATTAATCTATGTTGGGTGTGACTATGATTGGATCTCTCTTACCATGAATTACAATGTCTAGTCAGTCCTTGATCTTTAAAGGTGCTCTGCATTTATGTTTTGCAGTCTCAGAAAGGGCTAGCGAGATACCATCTTCTTATATCATATTATGATTGTTTTGAGAAAGTGTTTTCATCCAAGATTTATTATTATGAATTGCTAGTTGATTATGCTATTGATATGAGTAATTATGAGACCTGAGAATTATTGCAAATGTGGTTAGTTATGATCTATGCTGAAAACTTGAATGCTGGCTTGACATAGTTACAACAACAAGAGCAAATAGAGTTTGTAAAAGTTTTTCTTTCTTTCAGTTTGTCAACTGAATTGCTTGAGGACAAGCAAGGGTTTAAGCTTGGGGGAGTTGATACATCTCCATCGTATCTACTTTTCCAAACACTTTTGCCCTTGTTTTGGACTCTAACTTGTATGATTTGAATGGAACTAACCCGGACTGACGCTGTTTTCAGCAGAATTACCATGGTGTTGTTTTATGTGCAGAAAACAAATATTCTCGGAATGACCTAAAACTCCACGGAACATCTTAGAAAAAACAATAAAAAATCGTCGCCAAAGATGAAGACCAGGGGGCCCACACCCTTCTCACGAGGGTGGGGGGCGCTCCCCCCCTAGGGCGCGCCCCCTACCTCGTGGGCCCCTGGAAACCCTCCGACGCCAACTCCAACTCTAGATATTCGCTTTCGGAGAGAAAAAATAAGAGAGAAGAAATCATCGCGTTTTACGATACGGTGCCGCCGCCAAGCCCTAAAACCTCTCGGGAGGGCTGATCTGGAGTCCGTTCGGGGCTCCGGAGAGGGGGATTCGTTGTCGTCGTCATCGTCAAACATCCTCCATCACCAATTTCATGATGCTCACCGCCGTGCATGAGTAATTCCATCGTAGGCTTGCTGGACGGTCATGGGTTGGATGAGATTTATCATGTAATCGAGTTAGTTTTGTTAGGGTTTGATCCCTAGTATCCATTATGTTCTGAGATTGATGTTGCTATGACTTTGCTATGCTTAGTGCTTGTCACTAGGGCCCGAGTGCCATGATTTCAGATCTGAACCTATTATGTTTTCATGAATATATGTGAGTTCTTGATCCTATCTTGCAAGTCTATAGTCACCTACTGTGTGTTATGATCCAGCTACCCCGAAGTGACAATAATCGGGACCACTCCCGGTGATGACCGTGGTTTGAGGAGTTCATGTATTCACTATGTGCTAATGCTTTGTTTCGGTTCTCTATTAAATGGAGGCCTTAATATCCCTAAGTTTCCAATAGGACCCCGCTGCCACGGGAGGGTAGGACAAAAGATGTCATGCAAGTTCTTTTCCATAAGCACGTATGACTATATACGGAATACATGCCTACATTACATTGATGAATTGGAGCTAGTTCTGTGTCACCCTATGTTATGACTGTTACATGATGAACCGCATCCGGCATAATTATCCATCACTCATCCGGTGCCTACGACTTTTCCATATACTGGTTTACGCTTATTTACTTTCCCGCTGCTACTATTACAATCACTACAAAATACCAAAAACATTACTTTTGCTGTCTTTAGTTTTGTTGCTGCTACCACCACTATCATATTACTTTGCTACTAAACACTTTGCTACAGATACTAAGTTTCCAGGTGTGATTGAATTGACAACTCAGCTGCTAATACTTGAGAATATTCTTTGGCTCCCCTTGTGTCGAATCAATAAATTTGGGTTGAATACTTTACCCTCGAAAGCTGTTGCGATCCCCTATACTTGTGGGTTATCAACTTGTATTGGTAAGATTGAACTGGTGAGTACATACTTGGTAAGTCCTGAGAGGTAGTTGCCGGGGCACTTCATCTTGGCCAGAGCCCGCCCAAAGTCAGTGACGGCGGAGGCGAGTTGTTCCTCTGGGTCGAAGCATGGATCAGTGCCACTGACATGTGTACCTACAGGCAACCAGTAAATGGTAGAAGTTAAACTACAATTGCACAAGTGATGTGAAATACTGTAAGACATGGGATGCAGCTCACCTTGACAGCAAACAAAAGCATCGGCCGTTATGACCCTGTGTAAGTACATGGACAGGCATGTTAAGTACAACAGGGTTAGCATCCACTAAAAATAGCAAATGGGCAACATCTCTAGTGATATCCTGAGTCATGTATTATAAGTTTGTTGCTGGTATTGGTGAAATTGAGCTGGACACGGTAATATTTGAACATCACACAGTGTGCAGTACTGAAATAAACAAGGCACAAACATGCTTAATACATCAACCGTACAATTAATAGCCATTGCAAGTGGTATTGGTAAGATTTAGCTGGTCAGATCTTACCTGTTAAGTCCTGGGGGTAGTAGCTGGGGGACTTCATCTGGGCCAAAGCCTGCACCATGTCGGCAGCGGTGGCGGAGGCAAGGTGTTTTTCTGGGTCAACACGCACAGCGGCCATCGCACCATGGACCGCCATCAGCTCCTGGCAGTGGGGATTTGGAGGCATGAGGATATTTTGCAGGCGCCATTTAAGCAATCAGGCCGGGGCCGTGATAGAGATCGGTGGGTTACCTGACTGGATCTGAGCAGAACGTAGATGTGGTTGAAGTTGTGCTTGCGGCGGCGGCTGTTTGAGATGCCGGTAGGGGGAGGCGCGAGGGGGATACTGAGGGTGGGGATGTGGTTGGAGGAATAAATTCTAAAATCACGCGCCTAATGAAAATTTTGCTGCGAAACTTAAAACTTGGGCAGGGGAAACACACAACGTAAACGAAGTGTGTAAAATACTCATGTGCGAGAATAAAGAAAGTTGGCAGATCCCATCTCCAAAAAAAGTACACGTGTACTTGATTTTTTTTGGTCAATGGTACGCCTAGTTTATTAGGAAACATCGCACAGGTAACTGACTTATGGGTCATTAACACAAAAAAACTCAGACGGGTACGGCATACAAACCGTGTGTTTTGTGATCTTCTAGTGATTAACGCAAAAGAACGCACACGGGCACACATGCTAATCAACGCTCAAAGCCCTCAAAGGATGCTCTTACCGACATTCTACGTTAATACTAAAAACTTAAACTACTACTTGTAATTTGTCTAATACTACAAACTTAAACTACTTCTCACATGCTGCCATCGGGGCATGTTGGCCAAACGCCGGTGTTCTCCTTCCCGTCCTTGTAGGCGGTAGCCCACCGTGCTTCGATCTCCGCCAAGATCTCCTCACCACGGTGTGCGGCCTCTTTTTTCTTGCGGCGGCGGGACTCTCTTTTCTTGACTACTTTCTGCCTTTTTTGCTCCTTCTGTGCGGCTTTGGCCGCCTCTAGAATCACCACCCATTAGGCCATGGCAGCCTCAAAGTTCGCCCATGTAACTGTCTGGCCGCCGCCGGCGATGAACTCGGCGCGGCGAGATGCCATCGCTTCCTTACCATGTGTGCGGTCACGGGCGGCGAGGAACGCGGCGCGGCGGGATGCCATCGCTTCCTTACTAGTTATTGTGCGTCGCGGTTCCATGGGCGACGCCTGGAGAGAGCTCTGGGATTTAGTAAACGTTTGTGGTTCCATGGGCGGTTTTCTAGGCCGTTCTTGTGCACCCTTTCATGCACTAATTGTTTGAACCTGAATTATGTGCATTATTGCCTAGGAAATGCATATAATCCCCTAAATATGGCAAATGAACCCAGAAAAGTGCCAAATTTGAACACAGTGATTTGCAGGTTGTGTGTTCATCGTAGAAAAAAACTCATGGACAAAGGACAAAGGAAATTTGGACCCCCTTCTATCTTGGTGATTTCCCCCTCGAAACTATGAAACTTCCTTGTTGATGGTTCGATTTATGAAAGGCGTGCATCACGACATAAGGGAAACATTCTCCAATTTTTACCAGGGCATGGTGAGGCCATACCATGGCACCACGCTAGGTGTCATGTTTTCCAACCATGTGTTTCATTTTTTGTATAGTTGTTAACCTAGTAAATGACGCGTTTATGGTTGACTATTGCCACACATTTCCTTGAAATATCTGCACATTCCTTGTAAAAGGCATGAGAATGTACTAAATAACACGAGCATGGTTTTCCAGACCGTTCTTGTGCACCTTTTCATGCACCAATTGTTCGAATTTGAATTACGTCCATTAATGCCTAGAAAGTGCACATAATCCCCTAAATATGGTAAATGAGCCCGGAAAATGACGCGTTTATGGTTGACTATTGCCACACATTTCCTTGAAATATCTGCCCATTCCTTGTAAAAGGCTAGAAAATGTACTAAATAGCACGAGCATGGTTTTACAGACCGTTCTTGTGCACATTTTCATGCACCGGTTATTCGAATTAGAATTATGTGCATAATTAATTCCTAGAAAATGCACATTATCCCCTAAATATGGTAAATGAGTTCGGAAAAATGTCAAATTTGAACATGTTACATTTGAGGCGGTATGTTGATTGTTGGAAAAAAATGAATGACAAACTAGGACGGAAATTTGGATTCCCCTTCAATCTTGGTGATTTCCCTCTCGAAAGCATTGAACTTCCTCGGTGATGGTTCGATTTATGAAGGGTGTGCATGACGACATAAATCAAACCTTCTCAGCTTTTAACTAGGGCACGGTGAGGCCATACCATGGCACCATGCCAGGCGTCATGTTTTCCAAGCACATATTTCATTGCTCTATAGTTGATAACCAAGTAAATGATGCGTTTGTGGTTGACTACCACGCATTCCATTGAAATATCTGCCCATTCATTGTAAAAGGCTTGAGAAATTACTAAATACCATGTGTATGGTTTTCCCAGACCGTTCTTGTGCACCCTTTCATGCACCGATTGTTTGAATTTGAATTATGTGCATTAATGCCTACAAAATGCACATAATCCCCTAAATATTGTAAATGAACCCGGAAAAGTGTCAAATTTGAACACGGTGATTAGCAGGGTTTATGTTCATCGCAGAAAAAAACTCATGATTGAAGGACGAAGGAAATTTGGATTCCCATTCAATCTCGGTGATTTACTATCGCACATGATTCATCTCTGTCACCTCTACGAACTATGTGTGTTCACTCACACATGCAAAAGGAAAAAGATAACCCTCGCCCACTTCGTCCCCACTCACTCACCGCGGACACCTCCGCAACTCTGCACCCTAAGCTCGACGGCTTTAGGCGGTGGGCGTACGTCACGCTCCAAACGGCACCGGATTTTGCCCCTACCGCTTTCCGCCACCTATCTGCACCGACATTCTAGACTCTGGTCGACTGGGGTTTTCTGCCGGATTGGGCCGGGGATTTTTCTCATGGAGAAGGTAATCAACTTAATTAGCAAAATATTCACTCATCTCCTATCGTAGTTGTTGGTGGAAACGACACCTATGGAATCACTGGGATCCCTTCTACGGTTGGCGGGCGCAGGGTTGTTCAAAGAGCGGGTCTAGTAGCCAGCACAAAGGTGGTTTACCCAGGTTCAGGCTGCAAGGATGCGTAATACCCTAGTCCCGCTTTGTTGTATATTTGAGTGTTCTTGAGCTTTCGAACTAGCTACGGTGCGCGTGTACTCCAAAAGATCTGAATCCTTCTCCACTATGCCTCGGGCCTTCTTTTATAGTCAAAAGGGGTCACCACAGTGGCACACAGGAGGTGGAAAGGTATACAGTGTACAAGCTTATCGCCTGTAATTACGGGACAAGGCGTATTAAATGCGCTCCTTAGGTGTCACGTTGCTTTATTGGGGACGGCAACGAGGCCCGTCCCGTCCGTCGCCGTTCCGCCTCGCTCCCACATGCGTCCAGGCCAACGAGGCATGCAGCGCCACGTAAGATGGCAAGCTGTTGAGATGGCGTGGTGGTAGGGTCTTCACGAAGATCTGCATGCCACCACCCAGGTGCTTGACTAGCTGGATTAGCATCCACGTACTGCCACGTGTGTACTAGCCTTAGTTGGTGGTTTGCCCGCTGAGCTGGCGCGGTGACGGGACGGCAAGGTCTTGTCGTGGTCCCGCGTATATTCCCGGCAAGGGTCTTGCCAGGGTCTTGTGATCGCCCTCAGCAAGAGTCTTGCCGGGGCCATGCGAGTGTTTTCCGCAAGGAGCCTTGTTGGGGCCTCGGGGGCATCCTCGGCAAGGGGGCTTGCGATTGTCTTGTCTTCTGGTCATCGTCTAGTCTTGTGGGTTCTTTGTCTTCACAAAGATCCGCATGCCAACTATGCAGGTGCTCCCCGAGCCTTGGTACCAATGCTATCGATGGTGTCGGTACTCTTAGGATCAAGAGTGGCCGCGATGTTGGTGCTGGGTGAGCTGCTCCGGCAAGGCTCTTGCCGGGGCTGTGTAGGCTGCCCCGGCAAGGATCTTGCCCGGGGAAAACCCGTTTTGCTGCTTCGTCTTCTGCACCCCTAGCTAGAGCGCTGCTCTGGTATTCTTGTGCTTCTGCTTCCTCCCTTTGCCCCGCTAAGCGTGGCCGCAAGTGCGGCTCTGACTGCCCGCGTACAAGTAGAGGGGTAAAAAGGAGAGCCCCTACTTTTGTACACTGACAGGAGCCCCCGGGCCTGGGACACACATATGCGCAATGCGTTGTTGGGCCAGGGCCAGAACTGTGCGCGAGCATGCGGGGCGGAGTTTTACTGCGGTAATTCACTCATCCGTCGTGCTTCCCCACAACCCGTGTTGAATGCGTGACGTTGGGGTCATGCATGGAATGACCGCAGCATGCTTGCGTCATCCGTGGTGAACAGTCAAGAGGCGGCTTGTGTGTTCTCTCCAAACGGCAAAGCCGCTGCTCATTTACTCTCTCCGCCTTGGAACCGTCGTTCCACGTTTCCCACTACGCCTGCTCCTTTCGCCATGTACTCCGCATGCAGGGCGCGGGGTAGGTGACAGACGCATGGAATATGGGAAGGCGTGCGGGGGTCGATACTCACGTGCCTTCGATTGGGCGGGGAGGATGGTCGATGGCCTCGCTTGCTGCCACTTTAATGAGCCGGATTCGAGCAGGCTCTTCAGGGGCGTAGAGCTAGTCTTTCGGCCTTCCCTTCCCAAATATAAAAAGGGAACTCAGGGACAGGAGGAAGAGCATCTCCCTGCGTCTCCCCTTCGTCTTCATCCCCACCCACGGTCATGGCGAGGGGGCGTGGCCGCGACCGTTCTTCTATGGAGGCAACCAGGTGCTCTTCTCGCTAGAGGGCTGCGGTGGTCAAGGAAGAGCCAAATGCCCAGGGTGACGGCCATGCTCGAGGCGAGGGCACTGGACAGGGCCGCAGTCAGCGAGCCGGTCGAGGCAGAGCTTGCCGTGGAAGGGGGGTGTCTACGTCGTCTCCGTCTCCGTCGCCATCTCCTCCGCCAAATGCTCCTACTTCGCCGAGTGGCCATGTCGGGGACTCAGCGCTCGAGTTTATCCTGCAGCTGTGTGGGCTGCTGTGCCACCGCCTTCGTCTTCCCCGGGCATTTGCGAGGGCGCTGGAGATCGACCAACCACCGCGGCTGAGGCTTCGCACGAAGGGGTGTTTCCATGGCGACATGTGAGTGAACACAGGATTCCCCGCCCCTCAAGTGATGCTCCTTCGCCGGGGCTAGAAAACCTTTGCACGTGCCCATTGCTTAATGGATGGGCACGTCCTCTTCTTCAAGCTAGCGGAGAGCGATTTGCTCTCCGTCAAGGTCTTCGGGCGCTCAGGACACAGGCTAGGGTGCTGTGCAGAGAGCTCGACTGATGGCGAAAGCTCCTCTTCGGGCAAGAGTCACGAGGAGGACAGCGATAGCGACGACGAGGGCAATGGGCTGGAGGATGACGGGTCCAACTAGGCGTCGGGCTCACCGTTCCTGGTCGACGCCGGCAGCACCATCATCTGCATCGCCAGCTCCTTGAACTTCTCGGGGTCGTCGCCTTTGGCGGCTGGCGTTGGAGGGACGGGGAAGACATAGAAGGTGGGTGGCGGGCCGTCAAGTCAGAGTACGATGTCCTTGATGCCTTTGTCGCGTATTGTCGGGCCGCTGCCTCGTCTTTCGGCTATTCCTCCGGCACCGTCATCATCGGCCTCCTTCCGGACGATCGCCAACATGTTCTCTTGGCGTCTTCTGCTGCTCGTAGCTCGCATAGGCATTCCTTTTGCCCTTCTGCCATCTTGTTTCATTTCCTGCAAAGAGGGACAAGAAAGGGATTATAGGCATCTTATCTCTTTTTAGTTTTTAAGCCTACGGGCCTTTGTAATATTTAAATCTCGCAACCCCCTTGCTCATGTATGCATTCTATAGGAATTGTACTTGTTAGCAAAGTATTAATGAGGAGAAGGGTGTTTGCCGGGTTTTGTTTGCGCGTGGGCGAGGGCCACACCAAGGAACGAGTCCTCATTATCTTAAGATAAACACTGTACCCCGGCAACAGGCCTTGTCATCTTTCTGCTCTATAGCTCGGCTACACTCACGCCCTTGGCGGAGGTAGGGGCCGAGTAGGATTAGGCCCTTCGCTCGTCCCCTTCCCATCGCACTACAACCAAGTTCTGGCCCAAAGTAAGGTTTCCGGACACGGGACAGAGGGAGCAAGATGGTATGAGAGCAAGCGAAGTCTCGTACGTTCAAGTTTCATATGGAGGCACAGAGGGGGTGGGAACTTATCTGATGTCGCAACCCTCGGCAACCTTGGCTTGCCATGATCTGATCCTTAGACCTGCAGCCCCCGGCAACCTTGGCTTCTTGGGGTCGGGGCATCGTCCTGTTCTCTTTCTCCCAAAATAGCTCAGCAGAAATGTCCATGCACCTTGCGAACCAAAAAGTATGGGAAGGAACAGAGAGATGCATACTCGACCTCTATGCTATGGGTTAGTCGCCGCCAAGCACTATCGACCCTAACACAGAGAGAGACTCAACCTAGCATGCATGCTAAAACTTAGGGCGCCGGCGCTTTATTTATTTATGCTCAGGATCTGCGCCTGGCTTTGTCCAAAGGGTTACATGCCTTGCCGGCAAGGCTTGCACAAAAGGTGGCTTGCCAGGTAGCCCGGCAACCGCGCCTTATGGGTAAAACTTACGAAGATGTTCGATGTTCCAGGAGTGGCTCACTGGAATACCATCTTCGGTCTCCAGGCGGACTGCGCCGGGCTTGGTGACTCGTATTACCCGATAAGGGCCTTCCCACTTGGGCTTCAACTTGTTGGAATTCTTGGCCGACTGAACGTGTCGAAGAACAAGGTCGCCTTCCTCAAAGCTCCGGGAACGAACCTTGTGGCTATGGTAGCGGCGCAAGGCTTGCTGGTAGCGTGCTACTCACACAGCCGCCCGCAGACGATCATCCTCAAGGAGCGTTGCGTCATCTTGCCGCAACTGCTCTTGCTCAAGCTCATCATAAGCGAGCACTCGAGGTGACCCATGTGTGAGTTCCATGGGGAGAACTGCTTCTGCCCCGTAAACGAGGGAGAAAGGGGTCTGGTCGGTGGCTCGATTTGGTGTCGTTCTGATTGACCAAAGAACCGATGGTAATTCATCAATCCAGCACCGTCCGCACTTGTGTAGCCTGTCAAAAGTTCTTGTCCAGAGGCCTCACAATACTTCAACATTCGCCCTCTCAGCCTGGCCGTTGCTTCATGGGTGTGCAACAGAAGCAAAACAGACCCTACTGCCGAGGTCCTGGGTGTACTGCATGAAGGTGCGGCTCGTGAACTGCGTGTCGTTGTCGGTGATGACTCTATTTGGCACACCAAAACGGTAGGCTAGTCCCTTCAAGAATTTTACAGCCGACTGTGCTGTCACCTTTCTCACTGCTTCCACCTCCGGCCACTTTGTGAACTTGTTAATTGCGACGTACAAGTACTCAAAGCCTCTGACAGCATGGGGAAAGGGGCCCAGTATGTCGAGCCCCTAGACCAAGAATGGCTAGGAAAGAGGGATTGTCTGGACAGCTTGAGCTGGTTGACAATGCTTCTTTGAATGGAACTGACACACTTCACACTTGGTTACTAAGGCCATTGCATCCTGGAGGGCAGCGGGCCAGAAGAAACCTTGTCGGAATGTCTTGCCGGCAAGGGCCCTTGACCCTATGTGGGAGCTACATATGCCTCCGTGGAGCGTCTTCATGGGCTCGCTCCCGCAGAATTTAGCGCTGATCATGGTGGGTCCGTGCATCGGACGATGCTATGGAAATGTTATCACAAGCGTCATCATGACGGACCGACACCCACGGTGGCTGGCGTGGGGGAGGAGAGTGCACCGTGGCCGCAGCACCTCCGGTCTTTCCACCACTGGCATGTGGTGGCTCAACGGAGCGCCGGCTGAGGGCCCCACTGGTCGCGGCTCATCTTTGTTGGCTCTCCACTCGTCGAGCTTTTCCGCGACAGGAGGAAAGTCGAGGAGCAACTGCGCGCGCGCCAAAGCTTCTGCTCGCGTGGGTGGCGGCGAAAGCTGTGTGGACCCTGACGCGCTCCGACTTCTAACCACGTTAGAAGGAGCTCTATCACAGCCTTGCGGTTGTGCGCCATTTTCGCCAGCGCCTCGGCGTGCATGCTGGCCTTCTACGTCCCGCGAATGAGGCACAAGACTCTTCCCACGGCGGCGCCCGGGGTCACCAGCGTGGTGACGCTGCTCGTCTCGCACAACCTGGGAAGAGCGCATCGTGGGCACCGGTGTAGGCGTCTTGGAAGTCATCGCGCCGCCTATGGGTGGCGCGACGCCGCCCTTGGAGGGCCCCGCGCCGCCAGCGGGGCCCCCGGCTCCGTCTTTGGATTTGGCGGCGTGTGGCCCGTCGTCTCGCGCACGAACGATGCCGCTCGCCAGACTTTGACTGCCAGAGCGATGTGGGTGTTTGCGGGCCGCGCCTCGGCTTCCGTCCGCGATCGCCCCACCACTCGCCCGCACTGGTATGGGTCGTACGGCTCCCGACTAAGCGATCGCCGTGATCATCTTCTTATTGGGAGCCATGGCGATGAAGAACTGCTAAATTAACTGCTAGATCGGATTTTCACGACTGCGTGCCCCTACCTGGCGCGCCAGAGATGTCGGTGGAAACGACACCTATGGAATCACTGGGATCCCTTCTACGGTTGGCGGGCACAGGGTTGTGCAAAGAGCGGGTCTAGTAGCCAACACAAAGGTCGTTTACCCAGGTTCGGGCCGCAAGGATGCGTAATACCCTAGCCCTGCTTTGCTGTATATTTGAGTGTTCTTGAGCTTTCAAACTAGCTGCGGTGCGCGCGTAGTCCAAAAAATCTGAATCCTTCTCCAGTACGCCTTGGGCCTCCTTTTATAGTCAAAAGGGGTCGCCACAGTGGCACACAAGATGTGGAAAGGTATACAGTGTACAAGCTTATCGCCTGTCATTACGGGACAAGGCGCATTAAATGCGCTCCTTAGGTGTCTCGTTGCTTTATTGGGGACGACAACGAGGCCTGTCCCGTCCGTCACCGTTCGGCCTCGCTCCGACATGCGTCCAGGCCAACGAGGCATGCAGCGCCACATAAGCTGGCAGGCTGCTGAGATGGCGTGGTGGTAGGTTCTTCACGAAGATCTGCATGCCACCACGCAGGTGCTTGACTAGCTGGATTAGCATCCACATACTGCCACGTGGGTACTAGCCTCAGTTGGTGCGTTGGCCGCTGAGCTAGGGCGGTGACGGGGCGGCAAGGTCTTGTCACGGTCACGTGTATATTCCTGGAAAGGGTCTTGCCGGGGTCTTGTGATCGCCCTCGGCAAGAGTCTTGCCGGGGCCATGCGAGTGTTTTCGGCAAGGAGCCTTGTCGAGGCCTCGGGGGCATCCTCGGCAAGGGGGCTTGCGATTGTCTTGTCTTCTGGTCATCGTCTAGTCTTGTGGGCTCTTTGTCTTCACAAAGATCCGCATGCCAACTATGCAGGTGCTCCCCGAGCCTTGGTTCCAATGCTGTCGCTGGTGTCGATACTCTTGGGATCAAGGGTGGTCGCGATGTTGGCGTTGGGTGAGTTGTTCCGGCAAGGCTCTTGCCATGGCTGCGTAGGCCGCCCTGGCATGGATCTTGCCCGGGGAAAAACCCGTTTTGCTGCTCCGTCTTCTGCGCCCCTGGCTAGAGCGCTGCTCTGGTATTCTTGTGCTTCTGCTTCCTCCCTTTGCCCCGCTAAGCGTGGCCGCAGGTGCGGCTCTGACTGCCCGTGCACAAGTAAAGGGGTAAAAATGAGAGCCCCTACTTTTGTACACCGACAGTAGTCTGTCCGTCGTTATTAATCAATTGGCGGAGATCGCCATGGAATCATTTTTGTTCTAGCTGATTCATGGGAGTTCATTCATGTGCCCACAGTGCGAGCACAAATCGGGCAACTGTGGTCGTGGCTAGTCCGAAACGAAGTTCTATCTCACCATTCCGGATGACTTCAGAGAGCGCTCGGTATGTTCAATATCTCAACCTACCATGGTCGGCATGGCCTAAATTTGTGAACATATACCATCTGTTGCTACATTATCTATATATTTGCATCAAATCTTTGTTACATTATATATTTTTAATTCTATATTTTTGTACTTTGCTTTCATCTATATATATTGATCTGTTCTATCAGTTACTCCCATATCTGCATCTTAATTTTCATTTCAAGCGGTATATCCCTTGCTTTGCAAGAACAGGAGTAGAAGGAAATCTTGGGCTTTACTTTGCTGATGACTCCCAGGATGTCATATTGACAACGCAGCATGGATTTACAATGATGGTTAGCGTAAAACTTGATAAAGATGGCCACTCCTATTTTAATGCAGACCATTGGAGAAAAATGTCTAAGTGTTATGAACTGAAAGCTGGCAATAAAATTATAGTGCGTGCACCACAACCTGGTCTAATTAATATGGATGTTTAATTCCCCAATGTCATCAGCAAATCAATGTCTGATCGAGGTAAGTGTTCTTTCAACTTTATCCATGATGTCATATTACTATTTAAGCAACCAATTGATCACTATTTAAGCAACAAATTGTGATATCATATTCTGACTCCGTTCCTAGGCATTAACAAATTATATTTACCAATTTATGCGCACTATATATTCTTCTGCCATGTTCTGAATAAATAATACCTTTCCACCTTTTAAGCAGGATGTGTTGGATGCATAGTGAACGATATGTATGTTACTAAGCGTACCAAATTTCACTAGAAGGACTTGAAGCATCTCACAAACTTTGTTCATAATCTGACAGAGATAGCACAGCGTATGAACGCTGGATTTTGGATGGGATTAATTAGACCTATGGTGCGCACATTGAACAAGACCTATTGTGTGCACAAAACGCTGGTCAAAAGTCTTATTTTAATGTTGATGCTCATAAACTATATATATATTCAACGATATGTTACAATTGTTTTTTATTCTACATGTCAACAGAAATTTCCCCTGTAGCAGTTCCTGGATCGATTTCCCGACGCGGTCGAATTACACTTGTGCCTGCTAATAACGCCAAAGTGATTGCAAGGTACTGCATTTCCCGCAGAAATGGAACCATTCAAATTAACAAGTTCTCGCTTCTCGTGCCAATGCATCCATATTGGAAAATTGGAGACACTGTTCTACTCATGCTCTACCAAGGCATAGGAGGGCTCTTCCTTTTCATTGACGAGATGTCGAGTCACCATGATCAAGTTGCTTCCAGTGGATAGTTGTGGTTGTTGGCCCTCAGCCTCTTAAAATGTGCTAGCTGTTACTATATATGTTAAGTATGTAGATATGGACCATATGGTTGTCAAAACCGTGTTACGAAGATCCTCCTTTTGTCGAATAGTGTAACCACTATATATATGTTACTCAAATGCTGTTACCCAAGTTCATAAATTTTCATGGAAAGTATTAGTATCGTACACAGTTCATTGAGCTTAAGCGTGTGCCCGATGTCTAGAAGGCATTAGCATATTAACTGTCCATATTGCAAATTCACACACATGTTAACATAAGGAAACGTATGTGCAACATACTAATCATCGCACACAGTACTCGCAGACGCATCGTGTGTGAATACTCCTAGCCGCCGCAAGCAACTAGTTTGCATTTTTCAAAGTTTTTTGTACACACAGAATCACACACGAAGTAACTGTATTGACCGTCTGTGTTGTAATTTCTCATCGCAAATAGTTCATTCGAGTCGGCTGTTTGCCACGTATCACACACATCTTGTTTGCACGACTCATTTGTGTTCTTTTGGCTCATCACAAATAGTTCATCCATGTGAACTGTATGCCGCATATCACACACATCTTGTTAAGTTGAACCATTTTCTGTTGTGTTCCCTAATCGAAAATAGTTCGTCTGAGTTAACCGTATCTCGTATATCGCACACACATTGATATGGCTACCAGTTTCTGTTGTTCTACCTCATCGCAAATAGTTCGAATGGATTAACTATGTGTCCTGCATCGCACACACATTGTTATGGCTGCCCGTTTCTGTTGTTCTGCCTCATCGCAAACAGTTTGAATGTATTAACCGTGTGCTATGCATCGCACACGCAACTAAAATCTGAACCGTGTTTGATGGCTCCGCCATGACAAATGTTTTTCACCTTTTTGACGGGTTTTTTACACCACCGTTTGCGATTATTGCTTCGCACACAGTTTCGGCAAAGGGTCTCTGATCACAGTGTCACGTTAGCAGTATCCTGCAGTAGTGGTTTCTCCTGTAGGAAATGGCTGCCATGTGGCGAATGGCTGCCACTTAATCACTTTGCGGCTTGACACCGCACTGATCGACGACGTGGGTCGTGGTGGAGTGGTTGGTGAGGCGGTTTTGCCTCTCTGAGCCCCGGCAGGCCCTGCAGAGGCACCTCGGTTGTTTGCTTCTGGGGGTGGCCTCGCCCCTTGCCGGGCTTGCCTGCCCGTCAAGGGAGGCTTCTTCTCCTGATGATATACTGCTTCCTTGGCTCGTTCTTGGTCCTTCCGATCTGCATGTTGGTCCTTCGGATCTCTTGGTCTCTCGTACATCTGGCTCGGGCTGGTGCTTCATCCTTGTACCCGTGCCTATGCACAGTATGTGCAATAGACCCAGGTTTGTTACACCGACAGAAGCCCCCGGGCCTGCCCCGAATGCGCTGCCGAGCGATGTTGGGGTAGGGCCTAATAAGTGCACAGGCGAGGTTTGTTGAAGAGGCTGGTCTCTTGATGTCTTCTTTGCTTCTTCATTAGCCTTGATTCCAGGCCGGTTTCCAGTTTATCCTGGTGTCGTGTAAAGCCAATAGTGGTGGGGCCGCTCTAGTAATGGCCTGTGAATGACTTTAACGCACGGGGTAGAAACCGCCAATTTTCATTCTTCCCACCACGCCCTTATCTTTGGCCACGTATGCTGCATGCATCGCGTGGGGTAGGTAACAGAGGCACGTGGCGCGTGATACGTCTCCAGCGTATCTATGATTTTTGATTGTTCCATGCTATTATATTACCTGTTTTGGATGTTTAATGGGCTTTAATATGCTATTTTATATTATTTTTTGGGACTAACCTATTAACCGGAGGCCCAGTGTCAGTTGCTGTTTTTTTGCCTATTTCAGTGTTTCGCAGAAAAGGAATATCAAACGGAACGAAACCTTCGCGAGGATCTTTCTTGGAACAAACGCAACCCAGGAGACTTGGAGTACAAGTCTAGAAGTCTGCAACGCTTCCACGAGGCAGGGGGCACGCCTAGTGGTGTAGGCGCACCCCCCACCCTCGTGGGCCCCACGGAGCTCCACCAACCTACTTCTTTCGCCTATATATACCCATGTACCGTAAACACATCCAGGGGAGCCACGAAACCACTTTTCCACCGCCGCAACCTTCTGTACCTGTGAGGTCCCATCTTGGGGCCTTTTCCGGCGATCTGCCGGAGGGGGATTTGATCAGGAGGGCTTCTACATCAACACCATAGCCTCTCTGATGATGTGTGAGTAGTTTACCACAGACCTTCGGGTCCATAGTTATTAGCTAGATGGCTTCTTCTCTCTCTTTGGTTCTCAATACAAAGTTCTCCTCGATGTTCTTGGAGATCAATTCGATGTAATACTTCTTGCAGTGTGTTTGTCGAGATCTGATGAATTGTGGTTTTATGATCAAGATTATCTATGAACAATATTTGATTCTTCATTGAATTCTTATACGCATGATTTTATATCTTTGCAAGTCTCTTCGAATTATCGGTTTAGTTTGGCCTACTAGATTGATCTTTCTTGCAATGCGAGAAGTGCTTAGCTTTGGGTTCAATCTTGCGGTGCTCGATCCCAGTGACAGAAAGGGAACCGACACGTATTGTATTGTTGCTATCGAGGATAAAAAGATGGGGTTTATATCTTATTGCTTGAGTTTATCCCTCTACATCATGTCATCTTGCTTAATGTGTTACTCTGTTCTTATGAACTTAATACTCTAGATGCATGCTAGATAGCGGTCGATGTGTGGAGTAATAGTAGTAGATGCAGAATCATTTCGGTCTACCTGACACGGACATGATGCCTATGTTCATGATCATGCCTAGATATTCTCATAACTATGCGCTATTCTATCAATTGCTCGGCAGTAATTTGTTCACCCACCGTAATATATGCTATCATGAGAGAAGCCACTAGTGAAACCTATGGCCCCCGGGTCTACTTTACATCATATAAGTTTCCGATCTATAATTCTAGTTTACTATTTATTTTGCAATCTTTACTTTTCAATCTATACAACAAAAATACAAAAGATATTTATCTTATTATCTTTATCAGATCTCACGTTTGCAAGTGGCCGTGAAGGGATTTACAACCCCTTTATCGCGTTGGTTGCAAGGTTCTTGATTGTTTGTGCTGGTACTAGGCGATTTGCATGTAGTCTCCTACTAGATTGATACCTTGGTTCTCAAAAACTGAGGGAAATACTTACGCTACTTTGATGCATCACCATTTCCTGTTCAAGGGAAAACCAACGCATGCTCAAGAGGTAGCAGCGCGGGAGAGCATCATGGTGAGGGCCCGGTCATCTTGAAATGGCGGAGGAGGGCGATGGTCACCCGTTGATGGAGCAGCCCCCCTCCTTGCTCTGCCTATAAAAGGGAGGGGCAGAGGAGGGTGGATTCATTCACCTCGCCTTCCCCCTTTACTTATTTGCTGCTTCCGCTGATCATGTCGAAGGAAAGGGCCTGGGGCCAGCCCCCGGGCTCTTGGTTGGGGCTAATGTTGCCGCATGCTGGCGTTGATACTCAGGGAGTGAGCCTGGTCCTTGGTGTGATGAATATCTTGGTTTCTTCAAGGTTTGGCCGGGAGGCGGGGCTAGAAATTTTTGGTAATCCCAGCACTTCTCCTGCCGGATGTCTTGGGGCTGATTTCGACGAGAGGCGCACCTTCATGCCTGCCAAGGTGGGGAGCGGCGCGCCTCAAGCCCCCTGGCCGTTTTGGCCGCTCACTGTTTCTCCGCTAGAGGCGTCGGGCTAGAGTCTTGGCGCTTCTCCAGAGTAGCGGTGGTGAGGAGAAAATGAGGGAAGACAGAGAAGGCGGGTGGCAGGGGGTTACACTACAAAAAAAGACACATCCGTGACATTTTGGGCCGAACGAATTTTTTTTCTGTCATACATATGACATTTCTATGACGATAATTGTGACAAAACCCGGTATCATCATAGATGTGGTGGGCTCCTACTTTTATGACAAAAAATCATGACAGAAAATGGGCTTTTCGTCCTAGGCGGGCCGGAGACGCAGCTGCATGACATTCTTTGGGTTGTCCATGACGGAAAAAAACAAGGTAGAAGCGAGGGGGGGATTTCGGGGAGTTCCCGGTTACGGTGGGAGGTCGGGGGCCGAACGATGCGCGTTTCTCTCATACACGTACGCGCGTGTGTGCGAGGCATTGACTCTAACTGAACCCGAGCGAGGCATTGGGCTCTAACTGAACCCGAGCGATTGCACTACAGGCTATGCGTTACTGAACCCGAGCGATCGATCGATGGATGTTAACTGAACCCGATCGAGCGATTCCTGCGCTACTGCTGCTAACTGAAGCTGATCGATGCTGCCTCTGGGATGAACAGTGAGCGTTGCGGGGGGGGGGGGTTTGGATGAACAGTGAGCGGTGGCGTTGCCTCTGGATGAACAGGACCCCGTGGTGTGGTGGAGGGCTGGATGAACAGTAGACGGTGGAGGGGTGCCCGTGGAGGGGTAGTTGAACAGGACCCCGTGGTGTGGAGGGATGGATGAACAGTAGACGGTGGAGGGGTGCCCGTGGAGGGGTGGTTGATCAGTAGCCGGTGGAGTAGCGCGCAGTGGAGGTTGGATGAACAGGAGCCCGTGGAGGCTGGAGGAGGTCGACGGTAGCCCGTGGAGGCTGGAGGAGGTCGATGGTGGAGATGAACAGTATCCCGTGGAGTCCCGTTTTGCTGTACGCCACACCCCTCCCGATGAATAGGACCCCCGTTTCGACCGTAGCGCTCCAACACAAGTCCGTTTCGTCTGTTTTGCGGTACGCCACACCCCTCCCGATCAACAGGACCCCCATTTCGACCGTAGGAGGTCCGTTTTGTCCGTTTTGTGGTACGCCAGACCCCTCCCGATGAACAGGATCCCGTTTCGAACGTGGTCGGTCGAACACAAGGCCGTTTCCTCTGTTGTGCGGTACGCCAGGCCTCGTTTCCATCGCCTGTTCCGTCCAAGCCCTCCTGATGAACACGACCACGCATTCCGTTCCGACCCAGCCGGTTGGCTCCTACGCGTTCCGTTGCCTCCCGATGAACACGAGGCATTCCGTTGCCTCCCCATGAACACGACGACGACGCTGCCTCCCCATGAACACGACGACGACGATGTTTCTCCGTTCCGACCCAGCCATGTACACGAGCCCTGGCCGTACGTATGCGCGAGTAGGCGTTCGAGACCCCGCCCGTATGTACACATACGTGCCTGTATTTTCTTTCTTGCACCTTGCCCGTTGTACGTACGTGTACATGCTACGTGCGCGCCTCTACTACGACACGTACACGCCTCTGCTACGACACCTGCGCGCCTCTACATCTACTAGTATATATGTACGTACACGTTCGTGGCCAGAATGACAACGCTACGTACGCTTCGACCAGGTGGGTCCCGACTGTCAGGCACTTCCTTGCCTGCGATGATGTAGCTGGTGGGTCCCAGCAGTTAGGGGGGCAAATCTTTTTTTCCCGGACGCACTTCCTTGCGTGCGAAGATGTAGCTGGTGGGTCCCAGCAGTCAGGGGCAAACATTTTTTTCGTGAAATATGGTGGCCCGTCCGATGGGTCCCCGCTGTCAGATGGAGGAATAATTATTTTGCACATAATAAGGAGGCACTTCCTTGCTGCGGCCATGGACCCAGCTGTCAGCCTCTCCACGTACAGTCCACATCCGATGGAAGCCGTTCCTTGACCACGTTGACCATGTCGCACCGAGAGCACCAGGTCGGTGGATGACGGCGAGGCCTAGGAAGGGGACGATGCGGAGTTGGGGAAGACACAGCAGTGGATGCCCACGCGTAGAGGAGTACAAGGGTTCACTGGTTCGCTGCAGTGTGAGGCTGCCGTCGCCGCAGAATAACAGGGGGTGTGGGTGAGTAGAGGGATGGCCTGGCTAGCGGTGGGAGTAGTAGGGCGGTGAGGCCTCCGCCGCATCGCAGCCGGCCACGGGAGGCAAGAGCACGAGGCACGACCGGTGATGGTTTGGGCGGCTGGAGCAAGAAGACCAGAGGTTGAAGAAGCACTACGGCCGTTGGATGGACATCGTACGGTCACTGGAGCTAGAATCGTGCATATTGACTAAGTTGACAAAGCCCTCCGTCCCCGTCAACTTAGTAGGCCCACAAGTCAGCCTGCCACTATACTGGGTCCCAGCTAACAGGGGGAGTATTCATTTTTTTGTGCGTAATAAGGAGGCACTTCCTTGCGTGAGAAGATATAGCTGGTGGGTCCGAGCTGTCAGCGGCGGTAATGTTTTTTCGCGAAATACAGAGGCCCTTTCGGTGGGTCCCTGATGTCAGGTGGAGGAATCATTATTTTGCGCGTAATAAGGAGGCATTTCCTTGCATGCGGCCCTGGACCCAGCTGTCGGCCTCTCCGCGTACAGTCCACTTCAGATGCATATCGATCGTTGACCATGTTGACCAGGCCGCGCTGAGAGCACCAGGGCGGTGGACGACGGCGAGGCCTAGGAAGGGAACGACACGGAGGCAGGGAAGACTCGGCAGTTGTTTCCCATGCGGAGGGGAGTACGACTATACGAGGGTTTACTGGTTCGTCTGCCATCGCCGGAGAATAACAGCAGGTGTGGATGAGTAGAGGGATGGCTACGCCAGCGATGGGAGTACGGTTGGGCGGTGAGGCCTGCGCGGCAGCACAGCCGGCCGCGGGGAGGAGGGAGCAGGAAGTCCCGCCGGCGCTTGTTTGAGCGGCTGGAGCAGGAGGAGCAGAGATTGAAGAAGCACGATGGTCGTTCGATGGACATCGTATGGTCACTGAAGCTAGAATCGTTCATATTAACTAATTTGACAAAGCCCTCCATCCCCGTCAACTTAGTAGGCCCACAAGTCAGCCTCCCACCATGGTGGGTCCCAGCTAGCAGGGGGAGTATTAATTTTTCTGTGCATAATAAGGAGGCACTTCCGGTGGGTCCGAGCTGACAGCGGGGGGAACGTTTTTTTCGTGAAATACGGTGGTCCGTTCGGTGGGTCCCAGCAGTCAGGGGCAAATGTTTTTTTTTGCGAAATATAGTGGCCCGTCTAGTGAGTCCCAGCAGTCAGGGAGGAAACATTTTTTCCGCGAAATACTGGTGGCCCGTTCGGTGGGTCCTTGCTGTCAGGTGGAGGAATAATTATTTTGCGCGTAATAAGGAGGCACTTCCTTGCGGCTGCCGTGGACCCAGCTGTCAGCCTCTCCACGTACAGTACTCTTCCGATGGAAGTCGGTCATTGACCACATTGACCACGCCATGCCGAGAGCACCACGGCGGTGGACGATGGCGAGGCCTGTGAAGGGGACAACATGGAGCCGGGGAAGACGTGGCACTGGATTCCCACGCGAAGAGGAGTACGAGGGTTCACTGGTTCGGCTGCGGTGTGAGGCTGCTGTTGCCGCAGAATAACAGGAGGAGTGGGTGAGTGGAGGGATGGCCTGGCCAGCGGTGGGAGTAGTATGGGGACGGTGAGGCCTCCGCGGCAGCACAGCCGGCCACGGGAGGCAGGAGCATGCGGCACGACCGGCGCTGCTTTGGGCGGCTGGGGCAAGAAGAACAGAGGATGAAGAAGCACTATGGCCGTTGGATGGACATCGTTGACCACGCCATGCCGAGAGCACCAGGGCGGTGGACGACGGTGAGGCCTACGAAGGGAACGACACGGAGCCGGGGATGACACGGCAGTGGCTGCCCACGCGGTGGAGAGTATGAGAGTTGACTGGTTCGGCTGTCGTCGCCGGAAAATAACAGGAGGTGTGGGTGAGTAGAGGGATAGACAGGCCAGGGATGCGAGTATGATGGAGCCGTGAGGCCTATCCGGCAGCACTACCGGCCACGGGAGGCAGGAGCAGGCGATTCCAACGGCGCTGGTTTGGGCGGCTGGGGCAGGAAGATCAGAGACTGAAGAAGCATGATTGCCGTTAGATTGACATCTAACGGTCTGACGCTGGTAGATTCGATTGTTGACTAAGTTTCTTTTTTGAGAAACCTTGTGTACGCATGAACTTAGTAGGCCCACAAGTCAGCCTACAAATCTGTGGTAGACAACATAAAGCCCATTTGCTATTTTTTGTAATTTGCAGCCCATTTGCTAATTCTTAAGTAATTTATTACAGCCCATTTTCTGCCCAGGACCAC
This sequence comes from Triticum urartu, assembly GCF_056163025.1. Classification (NCBI taxonomy): domain Eukaryota; kingdom Viridiplantae; phylum Streptophyta; class Magnoliopsida; order Poales; family Poaceae; genus Triticum; species Triticum urartu. Next base: position 206,061,972 of record NC_141877.1, on the reverse strand, counting down.
GGTCAAAAAGTTCAACCTTATTTTGCATATTTCGGTGGAGTCCGAACTGTTGTAATCCCAAAATGATAAACATGTTTTTAAGAACTTATTGATTTGCCAAAAAAAATCATTTTGTTTCTGTAAGCAAATAAGACGTGGGACAATTGAGTTGGTTTAAGGGAAAACCAGTGGTAAAAAAATCAGCGTTGGGTGGGAAAAAACAACAAAAATAAGGATGTAAATATGAAAAGGGAATTTTATGTGTTTTCAATATAATGATACGTGTATATGAACTAGTAAAACTATAGGTAGAGATTAGAAAATGGATGTAGGACATGTGTTTCAAGAGGATAATAGAACTGGGCTGTGTGTTTGATTCAGTAAAAAACTGCCTGCGGATGTTGTAAGACAAAATATAACTAACGCTGGTGGGCCAGAGGCCAGTAGATACCTGCTGGATCTTTGTGCCCCGTTGTCGTCATGGGCTGGGCCTGTTAAAAACAAAACCAACCCTGGGCAGTCTACAGCCCAGTTAAAACTTGCTCGACCTGAAAAAACAATATACGTGCTCAATAAACGAGAGAATTCTGCAAGTACAAACTGATAACTGGGATGCAGCACGGATATTTTTTTTATCATGATAATAAGTGCATGCAGTTGTTTCGAAAAAATTGGAGAACTGGGAATTCGAACGGCGGGTGCTTATGCTACCCATCAAATAAAAATCAGGTGCCTGAAAATTCGTTTCGAAACAAATGATTCAACTTTATTTCCACGTCGACCCTCGGCATGATGGTTGGAAGCAAATGCAAGTTCATACCAAAAGATCGTTAACAACAATACCAACTTGTGGACGACAAGGTAGTACAACTACCAATACCAAACTAACTTATAATCTTTTTACTCCTGGCCCTAGTGTTAGTCTGGTAGAAAATCTTGCAGAGGACCAGCTCCCGCTCCTTCTCTTGCTCCAGGTCCCCGAGGTGGTACTAGTGCATCACCCAGTTGGTCCTCTGCTGGTTGAAGTTCTTGTTGGTGTGCAGCACTAGAACCTTTTTTGCTGCCCGTCTGCCGGCCGTTGTCCATCACTGGCAAGGTATTGCTGGTCTTGTGCCACATCACATGCATGCCGCACTCCGACTGTATCTTGTGACGCGTCCACGTGCCCCTTTTGAACGCCCTGGAATTGCGCTGGAAGAAATGCTTCCTTAGGCCACTTAGTGTGATACCTGCAGTATTGTGGAATACATGTTTTAGTGTACCTAGTTGGCATTTTCATAACATCTTTGGCATGTTGTAGTCACTTGTTTCACTTTTTATTAACTGTCAAATTGTAATTGCTTCACCAGATCTGCGTCTAAAAAGAAAAATAGAGCTATAAACAAAGGAATATGTTTGTGCAACTAGACAGCCGATCGGTGTCTTACCTGGAAGTTTCTCAGACTGGGTGTAGCATATGTCGTGCTCGCTGTCGATGGTTGGTATGAACAAATCGATGAGAGACTGAAATCTCGCGCTGTCAGCACTCACTTTGGCCTCAAGATGCTCGATCAGCTCCTGATCCGTGGGATCGAACTTGACGCCAGCCGGCAGCATCGGCCAATCCTTCTTCGACTTGCATCGGTAATTCCAGTTATATGGTACTCAATGTATGATCAATTGACTGTTATAAGTGAATGATGAAAGATTTCGATAGATAAGTGGTACTCCAAATCTGAAGTCCAGAATACCTGAACACGCCGCCGGGATTCTTGTGTCACCTCACGCGCAGCATGTTGTCACGTCAATTCAATGTGTGGACATGATGAATAATTTGACCGACGTATAATAGTACTGCTACTATACTGGAGTACTTACTAGTCGTCTTTAGTGTCACAATTTATACATAGGTTTAACTAACAAGTACGCACTTGAAGCCTAACTGATATATATATGGCTTCGCACAGCATCTCCATCATCATTATCAGTACATCCTACGCAGGTGAGTTAGGATGCACTTGATCCCAGGAAGGTATCTATCCTTCAAACCAGAGGAGTGCTTCAAACTAACAACAGTACATAATATCCAACAAAAGAGGGTCGTGCTACAGCAGCAGAATACATGGCTCAGTCTAGATATCAGCACGAATCAAGTTGTGCATATTTGCTGTTGGCATGAACCACATCGCCACATGTCGGGTTTGCAAAAGCCATCCATCGCATGGATGCTTGATGCCTTTCACACACTGAAGATTATCTGGCAACAAGCTGTGTCGACGAATCTCTGGATATGGTGATTCATGAAACCCATGGTATGATGTGTAAACACAGCCCCCCTCTCTAATGGAAGTTGCATAGCACAGTAATCATCGCCGGTGATATGATTGATGATTTGTTGGATGATCGGATAATTGAGCCCGAGGAACAAGGAGTGGTTGCCAAGGTTGTAAACCCGCCTCCAGTTGAATACGCCTGGCCCAACGGAGCTGGGATCTTTCTCAAACACGAAGCAGCCATAGCCATCAATGTCACGAACGCCCCACGCATTGTACTGCATGTGGTTTGATGTAATGGTTTGGTCAATTTGGTACGTGCGAATGAGCATCAAATGACCGCCATCAGCTGAACGAGCGATAAACCACCAGCCATCGGCTGGTATGATTCCAAGTCCTGGAATCATGAAGGCCAGCGCATTTGCGTCTGCTGCACCAATTCAAATTGGAGACCAAAAGGACAAAAATAAACAATCATGTTCATAGTACGTGTGGAATTAAGATTATTATAACAGTGACACATATCATAGTCAGAGAATTGCAATGTCGTGGTCATAATCATACCCCAAGTTAAAAAAGTAAGTCAATGGCTTTCATATTCTAGCAATATGTCATGGTTCAAACATCATGTAACAATGAGAGGAAAACAGCTATGACAACGCCTACTCATATTCTACCATAGCACTTACTACTACTGTTCTCATAACAACTCTAAGTAATAACATGCGTTGTTATAAAAATCTTGTAAACAAGAGTAACATATAGCAATCATGATGTTATGCTCATAATATGTATTCTAACAATCATTAGATGCCAATTGTTCTCATATCAACTCTAACAATAACATGTGTGGTCATAAAAATCTAGGAAATGAGAGGAACATATAGCAATGATGTGGTTATAGACATGCTATGCATTCTAAATTTGTAACAAATGAACAGGCAGTCATATTCATAAGGTAAAGATGAGATGAGATAGAACAATTACACGATGATAGATTCCACCAGTATAGGCAGCCAATCTGTGCGTCGACCGCGTAAACGATGCCATCGTGCACTATAGCATCAGACAGAAATGTTGCCTCAGCAGGATTGATGATGAGCCATAACCATGTATGGCTGCAAACAGAGGTCGAGCCAAAAGCTTGACACGTCTCGTGTGTACTAGGCAGGAGTGTCCGGCGGGCCGCGAGGCTCGATGGCGGCAGTATCCAACAATGGAAGGGTGATCTCTCGCTGTGTGTAGATATCCACGAGACGCCACGGACTACCGGTGTGGTGGATGAGGACGGTCCAGTTGGACTTCATGCCCGCCCAGTAGTGGTCGCACATGAAGGACAGGTGGACGGTTAGTGGTAGCATGTCGAGGGGAACCACGGCAACCTCCGTAGGATCGCCAAGTCGGTGTCTGGGCCACCTGCGAGGATCGAGCATCATCAAGAAGGGTGTCTTGAAAAGAGCCGGCCGGTTGTAGACGAGTAGACGGTACAAAGACATCGAGCATGCGGCCAAACGGACGGTGCTGAGTAGGTCCATACGACTACAGATCTGCTCCAAGAGAACATCGGGGAGGGAATTCCAATCGCGGCTCCGCGTGTCAGTCGGTTCTGCCATTGGGGTTTTCGGTGCCTGTGAGCCAGCGGGGAAGTGGATTCGGGCGGGCGAGCGAAGAAGCTTCTCCTCGTGTGGCCGAGCAGTGAGCGGGGGGATATGGTACGCGCGAGCTACCAAGGAAGATGGCGCGGGCGGGCGAGCAGTGAGCGGGGGTAAATGGTGTGCGGCCGACGATGGGGAAGAGAGGAGGAGGAAGAAGAGAGGAGGAAGAAGAAGAGATGGCAGTACTTGGTAAGGCTGATTTAGTAACACCAACACGCTGGTTCAGCTTATTAATTATGTGTCCCATCTGCTGCAACGTGTATTGTCACTTCACTGCGAAGACTAGTTGAATAGTTCTCTCTGACTGAGATGGGGAATAATGGATCGCGAGGACTTCCTTTCTACAGTATCCCTATGCCTCTATGCTCACTTCACTCATTTTGCTCCGTACCTAGTCACTTGTTGAAATCTGTAGAAAGACAAATACTCCGTATTCGGGAACAGAGGGAGGCTTTTACTCCGTATTATTTGGGAATAGAGGGAGTATCACCATATGGGGGGAACAGAGGAATCTGAAATATGAACATGTCAATGGGAGGGAGTAAGCCCCATGCATGCATGCATGCATGCATGCAACATGCAACACTCACACGTACACATGGACGCGCGCAACACTCACGCACCCATGCAGCACACAGCACACGACGCAACACACACGCTCACGCTCAAGTGCTCAACCTACTCCCTACGTCCGTGAAAGACTGTACATTTAGAGATTTACACATTGACCAGGGCATAATTAACGCCCAAAAGTAGCAGACTTATGTGTGCATGCGACCATTGAGATAAGAAGATTAAATGAAGGCTGTTGCATGCTGTAATTAAGGATAGACATGTAGCCTATACCTACAGCACAAGTTGGTGCATTAGTTACCAATATCGATTTAGATTAAAGGCTAAATGCATTGGAAGTGTAGAAGTACATCATGTACTACACTCTTTGTTTTATAGCCGATGTACACTCTTTGTTGGAAGACCGAGGGAGGACACGTGCATGCACTCACATACACAGCCAGGGCGGTTCGCGCGCAAGGGTTGGACACGTGTCGCGCCTGCGTAAAGTTTTGTTTAACTGATTTCTTTGCTCTGCCAACTGACAGGTGGGACCCAGAAACTAGGTGACAATTTAACCAGTCAACAAAGTGCCATGTCGACTATGTGGCCGGTCAGTAGGGTGCAATACGGTGCTCTACGATGAGCTAGTGATCGTATAATCGCCGCAAAACTATATATAGTGATCGTAAAGAGCGTAATGTTACATACGTTGACCGCCAGTGTATTTTTCTCATTCCAAATTAAGCCATATTAATCAGAAAGGACGCAGTATGGACTACTACTACTACTACTACTACTACTACTACTACTACTACTACTGCTGCTTTGATGTGTCCCGTCAACTCGCCGAACGAGGAGAAGCTTGCTTACTACGCCTCTCCCTCGCCCACTCGCGCAGTGGTTCGCAGGACGAGGAGAGGGTTTTGACTACAACGCCCTCTCCCTCTCCCTCTCCCTTGCCCTCGCCCTCGCCCTCGCGGTGGACGTGTAGCAATTCAATCGGTGTCAGATTGCCAGAAGCATATTATATTGTAGTATCATCATTGTTGGACCTTTCGAAGAGGCAAAGAGCCAAGTGCAAGGTTCACACGAGTACGAACTGTTGAACCTCCCGAAGAGGCAAAGAGCCAAGCGCAAGGTTTTATAGGAGTTGTCGTCCTAGTAGGAGTGTACTACAACTATAGCAAACGATGCTACTGTATGATGCCGCCACGTCACGTATATCCAAAGTTGTGCCACCTTTTTTTCTCAAGGAGTGTGTTGGAGCTCGTGCAACAACTACACAAGTTGCACGTACACATAACACATTTACTAGTTATAAATTCTAAAGGACAAATGCCAGTATGCCACACAAGTTCATCTCCAATTCATGTGATAAATTTGTGCATGACTAGTCTACATATATTCACAGCGCTATCGTTCACAATTACTGTACTCCACTTACACGTTATAGATGGGCTACATGCCCTCCTCCAGGTTCCAGTCCCAGGTGTTCTTCATGGATGGAACGATCCATAGCGGTGGGCAACGGGAATCATTGTCGCAGCTTTCTAGTTCGGTTCCACACGATGGAGACTCATCCAAGCTGAAGCGGCATAAATCAGGGATAGCGTGTCCCAGCATGTCGTTCATCCGGCGGTGCGCACTGAAGACACAACCATGCTTCATGAACGGAAGGCCTTCCGTGTCGTGCACGGAAGGTGGCATCCGCTTCACAATGGGGTAGCTGTCCCCGATGAAAAGAGAGTACTTTCCAAGAGTGTTCCTCGGCACCCACGTAGCATCACGGGGGTCGAACTCGGCGCCGTTCATCTGGTACACGCGACATCCCAGATCTGGACACATGGTGACGTACATAGTCAAGGTCCATGCATAATAATGTTGTGCTCAAATATGGCGGTCAGTAATACTATGCAGCAAATAGTACTACTCCGGTATAGAGGAAGTAAAATAACCGTCTTATTATATATAGCCACTCTTGGCTACATGGATGAGATAGTAAGACATGGAAAAACAAAAATGGTGGCAGCTAGTGGGTTCAAGTCTTCAAGGGCCTAGCTAGCTATATGCGTCCTCCAAGGTAAAAAGTACTCCTACTAGTACTACAAAGTATACTACTAGTACAACAGTGAAAGAGAAGGTGAGAGGGTTAAAAATGGAATACCTGGGTAGATGGTGATGGTCCAATCGTGGTAGATTGTGTGACCAAGTTGCACATCAGTGGTACCATGGGTAACGACTGCTAAGATAGTTGATCCAAATATGCCAAAGTCAGCTACAAGGTTCCAGGTTAGACCGAATCGCGGATGCAAATGCACATCCAGGATCGGCGATCTAATTTTGATCGGGGGATGACTAGTCCCTGCAAAATAATGGAGTACCGTTAGGGATGCAAATGATAGTTTGTGCATTCCATTTGTAATCTCCCGTACCGTAGGATGGCAACCAGATGAAACAAGTCCCCTAGCTTGTCACCGCGAAGATGCGTCCTAGATGGTGCACGACGTCTTCGAACGTGTAGTGGTACAAATCTGTCGCCGCCAACATGCGCCAGCCTCTGTCATTACTACCTCTTGCATTGATGGCAACCCTTATGTCGAACACCGCGATGAGATAGTAATCGTCGTAGCCGCGTTGCTTTGTCGGCGGGTCTGCGTTGCTATCTTCTTCAATCTCATGTAGGCATCATCATACGTATTCAAGCCCAGCCAGTCCGGAAGGCCGATCCCAATGGTGGAGGAGTCTACCGGAACGGCCGCACTGCTGTGGATGTTGTGCAAAATGATGGTGGTATCCGGCCGGAGGTATGCAAGCCAATCTTCATTGGCACCGACCCAGACCTATATGTAAGACGGTGGGCAGCGGAGAAATTATGGGATGGAAATGGAATAACTAAGTACTACATGATCAAACTCCATTACTGACCTGCTCATCGGACAAAATCTGACTACCTCTCAACGTCGACAACTCTAGCGGAGTCAACGTGCAACCATGGCCAGGGAGCGGTGGGCTGTTCGAAGGATTGTCCCATAGAAGAACCTTCTCCTCGAGGACGCATGGAGGACCAACAAGCATGGCCTCTTTAAGCAGCGTCTTGAAAAAGTTGGTGCTGGAAGCACCGAGTCTTGCGGTGGTGAGGACGTCGGAGCGGCGTGCGATTTCTCCCACAGGATCATCGTCCAAGGTCTCCCAGCCCCAATGAGGAGGAGAACCGCCTGGCAAACCCATGGGAGCAGCGACGAACTGCCTTCTCTTCGGGGGGGAGAGGAACTGGCAAGGAGGAGATAAGAGCGTAGTAACCGCAGGGCCTCGTCCCTTCCAACTGTAGATCATTCCTCAGCGAAGGGGTGAGGCTATTATTTACTACTAGTACTCCCTCCGATTATTTTTACTCTACGCATAAGAGCAGACCCAGATACCAAGGCAGGGGCTCGCTGCATGCTTTCTAGACAAAAATACCCCTGGCGCATGGATGGGAGGAGCTAGCATCTATAAATGCCCCATGCAGCCCATTGGCTGTCCACCCGCGTTCTCCTCTCTCTGCATGCTGCATGGATGTCTCCCTCTCTCTCACATGACTGCATGCGGTGGCGCTGGCCTATGAGAAGCTCGCGTGTAGATAGCAATCTTCTCTCCAGAAGAGATTTTTTTTGAAAGAAAGGGATTATGGAACGTTATGGGATTGCATTATACTGTAAATAATAGCACTAGTAAGAAATTTTTGGCACTAGGTAGTAGTTTTTGGCATGGATTAAGAAATTTTGGGTATGTTTTTGCCATTTTTTGTACACGCCAACTAGTGTCAAAAAACGTCTGACATTATGTGACGGAGGAGTACATACTCGTACTGTAGCAGTACTAGTACTACTTTTCTCAACTAGTAGTGCGATGTACTATACTTCTAGTCTAGTCTAGTATAGTGCACCAGTTTTGAACTCTTGAATCTCAGGGCCAAGGAGCTACAGTTGGAAGTGAAGGGTACTACTGTTCTCTAGAATCACTGTACTATCAATGCAGGGGAAGTACACCTGCGTAGTGTCCTAGTGGGTACTCTCGGTGCTCTATTCAGCCGCTCCTCTCACGTAGCTGGCCTACTCAGCCGCTCCTCTCACGCACACACTAGCAGCCTATTTATCAGCGATGGTTACTGCGGGGCAGAACATTTGAGTTATTTGATACAGCGAGACTAGGCTTTTCGCTTCCATTTGTGGAGGTGTAATGGATCTCATCGAACTTTGTTAGTAGTTCCTTCTTTATGAATGAGATGAAGCAAAGCTTTTGCCTCTGTTTCAAAAAAAACACGTCAAGAGGAATTTCTTTTATAGTAGAGCCGATAATGGAGTGAAGTCCATGCGTGCAATGCCACAAGCTACAGAGTAGTAGTACTTCCTCCATCTAGGTGTGTAAGTCATCTTACGTTGTGCATCACGACCAAGGCGGAGAGGAAAACGAGGAAACTTAATGTCTTTTTGCTAATTAATAGCATTGCATGCAATGAACTAACCACTACATGTTAAGTTTGGTAGTCTCAAGTCATTGAAAGCATGCACAGCCCACATATCTTATTGGTTGATATGCCACAAAACAAAAAACGACAAGGGAGTTAATGTACGATGCCTAAGTGTTTTGGGATTATTTGGTTTTTGTAAGGTGACTTACACACCTAGATGGAGGGAGTAGAGCACTTTACGTACAGAGCCATATTGCACAGTTCTCAATGCCCCGCCAGGCTTTTCTGGCTCCTCAGGCTTAATTGGGAGGCGCTAGTTTAAATATGCTACTAGCTGATGAGGAAGCTGCAAGCAAGGTGCGGCTAGGGCGAGCACGCGAGCCACGGGATGCTGGGAAGGAAAACCCGTTCACGTGGCTAGGTTGTCCAGTGCATCTAGATTGTGGGGCCGCATGTCCGTTTGACTTCAAAACTCAAACTACCCGTGTAAAATATTGGCTCGCAGCAAAGTGTAGTAGTACTATTTTTAAAACAAAGGCCGCCATGCGTTCGGCCGAGATCGAACCCACAAAACAAGGTATACACTCCCATGACCACTAGTAGTACTCGTTGGAGTACAATGCAACCTAGAATTGCCTTTTGTCGCTAGTAGTATGTACATTGTTCCTTACAAGAAACCCATATCATCTGCTGCTGGCTATAAGCCAGTGCCATGTCATCTACATCCCATCTTATAGCCAACATGTACAATAATAGATCAAAAGAGTGTACTTCTTTTTTATTATGTGGCCCACTTCTCATTCTCACAAAGTGCCTAGGAGCACGTGCTAGAGCTGGCTCTTCACGAAGAGCCCGCTTACCTTCTCTCTCCTCTTCTCTTTCTTCCAACTAAGCAGATATATACTAGTTTATTTCTTATAGCCCGCTGACTCAGCTCTATTGTACTTGCTCTAATAATGCAAGAAACCACTAAAATGCCAAGAAACTACTACCACTTGCATACGTGGCAGACTTAAGATAAGACTACCTTATCAACCATTGTACATGCTCTTACCAACAAAAATCCTCGAGTGACCTCCTACCTCCGACCCGTCCACCTAGTCATCCTCGGCCATGAGACGCAGCTACCGCCGCCGGTAGAAGGCGAGGTCAAAACCGCCGGTGGTGCAGAGCCCATGTTGCGGCAACCCGGATGCCAGCTCCATCCGGCGCTCGCGGCCGCTAGCTAGCCAAGATAGCTCTGTCCAGCTGCTTGTCTGCAAGGTTTGCTAGCTAGATTGGCACGGCAGCGCGGAGGCTTGCTCGCGCGCGCCGCACTAAGGCCAGCCATCTTGCTCGAGCGAAGGCCAGCATGGTGGCTTGCTCGCTCGTGAGTCACGCTGGGGCAGCCTGCCAACCCGTGCGGAGGCCAGCGCAGCGTCCGGCCCGTCCGGCAGAGCAGCGGCCAACTCGCTCATCACCGGCGCCACCGACGAACACGCATCAGTACTGTTTGAAGTAATGTTCAGGAAAAATAATGATTTGAGGGGGAATAACAGGATAGAAGGTCAGATGTGGGTCCCTCGTGTCAATGGTCAAACAAAATGTGTTGGTTTAAGCTGCCTCGTCAGCACGGACGTGTGGGCCAACCCTGTCATAAATGGGTTTAAACGAACCTAATCGGTAGGAGTACTAGGTAGTTTTTGGCATGGATTAAGAAATTTTGGGTATGTTTTTGCTATTTTTTGTACAATAGATTCTTCCTAGGGCTAGTTGAAAGTGGTAGTTTTTTGTTAAATACTCTACATGTTGTAAGTAGGAGTGAAAGTTAAGCTTTGGAAGCCAATAAGCAAGGGTAGTTACATAGTGCATATGTGTACATGATTGAAAGTAAATATCAACCATGAGTGACTAATATCTTGATGGAAAACTCGAAACTATGGAATACTAGGAAAAAATGCATGGTTGGAAATACTAGCAATGTTCATGTCCGTTGCAACGAATCATAATTAGAATAATACTTATTCACAAACTTGGTACAAAACACTCTAATTTTGATATACATATGTCACTAGAGATATATTATGTTTCAATTAGAATATATTCCTTGGGCTGTTTTGGTGAGGTCAGGGAGGGATGTGGTTGGTTTTAAGATACTAATTATAGGTTTTTCAACAAATTGGTAGACAAGTGGGATGTTGGTGAGAAAAGGCAACAACTTACCTCACAATCGTTAGATGTAGATCTAATGGTCAAAAAGGACGGATGGCAGACACACGAGCATCACCAACTTAGTCTTGTGTAGGAGTACTAGCAAGATCCGTGCATTGCACGGAACATCAAGATGCATTTTTTATAAAACACTTGTTGTGATTGACCCTTGCAGGAGTAATCCCATGTGTAAAAACTAATGATATCTCGAGAAATATGAGATAACATGAAGAGGAGTGGGGTGTGGTGGTGGTTGGTGATCGGACTGAGTGGAGGCATGGGGATTGATGACGCCGGCAGCGGCCACCAGGCCAGTTTGTTCCAGAGGCTTCCTTTCTTAATTGCTCAACAATGAGGTTTGTTGGAGATAAGGATGAACGAGGGAAGGCCTTGTCTGCAAATGTGGAGAGGGGTGCGGGTATATTTTAGTTTAATTTCCATCCGTCAGATATAGATCGGACGGTCTATATTGCAAGATGGCACACGTACCATCATAACCAACTCGGTTTTTTATAAGAGAAGAAATATAAGTATGGAGATACAAACGTATTATCGATACTTGCTTTCATAAACTAGCATCTACATTCTATTCAACGCCTCGGCATGTGGGGCCTTAGCACAATGACTTCTCGACTGTGTAAAACAAAGATTTTCCCGTCGCCGACAAGGAGGGGGTGACGGCGGCGTGCTTTTTGGCTTGCTCTAGTCCTAGTAGTCATACTAGGTGGTCTAAGCACGTGTAGATTTATTCTTTTTCACGTCTCGTGTTCGCCGTACTGCCACGACTGTTGATGAATAGACGGTAAGTTATTCACGGGGAAACCCTTGTTGAGCGTGTTTGCGAGAGAGAGAGAGAGAGAGAGACAGTGTGCGTGTGTGATATGTTAGAGACTGAGGCAATGATAACAAATTCGTTGTGTCTATGTGTATGGAGGATAGAGAGAGACATGTACATGGGGCTTTGTGTTGTGTAACATGGAGACACATATACATAATTAGAGAGTGAGTGTGTGAGATACAAATGCGGACATGAGGAGAGATGAGGATCTAGATAAATGGGTGTTTGTGTGTGTCTGTGTGTGTTTGTGCACGCGTTTGTGTGTGAGAGGGAGAGAGTGTATGTGGAGTAGAGAGACCACCGATGATGTAAACCTAGTATAAGGGAAGGGGGAATGGTGTGACATGTGTAGTAGCGATATAGCACGGGTGCGGGCGGGGGGAGCAGACTATTTGGAAGAGACATCGAGTGTGTGTGTGGGAGAGGGGTGTGAGAGCGAGAGAAAGAGAGAGCTAGCGACGGAGAGAGAGAGGAAGAGAGGGGGCGAGAGGGGTCGTTTGTGTCCATAAATGGCGTATAGATAGGGAGACAATGTTGATGTTGTCCGAAATTGGCCTATGAACGGAGACGCAAGGGAAGCGAGTCATCGTGTGTGTGATAGGGACTTCATGAGAGATCTAGAATAGATGGTGTAGAGAACAATGTGCGAAATCGAGAACGATTATACATTAGGGAGCTATGCAAAGAGTCACAACATATATGTATATAGGGAAGGAGCTGGGGCGGGTCCGCATGTGGGAGAGATAGAAAGAGGAGAGTGGTGCACAAGGAGACAAAGTGTGCTTGTTTGCAGTGGGGGTGGTGTGTGAGGTGAGTGCGCGAGAACCACATAACTAGGGAGATAGACGTTTGGGGGCGACATTTTGTGTGTATGGGAAATATACACTCTACATAGTGTGTGTGCTTGGGTAAGAGAGATAGCGGGAGACCTAGAGAGTGAGGGAAGAGATGTGTGCATGCCCGAGAGACAAAGTGATAGAGACCTATGTTGGGGTCCGTACATTACAAGAGAGAGGGGTGTTAATGTGCTCGTGTGTTGGTGTTTGGGGGAGAGAACGACTTCTCTATGTGTGTGTGTGGTGGTGGGGGGTGACTTAAGATAAAGAGTGAGGTGTCTATATTTGAGGGACTTTAGCATAATTGAGATATTGTGCACTCATGGTTGATCAATTTGTTTCACAGTTTGTACTATGAGATAACGATACTTTTGAACATGCGTGATATACCTTGATGTACCAGAATTACAAACCTAAGATTGGAATTTTGGAATTCGACTCCATCATTAGCTTTTGTAATTCATTTAAACGGAGGTACATTTTTTAAGATGGGATTTCGTGATTTCAAATTCATATATCAAACCTAGAGATATACACATACGGGCATGTTCAAACTTTATAATCATCCACATTATTCATACACATACACATTTTTGCTTTTGTCATCATATTTAGGATAAACACATTTGGAATTTCATTTGAATTGGACCGTATGATGTTATTTGCTTGTAGTAGCTCAATGATCCATATTTGAATTGAATGGACAATCTAAGTTTCGAGTTGGAGACATTGATTTTCAAAACTTGCACATTTTTTTTCATGCAAAACAAACAAATTGTCGGCCAAGATATCATAGTCAGCCGTACGAGAGCAGAATACTTATAATTTTAGGCGCCAAAAGCTTTCAAACTTCTCGCTCACATCGAAATATCACGCGCCCGAAAGTTTAGCCCTGCGATATTCCTATTTTACCCCTGCCACATGAACGGAAAAGGGCTGCTTTGGTAACTCCATTATTTTCCCCTCTTTGCCCCCAACATTCTTCCCCACAGCCCCTCCCCTCCCCTTCCCCTCCCCGACCCCCCCCAACCACGGAAAGCCACCGAATCTAGTCCTCCGCCGCAGCGGTGGACCTCACACCCCGCCGGATCTACCTTCCGCACCTTGGAACCCCCAACTGCCAACTCACCACTTCACCGGAGCCGCTTCAGCGACTGGCTTGTCCACCGCTCCAGATCTCCTTGACCGCCATCATGGTCCACCGCACCGGATCTGCTTAACCAGCACCCTCATCCACCACAGCGTAGGCCCTTCACTGACTCCCTCGTCCGCCCATTCGCTGGCCCTTCATACAAGCCCTCGTCCGCCGCAACAGATCCGCCTCACCGAAAGCACTGTACAACGCGCCCACCGAAGCCTCCATCCACTGCACCGGACCCGCTCCACAGACGCCATATTCAACTCCACCGTCCCTGCTTTACCGATGCCGCAGCCTCATCAGTTTATTTCTATTTGTACTCCTTCAGTTTTTCTCTTTATCATGCAACTGTTCACTTACCAAAGATGAGATTTCTTGTATGTCGACAGGTGCCACAACCGTAGCACCGGAGCGGCTTCAGCGACGGCAACAGCCGGCCCAAACTCAACCGCAACACGAGCACCATCGACGATCCTTAGCTATCAAGTATGACAACGATACCCATACGCCGCCGAGAATCAGGTACTATTATCCAATGGCCAGTGCCTATGTTCACTTTCCTAGCATAAGCACCGCACCTTTGAATTTCTTCAGGGCATCATTCAGTTTTTCATGAGACGCGTTATTCTGCTTGCACCTGTAGGGCCATACTTCTGGCAGTGAACACGTTACATGTGCTAAATTACATACCAGTGCACATATAGTTAATATGCTTTAGTTTTGTTCTGATGCCACCTATTGGTTCCATCAGACTGCTTAATGTTCTCTATGCTTAATTACACATCAGCAAACTAGCATGTGGTTCCGTTGCTTTTTGTTTGTTTTACCCTACATTTTCTGATGCTATCTATTACATCACTGCTCCGAGCCTCTGTTCATTACTTTTTTGTGTGTTCTTGATCTTCCCAAGTTGCATGACTAATTTGATGCTTCTATTAATTATGGAGCTGCCAACCCCATCAAGCATAATATTTGTTCTTTTGGGGCTAGAACCTCAAACAAGCATAAAAATAGAGGGAAGCAGATATATTGTCGTGTATGCACACACCCTTCTTTCATTAGTTTAGATGAACCATTGATGATCAATTCGAACCAGTGCATGCGATTAAAATTAATTTTACCTAAATAGATGGTGCAGAATAAACTACAAGAACTAGATTTGCAACCACGGGATGCTGACGATATCTTCAAAGAACATTGCAACAGCAGCTAGGCATTACAGCAACATATGGTAAGCCAGTGTGTTTTAGTACATGTGAAATGTAATGTGAGTGGGCTGCTTTCTTGGCTTGTGCCCTCAACGTGTAATCCTACCGACTTACAAATAGTTCAGTTGTCTGCTTTGCTGTATTGCTTGATTGGAATGCTTATTTGTTGTTACGCTATACCTGAGTTGGCCAATATGTTAGCAATGCCTGTTGTACTATCGTAAAGAAATGCATGCCTATTTCATTTGAGTCCTTAACTTTTCCTCTCAACTTCATCACAAGACTGTCTTTGTAGTTTATATGAGGCCACACTGTTAAGTGCTTTCTCAGATTATTTCAACTGCTTAGATGCCTTGGCAACTTAAATATAGCGGTTGTACACTCCCTTTCAACTAGGGATGTCAACTGGGTCCTATTTAATCCTGATTAAAGTCCACTAGTGGTATGATAGTTCAAAAGAGTTTTTGTTTTTTGAGTAAAATGAACTAGGGAGGTAGCAAAAACTAACTAGATGGGACTGGCGGATGTCGTTTATTGGCCACTTACATCCCTAGTTTCATCTTACCATTTTAATTTCTTTTCGGCTGATGCTGCTTCGAACCATTTAAATATAGTTTGCCATGCTAGGCAATAATTTGTCCATTGTTTACCATGTAAGCTTAATGCCTGGATCATACGATAACTATCTCTTACTGATGTCCAGCAGAAACCTTCCAGGATGCCGTT
The DNA here is from genome assembly GCF_056163025.1 of Triticum urartu. Lineage (NCBI taxonomy): Eukaryota > Viridiplantae > Streptophyta > Magnoliopsida > Poales > Poaceae > Triticum > Triticum urartu. The sequence continues at coordinate 206,046,145 of NC_141877.1, read as the reverse complement.
CACACTAGGACACAATGTACAACCCCAGAATCTATTTGTGGAAGCAGTGCGCCATCCATGTTACCAGATGGTAGCAGTTCAGAGGCAACACCGCCGGAGAGCAGTCTGAGCACAGATATTATAGTGCTTGAGGCTCTACTAGAGGCAGAAAGAGATGGTGTGGCTGCCATGAATGAGGTAATCTTTATCTTGAGGCTGGAAATTATGGAATTAGCGGCACGCATTATGCAAGCAACCCAAGAATTGGAGGAAGTAAGAATGTTGCATTTGAAGAGGGAGGAGGTCCTGCTGTTTCTGCTATCTGAAGCCCAAGGTAATCCTGGTTCTTCTTTAGATACCAGTTGAAATTGTCATTAGATTATTGTACTTGCATGTTGTGTCATGTCTCTGAATGGATTATGTTGCAAGACCCCCTATGTTGTCCATGTGTTGTAATGATCCGAATTTTTTAGGCGAGGTAATCCTCAGTACTTGTATGATTGACATAAGGTGAACTGTTTTTCATGTGAGCATATTGTATTGGATGAAATAACTTTTTGACTCAGAGTGTATCCAACCTACTGAATTCAAAGATCACGGCATTTCTAAATCATAATCATATATAAAGGTGGAATAAATCTTTGTTGTGGTTTTGAAGAAATAAATAACAAAACTTATAATTATCTATGGATATTCGTAATTGAATACAAATTGGATTTGAATTTAGTTTGCCAGGTCCCAGGGCAAACGTGAATGCTAATTCTCCTAAGTTTTGAACGAAGCGGCTAAACACCCACTATAATTTGTGGGCTTCCCGAAGCAAGTGTTTGCGAGATGGAAATTACTGTCTACCCCTGACACTTGACATCCTTATCAACCAGATTTACACTGCTATCGATAGGGGTAGACTAGTAACTTCAATCAGACGTGACACGACGGCCTCTGAGCCCATTCAGACACGGTGGGCGCCAAACATGGGCGGCAAAACACATTTGATTCAAGCTCGTCCGAAAGACATGTGTCTCTTCCTCCATTTCCCCATTCATACACGGTGGGCGGCAAAACAAACTCTCCTTGCCCGAAATCGATGTAGGCTAATATTTTAAATAGGGGCAGATGTGTAACTTCCATCAGACGTGACACAACCGCCCTACCTGCCAGCCCCGTTCATACACCGTGGGCGCCAACCGTGGGCGGCAAAACACCCTCTCCTCGCCCGAAATAGTTACCGGCAAATATTTGGGAGATGCGAGATTACCGTCCTATCCCCAACCGACGCGATGTCCGAAATTTTAAATGGGGGATAAGTTCGTGACTTTCCCCCATTTCAGAGAAGCGCGTCCCAAAGTTTGAGATCCCCCCTCCCCTCCATTTCCCCATTCATACACCATCGGCGGCACGACAACCTCCACACTGCGGCCAGCCTCCTCCGTCCGCCACCCCATCCTCCACCTTGCCGGAGCCGCTACCCCTACCCCGTCGTCCACTGCAAGAGATGGACGTCTCTCATCCACGGCGCTGGACCAGGATCCTTTCGTCGCCTCCTCTCACTTCATCGGCGGCGTCGTCCACCTTGTCGTTGCCGCTCCTACGACCACCTCGTCCACGGCAACAGGATATATCCCCCGACCCGGCCGTCTACCGTCTAAAGTCTTCTTCCCCGCCGCTGATAGCCATCGCACCCGCAGCACCCTCAATGTATCAGCATAGGCCTACACGGCGTCGCAAGAGAGGTGGTACTCTTCCATATGTGCTTAAGTTATTGATCTCACCCGGAAAATAGATCATAATTTGTTTACTGTACTTTTCTTGTTCGTACCAAATCGTAGTGGCTAGTTGAAAGCAAACATTGGTTGCGAAGTAGCTTTGTCTGGTTTGCACCTTCAGATCCGCCATGGCACGGGCACTATACTTGTAAAGCTTATGGTTTCCCCCTTTATATTCACTACCATCATCGTAGGTGCTTCGTGTCGTGCTAGCACTGCTCCTCAAGACCTCAACCCAAAGCTTACGTGTTGAAATACGAATCTGATATGATGCTCATATCACTAAAATAGAGAACGTTTAATTGGTCACCTAATGTTCCTATATTCGTTTCGAAGAGCATGTGCGCCACCCACTGGTCCAGCTAGTTCCACTTTCTTGATTTTTCTCTTGATGCTAAGGGTTTTCCCCTTTTATCTACTCCCTCCGTTCGGAATTACTTGTCTCGGAAATGGATGTATCTAGAACTAAAATACGTCTAGATACATCCATTTCTGCGACAAGTAATTCCGCACGGAGGGAGTACTCTACTATGATATGCGTAGGTGCTTTCTGTCGTACTAGCATTACTCCACCCTTCAAGCTAAACAACACAACACTCAGAACTCGAAAGCTTAGTTGTTCAAATATGATTGTGATATGATACTGATATTAGTTAACCGACACATTTAATTGGTTAGCTAAAGGTCCCACTTGAGTTTCCAAATTCATGTCGCGACATATAGAGAGACAGCATAATTGCATTTCTTTGTCACTTGTTGACCGTACTTTCTTGTCCATACCAAATCTTAGTTGTTATTTCAAAGCAAACATCGGTTGCTAACTACCCTTTGCGCGGTTTGCAGCTTCAGATCTGCCATCCCACTGCCACGGTCAACACTATACTCATCATGCTTATGTTTTCCCCATTTTATGATGACCACAATCAGCCTACGTGGTTCGTGTAGTAATAGCACTGCTCCACCCATCAAGCTAAACAAGCTTAGTTGTACAAATTCATATCTGATATTATTTTTGATACTAGTAAAACTGAGAGATGTTTAATTGGTTAGCTAAATGTTCCTACTTTAGTTTCGAAATGCATGTGAGCCACATATGGAGAGACCGGAAAGAATAGTATTTCTCTGTGCGCTCTGGTTCATCATGGGTGGCCAACCAACAATGTATTGAAAGACTTGTAATATCTTCAATCTGCTTGCTCTTCTGCTCTTCTTTAAGATGATACTCTTCTCTTGCGGTAGACTGGTCAGGTCGAGTTGTTCTCCCTTGGTATATTTTGAATCTGTCAGGTCAGGTCGACTTGTTCTTCTTTACTATATGTTGAAGCTATCATCTGCGAAGTGTCATCACTTCTGGAGCTCTCATATTTTGAGTAGTAGGCCACATTATATTAATGCACACAGCAAATTACAGCATGCATGTCATCTTTTAAAAGAATTGCAGAGATAACACAAAGGGGTTTACAGGGAGGCAGTATTGGATTAGAATCACTTCTGCATTACAAAGAAAAGAAAATCTCACTTGTTTTTATGTTTTCATGCATGTCAGATATTGAACATTATCAAAATGAATATGAGAATGGGCGCATGAGAGGAATATTGTGGAATGATCCACTGGCTAACAAACTTGGCATGGTGGAGGATGGCCTATATTATTCACCCATCAAGGTCCTTGCTCTAACTTTGCAAAGTTGTATTGGTCGCACATATTTTGCATCTGACCTCTTGCATTACTTCTACTTTGTTACACCATCTACTTAGTTTAAGCATCATATATGAGTATATGCCATACCTATCCATTTTCTGTACCTATTCCATGTGTCGTCACACTATGTTTTTCCAGTCAAATGTTGTTCTTTCGTAATAGATGTCCAAAACGAAGAGGGTGAGTGAAGATCCTCAAGGAGTACAAACTAGGTATTTGGAAAAGGTAGTGATACATGTTAAATCCGATAGATCAGCAGCCACAGAAAACACAGGCCCAACTGTACCACACTTTATCCCTACTCAAGTGGACAAACCCCTATTAGAACTGCTGGGAGCCCAGCGTCAGGTACTGTCTATGATATCAATTCAAAATTTGAACTCCTAAATTTCTGTTTGTGCCTTACCTTCTCTCTTGTATGAAAACTAATTTCAGATGAATCTCCTTGCTCAAAGGATCATACGATCTCAAAACAATAATGGGCTCTGCATTGCTCTGGTCAGTACCTCTCTCCCTTTTGCCTTGTAACGCTATACTTAATTAATTACTATTTGATTATGTATCATCAGTCTGCACCTGAGCTTCATTATCCTCTGTTTCTTCCAATATTATTTGATCTATATTTACTCTTTGCAAAATGTAGAATAATGGCAATGCTTATAAAGAATTTTCTTTGGGGAATTTATTGAATTATCCTTCCATCAACATGGAGAAGGGCTTTGTCCAGCCGTGTTAACATGTAATGTAAGTTCATCCTTCTCAAGCCTTCAAACTTTGTTCTAGTATAGATTTGGATAGGCATCATTTCCTCCACTGCTGTTTGCTTTGCTGTTTACATCTGATTGAATGTTTGCAACAACTACCAGTTTCAAATTGTAGTTGTAAAAACATGTTCCTTATGCAGAACAGATCCATTTATTTGCTTATATAATTGTGAAACCTATTACGTGTCTCCTTGTTTCTCTTTCAGACTCGTATCTCTTATGCCAGGCAGAACTTTAGGGAAGATAGTGACCCAAACCTTCGTGAGGACAGCGAGATGACCCCAAGGTCCTGTCTTGATGAAGACAGTGAGTTGAAGCTACTCACCAGCAGGTGTGAGACAACCTCTGTGCAGTCACTACCTCAATCAGTTCGACTTCTTCGGTCTCAACTTAAAGCGGAAAGGCTTGCTTCAGCTCAGCTCCGACTTGAAGTCAAAGATGCAATGAAGACGTTAGAGGACTGTCGTGCGCACCATCATGCCTTAAATCTAGTGTTGATGCATCTATCATTGACACAACTGAGGTCTACTCAGCTTCTTCAGCTGTTTGGGGGGGGCGACCTGGCCAGGCCTAGTGCCTTCTGAAGTGCTCTCAGTTTTGTATATTCTTTTGTCGGCGCTTTTATTTGCACTGGTTGCAAACTTTGATGCCCAATGGATGTAATATGTGTGATAGCCGTGACAGCCTAGCGTAAGTTGCTTTCTTATTTATTTCCTTGTTGTCTTGTTTATTTGTTTGCTTGTAGTCATTGCAGTTCTTTTTCCGCGGTTTGCTAGTGGCTGCAATAACCTATTTTTTAAAACTAGGCCACAATAACCATGGGCTAATATTTACTGTACTGACACTGGGCCTCCTACGGGCCGTAGAAACATTGGGCCTTCTACGGGCTGTAGAAATAGTGGGCCTTCTACGGGTCGTAGAAACAATGGGCCTTCTACGGGCCGTAGAAACAATGGGCCTTCTACGGGCCGTATCATCAATGGGCCTTATATGGGCAGTATGATCGATTGGCCAAACATGGGCCAATAACAGGCTGCATTATGGTCGTAAACGGGCTAGAGTTGGAATCGTCCGTTCATGGGCCGACCATAACGGGCCATCGTTAATAGGCTGTATTTGATGATGCTATGAAAACGGCCCAACGTATTAACGGACCACAAACGGGCCGACTGTAACCACGGGCTGAATTTGGCCCACAAGCAAAAAATGACAGTAACGGGCCGTAAGTAAACGAATGCTGGAAATGATCCCAAGAATAAATGGGCTCTGAGAAGGCCGAAAGATAACATGGGCTGGAAACGGCCCAACAGAATAACGGGCCATTAATGAGTATAAAGTGATACACTGTTCATTACGGGCCAGTTTCACCACGGGCCGTTAATGGGTGTAAAGTGATACACTATTCATTACAGGCCAGTTTCACCATGGGCCGTTAATAGGCCAAGAGTTACATAGGGCCTCATATGGGCCTAAAGACGTCATGGGCCATACATGGGCCAGAAGTGAAAATGGGCTGGAATCATATTGGGTGGCCCAGATGACGCTACTGGGCCTAATTCGGATAGGGCATAACGGGCCTTGGGTTAGCAGGCTGTAAATGGGCTATATGCGAACAGGCCGTTAACAAGCTTTACATGGGCCGGCTCGCCACCTTTTGACCAAGTCAAACGGGTCGACCTTTTCACAGGAATGGGCCTCTGTTGGGCCTTGCCACGTGTCGATGTATCATAGGCGCCTTCTGTCCAATGAGTGGATGGCATATGTCCCAACGATGAGCCGACACATGTTTCCTCCAGCGAATGATGATTTTACACGTGGAAAATCGCCATTGGTCGGGGCTGTTAACGAGTTATCGGATCCAAAACCCGACCCGATAGCTTAATGGTGTTCCGTTATGGTGGATGCCACGTGTCAGTCACCCTTGACGAAAGCACTTCTGTGACGCGGGATTTATCGTCATGGAAGTGGACACTTCCGTGATGATAATTATGGTAATGTCATGGAACACTTCTATGACAGCACAGGTATGACTATCTTGATTCTGTCATAAAATCGTCATGGATGTACATGCATGACAAAAAACGCGACCTACTGTGACAAACACATATCATCACGGAAGTGTATTTTTTTTTGTAGTGTTTGGTCGGAGTACGATGGCGTGGATGACTTCGCCTCTGACCGGCGACCTGCCACCTCGTCTTACCGCTCTTCCTCTTCCTCCTCGGCACCATCGTCACCAGCCTCCTAGGGTGATAGCTGGAGAGGGATGTCCTCTTGGCACCTTCTCCTTGCCTCCAATAGTCTTCCGGCTGAGCTTTGGTGGATGGTTCGACCGGCGCTCAAGCCGGGGCTTCTGGTTAGCTCTGGAGGAGGCGACCATTGGGCGCCGCCGCGTCCTCCATACCCCTCCTTCATAGACTCGCCACTCTCGGTCTTGTCAGGCCGTGCCGAGCGGGTCCTAACAGGACCGGGGTGGGCTCCTGCTTGGGTGCCCTTTTTCTCATCTTTTCCTCCTTCTATCGCAGTGCCTGAAGGAGGGAAAACGAAAAGAGGAGATCATGCGGCACTTATCTTTTTTCAATCTTAAATCTGTAGGCGATGCCAAATTTTAATTCAAATAATGTAGCCTTTCCAGTCCATGTTTGTGTTCTGTAATACTTGTACTTGTATTAGCATATTAATGAAAAAGATGAACCTTGTCGGGAACCCATGCATGTGTATGTCCATGTAGAGGTGAGATGCCTCTTTAATATAAATAAACGAGTTTTCCCGACATACTATCTTGCTGGTACACTTATTGTCTGCCGGAGAGCGCGCCTGCCGAGGAACAGATAGGAGGGCCAGCCCCCCGCCAACTCCTTTTTACCAAAGGCCACAGCGACCATCCTGGCCGAAGCAACGTTCGAATCATGGTTGGGATCACCTAAGTCTCAAAAGAGAGGTGAGGCTTTCTCATGCAAAGTTATAGCTTTACAGAACACTAATGGATAGGAGGTGGAACTTATCTGCTTGGCTCGCCGGGGATCATAGTGTCGGGCAATCTTCTCACTCCTTGTCGAAGCCAAGTTTGCAGCAGGAACCTACAACTTCATGTAGATGAGAATGAATGTAGGATGCGATCCTATCTATATGCATATGCAAATGCTCAAGAAATACTTATGCAGTGATCTTGGAATGTCTATGCATGCATGCAATCTCGGTCGGGGCCCCACCCACAGCGCTTCTTTATTTTCTCTTGCACGGGGTCATCGGCCCAGCTTTGTACAAGGGGTTACATGCAGCTGAGGCAGGGCCTATACAAAAGGGTAGCTGCCAGATAGGACCCGACAGCCGCACCTTACGGGTAGAACTTGCAGAGATGCTCAATATTCCATGAGTTTTGCAACTGAGTGCCATCTCCGGTCTCTAGACGGACGGCGCCAGGTCTGGTGACTCATACTACCCGATAAGGGCCTTCCCACTTCAGTGACAACTTGGGTGTACCCTTGGCGGACTGAATGCGCCTAAGGACAAGGTCACCTTCCTCAAAACACCGGGCATGAACCATGCGGCTATGATAGCAACGCAGGGCTTGCTGGTAGCATGGGGCACGCGTAGCAGCCCGGAGACGGTTCTCCTCGAGTAGCACAACATCGTCACGCCGGTGCTGATCTTGTGCTACTTCATCATAGGCAAGCACTCGAGGCGACCCGTAAATGAGTTTTATGGGATAACTGCTTCTGCCCCGTATACCGGGGAGAAGGGAGTCTGCCCGGTAGCTCGGTTTGGTGTCGTTCTAAGGGACCGGAGAACTACCGACAGCTCCTCGATCCACCGCCTACCATGCTTCTGTAGCGTATCAAAAGTTCTTGTCCTGTGTCCACGTAGCACTTCAGCATTCGCCCTTTGGGTGTGCCACAGAGGCGAATGAGATCTTGCATCCGAGGGCATCAACATATTGCATGAAGGCGTGGCCCGTGAACTGGGTGCCGTTGTCGGTGATGATCCTTGTCGAAACTCCAAATGACACACCAATTCTTTCATGAACTTCATAGCTGATTGAGCAGTCACCTTTCTCACGGCAGTCACTTCTGCCCACTTTGTAAACATGTCGATGGCAACGAACAAGAATACAAAGCCCCTGATTGCTCGGGGGAAGGGGCGGCGGGTGTGTTTTCTTGGAATGGAACTGACAGGCTTCACATGTCGTGACCTTGTTCTTGAGCTCGCATGTCAAATTTATATGGTCCAAAGTAGTTTTGATGCATGATATAGCCTCTAGGCACTTGTAGGAGTAGTTGCTATCAATTTTGTTGAGTTTGGTTCACTTTTATTTCGAGTAGTCACTAAAAATTTCAGAAAATTTCAGAGGAAGAAAATGATGAGGAGATTGTTGAGAGGCTCCTCGAGCCGGGGTTCGAAGGAAGAATAAAATGAGGAGAAAGAGAAGCCCAAGTATAATCTACCTCATGCCATGGAGATTCGGCCGTGTGAATGGCCATGTGATGCATTCTTACAAGCGGCCGGAATTTATGATGATTTCTATTATTTGGCTGGGAATGCAGGCATCATCGACTTCCTCCTCGACCAGTGTGATCAGTATCTCCTACTCACTAATACTTTCATGCAAAAATTTCATTTTCATGCTAGGAGATCACCACCCATGGTAGGCTTTTACTTATATGATGAGTACAAGGAAATGACGCTCTATGACTTGGACGTAAATTACCTTATGAGGGTAGCGTCGAGGAACCATAGCCTAGTGATGTGAAAGGTTTTATTCATGAAATTGCCATAGGGGAAACAAGAGGAGTGTCAGGAGCGAGAGTGGCTAGTATACATTTCCTTGTTTTACGCTATTACTCATTATTTGGTGGGAGATGTTTAATTGGTCGTGGAGAGAGTGGAGGCCTTAGTGGCCCTGACCTTGCTATTTTGTGACATGCTTACACTGTGATAGAACTTACAGTTTAGGCGCTTTAGTTTCTAAATGGTTGAGCTTAAACTGTACAAAGGGTCCTAATTTTGGAGGTATCTTCGCCTCCCGCCTTGCTAAACACTTTGAGATACCCATTAGGCACTATGAGAAAGAACATAAACTGCTGCCTACTATTTACTTAGATTATGGTAGCATGGTAGCACATAAGTTGGAAAGGAGACTCATTTATAACTTGGTGTTTAGCGAGAATACTTTTCAGATTATTACCTTGCTTGCACCTATTTTGTTCGATATTCATTCAGGCAGGTACTTTGTTTTTCCCGTCGACATTCATGCATACTGGGAGGGGACATGATCCCCACCTCCTGAGCCAGAGCCATCACCTGATCCAAATTAGGAGTCTATGTATCAGTGGGATCCAGAGGAGCTTGCAAACCAGTGGAACCCCCAGGATCCTCCTCAGTACACCGGAGAAGGCTACTTTGATCCATGGGCATAGACCAACTTAGGCCAAAAGCCTAAGCTTGGGGGAGTATGTATTTCTCACCGACATTACATTCATGTTCACACACTCATTTCAGTTGTCGGTGTTCATACTTTTTCATTGTATTATCCATGCTAGTTTATTTATTTTTCTCGCTTTCTTCTTGTGTGTTTGTTAAACCTTAAGAAAAACCCAAAAAAATAGTCGTAGTTAGTTTAGTTTCTATACATGCTTAGTAGTAGTATTAAAAGAAAACCCAAAAGATTTCTCGTTCTTCTTTTTGCTTGTTGGGATCTTTCCCATGTAAATAGTTTTTCCCGTTCTTGTTTTACTTCCTTCAAAAAAAACTCCAAAAACATTTCAGTGTGTTTCTTTGAATTTCTTTTCTTTTCTTTGGGGGTCGAGAGTAGAAGACCACGATGAAAATGTTGAGTGGCTCTCATGTGCATTATTGTTGATCTAATAAAGAGCCCATATTACCTTGTCTTCTCCTTTGAATAAATGTTTGCAAATTCCAGCTCAGTCCGATGCACGTGCACTATTATTATTATCCACACCGTTCGGTCATGCGAGTGAAAGGCAATAATGACAATATATGATGAAATGATTGAGATGAGGAAAAGCTGGTATGAACTTGACCTATCTTGTTTTTGTAAATATGATTAGTTCACTGTTCCTGATTCATCCTATTATGAATGAAACATGTTTGCAATGAAAATTAGAGATTATAGTTACTCATGCCATGCTTAATTAGCTTGGAGTTTATAACACTACAAAAAAATACACTTCTGTGATGATATGTGTTTGTCACAGTAGGTCATGTTTTCTGTCATGCATGTACGTCCATGACGATTTTATGATAGAATCAAGATAGTCATACTTGTGCTGTCATAGAAGTGTTCCATGACATTACCAAAATTATCATCACGGAAGTGTCCAATTCCATGATGATAAATCACGCGTCATAGAAGTGCTTTCGTCAAGGGTAACCGACACGTGACATCACCGTAACGGGTTGCCGTTAAGCTATCGAGTTTCGGTTTGGATCCGATAACCCGTTAACAGCCCGGACCAATGGGGATTTTCCACGTGTAAAATTCTGAATGGCCAGAGGAACCACGTGTCGGCTCACCGTTGGGATAGATGTCACTGATGTGGCTTGAAGCTACGTCAGTATTTCCCCAAAGAGGAAGGGATGATGTAGCACAGCGATGGTAGGTATTTCCCTCAGTGATGAAACCAAGGTTATCGAACCAGTAGGAGAACCAAGCAACAACACGTAAACGGCACCTGCACAAAAATAACAAATACTCACAACCCGACGTATTAAAGGGGTTGTCAATCCCTTTCGGGTAACGGCGCCAGAAATTGGCAAACGGGTGTGAATAAATTATAGTTGATTGATAGATCGAACGCCAAAATAAAATAAATAAGAATAAATTGCAGCAAAGTATTTTTGTATTTTTGGTTTAATAGATCTGAAAATAAAAGCAAAGGAAGATAGATCGCAAAGGCAAATAATATGAGAAAGAGACCCAGGGCCGTAGGTTTCACTAGTGGCTTCTCTTGAGAAAAATAGCAAACAGTGAGTAAACGAAATACTGTTGGGCAATTGATAGAACTTCAAATAATCATGACGATATCCAGGCAATGATCATTATATAGGCATCATGTCCAAGATTAGTAGACCGACTCCTGCCTGCATCTACTACTATTACTCCACACATCGACCGCTATCCAGCATGCATCTAGTGTATTAAGTTCATGGAGAAACGGAGTAATGCAATAAGAATGATGACATGATGTAGACAAGATCTATTTATGTAGAAATACACCCCATCGTTTTATCCTTAGTAGCAACGATACATACGTGTTGGTTCCCCTTTTGTCACTGGGATCAAGCACCGTAAGATCAAACCCACCACAAAGCACCTCTTCCCATTGCAATATAAATAGATCAAGTTGGCCAAAAAAACCCAAATATCGGAGAAGAAATACGAGGCTATAAGCAATCATGCATATAAGAGATCAAAGAAACTCAAATAACTTTCATGGATAAAAAGAGATAGATTTGATTATAAACTCAAAGTTCATCGGATCCCAACAAACACACCACAAAATAATTAGACCATTGTATTGAGAATCAAACGAGAGAGCGGAAGCCATCTAGTTACTAACTATGGACCCAAAGGTTTGCAAATAACTACTCACGCATCATCGGAGAGGCACCAATGGACACTACTAGGGAAAAGGCTAGCAGCAGCGCGGGTTTTAGGTGTATCAGTAGCGCGGGTACCGGCGCTACAGCTAACACGTAGCAGTAGCATGTGCTCACTAGTGCTACTGCTACACAAGTGTAGCAGCAGCGCGCTTAATGGAAGCTCGCTACTGCTAATAGCTATAGCGCGCTTCTCCTGTGCGCGCTACTGCTACTACCGCGCTGCTGCTAACTTTTCTCCACTCGCTACTGCTAATTTTAGTAAAAAAAAATCGGCATTTTTGTTTTGTATTTGAACAGGCTTTATAGAAGAATCTTAGGACACACAAATGTCATCATGATACATATACAAATGCCTGCGAGACCACAAATGTAATCATAGCATATACATACAAATAGTCTCATCATAATCATCATCCAACACAAAGTGGTATCTTGTCATCATCTCGAAAATAGCGATACATGCAAGTCTGGAATACTTGCAACTACAACGTCATCCATCTAAACAAAGGTATACGCGAGAAGAGCTATCACTATGAGTGAGAGCGGAACTATGCAGTACATGAGGTGGCGGTTACGAGTCCTCTCTCGCGCTAGCATGAACCTCAAGTAACTAGCTTCTCCTTCTTGTCTGCTTTTGAAGCCTTTATGGCTGGCACCCGAGAACCCATTCACTTGCACCTGACACTGATGCCACTCGTTGTATACCCCCGGAACCTTCCCTTTGTACACGACATAGCACTTCCATCTCGCCATCAAGAAACTAGGTACCTGTTAGAGATGCATGTTCATGAAGAGGATGTACAATCATATATATGCAACAAAATATACTAGAGCAACACCGAAAAAGAAAGGGTTAGCAACTAGATGCATCATACAGTACGCAAATTAATTAACTAGAGGTACGCAGGTCATCGTACGCAAACTAACAAAGTAGCGTTACGCAAGTTCGACAGTGGACATCACAAAGTTTCATCGCTACAAAAAGTATACAAGTTCAACCGACACATATCATCATCATCGGCATCATAAATCACTAGAAGTTCCATCCTTCCATATCATCGAGGATGGACCCTAGTTTGATGAACGGCGTGAGGTCTAGACGTTGCATGCCTATGCGAGTTCGGACGTCAGCTCGCGATATAGGGCCGTGGTGGAACATCCCCTTCTCATCGACAACTTCTTTCATGATGATCGTCGCAATGTCGCTTTCGATGCGAAAGAAGTCATCTCTAAGTTTATAATCCGCTTCTCCATGAGATTCTAGCCACTTGTGGATATGATCATCATTTCCGCTTCTCATGCGAAGCTTTTGGTGATCCGTGTTGAACTGAATCATGAGATGAACGATGTAGAATTCATCCTTCTTGCTTGGTTTTGGAAAATGGATGCAGGAGAAGTTAGTTTTATGCGCGAAACCCATCTTCTTGTTCCTTTGTTTCCTGATCTGCATGTGGCCACCTCTAATGCTGAAGCCTTGGAGAGCATCATCTAGAATATTCATTATGTGGGTGTAGTCTTTTTTCTCATAGTCTCTGGAAGGGTCAAAATACACGGCGTGGGAGACTTGTGGGTAAAGAATGATAAGGACGGCGCGCCCGTTGCTGCGGGGAAAAGACACCTCAAATTATTCCCCATAGAGAGAGAAGGAATGATTGAAATGTATGAAAGGGTTGTCCAGAACTGACTTACTTTGGATGATAAGGCACGAGGACAATTTCCCGGTCCTTATTCTGTACCATGAAGTTTTGGAGGTACTCCCTAGCAGTTTCACGCTCAAAGTCGCCTGGACTCAAGAAAGGCTCGTGCATGTAGTACGGATCCACCACACAGATTTGCGAGACTTCTTCACCCTTCATGACGGAGCTCATATGTAGCGCAAAAAGGCGGACGATTGTAAAATCGAGCCGCCTTGTCAGAAACATCTCAAAGATATGTTCAAACCGCAGGAAGAACACCTCCGCGGGCCGTGTCTCGACGTAGCACTTCCCCTCAGGCACACGAGCCGCGTATGTTGGATATCCTGGATCCTTTGAAGCTACTAGGCTTTTCTCAGTCGACAGCACATGGTCGTGCAGTCTCCTGAGATCCCCTGATAGTGCCTCCAGCGGTTTCGGCGGTAGCATCGGCTCGCCCGTGAGATGGAACATGGCCGCACCTTTCACGGGTACACGCTCTTCAGAATGCATCGTCTGGCTGCTATGTGCTCTGGCTTGTTTGGAGGCAGCTATCTTCCCCGATCTCTTTCTCTACTTTTTCTTGGGCACACCTTCTAGACCCTTCCTTAACCCCTGCCCCAGTGTTCCCGGGCTAAGTACTGTATGACCCTCGCGCCCGGCTAGTTGAGCATGTGTTGAGGCGGCATCTTCAGGCGTGTCCTGTGAGGATTTCATGAAGAGAGACTTTTTGCAATCCCTGCTACGACCTTCCTGCCCGGGCATATCATCCATGTCCTCATTAGCAAGCTGATAGCCCAATTCGTCATATGGTTGACTCATCAATTCTATGTCATAGTCACACGCGTTTGTATTGAGGAAATCCATAGGTTCGACCTCCGTCTCATCATCCATTCTCTGTTCTACAGGACAAATTACATCAGCCAGTACTATTGCACCCCCTTCATCATGTCGTCCGCCGCTCTCACCCGGCACTACAGGAGATGGTAATTGCGTAGGCGGGGTGGTGGTCTCCGCACATGCTTGTTGATGGGTGGTTATTGGTGTGCTCTCGGCCGGCTCCAGACGAATAAGATTCTTCGGCCATAGCAGCACCCAACCCTTGCAGCTTCCAATCCGCGACGGGGTCTCGTCATCCGCTCCCACATGCTGTACTGGAGGAGGAAAATCCTCGTGCCCCGATTTCACACTGGATAAGCTAACCCTGAAGTGCCCAGCGGGGATCGGCTGGTTGTGGAACGTGGGTTGCAAGGGGTCCATTATCATCCCCTTTCCCACGTCCACCTTCTGGGCTTTGATCAAGTAGAGTATGGTGCACGGGGTTTCTTTCGCCTGCAAACACATATGTCTGTGGCATAAAACATCCGAAAGGCAAAAAAATGGAATATTATATATATATATATGTTGGTTCAACATGTAATTACCGTGATGGCGTCGAGCTCAGCCAAAGACGAAGGCCCATCGAGCGTGCCAGAGACTGAGGACGGGCTGCTATGAGCGGGAGCGGCTGCGAGAGGAGGCCCGGTTGCGTGGTCAAGTGATGGTGCGATGGTGTTGTTGTTCATGGAGTTGCTCCCGACGAAACTGGGCAACGGGAAATCATGTACCGTCTTGTCTGGATTTTCCTTCGTCCAGTTGATGATAACTGGAACCAAGTTAGTAGCGAAATCATTTCTGCAGGCAGTTACAGCTGCATTGACTGCCTGTTGTAGCAACTCATATTTGTCCTCGGCTGCTTTTTTCGTGTCCTTAGCTGCTTTTTTCTCGACCGCAAGCTTCACCTTCGCATTGATGTCTGCCTGACTAAACTTCTTTTTCTGCTTCTTAGCCTCCGGGCCCTCGTTGTAAAACACCTTCCACGTGGCGCCGTCTCCAGCGCCGTGCACACGACCATATTGCGGTCGCTGGCCCAAAGGGAGCCCCTTAAGTTCGTTCAAGGCCCGGTTGAGAGGGGTGTCCCACTTGGGACTCATCGGAGAAGTAGGGCTTTCGGCTGCAAGCTGGTGTTGCTTCTCCAGTAGTCTAATCAATTTCCTCGTGATCTGGTCCGTGTAAAAAACCTTTTTCTCCTTGTCCCACTTGTAGTGGGCCCTGATGAAGTCACGCTCCAAGGGGTTGGTGAACTTCGCGAAGGGGTCTAGGAGACCCGCGGCTTCACGTTTCGTGTCCTCCTTATCCCATATGGGCCTTTTACCGAGGTAGCCACGGCTTCCGAGGCAATGCTTCCCCGTGTTCCTTTGCAGAAGGCTCTTGAATTTCACAGCCTTAGCCTTGGCGTCCTCGGTAGCGCAAGTGTCCTTGAACTTTTCGAACTCCTCTTCTGTAAGTGTCGGATTTTCCTCCAAAATCTTGGGCAGGGGTTCCTCAGCCTCAATAGCTCGTTTCACCCTCCCTTTCCAGGAGGCCAAATCATTGCTGAACATGCCCATGGCGTGATTGTTAATCTTTTTCATCTTCGGATCATCCCGCGGTTGTTCTATGTTATCATCCCGGTTGGGGAACTTGAATCTCTTGTGCAACTTCGTTAGGAGCAACTGCGTCAAATGTTCTTTACTCCTTAAGTCATCGTCGTTGATGCTCGCGCATTCCCGTAGGATGCATCCTACTTGTTTCCCATAGCACTTGCGAGGTTCTTCCAGCTCTAAAGGCTCAAACTTGCCAGGTGCCATCTTTGTGATCACAAGTCGTCCAAT
Source organism: Triticum urartu (assembly GCF_056163025.1). Lineage (NCBI taxonomy): Eukaryota > Viridiplantae > Streptophyta > Magnoliopsida > Poales > Poaceae > Triticum > Triticum urartu. The sequence continues at coordinate 206,029,945 of NC_141877.1, read as the reverse complement.
CCCTAGTTTGTTAGGTTTTCGTATCCTCTGCTTCTTATGCTTCCTCTTTTCGGTAGTGGCATCGGCGCCGGTACCTTCCCCACCGGTATCTTCCCCGCCGGTACCTTCCCCACCGGTCTCGGTGCCGCCATCGGTGCCGGCGCCGTCGGTGTCGATGTCGGCGTCAGTACCATCATCGAGGCGGACCTGCAAACCTTGCTTAGCAGTCAAAAGTTTGAGGTAGTCTTGTTCACCCTGATAATCCATCTCGTATGCATCTTGGTCAGAAGGCCCAGTTTCTTCATTGTTCGACATGTTTCCTATGATTAAGTGTCCTCATTTATTTCTAAAAGTATGAATAAATGAGAAATGGTATAAAAAAGAAATCTATGTGCCAGCACTCGATATGCCAACTATGTAGCACAAATCATGCCTTTATTCATGGGAAATTTCAGCATGACCTTTGCTAAAAAATGGACATATCGAGCGCCTGAAATTCACCGAAACGGAAATGAATCAACATTCCGGCGTAACATAGGCCACTCGGATCATTTACCAAAACATGACATGTCCAAAACATGACATATCCACATATCACATGTCCAGTTCAAATTTGCATATAAATTTAGCTAATTTTGAAACCTATCTAAATTCATAACTAAATAGATAACCTAATTAACATAACTAAAACCTAAGTAAATTAACCGAAGAACCCTAGCTAGCAGAGAGAGGGGGGGTGGTTTACAGAGGGTGCAGGGGCGAGGAGGCAGGCCCGACGATGGCCGAGGTTGGGAGGGGAGGAAGCAGAGGAGGGAGGCGAGGGCCGACAGGTCGGGGGCGAGCGCGCCGGGGTCGGGGGCGAGCGCCTGGGTCGGGGGCGAGCGTCGGGGCCGGGTCGGGCGCGGCGATGCGACGGGGGGAAGAGAGTGGGGATTTGGGGGAAAAGAGGCAGGATGAAGCAGGGAGAGTGAGAATTTTGGGTTAAGTGGACGTAGCAGTAGCGCGTTTAGACAAAACGCGCTACTACTATTAAAGGCAGCTATAGCGGTTTTATACAGAAACCGCTACTGCTACCTTGACTAGCTGTAGCTCTTTTTCAGTAAAGCGCTACTGCTATAACTAGTTTCCCTTTTTCTTTTCCTTTATTTTTCTCACTTTTCTTTTTTTTCTGAGAGCAGTGAACAAAGGGAAGGCGATATATATTGCATCATTTGACGGTTAAATATGTATGCAAAATAGGAACATATATATTACATCATTGGACCCATGCATAATAATGGCTAAGTGTGTATACAAAGTAGGAACATATATATATATTACATCATTTGACCGATTCCTCAGCGCTGACGTTTTCGTTTTTGAGTCAGCTTCTTTCCCTTCTTGTTCGTCGAAGAATAATTGAGCCCCTCATTGTGACTTTGCCTTTTCCATGGAGTATGATTTTTCTTAGGTAATGTAGTATTGATTCTTCATTTGACGTATACTTCATCATCATCGTCATCTTCCCTCATTGGGTTGCCATACTGATCATAGTCTTCCTCGTTGGTGACTCCATCCATTCCAATGATGTTCCTTTTGCCTCTCCTCACGACAACACGACTGGGATTGCATGGGTCGGTTATGAAGAAGCATTGTGTCACGTGCTTAGCGTGTACCCATGGCTCGTTTTTTGCGATAGCGTTCACGGTAGCGCTCTTGGCGTCGGGTATAGTCATGGTAGTGAAAATCCGGTTTTCTCTTTTGACATTCTTAGCCCATCTGACACGGAAAATCGTCGTGTTGTGTAGTCTAGAGTAGTCAAGCTCCCAGATCTCCTCGACCCTTCCATAAAATTGTTCAGTTGCGTCGTTGTCGCTGCCGGTCATGCATTCCATCGTCACCCCTGAGTTCTGATCATCACTGTCCATATCTTTGGCCTCCATGTAGAACGTGTATCCGTTGATATCATATGCCTGATAGGTTATGAGGTTGGGCGAGGGGCCATGTGCTAAGGTGTATATGAGCAATCCATCCTTAAAGCCCTCCTCCAGGGGATTAGCAATAATATGCTCTTTGAACCAATGCAGGAAAGTGGAGTTGTTCTCTCTAGTAACTGAAAGTGCGTTATATCGACTAGGGGGGGTGAATAGGCGATTTTTATGAAAGTCTTTAAAACATGGGAGTTTTGAAGACAAACGATAGAAATGAACCTATAACCATGCAGCGAAAGGTAGACTACCCTAGACAAGCCATAGTCAAGTATTCAATGAAGTGAAAGCACAAAGACTAACAGCAGCTAGGCAGTACGGATCAGGATGGAAGATAATATGAAACCAATCTGAACAAACAGTCACACAGTGAAGACAAATGGACAATGCAAATAGGCAATGACTTCACAAGGACCAACTGTATATAAAGAGATGGGAAGGATAGAACCAGCGAGCTTGGTGAAGACAAAGGTTTGGTAGACCAATTCGAACTGCGATGACAGTTGTACGTCTGGTTAGGGCGGCTAGGTATTTAAACCTGAGGACACACAGTCCCGGACACCCAGTCCTGAACACGTAGCTCAGGACACTCAGTCCTCACCGTATTCCCCTTGAGCTAAGGTCACACAGACCTCGCCCGATCACTCTGGTAAGTCTTCAAGGTAGACTTACAAACCTTCACAGACTTCGTTCACTGGTGATCCACAATGACTCTTGGATGCTCAGAATGCGACGCCTAACCGGCTGGAGGATTCACAGTCCTCAAGTGTAATAAGTCTTCAGATCACACAGACAGGAAGACTTAAGTGATGCCTAACACTCTTTGGCTCTGGGTGTTTAGGGCTTTATCCTCGCAAGGAATTCTCTCTCAAAGGCTTCAAGGTGGGTTGCTCTCAAACGACAAAAGCCGTATTCTAACTCTGAGCAGCCAACCGTTTATGGTTGTAGGGGGTGGGCTATTTTAGCCACTAGGCAACCCGACCTGATTTGTCCGAAATGACCATGAGTCACTAAGGAACTGACACGTGTTCCAACGGTCAGATTTCAAACACACACGGCAACTTTACTTGGGCTACAAGCAAAGCTGACTTATCCAACTCTGGACAAGATTTGCTCTCATAGTCTTCACTCGAAGACATAGGATTTTTGGTTAAGCATCACTTCAGTCCTTCTGACTGGTTCTGTTGGATCCCACTTAACAGTATAGTGGTTCCTATGACTCAACAAAGAAGAAAAAGAACGACGAAAGAACTAAGTCTTCGCACTCCATAGTCTTCATGCGATGTCTTCTCTTGTCATAGTCTTCAATGTGAATGTCTTCACATACCACCTTTGTCTTCAATGTCTTCTTACATTTTTAGGGGTCATCTCTGGTGGGAAAACTGAATCAATGAGGGACTTCTACCTGTGTTATCCTGCAATTCTCACAAACACATTAGTCCCTCAACTAGGTTTGTCGTCAATACTCCAAAACCAACTAGGGTGGCACTAGATGCACTTACAGTAACTTCGGCGTCTGTCTTGCATACCCCCCGGTCATGATACTTCTTTGCGATAATTTCTTTGTGCAATGCCACGAAAGGATCGACCTTGTCTAGATGTTGTAGCACTACCAAGTTTGCTCTGTCAAAGTCGCTGCGTCGATCTGAGTATGCCACGTGCAATTCCCTGCGACCGTTGAAGTGACCTTCTCCTTCGAGCCTCCCATCGTGCTTGTTAACGGGCAAACCAACACTAACACCAGGTGGCTGGTCTGCGCCATATAGAAAATTCTCACAGAAAGATATGCACTCTTGTGTCAAATAGCCCTGGACGATGCTTCCATCCGGACGGGACATGTTACAAACGAATCCTTTGATGATCCCATTCATCCTCTCAAACGGCATCATGTTGTGCAGGAATGACGGCCCCAGGACTATTATGTCATCCACAATATGGACACACAGATGCACCATGACGTCAAAGAACGCGGGCGGGAAGTACATCTCAAGCTCATTTAGTATCACAACGATCTCTTCCTGTAGCCTTCGGAGCTGCTTCACACTGATCGACTTTCGAGAGATGATGTCAAAAAAGTTGCAGAGACCAATAAGCGTGTCACGGACATGCTTGTCCATTATCCCTCTAAGGGCAACAGGTAGTATCTGCGTCATCATCACATGACAGTCATGGGACTTCATCCCGATGAACCTCTTCTTGTCCGTGTCTAGATATCTGCTTATCTTGCCACAGTAACCGGAACTAACTTTGACTCCGGTAAGGCACTTAAAGAATTGATGGATCTCAGCCTGACTTAAGGTGAAGCAAGAAGGGGGGCAATAATCCTCTTTCTTTATTTTCTTGCCCTTCTTCTCCCGTGCCTCTGTCTCCGTCTCTATCTCGTCTGACATTTTACGGGGAGGCATGTGTAGATCTTCCCTGATTTTCAAATCTTGCAAGTCTTTTCTTGCCTTCGGCCCATCCTTGGTCTTATCCGGCATGTTCATCAGTGTTGCGAGCAAGCTCTCAAGGACATTCTTACAGATATGCATTTGATCAAGGCAATGAGGTGTATCGAGTTTGTGATAGTACGCCAAGTCCCAGAACACAGACCTCGTCTTCCATACCTTCAGCAGCGGCTCCAGCGCCTTTCTCATCGTCTTTCCCGACGCGGGGCACTCCTTCTAGTTTTTCAACAGCTCATCGATTTCGGCACCGCTCCGTTTACGTGGAGGTCCTCGATGCTCAGTGTGACCATTGAATAGATCTCCACGGTTTCTCCACGGGTCGTCCTGTTCGAGCCATCTTCGATGCCCCATGTACATGATTTTCCCAGACCCGCCATCTTTCCTTGACGTTAGCTGCTGAGACGCCGTATCATCCATGCACAGCGTGCATCCGCAATATCCATGGCACACCTGGTCTGCCACATATCTGTAATCGAGATAGTCCTGCACTGTCGTGATCAGCGCGGCTCTCATGTTGAAATACTCGCCTTTGCTGGTGTCCCATGTCTTGGCTAGTGTTTTCCATAACGTGTCTAACTCCTATTGAAGTAGCCCCAGATACAAATTAATATTATTTCCTGGTTGTTTCGGCCCTTGAATAAGCATGCTCATGTGAATGTACTTCAATTTCATGCACAACCAGGGGGGAGGTTGTACATCCATACAAACACGGGCCATGTGCTATGATTGGTGTTCTGATTGCCAAACGGATTCATGCCATCGGTACACGCGCCGAGCACGATGTTCCTTGCATCACATCCAAAATACCGATAGAAGCTGTTCAACGCTCTCCACTGGCTTCCATCCTTGACGTGTCTCAGCTTTGGATCATCTCCATCGTCGGGCTTCTTCCCCTCTGCGTGCCAGCGCATTAGCTTTGCTTCCTTGGGATCTACAAAATACCTCTGGAGACGGGGACTGATCGGTAAGTACCAGACCACTTTCTGGGGACATTTCTTCCCAGCCTTCTTGTATCGAGAAGCATTGCACACCAGACAGCTTGTTTTTTCTGCGTGCTCCTTCCGATAAATTATGCAATCGTTGATGCATGCATGGTATCTAATGTGTGGCAGATCAAGAGGGCACACGATCTTCTTGGCCTCATCAACACTACTAGGACATAGATTACCCGCGGGAAGAACATCCTTTAGGTACTTGAGATGCTCATCAAGGCTAATGTCGGTCCATTTGTTTTTAGCCTTCGTCTTCAGGAGTTGGAGCATGAAACTCAAGCGGGTCACCTCAGGATTGCAACCATCATACAATGGAGTGTTCGAGTCTACCACCAGTTGCTCCAGCTTAGCCTCCTCTCTAGAAGCAGCTCTCTCAGTACTCGTCTCCTTGTGAAGCGATGCTTGAACATGAGGGTCCCGCATGATTGAACTTAGTACCTACGAACTCTGCTGCATGGAGTCCATGTCGTTCTCTCCGCCGCCATGTCCGGCCCCTTCTCCACCGCCATGTCCGGCCTCTTCCCCGCCGCCATTATCGATCATCTCTTCGTCTTGCCCCATGTCATCATTGCCTGCCCCGTCGGCATCCTCAACATCGTCATCCTCATCTTCAATTATCCATCGAGTATAGGCATCCATGAAACCAGTCATGAGCAGGTGCGCTTCGACACGACCATCGTCATGGGGGTCGAGCCAAACTATTCCTTTGCATTTTTGACATGGACATAAAACCTCTGTCAGGTTATTTTCCTTCATGTCCTACACCGCCGACCGCAACCACCTGTCCACCATCGTTCCACTGACCATCGTCAACTCTGCACGATAATAATAAACAAATTGATTATAAAAATGCGTGCATTCATCAAAGTCATACAAAAATTTGGCATGACCTTCCTTAAAAATAGGACATATATAGATCTAGAGTTTGCCCGGAATTCGCCGAAACGGAAATAAATCGACATTTCAGCAAAACATAGGCAACTCAAAAGCACAATTTGGCGTCAACTCATGCCAGACACAAAATTTCCATAAACATATCACACACACATAAACATATTTCCATTTTGCAAAAGCATGAAATTTTAATCACCTCTATCTCGAGATCGAGCACACGGTGGAGATGATGTTGTAGGGAGATCAAAAGTGCACAAAGCTCTTCTTGACAAAGATAGATCTAGTTAGGGGCAAATAGGTCACTTAACTAAATGCTACATCTACCTAGCTACCTAATTTGGGAGGAGACAACTTCAACTAGTGGAGGGGGAAGGAAAAAGAGAAAGGAGATGCATTAATGGAGGTGGTGTAGTTATAGCTAGGAGTAATGAAGAGAGAGAAAGTTAGGTAGAAGAGGGAGAGTAATGGGGGGAGAAGTATTGAGGAAGAAGAAGAGTGAGAGAGGGAGGATGTGGGAGGTAGGGGAAAGGGAGGAGAGGAGAGGAGATGGGGAGGGGGAGGTGGAAAAAGGTGCTGGGTGCTGCGTCTTAGTAGTAGCGCGGGAGAAAAAGTGCGCTGCTGCTAAGAGCGTAGCAGCAGCGCGCTTTCCTATCACGTGCTACTGCTAAACGGGCCAACCGAGTGGACAATTTCAAAATTAGCAACAGCGACGTGACTAAAAAGAGCGCTACTACTATGGCATTAGGAGCAGCGCGCTTCCTGACGCCGCGCTACTGGTAAACTTAGGTCGTTGTGTACTATCGGTGGATTTTTGTAGCAGCGCGTTTTAAACATCACGCGCTACTGCTAAATTTGCACCAGTAGCGCGCTTTCCGTAACCGCGCTGCTACTAATTAGCAGCAGTGCCTCTTTTTATGCCGCGCTGCTGCTAAGATTCTGTGTATAAGGTTTTCCCTAGTAGTGGGAAGTGGTGAACCCCTCTGTGATGGTGTCTAGATTGGATCTGGTGGTTCTAGACTCTGCGGTGGCTGGAATTGATTTTCATCAACACCCCTAGGGTTTCTAGAATATTGGGTATTTATAGAGTAAAGAGGCGGTCCGGGGGGCACTCGAGGTGGGCACAACCCTCCAGGGTGCGTTTAGCCCATTGGTTGTCTTCTGGTCCAAAAAAATCACAAAAAGTTTCACTGCGTTTGGACTCCATTTGATATTGATTACCTGCGATGCAAAAAACATGCCAAAAAACATCATCTAGCACTTGGCACTATGTCAATAGGTTAGTACCAAAAATGATATTAAATGACTATAAATGATTATAAAACATCCAAGATTGATAATATAATAGCACGGAACAATCAAAAATTATAGATACGTTGGAGACGTATCAGCATCCCCAAGCTTAATTCCTGCTCGTCCTCGAGTAGGTAAATGATAAAAACAGAATTTTTGATGTGGAATGCTGCCTAACATGTCATACCATATTATTTTCTTTATAACATGGACATTTGGACTTTTATATTGTTCAAAGCAATAGTCTAGTTTTGACATGATAACTTAAATACTCAAGCATATCAACAAGCAACCATGTCTTTCAAAATATCAATGCTAAAATAAGCTATCCCTAGCCCATCATGCTCAATCATTGATCCATTCATCAAACACAATCGCATATTAACTACACCCAATGCTCAAGTATGATCATAGTGCCTCCTAGTTGGTGCTTTTATAAGAGAAGATGGAGACTCAAATTCAAAAATAAAAAATGCATAAAGTAAAAGAAAGTCCCTTCGCAGAGGGAAGTAGGGATTTTTAGAGGTGCCAGAGCTCACAGCGAAAATTTAGAGATAAAAACATTTTGAGAGGCATACTTTTCCCACCAATGAAAACGACTTAGAATTCCCAACACTTCCCATGCTAGATATATCATAGGCGTCCCAAACAGAAATTAAAGTTTATTCCTTTTTCCACCATACTTTCACTTTCCATGGCTAACCGTATCCACGGGTTCCTTCCATACCAACAATTTCCAAGGAATTTATTATTTGATGACATAAAATAAATTAATTTTTCATTTCGGGACTGGGCATCCCTAATACCTTTGCCTCAGTCTCGTGCAATGACAAGTCAATAAACACTCATCGTGAGAATAACACATCTAGCATGGAAAATATTAGCCACCCCTCACCGCCTCACGAGCGGTACGAGAACACAGAAGAGAAATTTATTTTGAATATTAGAGATGGCACATACAATTTTGCTTAGAACGGCAAAAGAATGCCGCATATAGGTAGGTATAGTGGACTCATGTGGCAAAAGTGGTTTAAAGGATTTTGGATGCACAAGTAGTGATCATACTTAGTGCAAAATGAAGGCTAGAAAAAGATTGAGAAGCGACCAACCAAGAAATGAATAATCTCATAAGCGAGCGTTAAGCATAATTAACACCGAATAATGCATCACAAGTAGGATATAATTTCATTGCATGACTACTGACTTTCGTGCTTGCATAGGGAATGACAAACCTTAACACCAATATTCTTACTAAAGCATAATTAATCATCAACATGACTCACGTATCACATCATCATATCTCAAAACTGTTACTAAGAAGCAAGTTTATTTTGTCCAATGATCTTCATGAAAGTTTTTATTATATCCTTCTTGGATATCTATCACTTTGGGACTAATTTTCATGTGTTGCTTTTGATAAGCTCAAACAAATATAAGTGAAGATCATGAGCATAATATTTCTTTCTCTCAAATTAATTTAAGTGAAGCAAGAGAGAATTTCTTGAAAATTTACTAACTCTCAAATAAATCTAAGTGAAGCAAGAGAGGATTTCTTCAAAAATACTAAAGCACACCATGCTCAAAAAGATATAAGTGAAGCACTAGAGCAAATCCATAGCTCATGAAAATTTAAGTGAAGCATAGAGAGCAATTCTAACAAGTCATGGCATATTTTTGGCTCTCTCAAATAGTTGTGTCCAGCAAGGGACTAAGACTAAAAACATGAAGCAAAACAAGCAAAGACTCATATCATACAAGACACTCCAAGCAAAACACATAGTATGTGACGAATAAAAATATAGCTTCGAGTAAAATATTGATGGTCATTAGAAGAAAGAGGGGATGCCACTCGGGACATCCCCAAGCTTAGTTGCTTGCTCTCTTCGGATAATAGCTTGGGATGCCGGGGCATCCCCAAGCTTAGGCTCTTCTTACTCCTTATTCCTTCATCCATCATAAGATAACCCAAAACTTGAAAACTTCAATCACGCAAAACTCAACAAAACCTTCATGAGATCCGTTAGTATAAGAAAACAAATCACTACTATAAGTGTTGTAGAAAACCAATTCATATTTTGTTCTTGCATTATATCTACTGTATTCCAACTTTTATATGGCAAAAACTCATCAAAGAAAAACCATAGAATCATCAAAACAAGCACACAATGCAAAGAAAACAGAATCTGTCAAAAACAGAAGAGTCTATAGCAATCCGGTATTTCGCATACTTTTGTAACTCGAAAAACTCTAAAAAATTAGCATGACCTGGATAATTTGTATATTCATCTTCTACGAAAAGAATTGGTATTTTATCACTCCCTGTTTTGAAATGAGAATTGTTTTCGTGAGTGCAAAAGTTTTTGCTTTTCAGCAAGATCAAACAACAATCACCCAAGAAGATCCTAAAGGCTTTACTTGGCACAAACACTAATTAAAACACAAAAAGACAATCATAACAGTAGCATAATTGTGCTAATACTCAAGAACAGAAGGCAAAAAGCAAAAATAAATTTTATTCATTGGGTTGCCTCCCAACAAGCGCTATCATTTTATGCCCATAGCTAGGCATAAGATTTCAATGATGCTCACACGAAAAATAAGAATTGAAACACAAAGAGAGCATCATGAAACATATGACAAACATATTTAAGTCTAACATACTTCCTATGCATCGGAATTTTATAAGCAAACAAATCATCAAGGCAAGACATATCTAGCATATGCAAGGAAGAAGAAAGAAACAATATGTCGGTGGGAAACGACACCTATGGGGTCACTGGGATCCCTTCTACAGTTGGTGGGCGCGGGGTTGCGCAAATAGCGGGTCTGGCGGTTAGCACGCAAATCGTTCACCCAGGTTCGGGCCGCGGAGACGCGTAAAACCCTAGTCCTGCTTTCATGTATATTTGAGTGTTCTTGTGTTCTTCAACTAGCTGCGATGTCTCTCTAGTCCAAAAGATCTGAATCCCCCTCCAGTACGCCTTGGGCCTCCTTTTATAGAAAAAAGGGGTCGCCATAGTGGCACACAGGAGGTGGAAAGGTGTACAGTGGTTGAGTCTATCCTCTGGCATCGTCGGGCAAACGCATTTAATGCGTTGCCGACGTGCCCCTCTTGCTTTATTGGGGACGGCAAAGAAGCTCGTCCCAGCTGTCGCCGCCTCGCCTGGCTCCGACACACGTCCAAGCTGATGAGGCATTGTAGCGCCATGTTGGCTAGCTGCTAGGCTGGTGCGGTGGTGGAGTCTTCACGAAGATCTGCATGCCACCACGCAGGTGCTTGCTGAGCTGGTGTGGAGGCCGCGTGCTGCCACGCAGACGCCTGCTCAGCTGGTCGAGCTGGCAGCTGCATGGGAGCGGCGATGGAGTCTTGGTAGGCGTGGGCCTGGCTACGGCTCCATAGGTGTCTTTGGCAAGGGCCTTGCCAGGGACCCGACAAGGGTCTTGCCGCGGCACCGCGGTCGTCCTCGGCAAGGACCTCGCCGGGGGTCTCATGGATTTCCTTGGCAAGGATTTCGCCAAGGATCGTCATCTTCTGGTTCTCATCCGATCTTGCATATTTATGACCTCTACAAAGATCTGCATGCCACCACAGAGGTGCCTCCCGATCCTTGGTTCCAATGTGGTTGATGGCGTCGGAAACCCTTGGGCTCAAGGGTGGCGCGCTCTGCTGGCGTCAGGCAAGTTGCCCCGGCAAGGATCTTGCCGGGGTTGCGGAAGCCACCCCGGCAAGAGTCTTGCCGGGGGGTCCACCTCGCCCTCTTGCTCTCTTTGCGCTTCTGGCCTTGGCGTTGCTCTGGCTGTCTTGTGCTCCGGCATCCCTCCTGTGCCCTGCTCAGTGTGGCCCTAGGCACGGCTCTAACTGCCTGTGCACAAGTAAAGGGGTGTAAAAGGAGAGCCCCTACTTTTGTACATCGACAGGAGCCCCCGGGCCTGGGCCACACATAAGCGTGACGCGTTGTTGGGCTAGGCCCAGAACAGTGCATGGGCAGGCAGGGCGGATTTTTGCTGCAGTAACTTTTCCGTCCGCTGCGCTTCCCCACGACCCGCGTTGAACGCGCTACGTGGGGGGTCATGCGTGACGTGGGGGTCATGCATGGGGCGGTTTCCTCACGCATGCATCACATCGTGGTAAAGAGGCGGCTCAAGCCTTCCCCATAGAAAGAGGGAAACGCAGAGGCACGGCTCATTTACTAAGTGGGATCGGTCGTGGTCTTCAAGGCGCCCGCACCCCACGACCACGGGGTGGAGAACGGTCGCCTAATCCGTCCCCTCGATTTATGCTCACCCGCCATGTGTCCCCCGTGCTCCGAGGATGGTAGGCGGTGGGTGCGGGCCTTGAATGACGAGGCGGGGAAACGGGTCGCTGCTGATTGGGGCAGCGGGTCGGCCTCGATTCTGTGCGCCCCCGATGGTCGGATTGGCTGAGTGGGGCGGCCGAGTCCCAATCCCGCCCCTTTATAAGAAGGGGGAGGGGATGGCACCTCAAAATCTTTCATCATCCCTCTCCTTCCACCTCGACTCCGCTCTTTCATCTGCCAAGGCGAGAGGGGATGCCAGCCCTTCGACAGTGGCGGCGAGGGTCTCTACTCGACATCGCGTCCCTCCTTCCCAAGAGCTCGTGGCGGCGGAGCCGGCCATGAGAGGAAGGGGGAGGGGCGAGGCCGAGGCCGCCGTGGTGCTCGGGGAAGAGGGGGCAGGGAGGCATGCCGGTCTTGCCTCCGCCAGCGATGAATCCCCCAACGGAGGGCCACGTCGGGGACCAGCCTCATGAGTTATTCATCAGGCTGCGTCGGCCACCGCGCCGTCGCCTTCGTCTCCCTGCACCATTCGCTCGGGAGATGGAGCTCGATCTGCCCCAGACCCTAAGGTTGCATATGAGGGCCTATGGGAACGGCGGCACGTGGGTCGACGTTGACTTTCCCGCCCCTCACGTCATGTATCTTCGCCGCGGATGGAAGACTTTTGCTCATATCCACAGCCTGACGGCGGGGCTCGTTCTCTATTTCAAATTAATGGAGAACGGCCTACTCTCCGTCAAGGTCCTTGGAGACTCTGGAACTCGCCTGAAGTGCTGCGTGGAGAGCTCCTCCGAAGATGAAGACTCCTCCTCAAGCGGGAGTGACGAGGAGGATAGCGACAGTGATGACGAGGACGCCGAGCGAGGGCACATCGACCTCGTCTCTGACTGACCGCGTCGCCCCTCCCTCCGCCATGCGCTCTGCCGAGGGCCTTCCTTATCAAGCTCTCCATCGGCGCGTTCCCCGTCTCCTCCTTTTTGCCTTCACCTGCCACACCTGGGAGGAAAAGGGCAAATACGGGGATCACGGGGCACTTATCTTTTCTAGTTTGTAAGCCTGTGGGAACTCGTTAGATTTCAAAATTTGTAATCCCCTTGCTCGTGTACCCATTCTGTATGAATTGTACTTGTTTGCAACATATCAATGAAAGGAAGGGTGTTTGTCGGGTTTCATTTGCGCATGGGCGAGGGCCACACTGAGGAACGCGTCCTCGTTATCTTAAGATAAACATGGTATCCCAGCAATAGGCCTTGCCGTCCTCCTGCTCTATGGCCCGACTACACTCACGCTCTTGGTGGAGGTAGGGGCCGAGTAGGATTAGGCCTTCCGCTCGCCCTCTTCCCATCGCAATACAACCAAGTTCCGGTCCAAAGTAGAGTTTTCGGACACGAGACGGAGGGGGCTAGATGGTACGAGAGCGAGCGGAGCCTTATACGTTCAAGGTTCATATGGGCGCACGGAGTGGGGGAGAAAAACTTATCTGACATTGCAGCCCCCGACAACCTTGGCTTGCCGTGGCTAAATCCTTGTGTCTGCAACCCCCGGCAACCTTGGTTTTCCGGGGCCGGAGCGCCGGCTTGTTCTTTTTCTTCCTAATAGCTCAGCAGAAATGTCCATGTACCCTGCGAACCAAAGAGGACGGAAAGGAACAGAGTGACACACACTCGACCTCTATGCTAGGGGTTAGCCGCCGCTAAGCATTATCAACCCTAGCCGACGGGGAGACTCAACCTAGGATCCATGCTAAAACTTAGGGCTCGAGCGCTTCATTTATTTATGCTCAGGGTCTGCGCCTGGCTTTGTACAAAGGGTTACATGCCTTGCCGGCAAGGCTTGTATAAAAGGTGGTTCGCCGGGAGGCCCGGCAACCATGCCTTATGGATAAAACTTGCGAAGATGTTCGATGTTCTAGGAGTTGCTCGCTGGAATGCCATCTTCGGTCTCTAGGTGGACTGCGCTAGGCCTGGTGACTCGTATTACCCGATAAGGGCCTTCCCACTTTGGCGTCAACTTGTTGGAATTCTTGGCTGACTGAATGTGCCGAAGAACAAGGTCGCCTTCCTCAAAGCTTCGGGCATGAACCTTGCGGCTATGGTAGAGGCGCAAGGCTTGCTGGTAGCGTGCTGCTCGTACAGCCGCCCGAAGATGATCTTCCTCAAGGAGCGTTGCGTCATCTTGCCGCAATTTCTCTTCCTCACGCTCATCATAAGCGAGCACTCGAGTTGACCCGTATGTGAGTTCCGTGGGGAGGACTGCTTCTGCCCCGTAAACGAGGGAGAAGGGTGTCTGGCCAGTGACTCGATTTGGCGTCGTTCTAATTGACCAAAGAACCGCATGCAATTCATCAATCCAGCATCGTCTGCACCTGTGTAGCCTATCAAAAGTCCTTGTCTGGAGGCCTCGCAACACTTCAGCATTTGCCCTCTCAGCCTAGCCGTTGCTCCGTGGATGTGCAACAGAAGCAAAACAGACCTTGCTGCCGAGGTCCTGGATGTACGGCATGAAGGCATGGCTCGTGAACTGTGTGCTGTTGTCGGTGATGATTCTATTTGGCACACCGAAACGGCAGACTAGCCCCTTGAAGAATTTGACGGTTGATTGTGTTGTCACCTTTCTCACTGTCTCCACCTCCGACCACTTTGTGAACTTGTCGATTGCAACGTACAAGTACTCAAAGCCACTGACAGCACAGGGAAAGGGGCCTAGTATGTTGAGCCCCCAGACCGAGAATGGCCAGGAAAAAGTGATTGTTTGGAGCGCTTGAGCTGGTTGATGAAGCTTCTTCGAATGGAACTGACACGCTTCACACTTGGTTACTAGTGTCATTGCATCTTGGAGGGCAGTGGGCCAGAAGAAACCTTGCCGGAACGCTTTGCCGGCAAGGGCCCTTGACCCTATGTGGGTGCCACATATGCCTCCGTGTATCTCTACCAACGACTCCAGTCCTTCCTCCCGGGGAATGCACTTCAATTTCACACCGTTTGGTCTTTTTCTGTACAGGAAGTCATCGACGAACTGATACATGGTAGACCGACGGGGTACTTTCTCCGCTTCTTCATGCTCCTCAGGGAGTTCCCCTGTTTGGAGGAATCGGACGGTATGTTGTGCCCATGCCGGAGCCTGAGGCTTGACGGCAAGGACTAAAGGCACTTCCTCTGCCATGGGAGTCGTTGTCTCTATAGCCAGGACTTGACGCCCCACCGAAGTCGGTTGCCCCATGGCTGGCTCGGTGTCCACGGCAACATCCTTGCCGGTGGCTCCTGGGAGCTCGGCGGGAAAGTACTTGCCGGGACCCGATTTCCTTTGCTTGTTCTGCTCTTTTCATGGTTCAACGGATGGTTGAGTCAGTCGAAGCAAAAAAGTACCTGGTTCCACAGGTAGTTTGAAGGCAGCGCGCTTCGACAGGTAGTCGGCGATGTCGTTCTCCACTCAGGGATTATGCTCCGCCTGTATACCGTCAAAGCGCTCCTCCAGCTTCCTCACCTCATCTATGTAGGCCTCCATCAACAGGCTTTGATAATCTTTGTTGACTTGCCTAACAACAAGCTGTGAATCACCCCTGACGATGAGCTTCTTGATCCCGAGGTCTGCTGCGATCTTGAGACCGGCAAGCAGACCCTCGTATTCAGTAGTGTTGTTCGTGGACATCTCCCTGGGAAAGTGCATCTGGATTACATAATTGAGGTGCTCTCCGGTGGGTGCAACGAGTAGCACACCAGCACCGGCGCCTTGCAGCGAGAAAGCCCCGTCAAAGTACATAATACAATTGTGACTTGCCTCCTTGCCGGGGAGGGCGGTTTCCTGGATCTCTTCATCAGGCGTTGAGGTCCACTCAGCAATGAACTCTACCAAGACTCTGCTCTGGATTGTTCAAGTACTTTCGAACTTCAAACCAAAGCTTGACAGTTCCACGACCCCCTCCACAATCCTCACGGTTGTGTCTGGGTTATGCAATATCCGTTGCAACGGGAGGCGGGTGACGACGGTGATTTCGTGTGCTTGGAAGTAATGACGCGGCTTCCTCGAGGCCATAAGGAGGCCGAAGAGCAATATCTGCACAGCGGAGTACCTTGACGTAGCCCCCTACAAGAGGGAGCTGACAAAGTAAACTAGGTGTTGCATCATCTTCTTCTTCTGCAGCACTTCGTTTGGTTGCACATGCCCCGTCCCGCCAGCATCAGACTCTGCCGCGGGCATTCCCTTGTTGGCGCCAGGCCCTGTCGGGGGGGGGGGGACTCTGGTTTGCCATCCGCCAGTCCTTCCATTGCCACTGCCTCTTCGTCGACCTCTCTCTGCGCCACTAGAGCGGCACTGACCACTTGACTCGTTGCTGCCGGATACATCAGCAATTGCTCTTGTGGTTTAGGCACAACCAGTATCGGTGTAGAGCAGAGGTATTTCTTCAGATCCTGCAGCGTGGCTTCGGCCTCTGGGGTGCATTCCATTGGGCCTGCCTTTTTCAAGATTTTGAAAAGGGAAGGGCGCGCTCAGCAGACTTGGAGATGAATCTACTCATGGCGGCAACGCAACCAGTGAGCCGACGCACATCCTTGATCCGCTTGGGCGCCTCAATCTGCTCAATAGCCTTGATCTTGTCTGGATTCGCCTCGATCCCATGCTGTGACACAAAGAACCAAGAAATTTGTCGGACGGAACGCCGAAGACACACTTCTCAGGGTTCAACTTGAGGTTGATCCTGTGCAGATTTGCAAATGTCTCTTCCAAATCTTGTACAAGTGTTGCCTTGTCCTTGGTTTTGACCACTATGTCATCCATATAAGCTTCCATATTTCTATGTAGCTAGGGCTCAAAACCAATCTGGACTTCCCTTGCAAACGTCGAGCCAGCACTCTTCAACCCGAAAGGCATCCGTAAAAAGCAATACGTGCCACATGGGGTGATGAATGCTGTCTTCTCTTTGTCTTCTCTTGTCATGAAGATCTGGTGGTACCCCGAGTAGGCGTCAAGGAATGATAACAGATCACACCCGGTCGTGGAGTCAACAATCTGGTCAATGCATGGCAACGGGAAAGGGTCCTTGGGACAAGCCTTATTGATATATGTGTAGTCAATACACAGCCTCCACTTCCCATTTGCCTTGCACACCACCACCAGATTGGCCAACCACGTTGGATGGAGTACTCGTCTCACCAAGCCTGCCGCTTCTAACTTCCTGATCTTCTCCGTGATGAACTCCTGTCGTTCCAAAGCTTGCTTCCTGACCTTCTACTTGACAGGTCACGCATGAGGACAGACAGCAAGATGGTGCTCAATCACCTCCTTGGGGACGCCGAGGATGTCGGATTCTTGCTATGCAAACACGTCGACATTCGCCCGCAGGAAGGTGACGAGCCCGCTTTCCTAATTGCTATCTAGGGTGGAGTTTATGGTGAAAGCACCTCCCGTGCCATCCTCCCCAACGGACACCCTCTTGGTCTCTGGTGGCGCTGCTCTGGATCTCTTGCTCTTCCGGTGGAGCTCTCTGGCACGTCCTCGACGGTAGCACAACACTCCGAAGAGGTGCGCTTACTAGAGTGGGTGCGAGAGGTCTTGTTGGTCTTCTTCCCTGTCGGGGCTCCAGCGGCAGGAGCGAGTGCCTTGGCAGCAGCCGCTGCAACTGCTTCCCAGTAGAGTTGGTCGGCGCAGATCAGTGCGTCTTTCTTGTCGGAGGGGACGGTGATGATGGTCATCATCCCAGGCATCTTCAGCGTGTTGTAGGCGTAATGTGACGCCGTCATGAACTTGGCTAGTGTCGGGCGGCTGAGGATCCCGTTGTAGGGCAAGGGGATCTCGGCTACATCGAAAACAATCCTCTCCGTCCTGTAGTTTAACTCGCCTCCAAACGTCACGGGCAGCGTGACCTTGCCCTTCGGCTGACTCCTCCCCGGGTTGACCCCATGAAACGTGCCCATCTCTTCGAGGTCTCCATCAGGAATCTGCAGCCTTTTGATCACAACGGGCAAGATCAAGTTTAGACCAGCACCGCCATCAACTAGCATCTTCGTCACCTTGAGGTTGCATATTTGTAACATCCCAAATTTTCAATTTGGAATGTTATACACTAGATCATCATTGCATATCATATTTTATTTGCATTTTGGTTGATCCTAGAAAATTCTACGCAACTCAATGACCCTTGAAGAGAGTTGGGGGTTTCGTTATTTTCATATTTGAGTTTTCTCAAATTTTGAAAATAGGATCATTTGATTTTATTTATTTTATCTTCAATTATTTCTATTACAAAATATGAGAGAGGGAATAAAATGACTTTCCCAAAATAAAGAAATATTGAGGATTTAATAAAAAAATCAAATAAGATTTTATTTGGATTCATTTCCTATTTTATTTGAATTAGGGAAAAATGCGCGTTTTTCAAAATTTCATTTAGGCCCCAAATAAATGTTCATCCTGTGCGGCTTGATTTTAGAAGCTGGGGAAAACTTATTTCGGGATTTTTGGAGTCCGTTTAGTATTCCTTTTTTTCTGAGCGTAATTATTTGAAAAAAATAAAAAAAAGAGTCCGAACCGACCTTGGGCCGTAACCGGCCAGGACTCCGCCTGGCCGGGCCCTTTATATAGCGCCCCGAGGCCCGAGGCCAGCCCAAGCCGCCCGCTGCCCCCGAACCCTAACCCTAGCGCGTCACCGCCGCACGCGCCGCCGCCCCGCCCGCGCCGCCGCCCGCCGCAACCCCGCCGCCGCCCGCCGCCGCCGGATCCGCCGCTGCGGAGGTAGATCTCGTCGCCGGGTTTTTTTAAACCGATCGGTTTTGTTCTGTTTTTTTAGTTTCGGTTTGTTTAAATAGATCGGTTTTCCGGTTTAGTTAATTAGAGAGCGTCCGTCCGTTCATTTGTTTTAACGAACGTTCGTCGTTTTTCTTTTTCTCGGATTAAACCCGCGATTTTTCTGATCGCGATTCCTGATCCATTTTTCGTTCTAGTCTAACTTTTCGCTCGTTTATCGGAATCAGGCGATTCAAGCGCCTGGAGTTTCGTCTCGAAACCCTCTTTCCGTTTAACCAACTCAAACAAGTTTTTGCCACTGTAAAAATTGCCCTAGATCCAGAATAGTAAATGAAGCCTCTTTCTTTTGCCGTTTGTCTTTCGTTGCTTCGTTCGATTTGATTTCTTTTGCCAACCGGAGTTCTTAAGTTGAAATTTCTGGTTAGATCTTTTATTTGAGTTTTACCTGTGCATTAGTTGAGTACTTATTGTATGCTTGCTTGTTTGCGATAGAGTACCCGGAGTGCGCCGCTTGCTACTTCGAATCGCTAGGTTTTGCGGATCATCAGCAAGGCAAGTAACACTTTGATCATACCTCCTACTACCCAGTTTTATTGCATTAGATCAATCCTCACACATTGCATGATTACGATCTAATTAAATTGTGGGTTTGGGAAGTATATGAGGTAGTACCTATTACCTGTTATTATCAAACCTTTGGGAGTTACTTCTACATTTGCTTATTGTGCCATGCTATGCTAGTAGACGTGGATTGGGTGAGTGTATCCATGACAGATGTGAGATTGTTAAATTAATGGTTTATCTTAGGTGGCAACTTTAATACACATCTGGGTGGATTGAGGCACCTGGGTATTCCAGTGATTGCCTGTTTTTCTTTTGGACCGCCACCCAGTCTCAAAGGGATCATGAGATTATTCATGCTAGAAACTTCCGTGTGCAGCCACAAGCTACTATGGGCTCTAGCATAGTTGATTAAGTTATGCGAACTCTTACAGTGGTAGACTAGCAGATGTAGGGGAAAGTAGGTGTAACGGTCTACCCGATCGTAAGGTGCTAGCGCTTCTAAAAGACTATGTCTCGGTCATCCGTTTCTCAAACACCATGTAGTGCGAGAATCCCAACGGAGGAGATCGAGTCTTGTGGGGAAAAGTGCGCAAACCTCTACAGAGTGTATAAACTAATCATGGTTAGCAGTGTCCCCGGTTATGGACATCTTGAGTATCTAGTACTTGGATTATCATGTGAATCTCATCATGTTACTCTAAAAATTAATTTTGTTGGGTTATGTTTAATGATGATGCTTAATTGGGATTGAGAATGCTGTCAACCATTCTCAATGTTTAATAACTACCATGATAGTTAAATAAAATTTATTCCTTTGCAGTAGGGAAAAATTGGCTTTACGCAAAACTGTAACCATAGAGCTTTCCACCAGCCAAATATGCATATAGAATAGCCTGTTTCATTCCATTACTCTCTATGTGTTATTTTGCCAGCATATTCCATGTGCTGACCTGTTTCGTGCTGCAACGTTAATGTTGCAGACTTTTCAAACGATGATTAAGGTGCCTTTAGGTCGTGGTTCTATACTCGGTGATGCCGTTGGAGTTGATGGACTCACTTATCTTCCAAGCCTTCCGCTGTTATCGTTATTAGATGGCCTTAAGCCATATTTATTGTAATAAGTTCTCTTTTGAGACACTCGATGTAATAAGTGTGTGATTGCTACTCTGTTATAAATCCTTCAAGTACTGTGTGCTGTCAGCATTACTGATCCAGGGATGACACCTGAGCACAGAGATTGGACCGTTTGAGGTCTGGTCGCTACAAGATGGTATCAGAGCACACGCTGACTGTAGGACACGACCACTAAGCTAAGAGACCTAGATCACTACTCACTTTCTTCTCTTTCTGACTTCTCATCTCTTTTGCTCTTTTAGGATGGCGGATGCAAGGAACAAGTTCACGTAACCAGATGAAGATACACCCTTTGGACGTCACTTGAAGGAAGTCACTAGATACCTGAACATAGGAGTACCAAGCTTCACCGGGACTTACAACGCCACTTTACCTGAAGAAGAGCGCTGGATGATTCAAGTTCAAGTTCCAGGAAGGACGTTCATGCCAGTCACTGAGCCCATAGAGTTTTGTTTTGATGCACCAACCTGGAGTCTAGGAAAGAGCATGGCAACTCACATCACCATGGGACGCATTGGAGAAGTCTACCTCAATGATCTCAAGGATACTATCTACCAGATTTGTGGGCGCCGAGATGAGCACTGGGAGATGATCAGTACCAGGAAGGATAGATCAATCGTAGCTTTTATCCAGGAGTTAAACCAGCACATTCGACGTCAGGAGAACCAGATGTGCGCCGACATGATAGATCTGAAGAAGGCAAAAACAAGAATCAAGGAACTGTAGGAAGAACTCAAGGCTACCCGTGAAGATTATGAAGAGGAAATTGAAGTATTAGTGGAGAAGAATGACGATCTGATCAAGAAGATTGGAATATTCATGGGAGGACCGACACTAGTAGAAGAAGACGAAGAACCCAAGGAGATTCGCCCAGAAGACTACATCATCATTGACGACATCGACTCGGATCCAGATGATAGCGATGATGACTATGTTGATGAAGCTGGAGCAGATATAAGGGAGTCTGCAACCGAAGAATATTTCTAGTAGACCACCCCAACAGTAGTAGTAGTCCACCATGTAAATATAGTAGTCCGAGCACTTTCTCGATAGTTAGATCGAGTGTATGCCCTTGTTGATTGATTGAATGAAGTGAATTGTTTGCTTTTGCCTCATGTGCATATGGGTAGTGAGGGAGTCCTGGATTAGGGGGTGTTCGTGTAGCCGGACTATACCTTCAGCCGGACTCCTGGACTATGAAGATACAAGATTGAAGACTTCGTCCCGTGTCCAGATGGGACTTTCCTTGGCGTGGAAGGCAAGCTTGGCGATGCGGATATTCAAGATCTCCTACCATTGTAACTCACTCCATGTAACCCTAACCCTATCCGGTGTCTATATAAACCGGAGGGTTGTAGTCCGTAGGCAATCAACTCCATATACAACAATCATACCATAGGCTAGCTTCTAGGGTTTAGCCTCCTTGATCTCGTGGTAGATCTACTCTTGTACTACCCATATCATCAATATTAATCAAGCAGGACGTAGGGTTTTACCTCCATCAAGAGGGCCCGAACCTGGGTAAAACATCGTGTTCCCTGCCTCCTGTTACCATCCGGCCTAGATGCACAGTTCAGGACCCACTACCCGAGATCCGACGGTTTTGACACCGACATTGGTGCTTTCATTGAGAGTTCCTCTGTGTCGTCGCCTTTAGGCCCGATGGCTCCTTTGATCATCAACAACGATACGGTCCAGGGTGAGACTTTTCTCCCCGGACAGATCTTTGTCTTCGGCGGCTTCGCTCTGCGGGCCAATTCGCTCGGCCACCTGGAGCAGATCGAAAGCTACGCCCCTGGCCATCAAGTCAGGTTTGGAAGCTTAAAATACACGGCTAACATCCGCGGAGACTTGATCTTCGACGGGTTCGAGCCACGGCCAAGCGCGCCGCATTATCTCGAGGGGCATGACCTAGCTCTGCCTCCGGATAGTGTCCTGGAGGCCGCACACGCATCGGTTCCGACCCCTAACTCGGAGCCCATTGCGCCAATCGAGGATGAGCGGTTGGACGTCACCTCAGGGGCTGCCATCCCGAAAGCGATCGAGCCGAACGCTAGCCCCGCACTCTGCACGACCTATGACTCCGAGGAACCGGACTCCTCCCCGGACTCTGAACCCCCCCCCCCCCCCCGCGCCCCTGCCAATCGAATCCGATTGGGCGCCGATAATGGAGTTCACCGCCACAGACATCTTTCAGCATTCGCCTTTTGGCGACATCCTGAATTCTCTTAAGTCTCTCTCTTTATCAGGAGAGCCCTGGCCGGACTACGGTCAGCGAGAGTGGGATACGGACGATGAGGAAATTCAAAGCCCACCCACCACCCACTTTGTAGCCACTGTCGACGATCTAACCGACATGCTTGACTTCAGCTCCGAAGACATCGACGGCATGGACGACGATGTAGGAGACGAACAGGAACCAGCACCTGTAGGGCGCTGGAAGGCCACCTCGTCATATGACATATATATGGTGGATACTCCAAAAGATGGAGATGGCGATGGAACAGTGGGGGATGACGCCCCCAAGAAACAGCCAAAGCGCCAGCGTCAGCGGCGCCGCTCTAAATCCCGCCAAAGCAAAAACGGTGATTCCGGCACGGGAGATAATACTACCCCGGATAGCGCTGAAGAACACCCACCTCAGCAAGATTCGGCACAGGAAGATGGAGAAGCCAGCCCTCATGAGAGAGCGGCAGACCGAGAGGTCGAGGATGATAACTATACACCTCCCTCTGAAGACGAGGCAAGCCTCGATGACGACGAATTCGTCATACCATCAGACCCCGCCGAACAAGAGCATTTTAAACGCAGGCTTTTAGCCACGGCAAGCAGCCTCAAGAAAAAGCAGCAACAGCTTAGAGCTGCCCAAGATTTCCTAGCTAACAGATGGACTGAAGCCCTTGCGGCCGAAGAGTATGAACTCGAACGCCCCTCCAAGAGTTACCCGAAGCGCAAGCCGCTACCCCGATCAGAGGAGGAAGCACCTACATCACTAGCGCATGACATGGCAGACCGGCCACCTCGCGGCCGCGACAGAGAGGCCTCTCGGCCCTCCACCCAAGCCATGCCCCGACGCCGCTCAACTAAGGCACGGGAAAATGTGCCCGACCTGCGAGACATACTGGAGGATAAGGCAAGACAAACAAGATCGATCTATGGATCGCGTAGGCGCCCTACGGCATGTGACAATGATCTTCACGCCGGATACAACAAATCCGGCCGGGCCGAACACAGCAGACATAGCTCTTCCGAGCTGCGTCGTGATATAGCCCAGTACAGAGGCGCCGGACACCCGCTATGCTTCACGAATGAAGTAATGGATCATAAAATCCCAGAGGGTTTCAAACCCGTAAACATCGAATCATACGATGGCACAACAGATCCGGCGGTATGGATCGAGGATTATCTCCTTCACATCCACATGGCACGCGGCGATGATCTACACGCCATCAAATACCTCCCGCTCAAACTTAAAGGACCGGCCCGGCATTGGCTTACCAGCTTGCCAGCAGACTCAATCGGTTCTTGGGAGGACCTGGAAGCCGCATTCCTTGACAACTTCCAAGGCACTTACGTGCGACCGCCGGATGCCGACGACTTAAGCCACATAATTCAGCAGCCAGAGGAATCGGCCAGACAATTCTGGACACGGTTCCTAACAAAGAAAAACCAGATAGTCGACTGTCCGGACGCAGAGGCCCTAGCAGCCTTCAAGCATAACATCCGCGACGAGTGGCTTGCCCGGCACCTGGGACAGGAAAAGCCGAAATCCATGGCAGCCCTCACGACACTCATGACCCGTTTTTGCGCGGGAGAAGACAGCTGGCTATCTCGCAGTAGCAAGTTATCAAAGAACCCTGGTAATTCGGATACCAAGGACAAAAGTGGCAGGACATGTCGGAATAAGCAAAAATGCCACGTTAACAGTGACAGCAATGAAGACATGGCAATCAACGCCGGATTCAAAGGCTATAAATCCGGTCAGTGGAAAAAGCCATCCAAAAGGAATACTCAGGGCCCGTCCAGTTTGGACCGAATACTCGATCGCTTGTGCCAGATACATGGCACCCCAGAAAGGCCACCCAATCACACTAACAGGGATTGTTGGGTGTTCAAGCAGGCAGGCAAGTTAAGGGCCGAAAAAAGAGACAAGGGGCTGCACATCGACGACGAGGAGCCCAAGCCGCCAAACAACAATGGATAGAAGGGCTTTCCCTCACAAGTGCGGATGGTGAACATGATATACGCAACCCACATTCCCAAGCGGGAGCGGAAGCATGCGCTACGGGACGTATACGCGATAGAGCCAGTCGCCCCAAAGTTCAACCCATGGTCCTCCTGCCCGATCACTTTTGATCGAAGGGACCATCCCGCTAGCATCCGTCATGGCGGCTTCGCCGCATTGGTTCTCGACCCAATCATCGACGGATTTCATTTCACAAGAGTCCTCATGGACGGCGGCAGTAGCCTGAACCTGCTTTATCAGGATACAATGCAGAAAATGGGCATAGATCCCTCAATGATTAAGCCCACAAGAACGACCTTTAAAGGCGTTATACCAAGTGTAGAAGCCAACTGTACAGGCTCAGTAACACTTGACGTGGTCTTCGGATCCCCGGACAATTTCCGAAGCGAAGAGTTAATCTTCGATATAGTCCCGTTCGCAGTGGCTATCACGCCCTGCTCGGACGAACCGCATTCGCAAAGTTCAATGCGGTGCCGCACTATGCATATCTCAAGCTCAAGATGCCAGGCCCTCGAGGAGTAATTACGGTCAATGGAAACATCGAACGCTCCCTCCGTACGGAGGAGCATACGGCGGCTCTCGCAGGGGAGGTACAAAGTAGCCTTCTCAGGCAATTCTCCAGTCCGGCCATTAAAAAGCCAGACACTGCCAAGCGCGCCCGGAGTAACCCACAGCAGGACCGCCTGGCACACTCTGAGAAAGCGTAGCAATGCGGCCCCAACCCCAGCTTTCGCGACATAGCGAAACCTGTACCTCGCATACATAACTATGCCCTTGAAATACCATGGGCACAGGGGAAGGGGCACAATAACGGCATGCCCAAAATACGGCTTAAAACAGACTAGGGGCTGCCGGATTCCTTTTTTTATTTTTTTTTCTTACTTTCAGGACTCCATACTTCGGACGACCTGTTCGGCAATTCGCCTGCCGCATAAACGATGCAAGATCCAGGGAGACAGACAAGCCATGCCGCATTATGGAACTCCCAGGTGGTCTCTGTTACGAGCGATATACCTGTTTTAAATACAATTCCGCGGCCTGCCCCTGGTTAGGACATACTGAATAGTCCAATATCTTTTGCTTACCGCACTATTTGCATCGTTCGGCTTTGATAAATAGCCTCTCTATAGACAATGCTTAGCTTCTTGTCTATTTTTTACATTATCCTCTTTTCACATATATGTTTATTAAATGACATGATTGCACCCGTACACCATGGTACAGCAAACACGCCAGGGGCTTCAGTACCCCTCATTATGGTGTGAGAAGTCCGTACACTTTCACAAGTGCGGCACCCCAAACTTAGAGCACTATATGCATCGGCTCCGAATCATGATTTGGGTCAATAGTTGGGTTTGCCCGGCTCCTATGTTTTGGTGCCTTACGTTCCGCTATATCGGCTAAGGTAGCACTAGGAGAACCACTGTGATTGTGCCCCGGTTCAGCTGGGTTAAGCACCTCAGTAGAGAAAGCTAAAACTGACTGTCATGATGAGGCGAGAGATCGGTCGCTGTTCGAGAGGTTTTTCGAGTCCCTAAAGACTTATGCCGCTTCGAGCGGGGAGCTGGCTTTGTCCGGCCAAGGCGTGGATAGCGCCCCGAACTCGGTCTTCCAAACTAGGGGCTTCGCCGAAATTTAAAATTATAGAGTTCTATGGATAAGTGAGAGTGTTCAAGCATTATAATCCGATTGCCTGGTTCGTTGTGCTGAGTGCCTCCCTCGAAGGACCCAACTATGGGAAAAAGAGCGCTCAGGTTTATCCCGAACACCCCAGCACTAGTGGCATGGGGGCAGAAGCCGACGACTGGCCATCTCTCAATTTTTTGATAAACGGCCGCACAGAAAGTAATATTTTAAATTCAATAAGCATTGCTTAGTGCATATGAACAAGTTTTCAGCGCACAGGATAAACACGAGCGAGTTCATTCAAATATCACATCTTTGGTACATTCATCCGCCACAAGGCGGGCACCTGCAAGAACATCCTTGTAGTAGTTCTTGGGCTTGCGATGCTCCTTCCCCGGCGGCGGCCCGTCCTTCAGAAGCTTCTCACCGTCCAGCTTACCCCAGTGCACCTTCGCACGGGCAAGGGCCCGACGGGCACCTTCGATGCAGACGGAGCGCTTGATGACCTCAAGCCTTGGACAGGCCTCCACCAGCCGCCGCACCAGCCAGAAATAGCTCCCAGGCAGGGCCTCTCCGGGCCACAGTCGAACTATGAAGCCCTTCATGGCCTGTTCGGCCGCCTTGTGGAGCTCGACCAGCTGTTTCAGCTGGTCGCTCAAAGGCACAGGGTGTCCGGCCTCAGAATACTGAGACCAGAACACCTTCTCCATCGAGCTACCCTCTTCAGCTCGGGAGAATGTGGCGGCGTCGGATACGATGCGGGGAAGATCTGTGAATGCCCCTGGAGAGCTCCGGATTCGGGTAAGTAACAAGTAGTTTACTTTTATATTTCTGCTTTGCATGAAGAATGCCTTACCCGCTGCTATCTTCCTCATCTCCTCCAACTCTTGGAGGGCCTTTTGGGCTTCGGCCTTGGCAGACTTGGCAGTCTCAAGGGCCGTCGCGAGCTCGGATGCTTGCACCTTTGACTCAAGCTCCAAACTCTCATGTTTTTTCATGAGAGCCTGAAGCTCTTGCTGCACCTCGCCGACCTGAGCCCCAAGTCTGTCTCGCTCGGTGCGCTCCGTGGCCGTTTTCTTTCCGGCTTCAGACAGCGCCTGCTTAAGGGTCGCCACCTCAGTCGTGGCCCCTACAATAAGTAGTACAATCCTGTTATTTTTTTTGCAATCACGCCTTTTTATAGGCACTTTTTCTGTAAGGTATTTCTTACCTTCTCTCTCCTCGAGCCGCCGCCTGGCAAGGCCGAGCTCTCACTCGGTCCGCTCGAGGTCCTACTTTAGGACATCCACCTCCGCAGTCAGTGCAGCGATGGATAGCAGCGAAGCCTGCATACGCATATTGACTCTTTTTGTTAGACTCCTGCAAAATTTAATAGATCCTCTATTTGGCTTTTCTTTTCGAACGCCAAACAGAGCATCAGGGGCTACTGTCTATGCGGTAATATTTTTACATATTTTTACTTACCTCGAAGCCTGTTAGAAGGCTAGCGCAAGCTTCAGTCAGTCCGCTCTTGGCAGACTGAACCTTCTGGATCACCGTACTCATAATAGTACGGTGCCCCTCGTCGATGGAGGCGCCGTCAAGCACCTCCAGCAGATTGTCCGGCACCTCCAGTTGGACGGAGGCCGCCGGCTCAGAAGGCTTGCTCCTCTTGGAAGGAGTTCGCCTACCGCGGTCCGGAACTGTGGAAGATTCCGGCACGGTGTCCGGCACAAAGCCGCACTTGGAGCCCTGGGGGGCCTTATCCCCTTCACTCCTGGAGTCCGGGAGGTTGCCTGCGGCTCCTCCGGGACCACCTCCTCCTGCCCCGGAGCTTGCCGCGACGCCACTTCGGCATCGTCTGCAGTGCGGGGGGAGACAGCGGGCGGAACTGAGTTCACGTCCGATGAGTCCAGGGAGCCGCCCGACGATTCGTCGAATTCGGCCCGGGGCGGACTGCATAATTACATTCGACATTAGGGAAACTTGTGCAACAAAGGAACATCATGAGTTATTCTGATATCCGAACTTACGATTTCGCCGGACGCTTGGCCCTGTTTGGCCACTCCTCTTTGCCCTCTTCGGTGTTGGGGGCGTAGTCCGGCGGAGGGGTCTTCCTTTTCCTAGACCCCTCAGCCTCCCCCGTTGGGGCGGCCTTCCTCTTCTCTCCTCCCTCCGCTGGGGGGAGAGTTTTCTTCTTCCTCCTCCTCGTTTTAGCAGGAGGAGGGCGTCTCGGGCTCGTCAGATGATGAGTCCGACATCACCATGTTACGGGCACTCTTTCGAGTCCCGATGGTCTTCTTCTTCTTGGCCTTCTTCTCCGGCACCACATAAGGCGCCGGAACCAGCAGCTTCACTAGTAGAGCTGGGGCTGGGTCTTCGGGCAGCGGAGCCGGACAGTTAATCGGTCCGGATATCGCTCGCCAAGCCTGTCAAAGGTAAGGGAGTTTAGATCCCGCATAGAGTCAAACTATGAAAAAAGCTTAACATCCTGTAAAAGGTGAAGATAGCTTACCTCGCTAGCGTGACGCTGCGAGCTATATCCGCAGTCCTCGGAAGCGAATGCGGGAGCCTCGGCGCCCTTGAATAGCACCTTCCAGGCATCTTCGTACGTCATGTCGAAGAGCCTGCTAAGGGTTTGGTGTTGCACCGGGTCGAACTCCCATAGATTAAAATCCCGTCGTTGGCACGGGAGGATCCGGCGGACGAGCATAACCTGGATTACATTAACAAGCCGGATTGGCTTGTTCACCAGGGACTGGATGCATGTTTGCAATCCGGTCACCTCTTTTTCATCACCCCACGACAGGCCCGTCTCTTTCCAGGACATAAGCCGCGTGGGGGATCCGGATTGGAACTCAGGGGCTGCGATCCAGTTTGGATCGCGTGGCTCGGTGATGTAAAACCACCCGGATTGTCACCCCTTTAGGGTCTCCACAAAAGAGCCCTCGAACCATAGGACGTTGGCCATCTTGCCCGCCATAGTGCCTCCGCACTCCGCCTGGCTGCCACGCACCACCTTGGGCTTGACGTTGAAGGTCTTGAGCCAGAGGCCGAAATGAGGGCGGACGCGGAGGAAGGCCTCGCACACGACGATAAACGCCAAGATGTTGAGGATGAAGTTCGGGGCCAGATCGTGGAAATCCAGGCCGTAGTAGAACATGAGCCCCCAGACAAATGGGTGGAGTGGAAAACCCAGTCCGCAGAGGAAGTGGGGAAGAAATACTACCCTCTCATGGGGCTTTGGGGTGGGGAGAAGCTGCCCCTTTTCGGGAAGCTGGTGCGCGATGTCCTTAGACAGGTATCCGTCCTTCCTTAGCTTCTTGACTTGGCCCTCCGTAGCGGAGGAGACCATCCACTTGCCTCCCGCTCCGGACATTGCTGGAGAAGGTTGAGGTGGGAAGTGCGGGCTTGGGCGCTGGAGCTCGAGTGCGCAGGAGATGGATAGGCAAAGGAGGAAGAAGGCGTAGGTAAAAAGGTGGATCCTTATCCCCTTATATGGGCGGATGCGGTTGTGCGTCCCCACCAGCCTAGTAAAACTCGCTTGCCTCCCAAGCGCCATGATAAATGGCGCGGTTGGGTTACCCACGTCCATATTGATGAGAATCCCGTAAAGGGGGTACACGATCTCTGCTTTGACAAGACGTGCCAAGGAAACCGCCTCGCAAAACATGCTGAGGTGGAAAAGTAAAAACGATTCGAGTAAAGGACTTGGCCGTAGTGCGATGACGCACTGCGGAATACGTCAGCAGATTTGATTTGTGTTAATATTATTCTCTCTATGGCAATATGTGGAAGCTTATTTTGCAGAGCCGGACACTACTCTTGGTGTTTACAATCTTCTATGAAGGACTTGGAGGAGGAACCCGCCTTGCAATGCCGAAGACAATTTGCGCGCCGGACTCATCGTCATTGAAGCCTAGTTCAGGGGCTACTAAGGGAGTCCTGGATTAGGGGGTGTTCGGGTAGCCAGACTATACCTTCAGCCGGACTCCTGGACTATGAAGATACAAGATTGAAGACTTCGTCCCGTGTCCAGATGGGACTTTCCTTGGCGTGGAAGGCAAGCTTGGCGATGCGGATATTCAAGATCTCCTGCCATTGTAACCGACTCCATGTAACCCTAACCCTATCCGGTGTCTATATAAACCGGAGGGTTGTAGTCCATAGGCAATCAACTCCATATACAACAATCATACCATAGGCTAGCTTCTAGGGTTTAGCCTCCTTGATCTCGTGGTAGATCTACTCTTGTACTACCCATATCATCAATATTAATCAAGCAGGACGTAGGGTTTTACCTCCATCAAGAGGGCCCGAACCTGGGTAAAACATCGTGTTCCCTGCCTCCTGTTACCATCCGGCCTAGACGCACAGTTCGGGACCCACTACCCGAGATCCGCCGGTTTTGACACCGACAGGTAGTGTTTTCTCTTTAGACCCCCCTCTATTCTTAAATCTCATCTTTTCTAAACCCTCAGATGCCTCCGAGACGTGACCCCGGATTTACCTTCCCACCGGAGCTCACTCAGTTGATCCAGCAGCAAAACACATTGATGCAGTTGCTAGTCCAGAACTAGAATCAGGGGAACAACAACAACAACCCGCCGCCACCACCACTTGTTGATCATTTAGCCCGTTTTCTTAGGCTGAATCCGCCGGTGTTTTCTAGTAGCACCGAGCCAATAGTAGCAGATGATTGGCTCCGCAAGACAGCAAGGGAGTTGACCACCGCAGGATGCACAGATGCGGAAAAAGTGAAGTTTGCCGCGCATCAGCTTGAAGGACCCGCAGCATCATGGTGGGAGAATTTCACAGCCACTTTCCCTGTCGACATTGTCATGTGGGACCAATTTCAGCAGGCTTTCCGTACTGCCCATGTTTCAGCAGGAGCTATGGCCATGAAGAAGCGAGAGTTTCGCAACTTGCGCCAAGGAGGACGGACAGTTGGCCAGTATGTGGAGGACTTTAGTAAATTAGCACGTTATGCCTCAGATGACATTGCTACGGATGCAGCTAAGCAGGAGAAGTTTCTGGAAGGACTGAATGATGAGTTGAGCATGCAGTTGATGGTAGCAACCTTCAACAACTACCAGGAGTTGGTAGATCATGCTCTCGTGATTAAAGGGAAGCAGCAGCAGATTGAGAACCGCAAGAGGAAGTATGGACAAGGGAAGTACAATTTAGGAGCTCAGCAGAAGCCACATTTTACCCCTAGAACAGGAGGACATTTTCAGCATACCCATGGAGGAGATAGCTCGCACAATCACAATGGCACCAAGAATGGTAATGGGAATGGAGGAAGCAACGGCCAGAACCGCACCAACCCATCGACCCCAGCCAAGAGAGACCTAAGCCAAGTCACTTGTTTTAAGTGCCAGAAGACCGGACATTATGCCAATGAATGTCCTGAATCACATAACGGTAATGGCAATGGAAGCTCTGGGAAGAAGCTGAACCCTTTCAACAGGGGACAGGTGAACCACGTTAACGTAGAGGAGGTTGAAGAGCAGCCGGATGCAGTAATCGGTAAGTTTTTGGTTAAGTCATTTACTGCACTCGTTCTTTTCGATACTGGTGCATCGCATTCATACATATCAAGGGGATTTGTGGATAAGTATAACCTGCCCACCAAAGTTCTTAGAACACCTATGTTAGTAAGATCACCAAGAGCAGAGTATATGACTAGCCAAGGATGTTTTCAAGTTCCATTGAGTATAGGTAGGCATGTGTTTCCCTCGGATTTGATCGTTTTGGAATCACAAGGTTTGGATGTAATTCTGGGTATGGATTGGCTGTTAATGTATGGAGGAAACATCAATTGCGCCAGTAAGTCGATCTTGCCTACCACCCCAGAAGGGAGAAGGATCAAGTATGTATCCCGGCATGTGCCGAAGAGGACTCAAGTAAATTGTCTAACAGGAGTTGTGCAGGAGGAAGTACCAGTAGTGAAGGATTTCCCTGATGTATTTCCAGAAGAGTTGCCAGGCATGCCACCGGATAGAGATATTGAGTTTTTGATTGAGCTTTTGCCAGGCACAGGGCCAATATCAAAGAGACCATATAGGATGCCCGCAAAGGATTTGGTGGAGATTAAGGAGTTACTGGATAAAGGATATATTCGCCCAAGTTCTTTGCCTTGGGGATCGCCAGTATTTCTAGTGGAGAAGAAGGATGGATCGCTAAGGATGGTTGTTGATTATCGAGGATTGAATGAAGTAACCATCAAGAACAAGTACCCACTACCAATGATCAATGATCTGTTTGATCGATTGCAAGGAGCTAAGGTATTTTCGAAGATCAATCTGCGATCAGGATACCACCAGTTGAAGATTCGAGAACAGGATATACCTAAGACGGCTTTTACCACCAGGTATGGGATGTACGAGTATACCGTTATGTCGTTTGGTCTGACTAACGCACCTGCATATTTTATGAACATGATGAACAAAGTGTTTATGGAGTTTTTGGATAAGTTCGTCATGGATTTCATTGATGATATCCTTGTTTACTCGAAGAATGAGGAGGAGCATAAGGAGCATTTGCGTTTGGTACTTGGTAAGCTCAGAGAACACCAGTTATATGCCAAGTTTAGCAGATGTGAGTTTTGGTTGAAACAAGTTGGATTTCTCGGACACGTTATATCCAGAGAAGGTATAGCAGTAGATCCCACTAAGGTTGATACCGTGACAAATTGGGAAGCCCCAACAATAGTTGGAGAGATCCGGAGTTTTCTTGGACTCGCAGGATACTACTGGAGATTCATTGATAATTTCTCAAAGATTGCGAAGCCTATGACGGAGTTGTTGAAAAAGGATACCAAGTTCATATGGACTGAGGAATGTGAGGCTAGTTTCCAGGAGTTAAAGAAACGTTTGGTTACCTCACCTGTGTTGATTTTGCCAGATCAGACCAAGGATTATGAGGTGTATTGCGACGCTTCACGTCGAGGACTTGGAACAGTTCTTATGCAGGAAGGAAGAGTGGTTTCCTATGCCTCACGACAGCTTAAGCCGCATGAGTTAAATTATGCTATGCATGATTTGGAGTTAGCAGCCATAGTGCATGCGTTAAAAACTTGGAGACACTTTCTCATTGGAAACCATTGTGAAGTGTACACGGATCACAAGAGTTTGAAGTATATTTTCACGCAGAAGGAGTTGAACCTCAGACAATGGAGATGGTTGGAGCTCATCAAGGATTATGATATGAAATTGCATTATCACCCTGGAAAGGCTAATGTAGTAGCTGACGCATTGAGCCGTAAGAGCCATGTCAACACCCTAATGACGGGAGATTTACCAAGGGAGTTAGCCAAAAATCTTCGTGAGCTATGTTTGGAAATAGTTCCAAGGGGCTATGTAGCAGCATTGGAGATTTAGTCTACTTTAATGGATAAGATCAGAGAAGCTCAAAAGATTGACAAGGAGATTGCTTCTATTAAGGAGAAAATGAGCAAAGGAAAAGCTAAAGGATTTCGTGAGGATGATCACGATACCTTATGGTTTGAAGACCGTGTTTATGTACCAAATGATTCGGAGATCAGGAAGTTAATATTACAAGAGGCCCATGATTCACCATATTCGATTCACCCAGGAAATACCAAAATGTATTTGGATTTGAAGGACACCTTCTGGTGGACCGGAATTAAGAAGGATATTGCGGAGTATGTAGCAGTTTGTGATGTATGTCAGAGGGTAAAGGCAGAGAATCAGAAGCCAGCCGGATTGCTACAGCCATTGCCGATACCCGAATGGAAGTGGGATAAGCTAGGCATGGATTTTATTACAGGATTGCCCAGAACACGTTCAGGCTATGACTCGATATGGGTTGTAGTCGATCGTTTGACAAAGGTAGCTCATTTCATTCCAGTAAAGACTACCTATACCAGTGCAAAGTTGGCAAAGATATACATGACCAGGATCGTATGTCTGCATGGAGTTCCAAGGAGCATTGTATCAGATAGAGGAACCCAATTTACCTCAAAGTTCTAGAATCAGTTGCATGAAACTTTGGGTACCAGCCTAGAGTTCAGTACATCTTTCCATCCGCAGACAGATGGTCAGACTGAGAGAGTCAATCAGATTTTGGAGGATATGCTGAGAGCTTGTGCGCTAGATTACGGATCTAGTTGGGATGAGAATTTGTCATATACAGAGTTCTCTTACAACAACAGTTATCAATCCAGTTTGAAGATGGCCCCTTTCGAAGCCTTGTACAGAAGGGGGTGCAGGACCCCATTGTCGTGGGATGAAGTTGGAGACCGCCAGTTGTTTGGACCGGATCTGATTAAGGAGTATGAACAGAAAGTGAAATTGATTCGCGATAGGCTCAAGGTAGCTCAATCCAGGCAGAAGAGTTATGCAGATTCTAAACGCAAGGAGACAGTTTACGAAGTCGGAGACCGAGTTTATCTTCGAGTATCTCCACTTCGAGGAGTTAAGCTCTTTGGAGTTAAGGGAAAGTTAGCGCCATGTTTTGTAGGCCCATACAAAGTTTTGGAGCGTATGGGAGAAGTAGCCTATCAGTTGGAATTGCCCGAAGGATTGTCAGGAGTTCACGACGTGTTCCACGTTTCCCAGTTGAAGAAGTGCCACGCAGAGATGGTTGATATATCGCTGAGAGATACAATGCCACTGGAAGCGATTCAGATGGACAGTGATTTGACCTATGAGGAGAAACCAGTTAAGATTCTTGAGTATGCCAGCCGAGCAACCCGCAGCAAGGTTATCAAGTTTTGTAAACTTCACTGGAGCCACCACACGGAGGATGAAGCCACCTGGGAGCGAGAGGAAGATTTGCTGAAGGACCACCCTCACCTATTTTCTAGCCAACCCGAATCTCAAGGGCGAGATTCATCTTAAGGGGGGTAGGGTTGTAACATCCCAAAATTTCAATTTGGAATGTTATACACTAGATCATCATTGCATATCATATTTTATTTGCATTTTGGTTGATCCTAGAAAATTCTACGCAACTCAATGACCCTTGAAGAGAGTTCGGGATTTCGTTATTTTCATATTTGAGTTTTCTCAAATTTTGAAAATAGGATCATTTGATTTTATTCATTTTATCTTCAATTATTTCTATTACAAAAATATGAGAGAGGGAATAAAATGACTTTCCCAAAATAAAGAAATATTGAGGATTTAATAAAAAAATCAAATAAGATTTTATTTGGATTTATTTGCTATTTTATTTGAATTAGGGAAAAATGCGCGTATTTCAAAATTGCATTTAGGCCCCAAATAAATGTTCATCGTGTGCGGCTTGATTTTACAAGCCGGGGAAAATTTATTTCGGGATTTTTGGAGTCTGTTTAGTATTCCTTTTGTTTTTCTCTGAGCGTAATTATTTAAAAAAAAGTCCGAACCGACCTTGGGCCGTAACCGGCCAGGACTCCGCCTGGCCGGGCCCTTTACATAGCGCCCCGAGGCACGAGGCCAGCCCAAGCCGCCCGCTGCCCCCGAACCCTAACCCTAGCGCGCCGCCGCCGCCCGCGTCGCCGCCCCGCCCGCCGCCGCCACCCCGCCCGTGCCGCCGCCCGCCGCCGCGGAGGTAGATCTCGCCGCCGTTTTTTTTAAACCGATCGGTTTTCCGTCGGTTTTGTTCAGTTTTTTTAGTTTCGATTTGTTTAAATAGATCGGTTTTTCCGGTTTATTTAATTAGCGAGCGTTCGTCTGTTCGTTCGTTTTAACGAACATTCATCGTTTTTCTTTTTCTCGGATTAAACCCGTGATTTTTTTGATCGCGATTCTTGATCCATTTTTCGTTCTAGTCTAACTTTTCGCTTGTTTATCGGAATCAGGCGATTCAAGCGCCTGGAGTTTTGTCTCGAAACCCTCTTTCTGTTTAATCAACTCAAACAAGTTTTTGCCACTGTAAAAATTGCCCTAGATCCAGAATAGTAAATGAAGCCTGTTTCTTTTGCCGTTTGTCTTTCGTTGCTTCGTTCGATTTGATTTCTTTTGCCAACCGGAGTTCTTAAGTTGAACTTTCTGGTTAGATCTTTTATTTGAGTTTTACCTGTGCATTGGTTGAGTAATTATTGTATGCTTGTTTTTTGTGATGGAGTACCCGGAGTGCGCCGCTCGCTACTTCGAATCGCTAGGTTTTGCGGATCATCAGCAAGGCAAGTAACACTTTGATCATACCTCCTACTACCCAGTTTTATTGCATTAGATCAATCCTCACACATTGTATGATTAGGATCTAATTAAATTGTGGGTTTGGGAAGTAGATGAGGTAGTACCTATTACCTGCTATTATCAAACCTTTGGGAGTTACTTCTATGTTTGCTTATTGTGCCATGCTATGCTAGTAGACGTGGATTGGGTGAGTGTATCCATGAAAGATGTGAGATTGTTAAACTAATGGTTTATCTAAGGTGGCAACTTTAATACACATCTGGGTGGATTGAGGCACCTGGGTATTCCAGCGATTGCCTGTTTTTCTTTTGGACCGCCACCCAGGCTCAAAGGGATCATGAGATTATTCATGCTAGAAACTTCCGTGTGCAGCCACAAGCTACTATGGGCTCTAGCATAGTTGATTAAGTTGTGCGAACTCTTACAGTGGTAGACTAGCAGATGTAGGGGAAAGTAGGTGTAATGGTCTACCCGATCGTAAGGTGCTAGCGCTTCTGAAAGACTATGTCTCGGTCATCCGTTTCTCAAACACCATGTAGTGCGAGAATCCCAACGGAGGATATCGAGTCTTGTGGGGAAAAGTGCGCAAACCTCTGCAGAGTGTATAAACTAATCATGGTTAGTCGTGTCCCCGGTTATGGACATCTTGAGTATCTAGTACTTGGATTATCATGTGAATCTCATCATGTTACTCTAAAAATTAATTTTGTTGGGTTATGTTTAATGATGATGCTTAATTGGGATTGAGAATGCTGTCAACCATTCTCAATGTTTAACAACTACCATGATAGTTAAATAAAATTTATTCCTTTGCATGAGGGAAAATTGGCTTTACGCAAAACTGTAACCATAGAGCTTTCCACCAGCCAAATATGCATATAGAATAGCCTATTTCATTCCATTACTCTCTATGTGTTATTTTGCCAGCATATTCCATGTGCTGGCCCGTTTTGGGCTGCAACGTTAATGTTGCAGACTTTTCAGACGACGATTAAGGTGCCTTTAGGTCGTGGTTCTATACTCAGTGATGTCGTTGGAGTTGATGGACTCACTTATCTTCCAAGCCTTCCATTGTTATCGTTATTAGATGGCCTTAAGCCATATTTATTGTAATAAGTTCTCTTTTGAGACACTCGATGTAATAAGTGTGTGATTGCTACTCTGTTATAAATCCTTCAAGTACTGTGTGGTGTCAGCATTACTGATCCAGGGATGACACCTAAGCACAGAGATTGGACCGTTTGAGGTCTGGTCGCTACAGTATTGTTGGCGAGACCAATAACGGCAAACACCCGACCACAGTTGTGCGATCAGGGTGGTCCTCAGCATCGAAAATGATAGGCGTGCTGGACCACTTCAGTGGCCTGTGAGCATCAAGTGATGGTTCCACTGCTGTGATCTCACGCGCCCACTACTTGAGCTAGCGGTGAGAAGTGTGCAGCAAGGCGCCACCATCGACGCACATGTCCTCCGTAGCCTTCTGTAAATCATGCTCGCCGGACTCGTCATCTTCGTCATGATCATCATCTCCTTGCTTCTTGTCGCGGCCCCGAGCGGGCCTCTTGCTGGTTATCCTTTACGTGGCGACCCCCTTGGCCGTCACGCTTCTTGCCAGATCCCTCGGCACCATCCTGGCCCTTCTCCTTGTCCCGCCTCTCATACTCAGCTTTTTGCTTCTCAGCAACCAGCTCGACTTGCCGGCAGTTCTGGAGGTTGTGGCCCTTGGTGCGGTGGATCTTGCAATATTGCTTGTCGGAGCCTCCTAGCTTGTCGGCAGCCGCCAAGGCCCGGCAAGCGGCGCACCCCGCAATTTCCTTGTTGGGGTCGTCTGCCTTAGCCTTCCTGGTAGCGCCGGTGTCCTCGGATCCCTCGATGGCAAGCATGGTATTGCCCTTGCGCTTCCTGTTGCGGCGCCGGCCCTTCTTCGTTGGGGTGGCTGTGTTTGTTGGGGAATGTAGCATGCAGTTTCAAAAATTTCCTATGATCACGCAAGATCTATCTAGGAGATGCATAGCAACGAGAGGGGAGAGTGTGTCTACGTACCCTCGTAGACCGAAAGTGGAAGCGTTTATCAACACGGTTGATGTAGTCGTACACCTTCACAATTTGTCCCGATCAAGTACCAAACGTACGGCACCTCCGCGTTCATCACACGTTCAGCTCGATGACGTCCTCGCCTTCTTGATCCAGCAAGAGGGGCGAAGTAGTCGATGAGTTCCGGCAGCACGACGGCGTGGTGACGCTGTTGGTGAAGAACAATCTCCGCAGGGCTTCGCCTAAGCACTACGAAAACTATGACGGAGGATACACTAGAGGGGACGGGGTTGCCGGCACATGGCTTGGTGTTTCTTCATCTGTCTTGGGTGCTAGCCCTACCCCTCTATTTATATGTTGAGCCTTGGGGTCGAAACTTGGAGTAAAAGCCTCCACAAAGTCGGTTTCACCCGAAAGGCAAGAGTCCTTCTCGGACTCGAGGGCCAGACGCCAGGGACATTGGCATCTGGCCCCTGGACTCCGCAAAACTTCCTTTTGCGCTTTCCAAAAACCTTGTGGGCTTTCCCCTTTGGCCCAAATAAAGTGTTCTCGTACCCAAACATTTCAGGAAACATCCGGAACCCCTTCCGGTGAATTCCGGAACCCTTCCGGAGACCAAACACTATTATCCCATATATCAAACTTTATCTACGGACCATTCTAGAGTTCCTCGTCATGTCTGTGATCTTATCCGGAACTCCGAACAACATTTGGTTACCAACATACATAACTCATCAATACTATATCGTCAATGAACGTTAAGCGTGCGGACCCTACGGGTTCGAGAACTATGTAGACATGACCGAGACACTTCTCTGGTCAATAACCAATAGAGGAACCTGGATGCCCATATTGGTTCCTACATATTCTACGAAGATCTTTATCGGGTCGAACCGCATAACAACATACGTTGTTCCCTTTGTCATTGGTATGTTACTTGCCCGAGATTCGATCGTCGGTATCTCAATACCTAGTTCAATCGCGTTACCGGCAAGTCTCTTTACTCGCTTCATAATGCATCATCCCGCAACTAACTCATTAGTTACATTGCTTGCAAGGCTTATGGTGATGTGCATTACCGAGAGGGCCCAGAGATACCTCTTCGACAATCAGAGTGAAAAATCATATTCTCGATCTATGCCAACTCAACGAACACCATCGGAGACACCTATAGAGCACCTTTATAATCACCCAGTTACGTTGTGACGTTTGGTAGCACACAAAGTGTTCTTCCGGTAATCGGGAGTTGCATAATCTCATAGTCATAGGAACATGTATAAGTCATGTAGAAAGCAATAGCAGTAAACTAAACGATCAAGTGCTAAGCTATCGGAATGGGTCATGTCAATCACATCATTCTCCTAATGATGTGATCCCGTTAATCAAATGACAACTCATGTCTATGGCTAGGAAACTCAACCATCTTTGATCAAGAAGCTAGTCAAGTAGAGGCATACTAGTGACACTATGTTTGTCTATGTATTCACACATGTATTATGTTTCCGGTTAATACAATTCTAGCATGAATAATAAACATTTATCATGATGTGAGGAAATAAATAATAACTTTATTATTGCCTCTAGGGCATATTTCCTTCAGTCTCCCACATGCACTAGAGTCAATAATCTAGATTACATAGTAATGATTCTAACACCCATGGAAGAGGCTTAGTCAACGGGTCTGCAACATTCAGATCTGTATGTATCTTGCAAATCTCTATGTCTCCCACCTGGACTTGATCCCGAATGGAATTGAAGCGTCTCTTGATGTGCTTGGTTCTTTTGTGAAATCTGGATTCCTTTGCCAAGGCAATTGCACCAATATTGTCAGAGAAGATTTTTATTGGACCCGATGCACTAGGTATGACACCTAGATCGGATATGAACTCCTTCATCCAGACTCCTTCATTTACTGCTTCCGAAGAAGCTATGTACTCCGCTTCACACGTAGATCCTGCCACGGCATTTTGTTTAGAACTACTCCAACTAATAGCTCCACTGTTCAATATAAATATGTATCCGGTTTGCGATTTAGAATCGTCCGGATCAGTGTCAAAGCTTGCATCGACGTAACCATTTACGACGAGCTCTTTGTCACCTCCATAAACGAGAAACATATCCTTAGTCCTTTTCAGGTATTTCAGGATGTTCTTGACCGATGTCCAATGATCCACTGCTGGATTACTTTGGTACCTCCCTGCTAAACAAATAGCAAGGCACACATCAGGTCTGGTACACAACATTGCATACATGATAGAGCCTATGGTTGAAGCATAGGGAACATTTTTCATTTTCTCTCTATCTTCTGCAGTGGTCGGGCATTGAGTCTTACTCAACTTCACACCTTGTAACACAGGCAAGAACCCTTTCTTTTCTTGATCCATATTGAACTTCTTCAAAACTTTATCAAGGTATGTGCTTTGTGAAAGTCCAATTAAGCGTCTTGATCTATCTCTATAGATCTTGATGTCCAATATCTAAGCAGCTTCTCCGAGGTCTTTCATTGAAAAACTCTTATTCAAGTATCCTTTTATGCTATCCAGAAATTCTATATCATTTCCAATCAACAATATGTCATCCACATATAATATTAGAAATGTTACAGAGCTCCCACTCACTTTCTTGTAAATACAGGCTTCCCCAAAAGTCTATATAAAACCATCTGCTTTGATCACACTATCAAAATGTTTATTCCAACTCCGAGAGTCTTGCACCAGTCCATAAATGGATCACTGGAGCTCGTACATTTTGTTGGCACCCTTTGGATCGACAAAACCTTCTGGTTGCATCATATACAACTCTTCTTCCAGAAATCCATTCAGGAATGCAGTTTTGACATCCATTTGCCAAATTTCATAATCATAAAATGCGGCAATTGCTAACATGATTCAGACTGACTTAAGCATCGCTACGGTGAGAAAGTCTCATCGTAGTCAACCCCTTGAACTTGTCGAAAACCTTTCACAACAAGTCGAGCTTTGTAGACAGTAACATTACCGTCAGCGTCAGTCTTCTTCTTGAAGATCCATTTATTCTCGATGGCTTGCTGATCATCGAGCAAGTTAACCAAAGTCCACACTTTGTTGTCATACATGGATCCCATCTCAGATTTCATGGCCTCAAGCCATTTTGCGCAATCTGGGATCATCATCGCTTCCTCATAGTTCGTAGGTTCGCCATGGTCTAGTAACATGACTTCCAGAACAGGATTACCGTACCACTCTGGTGCGGATCTTACTCTGGTTGACCTATAAGGTTCAGTAGTAACTTGATCTGAAGTTTCATGATCATCATCATTAGCTTCCTCACTAATAGGTGTAGGTGTCACAGTAACCGGCTTCTGTGATGAACTACTTTCCAATAAGGGAGCAGGTACAGTTACCTCATCAAGTTCTACTTTCCTCCCACTCACTTCTTTTGAGAGAAACCCCTTCTCTAGAAAGGATCCATTCTTAGCAAAAAATGTCTTGCCTTCGGATCTGTCATAGAAGCTGTACCCAATAGTTTCTTTTGGGTATCCTATGAAGACACATTTCTCCGATTTGGGTTTGAGATTATCAGGTTGAAGATTTTTCACATAAGCATTGCAGCCCCAAATTTTAAGAAATGGCAACTTTGGTTTCTTGCCAAACCACAGTTCATAAGGCGTTATCTCAATGGATTTTGATGGTGCCCTATTTAACGTGAATGCAGCCGTCTCTAAAGCATAACCCCAAAACGGTAGTGGTAAATCAGTAAGAGACATCATAGATCGCACCATATCTAGTAAAGTACGATTACGATGTTCGGACACACCATTACGTTGTGATGTTCCGGGTGGCATGAGTTGTGAAACTATTCTGCATTGTTTCACATGTAGACCAAACTCGTAACTCAAATATTCTCCTCCACGATCAGATCATAGAAACTTTATTTTCTTGTTACGATGATTTTCCACTTCACTCTGAAATTCTTTGAACTTTTCAAATGTTTCATACTTATGTTTCATTAAGTAGATATACCCATATCTGCTCAAATCATCTGTGAAGGTGAGAAAATAACGATAACCGCCGCGAGCCTCAATATTCATCGGACCACATACATCAGTATGTATGATTTCAAACAAATCTGTTGCTCGCTCCATAGTTCCGGAGAACGGTGTTTTAGTCATCTTGCCCATGAGGCATGGTTCGCAAGTACCAAGTGATTCATAATCAAGTGATTCCAAAAGTCCATCAGAATGGAGTTTCTTCATGCGCTTTACACCAATATGACCTAAACGGTAGTGCCACAAATAAGTTGCACTATCATTATCAACTCTGCATCTTTTGGCTTCAACATTATGAATATGTGTATTACTACTATCGAGATTCAACACAAATAGACCACTCTTCAAGGGTGCATGACCATAAAAGATATTACTCATATAAATAGAACAACCATTATTCTCATATTTAAATGAATAACCATCTCACATTAAACAAGATCCAGATATAATGTTCATGCTTAACGTTGGCGCCAAAATAACTATTATTTAGGTCTAAAATTAATCCCGAAGGTAGATGTAGAGGTAGCGTGCCGACGGTGATCACATCGACTTTGGAACCATTTCCCATGCACGTCGTCACCTCGTCCTTAATCAATCTTCGCTCAATCCGTAGTCCCTATTTCGAGTTGCAAATATTAGCAACAGAACCAGTATCAAATACCCAGGTGCTACTGCGAGCTCTAGTAAGGTACACATCAATAACATGTATATCACATATACCTTTGTTCACCTTGCCATCCTTCTTATCTGCCAAATACTTGGGGCAGTTCCGCTTCCAGTGACCAGTTTGTTTGTAGTAGAAGCACTCAGGCTTAGGTCCAGACTTGGGTTTCTTCTCCTGAGCAACAACTTGTTTATCGTTCTTTTTTAAGTTTCCCTTCTTCTTCCCTTTACCCTTTATCTTCAAACTGGTGGTCTTGTTGACCATCAACACTTGATGCTCCTTCTTGATTTCTACCTCTGCAGCCTTTAGCATTGCGAAGAGCTCGGGAATTGTCTTATCCATCCCTTGCATATTATAGTTCATCACGAAGCTCTTGTAGCTTGGTGGCAGTGATTGAAGAACTCTATCAATCACACTATCAACGGGAAGATTAACTCCCAATTGAGTGAAGTGGTTATGGTACCCAGACATTCTGAGTATATGTTCACTAACAGAAGTATTCTCCTCCATCTTGCAGCTGTAGAACTTATTGGAGACTTCATATCTCTCAATCCGGGCATTTGCTTGAAATATTAACTTCAACTCCTTGAACATCTCATATGCTCCATGACGTTCAAAACATCATTGAAGTCCTGGTTCTAAGTCATAAAGCATGGCACACTGAACTATCGAGTAGTCATCAACTTTGCTCTGCCAGACGTTCTTAACGTCATCGGCAGCATCTGCAGCAGGTCTGGCACCCGGCGGTGCCTCCAGGACGTAATTCTTCTATGCAGCAATGAGGATAATCCTCAAGTTACGGACCCAGTCCGTGTAATTGCTACCATCATCTTTCAAATTTGCTTTCTCAAGGAACGCATTAAAATTCAACGGAACAACAGCACGGGCCATCTATCTACAACAACATAGACAAGAAAAATACTATCAGGTACTAAGTTCATGATAAATTTAAGTTCAATTAATCATATTACTTTAAGAACTCCCACTTAGATAGACATCCCTCTAATCATCTAAGTGATCACGTGATCCAAATCAACTAAACCATAACCGATCATCACGTGAAAT
The DNA here is from genome assembly GCF_056163025.1 of Triticum urartu. Classification (NCBI taxonomy): domain Eukaryota; kingdom Viridiplantae; phylum Streptophyta; class Magnoliopsida; order Poales; family Poaceae; genus Triticum; species Triticum urartu. The sequence continues at coordinate 205,985,850 of NC_141877.1, read as the reverse complement.
GGAGTAGTTTTCAATGGTGAACATCACTATGTTGATCATATATACTATATGATTCACGCTTGACCTTACGGTCTCAGTGTTCCGAGGCCATATCTGCATATGCTAGGCTCGTCAAGTTTAACCCGAGTATTCTGCGTGTGCAAAAACTGGCTTGCACCCGTTGTATAAGAACGCTGAGCTTATCACACCCGATCATCATGTGGTGTCTCGGCACGACGATCTTTTGCAATGGTGCATACTCAGGGGAACACTTGTACCTTGAAATTTTTAGTGAGAGATCATCTTATAATACTGTCGTCAATCAAAGCAGAATAAGATGCATAAAGGATAAACATCACATGCAATCAATATAAGTGATATGATATGGCCATCATCATCTTGTGCCTTTGATCTCCATCTCCAAAGCACCGTCATGATCACCATCGTCACCGGCGCGACACCTTGATCTCCATCGTAGCATAGTTGTCACTTCGTCAACTATTCCTTCTACGACTATCGCTACCGCTTAGTGATAAAGTAGAGCAATTACATGGCGATTGCATTTCATACAATAAAGCAACAACCATATGGCTCCTGCCAGTTGCCGATAACTCTGTTAAAAAACATGATCATCTCATACAATAAAATATAGCATCATGCCTTGACCATATCACATCACAACATGCCCTGCAAAAACAAGTTAGACGTCCTCTACTTTGTTGTTGCAAATTTTACGTGGCTGCTACAAGCTGAGCAAGAACCGTTCTTACCTACGCATCAAAACCACAATGATAGTTCGCCAAGTTAGTGTTGTTTTAACCTTCAACAAGGACCGGGCGTAGTAACACTCGGTTCAACTAAAGTTGGAGAAACTGACACCCGCCGACCACCTGTGTGCAAAGCACGTCGGTAGAACCAGTCTCGCGTAAGCGTACGCATGATGTCGGTTTAGGCCGCTTCATCCAACAATACCGCCAAACCAAAGTATGACATGCTGGTAAGCAGTATGACTTGTATCGCCCACAACTCACTTGTGTTCTACTTGTGCATATAACACCTATGCATAAACCTGGCTCAGATGCCACTGTTGGGGAACGTAGCATGCAATTTCAAAAATTTCCTACGATCACGCAAGATCTATCTAGGAGATACATAGCAACAAGAGGGGAGAGTGTATCTACGTACCCTCATAGACCGAAAGCGGAAGCGTTCATCAACGCGGTTGATGTAGTCGTACACCTTCACGATCCGTCCCGATCAAGTACCGAACGTACGGCACCTCCGTGTTCAGCTCGATGACGTCCTCGCCTTCTTGATTCAGCAAGAGGGGCAAAGTAGTAGATGAGTTCCGGCAGCAGGACGGCGTGGTGACGGTGTTGGTGAAGAAAAATCTCCGCAGGGCTTCACCTAAGCACTACGAAAACTATGACGGAGGATAAACTAGAGGGGACAGGGTTGCCGGCACACGGCTTGGTGTTTCTTCATCTGTCTTGGGTGCTAGCCCTACCCCTCTATTTATATGTTGAGCCTTGGGGTCGAAACTTGGATTAAAAGCCTCCACAAAGTCGGTTTCACCAGAAAGGCAAGAGTCCTTCTCGGACTTGTGACGCCCCCGATTTGACCGTACACTAATCATGCATGCAAATGTGTATGATCAAGATCAGGGACTCACGGGAAGATATCACAACACAACTCTAAAACATAAATAAGTCATACAAGCATCATAATACAAGCCAGGGGCCTCGAGGGCTCGAATACAAGTGCTCGATCATAGACGAGTCAGCGGAAGCAACAATATCTGAGTACAGACATAAGTTAAACAAGTTTTCCTTAAGAAGGCTAGCACAAACTGGGATACAGATCGAAAGAGGCGCAGGCCTCCTGCCTGGGATCCTCCTAACTACTCCTGGTCGTCGTTAGCGGGCTGCACGTAGTAGTAAGCACCTCCGGTGTATAGGAGTCGTCATTGACGGTGGTGTCTGGCTCCTGGACTCCAGCATCTGGTTGCGACAACCAGGTAGAATGGGAAGGGGGAGAAGAGGGAGAAAAGCAACCGTGAGTACTCATCCAAAGTACTCGCAAGCAAGGATCTACACTACATATGCATGGTATATGTGTAAAGGGCCATATCAGTGGACTGAACTGCAGAATGCCTGAATAAGAGGGGGATAACTAATCCTGTCGAAGACTACGCTTCTGGCAGCCTCCGTCTTGCAGCATGTAGAAGAGAGTAGACTGAAGTCCTCCAAGTAGCATCGCATAGCATAATCCTAACCGATGATCCTCCCTTCGTTGCCTTGTGAGAGAGCGATCACCGGTTGTATCTGGCACTTGGAAGGGTGTGTTTATTAAGTATCCAGTTCTAGTTGTCATAAGGTCAAGGTACAACTCTGGGTCGTCCTTTTACCAAGGAACACGGCTATTCGAATAGATCAACTTCCCTGCAGGGGTGCACCACATTTCCCAACACGCTCGATCCCCTTTGTCCGGACACACTTGTCTGGGTCATGCCCGGCCTCGGAAGATCAACACGTCGCAGCCGTACCAAGGCACAACAGAGAGGTCAGCATGCCGGTCTAAATCCTATGGCGCAGGGGTCTGGGCCCATCGCCCATTGCACACCTGCATGTTGCGAGGGCGGCCGGAGAGCAGACCTAGCAACCTCCATTACAAAGGAAGTTGCGTTACGCGGTCCAACCTGGCGCACGCCGCTCAGTCGCTGACGTCACAAAGGCTTCGGCTGATACCACGACGTCGAGTGCCCATAACTGTCCCCGCATAGATGGTTAGTGCGTATAGGCCAGTAGCCAGACTCAGATCAAATACCCAGATCTCGTTAAGCATGTTATTTAGAAGTAACCACGAACGCCAACCAGAGCCAGGTCCACCTCTCTCCTAGGTGGTCTCAACCTGCCCTGTCACTCCGCCTCAAAGTAACAGTCGGGGGCAGTCGGGAACTCAGGCCCACCACCACCTGGATGGAGCCACCTGCCCCTTCAGCCCCCATCTCCAAACAGTATCACCGGTAATGTAACAGTGCAAAGTATATAGTATATGCCCGTGATCACCTCCCGAGTGATCACGGCCCAGTAGTATAGCATGGTAGACGGACAAGAGTGTAGGGCCACTAATGGAACACTAGCATCCTGTACTAAGCATATAGGATTGCAGGTAAGGTATCAACAGCTGTAGCAACAATGACAGGCTATGCATCAGAATAGGATTAATGGAAAGCAGTAACATGCTACACTACTCTAATGCAAGCAGTATAGAGAAGAGTAGGCGATAACTGGTGATTAAGGGGGGCTTGCCTGGTTGCTTAGACAATAAGGAGGGGTCATCAACACCATAGTCGAACTGGGGGTCGCCAGCAGTCTCGGGGTCTACCGGAAAGAAGTAACTGAGGGGGAACACAATAAATAATAGAGCAATCAAAGCAACACAAGGCATAACATGGCAATACGCGGTGCTAGGTGTGCCTAATGCAGTACTAGGTGATACCGGAGAAGGGGGAAACATCCGGGAAAGTATCCCTGGTGTTTCCCGTTTTTGAACAGATGAACCGAAGGGGGAAAGTTGCGTGTTTGCTATGCTAGGGATGTGTGGCGGATGAACGGGCTGCGTATCCAGATTCGTCTCGTCGTTCTGAGCAACTTTCATGTACAAAGTTTTATCATCCGAGTTACGGATTATTTTATATGAATTATCCAAGTTTATTGCATTTTCAGAATTTGTTTTAATTCATTTTTAAAGGAAATTACTAAGTGTAGACAGCAGTAGCTTAGCTATAGTGGCTTATAAGTGGTGTCCAGTGGCTGGGTTGACCCAGTCACATTTGACTGGTGAACACATGAACAGTAAAAGTGGGTCCTGCATGTCATAGGCTTGTATATTTTTATTTGTTTTAACCTTTAATTAGCAGCAGGGTCCACATGTCATAGACTGTTTAATAAGTAGGTTAATTAAACAGAGTTAATTAGTTTACCTAATGATTAGGTTAATCTAAACAGAATTAATTAATTAGTTTTTTATATTTAATTAATTTTCTTAATCCCTTTTTTATAAAACGTTCTAGGCGGTGGGGCCCCTTTGTCATAGGGCCAGTGGACCTTAGCGGGCGTGGGCGTCGGCCACAGGCGCTGGGCGCTAGCCCGTTTGGGCGCACGCCCAGGCTACCAGGGGGCGCCGGCCACGGCGGGGTGCCGGAGCAGCACGGCGAGAGGGCAGGCACGCGCGGCGCAAGGCGCGCGCGGCCAAGGACGCAGGCGCGAGCGGGAGGGGTGCGGTGGGCGTGGCGCGGCGACTGGAGCAGGCGACTGAAGGCGGGCGTCGGGCAAGGGCCGGCCGGCGTGTGTGGGACAACGTCGGCGGCCTCCGGCAGCAGCAGAGGCTGCAGCGGTAGTGCAGGGCGGCTGCGGGAGGTAGGGACGAGGCGGGGCGCGGGCGTCGGAGCGCAGCGCGCGCGGCCTCGAAGCCAATAGGGGAGGGGCGCACGGCGAGGACGACTCGGTCGCGGGGAGCACGTCGCAGAAGGTGCGCTGGGCGCGGTGAGCGCGTGCTCATCGCGGGCGCGCGCGTTGTCGTTCTAGTGTGCGGTGAGCAAGGCGTGAGGCAGAGAGGGGGAGAGGCCCGGGGCCTCACCAACGTTGATGGGGAGAGGGGGCGCCGAGGCTTGCTGGCGGCCGGTGGGAAAGAGGATGAGGATGCAAGGTCCGGCGAGGAGGCGGTCGAGGTGGAGGGCAAGGGTGGCGACGCAACTCCGAGCGGCGGGGCGGCTCCGGCGACGTGGTCCCAGGCGGCAGCGGCGGGGTCGATCCAGTCGGCGGCGCGGTCGGCGCGAGGCGTGGCCGCGGCTTCCGGTGGGCGTCGCGCGAGGGAGGGGAGGGGCGAGGAGTCAAGGCGCCGTGGGGGGTTTCGTTCCCCCGATCCTGATCTGGATCGGGGAAGGGGAGAGAGATGTGGGGATTGTGGGAGGGGGAGTGGGCGACCGGTACCTAGGGCTACGGCACCAGGGGGGTTAAGGGAGTGGGGATGGGGATGGGCTGGCCTGGCATGTGGTGGGCCGAGGCCCAGTGGGGGGAAGGCCTTTTCTCTTTTCTATTTTTATTTCTTTTTTTCTATTTTTGTTTATTATTCTTTTAATGTTTTTATTTTATCTCACAATTTATTTTTGTTTGTAAAATATATGATTGACACCCAAATTTGCCTTACTAAATATACCTCTGCCACAATAACTTTGGCACCTAAATAAAATAGTTTTGTAATTATTTATTATTTAAAAGTATTTATTAAATAACAGTTTTGCCAATGTTTTAATTATTATGGTGCATTTAAATACTTTAGAGTGTGGTTTCTACACCAATATTTAGTATGGATTATTTGCCACATCCCGAACATTTTAGTTTTAATGTTTGAAAACTTCTATCATTTGACATTAATTCAAATTTGAATTTGGATTGGTTCTGAACTAATGCGAGATTAGCAATAGTAATCGAGGTGAAGTGGCATCATTACCAGAGGCTTACTGTAGCTTAATTATCCGGGCGTCACAATTCTCCTCCACTACAAGAAATCTCGTCCCGAGATTTACGAGGTAGTGAAAGGGGGAAGGTTTGGTAACGAATCTAGCGGGTCTTCTCATTCTGGCTTGCTCTTCTCGAAGAGACCGGTCCATTACATTGATGTCTTCATTTCTCTGCTTCAGGTCATCATGATGAAGTCGGCATCCTTTCTTCGGGATCTTCATCGTATTTACGAATAGGTAACGGGGCAGGTCGGCAACGACAGAATGCTATAAGGGTAATAATCTGGGATTAACCCATGAATGAGCATATGAGTACCTCTCGAGTTGAACAAATAAAACACATCGAGAGTAAAGTTGGAAGGTACAATAAGAAGTTTCAAGCAACCAGGCAATCGATCAATGCTTAGTCAGAAGGTGAAAGGGGTTTCAAAGCAACGGAATAATTATTGTGTCCGATGCCAGAATTGATGGTCTCGTCGGATGGTGGCTCATGAATTGCATACAAGTCCATGCGGGAGGAATAACTTTGGGAACATGGGGTGTACAGGAGAGGCAAGTTTCGATCATGTGGAACTGTGGGTTATGGGCCCACCATGTGGGTTAAAAGTAGGCAGGGCGGGGACGTCATTGCGTGATCATGCAAGCAAGGCATGTTAGAGGATATACTATCAATTATGTCGGCAACAACGTCGATACCAAGGGCGAGGGGCGAAGAGAACCTTTTCCTGCTCGTTGAACAAGGCGGACCAATAGGAAAAGTTCTCGTCCATCGGTGGTTACCGGAATGCTATCAACAAAAGCAACAGGATCTTACTGACACGGTTGTACACCAAGGTGTTTACATAAGCAGAAGAACATTACTGCTTAGATCATATAGGTCACCAGAAAGGTTAAACAAAACAATGGAATGGAAAGGTGATCTTCATATTAAACAGAACAATGGAAAGGAAAATGTGTTTTAAACACAAATTTCAGGGGGTATATCCTTCCCAAGGATAAACAAAGCATGATAGCCATGACAGGATATAACGTAGAAAACCATTTAGGAAAGGGGAGAGAAATTTCATGACATTACCCATACAATGGTGTTTGGATAATTGATAAAGAAATATAGCATTGTGCTTCAAATGTTCTTATCGATGATTAGAGTACCACAGACATGCTTCGAGATAGCATTGACATGGTCAACAAGTAAGGTTCAGAATTTGGATGCACGAAGGATCCATCAGGAACAACTTGTAGAATAAGTTTTACAATTTCCTCATGGAAGAATGGTTATCCTTACTAAAAAGGAAGCTATAGCAATAGGTCCTCCGGCCAGGTGTGCTAGGCATGACACCACCTTACCGGTTCGTATAAAGAACAATGTTATAACTCTTGGAAATATGTCCCAAGCATCACATCTGACCGAGATTCAGATCTGATTGGTGTCAAACTACCTCAGACTCAGGATGCCTGAGAAGAAGAGGTGCAACACAAATTGACGAGATGACAATGTAAGATTCTCGGGAAATGAACTATGGAAACGAGTTCCAAAACAAGAGTTCATCAGTAAACCAACAAGAGGATGAGGAGGTGGCTGATGGAATCGGCGACAATTCATCGAGATTTCCAAAAAGATAGGTCTCCACAATTATGTGATCAAGGAGGTAACAGTTGTCATATCAAACGATATAACGATGTATGCTGGAGGAGAAAAAAATACTTAATTAAACATTGGTTGAAAGGTGCACCCGAAATATGGGCTGGGTTGCACGTTCAATGTTAGAATGGTGACGGCGAGAAGCATCACCGTATAAAGAATTTCATAAGAGGTGGTGAAACTCTCACGACATTCTTGACATAAAAGATGGTAATACTTCCAAGGTAAAGAAGAACAAATGCAAGGTAGCAAGGATCTCAAGGTATAACACAAAGCACGAACAAGTTTGTGTTGAATGGAAGGCAATAAAGTGGTTGATGATAACACGAATCATCGAGGGGCAAGGATGGTATTGCCCATCAAGAATTCGATATATATCTTGGAAGAGCTTAGGATGTTGATGATGACCCCGACACAGTTGTCGAGAGATTTCATGAAGATGTAATCGATCGGCAATGACATCAAGTCAACGGAATGATGAAGCGAAAAGTTATTGAAACCATGGGTACGACACAAACTTGAAATCAAGCTTGTTGTTCAAGGACAATTGATATGACGAGGAAGATCGACATAAGATTAGCTCACCGTCGAAATTTTTGCTTCGGGAAGAAGGACCGGGTTGCACAGTTAAAATCGGCACGACAAGGATATAGCCAAGCAGGCTAGGAATGACGTGATGGAGTTCAAACTCGTAAGTAATGAAGGTTACCAAGATTTGTTTAATCGCGATGCGGACTTGAGTCAGTTATCGGTGTCTTTGAGTGTTTAATAACTCAGAGCCCGTGAAAAATTGGAATCAGTGAGAATGTAGCACTTGATGAAGAACTCATAATAAGTATGCAGTTCCATGATAATCTCGAGATACCAGGGGGGTAATACTCGACGACATATCAAAGTAGAGGTTGGACTAGGGTAATGCTCTGCAGAAGACAAGTGCTCAAACTTGCACGAGGAATGGAATAAAGGAGAAACATGGTCGGAACCACGTCCACAGATAAAATATGAACTTATAACAAGGGGATAATTATTTTTAAGAGAAGCTTCCATGATAAGGTATACATCGTTTCCATGGGCATGAACACAGGGTTCAAGGTCGACTCCCACTTGTTCAACGCATAACCTTTCATTCACCTCTCGTATTTTAAAAATGACATTAGTTGTTGAAAGTTTTACCTGGTGCAATACCAGATAAGTATGACCTGTGAAATCTTCCGGGTTTGCACAGATTAGGGAAGGCATTGGTTCAAACCATCGGGTATCTTAGGAACATATACTAAAAAGTTCAGAAGTAGATAACTCAAGCTTGAAAGCAAAGCATCTTTGGCCATATCATAGAATAGGAATTACCAATGGCATTATGCATCAGGGAAGAACTTCTTAAGGTTTTTTTATACAAAGGACATTGTTGGATGATAATTCAACAAAGGATCTGGCGATCCACAACGGAGCTGATGTGAGCATCGACACACAATCAGAAGAAGAAACAATGCAAAGGCATTGGAGTATAGAAACAACTGACTAACTCAAAGCTCAAATGCAAAGCAATTATCATTTCCAAATCAAGGGATCAGAAGCCAACGATCTGATTAAGAATGGATAAGCTGAATAGACATTAGGGGTACAATCGATGGCAATTTGGTTGTTTGAGATCCAGCTCATGTTTAAAAATGGCGTCTGAGCCAAAAGGATGAATTCCAGGATTTGATTGAGGATTCCGAGCATTCGCAACATACTGAATCAATGGGCTCAAAATGATAGTGGCAAAGGATGCCAATAAGATTACTATACTTATGGGATTAACCATAATGCAAGCAAGCAAGAATTTCAAGAGTAATAAGTTGTTGAGGATTTTCGGAAAATCAAATAGTATTCGAAGACTTTGGTGAAACACATGAACAACTGGGGAGAAACAAATCCTCGGTGTGTGTGAGGATTAGTTTATAGGTGTATTCAGGTGACAAGGAACTGCAAGGCAGTAGGCACAAGGATTCTCGTACCAACAACAAGTATTTCAGGGTATCTTGTAATAACAAGATCAATGAGGAATGATTATATGAATGGCATGTGTATGTGGTTATCCATAGAGGTTTATCGATGGAAGGGAATTGCAAAAGCAACAGGCACAAGGTCTCGACAGAATATCGGAGAGTATCTTCGAAATCTTCTGGTGCAGCCGGCGATCATCTGGACTGAAGGGGCTCTCCGGGAGAAAGTATTTTTGAGAACCTAAGTTAGATTTTTAGTAAATTCATTAAACCCGAATAGGAGAGAGTTCAGAGTCCCAGCTCATAGACGAGGAATAAAAGATCCTAATACCACCCAATGGCGACATGGGCCCATAGGCCACACAGCCATGTTAGTAAAGGTTTTGCAATGACTAGACTCAACTTCGGCCAAGGAGTTAGAAAGGGGATTCCTACAGGCAGTCGGCTCTGATACCAACTTGTGACGCCCCCGATTTGACCGTACACTAATCATGCACGCAAATGTGTACGATCAAGATCAGGGACTCACGGGAAGATATCACAACACAACTCTAAAACATAAATAAGTCATACAAGCATCATAATACAAGCCAGGGGCCTCGAGGGATCGAATACAAGTGCTCAATCATAGACGAGTCAGCGGAAGCAACAATATCTGAGTACAGACATAAGTTAAACAAGTTTGCCTTAAGAAGGCTAGCACAAACTGGGATACAGATCGAAAGAGGCGCAGGCCTCCTGCCTGGGATCCTCCTAACTACTCCTGGTCGTCGTCAGCGGGCTGCACGTAATAGTAAGCACCTCCGGTGTAGTAGGAGTCGTCATCGACGGTGGCGTCTGGCTCCTGGACTCTAGCATATGGCTGCGACAACCAGGTAGAATGGAAAGGGGGAAAAGAGGGAGAAAAGCAACCGTGGGTACTCATCCAAAGTACTCGCAAGCAAGGATCTACACTACATATGCATGGGTATATGTGTAAAGGGCCATATCAGTGGACTGAACTGCAGAATGCCTGAATAAGAGGGGGATAACTAATCCTGTCGAAGACTACGCTTCTGGCAGCCTCCGTCTTGCAGCATGTAGAAGAGAGTAGACTGAAGTCCTCCAAGTAGCATCGCATAGCATAATCCTAACCGATGATCCTCCCTTCGTCGCCCTGTGAGAGAGCGATCACCGGTTGTATCTGGCACTTGGAAAGGTGTGTTTATTAAGTATCCGGTTCTAGTTGTCATAAGGTCAAGGTACAACTCTGGGTCATCCTTTTACCAAGGGACACGGCTATTCGAATAGATCAACTTCCCTGCAGGGGTGCACCACATTTCCCAACACGCTCGATCCCCTTCGTCCGGACACACTTTTCTGGGTCATGCCCGGCCTCGGAAGATCAACATGTCCCAGGCGTACCTAGGCACAACATAGAGGTCAGCACGCCGGTCTAAATCCTATGGCACAGGGGTCCGGGCCCATCGCCCATTGCACACCTGCATGTTGCGAGGGCGGCTGGAGAGCAGACCTAGCAACCTCCATTACAAAGGAAGTTGCGTTACGCAGTCCAACCCGGTGCGCGCCGCTCAGTCGGTGACGTCACGAAGGCTTCGGCTGATACCACGACGTCGAGTGCCCATAACTGTCCCCGCGTAGATGGTTAGTGCGTATAGGCTAGTAGCCAGACTCATATCAAATACCCAGATCTCGTTAAGCGTGTTATTTAGAAGTAACCGCGAACGCCGACCAGGGCCAGGCCCACCTCTGTCCTAGGTGGTCTCAACCTACCCTGTCGCTCCGCCTCAAAGTAACAGTCGGGGGCCGTCGGGAGCTCAGGCCCACCACCACCTGGATGGAGCCACCTGCCCCTTCAGCCCCCATCTCCAAATAGTATCACCGGTAATGTAACAGTGTAAAGTATATAGTATATGCCCGTGATCACCTCCCGAGTGATCCCGTCCCAGTAGTATAGCATGGCAGACGGACAAGAGTGTAGGGCCACTAATGGAACACTAGCATCTTGTACTAAGCATATAGGATTGCAGGTAAGGTATCAACAGCTGTAGCAACAATGACAGGCTATGCATCACAATAGGATTAACGGAAAGCAGTAACATGCTACACTACTCTAATGCAAGCAATATAGAGAAGAGTAGGCGATAACTGGCGATCAAGGGGGGGCTTGCCTGGTTGCTCAGACAAGAAGGAGGGGTCGTCAACACCGTAGTCAAACTGGGGGTCGCCGGCAGTCTTGGGGTCTACCGGAAAGAAGTAACAGAGGGGGAACACAATAAATAATAGAGCAATCAAAGAAACACAAGGCATAACATGGCAATACGTGGTGCTAGGTGTGCCCTAACGCAGTACTAGGTGATATTGGCGAAGGGGGAAACATCCGGGAAAGTATCCCCGGTGTTTCCCGTTTTTGGACAGATGAACCGAAGGGGGAAAGTTGCGTGTTTGCTATGCTAGGGATGTGTGGCGGATGAACGGGCTGCGTATTCGGATTCGTCTCATCATTCTAAGCAACTTTCATGTACAAAGTTTTTTCATCCGAGTTACGGATTATTTTATATGAATTATCCAAGTTTATTGTATTTTTAGAATTTGTTTTAATTCGTTTTTAAAGGAAATTACTAAGTGTAGACAGCAGTAGCTTAGCTATAGTGGCTTACATGTGGGGTCCAGTGGCTGGGTTGACCCAGTCACATTTGACTGGTGAACACGTGAACAGTAAAAGTGGGTCCTGCATGTCATAGGCTTGTATATTTTTATTTGTTTTAACCTTTAATTAGCAGCAGGTTCCACATGTCATAGACTGTTTAATAAGTAGGTTAATTAAACAAAGTTAATTAGTTTACCTAATGATTAGGTTAATCTAAACAGAATTAATTAAGTTAATTATTTAATTAATTAGTTAGTTAATTAGTTTTTTATATTTAATTAATTTTTTTAATCCCTTTTTTTATAAAACATTCTAGGCGGTGGGGCCCCTTTGTCATAGGGCCAGTGGACCTTAGCGGGCGCGGGCGTCGGCCACAGGCGCTGGGCGCTAGCCCGTTTGGGTGCACGCCCAGGCTACCAGGGGGCGCCGGTCACGGGGGGGTGCCGGAGCAGCACGGCGAGAGGGCGGGCACGCGCGGCGCAAGGCGCGCGTGGCCAAGGACGCAGGTGCGAGTGGGAGGGGCTGTGGTGGTGCGTGGCGCGGCGACTGGAGCAGGCGACTGAAGGCGGGCGTCGGGCAAGGGCCGGCCGGCGCGTGTGGGACAACGTCGGCGGCCTCCGGCAGCAGCAGAGGCTGCTGCGGTAGTGCAGGGCGGCTGCGGGAGGTAGGGACGAGGCGGGGCACGGGCGTCGGTGCACTGCGCACGCGGCCTCGAAGCCAACAGGGGAGGGGCGCACAGCGAGGACGACTCGGTCACGGGGAGCACGTCGCAGAGGGCGCGCTGGGCGCGGTGAGCACATGCTCACCGCGGGCGCGCGCGTTGTCGTTCTAGCGTGCGGTGAGCGAGGCATGAGGCAGAGAGGGGGAGAGGCCCGGGGCCTCACCAACGTTGATGGGGAGAGGGGGTGTCGAGGCTTGCTGGCGGCCGGCGGGGAAGAGGATGAGGATGTGAGGTCCGGCAAGGAGGCGGTCGAGGTGGAGGGCAAGGGCGGTGACGCAACTCCGAGCGGCCGGGCGGCTCCGGCGACGTGGTCCCAGGCGGCGGCGGCGGCGCGGTCGGCGCGAGGCGTGGCCGCGGCTTCCGGCGGGCGTCGCGCGAGGGAGGGGAGGGGCGAGGAGTCAAGGCGCCGTGGGGGGTTTCGTTCCCCGATCCCGATCTGGATCGGGGAAGGGGAGAGAGATGTGGGGATCGTGGGAGGGGGAGTGGACTACCGGTACGTAGGGTTACGGCACCAGGGGGTTAAGGGAGTGGGGATGGGGATGGGCCGGCCTGGCATGTGGTGGGCCGAGGCCCTGTGGGGGGGAGGCCTTTTCTCTTTTCTGTTTTTATTTCTTTTTTCTATTTTTGTTTATTATTCTTTTAATGTTTTTATTTTATCTCACAATTTATTTTTGTTTGTAAAATATATGATTGACACCCAAATTTGCCTTACTAAATATACCTCTACCACCATAACTTTGGCACCTAAATAAAATAGTTTTGTAATTATTTATTATTTAAAAGTATTTATTAAATAACAGTTTTGCCGCTGTTTTAATTATTATGGTGCTTTTAAATACTTTAGAGTGGTTTCTACACCAATATTTAGTATGGATTATTTGCCACATCCCGAACATTTTAGTTTTAATGTTTGAAAACTTCTATCGTTTGACATTAATTCAAATTTGAATTTGGATTGGTTCTGAACTAACGCGAGATTAGCAATAGTAATCGAGGTGAAGTGGCATCATTACCAGAGGCTTACTGTAGCTTAATTATCCGGGCGTTACATGACTCCAGGGCCAGACGCCAGGGTTCCCGGCGTATGGACCCAGACGCCAGGGACCCTGGCGTCTGGCCCCTGGACTCCGCAAAACTTCCTTTTGCGCTTTCCAAAATCCTTGAGGGCTTTCCCCTTTGGCCCAAATAAAGTGTTCTAGTACCCCAAACATTTCGGGAAACATCCGGAACCCCTTCCGGTGAATTCCGGAACCCTTCTGGAGACCAAACACTATTATCCCATATATCAAACTTTATCTCCGGACAATTCCGGAGTTCCTCGTCATGTCCGTGATCTTATCCGGAACTCCGAACAACATTCGGTTACCAGCATACATAACTCATAAATACTATATCGTCAATGAACATTAAGCGTGCGTACCCTACGGTTTCGAGAACTATGTAGACATGACCGAGAACTTCTCTGCTCAATAACCAATAGCGGAACCTGGATGCCCATATTGGTTCCTACATATTCTATGAAGATCTTTATCGGTCAAACCGCATAACAACATACGTTGTTCCCTTTGTCATCGGTATGTTACTTGCCCGAGATTCGATCGTCGGTATCTCAATACCTAGTTCAATCTCGTTACCGGCAAGTCTCTTTACTCGTTCCATAATGCATCATCCTGCAACTAACTCATTAGTTACATTGCTTGCAAGGCTTATAGTGATGTGCATTACCGAGAGGACCCAGAGATACCTCTCCGGCAATAGGAGTGACAAATCCTATTCTCGATCTATGCCAACTCAACGAACACCATCGGAGACACCTATAGAGCACCTTTATAATCACCCAGTTATGTTGTGACGTTTGGTAGCACACAAAGTGTTCTTCCGGTAATCGGGAGTTGCATAAACTCATAGTCATAGGAACATGTATAAGTCATGTAGAAAGCAATAGAAGTAAACTAAACAATCAAGTGTTAAGATATCGGAATGGGTCATGTCAATCACATCATTTTCCTAATGATGTGATCCCGTTAATCAAATGACAACTCATGTCTATGGCTAGGAAACTCAACCATCTTTGATGAACGAGCTAGTCAAGTAGAGGCATACTAGTGACACTATGTTTGTCTATGTATTCACACATGTATTATGTTTCCGGTTAATACAATTCTAGCATGATGTGAGGAAATAAGTAATAACTTTATTATTGCCTCTATGGCATATTTCCTTCAGTGTCTTCGTCTGTGGAGTCGGTTTCTGTGCCAGTGTCCTCGCCGGGGTACTTCCTCCCCTCTTCAGCTCGAGCGCACCTATCAACCAGAACATAAAGTTCAGCCAGATCTTTGACCTTGTTCATCACCATCTCTTCACACATCTTGCGGTTGCGTACATTCTGATGGAATGCACTGATCACGGCGGCGGGACGAATATTTGGGATGTTGTATTGCACCCAGCTGAACCTCTGTATGTACTTGCGCAGGGTTTCACCTTCCTTCTGGGGGATGATATGCAAATCTCTTGCCTGGCCATGAGCTTGGTGGCCTCCAGTGAAGGCGCCAACGAACTCATGGCACAAGTCCGACCAAGAAGAAATGGAATCCGGCGGCAAGTGCATCAACCATGACATAACATTGGGTTTAAGTGCCAACGGGAAGTAATTGGAAAGCACCTTGTCGTCGCGAGCTCCAGCAGCTTGCATCGCGACGGTGTAGATGCTGAGGAACTCTGACGGGTGGGACTTTCTGTTGTACTTTTCGGCAACGTCTGGCTTGAATGTGAGGTGGGAGGGCCACTGGAACTGCCGCAGCTCACGGGTAAAGGCTGGGCAACCCACCTCGTAGGGTAGGTCGCCAGACACCCCGGTGCTAGGTGGTCCATAGTGGGCCCCGCCCGCCTATCTGACTGGTGGCGTGCATCGTGTCGGTGCTCGATGGTGGTTCGATCGTCTTCACGGGCGCGCTCCCGAAGAACTTGGTGCTGATCGCGGTTGGTCCGTGGCTCGGACGACGCTATGGAAATGTTATCACAAGCGTCGTCACGACGGATCGACACCCGCGGTGGCTGGCGTGGAGGAGGAGAGTGCACCGTGGCCGCAGCACCCCCGATCCTTCCACCACTGGCACGCGGCACTCGACAGAGCGCCGACCTGAGGGCCCCACCGGTCGTGGCTCATCTTTGTTGGCAACACCGACGAGGCTTCGGATGGTGGCTCTCCACTCGTCGAGCTTTTCCACGGCAAGAGGAAAGTCGAGGAGCAACTACGCGCGTGCCAAAGCTTCTGCTGGCGTGGGTGCTGGCGAAAGCTGGGTGGACCGTAACGCGCTCCGACTTCTAACCATGTTAGAAGGAGCTCTATCACGTCCAGGTGGCTATACGTCGTTTTCGCCAGCGCCTTGGTGCGCGTGTTGGCGTTCTACATCCCGTGAATGATGCACAGGACTCTTCCCACGACGGTGCCTAGGGTCACCAGCGTGGTGACACTACTCGTCATGCACAACCTGGGAAGAGCGCATCGGGGGCGCCGGCGTAGGCGCCTCGGAAGTCGTTGCGCCGCCCGTGGGTGGCACGACGCCGCCCCTGGAGGGCCCCGCGCCGCCAGCGGGGGGCATGGCTCCATCTTTGGATTTGGTGGCGTGTGGCCCGTCGTCTCACGCACGAACGACGCCACTCGCCAAGCTTTGGCTGCCAGAACTATGCGGGAGTTCGCGGGCCACGCCTCGGCTTCCGTCCGCGACCGCCCCACCACTCGCCCGTACTGGTACGGGCCGTTCGGCCCTCGACGAACCGATCGCCGTGATCGTATTCTTCTTGGGAGCCATGGAGATGAAGAACTGCTAAACTAACTGCTAGACCGGATTTTCACAACTGCGCACCCCCTACCTGCTACGCCAGAGATGTCAGTGAGAAACGATACCTATGGGGTCACTAGGATCCCTTCTACGGTTGGCGGGCGCGGGGTTGTGCAAAGAGCGGGTCTGGCGGTCAGCACGCAAATCCTTTACCCAGGTTCGGGCCGCGGAGACGCGTAAAACCCTAGTCCTGCTTTGATGTATATTTGAGTGTTCTTGTGTTCTTGAACTAGCTACGATGTCTGTCTAGTCCAAAAGATCCGAATCCCCCTCCAGTACGCCTCGGGCCTCCTTTTATAGACAAAAGGGGTCGCCACAGTGGCACACAGGAGGTGGAAAGGTGTACAGTGGCTGAGTCTATCCTCTGGCATCATCGGACAAACGCATTTAATGCGCTGCCGACGTGCCCCTCTTGCTTTATTGGGGATGGCAAAGAAGCTCGTCCCAGCTGTCGCCGCCTCGCCTGGCTCCGACGTGCGTCCAAGCTGACGAGGCGTTGTAGCGCCATGTTGGTTGGCTGCTGGGCTGGCGCGGTGGTGGAACATTCACGAAGATCTACATACTGTCACCCAGGTGCTTGTTGAGATGGTGTGGAGGCCGCGCGCTGCCACGCAGACGCCTGCTCAGCTGGTCGAGTTGGCAGCTGCATGGGAGCGGTGGTGGAGTCTTGGCAGGCGTGGGCCTGGCTGCGGCTCCGCAGGTGTCTTCGGCAAGGGCCTTGCCGAGGGCCCGACAAGGGTCTTGCCGCGGCACCGCGGTCGTTCTCGGCAAGGAACTTGCTGGGGGTCTCGTGGATTTCCTTGGCAAGGATTTCGCCAAGGATCATCGTCTTCTGGTTCTCATCTGATCTTGCATATTTATGACCTCTACAAAGATCTGCATGCCACCACAGAGGTGCCTCCCGTGCCTTGGTTCCAATGTGGTTGATGGTGTCGGAAACCCTTGGGCTCAAGGGTGGCGCGCTCTGCTGGCGTCAGGCAAGTTGCCCCGGCAAGGATCTTGCCGGGGTTGCGGAAGCCACCCCGGCAAGAGTCTTGCCGGGGGGTCCACCTCGCCCTCTTGCTCTCTTTGCGCTTCTGGCCTTGGTGTTGCTCTGGCTATCTTGTGCTCCGGCATCCCTCCTCTGCCATGCTCAGTGTAGCCGTGGGCGCGGCTCTGACTTCCCGTGCATAAGTAAAGGGGTGCAAAAGGAGAACCCCTACTTTTGTAAACCGACACAATAGCAATCTCAACATAACGAGAGGTTAACATGAAAATTTCTACAACCATATTTCCCTCTGTCAAAATAATTACATGTAGGGTCATAATAAAATTTAACAGTATAGCTATCATATAAAATATTCTCTTCATGATCCACATGCATAAGAGTTTTATAATCTTCCAAGATAGTGGGATTAACATCAACTAAAGTCATGACCTCTCCGAACCCACTTTTATCCAAAATTTCATAAGATTGAACACTCTCCAAATATGTGGTATTATTTTTACCTAGAGTTGACACTCTTCCGAACCCACTTTCAATATTATTGCAAACATATTCATCATGAGGCTTAAATAAACTATCAAGATCATAAGAATCATCATCACGCCAATCATGATCATTGCAATAAGTAGCGGACATAACAAAACAAGCATCCCCAAGATTGGGGTTTTCCATATCATTGACATTAACAGAGTTTATAGTAATATTATTGCAATCATGCTTTTGATTGAAGGAGCTATCATGAACCACTTCATAAATTTCTTCTTTTAACACTTCATCACAATTTTCAGGTTCACGAATATCAAGCAAAACTTCATAAAGATAATCTAGCGAACTCAATTCACTAGCAATTAGTTCATGATAATTGGATCTTTTAAAAATATTAGCAAGTGGATGAGGATCCATATTAATAGATTTTTAGAAAGCAAAGATGCAAGCATATAGAAGGCAAATGGCAAGACAAGCAAATAAGAGATCTGACGAGAAAAAGGCGAACGAAAAAGAAGGCAAATAAAACGACAAATTTTTGTGAAGTGGGGGAGAGGAAAACGAGAGGAAAATGGCAAATAATGTAAATTGCGAGGAGATGAGATTTGTGATTAGGAACCTGGTATATGTTGATGATGTCTCCCCGGCATTGGCGCCAGAAATTCCTTTTGATGCAGCTTGAAGCTACGTCGGTATTTCCCCAAAGAGGAAGGGATGATGCAGCACAGCGATGGTAGGTATTTCCCTCAGTGATGAAATCAAGGTTATCAAACCAGTAGGAGAACCGAGCAACAACACATAAACGGCACCTGCACACAAATAACAAATACTCGCAAACCGACGTATTAAAGGGGTTATCAATCCCTTTCGGGTAACGACGCCAGAAATTGGCAAACGGGCGTGAATAAATTGTAGTAGATTGATAGATCGAAAGCCAAAATAAAATAAATAAGAATAAATTGCAGCAATGTATTTTTGTATTTTTGGTTTAATAGATCTAAAAATACAAGCAAAGGAAAATAGATCGCCAAGGCAAATAATATGAGAAAGAGACCCGAGGCCGTAGGTTTCACTACTGGCTTCTCTCGAGAAAAATAGCAAACAGTGGGTAACCGAATTATTGTTGAGCAATTGATAGAACTTCAAATAATCAGGACGATATCCAGGCAATGATCATTATATAGGCATCACGTCCAAGATTAGTAGACCGACTCCTGCCCGCATCTACTACTATTACTCCACACATCGACCACTATCCAGCATGCATCTAGTGTATTAAGTTCATGGAGAAACAGAGTAATGCAATAAGAACAATGACATGATGTAGACAAGATCTATTTATGTAGAAATAGACCCCATCATTTTATCCTTAGTAGCAACGATACATACGTGTCGGTTCCCCTTCTGTCACTAGGATCAAGCACCATAAGATCAAACCCACTACAAAGCACCTCTTCCCATTGCAAGATAAATAGATCAAGTTGGCTAAACAAAACCCAAATACCAGAGAAGAAATACGAGGCTATAAGCAATCATGCATATAAGAGATCAAAGAAACTCAAATAACTTTCATGGATAAAAAGAGATAGATTTGATCATAAACTCAAAGTTCATCGGATCCCAACAAACACACCGCAAAAGATTTACATCACATGGCTCTCTGTCAGATTCGGGGTTTTGCAGACCCTTGAGAGGTTCGAACACTAGGTGCGTGCGAAGAACTCGTCCTCCCCAACCTGCCTGCTCGTTGAACCTATGGCCTAGCTCGACGGACCCAATGAACAAGAGACACAGCAGTTTACCAGGTTCGGGCCACCTTGCGGTGTAAAACCCTACTCCTGCTTTGTGGTGGATTGGCCTCGAGGGGCTATGGATGAACTAGTACAATGGATGAACAGCCTCAGGAGGTGAGCTGTTCTTGGGCTCGATGAGCTAGTGAGGAGGTCAGGGTGGAATGGATTTGATCCCCTCTATGGTGGTGGCTAGGTCCTATTTATAGTGGCCTTGGTCCTCTTCTCGAATGTAGGCAGGAAGGGATCCCAGAACGGCCAAATTCAAAGGGAGACAACTAGTACAAGTTATCCTGACAAAAGTAGTCTTCGCCTGCAAAAGCCTCTGGTGGTGACGCTGCAGTGGGCTCCGTGATGACCTCCGTCCTACCGTCCTGGCGGTCTTGGTCTTGTTGCACCGAAATGGAAACCTTTGCTTGACGCCTCGAGACTCTGCGCCTGTGCTTGCCTCCTTAGCACAAAAGAGGAAACGGGTACACTACACCCGCTGGTGCCCGCTTGGCCTTGGTCGTCATGGCTCACGTCATGTGAACCTCGCGAGGTGCACCTTGCATTGATATCTTCGCTCCTCGGGAGCCAGCCTGGTGAGGCTGCCCCCAGGGAGGTCTTGGTGTCACCTGCCTCGTGAGGCTTGGCCCCTCACGAGGGTCTTGGGTTGTTGTTGTTGAAGCTGGGCCGTACCAGGTCATTGATGGAGCCACGCCGTGGGCCGCAGGAAGGCAAGTTTGGGTACCCCCGTTCCCAGGACGCCAACAATAGCCCCCGGGCCCAACACGCGCTCGAACTTGGCTTCGAGGCGGAGCCAAAGGGCAAGTGCGGAGCGTCGCGGGCCCTAACCGCCTGTGGCCTTGGTTGACGCGTGGCGATTGATGGGACGTGGGCGCCCCCACTTCCCCACGCAGCCTTGATATTCGCCTGGCTCGGCGGCCGCCATCGCCTAATGCAGCCCCGCCTTCATTGCTTGTCGTGCTCTCCCTTGGCTCCTTCGTCTTCCCGAAAAACAGCGGCTTCCTTCCCGGATCCGACGCCGGCGCTGGTCCTCCCCTGCTGCTATGGCGCCGCGGTTGAAGAAGAAGAGGAAAGCGGGCGCTTTGGTCGAACCTCCGCCAGCCTTCGAGCCCTCCCTCGAGCGGTCGATGGTTGTCAATCAAGAAGGGCTGGACAAGATTCGTCCGGTGCTTGCCAGCAATTCCAATGAGTGGAAGGCGGCGGTGGCTTGGCCCGCCTCCCGGACCATGGTCGACATGGCAGCCACTGAAATTCCCCTTCATCTTCACGCTCTCTTGGCTGGCCTGATCCCCCCTTTCTTTGATTTCTTCAACACCATACTCTCGCATTACCAAGTCCACGCGCTGCATCTGGATCCTCAATCCATCATTCTCCTTGCCGTCTTTGCCTTTGTCTGTGAGGCCGTGGTGGGCATCGCCCCTTCCGTGGCCTTGTTTCGCCATTTCTTCTCACTTCACCTGGTCGATGCCCGCCAGCGCTCGGGGTGCGTTGCCTTCCAGGCTGTGGCGGCGACAGCCGGCTCGAGCATTGATTTCGAGCTCTTGCCAGCTATAAGTGGATTCCAGAAGCAGTGGGTGTTCCTGGATATTGGCGTGCTCAACTCCGTGCTTACGCTTCCACGGGTGTCGGCCGTACCCAACTCCAGCTGGGGGCACGCGAAGCTTGTCGACCATCGGCTTGCTCTCGTCTGGCGCCGGCTAGCCAGGCTAAAGAATCTCGGGGTGACGATGCCCATGGTGGTGAGGGAGTTCGTCCAGTGCCGCATTGCTCTGCTTTAGCGTCATTCTCGACAAATCTGGGCCTTCTCCGGCAGCGGGGACCCCATGATGCTCCAAACGTCCGTGCTTCCTCCCTAGACGTTGCGCATGGGGCTAGAGCTCTTAACAGGCAACCCAGCGCCGGCCACGCTTCCAGAGGAGGGCTGCCTCCTATACTGTTGCTCGAACAAGGAGGAGTTCATGAGGCAGATGCCCCTTTTTGATGAGTGGGGCTGCGCCCGGCTGGCCATGAATGGCCCCGCGAGAACCCCGTCCTGGTGGTTCCTCTGCCCGCCGTCCCTGCGGCGCGCGCCCCAGAGGTGGATCCAGGGGGCGAGCGTCGCCAAGGGCCGTCGGGGCGACTGTTGAAGAGGTGAGGCAACCCGGCACTCCTGAGGTGGCAGCTCCCGAGGCTCGGATGATCTATCCTGAGGGGGGCGGCCAGAGAGCCGACGCGATCCGGAGCTCCCGAGGTCACCGCCCCCGAAGCTCGAACAAGCAGTCTTGAGGTGCAGGCTGGAGAGCTGCCGTAGCCCGACGCTCCCGAGGTCACCGCCTTAGGAGCCCCGACGAATGCCCCAGACGCCGATGGTTGCCCCCAGGGCTTCGGCCAGCTTCGCCTGAACTTTGAGGCACTCCGCAAGAGGAAGAGGGTCCAAGCTGCAGTGGTGATGCCTACTGGCCACTGAAGCAGAGGAAGTACATAGCCACACACGAGTGAGTACCTTATCTTCGAGATTTCTTGTGTGCTTCATCCTTCCCTGATGATGGCTCTTCAGGGTCCCTTCGGCTGTAGTGGTGAGGCCTCCCGAGGCGCTGCCTTCACCAGTCCTTAGCTCGCTCCTGGTCTCGAGCCCCCCATGCCTGACAACTGTGCAAGGCACAGGGCCTGCCCAAGAGGTGGATGCGCCAATGGGGGGTCTTGACCCTGCTTTCCTAGTGTCCTTCCTTCGCGCTCCGGCCTGGGGTGCAGAAGACGTGCCAAGGGCTCCTCCATTGGTCATCACTAGTGGCTGGGCAGCCCCAGCACTGGCTTCGTCTTCGGGTGGCAAGGCCGCGCCACCCAGCAGCTCCGCCGAGGCCCGTAAGGTGTCGGGGAAGGCACCGGCTTCGAGCCGCCTACCAGGGGCAGGCAGGCCACCTCGAGCTTCCCCAACAACCCTTGGCGCGGACGATGGGCTTGGCCGTGCGCTGGAGCTCATGCGCGGGCACGGTGCCGGACGCCATGAGCTCTTCTAGGAGGCGATGCATGCACTGAGCCGGCTCGGGGAAGAGCTTGTCGATGTCGACGCTCGCCTTGAGACGGAGGACCTTCGCTTGGCTCACGAGTGGCACCAGTTGAACGTCGCCATCAACCTTGGGCATCTTCAGAATGAGTGTGACATAGCAAGGGCCGTGGTATCCCTTGCGACCTCATGCGAGGCTAGCGCCCGGGCCTTGGAGGAGGCCAGGGCAGCCGACCATCATCGTGAGGCCGCCGAGGAGCGTGAACGGGAGCTCAAGGCCTTGAACGCTACCCTTGAGTGGCGGATCGAGGCGCACAGGGCCGTCTTGGCATCAAATAGGGGAGCACCTTCCGAAGAGAAGGAGATCCTGAAACGCGAGGAGGCATTGGCGCTGGAGGCCTTGGAGCGCAGCCTGGAGCTTGAGCGGCTGGAGGTGAGGGAGCGCCGAGTGGCCATGGCTGAGGTTGTCGTCATCGCGCGGGAAGCCAAGGTCCAGGAGGAGGTCGACCGGAGGGTGGCGAAGGTTCGCGCGGATCCTGCCGATGAGTACCGCCTGAAGCTGGAGCTCCTGGAAGCCGAAGTTGAGGGCAGGACCGCCGCCCTTAAGACAAAGCTGAATGAGGCGGATCAGCGCGAGAGGGCCGCCAAGGAAGCTCAGGCTTTGCTCCTGGCTGACTTGGCCTCCTCACGCGCCGACTTGCTCTCACTCCAGCAGCCGATTGATGGCGTTGCATCCCTCGCGAAGAAGAACACGGAAGAGGCGTGTCGTCAGCAGACGCTGCAGCGCAAGCATGCTCCTATGCTTCAGGCCCTCAGGGTAAGGGCCAACCGAGCCCTGAGTACCATCTGCGAGGAGAGCGCCCGTCATCCTCGCGTGGAAGATTACGCCAACCACCTTTGCTTCTTCACCGAGGTCGTGACGCACCTGGAGGACTGGGCCGCGAGGGCTCACGAGCTCCTTGAGGAGAGGAGCTGGGGCCTCCTTGGGCGCGCATTCTCACGCATCTTCAGTCACCTCCAAAACCTCGACCCCAACTTTGATTTTGACGCCGCCATAGCCCCCGTGCCGGGGTTATCCAGGACAACCTGCCATACTGGGTGGATGATCATGCGGACGCTCTGGTCAGAGAGTTCACCCCCGAGGAAGACGCAGTAGTGATCATGGAGGATGAAGATGGCACGGACGACGATGATGAAGACGACGTCAGTGGCAGCGCAAGTAGCACAGATGAAGGTGACCAGGATGGTACTAGAGGTAGCACGTCCAGTTGGGCCTACGTTCCTTCGCTTTGACTTGCACGCAAAAACTCGGACACGGCCCCGTGGGGCGTGAGAGCATTTTGGTGGGGGAGCCCCATGTAATTCAATGTCCTGTCTTTTAGAGTAGGACTTAAAATGTGCTATCACGAGCTTGTGAGCCCCCGAGCAGGGTTGTTGCTAAGACTTACCTTGATTTTAGTAGGCCTTGAGCGGGTCCTGAGGTTGCAGATGTGCCTTCCTTCTAAGGCGAGCTCTTCGGGGCTCGCGAGGTTTTAGGTCTCCCGAGGGGCCTGCTTGCTCACCCAAGAGAGCCTCGCGAGGAACGAATGCCGAACTACGTCTGGGTATGCGTGCGGTGATCCTGCCGTGATTGCGTCCTCGGCCTGGGGGGCCTTGCCGTCGGCAGGGCTAACCCGAGCGTGCCCAGCGTGCCATACTATGCCCAGCCCCCGCTCGCGAGGCGCTCGCAGGGGGAAAGCGGGTGCGAGCACCTCAGAAAAACAGGCAACCAGAAGGCGAGAAACCGACACAAATCGAGAGAAAATTCCCCCCATTTTTGATAACACAAAGAGAACTTCGGATCTCCATCCAAAAGGCGGCGAATCGGGTTACAGAAGAAGGGACAAAAGAAAATAGCCGCGCCCAGCACCTAGCTAGTCTTCTTGTCTTCTCACCAGCATGGAGCTAAGTGCTTTCACTGGATGTGAGCATAGTCATTGGGGGACAGTGTCAACGGCCAGCGCGGAGCATGGTGCTTCCACTTGGACGTGGGCGGGAGCCCCCGTGAGGCCTGAGGGCGGCACTTAGGAGACTCCGGGGCGTGTACAGCCCCACTCGTTATTACGTGAGAGTGTCACGAGCGGAGACCTTCACAGGCGCGAGCCTTGCTTCATATCGCTAGACGAGGGCCCTGTCCTGCGCCGCCCCCGGCCACCGTTGGGGCGTCCAGAAACTAGGACGAGACCAAGGGGCAAAGGGGACGCTGGCGGTGCCCTCGGCAACCATGGGCCCTCTGCCGGGGGCAAGGGCTCACCGGTGCCTTACCCCGCAGAGAACCTACCTCCGTGCAGCACCTTGCTCCATGTGGCGCGGGGGAGGCCCTGGCTTCGGGCCCCTCCCACGCAGCCCCGAGTGCGCCTCTCCTACCATGGGTGGAGCCACCGCCCTGGGGTCTCTAGCCGTTGTTGTTGCCTGGTTCACCTGCGATCCATGCTTAGAGTAAGCATGCTCCTAAGATACTGGTTGTATCCAACGGTTATTGTCGTTCAAGGGGTTGGTGAAGCTTCTTGTGTCTTGTGGAAAGCCTCAGCCTCTTGTGCCCCTTCTGCCCAGCCTGGCTCGGGAACGAGCCGAGGCCTTCCCCTAGTGTGTACTCCAGGTCCATCATGCGGGGCACGTAGGTGTCCGGGGTTGCTGTGCCGGGGCCATCTCCTGGGCGCCCCGCGCTGTGGGCCACCAGCCTCGGCACCTAGTCCGGACGTCCATGGGGTGACATCCCACCGCGGCCCCGTAGGGGACCGCCAGAGCTTGCCTTGCCTCTAGGTGGCGCAGTTCTGGTATGACGAGCGGCGTCGCGGGCCATGTTGACGTTGTCGGGTCCCCCAGGCGCTCCAGGGGGCGCGCGGGCTACCGGGGTCCGGCACGCGCCCCTACCACCACCTGCAGCGTGGGCAAGGTGCAGAAGGGTGCCGCACCCCTGCACGCGGCGTCAAGCAGCTCGGTGACCCGCTCCAGCAGGCATCACGGCCGCCCTTCACCAACCTGCACCGCAGCAGCTCGCATGTTTGCCTACTCCCGACGAGTGTGTGGTGCTGTCGCCACGGCGTAGCCCAAAGATCGCGTGGTGGCACGCGTACGCCATGGTGCGAGAGCGGACGGTGCTGGCCTGCGCCGCCCGCGTCCGGCGGTGTTGGGCGGTGTTCGGGCCGCCTGGAGCGCAGAGTGGAGGTCTTCTTGGGCGGACGGCTCCGCTTGGATAGGCCAAGTAGCCCAGTGCTCGGCATGAGCCCTCAGATCATCGGCCATCGGGGCTGTGGGGCGATGGCGGGCCGACTGGAAGAAGAGAAGCTACGACGCACCCCTACCTGCACGCCAAATGTCGGATTCGGGGTTCCGCAGACCCTTGAGAGGTTCGAACACTAGGGTGCGTCCAAAGAACTCGTCCTCCCCAACCTGCCTACTCGCTGAACCTATGGCCTAGCTCGACAGACCCAACGAACAAGAGACACAGTAGGTTACCTAGGTTTGGGCTACCTTGCAGTGTAAAACCCTACTCGTACTTTGTGGTGGATTGGCCTCGAGGGGCTGTGGATGAACTAGTACAATGGATGAAAAGCCTCAGGAGGTGAGGTGTTCTTGGGCTCGATGAGCTGGTGAGGAGGTCAGGGTGGAATGGATCTAATCCCCTCTATGGTGGTGGATAGGTCCTATTTATAGTGGCCTTGGTCCTCTTGCCAAATGTAGGCGGGAAGGGATCCCACAACCGACAAATTCAAAGGGAGACATCTAATACAAGTTATCCTGACAAAATTAGTCTTTGCCTGCAAAAGCCTTTGTTGGTGACGCTGCAGTGGGCTCCGCGATGACCTCCGTCCTGGCGGTCTTGGTCTTGTTGCGCCAAAATGGAAACCTTTGCTTGATGCCTCGGGACTTCGTGCCTGTGCTTGCCTCCTGAGCACAAAAGAGGAAACTGGTACGCTACGCCCGCTGGCGCCCGCCTGGCCTTGGTCGTCATGGCTCACATCATGTGAACCTTGCGAGGTGCACCTTGCATTGATATCTCCGCTCCTCGGGAGCCAGCCTGGTGAGGCTGCCCCCCAGGGAGGTCTTGGTGTCGTCCGCCTCGCGAGGCTTGGCCCCTCGCAAGGGTCTTGGGTTGTTGTTGTTGAAGCTGGGCCGTACCAGGCCGTTGATGGAGCCACGCCGTGGGCCGCAAGCAGGCAAGTCTGGGTACCCCCGTTCCCATGACACCGCCAATCTCCAAGAGACCATTGTATTGAGAATCGAACGAGAGAGGGGAAGCCATCTAGCTACTGACTACAGACCCGAAGGTCTACAAAGAACTACTCACGCATCATCGGAGAGGCACCAATGGAAGTGGTGAACCCCTACGTGATGGTGTCTAGATTGGATCTGGTGGTTCTGGACTCTGCGGCGGATGGAATTGATTTTCGTCGACTCCCCTAGGGTTTCTGGAATATTGGGGTATTTATAGAGTAAAGAGGCGGTCTGGGGGGCACCCAAGGTGGGCTTCCAGGCGCGCCATGGTGGGTTGTGCTCCCCTCGGAGCAGCCCCCAGGTGCTTCTTTGGCCCATTGGTTGTCTTCTGGTCCAAAAAATCCACAGAAAGTTTCGCTGCGTTTGGACTCCGTTTGATATTGATTACCTGCGATGGAAAAAACAGCAACTCGCACTTGGCACTATGTCAATTGGTTAGTACCAAAAAATGACTATAAAATAATTGTAAAACATCCAAGATTGATAATATAACTACATGGAAAATCAAAAATTATAGATACGTTGGAGACGTATCAGTCATCCACTCATTGGACCGAAGGCGCCTATGATACGTTGACACGTGGCAAGGCCAAACAGCGGCCCATTTAGGTTAAAAAGGCTAGCCAAGTCAAAATTAGCGGGACAACCCATCAATGGTCTGCTTGTAGACGGCCCATTCGCAGTGAGGGCCCATACGGCTAGTGTCAAATCAACCCGTAAACGGCTTGTCCTAAACTTTTCATCATCGCAGCCCATGGTCACTTCTGGCCCGTTAACAGTCCGCGAAGTATTTGGGCCGAATTATGGCCCGGTGTGTTTCTGGCCTGTTAAAGGTCCTGCTTCATTTGGGCCCATTTATAGGACATTGAAACTTTCGGCCCATGAACGACTGTGATGGATTTGGGTCATATTCGGCCATGTCTGACATTCGACCTGTTAGAGGCCCACTGTAGATTTGGGCCACTTTCAGCCTGTTGTGATTTTTGGCCTGTTAACGTCGGGCCAAATCCATGGGCCATATGTGGCCCAACATCACATCGGGCCTATTAACGGCCCATATAAAACTGACACTAATCAAGCCCGACTGAACTTCCGGCCTATTAAAGGCATGTGTAGTAGGTCGACGCATTTACGGCCCGTCTGAATTTCGGCATGTGAATGATCCGCATTGTAAATGGGCCACCACGAGCTGAGATACATTTTGGCCTGCTAATGACCAGTGGGTTATTTGGCCCAATCTCACTCTCGGCCTATTAAAGGCCCATGTTTTTTATGGGCTCGAGATATTTACACATTTTAACGGCCTATTGTTATTAAGGGCCCAAATTATGTTTAGGCATGTTAAAGGCCCACTGTGGGCACAGGCCTACGAAAAAAATATGAAACCTTATGCCAATTTAGGCCCAAATATTTTTAGTGGGCTACATGTAATTACAGCCCATAATCGTTTTTAGCCCAATTGGAATGGGCCTAACAAATGTTGGCATGTTGGGCTCCTACGAAGCTTTCGGCCGAATACATTTCTAAGATAAACCTACACTATACAAAGATAGCGTCGTAATTTCTACAGCCTTTGCCAGCACGATAAATGTTGTATCACAACAAAATAAATTCCAGCCATACAACAAAAGGCCTGTTGGCATAAAGTTTACAGTCCTTGCAGATAAAAGCACCATCAGATGTATAGAAGCACAGATCATTTGACCTGAGTGCTAATGTTTCAGGTTGTAGAATCTGATGGAGCAGCATGATGATCCCCCTTTTTCCGCCATTGCTCTTGAAAGCCAATGTCTGATAGCCTGGTTTCAAAACCATTCATATCTTGACGACATTTGTTAACCACTATTCTTGTTTCCGAAACAACATCCATTAGGAATTGGACATGTGTCTGGAGCACAGATATATCACTCTGTCTAGCTGGAAGATTTTTGTTTAGTAGGCGATTTGGTTGAGGTTGCCTTGACAACCAACCCAAAATTATGTAAGAAGGTTCTTTTTGCACTGTTAGTGGAGAGATACTGACGCACTACAGCAAGAGGTGACATTGTGCCTGTGATAGCCTCGTCACCTTCAAGTGGTTGTGGCTGTTGAATCATTTGTTTGATAGCTTGCTGGAAGTTTGAAATTGTAGATTAGTGTAACAGGTAAGTTACTAATGAGACAAAAATAAACAAAGTAGGTTTCATGTTTATACATAACTTATTTTGGTGAACTATTGTAATACATTAGCATGTATTGTAGTGCCAACTACATAATAAAATCACTTTTAGAACATATGTCCATGTAGCATGCCTACTGTATTGTCTATTTCCTCACATTCATTGACATGTAAGGATAAAGAGACATGGTTTAAAGTAGGACGAACATAGTATGACATCATTCATATCATGGGCAAACAGATATAAAACAAACAGGCTATTGTATCATTGTGTGGGCACGTGAACATCACAACTAGATTACAGATCAAGACCAAAAGAATATCCTTCATCTCTTTTAAACCGTGTAAGGTGAAATGATACGTTAAGATAACTGTGTATAAAAGTGCACAGAGTAACTGACATTGGTTGCAAACCAAGCAGTTAAATGAACATGTCATAGTAACAAGCAGTTCAAAGGCAGGAGGAGTAAGGACATACAACAGCGGCTTGAACTGGTGTGCTCATGCCCTTCATCTTGCTGGTGTGGCAATCCTTGAAGATTTCCACTGCATTTGGTTCAGGTTCTTTTTGGTCCGCACGGGCTTTCCTCTGTATTTGGAACAAGTCAATATAAATATGATAAGATGGCACAGAAATAAGAAGGAACTAGCAGCTATTTACAAGAGCCTCGCATTGTGCAATATAGCTACAAGATCATGTGGTCTGTTGGAATTTCACTTTAGAATGGTTGGTCTTGTTCTTCAAACAGTTAGCCTAGAAGAAGATACACTTGTAAGGCACATACATAAATACAAGTTCAATATGTGATCTGATCAAATCTATATGCCCTACCTGATACTTTGGATCAGACCAGTGTTTAACAAGGGATGTCCAGTCTTCATCTATAATATATTCCACTATAGATGTTTGGTCAATTTCATTGTTAGCCTTGCCTTCAAAGTGATCTTTTCTAAGGTAGTACCGATATTGTCACAGAGCAGACTGGAAAACATGAGTGCATCCTTGTTTAGTTGCATCATCTTTCGGATCCAACTTGAACCTCATTTGTTGAAAAAAGAATGTGAGTCTTATTAGGACGAAGCTAGAAAGTATGGGACAGAGCAAGAAAATATTACAAATTACGATGAATACACTACAAAAAAAGACACATCTGTGACATTTTGGGCCGAACAAAAAAAATTGTCATGCTTATGACACTTCTACGACGATAATTGTGACAAAACCCGGTATCATCATAGATGTGGTGGGCTCCTACTTCTATGACAAAAAATCATGACAGAAAATGGGCTTTTTGTCCTGGGCGGGCCAGATGAAAGTGCAATTCGAACCTACACCAGAGACGCAGCTGCATGACATTCTTTGGGCCATGCGTGACGGAAAAAACCGTGGTATAAGCGATGGCGAGGAAAATACCTTAGAGTTCCTGATTATGATGGGTGGTCGGGGGCCGAGCGATGCGTGTTTCTCTCGTACACGTACGCGCGTGTGTGCGAGGCGTTGTGCTCTAACTGAGCTCGAGCGAGGCGTTGGTCTCTAACTGAACCTGAGCAATTGCACTAGCTACGTTACTCAACCGGAGCGATCGATCCCTTGCTGTTAACTGAACCTGAGTGATTCCTTCGCTACTGCTGCTAACTAAAGCCGATCGATGCTGCCTCTGGATGAACAGTCAGTGTTGTTGGGGGGTTTGGATGAACAGTTCCCAGTGGGGGGTTGGATGAATAGGGCCCCGTGGTAGTAGAGGCCGTTGCCGCTGGATGAACAGGACCCCGATCGAGTCGGTTGGGGTGGATGAGCAGGACCTCGCGGAGGGCTGGATGAACAGGACCCCGTGGAGGGCTGGTTGAATAGTAGCCGGTGGAGGGCTAGATGAATAGTAGACCATGGAGGGGTGGTTGAACAGGACCCTATGGAGAGGGCTGGTTGAACAGTAGCCGGTGGAGGAGCGCTGGAGGGTGGATGAACAGGAGCGCGTGGATGAACAGTCGCGGGTGGATGCTAGAGGAGGTCGACGGTGGATGAACAGTAGCCCATGGAGGCTGGAGGAGGTCGATGGTGGAGATGAACAGTACCGCGTGGAGTCCCGTTTTGCGGTACGCCACACCCCTCCCAATGAACAGGACCGCCAATTCGACCATAGCGCTCCAACACAAGTCTGTTTCCTCTGTTTTGTGGTACGTCACACCCCTCCCGATCAACAGGACCCCGTTTGGACCATAGGAGGTCCAAGAGAAGTCTGTTTCCTCTGTTTTGCGGTATGCCAGACCCCTCCCGATGAACAGGATCCCGTTTCGACTGTGGCCGGTCGAACACAAGGCCGTTTCCTCCGTTCTGCGGTACGCCGGGCCTCGTTTCCATCGGTTGTTCTGTCCAAGTTGGTTGGCTCCCGATGAACACGACATATTCCATTGCCTGCTGATGAACACGACGCATTTCGTTGCCTCCCCATGAACACGATGACGATGCAGTTTCTCCCTTCCAACCCAGCCATGTACACGAGACCTGGCCGTACGTATGCGCGAGTAGGAGTTACAGACCCCGCCCATATGTACGTACGTGGCCGTATTTTTTGGCGTGTGGCTGTATGTACATGTACATGTTTTAGACGGGACAGCCTGAACTGCTACATGGGGGGCTCTACTATGACATGTGCCGCTACTTACTCGGCCACGGTTCATACTTGCAGAGAGACCGATCGACCAGTATGTACGTACACGTTCGCGACCAGACAGACAATGCTACGTACTCTTTGTTTGGGTGGGTCCCAGCGGTCAGGGAGGATAAGGACGCACTTCCTTGCGTGCGAAGATATAGCTGCTCGGTCCCAACTGTCAGGGGGAGGAATCGTTTTTATTTTGCGAGTAATAAGGAGGCACTTCCTTGTGTTCGAAGATGTAGCTAGTGGGTCCCAGCAGTCAGGGGGAGAAAACATTATTTTTCAGGGTAAAAAGTATGCAGTTGCATGCATGCGTCCATGGGCGTGGTGCGTCCCCACTGTCAGCCTCTCACGTACAATCATCTTCCAATGACTCTCGTTTGTTGACCACGTTGACCACACCGTGCCGAGCGCACCAAGGCCAGTGGACGACGGCGAGGCCCCGGACTGGAACGACCCGGAGATGGGGAAGACGCGGTAGTGGAGTCGCAGATGGAGAGGAGTGGGAAACTTGACTGGTTCGGGTGTGTGGCAGCACTGCCGCTGTGCCGCCCACGGGAGACAGGAGCAAGAATAGAGGTTGAAGAAGGAGCATGGCTGTTGGATTAACATCCAATGGTCCACCTGCTAGAATCATTTGTTGACTAAGTTGACAAAGCCCTGCGTACATGTCCGCTTAGTAGGCCCACAAGTCAGCCACCAAATCTGACGGATCCCAGCTGTCAACGAGAGGAATAGTTTTTTTGCATAACAAGGAGGCACTTCCTTCCGTGCGAAGATACAGCCGGTGGGTCCCAGTTGTCAGGGGGAGGAAACATTTTTTTTCTAACTTAATAAGGAGGAACGTTCCTTGCGTGTGACCAAGGACCTCGTGGGTCCCAGCCGTCAGGCTCTCCACGTACATTCCTCTTCCGATGACTCTCCACGTACAAATAATTTCGCGTCAATGCGGCCCATTTAATATTTTCTAAGAAATCCCAGCCCATTTGCACTTTCTTGAAATGCACGAATTAGCTGGGCTCATTCTATATATAATTTTAGGTTAGAAGTAGCAATTAATATCAAAAAATAAACCGGAGTGATACATTTTTTTATATAAAAATAACAAATGAGCAAGTTATTGATCAAAATAAAAATGAGCGTGTTATTATTACATTGGTCCTTAAAATCTTCGCAAGCTTTTGTACACAATCACTAGGATTTTCCTTGCCCGTGAGTCAAAAACAACCAGGATTTTCCTTGCCAACTTGTGTTGAACATTTACTTTTATAAGTTAATAACACGTCAAATGTTTTTATAATGTATATATAAGTCTCCATAAAATATACGATAATGTGGTTAGAAGTGAAAACATAAATTGGACACAGCATTATTATTCTTATATATAGATAATAGAGCAGAGATCTGCGTTTTATTAAAAAAATACATTGGGCTACCGATCTTTAAGAAAAAGGTAAAACCTACACTGGGAGGCCCATAGGCCGGTATGGACCTCAAAAAATATGTTGAAACCACTGTCTCCATATGTCGTGGGCTACGCATGTTAAAAAACAAAACCTACGCCTAGTTGATACTTGTTCGCCCTCTAGAAAAGAAGGATACTAGCTAGATCCCCGAGCGAACTAGATTAAAGAGGGGGTCGGCGGCGTGACTGAAGAAGCACATCAGACGCAATTTTTTTCTTCAATGGATGGCTCTCGATGCGTTTTTTTACTTGCCTCCGCACCACACAACTTGTATTTTTAACCTCCCATTCCGTGGTGGACCAGTAGCCCATTTGCTGGGCAGGCCAACCTACAGAAACCAGCACTCGATTTTTCAGCAAGCCCCAAAAACAACGCAGTACTATGTTTGTTTTGAGGACGAAAACATTACGGTAGGGGTTGAGCAGGGGAGAGGGGAAGATAGAGCAAAAATATTAAAAAGAGCTGATGCGCCGTTGCTACCCTAACAAAGTAGGTGCAATTCTTCTCGAGAAGAAGGTGTGCCGTTGACACCCACACGTCACAAATCCCACAGTAGACATACTAACAAGTTCACACACAAGTACAACAGAAAAGGTAAAGATTTGTATCAAACTCAGGTTGAGAGGACATGTTCATATTCATAGCCAACATTCACAATCAACAACTCAAAATATTAATATATACACAAGTTCAGCATGTCTATGCATCCAAATGGTTGATAGATCACACAACAATATTCATAGATAATTCACAAAAAGATTCAGATATACACATGTTCAGTATGTTTATGCATCCAAATGATTGAGATCACAGCCAATATCATCCATGGAAGAACTTTAATTACCTAGGGTACAGACCGGTAAATGGTGTTCAGTCGGAGGTACTTCTTGCTAAAATTAATGCTTGTACGAGTAAACTTTCGGGTACATAAGAGGCAGCACAGGCAATCTGAACTTTGCTTGTAGGTTTATCCTCAAATATTGGCCTCGTGTTGAGGGAGGTTTGAGCAACTTGGCCACTACTTTCATCCAACTAGTTTACTGGCTCATCTTGGTCTTGTAGCTCGCCAAAATTCTACATTGCAGACAAGAAAGGAGGCAGTTAAGAAAATGAACCACCCAAATTTTTTGTGCAGTTCAACTGAAATGGAGCATCCCTGGCGTGCAGACTAATTAAGTGCCAGATGAATATACGCGTCAACCAACTTGTCTGTAATCTTTAGACTCCATGCCATATAGTTCGCTACCATATGTGTCGATAACCAAAAGGCACAAGTTGGGACCAAAGACTGGACTGCGTTTTTCTGGGCTATGCGCCAAGCAATATTTTTGGCGTTCACTCTCCTAATACTTGGATTTTGACAACTGGTTGACACCGGTTGATACTCGAATGAATATAGGCACTTCTTCTTGTCAACATCGATGCTTGTTTGAGTGAACTTTGAAGTACATAGCAGCAGCATAAGTATTTGTCCATCTGATCTTTTTGTGCAGTTCTACTGAAATCACCCAATGTAATGATTTGTCTGCGAGTTCAGGCTCCAAGTTAATACTTTATGAAATCGGAAAATAGTAGCACAATACCAAATTACCAATACATATGACAAGCACAATAATCAGGATAAAGACCAGTACCAACCTGTGTGAGGTAGCATATCAATTACTATTTCCTTTGACTAGAAGCCGAGATAAGCAAAGTGACTGACAACAAAGGAAGGAAACAAGCCCAGATTAGCGACTGATAGGAAAGGAAGGAAGTTGTCGAGGTAATGAAGCACCCAAAGTTTTTGTGCAGTTCCACCAAAATTGAGCATCCCTATTGGCACATATATTGAGAGAGTGAGATTATTGTAATAATGGGACTAGTTGATGAAACATACACTAACAAATAGAAGCACCCTCATTATCTTAATGGGTAAAGTTAGCAACATAGTAGTCTTGCTTAAAGAGAGGTATTAGTTTATTTAATCAGTGTCAATTAGCTCAACACTCAAAGCATTGCCATGTATCATAGGTTGCAAAACTTTAACGTGCAAAGATAAAGGAGTTTCTCATGACAGTAGCATGATACAAATAGAGGTGACAGCAAACTAATATGGATGAAGGCCTTGGGCCGGTACTAACCTGAGCAAAAAAGCTTATTCATGTAGTCCCAAAAGAGATGATAAAGCACTCACTAGAATCACTCAATAGTATATATTTTTGTGCACTTCAAATGTATGGTTGAAATCACTCTTGTTTACCAGTGTTGAGATTATATCGAAAGATTATCAAGAACTTCTAGCAGAGTTAAAGCACTGGCTGGGATACAGTTCATTGTATTGTCTTGTGTAGTTCCACTAAAATGTATGATTGGCACAACATGATCCCTGTTTTCACAAGTAGGAACAACGTTAAACCTTCATTAGCTTAGTGAGAAAGGATAGAAAGACATTAGCATATTACTCTAACAGTAGCATCAAATTTATGATGGACAATACACAAAACATTGCCTCATTGAGCCAATGGCAATAAATTGACATGCAAAACAATAGCACTATTATGTCATGACACTACCAAGATTCCCTCCCTGCTCCACCACATGATTCACCTCCACAGACAAACATACACACGTACATGATTCAGCATAGGGTGCTACTAAAGATTTGTTTAACTCCGACAGGAAAATTAGGCAGCAATTAATTAGTGGTACTTAAGTACTCCTGATTAATTAAGTGACCTTGCAGGAGAGACAACGGAAGTGGAAGGGCTCCCTGGAGGATCGTATCACATGTAAGGTAGACGTTGTCGGAGCCCTTGAATGGGCTTGACTGAGGCCTAGGGCTTCAGCAAGATCACCTTGGCACTGTTTATTCTTCTTCTTTCCTCCTCTTCATGCTCTATTTCTCTTTCTCCTCACCAGTTGGTGAAACCAAGTACATGATTAGCCTTCTATTTCAGAATTGGTTTTGTCAGTGAGGGAGTACAAGTGTACTAGTAGACAATAGCATTATTTTCTCATGGCAGTCGCAAAATAGAGATGAACACATGCATTAAATATCATTCTTACCTAAAGGAAGGTTATGGTGCCAATATGGATGATGAGGATTGGAACAAAGATCTCCCTTTGTGCATTTCCACCGAAATGAACCAACTATTCCAGTTAAACAGCACAAAAGTCGCTTCTTTTAAGAAGTGTTTTGTGCAGTGCACCAAAAGTTCACAACAGCAACCAGGTGAAATGGATATCCCTGTTTGCACAAAAAGCTACAGAGGAAACAATCAGAGTCTCAAACAATTACAGGCAAAAACATTTGGCTAAACTTGTCATGGCTTATAACAGTGGCATGGCTTCATTTTACCAGGGGCATTAGATTAAGAACGGCTAAATATTTGGTATAAGGGCATGGGACAATGGGTGCACTAGCAGTCCAGCACCATGTACCTAAACCAGGGCATAAAGTGGTGATTCGGAGTTTGTTGCCCCGAGAAACAAACATCCAAGAAACATATCTGGGTTGGTCCCATTTTTGTTCACTCTAGCCACCTACTCCTATGTGTGGATAGAAAATCTAGTCCTGTTCATACCACTGTGTACAACGTTTCCCCTATATTTCCCTTTTCGACCAAGAGACCGGTTCGATGACCAGTCTGTACTACTTTCACCCCCTTTCCTTCCTGTTTGTACCAAGTCCAATGTACATACTAAATTCCCCCACCCCCACTTTATTTCTTGTTTGAACCAAGTACAAGATTCGACTCCATGAAATAGCTTTACCTCTAACAATAGAAAAAAATAGGTGACATTGGACTATCCTATCGAGAGGGGTTGAGAGGTAGAAAATGATGCATATGCAGCGACGTAGCGAGCTGGGGAAGTAGAGCTAGGGCGGTTTCAAAGGAAGATATACCTGAAGGTCATCGGGATGTGGATAGGTGGGCGGCGGGAGGCCGGATCCGCCACACTAGGGCAACGACGAAGGGATCGGAGGACCTCCCGCGCCGGTGCTCGGCCAGAGATAATGGTGTAGCCAGCAGTGGGTCTCCTCCCTCGCTGTCAACGATGGCCTAAATGCTGCCCCTCCTCCCCTTCACCGGCGGAGGGGGATACGTCCGGATCTGTAACCAGCGGTGAGGATAGAAAGACAGTGTTTTTGAAGGGAGAAAGACAGTGTTACCACCGCTATCTTGTTTAGATCTAGAGAGGATGAGAGTGTGTGAATAGAGAAACCCTAGCAAGCAAGCGCGGAGGCTCCGGCCTATATATACTTAGTAGGTAGTTTTCCTTTTTCACTCCATCAAAACAATCGTTTAAAATTGTGTACGTGCCAGGTCATCGTTTTTTTATTTGTTGATTGTTTTTTGAGATAGCTACCTGCTTATTCCAAATGGTGTTATGGTGTACCAGGTCACACTTTGTATTGTTCAAGTCTGGTACAAGACCCTCCATTAAATGAACAACCACCGCCTCATAAAATTTGTGAACAAGCCCATGGCTAAAATTATCAGAAACGTGGGCTGCCCCAACAAGCATTATTATTTATATTTTCTATGTGGGGGTATCCTCAAAACAAAATGTGAGAGTACAATATTTATTGGGCCCCTTTGTAATTGGTACTTAATTTTGACCAAAGATTTAACTGACAAAATATTAGTGCATGTTACTAAAAATTATATCATTTGATTCATATTTGAACATAGTTTTCAATGATGTAATTTTTTGTGACATGCATGAGCATTTGGTTAGTTAAATTTATAGTCAAAATTTCGCAAGGTGCATTAAATCAACACATGCAAGTATCAAAAGGATAGTCATGGCATGCATGCATGCATTGTAATTAATACATGGGTAAACGCAAATTACTGAAATATATCGAGTGCAGTGCTTTGATGTGTCACGTCAACTCGTACAACAATGAGAAGTTTGGTTTCTACAATGCCCTCTCCGTCGCGGACTGAGCTCCGGTGCCTTAACTACACCTTCCTTTGGCTGTATGACAGGTGGGCCACCCACCTGTTGGGCCCACATGTCATACACGCAAAGGCAGGAGCAGTAAGTCAATGAAGTTGCATCCCTCCGTCACCCATGAGCGTGGTGGCTGGCAGGACTAGGATAAGCTTTCTCTACATGCTCCCCCTCCCGCACGCGGTGGACAAGCAGTAGTTCATTCGATGTCAGATGCCCATAAGCATATTGTAGTACTCCTCCACTCCAGTAGTACTCCATCATTGTTCAACTTCCCGAAGAGGCAAAGAGCCAAGCGCAGCCCGGACGCTCGTGTGGCAGTTTCATGTGTAGAGTAGTCTAGGATAGGGTGTACCATGCCTCTAAGATTAAAATCGTTGGGGTCGGCTCCATGCAATGAGGCCGTCTCAAAGCATTTTTTGATTAAAATAATATTCTTGCCCTACCTGTCATCCTGGTGATTGTAGTTTGCACGCTCATCTGGTCAAGACAGGAATATATTATGGTGGGGTAAATGTTAGAGGTTGCAGCGAATATATTGTACACTGCGGGTCTTTCAGCCAAGTTTAGAGGCAACCATGTGGGGCCCATGCTATAATGTGTCGCGTCAACTCGTACAACAAGGATAAGCTTGATTTTACTACTGCACGCCTTCTCCCTCGCCCATGTGGGCGGTGGAACGTAGACGAGGACAGACTTTTGCTTATAGTACTATAACAAGCTATCCCACCCACACGCGGTCGACGGACATGCAGCAGTGGATTCGATACTATAGAAGTAATAGTAGTAGTAACATCATTGTTCGTCTTCTCGAAGGGCGAAGAGCCAAGCTGTAACACCCTCGATGCGACTATAGCTCCCACGTGTCGAGGCACGACTTAGAGACATAATCGCATTGAAGGCATATGTCGCAAGTTAGGCAATCTTCACAACATCCCATGTAATATAATAATGAAAGGGGAGATAACATAGTTGGCTTACACTCGCCACGTCAAACAAGTACATAAATAACATTACATCATCCAAACACTCAAGGCCCGACTACGGCGCCAAAATAAAAGAGAACCCCAACATGCGACACGATCCCAATCACCCCCAATTGGGCACCACTACTGATCATCGGGAAAGGAAACATAGTAACGTTGAGAGTCTTCGTCAAACTCCCACTTGAGCTCATACGCGTCTCCTGGAGCGGAATCATCAGGCCCTGCATCTGGTGTAATAGTAATCTGTGAGCCACAGGGACTCAGCAATCTCGCACCCTCGCGATCAAGACTATTTAAGCTTATAGGTAAGGCAAGGTAAAATATGAGTGGAGCTGCAGCAAGTGACTAGCAAGTATGGTGGCTAACTTATTCGCAAAGGAGAGCGAGAAGAGGAGGCAAAGCGCGAGCGAGAAACTAGAGAGCAACCTGCGTGAACATTACTCCAACACCGTGTCCACTTCCCGGACTCCGCCGAGAAGAGGCCATCACGGTAACACACTCAGTTGATTCATTTTAATTAAGTTAAGGTTCAAGTTATCTACAACCGGACATTAACAAATTCCCATCTGCCCATAACCGCGGGCACGGCTTTCGAAAGTTCAAATCCCTGAAGGGGAGTCCCAACTTAGCCCATGACAAGCTCTCACGGTCAACGAAGGAATAGACCTCCTCCCAAGACGTTCCGATCAGACTCGGTATCTCGGTAATTCAAGACACTTCGACAGGTTAAAACAAGACCAGCAACACTGCCCGAATGTGCCGACAAATCCCGATAGGAGCTGCACATATCTCTTTCTCAGGGCACACTCAGATGAGCCAGACATCGGGTAGGCCAGCCCAGAGTTGCCCCTGGTAGCCCCAGACATCGCTCGGTTGGACCAACACTCAGAGGAGCACTGGCCCGGGGGGTAAAATAAGATGACCCTTGAGTCTGCAGAACCCAAGGGAAAGAAAAGGCTAGGTAGCGAATGGTAAAACCAATGTTGGGCATTGCTGGAAAAGCTTTAATCAAGGCGAAATGTCAAGGGGTTCCCATTATAACCCAACCACGTAAGGAACGCAAAATCCGGGAACATAACACCGATATGACGGAAACTAGGGCGGCAAGAGTGGAACAAAACACTAGGCGAGAGGCCGAGCCTTCCACCCTTTAACAAGTATATAGATGCATTAAGATAACATGGCAATATAATGATATCCCAACAAGTA
The DNA here is from genome assembly GCF_056163025.1 of Triticum urartu. Classification (NCBI taxonomy): domain Eukaryota; kingdom Viridiplantae; phylum Streptophyta; class Magnoliopsida; order Poales; family Poaceae; genus Triticum; species Triticum urartu. The sequence continues at coordinate 205,945,577 of NC_141877.1, read as the reverse complement.
AATAAATGTTCCAACAAGGAACGGGCTCCAATCTTCACCTGCAACTAGCAACGCTATAAGAGGGGCTGAGTGAAGCGGTAACATAGCCAATCAACAGTTTGCTAGGACAAGGTGGGTTAGAGGTTTGACATGGCAATTTGGGAGGCTTGCAAGCAAGTGGTAGGCACCGTAGCATTGGCATAGCAAAAGAGCGAGCAAAACTAGCATAGCAAAGATAGTAGTGATTTCGAGGGTATGATCATCTTGCCTGCACAGTTGTCAGAGTTGACTAGATCCTCAAAAGCAAACTCAACGGGCTCCTCGTTAGCGAACTCGTCTCCCGGCTCTACCCAAACAAGACAAACAAGCAACAAGGATACAATCAACCACGTGCAAGAACAAGCAATATGATGAAATGATGATATGTTATGCGGGATGCGATGCGGGATGCCAAATGCAAGATATGATAGGAAATGCATGAACCTGGCCTCAACTTGGAAAACCAAGTGTGCCACTGGAAAGATGAGATGAAATCACTTGAAAACGATATAAAGAACGCCGGAATCGGAGTTACGGTTTGGAAATGGCAAGCGATTCAAAAATGACACTGGTCTGCGATTTACAGCAAGTAGGCCTCTAAATGCAATGAAATGAACATGCTACAGCACCCAAACATGACAACAAAATACATGGCAGGGATTCACACAAGATGCTTAACAAAAGTATAGCACTGAGCTACGGCCAAATCATTCATTAACAGGTTCAAACAAGCATGGCAAAAATGCAAATGGCAAACAGATCTCAGACTTAGTGAAATCAACACTTGTCTGGAATTTCAGATCAGGTAGCCCTCTTCGGAGCAACAAAACTACATGCTACAGGACCTGAACATGGAAAAGTAAAGCATGGCATGGAGCTACTCAAAGAGCTTAACAAAAGTCCCTTAGTGACCTTGAGCCAAAAGGGATCAGAAAATACAATTGCAAGCATGTGAACATAGCAAAAACACAATCAGCTTCAGACTTAGAGAAAAACTGACACATGCTGAAATATAACTCAAGTAGGCATGTTTACGAGCTCGATGCACTCACTACAGAGCAAGTCATGGCAAGACAAGCATACATCCATCAAGAAGGCACAAAATGCAAGCTAGAAATGGCAAGAACAATAGCATAGCATGCACGGATCAACTACAACATCACCGGCAAAATTGCAAATAAGTTGACAATCTGCCCAGATTCACAAAGTAGCAAAAGTAGAGCTCGATTGACTCAAGCTAGGGTGCTCCATAATTGCAAACAAAGACATGCATGGATAGAGCACTACAAGATTAACAAAACTCCCTTACTGATCATCCTCAAAAGAGGCACGGATCACTAGGAAACAACAAGAACATATGGCATCATGAGATAAACAGCTCCAGGACTTGGTGAAATTACTAAGTCCCTGAAAACAGACTTAGCAAGTGCACCACTTTGCAAGCTTGCACAAGTCACCACACGCATCCTAAAAATACATGGGTTGCACCTCTGGAAAGATGACAAAACCCTTAACAAAACACATGTAGAACTCACGGGCATATCATGCACACAATAATCATGGCAAAAATGACAAAAGTGCTAAACGGAGTAGCAGATCTGACAATTAACTCAAGTAGCCCTCTTCTAACAGCATTTCGGGCATCAAAATGAACTCAAATGAAAATGATGCAATGGAATGAAATGATGTACTCTCTGATATGAACATTTTGATATGCTATATGCATGAATCAGAGCTATGGATGCAAAGTTACGGAGCCGCGAACATGGGCATATGAACTAAAAATTCTGAGGACTTAGGAAAAAATTCAACCTCCGGATCTGGATCTAGGGTTTCGGGGGCACGCGGCCCGAGGTTCGCCGGCGCGAGCTGGAGCTCGCCGGAGTTGAGCCGGAGAAGAAGAAGATGGCCGGGGCGGTCGGATGCGTGCGGGGAGGCGAGGCCGGAGGAGGAGGAGGAGATGGCCGGCCGCGGCGAAGCTCGGCTCCGACCGGCGGAGCGCGAGGCGGCGGGGAGGAGTGCAGTGGCCGGGTCCGGCCGGCGAGGGGCTTGGCGGCGGAGGGCAACGAGGCGGCGGAGGGCAACGAGGCGGCGGCCGGGCGCGGGGAAGAAGGCGGCGGCGGGCGCAGGTGAGGCGGCCGGGCGCGGGGAAGAAGCCGGCGGCGGGCGCAGGTGAGGCGGCCACGTGGCGGCGTGCTACTGGCGCGGGGCAGCGGCGGCAGCTTCGTCCGCCCAGACCGGACGTGTCCGGCGCGGCGCGGTGGATTTTTTTAGGGTTTCGGAGGTAGGAGGAGATCCGAAAATCGGGGGGCCTTTAAATAGGCATAGAGGGAGCTAGGAGAGTCCAAATGAGGTGCGGTTTTCGGCCACGCGATCGTGATCAAACGATCTAGGACATGGAGCAGAGTTTGGTGGGTTTTGGGCCAAAATAGAGGGGTGTTGGGCTGCAACACACACAAGGCCTTTTCGGTCCCTCGGTTAACCGTTGGAGTATCAAACGAAGTCCAAATGGTACGAAACTTGACAGGCGGTCTACCGGTAGTAAACCAAGGCCGCTTGGCAAGTCTCGGTCCAATCTGGAAATGTTTAATCCCCACACACGAAAGAAATCTAGAAATGGCCACCGGAGGAGAACGAAGCGCCGGAATGCAAAACGGACAACGGGGAAAATGCTCGAATGCATGAGATGAACACGTATGCAAATGCAATGCACATGATGACATGATATGAGATGCATGACAACGACAACAACACACGGAGACAAAAAAACCGAACCCGAGGAAATAGATATAACTTAACGCCGGAAACGGCAAGAGTTGGAGTACAAATAGGGAAAGTTACATCCGGGGTGTTACACAAGCGCAACCCGAACGTGGTAGTTGCGAACGCTCGCGTGGCAGTCTTTGTGTAGGGGTGGGGCATGGTGCGGTGCCTTGGAGCACGCTTATAGCCAGGCTCTTGCATGAGACAAAATTGCTATTTGAGCCCACTATTGTAGTACTACTTGCTAGTATAGCCCTGTAAACCGAAAAGGAGTATTTGCCTTTCTAGAGATTTCAACAAGTGACTAGACTGCACCCTAAATGAGTTGTACTAGTGCAAGTGGGAGACTGAAGGAAATATGCCCTAGAGGCAATAATAGGGTTGTTATTTATATTTCCATATATCATGATAAATGTTTATTATTCATGCTAGAATTGTATTAACCGAAAACTTGGTACATGTGTGAATACATATACAAACAGAGTGTCCCTAGTATGCATCTACTTGACTAGCTCGTTAATCAAACATGGTTAAGTTTCCTAGCCATGGACATGTGTTGTCATTTGATGAATGGGATCACATCATTAGAGAATGATGTGATGGACTAGACCCATCCGTTAGCTTAGCACTATGATCATTTAGTTTATTGCTATTGCTTTCTTCATGACTTATACATGTTCCTATGACTGTGAGATTATGCAACTCCCGAATACCGGAGGAACACTTAGTGTGCTATCAAACTTCACAACGTAACTGGGTGATTATAAAGGTGCTCTACAGGTGTTTCCGATGGTGTTTGTTGAGTTGTCATAGATCAAGATTAGGATTTGTCACTCCGATCGTCAGAGAAGTATATCTGGGCCCTCTCGGTAATGCACATCACTATAAGCCTTGCAAGCAATGTGACTAATGAGTTAGTTGCGAGATAATGCATTACGAAACGAGTAAAGAGACTGAAGGAAATATTCCCTAGAGGCAATAATAAAGTTGTTATTTATATTTCCTTATATCATGATAAATGTTTATTATTCATGCTAGAATTGTATAACGGGAAACTTAATACATGTGTGAATACATAGACAAACAGAGTGTCACTAGTATGCCTCTACTTGATCGTTAACCAAAGATGGTTAAGTTTCCTAGCCATGGACAAAGAGTTTTCATTTGATGAACGGGATCACATCATTAGAGAATGATGTGATTGACTTGACCCATCCGTTAACATAGCACGATGATCGTTTAGTTTACTGCTATTGCTTTCTCCATAACTTCTACATGTTCCTATGACTATGAGATTATGCAGCTCCCGAATACCGGAGGAACACTTAGTGTGCTATCAAACGTCACAACGTAATTGGGTGACTATAAATATGCTCTGCATGTGTCTCCGATGGTTTTTGTTGAGTTGGCATAGATCGACATTAGGATTTGTCACTCCATGTATCGGAGAGGTATCTCTGGGCCCTCTCGGTAATGCACATCACTATAAGCCTTGCAAGCAATGTAACTAATGAGTTAGTTACGGTATGTAGCGTTACGGAACGAGTAAAGAGACTTGCCGGTAACAAGATTGAACTAGGTATTGAGATACCGACGATCGAATCTTGGGTAAGTAACATACCGATGACAAAGGGAACAACGTATGTTGTTATGCGGTTTGACCGATAAAGATCTTCATAGAATATGTAGGAACCAATATGAGCATCCAGGTTCCCCTATTGGTTATTGACCAAAGATGAGTCTCGGTCATGTCTACATAGTTCTCGAACCCGTAGGGTCCGCACGCTTAACGTTCGGTGACGATCGGTATTATGAGTTTATGTGTTCTGATGTACCGAAGGTAGTTCGGAGTCCCGGATATGATCACGGACATGACGGGGAGTATCAAAATGGTCGAGACATAAAGATCGATATATTGGAAGCCTATGTTTGGACATCGGAATGGTTTCGGGTGAGTTCGGGCATATACCGAAGTACTGGGAGGTTACCGGAACCCCCGGGAAGTATATGGGCCTTATTGGGCCATAGTGGGAGAGAGGAGAAGGGAGCCTAGGAGGGGGCACACACCCCCCCCCAAGCCCAATACGAATTGGGTGCCCCCCCCTTTCCTTCCCCCTCTCTCCCCTTCCTTCCTCTCCTAATCCAACTAGGGAAAGGGGGGAATCCTACTCCTAGTGGGAGTAGGAATCCCCTTGGGCGCGCCATAGAGGGGCCGGCCCTCCCCTCCTCCACTCCTTTATATACGGGGAGGGGGCACCCCATAGACACACAAGTTGATTGTTTAGCCATGTGCGGTGCCCCCCTCCACAGATTTCCACCTCGATCATATCGTTGTAGTGCTTAGGCAAAGCCCTGCGTCGGTAACTTCATCATCACCGTCATCACGCCGTCGTGCTGACGAAGCTCTCCCCCGACACTCAGCTGGATCTAGAGTTCGTGGGACGTCACCGAGCTGAACGTGTGCAAATCGCGGAGGTGTCGTACCTTCGGTGCTAGGATCGGTCGGATCGTGAAGATGTACGACTACATCAACCGCGTTGTCATAACGCTTCCGCTTATGGTCTACGAGGGTACGTAGACAACACTCTCCCCTCTCATTGCTATGCATCACCTAGATGGATCTTGTGTGTGCGTAGGAATTTTTTTGAAATTACTGCGTTCCCCAACAGTGGCATTAGAGCCAGGTTTATGCGTAGATGTTATATGCACGAGTAGAACACAAAGGATTTGTGGGCGTGGGTATATACATATTGCTAGCCATCACTAGTTGATTCTAGATTCAGCGGTATTGTTGGATGAAGCGGCTCAGACCGACATTACGCGTATGCTTACGCGAGACTAGTTCTACCGACGTGATTCGCACACAGGTGGCTGGTGGGTGTCAGTTTCTCCAACTTTAGTTGAATCGGATTCAATGAACAGGGTTCCTTCTGAAGATCAAAAAGCAATCACTATACCATGTTGTGGTTTTTTGATGCGTAGGTAAGAACGGTTCTTGCTCAGCCTGTAGCAGCCACGTAAAACTTGCAACAACAAATTATACGATGTCTAACTTGTTTTTGCAGGGCATGTTGTGATGTGATATGTTCAAGACATGATGCTAAATTTTATTGTATGAGATGATCATGTTTTGTAACAGAGTTATCGGCAACTGGCACGAGCCATATGGCTGTCGCTTTATTGTATGAAATGCAATCGCCATGTAATTGCTTTACTTTATCACTAAGCGGTAGCAATAGTCATAGAAGCAATAGTTGGCGAGACGACAACGATGCTTCGATGGAGATCAAGGTGTCAAGCCGGTGACGATGGTGATCATGACGGTGCTTTGGAGATGGAGATCAAAGGCACAAGATGATGATGGCCATATCATATCACTTATATTGATTGCATGCGATGTTTATCCTTTATGCATCTTATTTTGCTTAGTTTGGCGGTAGCATTATAAGATGATCTCTCACTAAATTTCAAGGTATAAGTGTTCTCCCTGAGTATGCACCGTTGCTACAGATCGTCGTGCCGAGACACCACGTGATGATCGGGTGTGATAAGCTCTACGTTCATCTACAATTGGTGCAAGCCAGTTTTGCACACGCTGAATACTCGGGTTAAACTTGACGAGCCTAGAATATGCAGATATGGCCTTGGAACACTGAGACCGAAAGTTCGAGTGTGAATCATATAGTAGATATGATCAACATAGTGATGTTCACCATTGAAAACTACTCCATCTCACATGATGATCGGACATGGTTTAGTTGATATGGATCACGTGATCACTTAGATGATTAGAGGGATGTCTATCTAAGTGGGAGTTCTTAAGTAATATGATTAATTGAACTTTAATTTATCATGAACTTAGTACCTGATAGTATTTTGCATGTCTATGTTGTTGTAGATAGATGGCCCGTGTTATTGTTCCATTGAATTTTAATATGTTCCTAGAGAAAACTAAGTTGAAAGGTAGAAATTACACGGACTGGGTCCGTAACTTGAGGATTATCCTCATTGCTGCACAGAAGAATTACGTCCTGGAAGCACCGCTAGGTGACAAACCTACTGCAGGAGCAACGCCGGATGTTATGAACACCTGGCAGAGCAAAGTTGATGAATACTTGATAGTTTAGTGTGCCATGCTTTACGGCTTAGAACCGGGACTTCAACGATGTTTTGAACGTCATGGAGCATATGAGATGTTCCAGGAGTTGAAGTTAATATTTCAAGCAAATGCCCGGATTGATAGATATGAAGTCTCCAATAAGTTCAGCTGCAAAATGGAGGAGAATAGTTCTGCCAGTGGACATATACTCAGAATGTCTGGGTATCACAACCACTTGACTCAGCTAGGAGTTAATCTTCCTGATGATAGTGTCATTGATAGAGTTCTTCAATCACTGCCACCAAGCTACAAAAGCTTTGCGATGAACTATAATATGCAACGGATGGATAATATGATTCTCGAGCTCTTCGCAATGCTAAAGGCTGCGGAGGTAAAAATCAAGAAGGAGCGTCAAGTGTTGATGGTGACCATCAGTTTCAAGAAAAGGGGTAAAGGGAAGAAGGGGAACTTTAAGAAGAACGGCAAGCAAGTTGTTGCTCAAGTGAAGAAGCCCAAGTCTGGACCTAAGCCTGAGGCTGAGTGCTTCTACTGCAAAGGGGCTGGTCACTGGAAGCAGAACTGCCCCAAGTATTTGGCGGAGAAGAAGGATGGCAAAGTGAAAGGTATATTTGATATACATGTTATTGATGTGTACCTTACTAATGCCCGCAGTAGTGCCTGGGTATTTGATACTGGTTTTGTTGCTAATATTTGCAACTCGAAGCAGGGGCTACAGATTAAGCGAAGATTGGCTAAGGACAAGGTAACGATGTGTGTGGGAAATGGTTCCAAAGTCGATGTGATCGCCGTCGGCACGCTACCATTACATCTACCTTCGGGATTAGTTTTACACCTAAATAATTGTTATTTGGTGCCAGCATTGAGCATGAACATTATATCTGGATCTTGTTTGATGCGAGATGGTTATTCATTTAAATCAGCGAATAATGGTTCTTCTATTTATATGAATAATATCTTTTATGGTCATGCACCCTTGATGAGTGGTCTGTTTTTACTAAATCTTGATAGTAGTGATACACATGTTCATAGTATTGAAGCCAAAAGATATAAGTTTAATGATGATAGTGCAACTTATTTGTGGCAGTACCGTTTAGGTCATATTGGTGTAAAGCGCATGAAGAAACTCCATGCTGATGGACTTTTGGAATCACTTGATTTGAATCACTTGATGCTTGCGAACCATGCCTCATGGGCAAGATGACTAAGACTCCGTTCTCCGGGACAATGGAGCGAGCAATAGACTTGTTGGAAATAATACATCATTAGATGAACGGGATCACATCATTAGAGAATGATGTGATTGAATTGACCCATCCGTTAGCTTAGCATGATGATCGTTTAGTTTACTACTATTGCTTTCTCCATAACTTATACATGTTCCTATGACTATGAGATTATGCAGCTCCCGAATACCAGAGGAATACTTAGTGTGCTATCAAACGTCACAACATAACTGGGTGAATATAAAGATGCTCTACAGGCGTCTCCGATGGTGTTTGTTGAGTTGGCATAGATCGAGATTAGGATTTGTCACTCCATGTATCGGAGAGGTATCTCTGGGCCTCTCGGTAATGCACATCACTATAAGCCTTGCAAGCAATGTAACTAATGAGTTAGTTACGGGATGTAGCATTACGGAACGAGTAAAGAGACTTGCCGGTAACGAGATTGAACTAGGTATTGAGATACCAACGATTGAATCTCGGGCAAGTAACATACCGATGACAAAGGGAACAACGTATGTTGTTATGCGGTTTGACCGATAAAGATCTTCGTAGAATATGTAGGAACCAATATGAGCATCCAGGCTCCCCTATTGGTTATTGACCAAAGATGAGTCTCGGTCATGTCTACATAGTTCTCGAACCCGTAGGGTCCGCACGCTTAACGTTCGGTGATGATCGATATTATGAGTTTATGTGTTTTGATGTCCGAAGGTAGTTCGGAGTCCCAGATATGATCACGGACATGACGAGGAGTCTCGAAATGGTCGAGACATAAAGATCGATATATTGGAAGCCTATGTTTGGATATCGGAATGGTTCCGGGTGAGTTCGGGCATATACCGGAGTACCGGAACCCCCCCGAGAAGTATATGGGCCTTATTGGGCCATAGTGGGAGAGAGGAGAAGGGATCCTACGAGGGGGCGCCCCCCCCAAGCCCAATCCGAATTGGGTGGGGGCCGCCCCCCCCCCTTTCCTTCCCCCTCTCCCCCCTTCCTTCCTCTCCTAATCCAACTAGGGAAAGGGGAATCCTACTCCCGATGGGAGTAGGACTCCCCTTGGGCGCGCCATAGAGGGTCCGGCCCTGCCCCTCCTCCACTCCTTTATATACGAGGAGGGGGCACCCCATAGACACACAAGTTGATTGTTTAGCCGTGTGCGGTGCCCCCCTCCACAGATTTCCACCTCGGTCGTATCGTTGTAGTGCTTAGGTGAAGCCCTGCGTCGGTACTTCATCATCACCATCATCACGCCGTCGTGCTGACGAAGCTCTCCCCTGACACTCAGCTGGATCTAGAGTTCGTGGGACGTCACCGAGCTGAATGTGTGCAGATCATGGAGGTGCCATACCTTCGGTTCTAGGATCGATCGGATCATGAAGACGTATGACTACAGCAACCGCGTTGTCATAATGCTTCCGCTTACGGTCTATGAGGGTACGTAGACAACACTCTCCCCTCTCGTTGCTATGCATCACCTAGATGGATCTTGCCTGTGCGTAGGAAAAATTTTGAAATTACTGCGTTCCCCAACAGAGACTTGCCAGTGACGAGATTGAACTAGGTATGATGATACCGACGATCGAATCTCGGGCAAGTAACATACCGATGACAAAGGGAACAACGTATGTTGTTGTGCAGTTTGACCGATAAAGACTTCATAGAATATGTAGGAACCAATATGAGCATCCAGGTTCCGCTACTGGTTATTGACCAGAGATGTGTCTCGGTCATGTCTACATAGTTCTCGAACCCGTAGGGTCCGCACGCTTAACGTTCGATGACGATATGTATTATGAGTTATGTTATTTGATGTACCGAAGGTTGTTCGGAGTCCCGGATGAGATCACAGACATGACGAGGAGTCTCGAAATGGTCGATACATAAAGATTCATATATTGGAAGGCTAAATTCGGACACCGGAATGTTTTGGGTCCTTTTGGAGTACCGGGGGTTACCGGAACCCCCCCCCCCCTCCCCGGGGAAGTTATTGGGCCTCATGGGCCTAATGGTGGAAGAGAGGAGGCAGGCCAAGGTGTGGCGCCCCCCCCCCCCCCAGCCCAAACCAAATTGGACTAGGGCTAGCCCCCCCCCTTTCCTTCTCTTCTTCCTCTCCTTCCTTCTTCTCCTACTAGGACTAGGAAAGGGGGAAACCTACTCCTACTAGGAGTAGGATTCCCCCCCCCCTGGGTGCGCCCCTTGTGGACGGCCATCCTCCTCCTCCCCTCCTTTATATACGGGGGAGGGGGCACCCCATAGACACACAAGTTGATCTTTAGCCGTTTGCGGTGCCCCCCTCCACAGTTTTACACATCGGTCATATTGCCGTAGTGCTTAGGCGAAGCCCTGCGTCGGTAACTTCATCATCACTGTCGACACGCCATCGTGCTGACGGAACTCACCCTCGGCCTCAGCTAGATCAAGAGTACGAGGGACGTCACCGAGCTGAACGTGTGCAGATCGCGGAGGTGTCGTGCGTTCGGTACTTGATCGGTTGGATCGTGAAGACGTTCAACAACATCAACCGCGTTACTAAATACTTCCGCTTTCGGTCTATGAGGGTACATAGACACACTCTCCCCTCTCATTGCTATCCATCTCCTAAATAGATCTTGCGTGATCGTAGGAAATTTTTTGAAATACTGCGTTCCCCAACATCCAATGCCTACGAATTTTCCACATATTGTTCTTGCTAAGTTATAATTGCTATTGCTACTATTACAACTGCTACAAAACTTTTACTCCCTCCTTCCATCTATATAGGGCCTAATGCATTTTTCAAGACCGCCTTTGACTGTTGATAAGATTAATAATACATGAGATGTATAATGTGAAAATTATATCATTGGGAGCTCCTTTCACGTACGAATTTGACGGTATGATTTGTGTAACTTGCATGTCATATATTATTGCTCTAACACTTGGTCAAAGTTAGCCTCAAAAATGCATTAGGCCCTATATAGATGGAAGGAGGGAGCACTGTGGTTACTGTTACAATTACTACTGTTACCACTACTATCAAAACTATCATATTACTGTGCTACTGATCACTTTACTCTAGATATTTAATCTCCAGGTGTGGTTGAATTTACAACTCAACTGCTAATACTTACCAATATTCTTTTGGCTCCCCTTGTATTGAATCAATAAATTTGGGTTGAATACTCTACCCTCGAAAACTGTTGCGATCCCCTATACTTGTGGGTTATCAGACACTCACGCAAACGTCCAGTCAGCAGTACCTACACACACAAGAGCAAATGCTTGCACCCAACACGGGCAAGAGGGTTGTCAATCCCCTTGTACTCGCTAATTGCAAGGATCAAATCTGGCAATAGGTGATAGATAAATTGCAAAGTAAAATAAAAGAAAGAAAATTACTCCACCTCTCGACGGCTATCCAGCATGCATCTTGAGGTATTAAGTTCATAACAAATAGAGTAATGCTTGGAGCATGATGACATATGTAGAGAGAATAAAATCAAGCAATATGATTGAACCCCGCCATTTTCCCATTTAGTAGAAACAATGCAAATATGTGCCTCGCTACCCCTTCTGTCACGAGGTGAGGACACCGTGAGATTGAACCTACTACTGTAAAGCACTCCCGCTGAAGATAAATCAACCTAGTTGGCCAAACCAAACGGATAGATCAGAGCGCATTACATAGCTATAAAAATCACACATAATAAAGTTTAGAAAAATACTCAATTACTTTTAATGAATAATCTAATCATAAAACCCACAATTCATCGGATCCCAACAAAAACACAACAAAAGAAGATTCCGTCGAGTAGAACTCTGAGAAGAACGTTGTATTGAAGAACAAAGAGAGAGAAGAAGCCATCTAGCTAATCACTATGGACCCATAGGTCTGTGGTAAAATACTCACACATTGTCGGAGGAACTCAGTGAGACCGAAGTGAATGCAACAAGTCACAGAGAGCTAGCAAGGCCATCTTGGTGAGACTGAGATCCGTTGGTGTTACCGAATCATTAGGATTTTGGCAGTGGCTATGTCAAAATGAACTCGGTGGCTCCGGATGAAAGATATCGGTGGGGCCGAGTTGGAGTTTAGGTTTTGGACACTCCTCATGGAAGATATCGATGGGGCCGAGTTGGAGTTTAGGTTTTGGACATATTTGAATAGAGAAAGTGGTTGAGGGTTTTGGAGCAATATCACTAAGCACTTTGAGCAAGTAGACCATTAAGCAACACCTCATCCCTTTTAATAGTATTGGCTTTCCTATGGACTCAATGTGATCTTGGATCACTTAAACAAAAATGCAGAGTCTTGAGCTTTTGCCAATCCTTGTCCTTAGCATTTTGAGGGGTCCACATCTCTATGTCATGCCATGCCATACATTGAACATCCTGAAATGTTTATCTTGAATGGATATTAGTTCAATGAGATATATGTTGTTATGAATTACCAAAACCACCCGGGGATTAGTTGCACTTTCAGAAGCTCATGACATGTACTTTATGTTGAAAAAAATAATTTACAAATTATCTTCTGTTAAATTTTTTTCTATTCGGAAGTTTTCTTTGGGGTTTATTTGGGTTTTCCTAAGTTTTTTATGTGTTCTTATGAATTCTGAGTAGTGGCTATGTCATTGTTTGCTTTCGTTAGATTGTTCGGAGTGCAAAGCTTGATACAATCAATCGTTAGAGTTTGAAGGTCGTCACCAAGGCAAGTCACTTTGATCATCTTTGCGAATACCTATGTTTTTATTGCATTAGTTTCATCCTTCCAGCATGCATCAAGTAGGTAATATTGAAACTTTGATCTTGAGTAGTATTACGAGGTTGGAACCCACACCCATGTTACTAAGCCCCAGGAAAACGATGAAATTATTATGATGCCGCGCTTTAGTATACGGGGATTGGTATGAGTGATACATGGGAGTTGTGAGAGTCAAGAATATTTTGATCAAGACTACAACCTCAAGATTTCAAGACCAAGATTTCAATATACATATGGGTAGAATGATTGAAGGGCACCCTAGAGTACTAGTAGATTTGCCAAGTGAGCTGGAGTAGGCTGGTTATCATGAGGAAAGCTCCACCCTGTCTCAAAGAGACGGATGGATACTTCAAGACTGGAAGCTTACCTGTGCAATCACAAGTAAATATGGGCTCTTACTTGGTTGATCTTAGTTGTGACTCTGATCGGACAGTGCTACGAGATGTAGATGAATGGTAGGATTGGATGGGCATTGTAGGTGGTCCAAGGAAACTCTCTGAAAGGCCATGTTTCGGTCATCCTATTCTCAAACACCAGGCGGCACAAGGACGTACAATGAGGGATCAAATCTTGTGCGGAAAGTGCGCAAAACTCTACAGAGTATTAAACTAATCTATTAGTTGTGTCACCGGTATGGACAACTTGAGCCTCTGGAATTGGAACTATCGGGAACTCTCGACATGGTTACTATAATTAAATTGGGGTTAATATTAACTTTGGGTTATAAGAATTTGGTTGGCGGAACCATCTCATTAATGACATCAACTTTGTAGTAATAAATTTGTTTTATCCTGAGTTACGGAAAAATAGCTTTTATGCAAAAACTTAAACCTAGAGCCACCACAGCCATATTGCATATAGTGATATTGTTATTTCATTTGTTCTCTCTGTGACTTTGCCGGTATATTCCATGTGTTGACTTACACGGCTGCAACGTCTCATATTACAGTTTTTCGATGAGGATTAAGGTGCGATAGGTCGTTGTCCGCACTCAGCATTTGTCGTGGAGTTGGATGGACTCATTTACCTTTAATGCTTCTGTGGTTATTTATTTTAGTTGGCCTTCAGCCATATTTATCTAATAAATACTCTTTTGAGGACCCGATGTAATAAAGTATGTGATTGAACTCTGTTATATTTCATCGAGTACTGCGTGTGCTAGCAAACTGATCCAGGGATAGCACTTAAGCACAAAGACTTTGATCCATTTGGGTCGGGTCGCTAAAACTTGTTCTAAGGAAGTTGCATTTAGAACATCTGTTTTCAAGAGAATAAGAGAATCCTCACCAATAAAAGGCGTGAAACTGAAGGTGCATTTCTATATAATCTAATCCCATAAAATACTTCATAGCTAACTGAGCTAACACAAGCCATAATTAATTCAATCCATTGCTCATGAAATCCCAGTTTTTGCATGATATTTGAGGAAGATCCACTCAACACGGGCATAAGGCTTGTGCATATCTGACCTCACTGCACACAAACATGACTGGCCAACTTTTTATTTTTTATTTTGTGCACACATTCATAAGTAATAAGAATGTTATCGGTGGTCAATCTTCCAGCGACAAAGGCACTTTGTGTGGGGGAAATAATGTCAGGCATAATACTTTTCAAATGAGCAGCCAACATCTTCAAAATAACTTTGTATGACATTGCAAAGACTATGTCTATGTACTGAGTTACCAGTTCTGCGGAATCGACCTTTGGGATCAAAACATTAGAATATCATTCCATTCAGTTGGTATCTGCCTTGAATTAATAGCATGCGGAACTTCATTAATGATCTCATCACCTAACATGTGCTAACACTAAAAATTTCATGGAGGTCATCCGGACGAGGGGCCTTGAGCTCACAAATACTGCAAATTGTTTTACGAACATCATCAGGAGTGCATGGAGCCAATAGCATATCATTCATTTATTTGTTGGCCTTACAATCAACCTTTTTGCAAAATGGTAGGATATGTATGCTGCACTTGGATATGAAAAGATTAGCAAAATAATTTTAAACGTGGGGGTTCAAAGATGGCATACCTTATAACAAATCGCCATTTTCATCCTTTAGTTTTTTTATAAAATTTCTTTTCCTTCGAGCCAAAGCAAAAAAGCATGAAAAAAAACCCGGTCGGCATTTTTGTAGCCAATTAGCTCTATCTTTGCATCCATTAGATCTCTTCCAACTACAACAAGTATTCCACAAGTTCAGCCAAAAAATTCTCTTCATTTTCATCATTCACTGGGCCGGACATAGCTTGTTCGAATTCCCTCTGAGCTTTCCGAAGACGTTTCTTCAGTTTTTTAAGCACCCTTTGATCGACTGTTCCCAGTCATGAAACTAGCCATGCATACGTGTAAGTTTGTCATATCATTTATACACCTATATAGTGTGCGAATAACTTTGAAAGGTGTTCGTTGGATGAAGCCAATCCGACGGTGCAAAGATGGCAAATCCGAGCACTACTGGCCGTTGGATATCATCTACATTCCATCAGATTTTATCACATGTACAATCTAGAAGACTCCATGGTTGAACTTAAGCATAATGCACAAACCTCAAAACACAAGCACTTCTCCTTTGTTCTAGAATCTTCTGTATCATAATTGCCCAATTTTTCTTCTAGATGAATTGCCATTGTTTGTTTTACTTTATGCTTTACAACGCACAATTCCATGAATCTTAAAATAGATTAGCTTTTCTATAAAACTAATTGATTTTGAATGAGATGAATTATAAAAATTAAACAAACATCTACATCATGCATATATAACTCAAAACTTACATGCTATAATATGATATTTATTCATAATTTGGTTGCCAAATCTCATGCGTGCACTGCACGTGTACCTTATTAGTATATACATATCACTGTAGGATCAGCCCCTACCTTGTCCCACGCTGCTTGCACCATTTTCGGGAACATTTCATCTCTCGGAGCCTCCGAATCATTATACTCCAGGTTCTCTAAGGCTGCATGTGGAAAAAACTGTGACCGCGCATCATTGATAAGGCCTCGGTCAAGTCTCTCTGTCTCTTATTTTTCCTCTATGCCAAGTAAAAGAGACCCATACATCCAATATCCCTTATGTCACAATCATCTATAGCATTCTGAAAAGGATGCATGTACTGTTGCGATCTTGAATTGCCACCTTCCTTCTCATGTAAAAATTGAATCTCATTAAAGTCACCCAACAGGAGCCACGGGAGAGTTTCATAGTTACTAAATCATACTCCCTCCGTCCCAAAATAAGTGTCTCAAGTTTATACTAACTTTAGTATAAAGTTGTACTAAAGTTGACACTTATTTTGGGAAGGAGGGACTATTGCATAAAGCTACCTACTGGCTCTTCACTTGCCTAGTTTCACAAAGAAAAGAAAACTCTTCTGTTCAGCGTAACATAGGCTACATTTACAAACCAAGTAATATGTGCCTGTAGCAGGTTACATCATCCTGGATTCAAGCGCTCTTATAATCTTAAGAGCATTACACTACATTACACTCTGGAAAACAGTCGAGTCAACGCAAATCTACGTTAAATCAAGCAGACGGCAGATATTATACAGATAGGATCATCATACAATTATCAACCCAAGGCATCAGCAGCCTACACACCAACTTAATCACGTTCCAGCAATATTTATGGGAGCCATCACTTACTACTGCATGGCTCGAGAAAGGTCGGACAAACAACAGCTCGCCGGAGAACACAGCACACCTAGATCAGAGGGGGGAGGAAGCTACAGGATCTTCCAAAAATCGAGTTGTCGGCCACACGGTTGTCAGGAGATTGATGCTGCTAAGAGTCATTGATCAGCAGGGGATTGGTGTCGTTAGCTTGTCTACTAAAGAGCGACTGAGCCAGCTCCGGCGACAACATGTTGGCTACACATTCAAACTGCAACGAGAAATAAAACTAAGTTGTCAGGTAATTCTAAAACTGTAAGCTTACACAAAAAGATTCATGCGAAACTCAAGCAGCAAATGTTGATTGCATACCTTTTTGTGCTGATACTTTTCACGTATGGCATTAAGGGGGCATCGGTTGGTGTTGCCCTGAAGTTCCCATAGAGCGCATACACATATTTGAATATCAGAACTTTTGTATGAGGTGTAATGCTCCAGAGTACAGTTCTGCACAAGAAATACAATATATTAGAGACAAAAAAATACTTGTTCACATGGTGTATAGAGGTCTGTATCCAGAGTTTTCTTACGAACCCATGGGAGATCTGATTGGTCAAGTGTCCATCTGGCAAGAAAGACTACCGAGGCTGCCACCACTGAAGGGAGAAACCTCAGGAAATTGTAATCGGTCAAAGTCAACTCCGCGAGATAATTGGCCAGATAACCCAGAGTTACAGAAGGAGCCTGGGAATGTAGTTTGAGAAGTTAGTGATCAGCGCCATACATATAAAATGAATTAAAACTGTGCTAATATGGTTGGATGCCAGTCTTACTTTGTGAGAAGCCTGCGCTGCTCTAAGAAATCTCCTGATAAAATTTCAAGGAAAGGCTTGTTAGTGATGAACAGAAACTTCGTATTGGAATAGAAATATGATATGATATGTTTAGTCATCCTGAGACATTAACCTGAGAAATGTTTTGATTGTGGGAACAGAAAGATTATATCCCAGACCATTAAGCACTTGGCACTCCATTTTCAGCACCTATTGAATCAGGATGACATCAGTTATGGCAGATCAACAATGACACATCGCATATGTGTAATTAACAATTGTTCAAACTTACACATGAAACAAGTACCTGGTCTTTTGTATATGTATTATCAGTTATGAAACAAAATTCTTCAACACGTGGTGCACAGATCTCTTCATATTTTCTGCAGATGGAAGTAGACTTTTAAATGATTCTACTGAAAGATATCACTGGAGCCCATGGCAGCAGAAAGAATCAAACGATAAACATAATTGATGTGTTTGGCACAAAACAAATCTTCATATCAATTTCATTGTTTTTTATATTAATAAATATTAAAATCAAGCAAATACAAACTTACGAGGCAATCAACATGCTAGTTATTCCAAGAAGTTGCAATTTCTGTCTTTCAATATATTTCCAAGAAAGAAATTGATCGATAAGGTATACAGTTAGGTACAGCGTGTCTGGAACAAGTTTATACTCTTCAGCAACCTGCAAAGATAGAGCTTCATAAACTGAGAAGTTATGGACATTAAAGATTAAACTGGAACAAGGATCTTGATTTGGGACAAAAGAAAATGCAGGTTTCCCGTATGCATGTGGGAAATGCATAACGTATGTTTCTGGTGCTGAAGACCACCGGATACCTTATTCTGACCTCTACACTATTCACAGGGTCGCGACTTATATGTTTTCTATATGTGTATACTGCACATGTTACCACCACAGCACGAGTTTAATCATGTCATGTTCGGCTCAATTTGGAATTGGGTAAGTTATGTGGTGCAAGAAGAATGCATGAGTGGATCATCACCACTGATTCAAACTTCTCATATAAAATCCTCCAGCGCTGGCATCCAATAGTTATGAGATTTGGAAGGGAAACAAAGAAACCAGGCAGACAAGAATGAAAAAGAATGTTTATGTAAGCTATTGAGTTGAGCTTGGACAGGTGTAAAAACCTAGAGGTCTATTCCTCTCTGTGAAATGAATGGGCAGAGTTCTTACCTTCCATAAAAACACACATCCACATGCAACTTGTTACTTCATAATTGCAAGTTATATACATAAGTTTGTATGCGAAGTTGCAGTGAAATGGCAATGATGAATGCTCAATCGTAAAAACATGGGAGTAGTTAAACTATTATGTATAAATTTAATCGGAAGCAATCCATACAAACCTCAACAAGCCAATCAATGAGGATTCCTCGCATGCCTTTTGTAATATCCCTTTGCAAAGTCTCCATGTAATTTGATTTAGGCCTTCTTATAAGCTGGGGCATAACATGAGCATATAAGATGGACGCTCAAATGCTTTCACAAAAATAGCATACTAACACCATAGCACAGAGATGAAACACAAGCGTCCAAAAATGAAATTCTTCCCAGCTTAATAAGGCATGTAAAATATGAGAAATTTAGAAGACCGTCTAAACAGTAGAAACTCTCCCCTTTTACCAAAAAACATCAACATACCTCTGCAGCCATTAGGTTTGTGTATATCTCTGCAGCATAGGAAATACACATTTGCGGATTGCCATTATCTTTGTCAATATCTATAATGTTTAAACCAGCATAGTCCCCTGGAAAAAAGATACAGATTCTTTAGATGCTAGTACCCCACTAAACAGAATACATGAGTATCTACAAATTTGTCAAAAATGAGTAGTGCACAAAACATTTACAATATGCTTTGTTATTCATAATTTCTGTGGCCACAGAAAGACCATCAAGATTTTGTTCGCAAAAAAGGAAGACCGTCAAGATTCAAGAATATACTCAGAATATGACCAGACAACCAGCAACAAAGTGTAAAATTACAAGTGAAGAGAATCACCAAGCAGTCTTTTGGACTTCTATGTTCAAACCTATCTTTAAGTCCAGATGCTAAACAGTAGAGAAAAGACGCGACTTAACTAACCAGTGTTTGAGTTAGCAGTTTCAAATTTATCTCTTGTGGTCCTTCCGTGAAAGAATGCCTCATGAAAACCACTCTCCCTGTTCCATTCAGTATTCTGCAACAACGACCCTTTGTTTTCAAGCAAAGCAGTGGGCTCCTCCTTTGGTGGTGAAAGCTCTTCCTTCTGAGCTTCTTCAACGTTGTGACAATCATTCACAAATGAAGTTCCACTAACAGCAGGAAGAGGTGGCTTAGGGACCTTCTTTGAGCGCTGCTTGTTTTTGCTTGGATTTCGTCCTACCTTTTGGGTGGGCCTCAACTGGGACAAAGGAAATAGCTCTTCATTTAGTTGAATATATATGTTTGGGAAAAAGTAATGGTCAACAAATCAAACTAGGATACTGTAATAATGTGTGGAACATCTTGGTACCTGTAGCTTAGTCACAGCAGTGCAATTTCTGTATGAGTTTGCACAGCTTATGTTTGTCACGTCCTTGAGCACTGCTCTCCTTTTAGGGTGTGGAGCTGAAGCTACAGCACTTACACAAGTATTCTCATCCAAAGCTCCCCGTTTTGTCTTCCCTTTCGCTGTCGGTTTTTGTTCAGTTCTCACAGGTACCAGTGCGGGGTGAGCCACTCCACATCTTCTACTACTATTAGCAACTTGAGCTCGTGTGACGCGGCCACTGGGACCTTGGCAAGCAATAAGGACGGGAATATCCTTTCTTGAAGCCATTTAAGCCTGACTGGGTTAAAATGAAGATGGCATTATGGATTCATGCACTGAACAAACAAGATAGCAAGAAGTAGCATTGCAGAACTGAAAGGGGAATAAGACTACGGTGTGCATGAAGCATCATGCAACGTTGCTAAATAAGCAAGTGAAAGTACGAGTTTATCCAGTCTTCTGAGAGGAGCGCATAAGCGAGAGAAACAGTAAATTCCTCAGATCATAAAAATCATAGAAGCAACCGATTAGTTATTATTCATACGCATAATTTCAACAAATTACTTTCTGGTATTGTGTCTATGAAAGAAAAATGAGAAGAAATGAAAACCCATAGCCATGAAACCCACTTCACAAGATGCACAGTTTGCATTATACTTAATCAAAATACGAAAACTGATGATGTTCTTTTTCTTTTGCAGAAAAGGTATTTCATTCTGTAATAAGCCCTGGCATTTAGTTCCACGACGGCAAGTCTTGCACAAAACATGGAGCACGTAGAAGAAAATGTAATGTCACGTCCTGCATCTATATTTTGACAGATCGGTTGTATACTTGGGCAAACAATATCTCCAAATCGTGTTGACAGGGCATCTACAAATGAAGGGGGGGGGGGGGGGGGGGGGCAGTGGGTTAATTAAGATGAGAAAAATTGTGCTCTAAAGAACGGCCGTAAAACCAGAACTCTAAAAAGGAAACTCGGATTTTGCAGACCACCCACCCTTTAAACCCAAGTACAGGATTCTTGGAAATATTGTAATCAGACTAAAGAAATCAGATTACCTATACCATCAGATTCATGAGTTCTTGCAAAAGAATGGGGGCACCACCAGTTGTTGAAAAAGAAAGCTCAAATTCTTTTCTTTAAAACAAGAAAGCCCACATTCGGCGGCCATGGTGTGCAAGGAAGGAGAGCATCTAGGGGAATGTGAGGACAAAGAACTCGCCGGCGTCGGGAGGGACGGGCGAGAGGGTCGCCGCCCGCGTCGATCTGCCGAGGCCCAAGAGGAGCGAGCAAGAAAGACTGGATTGCCGTCGATCCGGCGGCGAGGGAGGATGTGTCGACAGCCGGTCCTGGAGGAGGCAGGCCGCCGTCGCTGGAGTGCTTCGCCAAGAGCGAGATGTGGGGCAGCGAGGCGCGGGAGGGGCCCTGCGCTCGGGGAGGACGGGCAGGCTCTAGGGTATACGAGGGGAGAATGCAGCGGCGGGAACCCTAGCGGTCCGCGTTCAGATCTGTGCCGAAGAGGAAAGCTCTCCCCAGCGCCGGCGGGATCCGGGTGAGGCGGCTGCGGCGGAGGCGGCGACCACCTTTCGGGTTTTGAAGTTTGAAGGGAGGAGGCGGGATGATTTGGGGCGGCGTACAAGAGGAGGATAGTGCGGCCTCCGCGTACCCCCTGGGGCCTATTGGGCCGGCCTTTTTACTCTTCACGTGTCACTTGGGCTTTATCGGATAAGAGCTTGTGTAACGTAGATGGACAATAAGAGCCTAAAAATTCCTCAAAATAAAAAAAAGCCTAAAAAAGAGCCGAGTGCGAGATCTCAAAAATAAAAAACCTGAGTAATTCACCATGATGGTTGTAACTCTTTGGTGACCCCCGGATTTTCTCATAGATAAATGTACGAAATAAATCCAATTTGTAAGAAAAAGATTACTCCTTGCATCCACGATTCCGTTCTGGACCATTAGATAAGAATCCAAAGATAAAAAGTGAAACAAAGAATATCACTATTGTATAAAAAAGTTATTTGGTACGCGAGGCGGAAGACGATTCATGAGTCTATTTTTCAAACCCCACACCAAACCAGCTCCTTCATTAGCTGATGGATTTGAAGTCTCTGCCTAAACCGGAGGTCCTTCATACCACTTCTACTCCCCGAGTAGATGTACAATGTTGGCTGCCACCTCAAGACAATCACATGAAAATTAATGTTGATGGGGCGTGATCGCGAGTAAGGGGTCTCGAGCTGGTAGGCTTGGCATGATGGTAACATAGACACATGATTTGCCCAGGTTGGGACTCTCTCGGAGAGATGATACCCTACATTATGTTTGATAGTATTGATTTGGAGGGGGTACAAGTTACATGTTGATCTACCACAAGATTGAGGGTGTGTGAGAGTTGTCGCATGTGGTCCTCGCCATTTGATTTATATAGATACAAGGGGTGCCTAGGATTTACACATAGGTAGGTTACATCTAAGGGTAATCGTGACGAAGACGACCTTTAAGTCTTGGAGTATGCGCCAAGTATTTGGAAGATGTCCACCTTAACGCTCTTGGACCCGACAAACGTGGCCCACTGGTTGATAATCTTGGGGGTCCTCAGCCCAGCCCATATGTTCGGGAGCCCGTGGCAAGCACCCCCTAGTCCAGGATACCATCACTAGCCCCTGAACCATCACTAGCCCCTGAACCGTCTTCAAGTCAAGGACACTCCTGTTGGGGAACGTTGTATGGAAAACAAAATAATTTCTACGCACATGCAAGATATATCCATGAAGATGCATACCTATGAGAGGGGAGAGTGTCTTTACGTACCCTCGTAGACCGTAAGCAGAAGTGTTTATTAACACGGTTGATGTAGTCGAACTTCTTCGCGATCTAACCAATCAAGTACCGAACGTGCAGCACCTCCACGTTCAGCACACGTTCAGCTCGGTGACGTCCTCACCTTCTTGATCCAGCAAGACGATCAAAGTAGTAGATGCGTTCCGGCAGCACGAGGTGATGGTGATGCTATTGTAGGATCGAAAGTAGGTCTAGAGGGGGTGATTAGACTACTTGACCAAATAAAAACATAACCTTTTCCGAATTTTAGTTGTGGGTAGATTTTAGCAATTTAGCACAAGTCAAGCAATCAACCTACACATGCAATTCTAAGAGTGTAGCAGCGGAAAGTAAAACATTGCATATGAAGGTTGATACGTCTCCAACGTATCTACAATTTTTTATTGTTCCATGTTATTATATTATCTGTTTTGGATGTTTTATTGCATTAATATGTTATTTTATATTATTTTTGGGACTAACCTATTAACCTAGAGCCCAATGCCAGTTTTTGTTTTTTCCTTATTTTTGAGTTTCGTAGAAAAGGAATACCAAACGGAGTCCAAATGGAATAAAACCTTCGCGATGATTTTTCTTGGACCAGAAGACACCCAGAAGACTTGGAGTGCAAGTCAGAAGAGCCACGAGGCGCGCCCAAGGGGGTAGGGCACGCCCCCTACCTTGTGGGCCCCTCGGTGACCCCCTGACCTAGATCTTCCTCCTATATATTCACATATATTCCCAAACCACCAGAAGCATACACAAAAACACTTTTCCACCGCCGCAACCTTCCGTTCTCGTGAGATCCCATCTAGGGGCCTTTTCTGGCATCCTGCCGGAGGGGGATTCAATCACGGAGGGCTTCTACATCAACTCTATTGCCCTTCCGATGAAGCGTGAGTAGTTTACCACAGACCTACGGGTCCATTAGCTAGTAGCTAGATGGCTTCTTCTCACTCTTTGATTCTCAATACCATGTTCTCTTTGATGTTCTTGGAGATCTATCCGATGTAATCTTATTTTACGGTGTGTTTGTCGAGATCCAATGAATTGTGGATTTATGGTCAGCTTATCTATGAATATTATTTGAATCTTCTCTGAATTCTTCTATGCATGATTTGATATCTTTGTAATTCTCTTCGAATTATCGGTTTGGTTTGGCCAAGTAGATTGTTTTTTTCTTGCAATGGGAGAAGTGCTTAGCTTTGGGTTCAATCTTGCGGTGTCCTTCCCCAGTGACAGTAGGGGCAGCAAGGCACGTCTTGTATTGTTTCCATCGAGGATAAAAAGATAAGGTTTTGTAGGATCGAAAGTAGGTCTAGAGGGGGGTGATTAGATTACTTGACCAAATAAAAATCTAGTCTTTTCCTAATTTTAAGTCTTGGCAGATTTAGCAACTTAGCACGAGTCAAGCAATCAAACTACACATGCAATTCTAAGAGTATAGCAGCGAAATATAAAATATTGCATATGAAGGTAAATGGAGGGGTTTGGAAAGGCAAACGCAATTTAGACACGGAGATTTTGGGCGTGGTTCCGATAGGTGGTGCTATCGTACATCCACGTTGATGGAGACTTCAACCCACGAAGGGTAACGGTTGTGCGAGTCCACAGAGGGCTCCACCCATGAAGGGTCCACGAAGAAGCAACATTGTCTATCCCACCATGGCCATCGCCCACGAAGGACTTGCCTCACTTGGGTAGATCTTCATGAAGTAGGCGAGCTCTTTGCCCTTACAAACTCCTTGGTTCAACTCCACAATCTTGACGGAGGCTCCCAAGTGACATCTAACCAATCTAGGAGACACCGCTCTCCAAAAGGTAATAGATGGTGTGTTGATGGTGAACTCCTTGCTCTTGTGCTTCAAATGATAGTCTCCCCAACGCTCAACTCTCTCTCACAGATTTGGCTATGGTGGAAAGATGATTTGAGTGGATGATACGTCTCCAACGTATCTATAATTTTTTATTGTTCCATGCTGTCATATTATCAATCTTGGATATTTTATAATCATTTTATAGTCATTTCATATCATTTTTTGATACTAACCTATTGACATAGTCCCAAGTGTCAGTTACTATTTTTTCCATGTTTTTTACATCACAGAAAATCAATACCAAACGGAGTCCAAACGCAATGAAACTTTACAGAGATTTTTTTGGACCAGAAGAAACATAATGGGCCATGGCTGCCTGGGGGTGCTCCGAGGAGAGCACAACCCACCAGGGCGCGCTAGGAGGCCCAGGCACCCCCTGGTGGGTTGTGCCTGATACGTCTCCAACGTATCTATAATTTTTGATTGTTCCATGCTATTATATTATCTGTTTTGGATGTTTAATGGGCTTTAATATGCACTTTTATATTATTTTGGGGACTAACCTATTAACCGAAGGTCCGGTGCAAATTGCTATTTTTTGCCTATTTCAGTGTTTCGCAGAAAAGGAATATCAAACGGAATCCAAACGGAACGAAACCTTCACGAGGATCTTTCTGGGAACAAATGTAACCCTGGAGACTTGGAGTACAAGTCTGGAAGTCCGCGAAGCTTCCACGAGGCAGGGGGCACGCCCCCACCCTCGTGGGCCCCATGGAGATCCACCGACCTACTTCTTTCGCATATATATATACTCTTATACCCTGAAAACATCCGGGGGAGCCACGAAACCACGTTTCCTCCGCCGCAACCTTCTGTACCCGTGAGATCCCATCTGGGGGCCTTTTCCGGCGATCTGCCGGAGGGGGAATCGATCACGGAGGGCTTCTATATCAACACCATAGCCTCTCCGATGATGTGTGAGTAGTTTACCACATACCTTCGGGTCCATAGTTATTAGCTAGATGTGTTTTTCTCTCTCTTTGATCTTCAATACAAAGTTCTCCTCAATGTTCTTGGAGATCTATTCGATGTAATACTCTTTTGCGGTGTGTTTGCCGAGATCCGGTGAATTGTGGGTTTATGAATTTGATTATCTATAAATATTATTTGGTTCTTCTCTGAATTCTTATATGCATGATTCAATATCTTTGCAAGTCTCTTTGAATTATCGGTTTAGTTTCGCCTACTAGATTGATCTTTCTTGCAATGGGAGAAGTGCTTAGCTTTGGGTTCAATTTTGCGGTGTCCTTTCCCAGTGACAGCAGGGGCAGAAAGGCACATATTGTACTGTTGCATCGAGGATAAAAAGATAGGGTTTATATCATATTGCTTGAGTTTATCCCTCTACATCATGTAATCTTGCCCAATGCATTACTCTGTTCTTATGAACTTAATACTCTAGATGCATGCTGCATAGCAGTCGATGTGTGGAGTAATAGTAGTACATGCAGAATCATTTCGGTCTACTTGACGCGGACGTGATGCCTATATTCATGATCATTGCCTTAGATATCATCATAACTATGCGCTTTTCTATCAATTACTCGACAGTAATTTGTTCATCCATCGTAATACATGCTATCATGAGAGAAGCCACTAGTGAAACCTATGGCTCCGGGTCTACTTTACATCATATAAGTTTCCGATCTATAATTCTAGTTTACTATTCATTTTGCAATCTTTGTTTTACAATCTATACAAAAACATCAAAAATATTTATCTTATTATCTTTATCAGATCTCACTTTTGCAAGTGGCCGTGAAGGGATTGACAACCCATTTATCGCGTTGGTTGCAAGGTTATTGATTGTTTGTGCAGGTACTAGGCGACTTGCGTGCAGTCTCCTACTGGATTGATACATTGGTTCTCAAAAACTAAGGGAAATAATTACGCTACTTTGCTGCATCACTCTTTCCTCTTCAAGGGAAAACCAATGCATGCTCAAGAGGTAGCAGTGCCCACCTCGGGTGCCCCCTGGACCGCCTCTTTGCTCTATAAATACCCCAATATTTCCAAAACCCTAGGGGAGTCGACGAAATATTGATCTAGCCACCGTAGAGTCCAGAACCACCAGATCCAATCTAGACACCATCTTGGATGGGGTTCACCACCTCCATTGGTGCCTCTTCGATGATGCGCGGGTAGTTCTTTGTAGACCTTCGGGTCCGTAGTTAGTAGCTAGATAGCTTCCTCTCTCTCTCTCTCTCTCTCTCTCTCTCTCTCTTTGTAACAGCCTGAATTTTTTGCCCTTTTCTTTTTCTTGGACTTCCGGTTTTGTTTTGCTTTTCCGTGGCTATGTGGTTCTGAAACTTGGGAAGATCATGTCTTCCTAGGTTTTATAGTGGCTTGTAACCCTCATCATCATCCCAATATCATGTCATTTCCATCCTTGACCTAACCCAAAATTCTTTTGTTGGGAATATTCATTTTCTGATAAAGGAATAACCCTTAAAACCCTAGGTTGTGAAGCAACCTATATTTCTGTCACTCCTAAAATTCCCAAATAATTCTCATAAATTTTTTGGGTCCTATATTGCTCAAATATGTCAAAATATTTCATTGTAATGTTCAAAAATAATCCTCCAATAATTATTTTCCTATTCTGTCCTGAATGACACTTTGCAAAGGAAGTGCTATTTATATTTGTTTGATTGACCCCAAACTTCTTGGATAGCTTTTCCTGTCCATATAATTGGCTCATGCGAAAATTCAACTCAATTTTCCTAGTAAATATTTCTGAGCAATTTTTCAAAATTCCTGTCTGAGGGAAGTGATTGTGAAGGAAATACAAGCTAGACATATCCAAATGAATTTAAATTTTGCAAGGACCTTCCTATTATCAAATAATGACTCTCCTCCAAATATGAGCTCATTTAACTCATCTATGTGAGCCCAGATTCAAATCTTAGTTTCTGGTCAGATTTTCATTTTGTGAAGAAACTATATTTTATATTGCTTCATTTCAGCTCAAAATATTCCAGGGCATTCTCGTATCCATATAAACTCCCTCCACCAAGTTTTAGCTCAATTGTTTAATCCAATTGCCCTGTGAAAGTTTTCCAAGTTTCTGTCCAGAATGAAACTTTGTGAAGAAAGTGCCATTTTGGTATTTCCAAATGGCATGAAATATTTACAGAAGCTTCATATCATCATATAACCCCTCTCTGCCAAATTTCAGCTCACAGAGATCAAGTATGTGAGTGCATCATCCAAATCCCTGATTCTGGCCAGATTTGCACTTTCTACTGCAACCCTCATCTAAACTCCTCCTATTAGTCTGATGTTTGGTGATCAGCATCACCTTAGTATGTGATAATCATCAGACAAACTAGTTACCACGTTACCTAGCTGGTTTAACCACAAGAAGTTACAAACACCTTCTTACCGATTTACTTTTGAAACTAAGTGCAAATCTCTTCTTTGCCCCTAGACCGATTTAGTTCTTCATTTGGACTAAGGGAACCAAGGTCCATACACTGGACATGGTTAGCCGCGCCAAAGAGCGCCGCTTGTGCCAGTGCGCGTGGTGATCACGCTTGCGTCATGGCTGCAGGCGTGCTCTGGCTTGTTCCGGCCACTATGCTCGTCTCCTCCCTCCTCTTCTCGACCTCAAACCTTGTCCAGGAGCTCGCCCATGCTCGACTACGTCTCCGTGCATCGGTGCTTCGTCATGGTTCGCCATCAATGTCTCGCAAACGCCATGCCCGTGCCACGCCCTGCCTCTGCCCGCCATTAAAGCTTGGTCGGGAGCTAGCTTGTGAGATCCAGAGCCTTCCCCGCGGCTATTAAAGCGTGCCCCGAGTCCCTCCTCACCTCACCAGCCTCTCCCCAAGCCTCATTTCCCACCAGAGCCCTCGGCCCTTTCTTCTTTTCGCCGGAGTTCGCCATGGACGCCTCGGCCTCGGCATGGTTCCGGCCAACCCAAGCCTCCCCTCGCCGTTCCGAGATGTCCAACGAGTTACCCTCATCCCACTTAGCCGCCCCACCCATCGCCCCTCGCCGGATATGGCCGCACCACCGAGTTCCACCACCGCCCCGACCGCCTCGGTCCTCTCTGCCCTCCTCTCCCCGCGGCCATTCTAGTCGTCCCCGGTGCCCTCTACTCCTATGAATGGGTGCGCGGCCCTCCCCCGAGCCCGCCGGTTCCCTCAGCTCGACCAGAGGTGGCCGGAGTTGGCCGGGCTCATCACCGGAGTCCGCCGCCTGTGTCCCTGTCCCCGCCAGCCGTCGTCGCCCTGCCTCTCCCCAGCGCTGCTGCTGCTCCAGGAGGAGGCGCTGCACCGCCCCGTACCCCTCCGGTGGCCGCGCCCTGGCCGGAGGTGGCCGGAGCCGGCTGGCCCCCTTGCCGCCCCTCCCCTGCTTCCTCTCCTCTGCTCACGGGAGCACAGGAGCGAGAGGAAGGAGACGACCCGATCGCCCCCACCCCTTGCCAGCTCAGCGTAAGTGGAGAAGTATTTCTGAGAATACGTTTTCCTCTAAGGAAAGCGTACTCTCGTTCTACTTCAGCCTCGAATACGTGTTCTCAGTTCTGAAAACGTATTCCTATGAAAGGCGTTTTCTATTTTCAGCTGTGAGGGACTTGCTGGTGATAAAGTCTTCACAAATTGGTCCCTGATCTTCAACTCCTCACAACTTTTCAACCGTAACTCCGATTGAGGTGAAACCAGCGCTCACTTCTTCGTATCGTCGAGCTCTATCTTTTGGTAACATTTTCACTAGGTGTTCTCACAGTGAAAATGACCATTTTGCTCTTGCCTCTAATCAGCCCCCTCCGAGAACGTACCGTCCGACGTGTCGTTCCGCGGCTTCACCGCACTTCTTCCTGGAGTCTCCATCACCCTAGGCAAGCCACAATACCCACTTGCATGATAGTCATGCAGTAGCCATGGTTTTCAACTTGAATATTTATTAAATGTTTGCTTGCTTAAAATATGGTTATAGTTGTTTCGGTAATGCTTATGGATTCATGCTTACTTTCTTGCTATGTTGTTATGCACCTAGTTGTCATGCCCTGCTAGTTGCTAGTATTCTTTTCATATGCGTATGCTTGCTAGTAGTATATGTTGATGTTGGCAATGGTCTTCGGTGCATGACTACCGTCTGGGGTACCGTTGTTATGCATGTTCCATTGCATCCAGTTGGTTAAATGCTTGCATGATGGCATTGTTGATATGTTCTTGCATGATGTTTATTGTTGATGCTAGTGGTCATGTTATGCTATGAGTAGTGTTGTACTGGTAATATTCATGCTCTTCATTATGCCATGCTTAGTTGGAGATGATTCATTATTGATATGGTGGCTAGTTATGTTGCCCCCGTGCTTATGTTGATATCATGCTCATACATTGTAATTGTATCATGTTATTTTATCATGGCTCAGCATATTTGCATTCAAGTTTAACCGGATTAAATTGAACTTGAACACCTGTTGGCTGAGTCATGGTGCCACCATATCGAACTGACCAGTGCAACCACGCTTACCTTTATGGGAAGGTCCTAACTAGGTCTATTGTCGTGCCTCTCGCCGGTGCCTCCAACTAGGGAAGGTTATGGGCGTGCGGTACCCTGGCCCGGTAAGCAGACATAACCTTGTGTGCCTGTTGTTGTTATTATTATGGATCCGGTCCTCGTGAGGGACGTTTGGCCACGACGGTGGTCGTTGTGTCTTTGGTAGACACGGGGCCACCCAGGACTAGCCCAGTTGGGAGTGGGTCGGAGTGGCCGGGAGAGTGTCATGGCAGTAGATCGGCTTTGTCGGAACGCCATTGGTCCACCCGAATGGGAGTGCGAGGCCATGGGTTCTGTTGGGGATATAGCTATCAGTTATGACCCGCCCAGGAGGGGCCGGGTCAAGACCCAATGGCGGGTCACAAAGGAAGCCCAGTAAACACTCAAGGCGATAGTTTGTTAAATCTTATAGAAGGCCTAAAGGCCTAGAGGCGGCTTAAGGCCCAATATTGTAAACTGTCGTATGTAAGGAAAGACTTGTAAAGAAAGGCATGTAAAAGAAGTCACCAAGCCAGACTCGATTTATGAGCCGGCAGGGACTCTGTAGGCCACCAGGCGTCAACCCGTGTATATAAGGGGACGACCCGGTGGCGGCTTAGGGCAAGAAACAAGGGATCGATAACCAAGCCGGTGAACTAGCCTCTTGGTGATCAAAACCCCAGCAATACCAACACAACTAGACGTAGGCTTTTACCTTCATTGTAAGGGGCCGAACTAGTATAAAACCTCCCGTGTCCTTTGTCCCGATTAACCCCTTTAAGCTTCCTAGTTGCGATGGCCCTACGACTAAGTCCTTTTGCTAGGACATCTGCCGTGACAATTCCACGACAGTTGGCGCCCACCCTGGGGCCAGCGCACGGTGGATTTGAGTTCTTGATGGGCAACTTCGAAGGGCTCAAGGGATACGCTGTGGGCCGGATGACCGATAGTCATCATGGCAAGCTCTACATCGACGACGAAGGTTGGGGCCCCGAGGCCGGCTCAATTGAGTACGGGTACCGGGTCCCCTTCGGCGGAATTCATGTCTTCATCGGCCGGATCGGCGAGTCAGGCCTTGAGACGGACATCCACACCAACCTCATCAAAACGGCTCAGCGCGCGAGGTCCACCCGTGTTCAATCTGTCGTGAAGCATGCCTTCGTAGGCTGCATCCACGACGGTGAATACTCTGAAGAATCGGTGGATGGCGGTGAGACGCCCGTCTATTCTGACGCCACATCATCAACGGGAGAGACGGACTCTTTGTACCAGCTGCATGATGGCATGCTCGGAGGCTGTTCCGATGGCAGCAATATTCCGGACCCCCTTGAGCCGCCGAATTGGGCCGGAGTCTTCATGGCAGGAACACAGCCGGGGCAGAACTCCACAGTAGTGGCAGCAACAACCACCGGGTCGGCCGCAGCCGGGTCAGGAGACCCCGCGCGCCCCCGGCTCAGATTCTGATGGACCTCATGGATAAACTGATGACCCTGTTGACTGCCATGGTAGAGCCAGCGAATCAAGCTCAGCATGACGCAGAGGTGGCACACGTACGTGAGGAGATGGTACAAGCTAAAGAAAATTTAGCAGCAGAGGAGGTCAGGATGGCCGCGGAGAGGGCGGCTTTGGACGCTCGTGCTCAGCAGCTTCAGGCAGAGACTTTCCGGCTCTCGGTGGATCTGAACGCGTCAAACAAGGTCATGAGAAGAAGGCATCAGAAAACTCAGTCACGTCTACCTCTAACGCTTGATCCTAGGAACCTTTTTCATACGCTCGGGGCCGGGGCAAGTAACCCGCTAGAGGCAAATCGGATCACGACACCCGGGGTGCCGGTTCAGCCGCGCGCCATGGAACCGCCTCGTATACATACCACTCCGCCTCATTATGTACCAACACCGTCGGGTCACTTCTCCAATCCCTTGGAAAACCTCATTGCAGCTTTGGCTCATTTGGCGGCTCTCCCGATGGAGGGCGACTCTCCGGCGGCAATCGAAACACGAAGGGTGAGAGAACTTCTTCAAACAACTCTGGCGCAACAGGATGCGTACTCTTACAGTCGAGACAGGATCCATTCAACCCCTCGCCCGAGCTGGAGCCCAAGCTACAGTAGGCGTATGGATTCAGCCGACATGTCAAGCAATGTTCAACGCCGCAACCGGCCGCACATGCATGAGCCGGGACAGGCTGGAGCCCTTAACTTGGCGGATCAGGAGAGGATCCGACAAGAGGCTGAGCGAGCGGTTCAACTGGCGGAGGAACAGGCGGCTCATCAAACGTTTCCGGCTTATCCAGCAATCTTGGTTGAGGCAGGAGTGGCCACAAGAACCGCAGGTGTTCCTTGCCTGGTTCCGGCCATACGTAATGAGCGTTT
Source organism: Triticum urartu (assembly GCF_056163025.1). Lineage (NCBI taxonomy): Eukaryota > Viridiplantae > Streptophyta > Magnoliopsida > Poales > Poaceae > Triticum > Triticum urartu. The sequence goes on along the minus strand of NC_141877.1, from coordinate 205,913,135 downwards.
GCCAAAGGATTTCAAGGGGCCTCGTAAAGTGCCTAATTACACAGCCAATTTACAGCCTGGGGCCTGGATTGAAAAAGTTATGAGATGGCCATGGAGCTGTTGGAGGTCAGCGACGCGGCAATGGCTAAATATTTCACCATGATGTTGGATGGAACGGCTCGTACTTGGCTAAAAGGGTTGCCCCCCAATTCCATCGGCTCATGGGTGGGGTTAAAAGCCTGGTTCATTCAGAACTTCAAGGACACATGCAAACAAGCTATGTCAATCGTGGACCTGACCAATTGTAAGCAAGAGGAAGGTGAGTCCACAACCCATTGGGTGCACCGGGTCAAGGAGATAATTCATTCATCTAATAAGATGGACGCCGGCTCGGCAGTCTTAATGTTGGAGAAAAATTGCCGTTTTGAACCTCTGAAGTAGAAGCTGGGGCGGCTTAAACGTGACTGCAATGACATGGGCCAGTTGATGGCGGCTCTCGTCAAGTATGCTGATTCTGATAGTACCAAGAACCCTGTGTCTGATGAAGAAAAGACAGGGAAGGGAAAGAAGAACGGCAACGACAAGGGTCACCAACATAACCCGGCAAATCAAGGAGGTAATAAACGTAAGGCTGACGAATTTGTGGCTAACACCAATGCGCAGGGCAACAATCAACGGCGCAAGGGTAGGCAACTCCCTCGGTCGGGCGGGTCAGGTCCCACCCTTGAGCAACTATTGAATGAACCTTGTCCAAGACACGGCACCCGGGAGAAGCCAACCACCCATCTGTGGAAGGACTGTACAATCATGAAGGCATTCAAGAATTCAAATGCATTCAATGGAAGTCACGGCCCTAGTGGCGGTTCAGGTGGAGGCAGCTTTCATGGCCCGGGCGCCGGCTCAGGTGGAGGCGGTTTTCACGGTCAGGGACATGCGGGTAACCAAGGAGGTTATAACCCACAACCCGACCAAGGTAATCAGCAGCAATCCGGATATCAGAGCAACCCAAAACAGTTGAATAGTGGGCAATATCATGTGTTTACCACTAGCTTGTGCAAGCAGGACCAAGAGCTTCACAAGAGGGTTGTCAATGCCGTTGAGCCGGTGATTCCGCGTTACTTACGATGGTCAGAACAGCCTATTGTGTGGAGCAGAGAGGATCATCCTCCCCGGGTTGACAATCCGGGTCACCTAGCCTTGGTAGTAGCGCCTCAGGTTGGTGGATATAAATTTACTAAAGTGCTCATGGATGGAGGCAGTAGCATCAACATCCTCTACTATGAGACGTTTCGCCGGATGGGGTTGACTGATAAGAGTCTTAAGCAATCTAACACTGTTTTTCACGGTGTGGTACCTGGCAAATCGGCATACCCAGTTGCCAAGATTGAACTGGAAGTAGCCTTTGGGGATGAATACGATTCCAGAGCAGAGAAATTAACCTTTGAGGTGGTTAAGATCAAAAGCCCATACAATGCTTTGTTTGGACGGCCAGCTTACGCCAAGTTCATGGCTCGGCCGTGTTATGTGTATCTGTAGCTCAAGATGCCGGGTTATAAGGGCACCATTACAGTGCATGGAAGCCGGAAAATAGCCCTGAAGTGTGAAGAAGGAGATGCTGCATACGCTGAGTCTGTTTATGCAACGGAGGAGCTAAAGTTTTATAAAGATAATGTTGACCCGACAGACATGACGTCTCTAAAGAAGCCAACAAACGGAGCGTGAACCGGTGTTGAAATTCAAGTCAGCTGATGACACCAAGATGGTTGATTTTGTGCCCGGCGACTCATCCAAGCAATTCATCATCAGTGCCAATTTGGATCCAAAATAGGAAAGCGCGCTCATCGAGTTCATCCGTGAGAACCGGGACATCTTTGCATGGAAACCTTCTGACATGCTGGGTGTCCCGAGAGAACTCACTGAGCACACTCTCAATATTGATCCAAAGTTTAAGCCGGTTAGGCAATTTCTCCGACGATTCAACAAAGGAAGGCGCAAGGCCATCGGAGAAGAGGTGGCCCGGCTCTTGGCAGCCGGGTTCATTGTGGAAGTCTTTCACCCAGAGTGGTTAGCCAACCCGGTGCTTGTACTCAAAAAGAACGGCACCTGGCGTATGTGTGTGGATTACACCGATTTAAATAAGGCTTGTCCGGCTGACCCTTTCGCTCTCCCCGTATTGATCAGATCATTGATGCTATGGCGGGTTGCGCACGTTTGAGTTTTTTGGATGCCTATTCAGGTTATCATCAGATCAAGATGGCAGTCAAGGACTAGGAGAAGACAGCTTTCATCACTCCGTTTGGAGCCTTCTGCTATGTGTCTATGCCCTTCGGGTCAAGAGTGCCCAGGCAACTTATCAACGGTGTATGAAGAATTGCCTTCACAATCAGATTGGGCGTAATGTTCATGCTTATGTGGATGATATAGTGGTAAAATCCAGGAAAGAGGAAACCTTGGTCACAGATCTGAAAGTGACCTTTTATAACCTCCGGGTCTACAAAATGATGCTTAACCCGGCCAAGTGTGTTTTTGGAGTCCCAGCTGGCAAGCTCTTGGGTTTTTTGGTGTCCAACCGAGGTATTGAAGCTAACCCGGATAAGATTAAGGCAATCACATCCCTGGCCAAACCAACATGCATCAATGACGTTCAACGACTGGCGGGTCGTGTTGCTGCTTTGAGCCGGTTCATAAGCCGGTTAGGGGAGAAGGCGATGCCTTTGTATCAAATGATGAAGAAAACGGATGATTTTGTTTGGAGCGATGCTGCGAACTCTGCTTCTGAGGATATGAAGAAACAGCTTGCTGAGCCGCCGGTCCTGGCTGCTCCAGTTGAGAAAGAGCCGCTATTGTTATATGTAGCCGCCAACTCGCGAGCTGTTAGTGTGGAAATTGTGGTGGAACGCAAGGAGGTCGGCAAGGAACATCCGGTTCAACGGCCAGTTTACTACGTCAGTGAGGTGTTGATTGAATCCAAACAAAGATATCCGCATTGGCAGAAGCTCGTATATGGGGTGTTCATGGCGAGCCGGAAGCTCAAACATTACTTTCAGGGTTAACCAATCACTGTGGTTAGCTCTGCTCCTTTGGGAGATATCATTCAAAATAGAGAAGCCACTGGACGAGTCGCCAAGTGGGCCATTGAGCTTGGGTCCCACAGGTTGAAGTATGTGCCACGTACTGCGATCAAGTCTCAAGCATTGGTTGCTTCTATTAATGACTGTACAGAGATGCAGATGCCGGAGGAGAAACCAGACAACACATATTGGACTATTCACTTTGATGGGTCCAGACAGTTGGAAGGCTCGGGGGCTGGAGTTGTTTTAACCTCCCCTCGAGGTGACAAATTTTGTTATGTGTTACGGCTGATGTTTCCTTGCACTAACAACGTAGCAGAATATGAAGCGTTGTTCCATGGTCTTCAAATGGCTAAAGAGATGAGCCTGAGCCGGGTCCGGTGTCTTGGCGACTCAGATTTGGTAGCTCAACAGGTGTCAGGCAAGTGGGATTCCAAAGATCCTCTCATGGCGGCTTATCGCCGTGAGGTTGATGCTGTTGCAGGGCATTTTAAAGGTTATCAGGTGGAGCACATTGACCGTAGGAAGAACGAAACCGGTTGGGATCTCAGCGTAAGCCGGTCCCACCTAACACCTTTTTGGATGTGTTGCATAACCCGTCTGTTAAGTTACCTACAGAAGAAGATCTAGCCGTTCCTGACCCGGAGGCGCGGTTGGTGGTGGCTCTTCACGTCATCACAGATTGGACGGTACCGTTCTTGACTTACATGACCCGGGGCGAGCTGTGAGCGGATGAGACCCTGGCCGACAGATAACCCGGCGGTCTAAGTCAATGACGATTTCTGACGGAGAACTATACCACCGTAGCGTCTCTGGAGCATTTCAGTGGTGTGTTTCCCCTGAAGAAGGCCAAGAAATACTTCGTGAGATCCATGAAGGCGATTGTGGTCATCATGCCGGGTCAAAATCTCTGGTGGCCAAAGCTTTTCGTCATGGTTTTTACTGGTTGACGGCTCACGCTGATGCAAAAGATCTGGTCAGTAGATGTGATGGATGTGAAAAATTTGCATGACGGGCACATGTGCCGGCTCAAGAGCTGCGGATGATTCCCATCACTTGGCCGTTTGCAGTCTGGGGGCTTGACATGGTCAGACCTTTCAAAAAGTCTAAGGATAAAAAGACACATCTTTTAGTGGCAGTTGACAAATTCACAAAGTGGGTTGAGGCAGAACCAGTGAGTAAGTGTGATGCGGCCACAGCGGTTCAGTTCATGAAAAAGGTGATCTTCCGTTTTGGTTTTCCACACAGCATTATCACTGACAATGGCATTAATCTATCCCAAGGGGCTATGGAGGAGTTCTGTCAGCGCGAGCATATCCGGCTTGATGTTTCTTTTGTAGCTCATCCTCAATCCAATGGTCAGGCTGAGAGAGCAAATCAGGAAATCTTAAAAGGTCTCAAGCCCCAGCTTATGGTTCCCTTGCAGCGAACGCCGGGTTGTTGGGTAGAGGAATTACCCTCGATGCTGTGGAGTATCAACACCACCCCTAACAGAGCTACAGGTTATACACTTTTCTTCATGGTTTATGGAGTGGAAGCAGTGTTGCCTAGTGACATTCGTCATGACTCGCCCCGCGTAGCGGCTTATGTTGAAGCTAACAATGAACAAGCCGGACAGGATGCACTTGACTTGTTAGATGAGGAAAGAGACTTAGCAGCGGCTCGATCAGCAATTTACCAACAGGACCTGCGCCATTATCACAGCCGTCGGGTTAAGTCTAGGACTTTTCAAGAAGGTGACCTGGTGCTCCGGCTCATCCAGGATCTATCAGATGCACACAAGCTATCCCCACCTTGGGAAGGGCCCTTTGTGGTCAGCAAGAACTTAAACAACGGGTCATATTACCTCATTAACGTCGAGAGCACAAAGACTCATGTAAGTCGGAAGAGGAGACCCGCCGGCCGCGGAACATTGCTCAACTTCGGCCATACTACACCTGAGCCACCGGCTCTCATCATGTACATATGTTGACGTTATATATATTATGATAAGTAATAAAGCAGGACCATCGGTCTCTTTTCTTTTCAGAAAGATTACACATCTTTATTATTTTTTACTACTATTTTCAAATGACCATTAAGGAGCTGATCATATTTGAATCAAGTCTAACCTTTTTTGGTCCGGCTTATGATCGTATTCGAATCTAGCTGCAACTATCATGGCCACTTGGGGGCTTCCTGTTCAAACATAGGTCGTATTCGAACCAAAGAGAACATAGCTGTCGTAACCCTTTTGATCGGCTCAAAGCCAAACTCACTAGGGGCTTCTTGATCATATTCGAATCACAGCTTAACCCATTTTGGGTCCGACTTGGATCGTATTCGAATCAGGGTCGTTAAAAACCTCTCAAGGTCATTTGGGGGCTTCCTATTCAAACATAGGTCGTATTCGAACCAAAGAGAACATAGCTATCGGTACCCTCTTGATCGGCGCAACGCCAAAGCCACTGGGGGCTATATGGTCGTATTCAAACCTTAGCCTAACCCCTTTGGTCTAGTTTACTGATCGTATGCGAATCAGAAAATCCCAACCTTTAATTACAAGTTCAATTTTGTTTACCACCTATTATTTGCCTTATTGGTTTTTTATTTGTCTCAATTTCACAAATAATGAGCATGGTCTTTTCACCGGATGGACTATTTGACAACAAGCTGCCAGGGCATGATAATCATTAAGTATTTAGAAGCATTGACTTCTCAAAAAGACAGGATTATCAACTTCATCACCCGGGTCATTTAAACCGGTGGTCAGGAGATCAAAGGTACAGGTGTGGCTATTGTTTATGAACAGTTGCTTTCTGTATTAATCAAAGGTTATTTCAGCCTTGTTTTCTTTTTACATTTGGTTCCGTTTTTTATTATGATAAAAAATATTGGCTATAAACCGGGTGTTCTGAACCATTTGGTACTAAGCCGCCAAGCCAGTTGTTTCCTTTTTATCTACAGGAACATGGTTGAAGTATTGCAGGGACAACCATAAATATGATGCATACATTAACATCAGAAAAGCACAGAGTAACACACAGTGTCTTATGCGCGATGGCATAGGCAGAATATGCAGTGTTTTCAAAACTAATCTATCACAAGGCTTTTACAAGCCCGTGAAGATGGTCATCATTCCTCCCTCGCCGGTTCACCGCCCTCTGCTGATTGGAAGCTGGGTTTTGACCAATCAAAACCGTTCACGACAATAAATTCTGCTTCTTCGTCAATTAGGCCGGCCGGATCAATTTCCGGAGCAAATGTATGTTCACGAACAAGCGGGATTAAATCTATCACCTTGTACGAGGGAGTTGCCATCTTCTTATTTTCCACATCAAAACCCGGCTGATACTTGTCGATATTGGTTTCATCTCCAAGAGTAGTCGCCTGAGGTCGAACTCCGCGTACGCAAGCCATGAAGTCATCTTAGTCAAAGGGAGATCCATCTTCCTTCACGGTAGGATACCCTCTGCCTACGTCCGCCGGGTCTAGATCTGGCACCCAAGCCTTGGAGCGGCTTAGGGCAGTCGAGGCTCCGGCTCTGGCACAGGAGCGCTTGACTTCTTGGAACCTGGCAGGTAAGATTGACAACTTCTTTAAGACATCGCTGAGCCGGCTGGGTCCTTGATTTGCGGGAGAAATAGTGGCAAGTGCCCGTTGTGCGCCAATGTACAATTGCTCTACTAAGGTATACACCGCCTTCAGTTTAATCGCATTGTCTTGTCTCAAATTCTTGCTTCGTGGGCCTGCACATGTTATATAAACAAAGGATCAGCCAGCGGTTTATTTTCCGAGCCAGCATAAGATACAAAAGGTCAGTACAAATGGCTTACCAAAGATGTCGGATACCATTTGAGATACCCGGTTCTTTAAGCTGGCCAGCTCTGTAGTAACCTCCTCAAGAGCTGCTTCCGCCTTTTCGGCGCGTTGTGTCAGCAGTGTTTTCTCTTCAGCCCAGGTTTTCTTCTTGGTAGTCAAGATGTTTTTTCAGATTTTCCGTCTCACCAAGACTTAATTGAAGCTTGGAGTCGGCAGCCTTGATTTCTGCCTCCTGATCCGCCAGCCGGGTCTTGGCGTCAGTCAATTGCGAACCCAATTCAGATAGGGTGTTCTGCAAGACATATACAGGTGTATTAAAGCTCAAAATTCAAGATTTAAGTCTCAAGTGCCTTTGCACTGCAAAGACACTTGACACTTGGGGGCTAATGTATGCCAAAACAAAATTTTATGATTCTATTATAATTCAAGTCCCAAGTACTTTACAAAGTAACAACACTTGGCACTTGGGGGCTAATGTATGATATTCAGCAAGTATCTCAAGGGTAAGCCGGACTACAGTATTTGTTGAGTTCGATACGAGACGGTTATGAAAATTCAAAGAACCGACTCATTTATGATCAAATGAATCGGCCCTTGGGGACTACAAGTGAAGTTTTGTTCTATTTTATTAAACTCTAGAAAAATCTAAAGGTAAAGTCTAAGCCTATATCATAAAGTCTACAGATCATTCTGGTTTTCTCATAATCTGAAGAATTGGGGGCTGGCAGAATATAAGTAAGTCGGAAGAACATACCTCGTACTTCAGTTGCAACTGCTTGACCATTTCGATCTCGGAGTCACGGCTGGAGTGCACATGGCTGAGATAGCCGGATAATATGTCAGGCATTCAGATGGTCATAATGCGAAATATCAAAACACACCTTTTGTTTTTCTAGCGCCTCTTGTTTCGCAGTATGACAAGCCAACACGGTGGGATTCCCCAGCTCAGTGAAGCGGCTCCCAGTGATCAGAACGTCTTGAGCAGACGGTGACGGCGGGTTAGCCGAGCTGGATGGTCCAGTGGCAGATGGGTTAATGGTGGTTTCATCAACCAACGGCTCAGGAGGATTTGCTTCTGCGTTGACAGGCGGGTCTTCTGGAGTATCAGTTAACGGATGAGAAGAGGGCATGGCCGGTTCAGGGATAGGAACTGGCGGGTCTTCCACCGACTTAGTTGCCTTTGCCTTCTTGGACTTAGCTTGACCACTAAGAGAAATATTATAAGACTATCAGTATAAAGATACAGTTTGAAAAACACGGAGGAAAGAGGATTTTTCCTTACCCAGGGGCAGTCTTGAAGGCCGGAAACTGGGTCTGAGATGAGTCGCCAGAAGAGCGAGACACCTCCTGCAAAGATAAAGTAAAGTTAAGTAATGCAAGGGAAAGGATCCATTAAGCAGAAAGTCAAAGACAAAGAAGTAAACCTCATTCTGGTGCTTTTGAGGAGTTTGTTGAAGAATAACAGGCGGTTCGCCTTCGTCCCGGACTTGACGACGGCTCTCATGCTGCTGCTTTTTCAAAAGAAAGTGAGGATCCAGATAAGCCAAAGGGTGTGAAAACCTTACTTTCCAGGTTACGACTCGAAGTTTCTGTCTTGGAAAATGGGCTGAGTCGGAGGAAATAGTTACCTCTTCTTCCACGGCCTGACTGGCCCCAATGTCATCCTGGTAATGATCAGTGTTAATAAGATTATTAAAAAATTGGCCAAGGGAGTCAAGGGCTACCTCCGACTCAGAAGTATCGTCAAGCTTCATCATGTCTTCAGCGGTACTCTTCTTCTTCTTTTTAGACCTCCGGGTCATTTTCTTGGCAGTTATAGCGGCGACTCTCGCTTTCTTGGCAGCTTCGTGGTCATATTTAACTTTCCAGAAATCAGATTTGGCCTATAAACAGGTAAAAACAAGATGAAAGGTCAGGCAAGTATTAAAAAACAATATGGCTGGGAAAAATACAAAGGAGAGAGATCAGAGTTTCCTTACTTTTGGCACCGGGTTAAGCTTGCAGAAGGGGTTTAACCCGACTTTACTATAGTCTTCGTATTTTCTATTCACCAGAAGGGTTGACATTGAAACAATATCTTCTTCCGTTAATTGAACGGAGCTGTGATGAAGAGAGTCATCTGGGCCTCCACCATACTCGTACATCAGTTTTGATCGGCGGCTTAGAGGGATAACCCGCCATGAGATCCAGCAGCAGGTCAGGTCAACTCCGGTTAAGCCATTCCCTAATAAGGCGTTAATCCTTTTAATTGATGGGATCAGCTTCTTGCGTTCGGCAGCAGTAAGCTTGTCAGGGAGCACGAATTTTGAGTCAAGACGCTCGGTGCGATAACCTGGCAGTGGCTTCTCATTTGCTGGTGAAGTGTCTTGACAATAGAACCAAGTTTGATTCCAGTCTTTTGGATGACTCAGCAAGACTATGAGGGGGAAGATAGCGCCCTGACGACGCTGAATTGAGATGCCTCCAAGCTCCAAGCTAAGGCCGTTGGTGCACTCGTTCTGCCGGTTCAGATAAAAATACTCTCTAAACAGTTCCACGGTCGGCTCTTCCTGAAGGTACACCTCACAGAGCACTTGGAAGTTACAGATATTGGATATGGAATTGGGCTCGATATCTTGAGGGTGGAGTTTGAAAAAATGGAGGACATCTCTGAAGAACTTTGAGCCAGGCGGTGAAAAGCCACGGTTCATGTGGTTAGTAAAGACAATGACTTCACCATCTTTTGGATTGGGTCGTTCTTCGTCCGGGTCAGGTGCACGGTAAGACATGACATTTTTTCCTGGCAAAAATCCTATGGAGAAGAACTCCTTCAAACATTCCTCAGTTATGGTTGAGGGAACCCAGTTGCAGACAGTCGGTGTTTTGGACGGCATGGTGTTCAAAAACATACTGAAAGGAAGGTAACATGCCTGTTCAATTCAATAAATATGATGAAAGTACAAGATGATATAGGGGGGTAATGGCGGCTTAATTAAGGGCTAATGTCATATAAGGAAAAGTAAGCCGGCACAGTAAGCCGCCATGACTACAGACATTTGAGAAATACCAGCGGCAGAAATTGGTTAAGTATGGAGACAAACAGGTTTCTTAACTTCTGGATATTATTATGGATCAAATGGCCGTTCAAAATGAAAAAATTCCTAGACCTAAAAATATAGCTCAGATGAGTTCATCAGTTCTGAATGCGACCCTTGTACCAGAAAAAGGATCTACTAATGTCAAAAGTAGGCACCAAACAACTACCGTTTAAGCATACATCTTTTTTGGATCAAGAGGAGGAGGCAGTGGAAGGACTACGAAGAAACCGCGAAGAACTATGAAGAACATGAGGCAAAACCTAGAAGCTTTGAATGCAGATCTGAGGAACAAGAGAACGAGAACTTACGGCTACGGATTCTCCAAGGAAGATCGCCGCTGTTCTCTGAACTAGTTCTGGTTGATGCAGCGGCCAAGGTCGGTGACGAGATGCTCGGCGACGGCGGCGGAGCTCGAGCAGCAGCGGAGGTCGCGAGAGGAGGAAGATGAAGAAGAGAGGAGAATGAGAAAAACCAGCCGCGTGCCTATTTATAAGGAAAAAAGCGAACAGACGAGCACAAAAATTGAGGAAGACCCAAATAATGGTTATCCAACTAAACGGACGCCTTGATTCTCGGGAAGCATTAAAGATGAAGATCCGTTGAGAGATGACGTCATGAAAGTTTTTTGTGTTTTCAAGAGATGACATCATGGCAGGTTATACAAAACCCTTGCGAGGATAAGAAGATGGATTTTGGCTAAATGTTGAAGATTGACAAAGAACAAAGTTCAAAGTCAACCTGGGGCCTAATGTTGGGGATATAGCTATCAGTTATGACCTGCCCAGGAGGGGCCGGGTCAAGACCCAATGGCGGGTCACAAAGGAAGCCCAGTAAACACTCAAGGTGATAGTTTGTTAAATCTTATAGAAGGCCTAAAGGCCTAGAGGCAGCTTAAGGCCCAATATTGTAAACCGCCGTATGTAAGGAAAGACTTGTAAAGAAAGGCATGTAAAAGAAGTCACCAAGCCGGACTCCATTTATGAGCCGGCAGGGACTCTGTAGGCCACCAGGCGTCAACCCGTGTATATAAGGGGACGACCCGGTGGCGGCTTAGGGCAATAAACAAGAGATCGATAACCAAGCCGGCGAACTAGCCTCTTGGTGATCGAAACCCCAACAATACCAACACAACTAGATGTAGGCTTTTACCTTCATTGTAAGGGGCCGAACTAGTATAAAACCTCTCGTGTCCTTTGTCCTGATTAACCCCTTTAAGCTTCCTAGTTGCGATGGCCCTACGACTAAGTCCTTTTGCTAGGACATCTGCCGTGAAAATTCCACGACAGGTTCTGTAGTGTGGGTACAGTGTACTAACCTCTGCAGAGGGTATATTAAATCTATCGATAGCCGTGCCCGCGGATAAGGGCCCAGTTCGTAGTTGGTCACACTGTGAGTCAACAGTAGTAATAATAATAATGTGCTTAAAAACAACCCCGGTTCAATGATGAGATAAGTTGGTTGTGATCGCCGGAAGGATCACCTTTTGAGACCAAGTGTTGGTCATGGTTGTGATCGCCGGAATGATCACTGTGGTATCAAGGATACCGAGTTGTTGGATATTCGTGATGTTGTGCGAGAATCGTGGGTAAAGATCAAGCTCCTTGTGGTCATTTGATGATTACTACGGTATTGTTTATACCAAGCTTGATTTGATCCTGAGATGATCGTGTAATGTCCGAAGTTGGTAAGTGATGCATGTGATGGTTACGAGGTAACCCGAACAGAATAAATGGTGCATGTAGTGTCATCATGTTGCATGCTAGTATCATCAGATTTATATGTTCATGTCATGCTCCTATTGTTCTAGCGATATTATGTTCATGTTGTTCATGCCATGTTATCCTGATGATCTCATGATAATTCCTGCTTAACCTGTAATTGCCATGCTGTTGTTTGTCTTGAATGCTTTTGGTTATTGTGAGCTTGCAAGTACATTCAATGTACTGACCTGGCGTGTCATGCCAGTTTGCAGGTCGTGCCTGGATTGCTTGCTTGTTTGGTGTTGTTCCCATGTTCGCGAGCTAGGATAAACATTCCAGCCAGAGTCCCTGCGGATTGGAGTCCATCATCGCCGTTCGTTGTTCCGCTGCTTCGAGTTGTTATGGTGCTTGTATAGAGCAACCGTGGTTGGCGTAATGTCGCCGTGCCGATGTTATTCATTGTAATATCGGAACACTTGTACTCATATTCGTGTCGTAATAGAGAGCTAGTTTGTTCTATACTAAGCAGTGCCGTATTCCAGAAGACGTCACCTCGATCTCTGGGCTGGAATACGGGGCATTCTGGTTTTCTCTGGGCCAGGGTGCCACAGGCTTGGTATCAGAGCAGGTCTAGCTGTAGAGCGTCCTAGTCCGTTGGAATGTTAGAAAACGGTAGTATAGGGTCTAGTTGTTGCCCTTGCTTGATGCATTTGGTTGTTGCATTTGTTTGCTGCATATAGTCTTATTTCGGTTACCATTAACCCCTGTTTCATGTGTAGATGGCGGTCAACTTCCATGAGTTCAGTGCCCTTCCCTTAGCTCCTGGTGCCGTTCCTATTGAGTTCAGTCCCACTCCTGCACCTCTCAGCTTTGCCGCCCTCCTTGGCGACATGTGGCATAGCATTTATCCCCTCGGAGATCCACCTCACTATCAAGTATTCCAGTTTTCTACTGGAGGAAGAATTCAAGAATATGTTGCTCATGTTCATCTGTCAGCCCAGATTCCTGTCGGTAAGTGCACCTACAGTTTCCACGGTGGTTACGACGCTACCCCCGAGCGTGCCGTTCAGCTTGCCGCAATGGCAGGAGTCACTGGTCTTCGTCATCAAGAGAGCATGGTGCAAGAGAACTGTGCTTATCAATATTATCCCACCATCGTCGAAAATCCTAGGCGAATCCAATTTCCCTCCGTCAACCCTCAAGATGACCCAGCTATCCTCACCATGTCTCGTTACATGACGGCCGAGTGTCTTCTTATTTCTGAGTTAGTCCGAGACGCCATTCGGGCCAGGAGATTGCTTGGTGTCACTATACCTCAGTCTCCGCCAGCTTCTCCAACTCCTCTGCCTCGTCCATCCGGAGTTTCAGAGTCAGCGGTTAAAGGAAATATGCCCTAGAGGCAATAATAAAGTTATTATTTATTTCCTTATATCATGATAAATGTTTATTATTCATGCTAGAATTGTATTAACCGGAAACATAATGCATGTGTGAATACATAGACAAACAGAGTGTCACTAGTATGCCTCTACTAGACTAGCTCGTTAATCAAAGATGGTTATGTTTCCTAACCATAGACAAAGAGTTGTTATTTAATTAACGGGATCACATCATTAGGTGAATGATCTGACTGACATGACCCATTCCATTAGCTTAGCACCCGATCGTTTAGTATGTTGCTATTGCTTTCTTCATGACTTATAAATGTTCCTATGACTATGAGATTATGCAACTCCCGTTTGCCGGAGGAACACTTTGTGTGCTACCAAACGTCACAACGTAACTGGGTGATTATAAAGGTGCTCTACAGGTGTCTCCAAAGGTACATGTTGGGTTGGCGTATTTCGAGATTAGGATTTGTCACTCCGATTGTCGGAGAGGTATCTCTGGGCCCTCTCGGTAATGCACATCACATAAGCCTTGCAAGCATTGCAACTAATGAGTTAGTTGTGAGATGATGCATTACGGAACGAATAAAGAGACTTGCCGGTAACGAGATTGAACTAGGTATTGAGATACCGATGATCGAATCTCGGGCAAGTAACATACCGATGACAAAGGGAACAACGTATGTTGTTATGCGGTCTGACCGATAAAAGATCTTCGTAGAATATGTAGGAGCCAATATGAGCATCCAGGTTCCGCTATTGGTTATTGACCGGAGACATGTCTCGGTCATGTCTACATTGTTCTCGAACCCGTAGGGTCCGCACGCTTAAGGTTTTGATGACAGTTATATTATGAGTTTATGCATTTTGATGTACCGAAGTTTGTTCGGAGTCCCGGATGTGATCACGGACATGACGAGGAGTCTCGAAATGGTCGAGACATAAAATTGATATTTTGGAAGCCTATATTTGGATATCGGAAGTGTTCCGGGTGAAATCGGGATTTTACCGGAGTACCAGGAGGTTACCGGAACCCCCCGAGAGGTATATGGGCCTTAGTGGGCCTTAGTGGAAGAGAGGAGAGGTGGCCAGGGCTGGGCCGCGCGCCCCTCCCCCCTAGTCCGAATAGGACAAGGAGAGGGGGCCGACGCCCCCCTTCCTTCTCTCTCTCCTCTTCCCCCCCTCCCAAATCCTATTCCAACTAGGAAAGGGGGGGGAATCCTACTCCCGGAGGGAGTAGGACTCCTCCTGGCGCGCCCTCTCCTGGCCGGCCGCACCCCCCCTTTGATCCTTTATATACGGAGGCAGGGAGCACCCCTAGACACACAAGTTGATCCACATGATCATATTCTTAGCCGCGTGCGGTGCCACCTTCCACCATAGTCCTCGATAATATTGTAGCGGTGCTTAGGCGAAGCCCTGCGACGGTAGAACATCAAGATCGTCACCACGCCATCGTGCTGACGGAACTCTTCCCCGACACTTTGCTGGATCGGAGTCCGGGGATCGTCATCGAGCTGAACGTGTGCTAGAACTCGGAGGTGCCGTAGTTTCGGTGCTTGATCGGTCGGGCCGTGAAGACGTACGACTACATCAACCACGTTGTGCTAATGCTTCCGTTGTCGATCTACAAGGGTACGTAGATCACACTCTCCCCTCTCGTTGCTATTCATCACCATGATCTTGCGTGTGCGTAGGAAATTTTTTGAAATTACTATGTTCCCCAACAGCGGTTACACTCGCTACTCCCTTAGTTTCCTCAGTGCGAGAGCATTTGCTCAAGCGTAGGATGTAATCCTTCGTGTAGTGCTTGTGCATCCGATGTAGTATCATGCTTGTGTGTGCCTGTGTGGAGCAGCTTTATAGCTTGTCTGCTGTGTGCTTTGTTGCAATAAATCGTTTTCTTGTGCTTCTTTGTTTTGAATCCTCGGTGTTACCCCCTTATGGAAATTATTCCTTGACCGACACCGGATCAGAAGAAGCCGTAAGCAGTATAGATATGCACCAAGAAATTCAGGTTTTCAGCCGACAACATTGTATTGCAGACATCCGTCCAGATACAAATTGTATTTTGATCAGATTTTCAGCAACAAGAACCTGTCAGAGATACACTTTATCGCAGCAAAGATTAAATCAGAAAGAGGACAAAATTGGATCAACCGTGCATTTCAAGTCAAAGGTATGGGCTATGCACAATGATTGAATGTGCCATAAGTCAAAACTGAAACATTGTGGCACCCAGAAGTCAGTCCAATTGCACGGTGAATTCAGTAAGGACATCCGAGCCTAGGTTTTATATGTTGATGTTATATGCATGAGTAGAACACAAGTGAGTTGTGGGCGATATAAGTCATACTGCTTACCAGCATGTCATACTTTGGTTCGGCGGTATTGTTGGGCGAAGCGGCCCGGACCGACATTACGCGTACGCTTACGCGAGACCGGTTCTCCCGACGTGCTTTGCACAAAGGTGGCTAGCGGGTGACAGTTTCTCCAACTTTAGTTGAACCGAGTGTGGCTACGCCCGGTCCTTGCGAAGGTTAAAACAACACCAACTTGACAAACTATCGTTGTGGTTTTGATGCGTAGGTAAGATTGGTTCTTGCTTAAGCCCGTAGCAGCCACGTAAAACATGCAACAACAAAGTAGAGGACGTCTAACTTGTTTTTGCAGGGCATGTTGTGATGTGATATGGTCAAGACATGATGCTAAACTTTATTGTATGAGATGATCATGTTTTGTAACCGAGTTATCGACAACTGGCAGGAGCCATATGGTTGTCGCTTTATTGTATGCAATGCAATCGCGCTGTAATGCTTTACTTTATCACTAAGCGGTAGCGATAGTCGTGGAAGCATAAGATTGGCGAGACGACAACGATGCTGTGATGGAGAGCAAGGTGTCGCGCCGGTGACGATGGTGATCACGACGGTGCTTCGAAGATGGAGATCACAAGCACAAGATGATGATGGCCATATCATATCACTTATATTGATTGCATGTGATGTTTATCTTTTATGCATCTTATCTTGCTTTGATTGACGGTAGCATTATAAGATGATCTCTCACTAATTATCAAGAAGTGTTCTCCCTGAGTATGCACCGTTGCGAAAGTTCTTCGTGCTGAGACACCACGTGATGATCGGGTGTGATAGGCTCTATGTTCAAATACAACGGGTGCAAAACAGTTGCACACGCGGAATACTCAGGTTATACTTGACGAGCCAAGCATATACAGATATGGCCTCGGAACACGGAGACCGAAAGGTCGAGCATGAATCATATAGTAGATATGATCAACATAGCGATGTTCACCAATGAAACTACTCCATCTCACGTGATGATCGGACATGGTTTAGTTGATTTGGATCACGTAATCACTTAGAGGACTAGAGGGATGTCTATCTAAGTGGGAGTTCTTTAAGTAATATGATTAATTGAACCTAAATTTATCATGAACTTAGTACCTGATAGTATCTTGCTTATTCATGTTTGATTGTAGATAGATGGCCCGTGCTGTTGTTCCGTTGAATTTTAATGTGTTCCTTGAGAAAGCAAAGTTGAAAGATGATGGTAGCAATTACACGGACTGGGTCCGTAACTTGAGGATTATCCTCATTACTGCACTGAAGAATTACGTCCTGGAAGCACCGCTGGGTGCCAGGCCTGCTGCTGGAGCAACACCAGATGTTATGAACGTCTGGCAGAGCAAAGCTGATGACTACTCGATAGTTCAGTGTGCCATGCTTTACGGCTTAGAATCGGGACTTCAACGACGTTTTGAATGTCATGGAGCATATGAGATGTTCCAGGAGTTGAAGTTAATATTTCAAGCAAATGCCCGGATTGAGAGATATGAAGTCTCCAATAAGTTCTATAACTGCAAGATGGAGGAGAACAGTTCTGTCAGTGAGCACATACTCAAAATTTCTGGGTATAATAATCACTTGATTCAATTGGGAGTTAATCTTCCAGATGATTGCGTCATTGACAGAATTCTCCAATCACTGCCACCAAGCTACAAGAGCTTCGTGATGAACTATAATATGCAAGGGATGAATAAGACTATCCCCGAGCTCTTCGCAATGCTGAAAGCTGCGGAGGTAGAAATCAAAAAGGAGCATCAAGTGTTGATGGTCAACAAGACTACTAGTTTCAAGAAAAAGGGCAAAGGGAAGAAGAAGGGGAACTTCAAAAAGAACAGCGAGCAAGTTGCTGCTCAAGAGAAGAAACCTAAACCTGGACCTAAGCCTGAAACTGAGTGCTTCTACTGCAAGCAGACTGGTCACTGGAAGCGGAACTGCCTCAAGTATTTGGCGGATAAGAAGGATGGCAAGGTGAACAAAGGTATATGTGATATACATGTTATTGATGTGTACCTTACTAATGCTCACAGTAGCACCTGGGTATTTAATACTGGTTCTGTTGCTAATATTTGCAACTCGAAACAGGGACTACGGATTAAGCGAAGATTGGCTAAGGACGAGGTGACGATGCGCGTGGGAAATGGTTCCAAAGTCGATGTGATCGCAGTCGGCACGCTACCTCTACATCTACCTTCGGGATTAATATTAGACCTAAATAATTGTTATTTGGTGCCAGCGTTAAGCATGAACATTATATCTGGATCTTGTTTGATGCGAGACAGTTATTCATTTAAATCAGAGAATAATGGTTGTTCTATTTACATGAGTAATATCTTTTATGGTCATGGACCCTTAAAGAGTGGTCTATTCTTATTAAATCTCGATAGTAGTGACACACATATTCATAGTGTTGAAACCAAAAGATGCAGAGTTGATAATGATAGTGCAACTTATTTGTGGCACTGCCGTTTAGGTCATATCGGTATAAAGCGCATGAAGAAACTCCATACTGATGGGCTTTTGGAACCACTTGATTATGAATCACTTGGTACTTGCGAACCGTGCCTTATGGGTAATATGACAAAAACACCGTTCTCCGGTACTATGGAGAGAGCAACAGATTTGTTAGAAATCATACATACAGATGTATGTGGTCCGATGAATGTTGAGGCTCGTGGCGGATATCGTTATTTTCTCACCTTCACAGATGACTTAAGCAGATATGGGTATATCTACTTAATGAAACACAAGTCTGAAACGTTTGAAAAGTTCAAAGAATTTCAGAGTGAAGTTGAAAATCATCGTAACAAGAAAATAAAATTCCTACGATCTGATCGTGGAGGAGAATATTTGAGTTACGAGTTTGGTGTACATTTGAAACAATGTGGAATAGTTTCGCAACTCACGCCACCCGGAACACCACAGCGTAATGGTGTGTCCGAACGTCGTAATCGTACTTTACTAGATATGGTACGATCTATGATGTCTCTTACTGATTTACCGCTATCATTTTGGGGATACGCTCTAGAGACGGCTGCATTCACGTTAAATAGGGCACCATCAAAATCCGTTGAGACGACGCCTTATGAACTGTGGTTTGGCAAGAAACCAAAGTTGTCGTTTCTGAAAGTTTGGGGCTGCGATGCTTATGTGAAAAAGCTTCAACCTGATAAGCTCGAACCCAAATCGGAGAAATGTGTCTTCATAGGATATCCAAAGGAAACTATTGGATACACCTTCTATCACAGATCCGAAGGCAAGACTTTTGTTGCTAAATTCGGAAACTTTCTGGAGAAGGAGTTTCTCTCTAAAGAAGTGAGTGGGGGGAAAGTAGAACTTGATGAGGTAAATGTACCTACTCCCTTATTGGAAAGTAGTACATCACAGAAACCTGTTTCTGTGACAACTACACCAATTAGTGAGGAAGCTAATGATGATGATCATGAAACTTCAGAACAAGATACTACTGAACCTCGTAGATCAACCAGAGTGAGATCCACACCAGAGTGGTACAGTAACCCTGTTCTGGAAGTCATGCTACTAGATCATGATGAACCTACGAACTATGAAGAAGCGATGGTGAGCCCAGATTCTGCAAAATGGCTTGAAGCCATGAAATCTGAGATGGGATCCATGTATGAGAACAAAGTATGGACTTTGGTTGACTTGCCCAATGATCGGCAAGCAATTTAGAATAAATGGATCTTCAACAAGAAGACTGACGCTGACGGTAATATTACTGTCTACAAAGCTCGACTTGTCGCAAAAGGTTTTCGGCAAGTTCAAGGGATTGACTACGATGAGACCTTCTCACCCGTAGCGATGCTTAAGTCTGTCCGAATCATGTTAGCAATTGCCGCATTTTATGATTATGGAATTTGGCAGATGGATGTCAAAACTGCATTCCTGAATGGATTTCTGGAAGAAGAGTTGTATATGATGCAACCAGAAAGTTTTATCGATCCAAAGGGAGCTAACAAAGTGTGCAAGCTCCAGCGATCCATTTATGGACTGGTGCAAGCTTCTCGGAGTTGGAATAAACGCTTTGATAGTGTGATCAAAGCATTTGGTTTTATACAGACTTTTGGAGAAGCCTGTATTTACAAGAAAGTGAGTGGGAGCTCTGTAGCATTTCTGATATTATATGTGGATGACATATTACTAATTGGAAATGATATAGAATTTCTGGATAGCATAAAGGGATACTTGAATAAAAGTTTTTCAATGAAAGACCTCGGTGAAGCTGCTTACATATTAGGCATTAAGATCTATAGAGATAGATCAAGACGCTTAATTGGACTTTCATAAAGCACATACCTTGACAAAGTTTTGAAGAAGTTCAAAATGGATCAAGCAAAGAAAGGGTTCTTGCCTGTGTTACAAGGTGTGAAGTTGAGTCAGACTCAATGCCCGACCACTGCAGAAGATAGAGAGAAAATGAAAGATGTTCCCTATGCTTCAGCCATAGGCTCTATCATGTATGCAATGCTATGTACCAGACCTGATGTGTGCCTTGCTATAAGTCTAGCAGGGAGGTACCAAAGTAATCCAGGAGTGGATCACTGGACAGTGGTCAAGAACATCCTGAAATACCTGAAAAGGACTAAGGATATGTTTCTCGTTTATGGAGGTGACAAAGAGCTAATCGTCTCCCCTCCTCGCATGTAAGTACCCAGGAGACGTCTCCTCCAAAAGAGTTTTCTCATTGCGCCTCACCCACCGCACTGTCTCATGCTCCGAAGAGCCGGTGCTCGTCTCGCCGAGCTGTATCGGAGGCGTCCTCTAAGAAGGCGACGTCCGCACAGGGCGAGTCTTTGAAAAGAAAGGCCAATGGTGATACTACGGGGCCTCCGCCTTCACCAAAGACACTACAAAAAAATACACTTTCATGATGATACATGTTTGTCACAGTAGGTCGCGTTTTCTGTCATGCATGTACATCCATGACAAATTTATGACAGAATCAAGATAGTCATACCCGTGCTGTCGTAGAAGTGTTCCATGACATTGCCAAAATTATCATCACGGAAGTGTCCACTTCCATGACGATAAATCGCGCGTCACAGAAGTGCTTTCGTCAAGGGTGACCGACACGTGGCATCCACCGTAACGGAACGCCGTTAAGCTATCGGGTCGGGTTTTTGATCCGATAACCTGTTAACAGCCCCGACCAATGGGAAATTTCCACGTGTAAAATTCTTATTGGCCGGACGAAACACATGTTAGCTCGTCTGTGGGTCATATAGGCGCCTATGATATGTCAACACGTGCCACGGCCCACCACTGGCCCATTTAGCTTACAAAGCCAGCCCGTTTGACTTGGTCAAAAGTTAACGGGCTGGCCCATGAAAAGCCTGTTAACGGTCTCTTCGCAAATAGCCCATTTTACGGCCCGTTAACTCATGGCCCGTTAGGCCCTAAAGGAAATCGGCCCAACAATGTCATGTGGGCCGTCGAATATAACACCAGCCCATTTCACTTTCGGCCCATGTATGGCCCACGACGTCTTTCGGCCCATATGAGGCCTTCGTATCTTTCGGCCCTTTACAGGCCCACGGTGACTCTAGCCCATAATGAACAGTAATTTTCTTTATACCCATTAATGGCCCGTGATTTACATGGGCCGTTTCCAGCCAGTGTTAGCTTTTGGCCTCTTGACGGCTCATACGTTCTTGGGCTCCTTTTCGGCCCTCGATTACTTCCGGCCCGTTACTGGCCTATTCCCCTAATGGGCCAAATTTGGCCCATGGTAAGAGTCAGCCTGTTACTAGGCTGTTCCCCTAATGGGCCAAATTCGGCCCATGGCAAGAGTCGGCCCGTTACTGGCCTGTTACCCTAATGGGCCAAATTCGGCCCATGGCAAGAGTTGGCCCGTTTCTGGCCTGTTAACCCGTTGCGCCGTTTCCAGCCCGTCCTATATTTTGTCCCATTAACGACCCGTTATGCCTGTGACAGAATTAAGCCTTTGCTGTCCTACAGCCTGTTAACGGCCTGTTACCGTGCTAGGCCGATACCAATTACGCCCGATTACGGCCCATGTAGACCCATTTATCCGACGGCCCGAGGCCCACTGATTAAAGGCCCATTTATCGACGGCCCGTAGGAGACCCATGGATCCTACGGCCCGTATATGGCCCATGGTAGTTGCGGCCACTAGCAAACTAGGGAAAAAGAAGAGTAGGAAATAAATAAGGCCAAAACTAACACTAGGCTATTAAGGCGATTGCACAGATTACATCCACTCGGCATCAAAGATTGCCACCAGTGCAAATATAGGGAACACCCTACACTATACAAAAATGGCTTGCTGTTTTCTTCAGCCAGTGGCTGCACGTTAAGAATAAATTTTGTATCACACCAAAACAAATTACAACTATATAACAAAAGGAAGGTTGGCATAAAACTTATCAGTCTAGCAGATAAATGCACCACCAGAAGTTCAGAAGCTCAGTTCATTTGACCTGACTGTTACGTTTTCATGTTGTATTGTCCGATGGAGCACCATAACCCTCGCCTTCATTTCCCCTAGGCTCCTGAACAACATAGCAAATGTCTGATAGTCTGGTTTCAAAACCATGCATATCTTGACGACATTGAGCAATGTTTCTCCTTGTTTCACAAAGGGTCTCTGTTAGGGAATGGACTTGTGTCTGGAGCATAGATACAACATTGCTTTGAGCTTTCATATCTTGATCATGAGGCAGTTTGGACGATATTGCCTTAACAACCAACCCAGTATTACGCAGGAACGTGCTTTTGGCACTGTTAGTGGACAGGTACTGACCCACTGCAGCAAGAGCTGACATTGCGGTTATAGTTGCCTCGCCACCTTCAGAAGGTGGCGGTTCCATCATTTTTTCCATAGCTCGCTGAAAAGTTGAGGTTTTACATTAGTAGTACCCGAACAGAAGATATTAAGGAGGCAGTGTCGATGTCAAAACCGGCGGATCTCGGGTAGGGGGTCCCGAACTGTGCGTCTAAGGCGGATGGTAACAGGAGGCAGGGGACACAATGTTTTACCCAGGTTCGGGCCCTCTTGATGGAGGTGAAACCCTACGTCCTGCTTGATTAATATTGAAGATATGGGTAGTACAAGAGTAGATCTACCACGAGATCAGAGAGGCTAAACCCTAGAAGCTAGCCTATGGTATGATTGTATGTTGTCCTATGGACTAAAACCCTCCAGTTTATATAGACATCGGAGAGGGTTAGGGTTACACAAGGTCGGTTACAAAGGAGGAGATGTACATATCCGTATTGCCTAGCTTGCCTTCCACGCCAAGTAGAGTCCCATCCGGACATGAGACGAAGTCTTCAATCTTGTATCTTCATAGTCTAACAGTCTGGCCAATGGATATAGTCCGGCTGTCCGGAGACCCCCTAATCCAGGACTCTCTCAGTAGCCCCTGAACCAGGCTTTCAATGACGATGAGTCCGGCACGCAGTATTGTCTTCGACATTGCAAGGCGGGTTCCTCCTCTGAATACACCACGGAAGAATTTGAATACAAGGATAGTGTCCAACCCTGCAAAATAAGTTCCACATACCACCGTAGAGAGAATAATATTTCCACAAATCCAATTTGCTGACTTGTTTTGGCAACACGACATTATGTCACGACCTGGTGATTATTCGAACCGTTTCTTTAGCTAGCCCCGCACATAACGCAAGGCAGCTTTTTGACACGTCTCGTCAAAGCAAAGATCGTGTCCCCTTATCACAGGATTCTCATCAATACGGGCGTGGGTAACCCAACCGCGTCTAGGACTCCTAGATTATAGGCAAGCCCCAAACGGCCATGGAGAGGACGCTTGGTATTCACCCTCTTTATAAAGGGCCAAGGCTTTTACTCTTTTCTCTCCCGTGCTCAATCAAATCCTTCCCCTGCCTCGAGTTCTAACGCCCAAAGCCCAGGTCAGGTGCTCCGGACCTTCAATCATGTCCGGATCCAGCCTTCAAGGCCGATGGATGCCCTCCTCCGTTACGGAAGAAGATATCAAGAAGTTGAGGGAGGCCAGATACCTGACCGCCGAGGTTTCGTATTGGCTGCCTGCCCGAGGGCAGGTCGTCCCTACTCCTGAACCTAACGAAGACGTCATGTTCATCTCCCACTTCCTCCGAGGTCTAGGCCTCGCTCTGGATCCCTTCGTAAGGGGTTTGATGTTCTATTACGGGTTAGACTTCCACGATCTAGCCCTGAACTCCTTTCTCCACATCTCGGCATTTATTGTCGTGTGCGAGACCTTCCTCTGCATTACCCCTCACTTCGGCCTGTGGCTCAAGACCTTTGATGTGAAGCCGAAGACAATCGAGGGATAGCACACAGCGTGTGGAGGAGCATTAATAAGCAAGATTGCAGGAGCTCCGTGGCCAAAAGGTTCCTTTCCAGAGGTGTCCGGATTATGGCAACGGGAGTGGTTTTACATCACAGCCCCCAAAAGTGCCAAGTGGGTGGCCGCCCCCGCTTTCCGCTCGGGCCCCCCACCACAACTGATGTCATGGATTAGCAGAGGGCTGAGCTGGGGTCCAGCCAAGGACGTGCCTATACTGCAAAGCCGTATTCAAGATTGCTTCGAGGGAGATTTTAATTTAGTTATGATAATGCAAGTCATGATGGTTCGTCGAGTCCAGCCTTGCCAACGCCGGCCCCTTCGCTTGTGGGAATTCAACCCAGAAGGACTACGCGCTATTCAAAGTTTCCTCGGCCTGACGTACGAGGAGATGTACAAGTCATTCTTTGGACCTCAAGCAGAGTGTCCGGATACTACCGAGGACGTGGGCCTGAGTAGTAACCGCGCCGCCGACCAAGTAAGAAATCCTCTAGCCGAACACACCGTCTTTTATTTACCATGACATCATTTCTGAGAAATCGCCCTTTGACCAGGACTGGCTAACAAAGGCGAAGATGATTCGGTGTTCGGCCCCCCTCCCTGAGGGTTTGGAAAATCCGGTACTGGAAAAGATGCTCAAGCTCGCACCTTGCCCGGAGCCCTCGAAGGAAGATACATGGGGGAATAATGTGGGCCAAAGCGGGCCCCCATCGCTGCCAGTTCCAACCGAGGGAATGAGTGCCTCCATAAGGGAGGATAACCAAGGAGAATACTCTGACCTTCTCTCGCTACGGGGGAGGAAGAGGACTGCCTCTGAGGATCTGGAAACCGAGGCTTCCAAACGGGAGAAGAAGTCTCCAACAGAGGGTCCTGCCTCGGGGGGTGCTCTTGCTGCACAAAGTCCATGCGGGGATCAGCCCTCTAACGAGTCGTAAGTGATAAAAAATACTTTAATAGTGAAGATATACTACCTTTCCTCTGAGGAAAATAACCGAAGCATATATCTTGCAGTTCGGATCTTAGCCCTTCTCAGTTGAGCTCGTCTTCGGGGGATCTTCTTCCGGAGATGATGGAGAGCGAAACGCCTCCCCCGGACTCCCCCGCTCAAGAAGCGAGCGACCTTGAAGTGTCGTCACGGAGGGACTCTCCGGATCCGGTGAGGCCAGAAGATAATCCCACCCAAAGTCCCCAGCGTCCGGCTCTCGAAGAGAGCAAACAAAAGAGTCCGACACCGTCTGGTATGCGGTCGGACGTTCCGAGGGAGCTGTTGGAGCGAGCGGACATCTCAGAAGAACATCGTACGTTGATGGGTACGGTGATGGAAAGAATTTCGTCTGCCGAAAGCAGATTACATGAAGCCTTTATGAGTCTACTGACGGGCTTTGAGGTACGTGAAATGATATACTTTTTGATAGTACCGCACATGTTAGGTGTGCCCTGTGTAGATAGTAGCCCCTGAGACTCTGGTTGTCGTCGAGAACGGCGGCGAACAAAGGATCATAGTCCTAGGTAATAACCAGACTGCCTTTATG
Source organism: Triticum urartu (assembly GCF_056163025.1). NCBI lineage: Eukaryota > Viridiplantae > Streptophyta > Magnoliopsida > Poales > Poaceae > Triticum > Triticum urartu. Next base: position 205,887,891 of record NC_141877.1, on the reverse strand, counting down.
TGTAGGTGGTGGAAGCTCCGGTGGCTAGCCGGACTAATGAGTTTGCCGAATAAAGCGGCAACTGGATGCGGCAGACGCTGACATCGAGCTTGTTAACAAGCGGCTTTATGAGTCACAGGGTAAGTAATGTTTTCTGGTGAATGTCACATAATAAGAGTAGCATGATGCCAGTATCTTTAATATGTTGTGACTGCAGACGGAGCTGCCACCGTGGAGACCCTTCGGGCGGAACTTGCCCGAGCCAAGGAACAAGCAAGAGTTAGTAATGCGGCTGCTTTGAAGGCGGCCGAAGAGTTAAGATCCGAGAAGGCTGCGCATTGCGAAAGCAAAGAGAAGATGGCCAAGATGGCCGTAAAATTAAAAGACATTGCCGACCGTTGCCAGTTCCTTGAAGAAGATAACCGAGTGAAGGCAGCGGACCTTGAAAAGGCCACGATGGCGACCAAAGACACCCGCTCTGCTATGAGGGCGAAGAAGGAGGACCTGCGTGAAGCCGAGGATATTGCGGCTGGGAAGCCCTTTCTGCTGTAGAGGAAGTTCGGAGATCCACGGTATGCCCCTCTGGATCGGCTGTGGAGTTTGGCAGACGCATATATGGACTTGGCAGCGAGCGCTGTCGATGCGGTCGAATACTTCCAAGATCAGATAGATCGTGAAGTGGACCAGCTGTTCTAGTCACAATTTAATGTTCCAGAGCGTCCGCTTCCCTTGACTGATTAGCTAGCCGAATGGGCCGAACTTAATAGATTGTCCGGACTTGCCATGAGGTCTGTCGTAGATCATCTGTGGCCGGAGAAGTCGAAGCCAAAGCCGAACAGCTATTTCAGCTTAGTGCAGCAGTTCCTTGGTGCGGTGCCGCGCATCAATGCGATGAAGAGGTCGGCGTGCATAGAAGGCTCGCGGATGGCCTTTGCCCGTGTCAAAGCATACTGGGCGAAGATGGATGCTACCACTGTTGCGGCGCAGGGTTCGGCCATAGGCCGAGTGGCTGCCGAGCACTATTTTGAAGAAGTTCTTGAGGGTGCTCGTTTAATAGAGGCCCAGTGCTCGAAGAATATTATGTTTGAGTGACATGTATTCCCATTGTAAACACAATGTTTTTATGAAATGTAGTAAGGCTGTATTTATACTTTTGCCGGAAAGTAATATGATGCCTCCTGTGCGGCCGTTTATGTATATATGTATATAACCTGAAAGATTGCAGTCGTCGGCTTCAACCCCCACGCATATAATGCGGAGGTGCTCGCAGAAAACGCGTGTTCACACTTAACCCAACGTCTTGGTCCTATTAAGGAGGTGATAGCGCAGCGAACGAGGCAACCGGACTATGATGCTTTAACACTTTCACTTAGCCATAGGAGTTTGACGGTGGGGCTACTATATAGCCCCTGGTGGCTCCACACTCTCCCGAACTCGGGGTGCGTAGGGGAAACGGCCCTTCATTTAAGCGGAGGAATTCTAACTTTCCAACAGGTCATCGAGTGGTTGACCAGTCTCACGGTATATCATGACAGTCAGTTTTCGGCTTTCTCTACTGAGGTGCTCGTCCGGATGAACCAGGGCACAATCGCAGTAGTTCTCCTGGTGCTGCCTTAGCCGATAGAATGGAACATAAGGCACCAAAACATAGGAGCCGAACAAACCCAACATTTGACCAAAGACATGATTCGGAGCTGATGCATATAAGGCCAAACTCGCGACGCCGAACACTCCCTAAGGTATTCGGTCTTTATGGTATAAACCGGGCCTAAATAGTGCCCTTTGTAAGAAGTCCCTTGTGTCCAGGTACATGCGTTATTCTGGTGTGGCCACATGCCAAGACGTCAGCATCCTTCTCAATTGTACTGAGAATCCGAGGGATGTGTATCAACAAGAGACAATAAAAAAGGTTTACGCAGGGTCTTAATCTAAAAAGAATCCTTGGAGCGGGTCCCTACTGCACGTCTGCGCCTGTGTCTCCGTTGTGCCGTATCCTGGACGGGTGTAGCACGATGGTCATCTGTAAAAGAGAGGAACTTAGGTGAAAAAGTTGTCGTGCAAAAAGGTAGTTTTTAAAGAAACCATGTATAATTCAAGATGAGCAAAAATTGCCACTTGTCTACGCGCGTTGAGCCCCTTATTTGTAATAGGGGTGCGGCCATTAATCCTGTGTGAATTACATATAGCTATGCCGGACTTGACGACCTACCAAATGCTTTAGTTGGTGAGGCCTTTTTTAGTGTGCGGCTGCCAAGGCAGTCGCGCTCTCTTCGGCGCGCAAAGATCGCTCAACATTTCCATTCACTGTAATGATGCCACGTAGACCGGGCATCTTGAGCATGAGGGAAGCGTAATGCGGTATTGCATTAAAGCGAGTGAAAGCTTCGCGTCCAAGTAGTGCTTGATAGCCACTTTGGAACAGAGCAATGTGGAAGGTTAAATGTTCGCTACAGAAGTTATCGGGGAAGCTGAATATAACCTTTAGTAGAAGGGAGCCCGTGCAATGAGCCCCTAGGCCTGGCGTTACTCCTTTAAAGGTAGTATTGCTATGGCAAATTTTCGTTGGGTCTATCCCCATTTCGCGGATTGTATCCTGGTATATCAGGTTTAAACTGCTGCCACCGTCCATTAGGACTCGTGTGAAGTGGTATCCGTCAATTATTGGGTCTAATACCAGGGCAGCCCATCCTGCACGCCGGATACTTACTGAGTAATCACGATGGTCGAAAGTGATCGGTTGAGACGACCAGTGGCAGGACTCCGCGGTGATAGGCCATTGGGCATATTTTTCTAGGAGTGCCACTTTGTTTCTCCCCTTGATCACGTGTAACACGTTTACTATTTTGACTTCTGGTGGAAATTTCTTTTGTTCCATAGTGTCTTGCTTGAGAGGCTCATCCTCGTCTTCGCTTGGTGTATCCTCCCCCTTGTGTACGGCGTTGAGCTTACCGGACTGCTTGAGGACCCAACATTCTCTGTGGGTATGATTAGCGGGTTTACCAAGGGTGCTATGGATCTGACATACTTGGTCCAGAATTTTGTTTAGGCTGGACAGTTCGTCTCTGGCGCCTTTAGAGGGCGGCTTTTGCTGACCTGGCCGAGTTTCTGAATCCAGCGTTTACTGCCGTGCTCTTCATGCTGTCTTCTTTATTCTGGCGTTTGTTATTGTTGTTGCGCCGTGATTTCCTGTTTCCATCTCTAACTTCGGATGTACTGGGGTCACTGATGCTGCATCTGGCTAGCCAGCTATCCTACCCGCACAAAAGCGGGTCATGAGGCTTGTTAATGCTGCCATTGTTCTCGGCTTTTCTTGGCCGAGGTGTCTGGCAAGCCATTCATCACGGACGCTATGCTTAAAAGCTGCCAAGGCTTCGGCGTCCGGACAGTCGACTATTTGGTTCTTTTTAGTAAGAAACCTATTCCAAAGCTTTCGGGCTGACTCTCCGGGCTGTTGAGTTATGTGACTCAAATCGTCCGTGTCCAGAGGTCGGACATAAGTCCTTTGAAAATTTGCCCGAAAAGCGTCTTCGAGCTCTTCCCAGCTTCCAATGGAGCTTTCGGGGAGGCTCTTAAGCCAGTGCCGAGCTGGCCCTTTGAGTTTGAGGGGTAAATACTTAATGGCGTGGAGATCATCTCCTCGAGCCATATGCATATGGAGGATATAGTCCTTAATCCAGACTCGAGGGTCTGTTGTTCCGTCGTATGCCTCTATATTTACGGGTTTGAATCCCTCTGGAAATTCATGGTCCAGCACCTCATCGGTGAAACATAGGGGGTGTGTGGCACCCCTGTATCTGGGTGTACCGCGTTGTTCGGATGTTTGTTGTGTTGCATTGTATGCTGGAGCATGCTTACGTGGTCCATAGATGGATCTGGTTGCGCTGTCCTTTTGATGCGAGTCCTCGCGTGGATCGCGTATTGGCTTATGTGCGGCGTTGTTTGCCGCTCTATGTTGGCCGTGAGGTCGCCTATCCGGCCAGATGGTTGTTTTGATTTTTGGTTGTGGGGGATCTAAGGCCTCCTCATCGAATTTAGGTAGCAACTTCCACTTTGGGTAGCTCTTGGTGGGGCGATTACCGCCGTACTTCGCTGCTGTGGTGAGTACTTTGCTCCATCTGATTTGGAGTGTGTCTTGCGCAGCCTTGAGCCTTTGCTTCTACTTTTTTAGACTCCTCGCGGTGGCAACGAGCCTTTGATGGACATTCTGTTGCTCCGGGTGTCTGTCCGGTGTGACGTCATCTGGACTATGATCTTTGACAGAGTCGGGTTGTTCGGCTTGATTCTCCGTGTTGCCGTGGTCCGGCAATGGTTCCCCATGCTCTAACGCTTGGTCTGTATGATCGTTGTTTCTACCGAGGCGGGATTTGGGGCGGCGCTTACGCCGCCGTTTTGACTGCTTCTCGAGGGAACAACCGTTCGTTGCGTCCTTCCGTTCCTCGTCGTCGTTTTCTTTTGGTGTGTCCACCATGTATACGCCATGTGGTGAAGTGGGCGTCCAGTGCCCTGTGGGCAGTGGTTCCTGTTCGTCTCCTGCATCGTCGTCCATACCGTCGATGTCTTCGGAGTCGGAGTCGAGCATGTCGGTTAAGTCATCGATAGTGGCTATTAAGTGGGTGGTGGGTGGGCGGCGAATTTCTTTGTCATCCGCATCCCAATCCTGCCGGGCATAGTTCAGCCAGGATTCTCTTGACAAGGAGAGAGACTTTAATGAATTCAGCATATCACTGAAGGGCGAGTGCTGAAAGATATCCGCGGAGGTAAACTCCATGATTGGCACCCAACCGGATTCGATCGGAACGGGCGCAGGCGGTTCGGAGTCCGTGGCTGGAGAAGTATCCAGCAGTTTAACAACACGGCTCTCGTGCAAGGTAAAGTTGATGTTTGGCTCGATCGCCGCTGAGGGTAAGGCCTCCGTGGCGGGGTCCATCCACCCGTCAGCGGAAGGCGCAACTGGCTCCGAATTGAGGGTCGGAGCGGCTGCCGGTGCGATCTCCTTAACACTATCCGATGGTAGAGCTAAATCGTACTCATCGTGACCACGTGACGCACAAGGCAGAGGCTCGAATCCGTCGAAGATCAAGTCTCCGCGGATATCGGCCGTGTAGTTTAAGCTTCCAAACCTGACCTGGTGGCCAGGGGTGTAACTTTTAATCTGCTCCAGATGGCCAAGTGAATTGGCCCGCAGTGCAAAGCCGCCGAACACAAAGATCTGTCCGGGGAGAAAAGTCTCACCCTGGACAGCATCGCCATCGATGAAAGTAGGATCCATCAAGCCTAATGGCGACGACATAGAGGAACTCTCAATGAAAGCACCAATGTTGGTGTCAAAACCGGCGGATCTCGGGTAGGGGGTCCCGAACTGTGCGTCTAAGGCGGATGGTAAGAGGAGGCAGGGGACACAATGTTTTACCCAGGTTCGGGCCCTCTTGATGGAGGTAAAACCCTACGCCCTGCTTGATTAATATTGAAGATATGGGTAGTACAAGAGTAGATCTACCACGAGATCAGAGAGACTAAACCCTAGAAGCTAGCCTATGGTATAATTGTATGTTGTCCTATGGACTAAAACCCTCCGATTTATATAGACACCGGAGAGGGTTAGGGTTACACAAGATCGGTTACAAAGGAGGAGATGCACATATCCGTATTGCCTAGCTTGCCTTCCACGCCAAGTAGAGTCCCATCCGGACATGAGACGAAGTCTTCAATCTTGTATCTTCATAGTCTAACAGTCTGACTAATGGATATAGTCCGGCTGTCCGGAGACCCCCTAATCCAGGACTCCCTCAGGCAGCAAAACCAAAAAAAAATAGCTTTGTGTCAAGAGTGATTGGGAAGTAGTGTCAGGTGGCAAGGGAGCTTGGGAACATGCTGCTAGCTCAGTTGACGCACGAGTAAGTCGTGCAGCTGGTAGTACTGCGGTAGGTGTTGCAAGAACTAGGGATATCTCTGCTTGTTTGGTGGCAGCTATTTGTTTCTGTTTGGCTCTTTTTGCAACTCGTGTAGCATGGGATGCCGTGTTTGTAGAATTTTCCGCTGGACTTTGATCTTCTATTGCACCATCAGTACCAGTAGAATCTGCAGGGTTCATCCGCTTCTCATTCCCTGCCATTCTGTGTTTCTTCCTCTTTATCTGTGCCATGTTAAGTCAAGCCGACAAGAAAAACGAATAACAATTTAGTTCTTCAGAACAAATTGATGCGTGATGCAGACGAACTGAACTTTGATGTTAGGCAACCACATGATAGGAGGAAGTAATATGTATGAAAAACAGGACGGAAGAGATAACCAGAACTATGATGTGTAAACTAAGAAGAAGACATTTCACCAAATTAGAAGCAATGCAATGGAAGGTAGACACCATATGAAAGATGCTACAAATATCGCTCTGCCAAGTTACCAGTGTCTCATCATAAATGGCGTTTAAACAAATGTGAAGCAGTACAAGAAATAAATCATATGCAAGATGCAAACAACATCACACTACCATGTTAGAGGTCTCTCGTCATTAGTGCAATTGCATATTCACAACATTGCATATTCACCACTTATGATGTGTAAACTAAGGAGAAGGCATTTCAACAAATTATAAGCAATGAAAGCTAGAAACCATATGAAATATGCAACAAATATCACTCTACCAAGTTAAAACTGTCTCGTCATAAGTGCCATTTCAACAAATTAGTAGTACAAGCTAGAAAAGAATGTGAGATGTAACCTATATCACACTCCGAAGTCAAAAGTGTCTTATGATAAGTGATTGTTGCAGGTTACACAACATTAGTAATTTGATGTAAGAACATGGTGTGATAGACAGATATTGTATGTTCTAGAAACAGGAACATGTGTCTTATTCAAGTATAATGTGTAAAGTAAGCAGATGGAATTCAACAAAATTAGAAGCAATACAAGGTAGACATCACACATAACATGCAACCACATATAACAGTGCCAAGTTAGAGGGAGCACCGGTGATGCTGCACTAGGGGAGACGTGCTCATCATAAACACAGCTTTGTTGAGTGTCTATGCATGTGTTGTCTTGGAAATCATCTTGGGGGTGTGGAGGAGTAGAAACTGTAGAGGCCCTCCGTTCGGAAGGAGCACCTTTATCCGCTGCCTTGCTAACTTCCTTCCGCTTTATTGATTTTGAATTGTCAAGTAAAACCGACAAGAAAAAGCAATAAAATTCTCTCTTCAGAACTCATTCATGCATGATACTGACAATCACTACTTTGATGTAAGGCAAACACATGATACCAGGATGGAATATGTACGAAAAACAGGACGACATGGCATGTTCACAACTGTTTGGGTAAACTAAGCAGAAACCATTCTAGCAAATAAGAAGCAATGCAAGCTAGACACCACATGAAAGATGCAACCAATATGACTCTGCCAAGTTAAAAGCGTCCCATCATAAATGGAATTTCAACAAATTAGAAGCAGTGCATGCTATAAATCATATGAAAGATGCAACTAATATCGCACTGCATATACTAAAGGTGTCTCGTCATGTTGTTTGATGCGGGATACAAAAAAACAATAGTTTTATGTAAGGACATGCTTAATAGACAGATGTACTATGTACTAAATACAGGAAGGCATGTCACATTAACAGGTATAATGTATAAGCTAAGCAGACTAGCACATGCAGTTTAACCAGATTGGAAGAATTACAATCTAGACACCATATGCAACATGCAACCACATATCATGCTGCCAAGTTAGAGCAAGCACCTGCGATGTAGTGTAGGGGAAATTCTGTAATCAACCACAGAGCTACGTTCACTATCTTCATCTAGCATTTCTGTTTCTCGAGAATCATGTCGGGAGGCTGACGCTGCATTCTTTAAATGAGGAGTAGTCCCCTTGCCTGCCTGCCTCGTCATAAGTGATTGATGAGGGATACACAAGAACATTAGTTTGATGTAAGAACATGGTTAATACACAGATGTACTAGTATGTACCAAAAACAGAAAGGCATGTCATATTCAAAGGTATAATGTGTAAGCTAAGCAGATGCAATTTAACCAAATTGGAAGCAATACAAGCTAGACATCCAGCTAGAGTGGTGAGCATGATCATCTAGGACCTGAGAGCCTGGTGGGAGGCGGGCTGCTTCACCACCATCACAGCTTTTTAGTTGGCTTCTAGGTGATGCCTATCTTTGCTGGGCTTGTCACTGGCTCGGCCAGTGCCCTGACTAGCTATTTGTCTTCTGGTGCTCACGGGATGGTGGTTCATGTAAAAAAATATCTTTCCTTATCTTACCGACTTCGGCCTTTCGAATACAAGCTAGACACCATATGCAACGTGCAACCACATATGACACCGTGAAGTTAAAGCAAGCACCTGGGTTGGTGGTTCACGACGAGTGAGATCATCAATTCCAGAGCTACGTTCCTCGTCTCCATTTGCTGACACTACACCCTTTAAAGCCTTGAAACGTTTTTGGCCTAGCCACGTACCACGCTGGAGTGACTTCTCTATATTATTTTCTACTTCTGTCAAGGCAGGGTCTGAAATACCCTTGCATAAAAACACAATAGTGAGAGTAAGGGTGAAGTGTGTGCAGAACTAGTGCACTGTAAAATTAGCAGATAGCAGGTGGCTGAAAAATAAATGACAGGAGACATATGATAGCTCTACAACATTGCATGGCAAACAAAATTAGATTCTACTCCGTATGATTTTGTAATATATGAGCACAAGAAATGCAGGTACTCCTCCAACACACCACCACATGTGGTCATATCTAAGATAACAATCGAGTGAAAATAAATAGGTCAGTTGATTTTTTTAACGAACCGTCCGATCTATAAGGAATGGGCAGATGGCCTTCGTCTACCTCCCGCCAGTCACTGTTGATGATCTTTCTCGAACTGCCAGCGACCACCGGCCCAGACCCCTGCCTCCACCGCCCCGCCCTCCCATTGACCTCACACCACCGCCATGCTTGGCAGCACCCCAGGCCATCCCTTTAATCCCGGGCGACCTCCAGATCGGGCGCCTAGCTCTAGGCCGCACACGCCCCTAAGATAAACATCAAGGCGCTGCTTCCCCGGCGTAATAGGCATACTAGCACCTGTTACGCCGGGGAATGCTTCCGTTAATTGGGAATCAACTAGCCAGAAATTGAAATTCAGGGGGGTGACGGACCTCTAGCTAATGTGAAACAGTATATGAGGAGAAACCTTGTGCATCGCGAGTTACTAGGAACATCTAGTATCAAGAAGAAGCGGTCAACTAGTGTCTTCTGTGGGATGAATACCGTGCAAGCAGAGACATAAGATTTGCACGAATAAGGGAAGAGGAGTACCTTTTTCGGTTGCCGGTGTGGTCACCTCCACATGTCACGGCGATCTTCTTCTTTTTACCAGGGAAAACGATGTTCTAGAGGGTGCAGGCTTGGACAAACCCATGGCCAAATTGTTGACTGTGTTGTCATGGCCGTATGTCGGCGGAGGGGAAGCAGATCCGAGGCGGCGAAGGACAGTGTAGCAGGAACAACTCCAGTGCGGTGGAGGGTGGCGAAGTTGGAGCGGCAACGGTGAGGCGCAGGACGGCGTGGTTGAACTGGCTCGGGTACGGACGGCTCGGCCTCGGCTTCAACTACTAGCCGCGGAGGGCGTTGCGGTTGAGGTTGCGGTGGACGACGACGTCAGGGTATCGGCTCCGGCGTGATGGAGGAGGGCGGCGGTTGATGGGTGGGATGGGGTGGCGGACGGAGGACGCTGGGGTTTCGCGGCTGGTGGAGAGGTAGTTTTGGCGCCCACGGAGCACGAATGGGGAATAGGACGGGTGGGCGGGGGGGAGGGGGAACCATGTTTCGGTCTGGGACGCGCTTGTTTTTGGCTTTTTTGAACAGAAGATGGGACACGCTTGTTTGAAATTTGGGGAAAGTACAAACTTTGTGCCCCTCTTAAATTTTGGACCTACTGCGGGTCGGGGGTAGGATGGTAATCCCAGGTGTCCCAAATAGTGGGCGGGAGCGATTTTGGCCACGCGCATGTGTGCTTAGGCGGCCATTGTGTATGAATGTTTTTTGGATGCGGTTGCGTGGCGTCTAGATGAAGCTACAAACCTACCCCGGTTTAGACCTTTGGACATCGGGCCGGTAGGTTTCACGGGTCGGAGTTATTAGAAAAGTAATTTCCTTGTACTACCAAACATTGGTCTCACGCGGTTTCGGGCGAGTAGAGGCTCTTTTGGCGCTTTGTTCGAAATTTTGAAACACAAGCATTCACGTTTAGAGTACTCTTGAACTATGAGGATTGACCTAAATAGACAACGTTATATTTGACCTTGTATGTTTGAAAACCTCATTAAATTATCCGCTTCTTTTTGAAATTTTGACACTTGAAAATCCTATAACTACGATTATTTTGGAATGGAGGAGCTAAATTTGAATCTATTTTGTACACGACTACATATGCTATTATGTACAAAATCAGAGCAAAGATTGGTGCCCCCATAATTTAGGTATGGTTTACAAATGCCATGATATCAAATTCAAATAATTGTATGAACTTCATGTTGAATTCGATTTTTTTAAACCACCTTAAGTTGAATTCAAATGTATGCTAGTTCATAGGTAGCTATTTATAATGTCCATTGTGTTACTTTCATATGTATAATGTGCTTTACACACACAACATGAACTATACTCACGTTTATATTCGATTGCTAAAGCGATGCATTGTCTGGAGTTCAAAATACTAACTATGTGGATCAATTGTGTCGAATAATAACATAGACATGCTCAAATTCGATGGAATCTAGATGTCTGATGGATCAATGACCGCTCCTTACGCGAATTGCAAATATCATGATCCCATCCTAATATTTGGATACAATTTATACCTTTAATCAATGTGTAGAGCAGTCTTTTATGTGTAGTTTCACTCTCCATTGGTGGTCTCTCACACATGCTCACACACTCTCTCCCGAGGTGTCTTTCTCGCACACATGCTCTAGATATAACCCTCCCTCCCTCTCGTAACCATTTACAACTGTTTTCACTAACCTTTATCACAAGCACTCTTCCTCTCACAAACATACACACGCACAATCCTCATCGACCCTTTCTATATACATGGACCTGCCTACGTGTCTCATGTACACACATTATCTTTACGCCCGTCTCTCACGCATTGTCTCACACCTTCCTAATCGACGAGTATGATTCTAGCAGAGCATTCTGTAGGATGCCCCTTAAAGTTAGGTTGGATGAATAATAATATCAGAGATAAAGGGGTTACCTTAGTCCGAGAACCTAGGGTTACAAATCCTAGCCGGCTTTGTCAGTGGACACAGAGTCCTTCACAATTCTGCTATCTTTGTCTTGTACGACTAGTCATCCATGGGTCTTCCTAAATGCGTCACGGGCCGACCAATGTGGCGCAGGACGGAACCGAACGAAGGGCCTCACCTCGACCCACCGGACCTCACGCGGTGACACACCCTCTGCCCCCACGTCTCATTATCTTCTCACACCCACACATACCAACACAAACACCACACACACAGAAAATTTCTCCTGGTGCCTCTATTCCCTCCCCCTTGCATATACACACTCAAGGGAATGGAATCTCTTGTCGTGACGTCATATTCGTCTCTCTCTCTAGACCACTCTCATTTCTCCTGCTATCTCTCCCACACACCCCCGTCGGCCCCTGTATCCATGCCTCTCTCGAATACGTAATACACACACATACCTCTCTAGGCCCCGCCAAATGCATCAACTACACATTCACACATGTCACATCACGTACCCCATTGATCGAAAAAGCCCTCTCTTCACGTTTATTTCGCATACAACATTCCTTTTGAATAAAGTGTGGCCAAAAAATTATTTTAGAGTTTCTACATATATACAACATTACAAAGTTATATGGAGGAGTACAAACGCTAATTTGCATTGCATGGTGCCCACAATGATATTTATTCCGCACTGAGAATTTGTATATTTTTATACTATATACAAAGTTAGTCATAATAAAGAGAAATGAAGAGCATCTCTCTCTCCATCGCATACCCCCGCTGTACACCCCTTTCACGTATGCACACAAAACCATCTCCAGGTCCTCTAAAAGTAAGCCCCCAGAAAATTGACGCATGTTTCATCTTTCTCTCGCGATATATGCAATGACGATCATTGTATTTGAAGCGAAAGCACGATACGTACATTACGGTCACCATTACGTTTAGTGGTTATTATACAGTCACGGGCTCACCGTACAACTTTGTATTTGCTCATGACATGACTAGTTGACCAGTTAAACGCTCCACGTGGCACCTCTAGTGTTGCATCACATTATCTCACTACCATCGTGCCCACCTGTCGACTTGTATCTACTCTACATCTACACTCTTATAAAATACATAAAATACACTTCTATAAAAAACAGAGTTGGTGATGATGGTGTGCCTGCCATCCTGCAATATAGGCCATCCGATTTATATCTGATGGACAGGAAAGAAACTATGGCAATTTTGCAAAAAGGTACCCACACACCTCTCCACATTTGCAAATAAGGCCTTCCCTCGTTCATCCTTTTCTCTCACAAGATAAACAAGTCATACAAATGCATCTTGACGTTACGTGCAACGCACGGGCATCTTGCTAGTAAGAATGAAAACAAACGACAAAAAAAATATTTGGGCGGTGGTTCGAAGTCATGACCGCGGGCACAACGGACAAGGTGGCCTTGTATTGGTATGCTGAGCCGTCTGTTTTAACACACATGAGCTGGTGTGGTGATTATACACACACACGCATGCACACGAACTGCATCCACGCAACACATGCACCCCCCACACACACAACACTCACACGCACACGCAGCCACGCACGCACGCAACACTCACACGCACGCATGCACGCATGCATGCACACACCAGTACACCACACGACCAACACACACTCTCACGCTCAAGTGCTCAACCTACACGTGCATGCGCACACATCAGGCCCTGACAGACACATACACAACCAGGTGATTCCCACGCATGGGTTGGAGCCTTGTCGCGCCTGCGTAAATTTGTGTTTATCTGACCTTTTGCCTATGCGAACTGAAAGGTGGGACCCACAAGGAACATGGTCAATTTAACTAGTCAATATGGCGCCACGCAGACTATTTGGCCGGTCAACAGAGTGCAATCCGATGCTGAACTGTGAGCAAGTGACCGTATAATCACCGCAAAACGTATATAGTGACCGTAATCAGCTTATTCTGAAGTTCGGTGACCGTATTACGCTTTTCTCTCTGTAGGCCCCCCAAAACTACATCTCTACACGTTCTCGCATGTTACATCTAACAACTATGCAATACAACACTACTACTACACTCTAACACAATAAATCATATGTGTTTTTAGTTTTACTAGATATCATATTATTACTTATAATTATTCAGTTTGCATACATTAAAATTGACTTTGAAATGTATGGCCAGTATCATCTACCGCGTGGGAAAAATCCCGCCCTTTCATGTTTAATCGGGTTTGTATCGATGGATCGTGCGAAACAGCAAAACTATAGTACTATACAGTACAAGTGACAGTTCACTGGGCCGTCGTGTCGTCTACTCCTCCGTCGTAAGAGTGGAGCGCTCGCTTTCATAAATCTTCTAGTCCCTTTCGCCGACATGTGGGACATCAAGCTACCAGGTCCACGTGCCATACCGAAATACAGTGTAGAGCAGCCAGGGTGAAGCACCCCAGTCATGGTGCCGGCGTAGTAATGAGCAATGAGGCGTCAAATCACAAAGCTGCACCTTTCCCACAGTTAAGTTGGAGGGACGAAGCAACCATCATTTCACTCCTTGCTGAATCCGCTTCTCCCTCATCTTCTTCAACTTAACCACATGTTGCTTCTGCCGTTGTTCTGCCTCATGTGGGACGCGGATCAGCTTGTTAAAGCACTGACACGTGGGACCGCATGTTAGCAAACCGTGAGGACAACTTCATCCAAAAATAAGAAGCCTAATACTAGACTTACAAAGGGCTACATAGCTGCTACGTATACTTTCCATCTAATCTATATATGCCCCCCCTGATTTTCAGGTGGGGTGGGCCTAATCCTCTCCTTTAATCCAATCAAATAGTCTCACATCACATCAACTCGTAACTTTACGTAAACCATTACGTGGATGTAGCATTTCTCAAATAAGAAACCTCCCCCGCCATCCAGGCGGCAAAATCACCTCCTTTTTACTAATCTTGATTCTATAATTTTTTAGATCAATATAATTGAGATTTGTATAGATAGCACACAGGAGCAAAACCAAGTGGTACGGTTAAGGGCATCCACAATGTGTAGCCAAATGTGAAAATAGCTTTTGGCATCGTGGGAACCATTGTGGACGGTGTTGCCAAAGCCAAAAATATGGAACCGAAGCTCCCTAATTGATTGATTGAAGGAATAGAAAAATGCAACATATCTCCTCTTTCTCCCATGCTTGGACGCATGTAGTACAGTATAGAGCATAGAGTCTACTCCCCTGTCCCTTCTATCACAAATCACAAAGCAGTGAGGCGTCAAATCACAAAAGCACGGACGAAGCAACCATCATTTCACTCTTTGCTGACTCCGCTTCTCCATCGTCTTCTTCGAGAAACCATCTCACCGCACTAGTACTCCTAGTAGTACTCCCTCTGGTCCTTTTTTGTCTGCGTCTAAGAAAATTTCGTTTTCCCTGCAATGCTCTGCGCATTGGCATTTTTTCACTGCTCTTTCCAACCGGGCCCTCCATCCCTTTCCACCGCATGCGTGCCTGCAGTAATCCCATCTCTCTTTCCCATGTGCTTCACATCTTCCCAAGGCAGAGATAGCTGCTTGCATGCAGAAACAGGAGAGAGAGCGAGAGGCGCATGCGTGCAGAGAGATGGACAGGGGAGAGAGAGACGACATGCATGCATGCAGAAGTGAGAAGGTTGGTTTGCATGGCGCTGCAATAATGAAGCGATGAGGAGTGAGATGGTTAGCTCTTTGGTCTTTGGAGAAAAAAATACGCATTAATTGACACGTGAAACGAGGATTTGTATCGATTAAATCTCGCGAAGGAAAACCCCGCCTTTCTTTTTTAACACTAGTACTCCTAGTACGTACGTACTTATCCTGTTTGGGTCTAGGCCTTGCATTGCCAAACTTTGCCACACATTTTTGCCAAGCTTGCCTAAAGTTTTCAAAATGAGAAGGAGGTACACTTGCGCACGGCCGTCGCGGTCGCACCGCACCCTCACACGGTCGCTCCTGCACGCCGCAGTCGCACCGCACCCTCACACAGTCGCTCCTGCATGCTGCAAACCCAACCAAGGGGCCTGCAAACCCAACCAAGGGAACGCCCCCTCACTGACACGTGCTGTTGCATGTGAACAAACCAAACTCAGCCATCCTATCGCTGACACATAATTTTCGTTCATAGAGTATGTTTATCCCATCGCATGTTGGGGAGTATCCATACGGCCCGTGCGGTGGTCTGTTGGGGAAGAAGAAGAGGTGAGGAAGAAGGAGGAAAGAAGGGTTAGGAGACGTAGGATATTCATCCAACCGACTGAAATGGTAGACTGACCCAAGTCAGGCGACTTGCATAACAAATATATGTTTTTACATAGCAAAAGATCCATAAAAACAACAACATAAAGAAAAACTATCACTGCTCGCAGAAAGAGACGGCCTCGTTGTCTTTGGCTGCCGGCGCGAACCAGCCGTCGCTGCCGACGTGTGTCTCCGCACCGTGGTTGTCCCCGGCGTCCAGCTACTCGTTCAAGTGGAGTGTGCGGGCGCTCTGCGCGGACGAGAGCACAACCCGGTTCAAGTCGAGGACATCCGGTTCCGCCTGCAGGAGGGCCTCGATGGCAGCGGCATCCGCGCGCTCCGCGTCAAGTCGAGCCTCCGCCGCCCGGTTCAAGTCCAGGACGTCCGGTTCTGCCTGCAGGGGGGCGTCGATGAGAGCAGCATCCACGCGCTCTGCGTCGAGTCGAGCCTCTGCCGCCCGGTTCAAGTCCAGGACGTCCGGTTCCGCCTGTAGGAGGGCCTCGATGGCAGCAGCATCCGCGCGCTTCGCCTCAAGTTGAGCCTCCGCCGCCCGGTTCACATAAACGACATCCAGTTCCGCCTACAGGAGAGCCTCAATGGCAGCGTTATGCGCGCGCTCCGCGTCGAGTTGAGCCTCTACCTCCCGGTCCTCCTTTAGTATCACCATGTTGAACCGCTAGTCCGCCTGCACCATGGGGGACTCGGACGCCGGCATGAAGTCGACGTCCATCGTCTCATACCCATCGGGGGCCTTCTGCGCCGCGACCTCCGCCATGAACATTGGATCGGCTTTCTCCTCCTCGTAGCTTGGCTCCAGAGAACTCGGGGATTGGCCCGCTGCAAAGCGAGCTTGGGAACGGAGGTCTGTGGCGCCGACCGCCACCACGATTTCTGCGCGGCGCTCCAGCGTCAGCATCTTGTAGTAAGTGATCTTGCGGCGCACCATGGCTTTTCGGCGAACTAGGGGACGCTTGATGCGGGCTAGGGGATCGAAAGGTGGGGGAATGGGCTGGATATTTGGTGTGGTTTTAGGGCAGTGGCTGGCGTAGGCCGAGCAGCGAAGGTTCTGGTGTGAATAGTGGTTCCGGTGACGACCGGTCAATCGGTTTTGACTGTATATCGCTCTTGTCGCGTTCGCGTTGCAGCCCGGCATGCTGGACCCTCCACGTCGCTCACCGAATGGAACACGCTTCGTCTTGCGTTTTCGCTCGCTTGTGGGACCACAGTTGAGAGCAAACCGACGTCCCTCCCCCTCCCCCGCTCGCGTCATTTATTATACCACCACTCCCTCCACTTTATGCGGAGTAAATAAAAACAGAGGGAGTATACTATGGATGAGGATCCCCTGACGTGGCCGAACCCATTGAGTAACTGACATGCGGGGCCTAGCAAGCATGGGGTCCGCTAGTAAGTGACCGAAAGGGAGGGTAAGGCAGGGATACCTACGTTAGAGGATCCACTTCCACTATACTACTTTGACCAAATGTTAGAGTAATAATATATGACATGCAACTTACACAAATGTTAGAGTAATAATATATGACATGCAACTTACACAAAGCATACAGGGTCTAATGTGTTTTTCGAGGCTAACTTTGACCAAATGTTAGAGTAATAATATATGACATGCAACTTACACAAAGCATACGGTCAAATTCATATGTGAAAGGAGTTTACAATGATATAATTTTCACATTATACATCTCATGTACTATTAATCTTGTCAATAGTCAAATTTGAAACCATCTCCAGTACAAATCTAGGAGTACGTACGAATCTAACAATATTGATTGGGCATTGTTGAATGTTGATACCTTTTTGATCAAAGTAGAGATACTTTGACTACACATAAAACTTATATGTAAACTAGAAAGGATAGGAGGGAGTATATTGTACGTTCAAAAACGAAACGAACATTGAATACCCTTTATATATGATTTGCGGATGCTATGATCATCGGTTCAAAATTTTGAATCCGCCTTAGGTATCACGTGCCCCCACTCGTTCCCTCTCGATTTCATCTCGGGGTCCGGAGATCTATTGAAAGAGGACTAGGGTGGGTACATGCGAATGATACTCCGCGGAATGTTCAAATGAGGCATGCAGGAGGATGGACTCGACTGGAGGGCGACATGATCGATGGAGAAGAGGGTTGGAGAGGAATGAGAAATAAGCAAACGCCACATGATTATACTTGAATGGCTCAAATAAACAATAAATTGTCTCGCTTGGCCTACATAGTGAAAGGCCTAATGCGCAACGCGGAGCATTGACGCTCGAATATGGTCGGGAAAACAGGGAAACTGACATGTGGGGCAGACTAGTCCAATGGAGGAGCTGGCCCACGACCTCCTCGCCATCGACAACTGTTCATGTGGGTCGTTGGGGCCAACAACGGGGTGCAGCTCCAGCACCGCCTCTGGACACGGCGACCGCGGTGAGCGACACACTCATATCGTAGCTAGACACGGTCGGTTTCAGTGTGCCGAGGGTGGCGTTAGTGCTGTGGCACGACCAACGGTATGTTTGGTTTGTGCCCAAGGTTGCCCCATCAAAGCATTAGGTAGCCAAAATTTTGGTTGAGGTATTGGTTGCCCATGATTTGGCCAACATTGGCAAGAAAAATGAACTAGAGCTGGCTAGAGTTCATTGGCATGCCAAAGAAATGGCAACCATCCAAACAAAGACCAATCTTTGGGTCATGACCAAAATTTTGGTTGAGGTATTGGTTGCCCATGATTTGGCCGACATTGGCAAGAAAAATGAACTCGAGTTGGCTAGAGTTCATTGGCATGCCAAAAAATGGCAACCGTCCAAACAAAGACCAATCTTTGGGTCATGACCAAAATTTTGTTAAGGTGCACTTTGGCCACAATCCAAACACACCCCAACACCCGGCTCGTCGAGGATGCACGGGGCGCCGCGACGCATCCGCGGAGTGGTGTAGCGCGGCCAACTGCATCCTCTGGACCTGAGACAATGCCGGGTCGTCTTGCTTTTTCAATGACATGCGGGGATCGCATGTGAGCAAAGGGCATCTCCAACATTGCCACGACCGCAGCTAACTACCCTAGCACACCAAAACCCTCGTCCCTCGCGCCATCGCGCGGTGCGTTCCCAGCTGGCGCTAGCTGGCCGCGTTCATGCCGTCCGTTCGTATGCCGTCGTTAAGAGGCTCGGTGCCCGAGGAACCAACTCTCGTGACTTAATGACGCACCCGGACGCTTGGCCTCACCGGAATGCGCTACTTAAAGCGGCAACGCCTAGCTAACCTCCACACCATAGCACATCGTCCTCCTACCCGGCACCACATCCACCATGACCGCAAGTGCGAACGCTCTACGGGAGAGCTTGTCTTCGAGGATGAAGCTCGAGGTCGCCGCCCTCGCTCAAGTCGCCTCTCGCGACACAATAGCGGCGTAGCCGGACGCGGACGCGACCGCACAAGCGGTGGCCACGCTGGCGGCTGACGACGGGAGCACCGTCAGCCACGTGTCCTACTTGCCTTCGTCCAACGTCCGACACCGCAGAGGTAGGGGACTCCTCCGAGGATGAGTAGGGCATGGGAGGCGGCAGGGCATGGTGTGCCAACTGGCCGGTCCGTATCCCGTGTTCTACTCTTCCTCACCAGAGACCGCACCTTCACTTCACGGGTCTTGAACCCCGCCCCCGTACATAGAGATCGCAGATGGAGGACATCGGTCGCCGCCGTAGAATAGGTTTAGGGTCGGGTTTCTTTTATTTTTTTGTCCTATAAAAGTTCGAAATGTAATGAAAATCTGCCGTGTTTGCATTAATCTTGGCTGGTGTATATGAACTTTCACAATAATATACATATTGTAGGAGTAATAGCAAGATGCCCGTGCGTTGCACGGAAGATCAAGATCTTGTGGGAGAAAAGGATGAACAAGGGAAAGCCTTATCTGCAAATGTGGAGAGGAGTGCAGGTAAATTGTCATAGTTTCCTTCCTATCCATTAGATATAGATCGGACGGCCTATATTGCAGGATGACAGGCACACCATCATCACCAACTCTGCTTTTTATTGAACCGAGACAAATCTAACATGCGAAGTAAAATAAACACATAGGGTCTATACATACACAAATTATCTTAGGCACCCCAATAGTACGTCCACTACACATTCACGCATTTCACATCTTTCTACATCTACGGGAACCTACAAAAGGGTTAACGTAAATTTCCTCTCTCTCTCCTCCCCTGATTTTCATGGTGGTGGGCCCTTCGCTCCCTCAATATACAATCAACAGCTCACACGTTTCACATGGTGGTGCAGTTGGAATTGGATATGATATGATCCATGTTTGTAAGAATAATTGTGTTCTGTTCCGGAAGGATTATGCCAACTTAAGTGAATGCCTGAAATGCAAATCATCAAGATGGAAAGATGGCGATGCTGTGAAGAGGATTCCTCATAATGTTCTAAGACATTTTCCAATTACACCAAGATTGCAGAGGTTGTTTCATGATGCTGAAACAAGAGAGGATGTACTGTGGCATTCTAGGAACCAGGAGTACAGAGATCAGAATGTAATGAGCCATCCATCTCATGGTAGTGAGTGGAAAAGCTTCAATGATAAACACAAAGAGTTTGCTGCTGACCCGAGAAACATTAGACTTGGCTTAGCTTCAGATGGATTTAACCCATTTGGCCACCAGAGCGCCACATATAGCATGTGGCCAGTGCTTGTTATCCCTTACAACATGCCTCCAAATGTCTGCACCAAAGAATCAAACTACATGATGGCCTTGCTCATCCCAGGTCCAAAAAGTCCTGGAAATGATTTTGATTTGTTCATGGAGCCTCTTGTGGAGGAACTTCAACAGCTATGGAAGGGTGTTCTCACTCAAGACCTATATAGCAGCCCACCAGCTGATTTCTTTCTGCGTGCTGTTATAATTTGGTGCATCCATGATTATCTGGCTTTGGGAACTATGTCAGGGCAAACGACACATGGTTACAATGCATGTGTTCGCTGTGACAGGAATCCGCTGTCATACGCAATACTTAGCAAGATCTGTTACATTGGACACCGCCGTTTCCTTGCCAAGGACAAGCCGCATCCTAGAAAATACCAAAGACATGTGTTCAATGCAAAGCATGAAAACCGTGATGCGCCAAAGAGGCTCACCGCCGATGAGTTGCAAGTGGAATTAGAGAAGGTCTGGCATATTACACTAGGAAACCATCCTGGTAATGGTAGCAGGAAAAGGAAGCGTGGCAGGATAGAAGAGAGATTATTGTTTACCCGCAGGTCCACTTTGTGGGACGTGGAGTATTGGAAAGATCTGGATCTGCGGCATAATCTTGATGTGATGCACATCGAGAAAAATATATGTGACAACATTATCGGCACACTTCTTAATATTGAAGGCAAGACGAAAGATACCTTAAAATCTAGGATTGATTTGACACACCTGGGTATCAGAAAGGATTTGCAGGTGCAAGATGAAGGTAAACCACGGGATATGGCACCAGTTGTGTACGTCTTGGACAAGGTAAAAAGAAAAGAATTCTGCGAGGTCCTGTCATGTGTGAAATTCCCACATGGATTTGCTTCCAACCCTGAAAGGAGAGTCAGTGCAGATGGAAACAAGGTACAAGGGTTGAAAACTCATGACTGCCACGTCCTACTTCAAAGGGTTTTACCTGTTATCCTTAGAGGATTGGGCCGCCCTGACTTATACAGAGTAGTTGCAGAGTTGGGACAATTCTTCAGGGAACTCTGCAGTAGGAATATCAGGATAGATGCTTTGGAGCGTCTTAGAGACAAGATATCAACTATCCTATGCGACCTTGAAGATATATCCTCCAGCTTTGTTTGATGTGATGGTGCATTTGACTGTTCATCTACCTGATGAGGCACTACTTAGAGGTCCAGTACAGTATGGATGGATGTATCCTATTGAAAGGCGGCTAGGCACTTTCAAGGGCTATGTTAGGAACAAAGCTAGACCCGAGGGTTCCATTGCAGAGGCCTACATTGCTACAGAAGCGGTGACATTCTGCTCAAAATACATTGAAACAGCTGATCAGCTTAGCAAAGAGGTGGGTGAAGACAATCCCGGGCTCAATGTTTTCGATTATTCTGTTCGAGTTACAGGGAAGAGTCGACAAGAGGACAAACCTAAAGATTTGGACAAAATGGTTTGGTATGTGTTGAATAACTGTCCTGAGATACTACCTTATATCAAGTAAGTGCAGTACTGCAGCTTATACATCATAATCTACTAAACTTGCATCACATTCTTATATATTTAGATGTTTGATGCGATCACTATGTTGTGCAGCATCTACAAAGAGGAGTTATTGCCGCAAAATCCAAGAAACATTGACAAACTGGTTATGGTAGGATTTGCGAAATGGTTCAAGAACCATGTAAGCTTTTGAAGTGCACTGTCAGTTTTTTAATATATTGAGTACATAAGATGATTAGCTTGTCTATTTTCTAACCATAGGTTAAGAAGATGCAGGAGGATGGGCAGGCAGTTGATGATGCCCTTTACTCACTAGCAATGGGTCCTGATACTTGGGTAAGACATTATGAATCTTGCGTTGTTGGAGATATGTGCTACAACACCCTTGCACGAGACGAAGGAAAGAAGACACAAAACAGTGCCATCATGAGTACGGATACGTATGCCAAAGAGATAACTGAAATGTATGCTAACATAACAGACATTGTTCAGTTGCAGTATATCTCCAGTTTCGAGGATCATCGGTGTGTGGTTCTGTTGTGCTGTCGTTGGTATAACCTGTTTTCCAGGATCACAAAACCCAGAGCTGATGATTATTTCAAATCCATCAATGTCAAGGCGGCGTACCAGACCAACGAGCCTTTTATTTTGGCAAATCAAGCAACACATATATTTTTCTTGGAAGACACATTTGCACGTAGCGATGACTGGATAGTATTGCAAAGGTTTGAGCAGATGAATTCCTTTAATGAAGTTGCACAACAATATGATGCTTACACTGCTCCTGATGTACAAGATAACACAGATGTTCCGAATAACTTTGAGAACCATCACGTCAATGACGCCGCGAAAAGATTGCCTGTCGTGCTGTGGACATACAAGAGTTGATCAAGAAGAAGCCAACGTTCAAGGATGTTGAGGACGAAGAAGAAGATGACACCATGGGGAATTACGATTCAGACTGATACACATGGCGAAGATGTTGACGCTGCTGCGGATGATGATTACATTGCTTTTGTCATATTTTCCTGTCAGAAGACGTTTTTTATCTACTATGTGAAATTGTGTTTGCTATGACAACTGAAACCTGATGAACATTTTTTTTAGTA
This sequence comes from Triticum urartu, assembly GCF_056163025.1. Classification (NCBI taxonomy): domain Eukaryota; kingdom Viridiplantae; phylum Streptophyta; class Magnoliopsida; order Poales; family Poaceae; genus Triticum; species Triticum urartu. The sequence continues at coordinate 205,865,041 of NC_141877.1, read as the reverse complement.
TTTTGCTGTGAGAACATTGTTGGAAATAATAAAAGGATTATTATTATATTTCCTTGTTCATGATAATTGTCTTTTATTCATGCTATAATTGTGTTATCCGGAAATCATAATACATGTGTGAATACATAGACACCAACATGTCCCTAGTAAGCCTCTAGTTGACTAGCTCGTTGATCAACAGATAGTCATGGTTTCCTGACTATGGACATTGAATGTCATTGATAACGAGATCACATCATTAGGAGAATGATGTGATGGACAAGACCCAATCCTAAACATAGCACAAGATCGTATAGTTCGTTTGCTAGAGTTTTTCCAATGTCAAGTATCTTTTCCTTAGACCATGAGATCATGTAACTCCCGGATACCGTAGGAGTGCTTTGGGTGTACCAAACATCACAACGTAACTGGGTGACTATAAAGGTACACTACGGGTATCTCCGAAAGTGTCTGTTGGGTTGACACGGATCAATACTGGGATTTGTCACTCCGTATGACGGAGAGGTATCTCTGGGCCCACTCGGTAATGCATCATCATAATGAGCTCAAAGTGACCAAGTGTCTGGTCACGGGATCATGCATTATGGTACGAGTAAAGTGACTTGCCAGTAACGAGATTGAACGAGGTATTGGGATACCGACGATCGAATCTCGGGCAAGTAACGTACCGATTGACAAAGGGAATTGTATACGGGGTTGCTTGAATCCTCGACATCGTGGTTCATCCGATGAGATCATTGAGGATCATGTGGGAGCCAACATGGGTATCCAGATCCCGCTGTTGGTTATTGACCGGAGAGCCATCTCGGTCATGTCTACATGTCTCCCGAACCTGTAGGGTCTACACACTTAAGGTTCGGTGACGCTAGGGTTGTAGAGATATGAATATGCAGTAACCCAAAAGTTGTTCGGTGTCCCGGATGAGATCTCGGACGTCACGAGGAGTTCCGGAATGGTCCGGAGGTGAAGAATTATATACAGGAAGTGCAGTTTCGGCCATCGGGAGAGTTTCGGGGGTCACCGGTATTGTACCGGGACCACCGGAAGGGTCCCGGGGGTCCACCAGGTGGGGCCACCCATCCCGGAGGGCCCCATGGGCTAAGTGGGGAGGGGAATCAGCCCATAGTGGGCTGGTGCGCCCCCCTTGGCCCACCCCATGCGCCTAGGGTTGGGAACCCTAGGGTGGGGGGGCGCCCCACCTGGCTTGGGGGGCACTCCACCCCTTGGCCGCCGCCCCCCCTAGGAGATCCCATCTCCTAGGGCCAGCGCACCCCCTAGGGGGCCTATATAAAGGGGGGGGGGGAGGGAGGGGCAGCCGCACCCTTGAGTCTTGGCGCCTCCCTCTCCCCTGCTACACCTCTCCCTCTCGCAGTAGAATGGCGAAGCCCTGCTGCGGTGACCCCTGCATCCACGACCACGCCGTCGTGCTGGATCTTCATCAACCTCTCCTTCCCCTTGCTGGATCAAGAAGGAGGAGATGTCACGCTGACCGTACGTGTGTTGAACGCGGAGGTGCCGTCCGTTCGGCGCTAGGATCTCCGGTGATTTGGATCACGTCGAGTACGGCTTCCTCATCCCCGTTCTTTGAACGCTTCCGCACGTGATCTACAAAGGTATGTAGATGCAATCCGATCACTCGTTGCTAGATGAACTCATAGATGGATCTTGGTGAAACCGTAGGAAATTTTTTGTTTTCTGCAACGTTCCCCATCAGTGGCATCATGAGCTAGGTCTATGCGTAGTTCTCTTTGCATGAGTAGAACACAATTTGTTGTGGGCGTAGATGTTGTCAACTTTCTTGCTGCTACTAGTCTTATTTTGCTTCAGCAGTATTGTGGGATGAAGCGGCCCGGACCAACCTTACACGTACGCTTACGTGAGACCGGTTCCACCGACTAACATGCACTAGTTGCATAAGGTGGCTGGCGGGTGTCTGTCTCTCCCACTTTAGTTGGAGCGGATTCGATGAAAAGGGTCCTTATGAAGGGTAAATAGAAGTTGACAAATCACGTTGTGGCTTTCACGTAGGTAAGAAAACGTTCTTGCTAGAACCCTATTGCAGCCACGTAAAACTTGCAACAACAATTAGAGGACGTCTAACTTGTTTTTGCAGCAAGTGTTTTGTGATGTGATATGGCCAAAGTTGTGATGAATGATGAATGATATATATGTGATGTATGAGATGTTCATGCTATTGTAATAGGAATCACGACTTGCATGTCGATGAGTATGACAACCGGCAGGAGCCATAGGAGTTGTCTTCATTTTTTGTATGACCTGCGTGTCATTGAGAAACGCCATGTAAATTACTTTACTTTATTGTTAAACGTGTTAGCCATAGTAGTAGTAGAAGTAATAGTTGGCGAGCAACTTCATGGAGACACGATGATGGAAATCATGATGATGGAATCATGGTGTCATGCCGGTGACAAGATGATCATGGAGCCCCAAGATGGAGATCAAAGGAGCTATGTGATATTGGCCATATCATGTCACTATTATTATTTGATTGCATGTGATGTTTATCATGTTTTTGCATCTTGTTTACTTAGAATGATGGTAGTAAATAAGATGATCCCTCATAATAATTTCAAGAAAGTGTTCCCCCTAACTATGCACCGTTGCGACAGTTCATTGTTTCGAAGCACCACGTGATGATCGGGTGTGATAGATTCCAACGCTCACATACAACGGGTGTAAGACAGATTTACACATGCAAACACTTAGGTTGACTTGACGAGCCTAGCATGTACAGACATGGCCTCAGAACACAGAAGACCGAAAGGTCGAGCATGAGTCGTATAGAAGATACGATCAACATGAAGATGTTCACCGATGTTGACTAGTCCGTCTCACGTGATGATCGGACACGGCCTAGTTAACTCGGATCATGTTATACTTAGATGACTGGAGGGATGTCTATCTGAGTGGGAGTTCATTGAATAATTTGATTTAGATGAACTTAATTATCATGAACTTAGTCTAAAATCTTTACAACATGTATTGTAGATCAAATGGCCAACGTTGTCCTCAACTTCAACGCGTTCCTAGAGAAACCAAGCTGAAAGACGATGGAAACAACTATACGGACTAGGTCCGGAACCTAAGGATCATCCTCATAGCTACCAAGAAAGATTATGTCCTACAAGCACCGCTAGGTGACGCACCTGTTCTCCCTGCAGAACAAGACGTTATGAACGCTTGGCAGACGCGTACCGATGATTACTCCCTCGTTCAGTGCGGCATGCTTTACAGCTTAGAACCGGGGCTCCAAAAGCATTTTGAGAGACACGGAGCATATGAGATGTTCGAAGAGCTGAAAATGGTTTTTCAAGCTCATGCCTGGGTCGAGAGATATGAAGTCTCCGACAAGTTCTTCAGCTGTAAGATGGAGGAAAACTGTTCTGTCAGTGAGCACATACTCACTATGTCTGGGTTACATAACCGCTTGACTCAGCTAGGAGTTAATCTCCTGGATGATGCGGTCATTGACAGAATCCTTCAGTCGCTTCCACCGAGCTACAAGAGCTTTGTGATGAACTTCAATATGCAGGGGATGGAAAAGACCATTCCTGAAGTATTTGCAATGCTGAAACCAGTAGAGGTAGAAGTCAAAAAGGAACATCAAGTGTTGATCGTGAATAAAACCACTAAGGCAAGGGTAAGAAAACCTTCAAGAAGGACGGCAAGGGAGTTTCCGCGCCCGGCAAGCAAGTTGCCGGGAAGAAGCCAAAGAAAGGACCCAAGCCCGAGACTGAGTGCTTTTATTGCAAGGAAAGTGGTCACTGGAAGCGGAACTGCCCCAAATACTTAGCGGACAAGAAGGCCGGCAAAATGAAAGGTATATGTGATATACATGTAATTGATGTGTACCTTACCAGTACTCGTAGTAGCTCCTGGGTATTTGATACCGGTGCAGTTGCTCACATTTGTAACTCAAAGCAGGAGCTGCGGAATAAGCGGAGACTGGCGAAGGACGAGGTGACGATGCGCGTCGGGAATGGTTCCAAGGTCGATGTGATCTCCGTCGGCACGCTACCTCTACATTTACCTACATGATTAGTTTTGAACCTCAATAATTGTTATTTAGTGCCAAGTTTGAGCATGAACATTGTATCAGGATCTCGTTTAATACGAGAGGACTACTCATTTAAATACGAGAATAATGGTTGTTCTATTTATATGAGAGATATGTTTTATGGTCATGCTCCGATGGTGAATGGTTTATTCTTAATGAATCTCGAGCATAATGCTACACATATTCATAGTGTGAATACCAAAAGATGTAAGGTTGATGATGATAGTCCCACATACTTGTGGCACTGCCGCCTTGGTCACATAGGTGTCAAACGCATGAAGAAGCTCCATGCAGATGGACTTTTAGAGTCTCTTGATTACGAATCATTTGACACGTGCGAACCATGCCTCATGGGTAAAATGACCAAGACTCCGTTCTCAGGAACAATGGAGCGAGCAACCAACTTATTGGAAATCATACATACTGATGTGTGCGGTCCAATGAGTGTTGAGGCTCGCGGTGGTTATCGTTATGTTCTCACCCTCACTAATGACTTGAGTAGATATGGGTATGTCTATTTAATGAAACACAAGTCTGAGACCTTTGAAAAGTTCAAGGAATTTCAGAGTGAGGTTGAGAATCAACGTGACAGGAAAATCAAGTTCTTGCGATCAGATCGTGGAGGAGAATACTTGAGTCACGAATTAGGCACACACTTAAGAAAAAGTGGAATAGTTTCACAACTCACGCCGCCTGGAACACCTCAGCGTAATGGTGTGTCTGAACGTCGTAATTGCACTCTATTAGATATGGTGCGATCTATGATGTCTCTTACCGATTTACCACTATCATTTTGGGGCTATGCTTTAGAGATTGCCGCATTCACTTTAAATAGGGCTCTGTCGAAATCCATTGAGACGACACCGTATGAATTATGGTTTGGGAAGAAACCTAAGCTGTCGTTTCTAAAAGTTTGGGGATGCGATGCTTATGTCAAGAAGCTTCAACCTGAAAAGCTCGAACCCAAGTCGGAAAAATGCGTCTTCATAGGATACCCTAAAGAAACTATTGGGTATACCTTCTACCTCAGATCTGAAGGCAAGATCTTTGTTGCCAAGAATGGATCCTTTCTAGAGAAGGAGTTTCTCTCGAAAGAAGTAAGTGGGAGGAAAGTAGAACTTGATGAAGTATTACCTCTTGAACCGGAAAGTGGCGCAACTCAGGAAAATGTTCCTGTGGTGCCTGCACCAATTAGAGAGGAAGTTAATGATGATGATCAAGATACTTCTGATCAAGCTCCTACTGAAATTCGAAGGTCCACAAGGACACGTTCCGCACCAGAATGGTACAGAAACCCTGTCTTGGAAATCATGTTGTTAGACAACGGTGAACCTTCAAACTATGAAGAAGCGATGGCGGGCCCAGATTCCGACAAATGGTTGGAAGCCATGAAATCCGAGATAGGATCCATGTATGAAAACGAAGTATGGACTTTGACTGACTTGCCCGTAGAGCAGCGAGCCATAGAAAATAAATGGATCTTTAAGAAGAAGACAAACGCAGATGGTAATGTGACCATCTATAAAGCTCGGCTTGTCGCTAAGGGTTATCGACAAGTTCAAGGGGTTGACTACGATGAGACTTTCTCACCGGTAGCGAAGCTGAAGTCCGTCCGAATCATGTTAGCAATTGCCGCATTCTATGATTATGAGATATGGCAAATGGACGTCAAAACGGCATTCCTTAATGGTTTCCTTAAGGAAGAATTGTATATGATGCAGCCGGAAGGTTTTGTCGATCCTAAGAATGCTGGCAAGGTGTGCAAGCTCCAACGCTCGATTTATGGGCTGGTGCAAGCATCTCGGAGTTGGAACATTCGCTTTGATGAGATGATCAAAGCGTTTGGGTTTATGTAGACTTATGGAGAAGCCTGCGTTTACAAGAAAGTGAGTGGGAGCTCTGTAGCATTTCTCATATTATATGTAGATGACATACTTTTGATGGGAAATGATATAGAGCTTTTGGACAACATTAAGGCCTACTTGAATAAGAGTTTTTCAATGAAGGACCTTGGAGAAGCTGCTTATATATTAGGCATCAAGATCTATAGAGATAGATCAAGACGCCTCATAGGTCTTTCGCAAAGCACATACCTTGATAAGATATTGAAGAAGTTCAATATGGATCAGTCTAAGAAGGGGTTCTTGCCTGTGTTGCAAGGTGTGAAATTGAGCTCAGCTCAATGTCTGACCACGGCAGAAGATATAGAAGAGATGAGTGTCATCCCCTATGCCTCAGCCATAGGTTCTATTATGTATGTCATGCTGTGTACCAGACCTGATGTAAACCTTGCCGTAAGTTTGGTAGGTAGGTACCAAAGTAATCCCGGCAAGGAACACTGGACAGCGGTCAAGAATATCCTGAAGTACCTGAAAAGGACTAAGGAAATGTTTCTCGTTTATGGAGGTGACGAAGAGCTCATCGTAAAGGGTTACGTCGACGCTAGCTTCGTCACAGATCTGGATGACTCTAAGTCACAAACAGGATACGTGTATATTTTGAATGGTGGGGCAGTAAGCTAGTGCAGTTGCAAGCAGAGCGTCGTGGCGGGATCTACATGTGAAGCGGAGTACATGGCAGCATCAGGGTAGCGCATGAAGCGATTTGGGTGAAGGAGTTCATCACCGACCTAGGAGTCATACCCAATGCGTCGGGGCCGATCAAACTCTTCTGTGACAACACTGGAGCTATTGCACTTGCCAAGGAGCCCAGGTTTCACAAGAAGACCAGGCACATCAAGCGTCGCTTCAACTCCATTCGTGAAAATGTTCAAGATGGAGACATAGATATTTGTAAAGTACATACGGACCTGAATGTAGCAGATCCGTTGACTAAACCTGTCCCTAGAGCAGAACATGATCAACACCAGAATTCCATGGGTGTTCGATTCATCACAATGTAACTAGATTATTGACTCTAGTGCAAGTGGGAGACTGTTGGAAATATGCCCTAGAGGCAATAATAAAAGGATTATTATTATATTTCCTTGTTCATGATAATTTTCTTTTATTCATGCTATAATTGTGTTATCCGGAAATCGTAATACATGTGTGAATACATAGACACCAACATGTCCCTAGTAAGCCTCTAGTTGACTAGCTCGTTGATCAACAGATAGTCATGGTTTCCTGACTATGGACATTGAATGTCATTGATAATGAGATCACATCATTAGGAGAATGATGTGATGGACAAGACCCAATCCTAAACATAGCACAAGATCGTATAGTTCGTTTGCTAGAGTTTTTCCAATGTCAAGTATCTTCTCCTTAGACCATGAGATCGTGTAACTCCCGGATACCGTAGGAGTGCTTTGGGTGTACCAAACGTCACAACGTAACTGGGTGACTATAAAGGTACACTACGGGTATCTCTGAAAGTGTCTGTTGGGTTGACATGGATCAAGACTGGGATTTGTCACTCCGTATGACGGAGAGGTATCTCTGGACCCACTCAGTAATGCATCATCATAATGAGCTCAAAGTGACCAAGTGTCTGGTCACGGGATCATGCATTACGGTACGAGTAAAGTGACTTGCCGGTAACGAGATTGAACGAGGTATTGGGATACCGACGATCAAATCTCGGGCAAGTAACATACCGATTGACAAAGGGAATTGTATACGGGGTTGCTTGAATCCTCGACATCGTGGTTCATCCGATGAGATCATCGAGGAGCATGTGGGAGCCAACATGGGTATCCAGATCCCGCTGTTGGTTATTGACCGGAGAGCCATCTCGGTCATGTCTACATGTCTCCCGAACCCGTAGGGTCTACACACTTAAGGTTCGGTGACGATAGGGTTGTAGAGATATGAATATGCAGTAACCCGAAAGTTGTTCGGTGTCCCAGATGAGATCTCGGACGTCACGGGGAGTTCCGGAATGGTCCGGAGGTGAAGAATTATATACAGGAAGTGCAGTTTCGGCCATCGGGAGAGTTTCGGGGGTCACCGGTATTGTACCGGGACCACCAGAAGGGTCCCGGGGGTCCACCGGGTGGGGCCACCCATCCCGGAGGGCCCCATGGGCTAAGTGGGAAGGGGAACCAGCCCATAGTGGGCTGGTGCGCCCCCCTTGGCCCACCCCATGTGCCTAGGGTTGGGAACCCTAGGGTGGGGGGGCGCCCCACCTGGCTTGGGGGGCACTCCACCCCTTGGCCGCCGCCCCCCTAGGAGATCCCATCTCCTAGGGCCGGCGCACCCCCTAGGGGGCCTATATAAAGGGGGGGAGGGAGGGGCAGCCGCACCCTTGAGTCTTGGCGCCTCCCTCTCCCCTGCTACACCTCTCCCTCTCGCAGTAGAACGGCGAAGCCCTGCTGCGGTGACCCCTGCATCCACCACCACGCCGTCGTGCTGGATCTTCATCAACCTCTCCTTCCCCTTGCCGGATCAAGAAGGAGGAGATGTCACGCTGACCGTATGTGTGTTGAACGCGGAGGTGCCGTCCGTTCGGCGCTAGGATCTCCGGTGATTTGGATCACGTCGAGTACGACTTCCTCATCCCCGTTCTTTGAACGCTTCCGCGCGTGATCTACAAAGGTATGTAGATGCAATCCGATCACTCGTTGCTAGATGAACTCATAGATGGATCTTGGTGAAACCGTAGGAAAATTTTTGTTTTCTGCAACGTTCCCCATCAAACATCACTTGTTATGTATGCTGATTTGTGTTTGGTGATTGTATGACAACTAAAACATGATGACATTGTTGTTTAGTTGTACTCATATTTGGCTGTGAAACTTGAATTTGATGACATAGTTTGCTGTTGGACTGCAATTTGCTCGACGTCTTCGAATGAGAACAAAGCTGACACGACAGGGTCTCTGCTATTTATTTATTTATATGAGCAAAAGGGGATACCCCCTGATTTCCGTTAATAGAAATCATTAGATGTTCACAACACTACGCCCAGCCTGCTACACAGGTTTCAATCATTACTAGTTTCAGCAAAGTGCTCATGTCGTAGCCACTGAATACATCACGAGTGCTACATACGCTGCAAATAAAGAGACAATCATCCTACAGAGCACATCGATTTTGCCCATTATCTTCACAAGCTCTTTCATCTCCTCATTGCTGTCAAGGCCGTTCAGCAGCTGTTGCTTGGCCATGATCAGAGGAACTGCATCTTTAACCTTCTGCTCTGCATCTTCCTCTTCTGCCGTTCCTTCAGTTACTTGTCTAACACCCCAACCTGCTGGTATTGGGATTCCTCGGCTAACCAAATAATCAGCGTAGTTGCATTCCCCCACATCAGCAACTTCCCAGAAATACAAATCACATGAATCTTCCCTTTTCTGCACGAATCAAATTGGAAGATCATCAACCAAACTATTAAAAAAATCAGCAACTGAAAGCAGCAGAACAACACTTAAACATATTTATTACCCCATGATTCAGGCATTTGTAGAAGACTCGGCCAGGGTTGCGGATTGTGGTTGAGACGCGACGGATGACTCTGCGTGATTTGCAGTAGTGGCACCACACCAACGGCAGCGGGTTGCTATGAGCAATCGGCTGCAGTGCGCGTGCCGGCGGGGGTGTGATGAGACCCACAAGCGATGGTACGGGCGGCGACTTGGCGCATATCTGGTTGTTGCCTGCTGAAGAGCAGGTGGACGAGCAGCCATCGGACATGGTTGCTGCGACCAGAGCTTCTGATGCTAGGCAGAGTAAGTAGAGAAGAGGAGAAGCGAACGTTGGATATGTCAGTTTCATTACTTGCAGAGTAGCATAGCACCATATATAGTCATAGTCTAGGTTCGGATTCGAACCAGCTACAGGAGCATGTCTTTCTTTTTTGTAAAACTCGGCAACGTCTCTTTACTGGTACACTAGCTTGTTCTGTACGCCTTCCCAAGTCTTTGATTTTCTTTCCCTTCTTTTGCGAGGAAGGAGGACAAAATTGAGAGTTCCTGGGACTCGAACCCAAGACCTCTCGGTTGAAAACGAAGGGTGCTAGTCACTTATGTGGCGAACGTTCCCTGTGAGGAGGACAGCAGACGAACGCATTTTCCTCGCAGTTTTCTTCCTATATATAAAAAAGTATGCTACTTGGTGTCCTCTTAGTCAACAAACAATTGTGCCAACCTTGACCGTTGGATTGACATTCAATGTCTGTCGCATTTCTTCAGTCTCTTCTTCCTCGAGCCGCCAAAGCCAAACCAGCGCCGGCGGGACCGCCTGCTCCCGCCTCCCACGGCTGGCTGTGATCTTCCCCGGCTCCTATTCGTTCCCGTCCGAGGCCTCACCATCGTCCTCCGCCTTGGTTCGCTCACCGCGGCGCCGCCCTCCGGTGTTGTCAACATGGCCAATAACCGAGAGGAATAAGGAGATGACTGTACATGGTGAGGATGACAGTAGGGACCCAACAGCGCGCGCAGTAATTTTGTTTTTTCGGGACGGAGAAGGGTATCAACTGGGTTGTGCGGGACCCATGGCCCGTCTAGCCCAGGCTTTTATTTCATATGTTTAGCACATGACCAGCCCAGTTTGTTTTTTTCCTTTCTGAAAATGGCTAGCCAGCTATTTTGTTTTTTGCAGAATAACCAACGTAGGCCTACTTGCTTTTCTACGCCCTGCTGGGCCGGAAATCTTTCAAGACGAGGAGGGATGCATTTTGCCCAGAAAATGGGCTATAAGTAATAATAAATGGGCTGTAAAATGAAAAAAATACAGCAAACAAGCAATTAGTTCCAAAATACTGTTTTCTTTTGGATTTTGATATTTTAAATTTCATTGTTTTTGTGCGGGTAAAATTTCATTGAATTTAAATTAAGGTATATTTAGATTTAAAATTAATTTGAATCTGGCTAGAAGTTTCGGGCTGTATGCTGTTTGGGACAGATTTGGAGGCTGCCTTGTGGGTCTACTAGGTTGACGTGTACTTTGGCTTTGTCAACTTAGTCCACAAACGATTTTAGCAGCAGTGACCGTTGGATGTTAATCCAACGGCCGTGCTGCTTCTTCAATATCTGATCTTCTTGCTCCAGCCACCCAAACCAGCTCCGGTGGGACTGCCTGCTCCCGCCTCCCGTGGCCGGCTGTGCTGCCGCACAGGCCACACCGCCCCACCCTACTTCATTGCTGGCCAGGCCACTCCTCTACTCACCCACACCTCCTGTTATTTTCCGGTGACGATAGCCGGACCAGTAAACCCTCGTACTCCCCACCGCGTGGGCAACCATTGCCGAGTCTTCCCTGGCTACGTGTCGTTCCCTTCCTAGGCCTCGCCGTCGTCCACCGCCATGGTGCTCTCGGCGCGGCCTGGTCAACGTGGTCAACGAACGACATCCATCGGCCGTGGACTGTACGGGCAATATAACGATTCCCCCACCTGACAGCTGGCACCCACCGGAAGGGCCTCTGTATTTCCTGAAAAAAACGTTCCCCCCGCTGACATGTCAGACCCACCAGCTATATCTTCGCACGCAAGGAAGTGCCTCCTTATTACGCACAAAAAAATGAATACCCCCCTGCTAGCTGGGACCCACCATAGTGGGAGGATGACTTGTGGGCCAACTAAGTTGACGGGGACGGAGGGCTTTGTCAACTTAGTCAATATGAACGATTCTAGCTCCAATGACCGTACGATGTCCATCCAACGGCCGTAGTGCTTCTTCAACCTCTGGTCTTCTTGCTCTAGCCGCCCAAAGCAGCGCCGCTCGTGCCGCATGCTCCTGCCTCCCGTGGCCGGCTATGCTGTCGCGGAGGCCTCACCGCCCTCTACTATTCCCACCGCTGGCCAGAACCTGCGGCGACGGCAGCCTCACACCGCAGCCAAACCAGTGAACCCTCGTACTCCTCTCCGCGCGGGCTTCTACTGCCGCGTCTTCCCCGGCTCCGCGTCGTCCCCTTCCTAGGCCTCGCCGTCATCCACCGCCGTGGTGCTCTCGGCGCGGCCTGGTCAACGTGGTCAAGGAACGACTTCCATCGGACGTGGACTGTACGTGGAGAGGCTGACAACTGGGTCCACGGCCGTAGCAAGTAAGTGCCTCCTTATTATGTGGAAAATAATGATTCCTCCACCTGACAGCTAGGACCCACCGGACGGGCCACTGTATTTCGCGGAAAAAATGTTTCCCCTGACTGCTGGGACCCACCAGCTTCATCTTCGCATGCAAGGAAGTGCGTCCGAAAAAAAAACGATTCGCCCCCTGACTCCTGGGACCCACGAGCTACACCTTCGCACGCAAGGAAGTGCGTCCGGGCAAAAAAACAATTCGCCCCCCTAACTGCTGGGAGCCACCGGCTACATCTTCGCACGCAGGGAAGTGTGTCCGGGCAAAAAAAACGATTCGCCCCCCTGACTGCTGGGACCCACCAGCTACATCTTCGCAGGCAAGGAAGTGCCTGACAGTCGGGACCCACCTAGTCGAAGCGTACGTAGCGTTGTCATTCTGGTCGCGAACATGTACGTACATACTGGTCGATGTAGAGGCACACACGTGTCGTAGTAGAGGCGCGCACGTAGCATGTACACGTAAGTACAGCGGCCAGGGTGCAAGAAAGAAAATACGGCCACGTATGTGTACATATGGGCGGGGTCTCGAACGCCTACTCGCGCATACGTATGGCCAGGGCTCGTGTACATGGCTGGGTCGGAACGGAGAAACAACGTCGTCGTCGTGTTCATGGGGAGGCAACGGAATACGTCATGTTCATGGGGAGGCAACGGAATGCGTCGTGTTCATCAGGAGGGAACGGAACGCGTGGGAGCCAACCGGCTGGGTCGGAACGGAATGCTTGGTCGTGTTCATCGGGAGGGCTTGGACGGAACAGGCGATGGAAACAAGGCCTGGCGTACCGCACAATGGAGGAAACAGACCTCCTACGTTCGGAACAGGGTCCTGTTGATCGGGAGGGGTCTGGCGTACCGCAAAACGGAGGAAACGGACCTCCTATGGTCGAAACGGGGGTCCTGTGGATCGGGAGGGGTGTGGCGTACCGCAAAACGGGACTCCACGGGATACTGTTCATCTCCACCGTCGACCTCCTCCAGCCTCCACGGGCTCCTATTCATCCAGCCTCCACCGCGCGCTACTCCACCGGCTACTGTTCAACCACCCCTCCACCGTCTACTGTTCATCCAGCCCTCCACACCACGGGGTCCTGTTAAACCACCCCTCCACGGGCACCCCTCCACCGTCTACTGTTCATCCAGCCCTCCACACCACGGGGTCCTGTTCATCCACCCCTCCACGGGCACCCCTCCACCGTCTACTGTTCATCCATCCCTCCACCACACCATGGGGTCCTGTTCATCCAGAGGCAATGCCACCGCTCACTGTTCATCCACCCCCCCGCAACGCTCACTGTTCATCCCAGAGGCAGCATTGATCGGCTTCAGTTAGCAGTAGTAGCGAAGGAATCGCTCGATCGGGTTCAGTTGACAGCCATCGATCGATCGCTCGGGTTCAGTAACGCGTAGCCTGCAGTGCAATCACTCGGGTTCAGTTAGAGCCCAATGCCTCGCTCGGGTTCAATTAGAGCCAACTCCTCGCACACACGAGCGTGCGTGTATGAGAGAAACGCGCATCGCTTGGCCCCCGACCTCCCACCGTAACCGGGAACTCCCCGAAATTTTCCTCCCCCTCGCTTCTACCACGGGTTTTTCCGTCATGGACGGCCCAAAGAATGTCATGCAGCTGCGTCTCCGGTCCGCCCAGGACGAAAAGCCCATTTTCTGTCATGATTTTTTGTCATAGAAGTAGGAGCCCACCACATCTTTGATGATACCGGGTTTTGTCACAATTATCGTCATAGAAGTGTCATATGTATGACAGAAAAAAATTTCGTTCGGCCCAAAATGTCATGGATGTGTATTTTTTTGTAGTGAGAGGAATAGTTTTTAACACGCACTCGGCGGATATACCGAATTGTGACGTTTCCTATAGGGCCATATTTTAGGAAGAGCATACGCCGGACTGTATCCGGGGACCTCATCGGTCATGCATCGACCAATCCGGCCCCGGACCCTGCCACAAAGACTAGGGTTGATACAACAAAAATGCCGGATTGTCATTTCCAAGAGGATTCAGATAATGTATCTGTCACCAATTCTGAAGTGGAGAGCGCGATGAATCATCGACAGTGGAAAAAGGCTATGCGCGACCCAGGTTTCATCGAAGAGGCGTTCAACGCCCTCAGCTCTGCGGATGCATATATCCGGGCTGCTCGGGATGGACTTGCCGGAGCCACTTGATGACTCACAAGTGTAGGGGATCTATCGAAGCCTTTTCAATAAGTAAGAGTGTCGAACCCAACGAGGAGCATAAGGAAATGGTAAGCAGTTTTCAGTAAGGTATTCTCTGCAAGCACTGAAATTATTGGTAACAGATAGTTTTGTGATAAGGTAATTTGTAACGAGTAGCAAGTAATAAAAGTAAATAAGGTGCAGCAAGATGGCCCAATCCTTTTTTTAGCAAAGGACAAGCCTGTACAAACTCTTATATGAAGGAAAGCGCTCCCGAGGACACATGGGAATTATCGTCAAGCTAGTTTTCATCACGTTCATATGATTCACGTTCGGTACTTTGATAATTTGATATGTGGGTGGACCGGTGCTTGGGTACTGTCATTACTTGGACAAGCATCCCACTTATGATTAACCCCCATTACAAGCATCCGCAACTACAACAGAAGTATTAAGGTAAACCTAACCATAGCATGAAACATACGGATCCAAATCAGCCCCTTACGAAGCAACACATAAACTAGGGTTTAAGCTTCTGTCACTCTAGCAACCCATCATCTACTTATTACTTCCCAATGCCTCCCTTTAGGCCCAAACAATGGTGAAGTGTCATGTAGTCGATGTTCACATGACACCACTAGAGGGATGAAAACATACATCTCATCAAAATATTGAACGAATACCAAATTCACATGACTACTTATAGCAAGACTTCTCCCATGTCCTCAGGAACAAACGTAACTACTCACAAAGCATATTCATGTTCATAATCAGAGGGGTATTAATATGCATAATGGATCTGAACATATGATCTTCCACCAAGTAAACCAACTAGCATCAACTACAAGGAGTAATCAACACTACTAGCAACCCACATGTACCAATCTAAGGTTTGGATACAAAGATTGGATACAAGAGATGAAGTAGGGTTTGAGATGAGATGGTGCTGGTGAAGTTGTTGATGGAGATTGACCCCCTCCTGATGAGAGGATCGGTGGTGATGACGATGGTGATGATTTCCCCCTCCCGGAGGGAAGTTTCCCTGGCAGAACAACTCTGTCGGAGCCCTAGATTGGTTCCGCCTAGCGGCGGCGGAGTTTCTTCCCCAAAGCTTGCTTATGATTTTTTCCTCGACGAAAGACCTCATGTAGCAGAAGATGGGCATCGGAGGGCTACCAGGGAGCCCACGAGGCAGGGGGCGCGCCCAGGGGATAGGGCGCGCCCCCACCCTCATGGCCAGGGTGTGGCCCCCTCTGGAACTTTCAGGACTTTTGGAGCTGTGCAGAATAAGTCTCTAATATTTGCTCCTTTTCCAGCCCAGAATCCCAGCTGCCGGCATTCTCCCTCTTCATGTAAACCTTGTAAAATAAGAGAGAATAGGCATAAGTATTGTGATATAACGTGTAATAACAACCCATAATGCAATAAATATGGATATAAAAGCATGATGCAAAATGGACGTATCAACTCCCCCAAGGTTAGACCTCGCTTGTCCTCAAGCGAAAGCTGAAATCAAATAATATGTCCACATGTTTGGAGATAGAGGTGTCGATAAAAATAAAATACAGACATGAGGGCATCATGATCATTCTTAGAACATCAACAAATATATATATATATATATTGTCATATGATCTCTTATGCTAAAGTAATAATTCAATCACAATTTCAAGTATGAATCATAAACTTCATTGAGAACCAACAAACTCTAATCTCAATCATTGAGGCAATTGCAATTTATCATAACATAAGAAAGAATCAATATAAGAGCTTTTCAGCAAGTCCACATACTCAACCATCTTTTAGTATTTCACAATTGCTAACACTCACGCAATATTTATGGATATGAAGTTTTAATCGGACACAGATAAAAATATGGGCTTATAGTTTTGCCTCCCAACGTTTTACCTCAAGGGTAATGTCAACAATAATAGTTCATGAAAACTCACGTCCAATTAGCTATATATATCTGGATCTTTCCAACACATTGTGCTTGCCAAAGGATAAAATGTAAAAAGGAAAGGTGAATATCACCATGACTCTTTGCATGAAGTATAAGACGAGAATAAAAGATAGGCCCTTCGCAGAGGGAAGCAGAGGTTGTCATGCACTTTTATAGTTGGATGCACGAAATCTTAATGCAAAAGAACGTCACTTTATATTGCCACTTGTGATATGGACCTTTATTATGCAGTCCGTCGCTTTTATTTCTTCCATATCATAAGATCGTATAAAGCTTATTTTCTCCACATTAATAAGTCATACATATTTAGAGAGGAATTTTTATTGCTTGCACCGATGACAACTTACTTGATGGATCTTACTCAATCCATAGGTAGATATGGTGGACTCTCATGGCAAAACTAGGTTTAGGGATATTTGGAAGCACAAGTAGTATCTCTACTTGGTGCAAAGAAATTGGCTAGCATGAGAGGGAAAGGCAAGCTCAACATGTTGGATGATCCATGACAATATAATTTATCTCAGATGTAAGAAAATATAACCCATTACGTTGTCTTCCTTGTCCAACGTCAACTCTTTAACATGTCATACTTTAATGAGTGCTCACAATCATAAAAGATGTCCAAGATACTATTTATATGTGAACCTATCTTTCTTTATTACTTCCTATTAATTGCAACGATGACCAAAACTATGTTTGTCAACTCTCAACAACTTTTATTCATCATACTCTTTATATGTGAAGTCATTACTCTCCATAAGATCCATATGATCTCTTTATTTCTTTTT
The DNA here is from genome assembly GCF_056163025.1 of Triticum urartu. NCBI lineage: Eukaryota > Viridiplantae > Streptophyta > Magnoliopsida > Poales > Poaceae > Triticum > Triticum urartu. The sequence continues at coordinate 205,848,015 of NC_141877.1, read as the reverse complement.
ATTTCTTCTCTTTTATTTTATTCCCTCAAGATCATAGCAAAATAATCAAGCCCTTGACTCAACACTAATCTTTATTATATATAGCTCACGGACTCGATTACACAAAAAGATCATAAAGCAAAACTCACAACTAGATCATACTAAAACTTTATTCTACTAGATCAAGATATTATCAAAAGGATCGAACTAAGAAAAATGGTAAAGATAAAAGTGATGGTGATACGATACCGGGGCACTCCCCCAAGCTTGGCAGTTGCCAAGGGGAGTGCCCATACCCGATGTAATTATATCTCTTTTGCTGGTGAAGGAGATGGAGTTGTTGATGATGTAGGCTTGTCGTCCCTCTTCCAAGGCATAGGATCACCATCATAGAAGGATGATCGAGTCTTCGGAATCCTCAAATCTGCAGCCAAACTCATCCTCTTGAATCTATATTCATACTCACAGTTTTGATTTTGTAGGTCATAGATATGGGCTTGGAGGTGCTCGATTTTCTCATGAAGCTTGAAGATGGCTTCCCCAATGTCCTTGACGCCCAGCTTGTGGTTGTTGGTGAACTCCGTGATCATTATGTGATTGGAGTCAAGTCCACGCTCCACCATCTCCTGACACTTGAAAACTTGTTGCTCCATTGCCTCGAGCCTTATCTCCACGCTTCCGGTCCTCCTTGGTCCTTCAACATCGCGGATCTGAAACAACCCCTCACGCATCTCAATGGTTTGAGGGTGTTGCAGCACCTCCGCGAGGTAGGGTTGATGACCTTCTCGAAGAACTTGTCCTTGGGGGCACTTGAAGATGATATGGCGGCCTAGATCTATCAGAAAAACAGCTCGAAACAAAGACAATAGATATTTGCGTGATACAGTGGTCAAAACCTTCGGGATATTATATAATGAATTTTTACCGACCAAAAGAAGTACCGTGCAAGAAAACGAAGTCCGGAGAGCACACGAGGTGCCCACAAGGCAGGGGGGCGCGCCCTCCACCCTCGTGGAAGCCTCGTGTCCTTCCCGGTCTGCTTCTTATTTTCCTATATTCTTAAATATTCCAAAACAGAGAGAAATTGTCATTAAAACTATTTTGGAGTCGGTTTACTTACCGTACCACGTACCTATTCCTTTTCGGAGTCTGAAACGTTCTGGAAAGCGTCCCTTATGTATTCCTCCGGGGTTACGGTTTCAATAATATTAGTTTCAACATTTATAGGATTACCTGAGATATAATGTTTGATTCTTTGACCGTTCACCACCTTCGGATTTGTGCCTTCGAAGTTGTTGATTTTTATGGCACCAGAACGATAGACCTCCTCGATAACGTAGGGACCTTCCCATTTAGAGAGAAGTTTGCCTGCAAAAATCTTAAACGAGAGTTGTATAGCAACACATAATCACCTACATTAAACTCACGCTTTTGTATCCTTTTGTCATGCCATCTTTTAACTTTTTCTTTAAACAGCTTGGCATTTTCAAAAGCCTGTGTTCTCCATTCATCAAGTGAGCTAATGTCAAAAAGCCTCTTCTCACCAGCAAGTTTGAAGTCATAGTTGAGCTCTTTAATAGCCCAATATGCCTTATATTCTAATTCAAGAGGTAAGTGACATGCTTTACCATAAACCATTTTATATGGAGACATACCCATAGGATTTTTATATGTAGTTCTATAAGCCCATAATGCATCATCAAGTTTCTTGGACCAATTATTTCTAGATCTATTAACAGTCTTTTGCAAAATTAATTTAAGCTCTCTATTGCTAAGTTCTACTTGATCACTAGACTGCGGGTGATATGGATATGCAATTCTATGATTAACATCATACTTAGCAAGCATTTTGTGAAAGGCTCCATGAATAAAATGTGAACCACCATCAGTTATTAGATATCTAGGGACTCCAAACCTTGGGAAAATAACTTCTTTAAGCATCTTAATAGAGGTGTTATGATCAGCACTACTAGTTGGAATAGCTTCTACCCACTTGGTAATGTAATCAACAACAACTAAAATATGTGTATACCCATTAAAGGAAGGAAAAGGTCCCATATAATCAAAGCCCCAAACATCAAATGGTTCAATAACAAGTGAATAATTCATAGGCATTTCTTGACGTCTACTAATATTACCAATTCTTTGACATTCATCACAGGATAAGACAAACTTACGGGCATCCTTGAAGAGAGTAGGCCAATAAAAACTAGATTGCAATACCTTATGTGCAGTTCTATCTCCAGCATGGTGTCCTCCATAAGCCTCGGAGTGACACTTACGTAGGATCTGTTCCTGTTCATGCTCAGTTACACAACGTCTAATGACACCATCTACTCCTTTATAAAGATGTGGGTCATCCCAGAAGTAATGTCTTAAATCATAGAAGAACTTTTTCTTTTGCTGGTATGTGAAACTAGGTGGTATAAATTTAGCAACAATGTAATTAGCATAATCAGCATACCATGGAGCAGTACGAGAGGCATTTATGACATTTAATTGTTCATCAGGAAAGCTATCATCAATAGGTAGTGGGTCATCAAGAACATTCTCTAACCTAGACAAGTTGTCTGCAACGGGATTCTCAGCTCCCTTTCTATCAATAATATGCAAATCAAATTCTTGTAGAAAGAGAACCCATCTAATAAGTCTAGGTTTAGCATCTTTCTTTTCCATAAGATATTTAATAGCAGCATGATTAGTGTGAATAGTTACTTTAGAATCAACAATATAAGGTCTGAACTTATCACAAGCAAATACACTGCTAAGAATTCCTTTTCAGTAGTAGCATAATTTCTTTGGGCATTGTCTAGAGTTTTACTAGCATATTTAATAACATTTAATTTCTTATCAACTCTTTGTCCTAGAACAACCCCTACAACATAATCACTAGCATCACACATGATTTCAAAGGGTAAATTCCAATCAGGTGGCTGGACAATAGGTGCAGAAATCAAGGCTTTCTTAAGTATTTCAAATGCTTCTACACAATCATCATCAAAGACAAAAGGGACATCTTTTTCTAAGAGATTAGTCATAGGCCGTGAAATTTTTGAGAAGTCCTTAATGAACCTCCTATAAAAACCGGCATGACCAAGGAAACTTCTTATACCTTTGATGTCCTTGGGACATGGCATCTTTTCAATAGCATGAACTTTAGCTTTGTCAACTTCAATACCTCTTTCAGAAATTTTATGCCCCAAGACAATACCTTCATTAACCATAAAGTGGCACTTCTCCCAATTCAAGACAAGGTTAGTTTCTTCACATCTCTGCAAAATTCGATCAAGGTTGCTCAAGCAATCATCAAAAGAGGATCCATAAACAGAGAAATCATCCATGAAAACTTCACAAATCTTTTCACAAAAGTCAAAGAATATAGCCATCATGCATCTTTGAAAGGTAGCAGGTGCATTACATAAATCAAAAGGCATACGTCTATAAGCAAAGGTACCGAAAGGGAAAGTAAAAGTAGTCTTTTCCTGATCATCAGCTGACACAGGTATTTGAGAGAAACCAGAATAACCATCTAGAAAGCAAAAATGTGTATGTTTGGATAATCTTTCTAGCATTTGATCAATAAAAGACAAAGGGTAATGATCTTTTTAGTAGCTTTATTTAATTTGCGGAAATCAATTACCATCCTATAACCTGTAATAATTCTTTGCGGAATCAATTCATCTTTATCATTAGGAACAACAGTAATACCTCCCTTCTTAGGGACACAATGGACATGACTTACCCACTGACTATCAGCAACGGGATAAATTATACCTGCTTCAAGGAGCTTTAATATTTCCTTTCTTACCACTTCTTTCATCTTAGGATTTAGCCGTCGTTGGTGATCAATAACTGGTTTGGCGTCTTTCTCCAAATTTATTTTGTGTTGACATAAAGTGGGACTAATGCCCTTAATATCATCAAGAGTATATCCAATAGCAGCATGATGCTTCTTCAGAGTTTTCAATAATCTCTCTTCTTCATGCTCTAAAAGGTTAGCACTAATAATAACATGATATATTTTCTTTTCATCAAGATAAGCATATTTAAGAGTATCAGGCAATGGTTTAAGCTCAAACACGGGATCACCCTTGGGTGGAGGACGATCCCCTAGAATTTCAATAGTCAAGTTGTGTTTTAGAATAGGTCCCTGTTTAATGAATACTTCATCTATTTCCCTTCTTTCATTCATGAACATATCATTTTCATGGTCTAGCAAATATTGTTCTAAAGGATCAGTAGGAGGCACAACAATAGAAGCAAGACCAATAATTTCATCTTTACTAGGCAATTCTTTATCATGGGGTTGTTTTCGAAATTTAGCAAAATTAAACTCATGAGACATATTCCCTAAACCAACAGAAACAATATCCTTATTGCAGTCTATCTTAGCATTAACAGTATTCAAGAAGGGTCTACCAAATATAATGGGACAAAAGTCATCTTGTGGGGAACCAAGAACAAGAAAATCAGCAAGGTATTTAACTTTCCCACACAAGACTTCAACATCTCTAACAATCCCAACTGGTGAAATAGTATCTCTACTGGCAAGCTTAATTGTAACATCTATCTCTTCTATCTCAGCAGGTGCAATATCATGCATAATTTCTTGGTATAAGGAATGGGGTATTGCGCTTGCACTAGCACCCATATCACATAAGCCATGATAGAAATGATCCCCTATTTTAACAGAAATAACAGGCATGCCTACAACAGGTCTATGTTTATTTTTAGCATCAGGTCTAACAATTCTAGTCGCTTCATTGCAGAAGTAAATAACATGCCCATCAACATTATCGGCCAAGAGATCTTTAACCATAGCAATACTAGGTTCAACTTTAATTTGCTCAGGGGTATTAGGTGTCTTAATATTACTTTTGTTAACCACAGTTGAAGCTTTAGCATGATCCTTTATTCTAACAGGGAAAGGTGGTTTCTCATATAAGCGGTAGGAACAATAGGATTAACATTATAAGTGATAGTCTTTTCTTCAACTTTAATAGGTTCAACTAATTTTACTGCGATGGGAGTATGATATTTAAGCCACTTCTCCTTAGGGAGATCAACATGAGTAGCAAAGGATTCATAGAAAGAAGCTACTATCTCAGAGTCAAGTCCATATTTAGTGCTAAATTCACGGAAAGCATCAGTATCCATAAAAGATTTAACACAATCAAACTTAGGTGTTATACCTGACTCCTTACCTTCATCGAGGTCCCAATCTTCAGAGTTGCGTTTAATTCTTTCCAATAAATCCCATTTGAATTCAATAGTCTTCATCAAAAAAGATCCAGTACAAGAAGTATCGAGCATGGAGCGATTACTAAGAGAAAGCCGAGCATAATTTTTTTGAATAATCATATCTCTTGAGAGCTCATGATTGGGGCATGAATATAACATTGACTTAAGCCTCCCCCAAGCTTGAGCGATGCTTTATCCTTCGCGAGGCCAAAAATTATATATATAATTACGATCACGATGAACAAGATGCATGGGATAAAACTTCTGATGAAATTCCAATTTCAATCGCTTGTAGTCCCATGATCCCATATCATCACATAGCCTATACCATGTCAATGCCTCTCCCTTCAAATATAAAGGGAAGACCTTCTTCTTGATAACATCCTCGGGCATACCTGCAAGCTTAAATAATCCACAAACTTCATCCACATAGATTAAGTGCAAATCGGGATGCAATGTTCCATCTCCTGCAAAAGGATTAGCTAGCAGTTTCTCTATCATACCCGAAGGAATTTCAAAGTAAACATTTTCAGTAGGTTCAGTAGGTTGAGGAGCAAATCTTTGCTCTACTGGTCGGGGTGAAGATACCCTGAACAAGCCCCTCAAAGGATTATGTTCCATAGTAACAAGTGACAGTAAATTTCAGCACACTATATAAATTTTTCCTTACCAAATTCCACCTACCAAAGGCGCTTCACTCCCCGGCAATGGCGCCAGAAAAGAGTCTTGATGACCAACAAGTGTAGGGGATCTATCATGTCCTTTTCTATAAGTAGGAGTGTCGAACCCAACGAGGAGCAGAAGGAAATGATAAGCAGTTTTCAGTAAGGTATTCTCTGCGAGCACTGAAATTATCGGTAACAGATAGTTTTGTGATAAGGTAATTTGTAACGAGTAGCAAGTAATAAAAGTAAATAAGGTGCAGCAAGATGGCCCAATCGTTTCTGTAGCAAAGGAGAAGCCTGGACAAACTCTTATATGAAGGAAAGCGCTCCTGAGGACACATGGGAATTATCGTCAAGCTAGTTTTCATCACGTTCATATGATTCACGTTCGGTACTTTGAGAATTTGATATGTGGGTGGACCGGTGCTTGGGTACTGTACTTACTTGGACAAGCATCCCACTTATGATTAACCCCCATTGCAAGCATCCACAACTACAACAGAAGTACTAAGGTAAACCTAAACATAGCATGAAACATATGGATCCAAATCAGCCCCTTACGAAGCAACACATAAACTAGGGTTTAAGCTTCTGTCACTCTAGCAACCCATCATCTACTTATTACTTCCCAATGCTTCCCTCTAGGACCAAACAATGGTGAAGTGTCATGTAGTCGACGTTCACATGACACCACTAGAGGGATGACAACATACTTCTCATCAAAATATTGAATGAATACCAAATTCACATGACTACTTATAGCAAGACTTCTCCCATGTCCTCAGGAACAAACGTAACTACTCACAAAGCATATTCATGTTCATAATCAGAGGGGTATTAATATGCATAATGGATTTGAACATATGATCTTCCACCAAGTAAACCAACTAGCATCAACTACAAGGAGTAATCAACACTACTAGCAACCCACAGGTACCAATCTGAGGTTTGGATACAAAGATTGGATACAAGAGGTGAACTAGGGTTTGAGATGAGATGGTGCTGGTGAAGATGTTGATGGAGATTGACCCCCTCCTGATGAGAGGATCGTCGGTGATGATGATGGTGATGATTTCCCCCTCCTGGAGGGAAGTTTCCCCGGCAGAATAGCTCCGCCGGAGCCCTAGATTGGTTTCGCCAAGGTTCCACCTCGTGGCGGTGGAGTTTCTTCCCCAAAGCTTGCTTATGATTTTTTCCTCGACGAAATACCACATATAGCAGAAGATGGGCATCGGAGGGCCACCAGGGAGCCCACGAGGCACGGGGGCGCGCCCCCACCCTCGTGGCCAGGGTGTGCCCCCCTCTGGAACTTTCGTCATTTAGTATTTTTTATATATTTTGGAATCCGTGAAGTTTTAGGACTTTTGAACTGTGCAGAATAGGTCTCTAATATTTGCTCCATTTCCAGCCCAGAATCCCAGCTGCCGGCATTCTCCCTCTTCATGTAAACCTTGTAAAATAAGAGAGAATAGGCATAAGTATTGTGACATAATGTGTAATAACAACCCATAATGCAATAAATATCGATATAAAAGCATGATGCAAAATGGACGTATCACCACTCAACAGCTTTCAAAGGATATGCAGGTAAAAAACTTTGAGTAGATTCAATAATCATATGCCAGTAGCCCCCGAGACTTGAAGCAGTTGGCCCAACTGATTTAAGGGTCGTTGTATCATTATGTACTCATGGTGAAAAATAACACGGTATCCAAGGAGCTTGAAGAATGTTGGACCAAGCTAACTGTTGTCACCGCTGAACTGGAAAATTTGAAGAAATCCAAGAAGGCACCTGATGGTAAGCACAACAGTGTCCAGAAAATATGATTCTACGCCAACAATTATTTTTAAATATGCATTGTTTTGTTTACAACTGCAGGATCGGCAGATCAGTTGGAGGAGATGCTGAAGGCTGCTCAGGCGGACAAACAACATGCCGAAGGGCAAGAAGCCGCTGGTCAACGTGTATTAACACGTACCATTAATGAGAAGAACAAACTGCAGGATGCAAACATCAAGCAAGCTGAAGAGCTAAAGGACATACGATCCCAACTATCGGATGCCCTGAAGGAGAACAGAAAGCTGAAAGGCGACATATTTAGTATGTCCTTTATCCAAATTTCATACGGTCCCCTGATGGAAAAGTTTACGAGATTGTTCCTTTAGGATTGTTAACTGGGCGGGCCGAGGGAGAAGTGTCCGGATTTCAAGGCGACTTGCTGCAAGAGCTATCCAAAGTGCACGAGCGAGCTCGGAAAGCCATGGGGAACATGGCTAAGGCTTTATGGCCATCCGATTCTCCTCCAGAAATTATGGAGGAGCTCTTGAATTTATTCAAGGGAGATCAACGCCGCTTTGAACTATGGAAGGCATCATCGTGTCGAGAAGGCACACGAGAAGCCTGGGCCATGGTGAAGACACGGTATACCAGACTTGATCCAAATCATATGGCCCGGGTCGGACCTCGGGGACCAGATGGACAAGAAATTCCTGTTAGCTTGGTGTATGACCAAGTAAAGACAGCAGCCAAATTTTCACAACAGGACTGTAAACTAGACAACCTGATAGATGGTATAGATAAAGAGTAGGCATTTGACTCCATGTAACAATGTACTTTATCACCAAACTTATCTCCGTCTGAACTGGAAAAAATTGTCATGGCAAACCTTCCGCTTCTACCTCTGAAACCCAAGGGTTGGAGTGTTTCTGAATACTATACCTATGGGAAACACCAAGTATGTTCGGAAACCAGGCAATCCGGTCATAGTGCTTGAACAGACAAACTGTATTTGGGGAGTTATGTTATATTACTTTTTATAGTAAGAAACATCTTCCAGAGAGAATAGTTCCATTAGGAGTTCCTCTCCCTGGGTTAGCATGCGTTATTTATGCATGCCTAAGCCGTGATGCGAAAGAATCACATGAGTTTTTATATTTTGATAGTTTATATTGCAATGAAGGCAGTTTGCTGTTTGTCCGCCGACCAATTATTCCCTTAAGAACGCTAGCTTTCGACTTCACCCGTCTGAGGTACATGTCTGGATGAACCGGTTGTAACAATCGCAGAGGTGCTCCCTTTATGTCCTATCCGAACAAGCAGGAACGTAGGGCATAAGCACAAGAGCCAGGCAACCCAGCTTGGCAAAAAATTAAGTCATAGAGGTGCATATAATGGCGAAGACAGGACGTATATGAGCAAACAACACATATATATGGTGAGCCTTATGCTCAAAATAATAATAAGCTTCTATTGAGAGAAGCCCCCAGTTATGGTGGGGAGTGTACATTTAAGGATGTATACCCCTTAAGTGTGCGACTTACCCAAACACACGCTAGAAATCATATAAAAACGAAAAAAGGAAAAAATTGAAAAGGAGAAAGAAGGGAACAAACAAAGGTATGTGTTAGGCGTAGAATCTTCGGAGCCTGGCAATGTTCCATGAGTTCGGCTTTAAGCGATTATCCGATGCATTGCAAAGGCGGTAGGCTCCTCCAGTGAGAACTTCATCTATAATGAAGGGACCCTCCCATTTGGGTTTGAGCTTGTACTTTTTCTTCTCTGGTAGGCGTAGAACGAGTTCACCGACATTATAAGTCTTTGCCCGCACTTCTCTGCTTTGTTATCTTTGAGCTTGTTATTGATAGAATGCGGAACGGGCTTTTGCGACAACGCGCTCCTCCTCCAGGCCATCTAAGTCATCCTGCCAATCGAGCTCGGCCTCTCTCTCCTCATACATGCGCACTTGAGGTGAATCATGAATAATATCGCAGGGAAGACAGCCTCTGCACCATACACCATGAAGAATGATGTGTATCCGGTCATGCGGTTGGGCGTGGTCCGCAGCCCCCAGAGTACGGAGTCAAGCTCCTCGACCTAGTGTTTATCTGACTCCTTTAGGGATCGCACTAGTCTGGGTTTGATGCCGCTCAGTATCAGGCCATTGGCCCATTCAAATTGACCGTTTGTTTGGGGGTGATACACGGAGGCATAATTGAGTTTAATACCTAGATTAGCACACCAATTTTTCACCTCATCGGCTATGAAATTAGAGCCGTTAGCCATGATAATGCTATGTGGGATACCATAATGGTGTACAACATCGGAGATGAAATCTATCACCGGTCCGGCTTCAGCCGTTTTTACTGGTTTGGCCTCTATCCACTTAGTGAATTTATCACCATAACTAGTAAATATTTCTTCTTATGGCTTCCCCCTTTAAGGGGTCTGACCATGTCTAGCCCCCAGACCATGAAAGGCCAGGTAATGGGGATTGTTCTTAGGGATGTGGGCGGCATATGGCTTTGATTGGCAAAGAGCTGGCACCCGCCACAACGTTGTATAAGGGTATGTGCATCTACTCGGGCCGTGGGCCAGAAGAAACCTGTATGGAAGGCCTTGCTTACGAGGGCCCGAGCTGCAGCGTGATGGCCGCTGAGGCCAGCATGTATTTCGGCCAAGAGTTGCCGCCCCTCCTCTTCGGAGATACATCTTTGAAGGACTCAAGTAGTGCTCTTCTTGTAGAGCTCACCTTCATGAACTTTATAGGCTTTAGAGCGTCGGACTATGCGACGGGCCTCGTTCTGGTCATCGGGGAGCTCCTGCCTATTGAGGTAGGCTAAGAAGGGTTCTGTCCATGGAGCAATAACCGCCATGATTACATGGGCGGAAGGCGTTTGTTTAGTGCCCGAGCCCCCAATGATATCGGAATCGTGTTTGGCATCCAAGGGTGCAATCGGCACCGAGCTGGTATTCCCGCTCTCGTCCTTCCATACCACAGATGGGTTGAAAAGCCTTTCCACAAAGGTGTTAGGTGGGATGGGGTCGCGTTTAGTGCCCATGCGAGCAAGGATGTCCGTTGCCTGATTACTGTCTCGAGCTACATGGTGAAATTCAAGCCCCTCGAACCGGGCCGATATTTTGAGTACTGCGTTGCGGTAGGCCGCCATCTTCGGATCTTTTGCATCGAATTCTCCATTGATTTGAGATATCGCGAGGTTCGAATCCCCTCGCACCTCAAGGCGTTGTATGCCCATAGAAATGGCCATCCAAAGTCCATGCAGTAGAGCTTCATATTCGGCCGCGTTATTGAAGTCCGTATACATGATCTGTAATACGTAGCGGACTGTGTCCCTGTAGGGGATGTTAAGATGACACTAGCCCCTAGTCCGGCTAACATTTTAGAGTCATCAAAGTACATCACCCAGTTGGAGTATGTGATGTACTCTTTAGGGAGTTCGGCTTCTGTCCATTCGGCGAAGAAGTCATTCAACACCTGAGATTTAATAGCTCGGCGTGGCTTGTATGTTATTTCAAATGGCAAGAGTTTGATAGGCCATTTGGCAATGCGGATGGTGGCATCTCGGTTGTTTATGATGTCGTTGAGTGGAACTTTGGAAGCCACCGTGATTGAGCACTCTTGAAAGTAATGCCGCAGCTTCCGAGATGCCATGTAGACCGCACAGGCTATCTTTTGATAGTGCGGGTATCGGGATTTGCATGGTGTAAGGACCGCCGATACATAATACACCGGTGTTTGAAGTGGGAATTTGTGTCCCTCTTCCTCTCACTCGACGACAAGCACAACACTCACCACATGGTGAGTTGCGGATATGTAGAGCAACATAGGCTCGCTGACGTTTGGTACGGCAAGGATTGGGTTGTTTGCTAACAAGGTTTTTATTTCTTCCAATCCGGCTATTGCCGCATCCGTCCACTCAAAGTGGTCGGTGTGTCGGAGCAGGCGATAAAGTGGTAGTGCCTTTTCTCCAAGTCTGGAGATGAAATGGCTCAATGCTGCCACGCACCCCGCGAGCTTTTGGACTTGTTTTAAGTCTGTTGGCGTTGCCAATTGTGTCAGGGCCCGAATTTTTGCTGGGTTTGCTTCAATTCCTCTGTTGGACACGATGAACCTGAGAAGTTTTCCGGCTGGGACGCCGAAGACATATTTTTCTGGATTGAGTCAGATATCGTATGTCCGGAGGTTGTCAAATGTGAGTCGCAGATCGTCCACCAACGATTCAACATGCTTAGTCTTGATGACAACGTCGTCCACATATGCCTCCACCGTCTTGCCAATTTATTTTTCCAGGAATGTTTGAATCATGCGTTGATAAGTGGCGCCGACGTTTTTGAGTCTGAAAGGCATAGTGTTGAAGCAGAAAGGCCTATACGGAGTAATGAATGTCGTTGCGGCCTGATCGGATTCTTTCATATTAATCTGATGGTATCCGGAGTATGCGTTGAGGAAACACGGTGAATCGTGTCCTGTAGTTGCATCAATAATTTGGTCAATGCAGGGCAGTGGGAAGGGGTCCTTAGGTCAGGCCTTGTTGAGGCCTTTGAAATCGACACAAAGGCGCCAGGATTTATCCTTCTTTGGCACCATGACCAGGTTTGGTGCCAATCCGGGTGTTTGATCTCTCTAATGAACCCGGCTTCAAGTAGTTTGGCTAGCTCCTCCCCCATAGCTTGTCGCCTGGATTCGGAAAATCGCCGCAGCGTTTGCTTGACTGGCTTGAACCCCTTTATTATGTTGAGGTTGTGTTCGGCCAGTCTGCGTGGGATTCCTGGCATATCCGAAGGATGCCAGGCAAAGATGTCCCAATTCTCGTGCAGGAAAGGTCTTAGAGTGGCGTCGACCATCGGATCTAGCTGTGCTCCAATGGCTGTTGTTTTATTAGGATCCCTCGGGTGAACTTGGAATTTGACTATTTCGTCTGTTGGCTTGAAAGAAGTGGACTTAGGCCTTTTATCGAGGATTACATCGTCTCTATCCACTGTGGAGTGCTGAGTGGTAAGCTCCTTGGTAGCAAGGGCCTCGAATAATGCCTCGAGGGCCAAGGATGCGGTTTTGTTTCCGGCGCAGAGTGCTATGTCTGGATCACTGGTGATAGTGATAACTCTGTTGGGCCCGGGCATTTTGAGCTTCATGTACACATAAAGGGGATGGCTTGAAAGCGTGTGAATGTGTCTCGCCCCAATAGGGCGTGATATCCGCTGTTGAAAGGTGCCACGTGGAAGATTAACTCTTCGGACCTGTAGTTCTCCGGCATGGCGAATACCACATCAAGTTTAATTTTCCCCGAGCATCGCGCTTCTCGACTAGGGATAATGCCTCGAAAGGTTGTACTGCTTTGCTCGATGCGGATCTTGTATATTTGCATTTTGTCGAGCATGTCTTTGTAGATGAGGTTCAGTCCGCTGCCGCCGTCCATGAGCACTTTAGTAAGCCGAAAGCCGTCGATGATTGGGTTGAAGACCAAACCGGCTGGTGCGCGGACTGATCAAGCCCTTGGTTCGTCGTTGGTGGCGAAAGTTATCGCCGTATCGTTCCAAGGATTTACTGTGGCTATTTGGTTGATTTTGGTGAGGTCGCGGAGTGCCCTTTTATGCCAATTATTTGAAGAAAAGGTCTCAAAGACCATAAAGATGTTGAGATTGTCGTCCTCCAGAGAGTATTTCTCTGAGGTTGTATTTGTGAGGATAGCCTCACCACTCTTAGCCACTTGCCGGAGTACCCAACATGCCCGAAGGATGCGCGTTGGTTCGGCATTCAGCGTCGTGTGTATCTAACAGGGCTTATCGAGCCATTCATCAAGGACAGTTCTATTCCCCGTTAAGGGCTTAATTTTCTTGTCCATAGGATGATGATCGGGTGCCCCGCGAGGGTGCATCCTTTTTGCCCGTCCGGTGGGTGGCTTAAAGGCGGGTGGTTCCCACCAGGCTATCTGGGCTTTCCAAGTGTTTTCCATTGCGCAATATTTTTGTACTACGTGCGCCAATTCTGCAAAGTGCAGTATGCGGCGTTGGTTGAGGGCATTGAGGATCCCCTCGTTCGTACAATTGCGGCAGAATACTGAAACCGCGTCGTCGTCGCAACAATCTTTGATCTTGTTTTTAACACGGAGGAATCTGGCCCAAAAGTGATGGACTATTTCCTGAGGTTGCTACCGTACGTACATTAGGTCGCATATGTCCGGAGGACCAGAATTTCTTAGGGAGTATTGCTTGTGGTGGGTGGGCGGGCTTAAATCTGAACCCTGACACACTGTGGAATCCGGAGATTGAAGATTTTTTGAGGTTACTAGCCCGGGATCTGGAGTGTCCTGAGAGTTTTTAGGATCAACGCCTGGTTCTATGTTTGGAGGACCGGAGGTCTCTTCCCGAAGATGGGTATCTGGCTCGCAAGGCTCAGAAATCCGAACATAGCTTGTTCTCAGCATAGGGGGAGAGGTATCCTTGGCTTGTTCCTCTACAACTGCCATCAGATGGGTGATCGGTGGGGACCTGATTTCCCTCTGACTGGGTTTAATCCCAATCCGATCATAGTCTATTGCGAACCCCAGGGCGGCGATGTGATCTAGCAGTTCGTTCAAAGATGAAATATCTGCCGGATCCATCTTGTCGGAGTGTTCGAGGCCAATGCGGAGATGATTTTGGCAATTTGGGGGACCGCCTTTGGCTTAACGGCCGAGCAAGCACCCATGGTAAAACTGCCGAGCTGGAGGATCTGCCCAGGAACTATGGCCCTTGCAGAGGTGATTTTGTCATTGATGACAAGGCGAGCCATCGATCCTTTTGTTGTCGACACAGAGGAACTCTCAATGAAAGCACCAATGTCAGTGTCAAAACCAGCAGATCTCGGGTAGGGGGTCCCGAACTATGCGTCTGAGGATCAAAGGTAACAGGAGGCAGGGGACACGATGTTTACCCGGGTTCGGGCCCTCTTAATGGAGGTAATACCCTACTTCCTACTTGATTGACTTTGATGAGTACAGGGGTTACAAGAGTTGATCTACCTTGAGATCATAATGGCTAAACACTAGATGTCTAGTATGTATGATTTGTCTTAGCCTGTACGGACTAAACCCTCTGGTTTATATAGACACCGGAGGGGGCTAGGGTTGTACAGAGTCGGTTTACAAAGAAAGGAAACTACACATCCGATCACCAAACTTGCCGTCTACACAAAGGAGAGTCCCATCCGGACACGGGGGAAGGCCTTCTATCTTGTATCTTCACGGCCCATCAGTCCGGCCCATGTCACATAGCCTGACCATCCGAGGACCCCTTAATCCCGGACTCCCTCAGTTGGCATCACCACTTGGTATAGATTCGTCCTTGATACGATTACCAGTGGAAATTTCTTGATGTGTCCCTCTCTTGATGCTTTCAATTCTATGGGAAATTTAGTAGGCTCACCACCCCTTATGGTTAATGACAACTTTGACTCTTGAGCATGTTATGGAAAGATTGAAGGAAATATGCCCTTGAGGCAATAATAAAGTTGTTATTTATATTTCCTTATATCATGATAAATGTTTATTATTCATGCTAGAATTGTATTAACCAGAAACTTAGTACATGTGTGAATACATAGGCAAACAAAGTGTCCCTAGTATGCCTCTAGTTGACTAGCTCATTAATCAAAGATTGTTAAGTTTCCTAGCCATAGACATGTGTTTTCATTTGATGAACGGGATCACATCATTAGAGAATGATGTGATGGACAAGACCCATCTGTTAGCTTAGCACTATGATCGTTTAGTTTATTGCTATTGCTTTCTTCATGACTTATACATGTTCCTTAGATATGAGATTATGCAACTCCCGAATACTGGAGGAACACCTTGTGTGCTATCAAATGTCACAATGTAACTGGGTGATTATAAAGATGCTCTACACGTGTCTCCGATGGTGTTTGTTGAGTTGGCATAGATCTAGATTAGGATTTGTCACTCTGTGTATCAGAGAGGTATCTCTGGGCCCTCTTGGTAATGCACATCACCATGAGCCTTGCAAGCAATGTGACCAATGAGTTAGTCACAGGATGATGCATTACGGAACGAGTAAAGAGACTTGCCGGTAACAAGATTGAACTAGGTATGATGATACCGACGATCGAATCCTGGGCAAGTAACATAGCGATGACAAGGGAACAATGTATGTTGTTATGCGGTTTGCCCGATAAAGATCTTCGTAGAATATGTAGGAGCCAATATGAGCATCAAGGTTCCGCTATTGGTTTTTGACTGGAGATGTGTCTCGGTCATGTTTACATAGTTCTCGAATCCCTAGGATCCGCACGCTTAATGTTCGATGACGATATGTATTATGAGTTATGTGATTTGATGTACCGAAGGTTGTTCGGAGTCCCGAATGAGATCACGAACTTGACGAGGAGTCTCGAAATGATCGAGACATAAAGATTGATATATTGGAAGGTTATATTCAGACATCGGAATGGTTCCGAAGTGTATCGGGTATTTTCCGAAGTACCGGGAGGTTACCGGAACCCCCGAGGGATTAATGGGCCACAATGGGCCTTAGTGGAGAAGAGATAGGGCCGGCCAGAGGTGCCCCCTTGCCCAGTACGAATTGGACAAGGGGAAGGGGGGCACCCCCCTCCTTCCTTCTCTTCTCTCCTCTTTCCACTACTGGAATCAGGGATTTTGCCGTCAGCCAATTCTTTGCCTTCTGCTGGCAAACGACAAAGAAGGTCTTTGCCCTCAGCTACCAAACAGCGGACGACAAAGAACTGGCAGACGGCAAAGAAGGTCTTTGCCATCTGTCGTTTCTTTGCCGTCTGCTAGCAGATGGCAAAGAATCTTTGCCATCTGCCAGCGGACAGCAAAGAGGTGCCAGTGGTTGCCTGTATCCACCCCCTCTGTGCCATCTTCTGGCGGATGGCAAAGATTCTTTGCCATCTGCTGGCGGACGGCAAAGAAGTGGGGCTATCTTTTTTTGCGGGTAAAAGAAAACTCGTTTCCCCCACCTCCTCTATCTCTATCCCCTCTCTCTCCACCTCCTCTATCTCTATCCCCTCGCGCGAGCAGCTACGACGGCCTCCCTCGACCCCGCGCCGCTACGCCACCTCGCCTCCACCCGCTGGTGCGTGCCGCCACCTCCCCACAAGCTCGCTGCCCCGCCATGGAAGACTCGTCGTCGGTCGCCCCGACCTCAAGATCCGCCACCGCCATGGGAGCCAAGCACCGAGCTCCTTTGCGCCCCACCCACGTCCCCGCGTCGCCTCCGTCTCCCCACGCCGCCTCGCGCCCGGATCCGGCCACGTGAGGTCCGGCCACTCAGGATCCAGCCTCCTCGCCGCACGGGCCTCCTCCTCGCCGGAGTGACGCCCCTTGCCGGAGCAGCGCCGGCCAAGACCATCGCCATTGTCGTCATCATTCAGGTGCTCTTCTGCTCGCTCTCGCCCGCCACCTCCTAGCCATCTGTTGTGTACATGTTCCTGATTCATTTATCATTTCACTACTGGATCAGCAAGTGGTGACATGTTCGATGTGCGCATAAATTGCTGTGACCTTGGCCACCTAACGAAGATGGAAGACATGGATGTGGTTATGGTTTGTTAATTTTAGCTATGTTCTTTGTTGCTAATTGATGGTCGGTGGAATAGACACGATCTGTAGTTGCTGCTCCTCTAGGTTGTGTCATTGGTGCTGGTTGGAGTGCTGCTCCTTCTCGTGTAGATCCTCCACCTCGTGCTCTCCTCCTCAAGTTGTCAGCCACCTTGTACTTGGTCTCTTTCGACCTGATGGAAAGATAATATGTTTTACATAGCAATGGGTGCAAGAGCTGGTGAATGCCATATTAGGGTCCATTAATCATTGGAGAGTCGGGATAAAACTAAAAAAATGAATGCCTGAAGGTGACTACTATCTGTTTAGTGGAGTAAACAAGTTCAGGTTCCTCAAGCGTAGTAGTGTGGGATGGGTTTGCTTAAGTGTGCTCAGGTTGATGATAGCTTGGTTTTTTGTTCTCCCAGTACGGAACCGCCCCTAGCCATTGTCGCGCTGCACTTGTGCTCTATTTCAGCGTCCCAGGTCATCTCTCTCTCTCTCTCTCTCTCACACACACACAGATCCATTCCCCTTATTCTGCACTTTTCGTCAGCCTAGCAACTTCTGGTTTTGTACAATGAAGAATGTATGAGGGTGCAAAGAGATTTATTTTAGTACAAGCTAACTTTATCTATTTTAAGTCATCGTAGAGTGATCCATTAATCTGTGTTAAAAACAGAGAGAGAGAAGAGAGAGAGAGATACCCTTAATTACTTTCTTGCAAGAATGACCCGAGTTTGGTTTCTAAACCCTCAAGTCTATTCAGATTGCCCATTTCTTACAATACTAATTCAGCTAGACAGTGTAAATTTACCACAACAAATATAGGCTTTCTATACATTGATAACTAGGCTTAATTTGGTGCACTCGCTCAATTATGAAATTGTTCATATTGATATAGTATACAAGTGGTCTTTCTTTCAGATATTATAGAAGTTGCGCAAACACCCTATGTTGTTGCAGATATAGATAGATACCTCAAGAATACTGGAATGTAAATAGTATGGGAAAGGTAGAGCTCCTATTTTTTATTCTAGCTCCATGCCGTAGGTGAGGTAACCCCTTCTTCCCACATGTTCATGATAATCAAGTAACCCCCAGAATGAATTGTGATTCTGGTCAGTATCATTAAACATTGGTCATTTGCTTTATTTGTTAGTATTCTGTATGTGTTTCATTTGTCCTCATTTTTTGAATGTATTATCATGTAAATGATCCACATGGTATAAATAACTGAAATGGATGTGACAAACATCAAGAAATATCAGCAAACATTAGTTGCTTTTGGGTACAAATTTTTCTTTTTCTGGATTATCAGATTCCCTTTGGTGTTCATAATACTTAGTTGTATCTGGGTAGATTTTTTCAAGGATATGCTTTGCATGTGCTCTTCACTATGTAGCCTGTTTGATTGCCCTCAAGTTTAGAACCATATTTCACAACAAGCTATTCTCCTTGGAAACTGAACCATATTTTCACTTCTTGTGGATATGCCATGCAGACAAATGCTGAGTTAAAAGGTCATAACTTTACACTAATTTAAGATTGTCTTGATCTCAAGTGCTGGCTTCTACAGCATTGCATTTCACCAAGTGAAATGCTACATTTCTACTCCTAACCCATTCTCTCTTTCTTAGTGTTTTTGTTATGCAGGTTGGAAGAAAAGAAGAAGATCCAGAGAAGATCTTAGTAATAAGATAGTTTTTAGGAAAATAGGTATTTATTTTTAGGTCCTTTCTTGTAATTTCAGATATGGAGTGCTTGTCTTTAGTTTTTGTTTTGACTTTGTGAAACTTGGTACTATTGGTAACATGTGTTGGATATGTGTTCATGGATATGTGTTGGATATATATGTGTCCATGACTATTGGTAATATGTGTTGGATATGCTATATTGGTTCACACACACATCCAACACATAGATATGTGTGTGTGTTTGTGTGTGTGATTTTCTGTGAAAATGAATTGATATAAGAAAAAACAGGATTAAATGGGGCAATGTAGGCTCTTTGTGAGCAGTTTCATGAAGGGACCATAAACCTGGAAAGTATAAATGAGGGTTTCATCACACTAATTACAAAAGTCCCTTCGCCTGAGACCCTCAATGACTTTCGGCCTATCACACTACTAAATTGCTGTCTCAAAATAATCACTAAGATTTTGGCCAATCGCCTGCAAAAGATCATCCTCAAGCTGGTTCATCGCAATCAATACGGTTTCATCAAACGAAGAACTATACAAGACTGCCTTGCTTGGTCCTTCGAGTACATCCATCAGTGCCAAGTGTCCAAGAAGAAAATAGTTCTACTCAAACTTGATTTCGCCAAGGCATTCGACACAATTGAACATGCTGCTATGCTTGAGATTATGAAGCATATGGGATTCAATGACAAGTGGCTTTCGTGGATCAGTTCTATCTTTTCTTCTGGTAAATCTTCTGTGCTTCTAAACAGTGTTCCAGGTAGACAATTCCACTGCAAAAGTGGTGTTCGGCAAGGAGACCCCTTGTCCCCCTCCTATTTGTTATTGCAGCCGATCTCCTTCAAGCTGCCATTAATGATGCCTTCCGACAAGGGAAGATCCGCCTGCCCTTTGAAAGACAAGGACAGTTTGATTACCCTGTTATTCAATATGCGGATGACACAATAATTATCATGCCAGCATGTCTAGCTCAAGCACATACTATGAAAGGGATCCTTAATGATTTCACCACTTCCATTGGTCTTAAGATAAATTTCCATAAGTCCACACTCATACCGATGAATTGTGATGACACCCTTACAAATGAACTTGCTGACATCTTTGAATGCAAAGTTGGCACTATGCCTTTCACTTACCTAGGCCTTCCCTTGGGGACTGGTAAACCCTCTGTCCAAGACCTAATGCCGATGGTATGCTCTGTGGAAAGAAGATTATCCTCTACTCTATCTATGATGTCGTATGGGGCCAAACTTTCACTGCTAAACACTGTCATCACCTCGCTCATCATCTTTGCTCTATGCACACTCAAATTTTCTCCAAAAATCTTGGAATTACTGGATAAGCTTCGGCGGAAATGTCTTTGGACAAAAAAGACGGAGCAGGGGGAGAAATGCAACTCTTTGGTTGCTTGGGATAGGATTTGTCGCCCAAAAGAAAGTGGAGGCCTCGGGATCATCAATTTAAAAATTCAAAGTGACGCTCTTCTCCTTAAATATTTGCACAAATTCTATAATCAGCATGACCTCCCCTGGGTTAATCTCATTTGGTCTACATACTACACAGACAAGATTCCGCATGCTTCTGATCCATGTGGCTCTTTTTGGTGGAGGGATGTCCTCAAACTAACTCCAATCTATCGTGGCATCTCCAAAGTTGAGGTTAACCGTGGTGATAAAGTGCTCATGTGGAAACACCTCTGGCTTGATCAGCCCCTAGCAGACTCACACCCGCGGGCCTTTTCGTTTGCCAAGAATGAGGATGTCTCAGTTCAAAATTTTCTGCGTATCTCTTCCTTAGATGAGGCGTTTCAACTACCCCTCTCCATTGAGGCCCATGCAGAAGTTCGCGACATCCAGCGCCTTGTGGCCCATATTGTCTTAAATGATGACCCGACCACTAGAGACTTCTGGTCTTATTCCCGGGGCTCTACAGAATATACTGCATGAAGGTTTTATAAGTTCTGCTTCAGGGATGTCAAAGCACACAAGACATACCATTGGCTGTGGAAATCCAAGGTTACAATCAAGATAAAATTTTTCGGTTGGCTTCTCCTCTCAGATCACCTCAATACAAGAGAAATGCTCAAGAGAAGACACTATAATGTGGGAGATGATCTAACCTGCCTCCTTTGCGGGCAAACAGAAGAAGATGTGGACCACATGATCCTGAACTGCCCGTTCAGCAGGTACTGTTGGTCAAAACTTGGGATGAACCGTGAACATCATACCACATGGCTGACTTGGTTGGAAACAACCAAACGCAATTGGCACAAACCCATGTTCATGGAGGCCTTTCTACAAGCATCTTGGAGTATATGGAAGGAGAGGAATGACAAGCTTTTCAGAAATATCAGCCCCTCCTACAATTCCTGGCTAGCTAGATTCAAAACAGATTTTGGCTTACTTCAGTATAGAGTGAAAGATAACATGAAGGATTTCATCTTCCTACTCCTAGAATCCCTACCTTCTGACTAGTTTTGCTTTCTAGTCTTTTCTCCCCCCAAAACCACAAAGTGGTAAGGGGTGCCCTATGTATATCTCTTGTACAATGTACTATGTAAATTTGAAAAGTAATATATCACAGTGGGAGCCTCTCCCACTGTCACAGGTTTCAAAAAAAAATGTAGGCTCTTTGCCATCTGCGAGCAGACGGCAAAGAGCCTGCAGCCTTTGCCGTCTGCCAGTAGATGGCAAAGAGCCATGCTCGGCAAAGGCCTTTGTATCTTTGCCATCCGCCAGCAGATGGCAAAGTGCCCTTTGCGTAGCTCGTTCAGCCGGATGTTTTGCCATCTGCTGGCTGACGGCAAAAGCCTTTGCCGTCCGCAAGGCATGCCTTTGCCGTTAGCCATGGCAGATGGCAAAGTTCTTGATTCCTGTAGTGTTCCCTTCTTCTCCTTCTTAGACTAGGAAGGGGGAAACCTACTCCTACTAGGAGTAGGATGCCTCCCCCCTTGGCGCGCCCCTTGTGGCCGGCCGGCCTCCTCCTCCCCTCCTTTATATACAGGGGAGGGGCACCCCATAGACACACAAGTTGATCTTTAGCCGTGTGTGGTGCTCCCCTCCATAGTTTTCCACCTCGGTCATATTGTCGTCGTGCTTAGGCGCAGCCCTGCGTTGGTAACTTCATCATCACCGTCAACACGCCGTCGTGCTGATGAAGCTCACCCTTGGCCTCAGTTGGATCAAGAGTACGAGGGACGTCACTGAGCTGAACGTGTGCAGATCGTGGAGGTGCCGTGTGTTCAGTACTTGATCGGTTGGATCGTGAAGACGTTCGACTACATCAACCACGTTACTTAACGCTTCCGCTTTCGGTCTACGAGGGTACGTAGACACACTCTCCCCTCTTGTTGCTATGCATCTCCTAGTAGATCTTGCGTGATCATAGGATTTTTTTTTTGAAATACTGCGTTCCCCAGCAGTGGCATCAGAGCCAGGTCTATGCGTAGATGTTATATGCACGAGTAGAACACAAAGAGTTGTGGCCGATAATAGTCATACTGCTTACCATCATGTCATACTTTGATTCGTCGGTACTGTTGGATGAAGCGGCCCATACAGACATTACATGACCGCGTTCATGAGACTGGTTCTACCAACGTGCTTCGCACACAGGTGGCTAGTGGGTGTCTGTTTCTCCAGCTTTAGTTGAATCGAGTGTGACTATGCTCGGTCCTTGTTGAAGGTTAAAATAGCACACTTGATGAAAAATCAGTGTGGTCTTGATGCGTAGGTAAGAACGGTTCTTGCTAGAAGCCCGTAGCAGCCATGTAAAACTTGCAACAACAAAGTAGAGGCCATCTAACTTGTTTTTGCAGGGCTTGCTGTGATGTGATTTGGTCAAGACGTGATGATATATAAATTTTTGTATGAGATGATCATGTTTCGTAACAGTTATCGGCAACTGGCAGGAGCCATATGGTTGTCGCTTTATTGTATGAAATGCAATCGCCATGTAATTGCTTTACTTTATCACTAAGCGGTAGCGATAGTTGTATAAGCAATAGTTGGCGAGGCGACAACGATTCTTCGATAGAGATCAAGGTGTCAAGCCAGTGACGATGGTGATCATGACGGTGCTTTGGAGATGGAGATCAAAGGCACATGATGATGATGGCCATATCATATCACTTATATTGATTGCATGTGATGTTATCCTTTACGCATCTTATTTTGCTTAGTTCAGCAGTAGCATTATAAGATGTTCTCTCACTAAATTTCAAGGTATAAGTGTTCTCCCTGAGTACGCACCATTGCTATAGTTCGTCGTGTCGAGACACCACATGATGATTGGGTGTGATAAGCTCTACATTCACATAGAACGGGTGCAAGCCAATTTTGCACACGCAAAAATACTTGGGTTAAACTTGACGAGCTTAGCATATGCAGATATGGCCTCGGAACACTGAGACCGAAAGGTGGAGTGTGAATCATATAGTAGATATGATCAACATAGTGATGTTCACCATTGAAAACTACTCCATCTGACGTGATGATCATACATGGTTTAGTTGATATGGATCACGTGATCACTCAGATGATTAGAGGGATGTCTATCTAATGGGGAGTTCTTAAGTAATATGATTAATTGAACTTAAATTTATCATGAACTTAGTCTTGATAGTATTTGCATATCTATGTTGTAGATCAATTGCTCGCGTATAGCTTCCTTGTCTTATTTATGATATGTTCCTAGAGAAAACTATGTTGAAAGATGTTAGTAGCAATGATGCGGACTAGCTCCGTGATCTGAAGATTATCCTCATTGCTGCATAGAAAAATTATGTCCTTGATGCACCACTAGGTGACGGACCTATTACAGGAGCAGAGGCAAACGTTATGAACGTTTGGCAAGCTCGGTATGCTGACTACTTGATAGTTTAGTGTGCCATGCTTTACGGCTTAGAACCGGGACTTCAAAAACATTTTGAACGCCATGGAGCATATAAGATGTTCCAAGAGTTGAAATTAGTATTCAGACTCATGCTCGTGTTGAGAGTTATGAGACCTCTTACAGTACTTTGCCTACAAGATGGAGGAGAATAGCTCAACCAGTGAGCATGTGCTTAGATTGTCTGGGTACTACAATTGCCTGGATCAAGTGGGAGTTAATCTTCCAGATAAGATAGTGATTGACAGAGTTCTCTAGTAACAATCACCAAGTTACTGGAACTTAGTGATGGACTATAATATGCAAGGGATGACGTAAAATGATTCCCGAGCTCTTCGCGATGCTGAAATCGGTGAAGGTAGAAATCAAGAAAAGCATCAAGTGTTGATGGTTGACAAGACCACTAGTTTGAAGTAAAACGGCAAGGGAAAGAAAGGGAACTTCAAGAATAATGGCAAGCAAGTTTCCAATCCCACGAAGAAGCCCAAAGCTAGACCCAAGCCTGAAACTGAGTGCTTCTACTACAAAGGAAATGGTCACTGGAAGCGGAACTGCCCCAAATACTTGGCGGATAAGAAGGATGGCAAAGTGAACAAAAGTATATATGATATACATGTTATTGATGTGTACTTTACTGGTGTTCATAGTAGCCCTTGGGTATTTGATACTGGTTCAGTTGCTATGATTAGTAACTTGAAATAGGAGTTACAAAATGAATACAGACTAGTTGAGGGCGAGGTGATGATGTGTGTTGGAAGTAATTCCAAGGTTCATAAGATCACCAACGCACACTCCCTTTACCTTCGGGATTAGTGTTGAACCTAAAATAAATGTTATTTGGTGTTTGTGTTGAGCATAATATGATTGGATCATGTTTATTGCAATATGGTTATTTATTTAAGTCAAATAATAATTGTTATTCTGTTTACATGAATAAAACCTTCTATGGTCATACACCCAAGGTGAATGGTTTATTGAATCTCGATCATAGTAATACACATATTCATAATATTGATGCCAAAAGATGCAAAGTTGATAATTATACTGCAATATACTAGTGGCACTGCCGTTTAGGTCATATTGGTGTAAAGCGCATGAAGAAACTCCATGTAGACGGACTTTTGGAATCACTCGATTATGAATCATTTGATGATTGCGAACCATGCCTCATGGGCAAGATGACTAAGACTCCATTCTCCGGAACAATGGAGCGAACCACTGACTTATTGGAAATCATACATACTGATGTATGCGATCCGATGAGTGTTCAGGCTCGCGGCGGGTATCGTTATTTTCTGACCTTCACAGATGAGTTAAGCAGATATGGGTATATCTACTTAATGAAACACAAGTCTGAAACATTTGAAAAGTTCAAAGAAATTCAGAGTGAAGTTAAGAATCATCGTAACAAGAAAATAAAGTTTCTATGATCTGATCGCAGAGGCAAATATTTGAGTTACGAGTTTGGCCTTCATTTAAAAACAATGTGGAATAAGTTTCACAACTCATGCAACCTGGAACACCATAGAGTAATGGTGTGTCCGAACGTCGTAACCGTACTTTATTAGATATGGTGTGATCTATGATGTCTCTTACCAATTTACCACTATCGTTTCGGGGTTATGCATTAGAGACAGTTGCATTCACGTTAAATAGGGCACCGTCTAAAAATCTGTTGAGACAACACCGTATGAACTATGGTTTAGCAAGAAACCTAAGATGTCGTTTCTTAAAGTTTGGGGTTGCGATGCTTATGTGAAAAAGTTTCAGCCTGATAAGCTCAAATCCAAATCGAAGAAGTGCGTCTTCATAGGATACCCAAAAGAAACTGTTTGGTACACCTTCTATCATAGATCCGAAGGCAAGATCTTTGTTCCTAAGAGTGGATCCTTTCCAGAGAAGGAGTTTATCTCAAAAGAAGTGAGTGGGAGGAAAGTATAACTTGATGAGGTAATTGTACCTTCTCTCAAATTGGAAAGTAGCTCATCACTGAAATCAGTTGCAGTGATGCCTACACCAATTAGTGAGGAAGTTAATGATAATGATCATGAAACTTCAGATCAAGTTACTACCGAACCTTGTAGGTCAACCAGAGTACATTCCACACCAATGTGGTACGTTAATCCTGTTCTGGAAGTCATGTTACTAGACCATGATGAACCTACGAACTATGAGGAAGCGATGATGAGCCCAGATTCCGTGAGATGGGATCCATGTATGGGAACAAAGTATGGACTTTGATTGACTTGCCCGTTGATCGGTGAGCCATTCAGAATAAATGGATCTTCAAGAGGAAGACGGCCGCTGTTAGTAGTGTTACTATCTACAAAGCTCGAATTGTCGAAAAAAGTTTTCGACAAGTTCAAGGTGTTGACTACGATAATATTTTCTCACTCGTATCGATGCTTAAGTTTGTCCAAATCAAGTTAGCAATTGCCACATTTTATGAAATTTGGCAAATGGATGTCAAAACTACATTCCTTAATGTATTTTTGTATATGATGTAATAAGAAGGTTTTGTCAAACCTAAAGGTTCTAACAAAGTGTGCAAGCTCCAGCGATCCATCTATGGACTGGTGCAAGCATCTCGGAGTTGGAATATACGCTTTGATAGTGTGATCAAAGCATATGGTTTTATACAGACTTTTGGTGAAGCCTGTATTTACAAGAAAGTGAGTGGGAGCACTGTAGCCTTTCTGATAAGTATATGTGAATGCCATATTGTTGATCAGAAATGATGTAGAATTTTCTGGAAAGCATAAATGAGTGTTTGAAAGGAGTTTTTCAATGAAAGACCTCGGTGAAGCTGCTTACATATTGGGCATCAAGATCTATAGAGATAGATCAAGACGCTTGATAAATTTTTCAATGAGTACATACCTTGACAAGTTTTTGAAGTAGTTCAAAATAGAACAGTCAAATAAGGAGTTCTTGCCTGTGTTGCAAGGTGTGAAGTTGAGTAAAGACTCAAAACCCGACCACGGCAGAAAATAGAAAGAGAATGTAAAGTCATTCCCTATGCCTCAGTCATAGGTTCTATAAAGTATGCTATGCTGTGTACCGGACCTATTGTATACCTTAGCATAATTTTGGTAAGGGAGTACAATAATGATCTAGGAGTATATCACTGGACATCGGTCAAAATTATCCTCAGAGGACCAAGGAAATATTTCTCGGTTATGGAGGTCATAAAAGAGTTCGTTGTATAGAGTTATGTCGATGCAAGCTTTTGACACCGATATAGATGACTCTAACTCTCGATCTAGATATATATTGAAAGTGGGAGCAATTAGCTAGAGTAGCTCCGTGCAGAGTATTGTAGACATAGAAATTTGCAAAATATATATGTAACATCCCAATTTTCAATTTGGATGGTTAACCATTAGGTCATCATATGCATCCATGATTCTTGCATTTTGAATTGGTTTTATTTGGACATTTTGATCCTAGAGACCTTAAGCAACTCAAGGACCATTTGAGAGAGATGGAGGTTTTCATAAAAATTCCATTTTTGAATTTTCAAAAATTGGTAAATTGGATCAAGTGATTTTTATTTGAAATCATTTTTCCAATTATTTTCAAAATAAATAAAATAATGAGAGAAGATAATATGAGTTCTTCAAAACACAGGACATAATGGAAATTTAATTTTTAAAAAATATATTTATTTGTTTGAATTTTTATTTGATATTTTGTTTGGTTAAATTAGGGGAAAATTGCATTTTAGCCCAGAAAGATGTTCACGTTGTCCTAAATATTAGGAGAGGACCGTGAAAATTATTTTTGGGATTTTAGGATTTTTATTAATTTTTATTTTGGATTTTTTTTCTCTGCGGCAGAATTATTTTTTTGAAAAACAACTCTTCGGACCGACTGAGCCGAAGCCCAGCCGGCCCAGGTCGCCGCCGCCTCGTCCTCGTCCCCGGGACGGAGTCCCGCCGCCCGATGTCGCCGCCGCTCGAGTCCGAGTCGGACTCCGCCTCCTCGCTGTCTTGCCCCTGCCCCAAGCACCCCCGACCTCTTTATATAGGGCCGAGGCCCGGCCCCCTCTCCCCCATCAAATCGCCACCGCCCGTGCCGCACCACCGCCTGAGTCACCCCGCCGTCAGAGCCGCTCGCTGCCGCCTTCCGCGCCGCAGCACGCCTGTGGCGACGCTGCCTCCCCCCGCCCGCGCTGCCGCTAGCCATCGCCGGAGCCGCCGTCCCATCTCACCGGAGCACCGCGTCGCCGCCACCGGCGATCTCTGTCTAGGAGTTGCAACTAGTTTCTGGTGTTAGTAGGTTGTGTTAGTAGTCTACCAAGTGGCACCCGGTATAGGTGGTCTTGGGACAGACTAGGCACCATGGCACGGTATACCAAGCATAGATCCATCCATCGAGGTGGGCTTGGGAACCCTGCACACATCGTTTGGGGACGTGAGTGACACCCCGACCAGATCTCCTTGCGGATGGAACCCGAATAGGCGATAAACCCGGACTAGAGACTTGCGTGGTTAGTCAGGTCGTGGCCGACTCCCTTGCCAGGCTTCCGCTTATAGGTTACCGAGATACATGACGTGTACATGGTGGTAAGTGGCGAGAGCGTGTGTGAAGAAGTACACCCCTGCAGGGTTAACATCATCTATTCGAATAGCCGCATCCATGGTAAAGGACTTCTGGGTTGCCTGTACAGTTCATAGACAAGTGAAAGTGGATACTCTAAAATGCGCAAGATAAGCGTGAGTGCTATGGATGGCGTTCTCGTAGGGAGACGGGAGCAGATCCATAGTGGTGTATTGATATGGTGAATATGTGGACTCGTGTGTGACACCTCAAAAGAGTTACTTGCAGTCGTAGTTCAGGATAGCCACTGAGTCAAAGCTGGCTTGCTGTTGTTAAACTCCACCACCCCCTTTGTTGATACTGATGCATATGTAGATAGTTCTGATGTAAGTTTTGCTGGGTACATTTGTACTCAGGTTTGCTTAATTTATGTTTTTGCAGAGAGAGTTCAGTCTCACTAGTAGTATCGCGTGGACTTCGACGTTTAGCTTGTTACCTCAGCTACGATCTTGTACCCTTGGGAGGGTCTTGTAGATAGTCAGGCTTCTCAACCTTTTTCATTTGTAGTTGTCTATACTCAGACATGTTTATGCTTCCGCTTGTTGCTTGTATGCTCTGTATGTTGGGTCATGAGACCCATGTTTGTAATACTTGGCTCCTCGAAGCCTAATGAATAAATACTTTCAGTTGTAGAGTTTTGTTGTGATGCCATGTTGTATTTGCACATATCGATCATATTGTGTGTATGATTTGAAATGCTTGGTATGTGTGGGATCTGACAACCTAGTTGTTTATCATCGGTAGCTTCTCTTACTGGGAAATGTCTCCTAGTGCTTCCATTGAGCCATGCTAGCTTGCTACTGCTCTAGAACACTTAGGCTGGCCGGCATGTGTCCTTCTTTGTTCATGTGTCTGTCCCTTAGGGGAAATGTCACACGGTGTCTACCGGAGTCCTGTTAGCCTGCTACAGCCAAATTCTCTGGAGTCCTGTTAGCCCATCTGCTACAGCCCGGATTCACTCGCTGATGACTGACACGTTCGTTGCTGGGTCATGTATGCATGTCCCTGTAAGTTAGTGCTAGTTTGGGTATATGACTAGTCATGTCGGCCCGGGTTCTTTGTCATATGGATGCTAGTGACACTATCATATACGTGAGCCAAAAGGCGTAAAACGGTCCCGGGCTAGGTAAGGTGGCACCCATGGGAATACTGTGCGTGAGGCCGCAAAGTGATATGATGTGTTACTGCTAGATCGGTGTGACTTAGGATCGGGGTCCTGACAGCTTTGGTATGGGAGCTTGATTGCCTGTAGGATTACCAAGCCAAACTGGTCGAAGTCGAGTCTAGAAATGCTTTAGTTATATAAGGGAATTGATTGTGGAAGGGAACGTAAGGCTCTTTTTACTCCTTTACCTTATGCCCTTCCGATCCGGGTCATCCTATCTTTCCTACGGGGTTTAGAAACTAGGCTTTCTCTTCTTTCTATCAGGATCACGTGTTACTAATCCGTAGACTCTTAGGATTGATGGATTCAATTCTCAGTTCAGTTTCTACTAGTTTCGTATGTTCATAGTTGGCCTCAGAACCTTGATATTGTGATGTAGAGTGGTCATGCCACTATTTTGCAGGATGTCTCAAATCTTTTTGGGCATTTACAAGCCATTATGTTGTCCGAGTCATCCCAGGTTTTGAAATAGTCTGATGCATTTTCAACTCCCTTCTTTCCGTTCCCGATGTTTCTTTGGGCTAGTTTAACCACACTAATCGGTGAGTTGAGGTACTCTGTTGCCTCGACATATATGTTGGAGCTATTATTATGACCCTAGGTGTCTTAGAGGATCACCTAGTAATCTAGCCATGTTTTGTGTTCCCGGTGTGATGATTCCGGCCATCATTCTCGAAAGCATTCCGTGATGCCATTTAGTAGTAGGTATTCTACTCCTGGGTTCTTGACCCGAGATTCACCCTACTTACTTCATGTTGATAGTGTTACTAGTTCCTTTAGGATATTAGTAACCTTTGCGATAGTCCTCGAAGTCTGTGGTATTTCCTTCTTCCAAATACCATGAACTGCTTATGGAAGAAGTTCTTTTGAACCAAAAGATCACAACAAGAGTGCTCTTGATGAGTTATACATTCTATATTGTGACTCTGCCAATTCTACCTCTCCGCATGTATTATCCGAAAGAAACCTGTTGAACTTGGTTCGACATACGAATCTATGCATCCACAACTCAGAAAATCATATGTTCCATTGAGTTGTCCCTCTTTAGTTGTTTTCTGACCTTCATCTATCAATTGATATTCAAGAGTATGCGTGCATTCGTTCATCGTTTCCTTTACCCTTGCGTTCCGTCAAGCCATTCTATCCCGGAATGATTAGGAGAAACAAACACCAGCACCTCATCCATATCGAGGATTGGGTCAAAGTAGTTGTATTCCACAAATCAAAATGCCAATCCAGCTTTTGTTCGGTTCTACCCTGGAGTATTACCCCCTTTTATGTCAGGATTGTCATGAGAATTGCACCATATCTTATGAATTCTTGATGCAGTGATACTTCTTGCCATCATTGTTCATTCCTCGGTTCTCATGTTATTGTAACCGGAATGCCGACAAGTGAATTGTGATGTGTGAAATCAATACTCCTAGCAAATCTATTGCTTAGTAGTTAATGGACAACATTCCCATTCCTAGCATGTTGGCTATTGAATCATCATCCTAAGATTGATCGTGCTACCTGGTCCATATTTCGGGTGCACACTTCGATCAATGAGTTAGGATTGTGCCAATCCCTCGCTTATTTGATCATATCGCCTTGCCCTGAAAAGCAGGGTTATTCTAAGCTTAATAACATATCGGTGGTTCGTGATTTTTTGAATATCCTCTCGGAAGTATCACCAGGTTGACCCTTACCATTATGTTGAGCTTGCGATCAAGTTAGTTTTCTTATAAACCACCCCTTCTCCAAGAATTGGTGTTGGATATCCCTGAGGTAGTTGGTTGAGCTAGACAACAACTTGGAGAGTTGGAAGATAAAAGCTTTGCCTAACTTAGTTCATTTCAAGGGGATATCTCTCTGTGTGTGTGTGTGTGTGTTGAAGAAAGATGATATCTTCATTGATTGGTCCTCGTGATCAGTTGTTGGATCTACTGTCTTGTCCAAACTTTGATTTGAGTGTGGGCTATTCCCAAATCAAATCAGAACCAACGAAGTTCATAATGTTTTCTTACCATGGTTGTTTCCTCGAGCATACACCATTATATATTTTGGGTCTGACCAATGATATCAGCTAGTTCACATAATTGTGGGATTCCATTTATATGGAAACATAGATGAATTGTTGTTAGGCCCATTGACCACATTTTCATCTTTTCCATGATTCATGTTGAACATCTAAGTTAGTGTTGGAAACTTTTGAAAGCATTTTCTTCGTCCTAGCTCATGAAGTTTATGTTCGGATGAAAGAAGTGACTTCCTCTAATTCACGTGCATTTGATGCAAGTTGCCGCCGTGAATTCGAGAAAGCATGTTTTTGCCTCCTCTGGAATCATCCCAAGTCAGTCATGCAGGTGCGAAGTATACTATGGTTTGAGAGATTAGATACCTCCATTCTATATGTGTTCCTAGCACACCAAGCCACTGATTGATTTGTTCAAAGAAAAGAAGTTCAAGTGCTAATCCTGAAGGGCCCAGACGGACATGCACAAGACTTCGTTATCTTCAATGATGGTTCCCAACCAGAACTCGGTAGTGTTTTATTGTAAGACTACTATGTGGTCATGCTTGTTTGGACAACGTGTTCACATATATGTAGCAGAACCAACTCATGTTTTGGAGCTTGCTATCGTAGTTCATTTCCCGAGAATCTCACAACGTCATCTTGTCGGTTTGTGTTGCAACCTTTCCTTTTCAGACATGCCGTCTGAAATATCCTGCTACCAACCAGATCTGAATCTTAGCCAGATATGATGGTTGGGACATTCCCAAGAATTATAATATTGGTCTCCTGAACCGTTAAGTGGATGTCATGGCCAACACACTTATCCGGGCGATCTCTTATTGTAGTATCTTGAGTCAACAATTTGGTCATTCTTCCATAAGGAGTTGGTATGACTTAGTCCATAAGTTGTTCCTTATGGGTTCTTTGAGCTCCCGAAGTCAGACCTTTACTTGATGTTCCAGATACCAAATGGTATTGGGTTAAGCTGGTACATCAAGGAGAACATTAGAAGCGGAGTGCTAAATGTCTCTCGGTCGATCATTCATATTTCGTTTCCTTGGCATTGCTAAGGTGAAATCCGAGAAAGTGTTGCCTTCCTTTGCATCTGCACCGTCCATCACTATTCATCATGGTAGTACGATGTGTTGCCAGGATCCTCGGCATAGATGTTGGTAAGACCCTAATGAATATGGAAATGCTCAAGTTCTTGAGAGCATGCTCAGACACTAGGTTATATCCTCGGTATCAATTGGAATGTGCCTTCCGTTTGCCGAGTTGTCTTATAACTCTAGTTTCCTTTCCAAACTAAGTATGCCATTCTTTCAAATTCCTTCAAACGATCAACTGTGAATTGCCTCAGGATGGTATGAAGAGTTCCAAAGATCTATGCATCAAAAGTAATTCTTTTTGCCACTTAAGGGAATAATTCTACGAGTCACCTTCCCTAAGGTGTCACGTTATGGAATCATGGCAATTATCTCCTTGCTACTTTGAAACCATGCACCATCTTACTCAAGCATGGAATCGTTGCCTACCAACTTGAACCTTCGTCATCTACTTTTCCATCACCCCTGATGTGTGTTATGTGTCTCTTCCCAAGAGATGTTATTATGTATCATTCCATGAATTGATCGTGAGTTGCTCGATGTTCGAGAAGATCGAATCCTGTAGAGTTTATTTCTGTCGTCGTGTTGGATGAAGATCTCGAAAGCAAAGATGTCAAGATCAAGATGATGATCGAATCAACATTCTTATGAAGTGCAATTTGGATCATGAAGATCGTGTTAGCATTGTATCCCCTTTTGTCTTCTTACCTCACATCTTGAATCCCGGGATGAGATTATTGTTTAGTGGGGGTGAGTTGTCACAGCCCTAGAATTTGATTGCAAATAGTTGCACAAGCATCCATGCATCATGTCTAAAGTTCTTTGAAAGTTGAAATGGGGATTTGTTGAAACCCTAGCACCAAATGAATTCAACTAGGTTCAATAAATATATTTTCAATGAATCCAAATGCCCTTTAGAAAAGTTCATGATTTTTGATAAAGGTGAAAACCTCTGCCAAAAATGATGCACATATTTCTAGGCCATTCTAGATTTTTGAACTAAATCTTATTGTATTTGACTTTGGGCATTTAAACACTATAAATAATTTAAATGTTCAAATAATGTTGGAACTATTTTTGGGCCACTGAAATAATCCAGAAAGTGTCCATGAATATTTTCAGGATTTTAGGAAATGCCTTGGTATTTTTCCTAAGCTCAAAACTACAGCAGAAAACTAGAAAACAGAAACAAAAGTAGAAAGACAGAGAGAGAAAGAAACCCACCCGGGCCTTTTTACCTTGAAAGCCTGACGGCCCAGCCCACTTACCTCCTCGCTCGTCATCTTCCTCCTGCTAGTAGGCAGGAGCGAACACGCGCGCGCACCCGCGGAGCCCTCCACCTCCTGCTTCACGCTGGAGGCCACTCCTTCGTCCTAATCCGCGTTAGGAGACGCCTGAGGCCCCCCTCTCACGTTCCCCTTACTAACTGATTTCTCCCTCGCCCTCTAGCCCCTCCTCTGAGCGCCACCGAGAGCTTCCGTCCGCCGCCATGCCTCGCCCGCGTGGCCACCGACGACGAAACGACGCGCCACCGTGCTTCCGAGATCGTACGTATCATGATGCACCTCCTCATCACACCAAGAAAGTCCGGAGGCCCTCCAGCGTCTCCATCGTCATCTTCCTCACCACCTCGGCTACCGGACGCCGTCGTCGAATTCGCCTGCCACAGAGCGTCCCCGACCTCTTCTTCACCCTCATTCGAACCTATGTGAGCTTACGACCATTTCCCCTCTACCCCCTGCTTGCTCCCTTTCCATAGTCGCTGCCCCGCAAGCACCGAGCGCCGCCCTCCGCCATGGCCAATGCTCTGCTTGATGTCGAGCTCGTCCCGCCTTGCACCGCTGCCCATCGTGCTCCGGGTGTTCCACTGATGATGCCCCCGTTCCGTTGGATCGCTAGCAACTCACAGCCCCGTGCCCGAGCACCACCGCGACACGGCCGCCGCTTCGCTCGTCGCTGCCGTTGCTAGACCCCACGCCGGCGGCTCCAACGACCACCACTAGATGGGCAACACTGTGGGCGTCCCAGCGAACCCACCCGCACGACCAACCATGGCCGGAAACGGCTGGCCGGCGATCGCCGCCGTGCACTGCTTAGCATCGGCGATTAGTCGTCGGTTAACCCATCATTAGCTGCCTAACCATCTTGGTAGCCACCCCTTGACCCACTGACAACAGGGCCCCACACATTTTATTAATTGGCTAACGAAATTGGTTAGAGTTAATCAGATTCCAGTGGTCCTACACGTCAGCATTGACCTTGCTGATGTGGCGTTTGATTGGGCCCACCTGTCTATGACTGGAGCCAGCATGGTGAGACTGACCTATGGGACCCACTGGTCAGGTTTGACCTGGATTGGCCCTATTGACCAGCTGACATCACCGTGACGTAATGATGACATCATAAACGTTTTTTGGATTTTAAATAAATCTAAATGATTTATTTATTTTCAGAAAATGTCCTAAACTTCTAAAAATCATAGAAAATAAACCATAACTCCAAATGAAATAATTTATATATGAAAAATTATCAGAAAAATCCAATCCATTGGTACTGGTTTCATGCATGTTAGAACAACTTTTGGCTACTGTTTAGGACAAATCAAATGAATGTCATTAAATAACCATATGTGGAGTTTGAATTTGAACCTTGGGTTCAAACCAACTACACTTAATTGTGTTGCTAGTTGCATTAGGCCAAATCACATCATATTGCCATGTCATAATCATGCATCACAATTGTTGCATTGCATTGATTGTGTTCTTCCTTGTTTGTCGGTATTTGTCCCCTCTCAGTAGAAGTTGATCCGACGATGTGATCGATGACACCGATGAAGAGCTATACTATCTTCAGAAGTGCCAGGCAAGCAAAACCCCCTTGTTCATTCCGATACAATCCCACTCTCTCGCTTCTACTCTCTTTTACTGCATTAGGACAACAACGATTCAACTGTTACATGCTGCGGTAGTTGAACCCCTTTCCTCTGCATGACCTGTCATTGCCATAGTAAATAGATGAAATCCACTAGCATGAATAGTAGTCGTTTGAGCCCTGATGTGCCTACTCATTCATGATTGTTGTCATGCATGCTATTGCTTAGAGTTGAGTCGGGTGTGATTCATGGAGGATGAATCGAAATGTGGTGAACATTTCCTACTATTGAGAGCTAAGTGTGTGAACACGATTTGGTAAAGGTAGCGGTGGGAGGCCATGTATGGTGGGTTGTCTCATTGAAACCGTCCTCAGGAACTGAGTTCTGTGTTTGTGATCCATGAACAGTTACTACCACGCATTGGAATGCTTAAGTGCCCCTCTCGACTTATTAATCAACCCGATCTCTGTCCAGGAGTTGCGACTAGTTTCTGGTGTTTGTAGGTTGTGTTAGTAGTCTACCAAGTGGCACCCGGTACATGTGGGCTTGGGACAGACTAGGCACCGTGGCACGGTGTACCAAGCGTAGATCCATCCGTCGAGGTGGGCTTGGGAACCCTGCACACATCGTTTGGGGCCGTGAGCGACACCCGGCCGGATCTCCGTCAGGACCCCGATCCTAAGTCACACTGATCTAGCATGTAACATATCATATCATTTTGCAGCCTCACGCACGGTATTCCCACGGGTACCACCTTACCTGGCCCGGGACCGTTTGTGCCTTTTGGCTCATGTATATGATAGTGTCGCTAGCATCCATATGACAGAGAACCCGGTCCGACATGACTAGTCGTGAACCCAAAGTGGCGCTAACTTACGGGGACAGGCATACATGAACCAGCATCGAACGTGTCGGTCATCAGCGTGTGAATCAGGGCTGTAGCAACTGGGCTAACAGGACTCCGGGAACCCGGACTATAGCAGGCTAGCAGGACTCCGGAAGTCACCACATGACATTTCCTCGAAGGGACAGACACGGGAATGAAATGGATCACATGCCGGCCAGTCTAAGTGTTCCGGAGCAGTAGTAACTGGGCTAGCAGGACTCCGGTGAACCGGGCTGTAGCATACTACCATGGCTCAGTGGAAGCACTAGACTACATTTCCCCATAAGAGAGGCTACCAAGCATGGAAAACTAGGTTGTCGGATCCCACACATACCAAGCATTTCGATCATACACACAATATGCTCGATATGTGTAAAAACAACTTGGCATCACAACAAAACTCTACGACTCAAAAGTATTTATTCATTAGGCTTCGAGGAGCCAAGTATTACAAACATGGGTCTCATGACCCAACATACAAGTCATACAAGCAACAAGCACAAGCGGAAGTGGAAGCTTAACTTGTCTGAGTACAGACAACTACAAATGAAAAGGGCTGAGAAGCCTGACTATCTACAAGACCCTGCCGAGGGCATAAGATCGTAGCTGAGGTATCAAGCTAAACATCGAAGTCCACTCAGAACTACTAGCGAGACTGAAGTCTCTCCGCGAAACATAAATTAAGCAAACGTGAGTACAAATGTACCCAGCAAGACATACATCAGAACTAGCTACATATGCATCAGTATCAACAAAGGGATGGTGGGGTTTAACTGCAGCAAGCCAGCTTTGACTCAGTGGCTATCCTGAACTACGACTACAAGTAACTCTTTTGAGGTGGCGCACACGAGTCCACATATTCACCAGATCAATACACCACTATGGACCCGCTCCCGTATCCCTGCGAGAAGGCCATCCATAGCACTCACGCTTATCTTGCGAGTTTTAGAGTATCCACTTTCACTTGTCTATGAACTGTACAGGCAACCCAAAAGTCCTTTACCGCGGACGTGGCTATTCGAATAGATCATGTTAACCCTGCAGGGGTGTACTTCTACACACACACTCTCACCACTTACCACCATGTACACGTCGTGTATCTCAGCAACCTTCAAGCGGAAGCCTGACGAGGGAGTTGGCCACGACCTGACTAACCACACAAGTCTCTGGTCTAGGTTTATCGCATGTCCGGGTTCCATCCGCAAGGAGATCCGGCCGGGCTTTCACTCACGGCCCCAAACAATGAGAGCAGGGTTCCCGAGGCACCAAACGGGCGTCCCGGTACATCGTGCCTCGTGTCTCTACCGCATCATAGCCCACCCCTAGGGTCAGCGCTACGCACGGCCCCCAACACATATCCTACAAACACCAGAAACTAGTTGCAACTCCTGGACAGAGATCGAGGCGATTAATAAGCCGAGAGGGGTCGAGTTACCGGAACCCAATGTGTGGTAGTAACTGTTCATGGATCACAAACACAGAACTCAGTTCCTGAGGACGGCTACAATGAGACAACCCACCATGTACTCCTACATGGCCTCTCACCGCTACCTTTAGCAAATCGTGTTCACACACTTAGCTCTCAACAGTAGGACATGTTCACCACATTCCAATTCATCCCTGATGAATCGGACCTGACTCAACTCTAAGCAGTAGCAGGCATGACAAACAAGCATGAATGAGTAGGCACATCAGGGCTCAAACAACTCCTACTCATGCTAGTGGGTTTCATCTATTTACTGTGGCAATGACAGGTCATGCAGAGGAAAGGGGTTCAACTACCGCATCATGTAACGGTTGAATCATTGTTCTCCTAATGCAGTAAAAGAGAGCAGAAGCGAGAGAGTGGGATTGTATCGGAATGAACAAGGGGGTTTTGCTTGCCTGGCACTTCTGAAGATAGTATAGCTCTTCATCAGTGTCACCGAACTCATCGTCAGAACCACATCTACTGAGAGGGGACAAATACCGGCAAACAAGAAAGAACACAATCAATGCAATGCAACAATATGATGCATGAATGTGACATGGAAATATTCTGTTGATTGAGCTAATGCAACTAGCAACCATATTAAATGAAGTTGGTTTGAACCCTAGGTTCAAATTCAAACTCCATATGTTAATATTCAAATGACATTCACTTAGTTTGTCCTAAACAGTGGTATTAACTTGCTCAAACATGCATGAATATGGCATAAAGAAATTCTTCATATTTTTCTGATCATTTTTCATATATAATTTATTTCATTTTGAGCTACAGTTGAATTTCTGTGATTTTTTGAAGTTTTGAACATTTTCTGAAATAAATAAATCATTTCTGATTTATTTAAATTCCCAGAAAATCTTTACTGCATCAGCATTGTGTCACCATGACGCCAGTGGTCAACAGAGGCGGTCCAGGTCAAACCTGACAAGTGGGGCCCACTGGTCAGTGACTCACGGTTGTTTAGTTTCACAGACAGGTGGGCCCAGTCAACACTGACTAGGTCAAAGTCAAGCCAGCAGTGGGGCCACACGGTTATCACTAATCTAAACAGAAAATTTGTCTAACCTAAATAGGTGCATGGGCCCATGTGGCAGTGGCTCAAGTGGGTGATTAACAGGGGGTTTAGGCCCTAATGGCCGGGTTAGGTCGGCGGTTAGTCGCCGGCGTAAGCACAGGCGACGGCGTTCACCGTTCCAGCCATTTCTGGCGATGGTAGGTCGCGTGGATGGGTGCGATGGAGAGCTTGAGCTCTCGCGCCTCGAATGGTGGCCGCGGGGCTGCGGGAGGTGGTCGCTAGCTACGGCAATAGCGAGCTCTAGCGGCGGCGGCGCTCAGGAGCAGTCGGGTTCGGCACTAGAGAGCACGGGAGGGAGAGGTGCTGGTGGCTACGGGTTGGTAGAGACGTTTTGAGAACGTTGGTGTGCTCGGACATGGGCTGCAGTGACCGTGGCCGCAGCTGCGTCATCGCCGACGTCAAGGGCTCACGGCTCCGGTGGAACTACGACCTTGGCGGGGAAAACGGGCGTAGGAGTAAGGGGGAACGGCGTAGTAGCTCACAGCAGACTCGCAGAGACGCTCAGAGTGCTCGGGGACGACCTCCAGTGCATGAATCGGCGGCGACCTCGGCGACCAGATGCGGCAGTGACGAGCTCAAGGGTGACGCTGTGCTGCTCCGGGCCTTGTTCTTGTCGGTGAGCAGACACGGCGGACAATGACGGAGATTCTGGACAGCTCGGTGAGGCGAGGGGATGGCAATGGGCGCGTGGGTGCTTGTCGGCGCTCTCGGGCACTCGGGGTCGGTCGTGGCAGAGAGAGCAAAGGAGGGAGAGGGGCGTGAGGGAGAGGCCGAGGGGATCCAGGGGGTGCGTGGCACGCGTGGAGGCGTCCAGGCCGACGAGGGGGCAGCCAGGCAGGGAGCAGGTGGCCGGCGCGTGGGCGCACACGAAGACCACACGCTCGTCCTCCTGGCAGGGGAAGAAGACGACAGAGTAGGAGGCGGTGGTGGGGTGGGCCTGTTGGGCCGCACAGGAGCTGGGCCAAAAGTGCCAGGTAAGTTTTCTCTGCTCTGTTTTATTTCTGTTCTGTTTTCCTTTTATTAATTCATTTTGCCACTGTTTTAAACTCCAAACAAATTGAAAACAGTGACAACATTCCTTTGAATATTTTTATATTGCACAATGGGAAAATCCAAATGCACATAAAATATTTCAAATTATTTGGAGATATAAACTTTACATATTATGAGTATATCTCCAAATTCAAATATAATATTGATTTAAAATCAGAGCCCAAATAATTCCTTAAAAATGTTCCAAAATTTTGGTTTGATTTATAACTCTTGCCAAAATTGTCAGAAATATTTCTAGGGCATTTTGGATTCACTGATTGCAATTTTTGGGTTCTTACCCATTTGTTAAAATTTAGAGGCTTCAAATTTCCTCATTTCTATTTTCACTAAGATTAAATATGATGACATGATGCTCACCAATGCAACTAATTACAAGCATCAATCTGGGGCTGTGACAATCTCCTTGCGGATGGAACCTGAATAGGCTATAAACCTGGACTAGAGACTTGCATGGTTAGTCAGGTCGTGGCAGACTCCCTCGCCAGGCTTCCGCTTGAAGGTTGCCGAGATACACGACGTGTACATGGTGGTAAGTGGTGAGAGCGTGTGTGAAGAAGTACACCCCTGCAGGGTTAACATCATCTATTCGAATAGCCGCGTCCGCGGTAAAGGACTTCTGGGTTGCCTGTACAGTTCATAGACAAGTGAAAGTGGATACTCTAAAATGCGCAAGATAAGCTGAGTGCTATGGATGGCGTTCTCGTAAGGAGACGGGAGCGGATCTATAGTGGTGTATTGATATGGTGAATATGTGGACTCATGTGCGCCACCTCAAAAGAGTTACTTGCAGTCGTAGTTCAGGACAGCCACTGAGTCAAAGCTGGCTTGCTGTTGTTAAACTCCACCACCCCCTTTGTTGATACCGATGCATATGTAGGTAGTTCTGATGTAAGTCTTGCTGGGTACATTTGTGCTCACATTTGCTTAATTTATGTTTTGCAGAGAGAGTTCAGTCTCACTAGTAGTATCATGTGGACTTCAACGTTTAGCTTGTTACCTCAGCTACGATCTTGTACCCTTGGGAGGGTCTTTTAGATAGTCAGGCTTCTCAACCTTTTTCATTTGTAGTTGTCTGTACTCAGACATGTTTATGCTTCTGCTTGTTTCTTGTATGCTCTGTATGTTGGGTCATGAGACCCATGTTTGTAATACTTGGCTCCTCAACCTAATGAATAAATACGTTGAGTTGTAGAGTTTTGTTGTGATGCCATGTTGTATTTGCACATATCGAGAATATTGTGTGTATGATTTGAAATGCTTGGTATGTGTGGGATCCAACAACCTAGTTGTTTATCCTTGGTAGCCTCTCTTACCGGGAAATGTCTCCTAGTGCTTCCATTGAGCCATGGTAGCTTGCTACTGCTCGGGAACACTTAGGCTGGCCGGCATGTGTCCTTCTTCGTGCCTATGTCTGTCCCTTCGGGGAAATGTCACGCGGTGTCTACCGGAGTCCTGTTAGCCTTCTACAGCCCGGATTCTCCAGAGTCCTGTTAGCCCAGCTGCTACAACCCGGATTCACTCGCTGATAACCCACACGTTCATTGTTGGGTCATGTATGCCTATCCCTGTAAGTTAGTGCCACTTTGGGTTTATGACTAGTCATGTCGGCTCGGGTTCTTTGTCATATGGATGCTAGCGACACTATCATATACGTGAGCCAAAAGGCGCAAACGGTCCCGGGCCAGGTAAGGTGGCACCCGTGGGAATACCGTTCGTGAGGCCACAAAGTGATATGATGTGTTACATGCTAGATCGGTGTGACTTAGGATCGGGGTCCTGACACCTTCTCAATAATGTCATAAAATTTTTAGTTAAATGAAATATATTCCTTTGTTGTATGGAAAATTTAGCTTTATGCAAATGATAACTGTAGAGCCTCCACCAGCCAAATATGTATGTAGTGATAGTTGTTATTTTGTTCATTGCTCTATAGTGTTATCTTGCCAGCATATTCCATGTGCTAACCTACACGGCTGCAACGTATCATGTTGCAGAATTTTCAGACGAAGAGTAAGGTGCGATAGGTCGTTGTCATGCACTTAGTCTTGCCGTGGAGTTGGATGGACTCATTTATCTTTGATGCTTCCGCAGTTATCTTATTTATATGGCCTTCAGCCATATTATTGTAATTAGTACTCTTTCTGAGACACTCGTTGTAATAAGTGTGTGATTGAACTCTGCAATAAATCCTCGAGTATTGTGTGTGTCAGCAATACCGATCCAGGGATGACACTTAAGCACAGAGACTACGGTCCATTGGGATCGGGTCACTACAAGATGGTATCAGAGGACACGCTGACTGTAGGACGCGACCACTAGGAAAACCCACAGGATACTCTTCTCTACTCATTTCTAACTCTTCTCCATTTCTACTCTATGGATGGTGATACGTCCATTTTGCATCATGCTTTTATATCAATATTTATTGCATTATGGGCTATTATTACACATTATGTCACAATACTTATGCCTATTCTCTCTTATTTTACAAGGTTTACAAGAAGAGGGGGAATGCCGGCAGCTGGAATTCGGGGCTGGAAAAGGAGCAAATATTAGAGACCTATTCTGCACAACTCCAAAAGTCCTGAAACTCCACGAAAGTCAGTTTTAGAATATATAAAAAATATTGGGCGAAGGAAGCACCAGAGGGGGGCCACCCACCATCCACGAGGGTGGGGGCGCGCTCTACCCCCCTGGGCGCGCTCCCCTGCCTCGCGGGCCCCCTGGAAGGCCTTCGGTGCCCATCTTTGGCTATATAAAGTCTTTTGCCCTGGAAAAAATCACAAGCAAGCTCACGGGACGAAACTCCGCCGCCACGAGGCGGAACCAATCTAGGGCTCCAGCGGAGCAGTTCTACCGGGGAAACATCCCTCCGGTAGGGGGAAATCATCACCATCATCATCACCATCGATCCTCTCATAGGGAGGGGGTCAATATCCATCAACATCTTCATCAACACCATCTCATCTCAAACCCTAGTTCATCTCTTGTGTCCAATGTTTGTCTCAAAACCTCAGATTGGTACCTGTGGGTTGCTAGTAGTGTTGATTACTTCGTGTAGTTGATGCTAGTTGGTTTATTTGGTGGAAGATCATATGTTCAGATCCTTTATGCATATTAATACCCCTCTGATTATGAACATGAATATGATTTGTGAGTAGTTACATTTGTTCCTGAGGACATGGGAGAAGTCTTGCTATAAGTAGTCATGTGAATTTGGTATTCGATATTTTGATGAGATGTATGTTGTCTCTCCTCTAGTGGTGTCATGTGAACGTCGATTACTTGACACTTCACCATTGTTTGGGCCTAGGGGAAGGCATTGGGAAGTAATAAGTAGATGATGGGTTGCTAGAGTGACAGAAGCTTAAACCCTAGTTTATGCGTTGGTCCGTAAGGGGCTGATTTGGATCCATAGGTTTCATGCTATGGTTAGGTTTACCTTAATACTTCTTTTGTAGTTGCAGATGCTTGCAAGAGGGGTTAATCATAAGTGGGATGCTTGTCCAAGGAAGGGCAGTACCCAAGCACCAGTCCATCCACATATCAAATT
This sequence comes from Triticum urartu, assembly GCF_056163025.1. Lineage (NCBI taxonomy): Eukaryota > Viridiplantae > Streptophyta > Magnoliopsida > Poales > Poaceae > Triticum > Triticum urartu. Next base: position 205,804,385 of record NC_141877.1, on the reverse strand, counting down.
ATCAAAGTACCGAACACGAATCATATGAGCGTGATGAAAACTAGCTTGACGATAATTCCCATGTGTCCTCGGGAGCGCTTTCCTTTATATAAGAGTTTGTCCAGGCTTGTCCTTTTCTACAAAGAGGATTGGGCCATCTTTCTGCACCTTATTTACTTTTATTACTTGTTACCCATTACAAATTACCTTATCACAAAACTATCTGTTACCGATAATTTCCGTGCTTGGAGAGAATACCATACTGAAAACTGCTTATCATTTCCTTCTGCTCCTCGTTGGGTTCGACACTCTTACTTATCGAAAGGACTACGCTAGATCCCCTATACTTGTGGGTCATCAAGACTCTTTTCTGGCGCCGTTGCCAGGGAGGATAGCTCTATTCTTTGAGTCATTTGGGATTTATATCTGTTGATCACTATGAAGAACTTGAAAGATGGAAGAACCAAGATTTATCCCTCAACTACGAGGGGAGGTAAGGAACTGCCATCTAGCTCTGCACTTGATTCACCTTCTATTATGAGTAAACTTGCGACACCTACACATGCTATTGATTCTGATAGGTCGCATGTTATCGATGATGCCACTTCTGCTTTGCATGATGCTTATGATGAAACTACTTCTATGCTTGATAATACTGTGCCACTAGGTGAATTTCTTGATGAACAACTTGCTAGGGTTAGAGATAATGAAATTATTGAAACTGATAATATTGATGAAAGTGATGATGAAGATTCTCCCCCTAGATATGAATTGCCTGTTGTGCCTGAGGGTTATGTTATGGATTCAGAAACTGCTAGAGACTTTTTAGCTTGCAATAATAGATATGATCTTAAGAAACTGTTAGCTAAGCTGAAAGAAAAATCCTTGAATGCTAGAATGAAACATGACTCTGCTTTTGCTACTTCACCTATCTGTATTTCCGATAAGGATTATGATTTCTCTATCGATCCTGAGTTAATCACTTTGGTTGAATCTGATCCTTTTCATGGCTACGAATTTGAAACTGTTGTGGCACATCTTACTAAATTAAATGATATAGACACCCTGTTCACTAATGATGAGAAAACTCGATATTACTTTATGCTTAAGTTGTTTCCGTTCTCATTAAAGGGTGATGCTAAAATATGGTTTAATTCTCTTGATCCTGGTTGTGTGCGTAGTCCCCAGGATATGATTTATTACTTCTCTGCTAAATATTTCCCCGCTCATAAGAAACAAGCTGACTTAAGGGAAATATATAATTTTGTGCAAATTGAAGAAGAGAGTCTCCCACAAGCTTGGGGGAGGCTTCTCCGATTACTTAATGCTTGGCCTGATCATCCTCTCAAGAAAAATGAAATACTTGATATCTTTTATAATGGACTAACCGATGCTTCCAGAGACACCTGGATAGTTGTGTTGGTTGTGTTTTCAGGGAAAGAACTGTTGAGCAAGCTGAATTGCTATTGAATAAAATGTTGAGTAATGAAAATGATTGGAAACTTCCTGAACCAACTCCTAAGCCAACTCTGAAGAAAAGGGGTATTCTATTTCTCAGTCCTGATGATATGCAAGAGGCAAAGACATATATGAAAGAAAAAGGTATTAAAGATGAAGATGTTAAGAATTTACTACCTATTGAAGAGATACATGGTCTTGATAACCCGACATGGGTAGTAAAGTTAAATTCTCTCTAAAGATTTGATGAAGGTGATATTCCTTGTTATAAGTATGCTAGCCAATGCTTAGATGATTTTGATAATTTTATTGTTAAACAAGAAAACTTCAGTGCTTATGTTGGTAGACAATTGAAACATGATGCTTATATGATTGAACACTTGAGTGATTATATGTCTAGAGTTAAAGGTGAACTTAAACTTATTAGTAAACATGCTTCTATGGTTACCACTCAGGTAGAACAAGTACTTAAAGCTCATAATGATTTTGTCAATGAATGAAATAATAAGAAAAATGATAATGCTGTTAGAGTGGTGACTAGAGGGGGTAAAATGACTCAGGAACCTTAGTATCCCGAGGGCCACCCTAAGAGAGTTGAGCAAGATTCTCAGAGAACTAATGTTGATGCACCTAGTTCTTCTAAGAAGAAGAAAAAGAAAAATGATAGGACTTTGCATGCTTCTAGTGAACCTGTTGTCGACACACCTGAGAATCCCAATGATATTTCTATTTCTGATGCTGAAACACAATCTGGTAAAGAACATGAATCTAGTGATAATTTAATGATGATGCTCATGTTGATGCTCAACCTAGCAATGACAATGATGTAGAGATTGAACATGCTGTTGATCTTGATAACCCACAATCAAAGAATCAACGTTTTGACAAGAGAGACTTCGTTTCTAGGAAGCACGGTAAACAAAGAGAACCATGGGTTCAGAAAAAGAATGATGAGGATTTTGAGTGCTTTGCTGAAATGATTAGACCTATCTTTTTGCGTATGCGTTAGACTGATATGCTTAAAATGAATCCTTATGCTAAGTACATGAAAGATATTGTTACAAATAAAAGAAAGATACCGGAAGCTGAAATTTCCACCATGCTTGCTAATTATACTTTTAAGGGTGGCATACCAAAGAAACTTGGAGATCTAGGAGTACCAGCTATACCATGCTCCATTAAAAGAAACTATGTTAAAAACTGCTTTATGTGATCTTGGACCGGTGTTAGTGTTATGACTCTCTCTTTATATCGTAGACTTGATTTGAATAAGTTGATACCTACTGAAATATCTTTGCAAATGGCCGAAAATCAACTGCAATACCAGTCAGTATTTGTGAGGACGTGCCTGTTGTGGTTGCAAACGTTACTATTTTAACGGACTTCGTTATTCTTGATATTCCCAAGGACGATAGTATGTCTATTATTCTTGGTAGACCCTTTTTGAATACTGCAGGGGATGTTATTGATTGCAACAAAGGCAATGTCACTTTTCATGTTAATGGTAATGAGCACACGGTACACTTTCCGAGGAAACAACCTCAAGTCCATAGTATTAATTCTATTGGAAAAACTTCAACGATTACTATTGGAGGTTTTGAATTTCCTCTTCCTACTGTCAAGAAGAAATATGATATTCTTATTGTTGGGGATGTGCATATCCCCGTTGAGGTAACCTAGGGTTATTCGAAAATTCTCCGGTTTCATGTTATTCGAAAAGAGTTTGCTAACAAGGCTTGATCAACCTTGTTAGTGGATTCCTTTTGATGAGCATGAGATGAATGAAGTTAGAAAGCACAACTCTCTGTACCCTCCTTTTACTTTCTGTTATTTATATTAAATAAAGCAAAAATAGTATTTTCTGTCTGTTTTCTAAATTATCCTTGCAATAAAAAAATACCCCGAAAATAAAAGTTCTCCAAATGTCCTGAAAATTCAATATGATTTTTTCTAGAATATTTAAGAATTATTGGCACTGAGAACACACCAGGGGGACCCACCATGTGCCCACGAGGGTGGAGGGCGCGCGCACCCCCCTGGGGCGCGCCCCCTGCCTCGTGGACCCCTCATGGGCCCCCTCCACTTATTCTTGCACCCACACACTTCGTCTTCCTCCAGAAAAAATCATCCACCAACTCAAACCCGAGTTCTAGCTCATCTTGCTGCCATTTTCGATCTCCTTGCTCAAAGCTCCATTCACAAAACTGCTTTGGGGGATTGTTCTTCGGTATGTGACTCCTCCAATGGTCCAATTAGCTTTTGTTCTAGTGCTTTATTTATTGAAATTTTTTGATGCTTAGGTTACCCTGTTCTTGAGCTTGCATGTAAAATTTATGTGGTCAAAAGTAGTTTTATTGCATGATATGACCTCTAGGCACTTGTGAGAGTAGTTGCTATCAATTTTGTTGAGTTTGGTTCACTTTTATTTTGAGTCACCAAAAATTTTAGAAATTTTTCACAGGAAGAAATATGTTTTGGAAAATGTACCAAGGTGGTTCCTCAAGAAAGCAGGCACCTAGGTTGCTATACGTGAGCCAGACTATGAACTACCAAGAGAAGCTCAAGTGCGGCCTTGTGAATGGCCGTCAGTAGACTTTATGATCCGTGCAGGCATCAAGGAATAATTTGACACATATGTGCGTAATGCTGATCTTGAGGGCTTCGTGTCAGATAAGTGCCCGCAATACCGATACCTAACTGATTCATTTGTGAGAAGGTTTAAATTTACATCCTCGTGCAATTCTCACACTGTCCTATTTGATCTTTATGATAAATCATATACCATGGACCTAGAAGATTTTAGTACTGCTTGTAAACTCCTGCACTGGGGCAATGTTAGTGAACCTCGCAAATCTGAGTATAAAGACTTTCTTGCTAGAGTATTACTATGGGGGAATCTAGGGAAATCACACAAGCTACCATAGGGAGCATTCATTTTCCTTCCATACATTATTTTGCTCTCTTCATGGGTAGATGCATTAACGGTAAAGATGAGGCTTTTCACATGTGCGTTCCAGATCTTAGTGTCCTCAAGAGTGCGGTATTGGGTGATAAACAATATAACTTGGGGGCTATTGTTGCACGTAGGTTGCATCTTAATAGTTTAAGTGGTGACTTGTTTGGTGGAATTTATGCAACTCGTGTAGCTAATTTTCTTGAGATACCCATACATGAGAATGATATGGAATTGCCTCCTGCTTATCTAGATTATAATGCTATGGTTCATCATTAGTTTGTTGAGAGGAACGATCAGTTCCTCCAGTACCGACTAATCTTTGACAGACGGCGCACCGTCCATGTTGCTCTCCCTGCTCCTAATTTCTTTGACTTTCAGGCAAAAAGGAGATATGTTATAACCAGGGAGGAGGCGAACGAGTATGAGAGGAGGACGGAGGCAGCTCGCCTCCAAGTTGTAGCTCGTCAGGCAGTAGCTGCTGCATCTCAATATGACCCCATTTACAACTTTGGATATCCACCAGGCCAGCCATGGCCATAGACCAACTTAGGCCAAAAGCCCAAGCTTGGGGGAGTACGTATTTCTCACCGACATTACATTCATGTTCACACACTCATTCCAGTTGCTGGTGCTCATATTTTTTCATTATACTATCCATGCTAGTTTATTTTATTTTTAGGCCTTCTTCTTGTGTGTTTGAAAAACCTTAATAAAACTCCAAAAAAATAGTTGTAGCTTTTAGCTAGTTTACTTTCCATGCTATTAGTTGTAATTAAAAGAAAACCCAAAAGATTTCTCGTTCTTCTTTTGCTTGTTGGGAGCTTTCCCGTGTAAATAATTTTGTTTATTTTCTTTTCTTTGGGGGTCGAGAGGAGAAGACCATGATGAAAATGTTGAGTGGCTCTCATATGCATTATTGTTGATCTAACAAAGAGCCCATATTACCTTGTCTTCTCCCTTGTATTGAATGCTTGCAGATTCCAGCTCAGTCCAATGCACGTGCACTATTATTATTATCCACACCGTTCGGTCGTGCAAGTGAAAGGCAATAATGACGATATATGAGGGACTGATTGAGATGAGAGAAGCTGGTATGAACTCGACCTATCTTATTTTTGTAAATATGATTAGTTCATCGTTCCTGATTCAGCCTATTATGAATGGAACATGTTTGTGATGACAATTAGAGATTATAGTTGCTCATGCCATGCTTAATTAGCTAGGCGTTTATAATGGTTTACCTTATGTGCCAACATGCTATTAAAATGGTTGTGATGTGGTATGATAGGGTGTTATCCTCCTTTGAACGATCCGAGTGGCTTGACTTGGCACATGTTCACGCATGTAGTTGAAAGAAAATCAACATAGCCTCCATGATATTTATGTTCATGGTGAATTATATCCTACGCATGCTTGCACTCAGTGTTGATTAATTTTAATGCATGTTCATGACTGTTGTCACTCTCTAGCTGGTCGCTTCCCAGTCTCTTTCTGGCCTTCACGTGTACTAAGCGGTAATACTGCTTGTGCATCCACCTCCATAAACCCTAAAAGTTATTCCATATGAGTCCACCATACTTTCCTATATGCGGTATCTACCTGGCGTTCCAAGTAAATTTGTATGTGCCAAACTCTAAACCTTCAAATGAAATTATGTTCTGTATGCTCGAATAGCTCATGTATCAACTAGGGTTGTCTGTATCTTCCATGCTAGGCGGGTTATTCTCAAGAGAAGTGACTCCGCTCCTCATTCAAGAGAAAATGGCTAGTAACCGGGATGCCCAGTCCCATGCTCTAACCAAATCAAAATAATTGCAAACAAAACTCCCCCATGATTGTTGATAGTTGGAGGTACCCGTTGTTTCAGACAAGCCATGGATTGATGTTTGTTGGTGGTAGGGGGAGTATAAACTTTACCATTCTGTTTGGGAACCGCCTATAATGTGTGTAGCATGGAAGATATCGAGATCTCTCGGTTGTTATGTTGACAATGAAAGTATACCACTCAAAATATTATTTATCTCTATTTCAAAATCGAGCTCTGGCACCTCTACATTTCCCTACTTCCCTCTGCGAAGGGCCTATCTACTTACTTTTATGTTGAGTCATCACCCTCTTATTAAAAAGCACCAGTTGGAGAGCACTGCTGTCATTTGCATGCATTACTATTAGTTTATATTGAGTATGACTATGACCGGATCTCTTTTACCATGAATTACAATGTTTAGCTAGTCCTTGATCTTCAAATGTTCTCTGCATTTATGTTTTGCGGTCTCATAAAGGGCTATCGAGATACCATCTTGTTATATCATATTATGATTGTTTTGAGAAAGTGTTGTCATCCGAGATTTATAATTATTTCTCGCTAGTTGATTATGCCATTGATATGAGTAAAGATGAGACCTAAATGTTATTGTGAATATAATTAGTTCATAATCTTTGCTGAAAACTTGAATGCTGACTTTACATATTTACAACAATAAGATCAAACAGAGTTTGTTAAAGTTTTTCTTTATCACTTTCAGTTTGTCAACTGAATTGCTTGAGGACAAGCAAAGGTTTAAGCTTGGGGGAGTTGATACGTCTCCATCGTATCTACTTTTCCAAACACTTTTGACCTTGTTTTGGACTCTAACTTGCATGATTTGAATGGAACTAACCTGAACTGACGTTGTTTTCAGTAGAAATGCCATGGTGTTATTTTTGTGCAGAAATAAAAGTTCTCAGAATGACCTGAAACTTCACGGAGAATATTTTTGGAATATATAAAAAAAAATACTGGCAAAAGAATCAATGCAAGGGGGCCCACACCCTGTCAACGAGGGTGGGGGCGCGCCCCTGCCTCGTGGGCCCCCTGAGGCTCTAGCGACCCCTACTCCAACTCTATATATTCATGTTCGGGGAGAAAAAAAACAGAGAGAAGGATTCACCGCATTTTACGATACGGAGCCGCCGCCAAGCCCTAATCTCTCTCGGGATCGCTGATCCGGAGTCCGTTCGGGGCTCCGGAGAGGGGAATCCGTCGCCATCGTCATCATCAACCTTCCTCCATCAACAAGTTCATGATGCTCACCGCCGTGCGTGAGTAATTCCATCGTAGGCTTGCTGGCCGGTGATGGGTTGGATGAGATTTACCATGTAATCGAGTTAGTTTTGTTAGGGTTTGATCCCTAGTATCCATTATGTTCTGAGATTGATGTTGCTATGACTTTGCTATGCTTAATGCTAGTCACTAGGGCCTGAGTGCCATGATTTCAGATCTGAACCTATAATGTTTTCATGAATATATGTGAGTTCTTGATCCTATCTTGCAAGTCTATAGTCACCTATTAAGTGTTATGATCTGTTAACCTCTAAGTGACAATAATCAGGATACTTACCGGTGATGACCGTAGTTTGACGAGTTCATGTATTCACTAAGTGTTAATGCTTTGTTCCGGTACTCTATTAAAAGGAGGCCTTAATATACCCTAGTTTCCAATAGGACCCCGCTACCACGGGAGGGTAGGACAAAAGATGTCATGCAAGTTCTTTTCCATAAGCACGTATGACTATATTCGGAATACATGCCTACATTAAATTGATGAACTGGAGGTAGTTCTGTGTCACCCTATGTTATAACTGTTGCATGAGGAATCGCATCCGACATAATTATCCATCAGTGATCCATTGCCTACGAGCTTTTCACATATTGATCTTTGCTTAGTTACTTTTCCGTTGCCACTGTTACAATTACTACAAAACTGCTATTGTTACTTTTGCTACTGTTACCGCTACTATCATATTACTTTGGTACTAAATACTTTGCTGCATATATTAAGTCTTTGAGGTGCGGTTGAATTGAAAACTCAACTATTAATACTTGATAATATTCTTTGGCTCCCCTTGTGTCGAATCAATAAATTTGGGTTGAATACTCTGCCCTCGAAAACTATTGCGATCCCCTATACTTGTGGGTTATCAGATGGCGAACCCAAGGAACAAGTTCACTCAACTGGATGACGACACCCCTTTCGGACGACACTTGAAGGAAGTCACTAGGTACCTGAATATCGGCATACCAAGCTTCACCGGGACCTACACCGCCACTTTACCAGAAGAGGAGCGCTGGACGATTCAAGTTCTTGTTCTAGGAAGGACTTTTACACCGGTTACCGAGCCCATCGAGTTTTCCTTTGATGCACCAACCTGGAGTCTAGGAAAGAGCATGGCCGCCCACATCGCCATGGGACGCATCGGTGAGGTGTACAACAAGGATCTTAAGGACACCATTTACCAGATATGTGGACGCCGAGATGAGCAATGGGAGATGATTCCCACCAGGAAGGATAGATCCATTGCAACCTACATACAGGAGTTGAACCAACATATTCGATGCTACGAGAACCATATGTGCGCCAACATGATAGACACGAAGAAGGTGATGACCCGGAACATGGAGCTGGAGGAAGAACTCAAGTCTACATGCGATGGTTATGAAGAACAAATTGATGTACTACTGGAGAAGAGTGAAGACCTGAAGAAGAAGCTAGGGATATTCATGGGGGATCCCGAACCTGGAGTGGAAATTTTTTCAGAGGATTACATCATACTAGATGACACAGACTCCGACCCCGACATCGATGATGATTATGAAGACGAAGCTGGAGCAGATATGATGGAGTCTTCCACCGATCAAAATTTCTAGTTGACCACCATATTACCATTAGAGTACTTCCATGTATATAGTAATAGTCTACGAGATTTCGTAATAGTAGCGTAGATCGATTGATGAATCTTGTTTGAATTGAGTGGTGTGAAATGAATGTGTTTGTCTCATGTGCATATGGGTAGTGAAATCTCTCTTTAGACCACACTCTATTCTGATCTCACCCCTCTAAACCTATCAGATGCCTCCGAGACATGACCCCGCATTCGCCTTCCCACCGGAGCTCACTCAGTTGATCCAACAGCAGAATGCCTTGATGTAGTTGCTAGTCCAGAACCAAGGCAACAACAACAACAAAAACCCACCACCACCACCTTCGGTCGACAACTTAGCCCGTTTTCTAAGGTTGAATCCGCCGGTGTTCTCTAGCAGCACCGAGCCGATTATTGCTAATGACCCGTAAGATTGGAAGGGAGCTGACCACCGCAGGTTGCATAGATGCTGAGGAGGTGTGCTTTGCCGCACATCAACTGGATGGACCAGCAGCCTCATGGTGGGAGAACTGCACAGTCACTTTCCCCGTGGCCAATGTTACTTGGGATCAGTTTCAGCAAGCATTTCGCACTGCACATGTCTTGACTGGAGCCATGAGTATGAAGAAGCATTAGTTCCGCAATTTATGCCAGGGAAATCATACTGTGGCGCAGTACGTGGAGGAGTTCAGCAAGTTAGAACGCTACGCCCCAGATGACATGGCCACAGATGCAGCAAAGCAGGAGAAGTTTCTTGAGGGGCTGAATGATGAGCTGAGTATGCAGTTGATGGTGGCAACATTCACTAACTTTCAGGAGCTGGTAGACAGGGCTCTCATGATTGAAGGCAAGTAGCAGCACATAGAGAACCGCAAACGGGAGTATGGACAGGGGAAGTACAACTCTGGAGCTCAGCAGAAGCCTCGTTTTACTCCAAACTCGGGAGGACATACCCATCATAACCATGGAGGTCATACTCACAATGGAGGAAGTTCACACAACCACAGTGGCCCTAATAATGGTAATGGGAATGGAGGAAACACTAGTCAGAACCGTTTCAACCCTGCTACACCCGCCAAGAAGGATCTAGGTCACATTACTTGTTTCAAGTGCGGGAAGACTGGACACTACGCCACCGAGTGTCCTGAAGCAAAGAATGGAAATGACAATGGAAGCTCAGGGAAGAAGCCAAATCCCTTCACCAGAGGTCAGGTGAACCACATCAACATGGAGGAAGTTGAAGAGCAGCCTGATGCAGTGATTGGTAAGTTTTTGATTAAGTCATTTACTGCCCTTGTTCTTTTTGCCACTGGTGCATCGCATTTATACATATCAAGGGGATTTGTGGACAAGTTTAAATTGCCAACCTTAGCCCTTAGGTCACCCATGTTAGTAAGCTCACCAGGAGCGGAGTATATGGCCAGCCGATGGTGTGATCGGTTGCCATTAACCATTGGTAGACATGTTTTCCCCTCAGACCTAATAATTTTGGAGTCACAAGGATTGGATATAATACTAGGCATGGATTGGCTCTCGAACTGTGGAGGAAACATCGATTGTGCTAGTAAGTCAATTCTTCTCACCACCCCAGAAGGGAAAAGGATCAAGTATGTGTCTAGGCATGCGCCAAGGAGGACTCAAGTAAATTCACTCTTGGGAGTTGTTCAAGAGGAAGTGCCAGTTGTGAAGGATTATCCAGATGTATTCCCAGAGGAATTACCAGGCATGCCACCAGACTGAGATATAGAATTTTTGATAGAGTTGTTACCAGGCACCGGACCAATATCTAAGAGACCGTATCGGATGCCGCAAATGATCTGGAGGAGATTAAGAAGCAAATTAAGGAGTTATTGGAGAAAGGTTATATTCGACCAAGCTCGTCACCATGGGGAGCCTCAGTGCTCTTAGTTGAGAAGAAGGATGGATCTTTAAGGATGGTTGTGGATTATCGTGCACTGAATGAGGTGACGATCAAGAGCAAATACCCCCTACCGATGATCAATGATTTGTTTGACCAGCTGTAGGGAGCTAAAGTATTCTCCAAGATCGATCTTCGATCAGGATACCACCAGCTGAAGATTCGGGAACAGGATATACCTAAGACAGCTTTTACCACAAGGTACGGGCTATGTGAGTACACTGTCATGTCTTTCGGTTTGACTAACGCCCCTGCCTACTTTATGAGTATGATGAATAAGGTGTTCATGTAGTTCTTGGATAAGTTTGTTGTGGTATTCACTGATGATATATTGGTATACTCGAAGAATGAAGAAGAACACAAGGAACATTTGCGTTTGGTTCTTGAGAAGCTCAGGGAACATCAGCTATATGCCAAGTTCAGCAAATGTGAGTTTTGGTTAAAGGAAGTTGGATTTCTCGGACATGTTATATCTGGAGAAGGTATAGCAGTAGACCCTTCCAAGGTTCAGTCTGTCACTGAGTGGTTGGCCCCCACCTCAGTTGGAGAGATACGCACTTTTCTTGGACTGGCAGGATATTACCGGAGATTCATTGAGAATTTTTCCAAGATTGCGAAGCCCATGACGGAGTTATTGAAGAAGGACACCAAGTTCAAATGGACCGAAGAATGTGAGGCTAGTTTTCAGGAGTTGAAGAAACGTTTAGTTATAGCCCCAGTGCTAATTCTTTTGGATATACACAAGGATTTCCAAGTATATTGCGACGCTTCTTGCCTGGGACTTGGAGGTGTACTTATGCAAGACGGAAGAGTTGGTTCATATGCCTCACGTCAGCTTCGACCTCATGAGTTGAATTATGCCACGCATGATTTGGAGTTAGCAGCCGTAGTGCATGCGCTCAAGACCTGGAGACATTTTCTTATTGGAAACCTTGTGATGTATACACGGATCATAAGAGTTTGAAGTACATTTTCACACAGAAGGAGCCAAACCTCAGGCATAGGAGATGGTTGGAGGTCATAAAGGATTATGATATGAAGCTGCATTATCATCCAGGAAAGGCCAATATTGTAGCAGACACTTTGAGCCGCAAGAGTTATGTTAATACTCTCATAATCGGAGGATTACCTCAGGAGTTAGCCGACGATCTCAGAGAACTTTGAATGGAGATAGTTCCGAGAGGTTTTGTTGCAGCGTTGGAAGTTCAGTCCACGTTGTTGGGAAAGATTCGAGAAGCCCAGAAGACTGATAAGGAGATTGCAGAGATAAAGGAAAAGATGAGTAAATGAAAATCCAAAGGTTTTCGTGAGGATGAGCACGAAACTTTATGGTTTGAGGATCGTATTTATGTGCCCAATGATTCAGAGATCAGGAAGTTAATACTTTAGGAAGCTCATGACTCGCCATACTCGATTCACCCAGGAAATACCAAGATGTATTTGGATTTGAAGGAATGTTCCTGGTGGACAGGTATGAAGAAGGATATTGCCGAGTATGTAGCTGTATGTGACGTATGTCAGAGAGTTACGGCAGAACACCAGAAGCCAGCAGGATTACTTCAGCCTATGCCGATACCCGAATGGAAGTGGGATAAACTTGGCATGGATTTCATCACCGAATTACCCAGGACACGATCAGGTTATGACTCCATTTGGGTAGTAGTAGATCGCTTGACCAAAGTGGCTCACTTTATCCCTGTGAAAACCACTTATACAAGCGCGAAGTTGGCCAAGATATATATGACCAGGATTGTATGTCTGCATGGAGTTCCGAGGACCATCGTATCAGATAGAGGAACATAGTTTACCTCGAAGTTTTGGAATCAATTACACCAGACTTTGGGTACCAGGCTAGAGTTCAGTACAACCTTTCATCCGAAGACAGATGGACAGACCGAGAGAGTCAATCAGATTCTGGAGGACATGTTGAGAGCTTGTGCGCTAGATTATGGATCTAGTTGGGATGATAATTTTCCTTATGAAGAGTTCTCATATAACAACAGTTACCAAGCTAGTTTGAAGATGGCCCCTTTCGAAGCTTTGTATGGAAGGAGGTGCAGGACACCATTGATGTGGGATGAAGTTGGAGACTGTCAGTTGTTCGGACCAGATTTAATTAGAGAGTCTGAAGAGAAGGTAAAGTTGATTCGTGATAGACTGAAGGTAGCTCAGTCCAGGCAAAAGAGTTATGTTGACACTAAACGCAAGGAGGTAGCCTATGAAGTCGGAGGCAGAGCATATCTCCGCGTGTCACCACTTCGAGGAGTTAAACGATTTGGAGTCATGGGAAAGTTAGCCCCAAGATTTGTAGGACCATACCAAGTTTTGGAACGTATGGGAGAAGTTTCCTACAAGTTGGAGTTACCCGAAGGTTTGTCAGGAGTTCACGATGTGTTTCACGTTTCCCAGTTGAAGAAATGCCATGCAGAGATGGCCGATATTCCTCTTAAGAGATGCAGTGCCCCTAGAAGTAATTTAGTTTGAGAGTGACCTAACCTATGAGGAGAAACCCGTCAAGATTCTCAAGTTTGCCAGCCGAGTTACACACAGCAAGGTCATCAAGTTTTGCAAAGTTCAGTGGAGCCACCATACCGAGGAAGAAGCCACCTGGGAGCGAGAAGAATACCCACGGAAAGACCACCCACACCTGTTTGCTAGCCAACCCAAATCTCGAGGCCGAGATTCATCTTAAGGGGGTAGGTTTGTAACATCCCAATTTTCAATTTGGATGTTAACCATTAGGTCATCATATGCATCCATGATTCTTGCATTTTGAATTAGTTTTATTTGGACATTTTGATCCTAGAGACCTTAAGCAACTCAAGGACCATTTGAGAGAGTTGGAGGTTTTCATCAAATTCCATTTTGAATTTTCAAAAATTGGTAAATTGGATCAAGTGATTTTTATTCGAAATTATTTTTCCAATTATTTTCAAAATAAATAAAATAATGAGAGAAGATAATATGACTTCTACAAAACATAGGAAATAATGGAAATTTACTTTTAAATAAAAATATTTATTTATTTGAATTTTTATTTGAGATTTTGTTCGGTTAAATTAGGGAACATTTGCATTTTTAAAAATTGCATTTTAGCCCAGAAAAATGTTCATGTTTTCCTAAATATTAGGAGAGGACCGTGAAAATTATTTTTGGGATTTTAGGATTTCTATTTATTTTTATTTTGGATTTTTTCTCTGCGGTGGAATTATTTTTTTGAAAAAAAACTCTTCGGACCGACTGGGCCGAAGCCCAGCCGGCCCAGGTCACCGTCGCCTCGTCCCCGTCCCCGTCCCCGGGACGGAGCCCCACCGCCCGACGCCGCCGCTGAAGGAAATATGCCCTAGAGGCAATAATAATGTTGTTATTTATATTTCCTTATATCATGATAAATGTTTATTATTCATGCTAGAATTGTATTAGCTGGAAACTTAGTACATGTGTGAATACATAGACAAACAAAGTGTCACTAGTTTGCCTCTACTTAACAAGCTCGTTGAATCAATGATGGTTATGTTTCCTAACCATAGACATGAGTTTCAATTGATTAACGGGATCACATCATTAGAGAATGATGTGATTGACTTGACCCATACGTTAGCTTAGCACGATGATTGTTTAGTTTCTTGCTATTGCTTTTTCCATAACTGTACATGTTCCTATGACTATGAGATCATGCAACTCCCAAATACCGGAGGAACACTTTGCGTGCTACCAAACATCACAATGTAACTGGGTGATCATAAAGGCGCTCTACAGGTGTCTCCGATGGTGTTTGTTGAGTTGGCATGGATCAAGATTAGGATTTGTCACTCCAATTGTCGGAGAGGTATCTTTGGGCCCTCTCGGTAATGTACATCACAATAAGCCTTGCAAGCAATGTAGCTAATGAGTAAGTTACGAGATGTAACATTACAGAACGAGTAAAGAGACTTGCCGGTAACGAGATTGAACTAGGTATTGAGATACCGATGATCGAATCTCGGGCAAGTAACATACCGATGACAAAGGGAACAACGTATACCGTTATGCGGTTTAACCGATAAAGATCTTCGTAGAATATGTAGGAACCAATATGAGCATCCAGTTTCCGCTATTGGTTATTGACCGGAGACGTGTCTCGGTCATGTCTACATAGTTCTCGAACCCATAGGGTCCGCACGCTTAACGTTCGGTGACGATCGGTATTATGAGTTTATGTGTTTTGATGTACCGAAGGTACTTCGGAGTCCTGGATATGATCACGGACATGACGAGGAGTCTCGAAATGGTCGAGACATAAAGATCGATATATTGGAAGCCTATATTTGGACATCGGAATAGTTCCGGGTGAAATCGGGATTTTACTAGAGTACCGGGAGGTTACCGGAACCCCCCGGTAAATGTATGGGCCTTATTGGGCCATAGTGGAGAGAGAGGAGACCAGGGCAGGTCGCGCGCCCCCTCTCCCTCTGGTCCGAATTGGACTAGGAGGGAGGCGGTGCCCCCCTTTCCTTCCTCCCTCTCTCCCACTTCCTTCTCTTCTAGTCCAACTAGGGAAGGGGGAATCCTACTCCCGGTGGGAGTAGGACTCCTCCAGGGTAGGGTACGTGGAGTGTTATTTTCCATGCTAGATGTGTTATTCTCACAATGAGTGTTTATTCACTTGTCATTGCAAGAGAGTAAGGCAAAGGTATTAGGGATGCCCAGTCCCGAAATGAAAAAATGAATTTACTTTATGTTGTCAAATAATAATTCATTGGAAAGTGTTGGTATGGAAGGCACCCGTGGATACGGTTAGCCATGGAAAGTGAAAGTATGGTGGAAAAAGGAATAAACTTTATTTTCTGTTTGGGAACCACCTATGATATATCTAAGCATGGAAAGTATTGGAAACTCTAAGTCGTTTTCGTTTGTGGGATGGCTACACCTCCAAAAATGTTTTTATCTCTAATTTTTTCGCTTTAAGCTCTAGCACCTCTACAAATCCCTACTTCCCTCTACGAAGGGCCTTTCTTTTACTTTATGCAATTTTTATTTTTGAATTTGAGTCTCCATCTTCTCTTATAAAAGCACCAACTAGGAGGCAATATGATCATACTTGAGTATTGGGTGTAGCTAATATGCGAGTGTGTTTCATGAATGGGTCAATGGTTGAGCATGATGGGCTAGGGATAACTTATTTTAGCGTTGATATTTTGAAAGACATGGTTGCTTGTTGATATGCTTGAGTATTTAAATTATCATGTCAAAACTAGACTATTGCTTTGAACAACATAAAAGTCCAAATGTCCATACTATAAAGAAAAGATTATGATATGACATGTTAGGCAGCATTCCACATCAAAAATTCTGTTTTTATCACTTCCCTACTCGAGGACGAGTAGGAGTTAAGCTTGGGGATGCTGATATGTCTCCAACGTATCTATAATTTTTGATTGTTCCATGTTGTTATATTATCAATCTTGGATGTTTTATAATCAATTTATAGTCATTTTATATCATTTTTGGTACTAACCTATTGACATAGTGCAAATTGTTGTTTTTTCCATGTTTTTTACATCACAAAAAATCAATACCAAACCGAGTCCAAACGCAACGAAACTTTATGGAGATTTTTTTGGACCAGAAGGAACATAATGGGCCCTGGCTGCGCCTGGGGGGTCCTCCAAGGAGAGCACAACCCACCAGGGCACGCTAGGAGGCCCAGGTGCGCCCTGGTGGGTTGCTACCTCTTGAGCACTGCATTGGTTTTCCCTTGAAGAGGAAAGGGTGATGAAGTAGAGCAGCATAAGTATTTCCCTTGGTTTTTGAGAACCAAGGTATCAATCCAGTAGGAGACCACACGCAAGTCACCTCGTACCTACACACACAAATAAGAACCTCGCAACCAACGCGATAAAGGGGTTGTCAATCCCTTCACGGCCACTTGCAAGAGTGAGATCTGATAGGGATAATAATCATAAGAAATATTTTTGGTATTTTTATGATATAGATTGAAAGTAAAGATTGCAAAATAAAGTAGA
The DNA here is from genome assembly GCF_056163025.1 of Triticum urartu. Classification (NCBI taxonomy): domain Eukaryota; kingdom Viridiplantae; phylum Streptophyta; class Magnoliopsida; order Poales; family Poaceae; genus Triticum; species Triticum urartu. The sequence continues at coordinate 205,787,389 of NC_141877.1, read as the reverse complement.
TGGGAAACTTATATGATGGAGAATAGACCAGGGGGCCATAGGTTTCACTAGTGGCTTCTGTCAAGATAGCATAAGTATTACGGTGGGTGAACAAATTACTGTCGAGCAATTGATAGAAAAGCAAATAATTATGAGAATATCTAGGCATGATCATGTATATAGGCATCACGTCCGTGACAAGTAGACCGAAACGATTCTTCATCTACTACTATTACTCCACACATCGACCGCTATCCAGCATGCATCTAGAGTATTCAGTTCATAAGAACAGAGTAACGCCTTAAGCAAGATGACATGATGTAGAGGGATCAACTCATGCAATATGGTGTAAACCCCATCTTTTTATCCTCGATGGCAACAATACAATACGTGTCATTTCCCTTTCTGTCACAAGGATCGAGCACCGCAAGATTGAACCCAAAGCTAAGCACTTCTCCCATTGCAAGAAAGATCAATCTAGTAGGCCAAACCAAACTGATAATTCGAAGAGACTTGCAAAGATAAACCAATCATACATAAAAGAATTCAGAGAAGATTCAAATATTGTTCATAGATAGACTTGATCATAAACCCACAATTCATCGGATCTCGACAAACACACCGCAAAAGAAGATTACATTGAATAGATCTCCGAGAGAATCTAGGAGAACTTTGTATTGAGATCCAAATAGAGAGACCCGAAGGTCTGAAGTAAACTACTCACACATCATCGGAGGGGCCATGGAGTTGATGTAGAGGCCCTCCATGATCAATGCCCCCTCCGGCGGAACTCCGGAAAAGGCTCCAAGATGGGATCTCTTGGGTACAGAAGGTTGCGGCGGTGGAAATAGGGTTTCGTGGTGCTCCTGGATGTTTGCGGGGTATATGGATATATGTAGGAGGAAGAAGTAGGTCGGTGGAGCAACGAGGGGCCCACGAGGGTGGAGGGCGCGCCCAGGGGGGTGGGTGCACCCCCCTGCCTTGTGGCCTCCTTGATTGTTTCTTGACATCCACTCCAAGTCTCCTGGATCACGTTTGTTCCAAAAATAACGCTCCCGATGGTTTCATTCCGTTTTGGACTCCTTTTGATATTCCTTTTCGGCGAAACTCTAAAATAGGAAGAAAAAAAACAGCAATTTGGGCTGGGCCTCCGGTTAATAGGTTAGTCCCAAAAATAATATAAAAGTGTAAAAATAAGCCCATTAACATCCAAAATAGATAATATAATAGCATGGAGCAATCAAAAATTATAGATACATTGGAGACGTATCAAGCATCCCCAAGCTTAATTCCTGCTCGTCCTCGAGTAGGTAAATGATAAAAACAAAATTTTTGATGTGGAATGCTTCCTAACATATTTCTCAATGTAATTTTTCTTTATTGTGGCATGAATGTTCATATCCAAAAGATTCAAGATAAAAGTTTAATATTGACATAGAAATAATAATACTTCAAGCATACTAACTAAGCAATCATGTCTTCTCAAAATAACATGGCCAAAGAAAGTTATCCCTACAAAATCATATAGTCTGGCTATGCTCTATCTTCATCACACAAAATATTAAATCATGCACAACCCCGATGACAAGCCAAGCAATTGTTTCATACTTTTGATGTTCGCAAACTTTTTTATCTTCATCCAATATATGAGCGTGAGCCATGGATATAGCACTATGGTGGAATAGAATGGTGGTTCTGGAGAAGACAAAAAGGAGAAGATAGTCTCACATCAACTAGGCGTATCAATGGGCTATGGAGATGCCCATCAATAGATATCAATGTGAGTGAGTAGGGATTGCCATGCAACGGATGCACTAGAGCTATAAGTGTCTGAAAGCTCAACAAAAGAAACTAAGAGGGTGTGCATCCAACTTGCTTGCTCACGAAGAACTAGGGCAATTTGAGGAAGCCCATCATTGGAATATACAAGCCAAGTTCTATAATGTAAGATTCCCACTAGTATATGAAAGTGACAACATAGGAGACTCTCTATCATGAAGATCATGGTGCTACTTTGAAGCACAAGTGTGGAAAAAGGATAGTAGCGGTGCTTAGGCGAAGCCCTGCGGTGGTAGCTTCATCAACACCGTCATCACGCCGTCGTGGTGACGGAACTCTCCATTGAAGATCTACTAGATCGTGAGTTCGTGGGATGTCACCGAGCTGAACGTGTGCAGACCGCGGAGGTGTCGTACGTTCGGTACTAGGATCGGTCGATCATGAAGACGTATGACTACATCAACCGCGTTGTCATAATGCTTCCGCTTATGACCTATGAGGGTACGTGGAAGACACTCTCCCCTCTCGTTGCTATGCATCACCATAATCTTGCGTGTGCGTAGGAATTTTTTTGAAATTACTGCATTCCCCAACAGTGGTATCAGAGCCAGGTTTATGCGTAGATGTTATATGCACGAGTAGAACACAAAGGAGTTGTGGGCGTGGGTATATACAGATTTCTTGCCGTCACTAGTTGATTCTTGAATGTCATGGAGCATATGAGATGTTCCTGGAATTGAAGTTAATATTTCAAGCAAATGCCCAGATTGAGAGATATGAGGTCTCCAATAAGTTCTATAGCTGCAAAATGGAGGAGAATAGTTCTCTCAGTGAACATATACTCAGAATGTCTGGGTACTACAATCACTTGATTCAACCGGGAGTTAATCTTCCGGATGATAGTGTCATTGACAGAATTCTTCAATCACTGCCACCAAGCTACAAGAGCTTCGTAATGAACCATAATATGCAAGGGATGGATAAGGCTATTCCCGAGCTCTTCGCGATGCTAAAGGCTGTGGAGGTAGAAATCAAGATGGAGCATCAAGTGTTGATGGTAAACAAGACCACCAGTTTCAAGAAAAAGGGTAAAGGGAAGAAGGGGAACTTCAAGAAGAACGGCAAGCAAGTTGCTGCTGAAGTGAAGAAGCCCAAGTCTGGACCTAAGCCTGAGACTGAGTGCTTCTACTGCAAAGGGACTGGTCTCTAGAAGCGGAACTACCTCAAGTATTTGGCGGATAAGAAGAATGGCAAGGTGAACAATGGTATATGTGATATACATGTTATTGATGTCTACCTTACTAATGCTCGCAGTAGTACCTGGGTATTTGATACTGGTTCTGTTGCTAATATTTGCAACTCGAAACAGGGACTACGGATGAAGCGAAGATTGGCTAAGGACGAGGTGACGATGCTACCTCTACATCTACCTTTGGGATTAGTTTTAGACCTAAATAATTATTATTTGGTGCCAGCGTTGAGCATGAACATTATATCTGGATCTTGTTTGATGCGAGACGGTTATTCATTTAAATCTGAGAATAATGGTTGTTCTATTTATATGGGTAATATCTTTTATGGTCATGCACCCTTGAAGAGTGGTCTATTCTTGATGAATCTCGATAGTAGTGATACACATATTCATAATATTGAAGCCAAAAGATGCAGAGTTGATAATGATAGTGCAACTTATTTGTGGCATTGCCGTTTAGGGCATATTGGTGTAAAGCACATGAAGAAACTCCATTCTGATGGACTTTTGGAATCACTTGATTATGAATCACTTGGTACTTACAAACCATGCCTCATGGGCAAGATGACTAAAATGTTGTTCTCCGGAACAATGGAGCGAGAAACAGATTTGTTGGAAATCATACATACTGATGTATGTGGTCCGATGAATATAGAGGCTCGTGGCAGGTATCGTTATTTTCTGACCTTCACAGATGATTTGAGAAGATATGGATATATCTACTTGATGAAACATAAGTCTAAAACATTTGAAAAGTTCAAAGAATTTCAGAGTGAAGTGGAAAATCATCATAACAAGAAAATAAAGTTTCTAGATCTGATTGTGGAGGAGAATATTTGAGTTATGAATTTGGTCTTGATTTGAAACAATGCAGAATAGTTTCGCAACTCACGCCACTCGGAACACCACAGCGTAATGGTGTGTTCGAACGTCGTAATCGTACTTTACTAGATATGGTGCGATCTATGATGTCTCTTACTGATTTACCGCTATCATTTTGGGGTTATGCTTTAGAGACGGCTGCATTCACGTTAAATAGGGCACCATCTAATTCCGTTGAGACGACACCTTATGAACTGTGGTTTGGCAAGAAACCAAAGTTGTCGTTTCTTAAAGTTTGGGGCTGCGATGCTTATGTGAAAAAGCTTCAACCTGGTAAGCTCGAACCCAAATCGGAGAAATGTGTCTTCATAGGATACCCAAAGGAGAATGTTGGGTATACCTTCTATCAGAGATCCGAAGGCAAGACATTCGTTGCTAAGAATGGATCCTTTCTAGAGAAGGAGTTTCTCTCGAAAGAAGAGAGTGGGAGGAAAGTAGCTTGATGAGGTAACTATACTTGCTACCTTATTGGAAAGTTGTTCATCACAGAAATCTGTCCCTATGACTCCTACACCAATTAGTGAGGAAGGTAATGATGAAGATCATGGAACTTCAGATCAAGTTACTACCAAACCTCGTAGGTCAACCAGAGTAAGATCCGCACCAGAGTGGTACGGTAATCATGTTCTGGAGGTCATGTTACTTTCCCATGACGAACCTATGAACTATGAGGATGTGATGATGAGCCCAGATTCCGCAAAATGGCTTGAAGCCATGAAATCTGAGATGGGATCCATGTATGAGAACAAAGTGTGGACTTTGGTTGACTTGCCTGATGATCGGCAAGCCATCGAGAATAAATGGATCTTCAAGAAGAAGACTAACGCTAACGGTAATGTTACTGTCTACAAAGCTTGACTTGTTGCGAAAGGTTTTCGACAAGTTCAAGGAGTTGACTACGATGAGACTTTCTCACCCGTAGCGATGCTTAAGTCCATCCGAATCATGTTAGCAATTGCCGCATTTTATGATTATGAAATTTGGCAAATGGATGTAAAGACTGCATTCCTGAATGGATTTCTAGAAGAGGAGTTGTATATGATGCAACCTGAAGGTTTTATCGATCCAAAGGATGCTAACAAAGTGTGTAAGCTCCGGCGATCCATCTATGGACTGGTGCAAGCATCTCGGAGTTGGAATAAACGTTTTGATAGTGTGATCAAAGCATATGGTTTTATACAGCCTTTTGGAGAAGCCTATATTTACAAGAAAGTGAGTGGGAGCTCTGTAGCATTTCTAATATTATATGTGGATGACATATTGTTGATTGGAAATGATATAGAATTTCTAAGAGTTTTTCAATGAAAGACCTCGGTGAAGCTGCATATATATTGGGCATCAAGATCTATAGAGATAGATCAAGACACTTAATTGGACTTTCACAAAGCAATACCTTGATAAAGCTTTGAAGAAGTTCAAAATGGATCAGGCAAAGAAAGGGTTCTTGACTGTGTTACAAGGTGTGAAGTTGAGTCAGACTCAATGCCCGACCACTGCAGAAGATAGAGAGAAAATGAAAGGTGTTCCCTATGCTTCAGCCATAGGCTCTATCATGTATGCAATGATGTGTACCAGACCTGATGTGTGCCTTGCTATAAGTTTAGCAGGGAGGTACCAAAGTAATCCAGGAGTGGATCACTGGACAGTGGTCAAGAACATCCTGAAATACCTGAAAAGGACTAAGGATATGTTTCTCGTATATGGAGGTGATAAAGAGCTCGTCGTAAACGGTTACATTGATGCAAGCTTTGACACTGATCTGGGTGACTCTAAGTCACAAACCGGATACGTGTTTTTATTAAATGGTGGAGCTGTCAGTTGGTGCAGTTCCAACCAGAGCGTCGTGGCGGGATCTACGTGTGAAGCAGAATACATAGCTGCTTCAAAAGTAGCAAATGAAGGAGTCTGGATGAAGGAGTTCATATCCGATCTAGGTGTCATACCAAGTGCATCGGGTCCAATGAAAATCTTTTGTGACAATACTGGTGCAATTGCCTTGGCAAAGGAATCCAGATTTCACAAGAGAACCAAGCACATCAAGAGACGCTTCAATTCCATCCGCGATCAAGTCAAGGAGGGAGACATAGAGATTTGCAAGATACATACGAATCTGAATGTTGTAGACCCGTTGACTAAGCCTCTCTCACAAGCAAAACATGATCAGCATCAAAACTCCATGGGTCTTAGAATCATTACTGTGTAATCTAGATTATTGACTCTAGTGCAAGTGGGAGACTGAAGGAAATATGCCCTAGAGGCAATAATAAAGTTGTTATTTATATTTCCTTATATCATGATAAATGTTTATTATTCATGCTAGAATTGTATTAACCAGAAACTTAGTACATGTATGAATACATAGACAAACAAAGTGTCCCTAGTTTGCCTCTACTTAACTAGATCGTTGAATCAATGATGGTTATGTCTCCTAACCATAGACATGAGTTGTCATTTGATTAACGGGATAACATCATTAGAGAATGATGTGATTGACTTGACCCATCCGTTAGCTTAGCATGATGATCGTTTAGTTTATTGCTATTGCTTTCACCATAACTATACATGTTCCTATGACTATGAGATCATGCAACTCCCGAATACCAGAGGAACACTTTGCGTGCTACCAAACGTCACAACGTAACTGGGTGATCATAAAGGTGCTCTACAGGTGTCTCCGATGGTGTTTGTTGAGTTGGCATGGATCAAGATGAGGATTTGTCACTCCGATTGTCGGAGAGGTATCTCTGGGCCCTCTCGGTAATGTACATCACAATAAGCCTTGCAAGCAATGCAGCTAATGAGTTAGTTACGGGATGTAACATTACAGAACGACTAAAGAGACTTGCCGATAACGAGATTGAACTAGGTATTGAGATACCGACGATCGAATCTCGGGCAACTAACATACCGATGACAAAGGGAACAACGTATACCGTTATGCGGTTTGACCGATAAAGATCTTCGTAGAATATGTAGGAACCAAAATGAGCATCCAGGTTCCGCTATTGGTTATTGACCGGAGACGTGTCTCGATCATGTCTACATAGTTCTCAAACCCGTAGGGTCCGCACGCTTAACATTCGGTGACGATCGGGATTATGAGTTTATGTGTTTTGATGTACCGAAGGTAGTTCGAAGTCCCGGATATGATCACGGACATGACGAGGAGTCTCGAAATGTTTGAGGCATAAAGTTCGGTATATTCTTCGGTATATTCGAAGCCTATATTTGGACATCGGAATAGTTCTTGGTGAAATCAGGATTTTACTAGAGTACCGGGAGGTTACCGGAACCCCCCGGTAAATGTATGGGCCTTATTGGGCCATAGTGGAGAGAGAGAGGAGACCAGGGTAGGTCGCGCGCCCCCCTCTCCCTCTGGTCCAAATTGGACTAGGAGGGTGCGGTGCCCCCCTTTCCTTCCTCCCTCTCTCCCCTTCCTCGCCATAGGAGGGCCGGCCCTCCCCCTCCTCCACTCCTTTATATACGTGGCCAGGGGCACCCCTAGACACACAAGTTGATCATTGATCTTTTAGCCATGTGCGGTGCCCCCCTCCACCATAATCCACCTCGGTCATATCATAGCGGTGCTTAAGCGAAGCCCTGCGTCGGTAGCTTCATCAACAGCGTCATCACGCTGTCGTGCTGACGGAACTCTCCCTCGAAGCTCTACTGGATCGTGAGGTCATGGGACGTCATCGAGCTAAACATGTGCAGATCACAGAGGTGTCGTACGTTCGGTACTAGGATCGGTTGATCGTGAAGACGTATGACTACATCAACCGCATTGTCATAACGCTTCCTCTTACGGTCTACGAGGGTACGTGGACGACACTCTCCCCTCTCATTGCTATGCATCACCATGATCTTGCGTGTGCGTAGGATTTTTTCTGAAATTACCGCGTTCCCCAACAGCCGTCGCTCGAGTCCGAGCCGGACTCCGCCTCCCCACCGCCTTGCCCCTCCCCCAAGCACCCCCCGGCCCCTTTATATAGGGCTGAGGCCCGTCCCGCTCCTCCCCATCAAGCCGCCGCCGCTTGTGCTGCACCACCGCCCGAGCCGCCCCGCTGCCGCTAGCCGTCGCCGGAGTCGACGTCCCATCTCGCCGGAGCAACGCATCGCCGCCGCCGGTTTTTCCTTCCCCGAACCGGTATAAACCGAATAACCCGGCCGTTTTTTAAGATCGGTTTATTATTTTAGGTTTCCTTAAATAGCGAGCGTTCACACGTTTAGATCTGTTAACGAACGAATTCATTCGTTAGTTTCTGTTAGCGAGCGTTTGTTTGTCAGACTTCTTTTTACTTTCATTTTCGGACAGGGACCGATCCGTAATTATTTTCTTCACAAATTAGTCCCTGATCTTCAAACCCTCACTACTTTTTGCTCGTTTATCCAAATCCAGTGAAACCAACGCCAAAATCTTCGTCTTGTTCCCCTCTGTACAGATTAACAACTTGAACATGATTTTGGAAATTTAAAATTTGGTTTCAAGAAGATTTGAATTTGAACTTCTTTTGATCATAGTTTGTGTTTCGTAACTCCGATTCGATTGATTTTTTTTTGCAAATCAAAGCTCTTCACTTGAACTTTCAGTTTAGATCTTTTATTTTAGTTTTACCTTTGCATCTTATGATTGAGTGCTTATGTATGCTATTGTTTGTTCATGATAGAGTTTCCGGAGTGCGAGGCTTGCTACTACGAATCTATAGGGTTTTCCCATCGTCAGCAAGGCAAGTAACACTTTGATCACATCCCTTCATTACCCAGTTTTATGCATTAGTTTCAACCCTCAATCGTTGCATGAGTAGGATTTGATAACATGTGGGTATTGGGAAGTAGTTGATGAGGTAGGAACATTTTGTCTTATATTCAAACCTCGGGTTTTCTACGTTAAGATTGCACTACTTTGCTATGCTCGTAGACATGGATTGGTAAGTGAGATTCATGAAAGATATGAGAGTTATTCATAACTAAGGGAAACTTAAGGTGGCTACTTTAATACACATCTGCATGGATTGGTTGCGGGCACCTGAAGCAATCCAGTGTTGTCCTAGGATATCCCGCAGTGCCCGTGTGATCATCCTATGGTTTGCCACCCAGGCTCAAAGGGATCGTAATATTATTCATGCTAGAAACTTCTGTGTGCAGCCACAAGCCATTATGGGCTCTAGCATAGTTGAGTATGTTGTGTGACCTCTTTCAGTGGTAGGCTAGCAGATGTAGGGGAAAGCAGGTGGTACTGTCTACCCAGAGTAAAGAGTTAATGGTTCTGAAAGACTGTGTCTCGGACATCCGTTTCTCAAACATCTTGTAGTGCGAGAAATCCAACGAAGGAGATCGGGTCTTGTGGGGAAAAGTGCACAAACCTCTGTAGAGTGTACAAACTAATCATGGTTAGCCGTGTCCCCGATTATGGACATCTTGAGCATCTGGTAATTGAATTATTGATTTGATCTCATCACTTTGCTTAATGAAATTGTTGGGTTATAATTATTATTTTGGGATTGAGTTGGAGGAACCTTCTCAATAATGTCATAAAATTTGCAGTTAAATAAAATATATTCCTTTGTTGTAGGAAAAAATTAGCTTTATGCAAATGATAACCATAGAGCCTCCACCAGCCAAATATGCATGTAGTGATAGTTGTTATTTTGTTCATTGCTCTATAGTGTTATCTTGCCAGCATATTCCATGTGCTGACCTACACGGCTCCAACGTATCATGTTGCAGAATTTTCAGATGAAGAGTAAGGTGCGATAGGTCATTGTCATGCACTCAGTCTTGCCGTGGAGTTGGATGGACTCATTTATCTTTGATGCTTCCGCAGTTATCTTATTTATATGGCCTTCAGCCATATTATTGTAATTAGTACTCTTTCTGAGACACTCGTTGTAATAAGTGTGTGATTGAACTCTGCAATAAATCCTCGAGTATTGTGTGTGTCAGCAATACCGATCCAGGGATGACACTTAAGCATAGAGACTACGGTCCATTGGGATCAGGTCGCTACAACATATGGATCTGAATGTTGCAGACCCGTAGACTAAACTTCTCTCACAAGCAAAACATGATCACTCTTTTGGTGTTAATCACATAGCGATGTGAACTAGATTATTGACTCTAGTAAACCCTTTGGGTATTAGTCACATGAAGATGTGAACTAATCACATAAAGATGTGAACTATTGGTGTGAAATCACATGACCATGTGAACTAGATTATTGACTCTAGTGTAAGTGGGAGACTGAAGGAAATATGCCCTACATGCAATAATAAAGTTGTTATTTATATTTCCTTATATCATGATAAATTTTTATTATTCATGCTAGAATTGTATTAACCGGAAACTTAGTACATGTGCGAATACATACACAAACAAAGTGCCCCTAGTATGCCTCACTTGACTAGCTCGTTAATCAAAGATGGTTAAGTTTCCTAGCCATAGAAATGTGTTGTCATTTGATGAACGAGATCACATCATTGGAGAATGATGTGATGGACAAGACCCATCCGTTAGCTTAGCACTATGATCGTTTAGTTTATTGATATTGCTTTCTTCATGACTTATACATGTTCCTCAGACTATGAGATTATGCAACTCCCGAATAGCGGAGGAACACCTTGTGTGCTATCAAATGTCACAACATAACTGGGTGATTATAAATATGCTCTATAGGTGTCTCCGATGGTGTTTGTTGAGTTGGCATAGATCTAGATTAGGATTTGTCACTCTGTGTATTGGAGAGGTATCTCTGGGCCCTCTCGGTAATGCACATCACTATGAGCCTTGCAAGCAATGTGACCAATGAGTTAGTCATAGGATGATGCATTACGGAACGAGTCAATAGACTTGCCGGTAACGACATTGAACTAGGTATGATGATACCAACGATCGAATCTCGGGCAAGTAACATACCGATGACAAAGGGAACAACGTATGTTGTTATGCGGTTTGACCGATAAAGATCTTCGTAGAATATGTAGGAGCCAATATGAGCATCCAGGTTCCGCTATTGGTTATTGACCGAAGATGTGTCTCGGTCATGTCTACATAGTTCTCGAACCCGTAGGGTCTGCACGCTTAACGTTCGATGACGATATGTATTATGAGTTATGTGATTTTATGTACCTAAGGTTGTTTGGAGTCCCGAATGAGATCACGGATATGACAAGGAGTCTCGAAATGGTCGAGACATAAAGATTGATATATTTGAAGGTTATATTCGGACACCGGAATGGTTCCGAAGTGTCTCGGGTATTTTCCGAAGTACCGGGAGGTTACTGGAACCCCTAGGGCCTTAGTGGAGAAGAGAGAGGGCCGGATAGAGGTGGCGCCCCCCCCCTTGCCCAGTACGAATTGGACAAGGGGAAGGGGGGCGCCCCCCTCCTTCCTTCTCTTCTCTCCTCTTTCCCTTCTTTTCCTTCTTGGACTAGGAAATGGGGAAACCTACTCCTTCTTGGACTAGGAAAGGGGGAAACCTACTCCTACTAGGAGTAGGATTCCTCCCCCCTTGGCGCGCCCCTTGTGGCCGGTCATCCTCCTCCTCCCCTCCTTTATATACGGGGGAGGGGGCACCCCATAGACACACAAGTTGATCTTTAGCCGTGTGCGGTGCCCCCCTCCATAGTTTTCCACCTCGGTCATATTATTGTAGTGCTTAGGCGAAGCCCTGCGTTGGTAACTTCATCATCACCATCAACACGCCATCGTGCTGACAAAACTCACTGTCGGCCTCAGCTGGATCATGAGTACGAGGGACGTCACCGAGCTGAACGTGTACAGATCGCGGAGGTGCCGTGCATTCGGTACTTGATCGGTTGGATCGCGAAGACGTTCGACTACATCAACCGCGTTACTTAACGCTTCCACTTTTGGTCTAAGAGGGTACGTAGACACACTCTCCCCTCTCGTTGCTATGCATCTCCTAGATAGATCTTGCGTGATCGTAGGAAATTTTTTGAAATACTACGTTCCCCAACAAAGATTAGATGTTATTGAAAAGAAAATGCTTACTGAAGAGCATATTGAAAATTTGGATAAAAAGATGCATAATTTTGCTACTAATATTGGGTCAAAAGCGGGAGAAGTTTTTAAGTTGTTAAAGGAAAAGGGGACCGTAATTCATGAAAGAATTGAAGAAAGTCCATCTCAGATTGATAAATTAGAAGAAATCTTTAGTAATTTGAGCACGGCTTTTGCTTCCAGTAAAACTATTGAAAAAACTCCCGTAAAGATTGGCAAGACTACTCAAGTTACTAAGAAAAAGGGTGCAACTTCTAGTAATAGCAAAGAGGATCTTAAGATGATTAGCATTCACCCGGATTTTGTTGAAGCTATAAGAGATCCCTTTGGTAAGAATGAATTCTTTAAAATTGTTCCTAGGAGTATTGTCATTGAAAATCTTTATGCTTAATCTTTGAAGAATTCTAAGTGTTTGATTGAAGATTTGAACAAGGATGACAAAACTTAGATCCTTGCTTTATGCCTAGCTAAGGGCGTAAAACTATAGCGCTTGTTGGAGGCAACCCAATGAATAAAATTATTTTTTGCTTTTTTCTTCATGTTTTTGAGTTATAGCACAATTATGCTACTATTATGATTGTGTTTTTATGTTTGAATTAGTGTTTGTGCCAAGTAAAGCCTTTAGGATCTTCTTCGGTGATAGTTGTTTGATCTTGCTGAGAAAACAGAAACTTTCGCGCTCACGAAAAAAATTATCCTTTTTTAACACAGAGCGATAAAATACCCATTCCACTTGCAGTAGATCAATATATAAATTGCTCAGGTATTTTCTAATTTTGGAGTTACATAAGTATTAGAAATAGTCAGATTGCTACAGACTCTTCTGTTTTGACAGATTCTGTTTTCTTTGCATTGCGTGCTTATTTTGATGGCTCTATGGTTTTCTTTGACAAGTTTTTGCCATAGAAAAGTTGGAATATAGTAGATATAATGCAAGAACATAATATGAATTGGTTTGATACAACACTTATAGTAGTGATTTATTTTCTTATACTAACGGATCTCACGAAGGTTTTGTTGAGTTTTGTGTGATTGAAGTTTTCAAGTTTTGGGTTATCTTACGATGGATGAAGGAATAAGGAGTAGAAGAGCCTAAGCTTGGGTATGCCCCAGCATCCCAAGCTATTATCCAAAAATGATAAACCAACTAAGCTTGGGGATGCCCCCGAGTGGCATCCCCTCTTTCTTCTAACGACCATCGGTATTTTACTCGAAGCTATACTTTTATTCGTCACATACTATGTGTTTTGCTTGGAGCGTCTTGTATGATATGAGTCTTTACTTGCTTTATTGTGTGTCTTAAGTCTTTATCCCTTGCTGGACAAAACTATTTGAGAGAGCCAAAATTATGTCATGACTTGTTAGAATTGCTCTCTTTGCTTCACTTAAATCTTTAATGAGCTATGGACTTGCTCTAGTGCTTCGCTTATATCTTTTTGAGCACGATGTGCTTTAGTATTTTTGAAGAAATGCTCCCTTGCTTCACTTATATTTATTTGAGAGTTAGTAAAATTTTCAAGAAATTATCTCTTGATTCACTTAAATTATTTTGAGAGAAGGCAAAATTATGCTCATAATTTTCACTTATATTTGTTTGAGCATATCAAAAGCAACACATGAAAATTAGTCCCAAAGTGATAGATATCCAAGAAGGATATAATAAAAACTTCCATTAAGATCATTGGACAAAATAAACTTGATTATTAGTAATAGTTTTGAGATATGATGATGTGATATGTGAGTCATCTTGATGAGTAATTATGCTTTAGTAAGAATATTGGTGTTAAGGTTTGTGATTCCCTATGCAAGCACGAAAGTCAATAGTCATGCAATGAAATTATATCCTACTTGTGGTGCACTATTTGGTGTTAATTATGCTTAATGCTCGCTTATGAGATTATCTGTTTTGTGTTTGGTCGCTTCTCAATCTTTTGCTAGCCTTCATTTTGCACTAAGTATGATCTCTACTTGTGCATCCAAAATCCTTTAAACCAGTTTTGCCACATGAGTCCACTATATCTACCTATATGCGGTATTCTTTTGCTGTTTTAAGCAAATTTGTATGTGCCATCTCTAATTTTCAAAATAAACTTCTCTTTTGTGTGTTCGTTTCGCTCGCGGAGCGGTGAGGGGTGGCTAATATATTCCATGCTAGATGTGTTATTCTCACGATGAGTGTTTATTCACTTGTCATTACACGAGAGTAAGGCAAAGGTATTAGGGATGCCCAGTCCCGAAATGAAAAAAATGAATTTACTTTATGTTGTCAAATAATAAATTCATTGGAAAGTGTTGGTATGGAAGGCACCCGTGGATACGGTTAGCCATGGAAAGTGAAAGTATGGTGGAAAAAGGAATAAATTTTATTTTCTGTTTGGGAACCGCCTATGATATATCTAAGCATGGAAAGTATTGGGAACTCTAAGTCATTTTCGTTGGTGGGATGGATACACCTCCAAAAATGTTTTTATCTCTAAGTTTTTCGCTTTCAGCTCTAGCACCTCTACAAATCCCTACTTCCCTCTGCAAAGGGCCTTTCTTTTACTTTATGCAATTTTTATTTTTGAATTTGAGTCTCCATCTTCTCTTATAAAAGCACCAACTAGGAGGCAATATGATCGTACTTGAGTATTGGGTGTAGCTAATATGCGAGTGTGTTTCATGAATGGATCAATGGTTGAGCATGATGGGCTAGGGATAACTTATTTTAGCGTTGATATTTTGAAAGACATGGTTGCTTGTTGATATGCTTGAGTATTTAAATTATCATGTCAAAACTAGACTATTGCTTTGAACAACATAAAAGTCCAAATGTCCATACTATAAAGAGAAGAATATGATATGACATGTTAGGCAGCATTCCACATCAAAAATTATGTTTTTATCACTTCCCTACTCGAGGACGAGTAGGAGTTAAGCTTGGGGGTGCTGATATGTCTCCAACGTATCTATAATTTTTTATTGTTCCATGCTGTTATATTATCAATCTTGGATGTTTTATAACCAATTATAGTCATTTTATATCATTTTTTTGGTACTAACCTATTGACATAGTGCAAGTTGTTGTTTTTTCCATGCTTTTTACATCGCAGAAAATCAATACCAAACGGAGTCCAAACGCAACGAAACTTTATGGAATTTTTTTTGGACCAGAAGGAACATAATGGGCCTTGGCTGCGCCTGGGGGGTGCTCCGAGGAGAGCACACCCCACCAGGGCACGCTAGGAGGCCCAGGCGCGCCCTGGTGGGTTGCTACCTCTTGAGCACTGTATTGGTTTTCCCTTGAAGAGGAAAGGGTGATGAAGTAGAGCAGCGTAAGTATTTCCCTTGGTTTTTGAGAACCAAGGTATTAATCCAGTAGGAGACCACGCGCAAGTCACCTCGTACCTACACACACAAATAAGAACCTCACAACCAACACGATAAAGGAGTTGTCAAGCCCTTCACGACCACTTGCAAGAGTGAGATCTGATATAGATGATAATAATAATAAGATAAATATTTTTGCTATTTTTATGATATAGATTGAAAGTAAAGATTGCAAAATAAAGTAGATGGGAAACTTATATGATGGAGAATAAACCCAGGGGCCATAGGTTTCACTAGTGGCTTCTGTCAAGATAGCATAAGTATTACGGTGGGTGAGCAAATTACTGTCGAGCAATTGATAGAAAAGCGAATAATTATGAGAATATCTAGGCATGATCATGTATATAGGCATCACGTCCGTGACAAGTAGACCGAAATGATTCTGCATCTACTACTATTACTCCACACATCGACCGCTATCCAGCATGCAACTAGAGTATTAAGTTCATAAGAACAGAGTAACGCCTTAAGCAAGATGACATGATGTAGAGGGATAAACTCACGCAATATGATGCAAACCCCATCTTTTTATCCTCGATGGCAACAATACAATACGTGTTGTTTCCCTTCCTATCACTGGGATCGAGCACCGCAAGATTGAACCCAAAGCTAAGCACTTCTCCCATTGCAAGAAAGATCAATCTAGTAGGCCAAACCAAACTGATAATTCGAATAGACTTGCAAAGATAAACCAATCATACATAAAATAATTCAGAGAAGATTCAAATATTGTTCATAGATAGACTTGATCATAAACCCACAATTCATCGGATCTCGACAAACACACCGCAAAAGAAGATTACATCGAATAGATCTCCAAGAGAATCGAGGAGAACTTTGTATTGAGATCCAAAGAGAGGGAAGAAGACATCTAACTACTAGCTATGGACCCGAAGGTCTGAAGTAAACTACACACACATCATCGGAGGGGCCATGGAGTTGATGTAGAGGCCCTCCGTGATCAATGCCCCCTCTGGCGGAGCTCCGGAGAAGGCTCCAAGATGGGATCTCTTGGGTACAGAAGGTTGCAGTGGTGGAAATAGGGTTTCGTGGTGCTCCTGGATGTTTGCGGGGTATATGGATATATACAGGAGGAAGAAGTAGGTCGGTGGAGCAACGAGGGGCCCACGAGGGTGGAGGGTGCGCCCCCAGCCTCATGGCCTCCTCGATTGTTTCTTGACATCCACTCCAAGTCTCCTGGATCACGTTTGTTCCAAAAATAACGCTCCCGAAGGTTTCATTTCGTTTGGACTCCTTTTGATATTCCTTTTTGGCGAAACTCTAAAATAGGCAAAAACAACAATTTGGGCTGGGCCACCGGTTAATTGGTTAGTCCCAAAATGATATAAAAGTGTAAAAATAAGCCCATTAACATCCAGAATAGATAATATAATAGCATGGAGCAATCAAAAATTATAGATACGTTGGAGATGTATCAAGCATCCCCAAGCTTAATTCCTGCTCATCCTCGAGTAGGCAAATGATAAAAACAGAAATTTTGATGTGGAATGCTTCCTAACATATTCCTCAATGTAATTTTTCTTTATTGTGGCATGAATGTTCAGATCCAAAAGATTCAAGATAAAAGTTTAATATTGACATAGAAATAATAATACTTCAAGCATACTAACTAAGCAATCATGTCTTCTCAAAATAACATGGCCAAAGAAAGTTATCCCTACAAAATCATATAGTCTGGCTATGCTCTATCTTCATCACACAAAATATTAAATCATGCACAACCCTGATGACAAGCCAAGCAATTGTTTCATACTTTTGATGTTCTCAAACTTTTTTTTATCTTCATCCAATATATGAGCGTGAGCCATGGATATAGCACTATGGTGGAATAGAATGGTGGTTGTGGAGAAGACAAAAAGGAGAAGATAGTCTCACATCAACTAGGCCTATCAATGGGCTATGGAGGTGCCCATCAATAGATATCAATGTGAGTGAGTAGGGATTGCCATGCAACGGATGCACTAGAGCTATAAGTGTCTGAAAGCTCAACAAAAGAAACTAAGAGGGTGTGCATCCAACTTGCTTGCTCATGAAGACCTAGGGTAATTTGAGGAAGCCCATCATTGGAATATACAAGCCAAGTTCTATAATCTAAGATTCCCACTAGTTTATGAAAGTGACAACATAGGATACTCTCTATCATGAAGATCATGGTGCTACTTTGAAGCACAAATGTGGAAAAGGATAGTAACATTGTCCCTTCTCTCTTTTTCTCTCATTTTTTTATTTGGGCCTTCTTTTTTTCTCTTTTTTTATTTTTCATTTTTCATCCGGAGTCTCATCCCGACTTGTGGGGGAATCATAGTCTCCATCATCCTTTCCTCACTGGGACAATGCTCTAATAATGATGATCATCACACTTCTTTTTACTTACAACTCAATAATTACAACTCAATACTTAGAACAAAATATGATTCTATGTGAATGCCTCCGGCAGTATACCGGGATATGCAATGAATCAAGAGTGACATGTATAAAAGAACTATGAACGGTGGCTTTGCCACAAATACGATGTCAACTACATGATCATGCAAAGCAATATGACAATGATGAAGCGTGTCATAATAATGGAACGGTGGAAAGTTGCATGGCAATATATCTCGGAATGGCTATGGAAATGCCATAATAGGTAGGTATGGTGGCTGTTTTGAGGAAGTTATATGGTGGGTTTATGGTACCGGCGAAAGTTGCGCGGTACTAGAGAGGATAGCAATGGTGGAAGGGTGAGGGTGCGCATAATCCATGGACTCAACATTAGTCATAAATAACTCACATACTTATTGCAAAAATTTATTATTTATCGAAACAAAGTACTACGAGCATGCTCCTAGGGGGATATATTGGTAGGAAAAGACCATCGCTCGTCCCCGACCGCCACTCATAAGGAAGGCAATCAATAAATAAATCATGCTCCGACTTCATCACATAACGGTTCACCATACGTGCATGCTACGGGAATCACAAACTTCAACACAAGTATTTCTCAAATTCACAACTACTCAACTAGCATGACTCTAATATCACCATCTGCATATCGCAAAACCATCATCAAGTATTAAACTTCTCTTAGTATTCAATGCACTTATATGAAAGTTTTTATTATGCCTAAAAGAAAATTGCCAGGTTGTTCTAAAGGACTCTCAAAATAATATAAGTGAAGAATGAGATATCAATTATTTATATAAAATAAAACCACCACCATGCTCTAAAAGATATAAGTGAAGCACTAGAGCAAAAACTATATAGCTCAAAAGATATAAGTGAAGCACATAGAGTATTCTAATAAATTCCAATTCATGTGTGTCTCTCTCAAAAGGTGTGTACAGCAAGGATGATTGTGGTAAACTAAGAAGCAAAGACTCAAATCATACAAGACACTCCAATAAAAACACATATCATGTGGCAAATAAAAATATAGCTCCAAGTAAAGTTACCGATGAACGAAGACAAAAGAGGGGATGCCTTCCGGGGCATCCCCAAGCTTAGGCTTTTTTGCCCTTGTATTTTACCTTGGGGTGCCATGGGCATCCCCAAGCTTAGGCTCTTGCCACTCCTTGTTCTATAATCCATCAAATCTTTACCCAAAACTTGAAAACTTCACAACACAAAACTTAACAGAAAAATCTCGTGCGCTCCGTTAGCGAAAGAAAACAAAACACCACTTCAAGGTACTGTAATGAACTCATTATTTATTTATATTGGTGTTATACCTACTATATTACAACTTCTCTATGGTTTTTAAACTCTTTTACTAGCCATAGATTCATCAAAATAAGCAAACAACACACAAAAAAACAGAATCTGTCAAAATAGAACAGTCTGTAGTAATCTGTAACTAACGCAAACTTCTGGAACCCCAAAAATTCTAAAATAAATTTCTCGACGTGAGGAATTTATCTATTAATCATCTTCAACAAGAATTAACTAAATATCACTCTTCAATAAAAAATGGCAGCAATTCTTGTGAGCGCTAAAGTTTCTGTTTTTTACAGCAAGATCAAAAAGACTTTTCCCAAGTCTTCCCAACGGTTCTACTTGGAACAAACACTAATTAAACACACAAAAACACAACCAAAACAGAGGCTAGATAAATTATTTATTACTAAACAGAAGCAAAAAAGCAAGGAATAAAAATAAAATTGGGTTGCCTCCCAACAAGCGCTATCGTTTAACGCCCCTATCTAGACATAAAAGTGAGGATAGATCTAGGTATTGCCATCTTTGGTAGGCAATCCATAAGTGGATCTCATAATATATTCATATGTTAATTTAATTTTATTTATAGGGAAGTGTTACATGCCTTTCCTTAACAGAAATTGGAATTTAATATTCCCTTCCTTTATATCAATAATTGCACCAATCATTCTAAGGAAAGGTCTACCAAGAATAATATGACATGAATGATTGCAATCTATATCAAGAACAATGAAATCTACGGGCACACAATTCCTATTTGCAACAATAAGAACATCATTAATCTTTCCCATAGGTTTCTTAATAGTGGAATCCACAAGGTGCAAGTTTAAAGCACAATCATCAAATTCACGGAAACCTAGCAAATCACACAAAGTTTTTGGGATCGTGGAAACACTAGCACCCAGATCACACAAATCATAGCATTCATGATCTTTAATTTTAATTTTAATTGTAGGTTCCCACTCATCATAAAGTTTTCTAGGGATAGAAACTTCCAACTCAAGTTTTTCTTCATAAGATTGCATCAAAGCATCAACGCTATGTTTAGTAAAAGCTTTATTTTGACTATAAGCATGAGGAGAATTTAGCACGGATTGCAACAAGGAAATACAATCTATCAAAGAGAAATTACCATAATTAAATTCCTTGAAATCCAAGATAGTGGGTTCATTACTATCTAAAGTTTTAATCTCTTCAATCCCACTTTTAACAATTTTTGCATCAAGATCTAAAAACTCCGAATTTTTGGGACGCCTTCTAAATAAAGTTGACTCATCTCCAGTCCCATCATTATAAAGATTCATATTGCAAAAAAATATTTAATAGGGGACACACCAATTACTTTTATATCTTCATCTTTATTATCATGGAAACTAGAAGAACACGCTTTCACAAAGCAATCTTTTTTAGCATGCATCCTAGCGGTTCTTTCTTTGCACTCATCAATGGAAATTCTAATGGCTTTGAGAGACTCATTGATATCATGCTTAGGTGGAATAGATCTAAGTTTCAAAGAATCAACATCAAGAGAAATTGTATCCACGTTCCTAGCCAACTCATCAATCTTAAGCAATTTTTCTTCAATCAAAGCATTGAAACTCTTTTGCAAACCAATAAATTCTTTAATACTAGATTCAAAATCAGAGGGCATATTATTATAATTTCCAAAAGAATTTTTGTAGGAATTACCATAATTATTAGAGGAATTACTAGGAAACGGCCTAGAATTAAAATTACCTCTATACGCATTGTTACCAAAATTGTTCCTACCAACAAAATTCACATTCATAGATTCATTATTATTCTCAATCAAATTAGACAAAGGAATATCATTAGGATCAGTAGGAGCACTCTTATTAGCAAACAATTTCATAAGTTCATCCATCTTTCCACTCAAAACATTAATCTCTTCAATCACATGAACCTTTTTACTAGTAGATCTTTGAGTGTGCCATTGAGAATAATTAACCATAATATTATCTAGGAGTTTGGTAGCTTCTCCTAAAGTGATTTCCATAAAAGTGCCTCCCACGGCCGAATCTAAAAGATTTCTAGAAGCAAAATTCAATCCGGCATAAAAAATTTGTATAATCGTCCATAAATTCAAACCATGTGTAGGGCAATTACGTATCATTAATTTCATCCTCTCCCAAGCTTGTGCAACATGCTCATGATCAAGTTGCTTAAAATTCATAATATCATTTCTAAGAGAGATGGTGTTAGCGGGAGGAAAATACTTAGAGATAAACGCATCTTTGCACTTATTCCATAAATCAATACTATTTTTAGGCAAAGACGAAAACCAAGCTTTAGCATGATCTCTAAGCGAAAACAGAAATAGCTTAAGATTAACAATATCATTATCTACATCTTTCTTATTTTGCATATCACACAAATCAACAAAGTTGTTTAGATGAGTAGCGACATCTTCACTAGGAAGGCCAGAAAACGGATCTTTCATGACAAGATTCAGCAAGGCAGTATTAATCTCACAAGATTCAGCAAGGCAGTATTAATCTCACAAGATTCAGCATCGGTAAGAGGAGCAATCAGAGTGCTAATAAAATCATTATTGTTGGTATTGGCGAAGTCACATAATTTAGTATTATCTCGAGCGTCATTACAAGCAAGCAATCTAACACACAAGCAAACAAGAAATAGGCAAAAGAGGCAAATAGAAAAGGAGAAGGGGAACGAAAAAAGAGGTCGAATAAAATGGCAAGGGTGAAGTGGGGGAGAGGAAAACGAGAGGCAAATGGCAAATAATGTAATGTGAAGGATAAGAGTTGTGATGGGTACTTGGTATGTCTTGACTTGGCGTAGATCTCCCCGGCAACGGCGCCAGAAATCCTTCTTGCTACCTCTTGAGCACTGCGTTGGTTTTCCCTTGAAGAGGAAAGGGTTATGCAGTAGAGTAGCGTAAGTATTTCCCTCGGTTTTTGAGAACCAAAGTATCAATCCAGTAGGAGACCACACGCAAGTCACCTCGTACCTACACACACAAATAAGAACCCCGCAACCAACGCGATAAAGGGGTTGTCAATCCCTCCACGGTCACTTGCAAGAGTGAGATCTGATAGAGATAATAATAATAAGATAAATATTTTTGGTATTTTTATGATATAGATTGAAAGTAAAGATTGCAAAATAAAGTAGATGGGAAACTTATATGATGGAGAATAGACCCGGGGGCCATAGGTTTCACTAGTGGCTTCTCTCAAGATAGCATAAGTATTACGGTGGGTGAACAAATTACTGTCGAGCAATTGATAGAAAAGAGAATAATTATGAGAATATCTAGGCATGATCATGTATATAGGCATCACGTCTGTGACAAGTAGACCGAAACAATTCTACATCTACTACTATTACTCCACACATCGACCGCTATACAGCATGCATCTAGAGTATTAAGTTCATAAGAACAGAGTAATGCCTTAAGCAAGATGACATGATGTAGAGGGATAAACTCATGCAATATGATGTAAACCCCATCTTTTTATCCTCGATGGCAACAATACAATACGTGTCGTTTCCCTTTCTATCACTAGGATCGAGCACCACAAGATTGAACCCAAAGCTAAGCACTTCTCCTATTGCAAGAAAGATCAATCTAGTAGGCCAAACCAAACTGATAATTCAAAGAGACTTGCAAAGATAAACCAATCATACATAAAAGAATTCAGACAAGATTCAAATATTGTTCATAGATAGACTTGATCATAAACCCACAATTCATCAGATCTGGAAAAACACACCGCAAAAGAAGATTACATCGAATAGATCTCCAAGAGAATCGAGGAGAACTTTGTATTGAGATCCAAAGAGAGAGAAGAAGCCATCTAGCTAGTAGCTATGGACCCGAAGGTCTGAAGTAAACTACTCACACATCATCGGAGGGGCCACGGAGTTGATGTAGAGGCTCTCCGTGATCAATGCCCCCTCCGGCGGAGCTCCGGAAAAGGCCCCAAGATGGGATCTCTTGGCTACAGAAGGTTGCGGCGGTGGAAATAGGGTTTCGTGGTGCCCCTGGATGTTTGCGGGGTATATGGATATATATAGGAGGAAGAAGTAGGGCGATGGAGCAACGAGGGGCCCACGAGGGTGGAGGGCGCGCCCAGGGGGGTGGGTGCGCCCCCCTGCCTCGTGGCCTCCTCGATTGTTTCTTGACGTCCACTCCAAGTCTCCTGGATCACGTTTGTTCCAAAAATAACGCTCGCGAAGGTTTCATTCCATTTGGACTCTGTTTGATGTTCCTTTTCAGCGAAACTCTAAAATAGGCAAAAAAAACATCAATTTGGGCAGGGCCTCCGGTTAATAGGTTAATCCCAAAAATAATATAAAAGTGTAAAAATAAGCCCATTAACATCCAAAATAGATAATATAATAGCATGGAGCAATCAAAAATTATAGATACGTTGGAGACGTATCATGGGTTGCCCACCTCGAGTGCCCCTCGGACCGCCTCTTTGCTCTATAAATACCCCAATATTCCCAAAACCCTAGGGGAGTCGACGAAATATTGATCCAGCAGTCGCAGAGTCCAGAACCACCAGATCCAATCTAGGCACCATCTCGGATGGGGTTCACCACCTCCATTGGTGCCTCTTTGATGATGCGTGAGTAGTTCTTTGTAGACCTTCGGGTTCGTAGTTAGTAGCTAGATGGCTTCCTCTGTCTCTCTCTCTTGATTCTCAATACTATGTTCTATTGGAGATCCATATGATGTAACTCTTTTGCGGTGTGTTTGTTGGGATCGATGAACTTTGAGTTTATGATCAGATCTATCTTTTTATATACATGAAAGTATTTGAGTTTCTCTGATCTCTTTTATGCATGATTGCTTATAGCCTCATATTTCTTCTCTAATATTTGGGTTTTGTTTGGCCAACTTGATCTATTTATCTTGAAGTGGGAAGAGGTGCTTTGTAGTGGGTTCGATCTTACGGTGCTTGATCCCAATGACAGAAGGGGAACCGACAAGTATGTATCGTTGCTACTAAGGATAAAACGATGGGGTCTATATCTACATAGATAGATCTTGTGTACATCATGTCATCATTCTTATTGCATTACTCCGTTTCGCCATGAACTTAATACACTATATGCATGCTGGATAGCGGTCAATGTGTGGAGTAATAGTAGTAGATGCATGAAGGAGTCGGTCTACTAATCTTGGACGTGATGCCTATGTAATGATCATTGCCTGGATATCTTCATGAGTATTTGAAGTTCTATTAATTGCCCAACAGTAATTTGTTCACCCACCGTTTGCTATTTTTCTCGAGAGAAGCCACTAGTGAAACCTACGGCCCTCGGGTCTCCTTCTCATATATTTGCCTTTGTGATCTACTTTTCTTTGCATTTATTTTCAGATCTACTAAACCAAAAATAGAAAAATACCTTGCTACAAATTTATTATTATTTACTTTATTTGGCGTTCGATCTATCAATCTACTACAAATTTACCTCACGCCTGCTTGCCTATCTTGAGGCGATGTACCCCAGAAGGGATTGACAACCCCTTTAACACGTCGGGTTGCGAGAAGTTGTTATTTGTGTGCAGGTGTTGTTTACATTGTGTTGCTTGGTTCTCCTTCTGGTTCGATAACCTTGGTTTCACATCTGAGGAAAATACCTACCGCCGTTGTGCTACATCATCCCTTCCTCTTTGGGGAAATACCGACGTAGCTTCAAGCGACATCAGTGGAAAGCAACTTGGGGAAGGCTAGAGATCAAGATTCTTGAGGTTGGATTGGAATGTCTTGGTCTCAACACCTGAGTAGGTGGTTCTCTATTAGAAAATGAGTAGTGGAAGTGTAGGCACATTCTGATGGCTCTCTCTTGAATAGAGAAGGGGTGGAGGGGTATATATAGTTCTCGGTGTCAAAACCGGCGGATCTCGAGTAGGGGGTCCCGAACTGTGCTTCTAGGATCGATGGTAACAGGAGACGGGGGACACAATTTTTACCCAGGTTTGGGCCCTCTCTATGGAGGTAATACCCTACTTCCTGCTTGATTGATCTTGATGAATATGAGTATTACAAGAGTTGATCTACCTCTAGATCGTAATGGCTAAACCCTAAAAGTCTAGCCTGGCTATAATTATGTGGATGTATCTACGGACCTAGCCCTCTGGTTTATATAGACACATGAGGGACCTAGGGTTTACACAAAGTCGGTTACAGAGAAAGGAATATTCATATTTGGTCGCCAAGGAGAGTCCCATTCGGACACGGGTAGAGTCTTAGGTCTTCGTATCTTCACGACCCATCAGTCCGGCCCATATCCAATAGGTCGGACGCCCAAGGACCCCCTAGTCCAGGACTCCCTCAGTAGCCCCCGAACCAGACTTCAATGATGAGGTGTTCGGCGTGCAGATAGTCTTCAGCATTGTAAGGTGGGTTCCTCCTCCTATGACTTCAAAGTGATGTATTCAGCTCTCCATTTAATGTCATACCCCTAGGCTTCCGTGCCTTCCTGACTTCAGCTTCCATGTGTCGAGTGAATACAAGAGGTCGGGGTATTTTTACATATACCCCCCCGACCGTACCAGAAAGGTGCCTATTTAAAGAGAATAGATCTCAGATCCTTTCCAAATCCCACGGAAAAAATCTTCAGAGCTTGCGGAGCAGAACCACCCCAATATGGCTAGCGCTCCCAGCTCTTCCTCTCATCCCCACAACTCTGAAAAGGGGGATTGGGAGAGATGTTCTATTTCTCACAGTCAGCTGGTGAAGCTGCAAACACAGGGCTTTCTTCCTCCCGCGGATTTGGCCCCCGTACGAGCAGGGATGACGTCCTTCAATGGCGGGGCTCAAGCAGAGAACTTCCCCAATCCGTCTAGGGGGAATGAGTATGCTTCGTCCCCTTCTTGTTAAGAGGTGTCGGATTTCCGATCCATCCCTTCCTCCGAGGTCTGCTGGAGTATTACGGCCTCCAACTGCACAGTCTCACTCCCGCCTCCATCCTGCATATTGCGGGTTATGTCGCTCTATGCGAGCTATTCCTGGGCTGTGAGGCCCATTTCGATTTATGGAGAAGAATGTTCTGCCTCGTCCCTCATAATAAAGGAGTGTCAATATTTGAAGTGGGGGAGCCGAAGTGTGCCGCATCGCCGGCACCGAATACCTGTCCGGCACGCCGAAGAAGGCTTCCGAAGAGTGGCCTTTCGAATGGTTTTATATCGATGACATCACTCTTCCCGACCCAGTCCGTATGGGCCTTCCCGAATTTTCAAGTGCTCCATTGAAGAAACGCCATAACCAGCGTCCTCGGAGTCTCGGGGGAGAGGATAGCGCAGAGGTCAGTCTGCTGCTGGGCAAGATTAAGGTGCTCGCTCAGTCCGGATTGATAGTCGAGGTAATGGCGATCTCCATAGCGCGGGGGGTCCAACCACTCCAATACAAAGGGCTACCCATGTGACATTACAATGGGGAGGACGACGCCTCACGCTGCGGTCGGAAAGGCCCAAAGACCCCCACCACTCTGGCCAAAATATTGGCCGAACTATATAAAGGGGAGAAGGAGGCGTTCACCCATCTCCAATATCGAGACGGATTTTCCATGTATAATCCTCCTAGCTGGGTAAGCTCTAACTCCACTATTTTACTCCTCTCCCTGAATTATCTTTGACGGGGAGTATCCTATCTACTCATGGCAGGAATGGCGAAAGGCTGTCGAGGGGATCCATGACCCCGCCCCTCAGCCGGAGAATCACAACCGGGATCTTGACCGAGGATATGAAGAAGATCCGGACATATTTATGGAGCTCGAGGATGGAATATTCTATCAGACGAGCTATGACAGCACGGATGTACCTATCATCACCGATTACCCCGTCCTCCTTCCTGCTTCGCATGTAAGTAATTTAAAAGGCACTTTCTTCGAAAGAGTTCCCTTACTATGCCTCACCCAACACACTATTCCGTGCTCCAAAGGGGAGGCGCTCAGCACCGCAATATGCACCAGAAGTATCTCCGAGGCGAGCATCGTCCACGCCTGGCACATCTTCGAAGAGGAAGGAAAATTATAACACGGCAGAACCCTCGTCAAAGAGGTAAGGCCTTTCTATTCTAGAATACCCTTTCTGATCGTCACATCAAATTGTAATGACATTCTCCGCATCCTATCAGGAAAAGTATCCGCTGGACTGTGTCCGGGGATCCGGCCGGACGTGCGTCCACTAGTCAGGTTCCGGACCCTGCCCAAAGGACGGGGGCCGACACGAGAGTGGCGCCGAACTGTCCTTCCACAGAGGATTCGGACGACATGTCCGTCACGAACTCTCTGAAGTGGAGAGCTCTATGAACCATCATCGTTGGAGGGTCCTTCTTCGTAACCCCAGTTTTTCCAAAGAGGCATTTGATGCCTTTAATTTGGCCGATGCGTACATCCGAGCTGCTCGGGATGGGCTTGTCAGAGCCACAGACCAGCATCTGAAAGATATGCGGGTAAGCATAGATTTCATAATCATACACCAGTAGCCCCCGAGACTTAAAGTATAGATACAACTGATTTAAGGATCAATGTATAACCATGTGCTTACGGAGAAGAACATCCTATTATCTCAGGAACTAGAAAAGTGTCAGAGGTAGCTAAATGCTGCCAATGCCGAACTGGAGAAATCCAAGAAGGCATCTCCTTGTAATGTTTCCCTCCATCGAGAAAACATAATGGTATACCAATAATGCTAACATGATGGCTTACCTCTTAATTGGATCATTAGATCAACTGCAAGAACAACTGGAAGTTGCTCGAAGCGGAGAACGAGGATCCATAAAACTGCTAGTTGCGGGCAAGCATGTGTTAACAAAGGTCATTGTGGAGAAAAAAAAGCTCCGGGATTCGAACACCCAACTGGGCGAGGAACTGAAAGATGTACGGGCCCAGCTGGCGGACTCCGTAAAGGAGAATAAAAGGTTGCGAGGTGGCATATTCAGTATGTGGTCGAACTTACCTTCGAATAATTTGGAGGCAGAAGGTGTTGATAGAGTTATATCTGCAGGTATGCTGATCGACCGTCCCGAAGAGGAGATGTCCGGATCGTTGAGCGATCTACTACAAGAGCTGTCGCAGGTGCATGAGCAAGCTCGGCAAGCGATGCAAAGTGTTGCCAAGGCCCTATGGCCATATGCCTCCCCTCCAGGAAAGATGGAGGAGCTGATACAGCTATTCAAGGGAGCGCGGCGGCGCTTTCGACTATGGAAGATATCGGCCTGTCGGGAAGGTGCGCGGGTAGCCTGGGCCATGGTGAAAACACGGTATACCAAGCTTGATCTCAATCATATGGCTCGGGTCGGACCTCTAGGGTCGGATGGAAAATAAGTTCCCGTTAATTTGGTATATGACCAAGTATAAGTAGCCGTCAAGTATTCCCAGCAGGATTGTAAGTTAGACCGCCTGTTGGACGGCATAGAGGAGGAAATTTTTGAGTCCTAGTGACTATGTACTTTCCTTGACATATGTGACTCTATCTGAATTATAAAAACAATTGTCATGGCAGACCTTTTCGCTCCAACCTCTGGACCCGAAGGTGCAGAGTGTTTCCGAATACCTTAGCGGTAAAATAGACCAGGGTATGCGTGGGAACTAGGCATAGGGGTCATAGTTGCTTGAACAGACAATGTGTATCCGGCTAGTTATGTTATATTACATTATGATTGTAAGAAACATCTTCAAGGGAGAATAGTTCTGTTAGGGGTTCCTTTCCCTGGGTGTGCATGCATTAAACTGCATGTCCAGACTATGATTGATAACATTACAGTATAGGTAATCATCTGGGGGTTCATAATGGAAGGAATATAAAGCATCTTTAGTCCACCGACCGAGTATGTTCTTAAGAACGCTAGCTTTCGGCTTCACCCAGTCTGAAGTACACATCCGGATGACCCGGTAGTAACAATCGCAGAGGTGCCCCCTTTATGCCCTAGCCGAACTAACGAGAACGTAGGGCATAAGCATAGGAGCCAGGCAACCCAGCTTGGCCAAAACTTAAGTCATATCGATGCATATAATGGCGGAAAAAAAGGAAAGGTACATATGAGAAGAAACACATATGTGATGAGCTTGATGCTTGGAAAATAAGCTTCTGTCCGGGAAGCCCCCAGGTATAGTGGACGTACATGCTCAAGGATGTGTACATCACAGGTGCACGGTTTAGTCGTGCGAAAGAGTTTAAGTTCTAGAAAAAAGGAAAAACGAAAAGAGAGGAAAAAATAAAGGAGACAAGAGGGAGAAGGAGACAAACACATAGTTCTGCGCTAGGCATAGAATCTTCGGAGTCTAGCTGCATTCCAGGGGTTCGGCTCTAGGCGATTGTCTGATGCGGCACACAGGAGGTACGCTACTCCCGTGAGAACCTCGTCAATTATGAAGGGACCCTCCCACTTGGGCTTGAGTTTGTCCTTTTTCTTCTCCGGCAAGCGTAGGACGAGTTTGCCTACATTATAAGTCTTGGCCCGTACTTCTCTGCTTTGATATCTGCGGGCCTGTTGTAGATAAAATGCGGAACGGGCTCTTGCAACATCGCGCTCCTCCTCCAGGGTATCTAGGTTGTCCTGCCGATCAAGCTCGGCCTCTCTCTCTTCGTACATGCGCACTCGAGGTGAGTCATGGACAATATCGCAAGGCAACACAGCTTCCGCACCGTACACCATGAAGAAAGGTGTATATCTAGTAGTGCGGTTGGGCGTGGTCCCAGCCCCCAAAGTACGGAGTCAAGCTCCTCACCCAGTGCTTGTCTGATTCTTTGAAAGACCGCATTAGCCGGGGTTTGATGCCACTCATAATAAGACCATTAGCCTGTTCGACTTGACTATTTGTTTGCGGGTGATAGACAAAGGCGTAGTCGAGCTTAATGCCCAGATTAGCACACCAAGTTTTCACCTCATTGGCTGTGAAATTGGAGCCGTTATCGGTGATGATGCTGTGTGGAATGCCATAACGGTGCACCACGCCGGATATGAAGTCTATTACTGGCCCTGCCTCAGCCGTTTTGACTAGTTTGGCCTTTATCTACTTAGTGAATTTATCCACCATGACCAATAGATACTTTCTATTATGGCTTCCTCCTTTAAGGGGTCCGACCATATCGAGCTACCAGACCGCGAAAGGCCAAGTGATGGGGATTGTTTGTAGAGCGATGGTTGCATGTGGCTTTGGTTGGCGAATAGTTGGCATCTGATGCAACATTGGACAAGGACATGTGCATCTACTCGGGTCGTCGGCCAGTAAAAACCTGTACTGAAGGCCTTGCTAACAAGGGCCCGAGCTGCAGCGTGGTGCCTGCCGAGTCCGGCGTGAATTTCAGCCAAGAGCCACCGCCCCTCTTCCTCGGAGATACATCTTTGAAGAACTCCGGTAGCGCTTTTCTTGTAGAGCTCTCCTTCATGAACCTTGTAGGCCTTCGAGCGCCGAACGATGCGGTGAGCCTCATTTTGGTCCTCTGGGAGTTCTTTCCTATTAAGGTAGGCCAAGAAGGGTTCGGTCCATGGGGCTATGACTGTCATGATTAGGTGGGCCGACGGTGTTATTTCGGTGGTTGAGCCCCCGATTATATCGTTGTGTTCTGAGGCTGGCGTTGTGTTCAGATCCGGACTGGTGTTGCCGCTCTCCCCTTGCCACACCACGGACGGCTTGAAGAGCCTTTCCAGAAAGATATTAGGCGGGACGGGGTCGCGCTTGGCGCCAATGCGAGCGAGGACGTCCGCCGCTTGATTACTTTCTCGAGCCACATGATGAAACTCAAGCCCCTCGAATCGAGCTGGCATTTTTAGGACAACATTGCGGTAAGACGCCATCTTCGGATCTTTGGCATCAAAATCTCCATTTATTTGAGATATTGTGAGGTTTGAGTCCCCACGCACTTCCAGGCGTTGTATGCCCATAGAGACAGCCATCCGGACACCATGTAATAAGGCCTCGTATTCGACTGCGTTATTGGAGTCTATGTATAATATTTGGAGTACGTATTGTACTACGTCTCCAGTGGGGGACGTTAAAACGACGCCCGCTCCTAATCCTGCCAACATTTTGGAACCATCAAAATACATAACCCAGTTGGAATATGTGACGTACTCTTTAGGGAGTTCGGCCTCTGCCCATTCGGCGACGAAGTCTGACAGTACTTGGGATTTGATGGCTCGACGCAGTTTGTATGTTATGTCGAATGGAAGGAGCTCAATGGCCCATTTGGCTATCCGGCCTGTAGCATCGCGGTTGTTTATTATATCATCGAGTGGTACTTCGGAAGCCACTGTGATAGAACATTCTTGGAAGTAGTGTCGTAGCTTCCGGGATGCCATGAAGATCGCGTATGCTATCTTTTGATAATGAGGGTACCGAGATTTGCATGGTGTGAGGACGGTGGATACGTAATATACCGGCTTCTTAATTGGGAATTTGTGTTCGTCCTGGTCTCGTTCCATGATGAGCACGGCGCTCACCACCTGGTGTGTTGCCGATATGTATAATAACATGGGTTCGCCGACGTTCGATGCGGCCAGGGTTGGGTTGCTCGCGAGAAGAGTTTTTATTTCTTCCAGTCCGGCTGTTTCCGCATCCGTCCATTTGAAGTGATCGGTGCGCCGGAGGAGGCCATACAATGGCAATGCCTTTTCCCCCAATTTGGAGATAAAGCGGCTTAAAGCTGCCACGCACCCAGCGAGTCTTTGGACCTGTTTAAGGTCCGTTGGTGTGGCCAATTGTGACAAGGCTCAGATTTTGGCTGGATTTGCTTCAATTCCTCTATTGGAAATGATAAAGCCTAGCAGCTTTCCAGCAGGGACGCCGAAAACACACTTTTCTGGATTGAGCTTGATGTCATATGTACGGAGGTTGTCAAATGTGAGACGTAAATCGTCTATTAGTGAGTCAACGTGCCTAGTTTTAATGACAACCTCGTCCACGTATGCTTCAACTGTCTTGCCGATCTGTTTCTCTAGGCATGTTTGAATCATGCGTTGGTAGGTGGCCCCGGCGTTTTTGAGCCCGAAGGGCGTGGTGTGGAAGCAGAATGGTCCGTATGGGGTAATGAATGTCGTTGCGGCTTGATCGGACTCCTTCATTTTGATTTGATGGTATCCGGAATATGCATCGAGGAAGCATAGTGAATCGTGTCCTGCGGTGGCATCGATAATCTGGTCGATGCGGGGGAGGGGGAAGGGATCCTTAGGGCAGGCCTTATTGAGGTCTTTGAAATCGATGCACAGGCGGCAGGACTTATCCTTCTTTGGCACCATCACCAAGTTTGCTAGCCAGTCCGGGTGTTTTATTTCTCTAATGAATCCGGCCTCGATTAGCTTGGCTAGCTCCTCCCCCATCGCTTGACGCTTGGGTTCGGAAAAATGCCGCAGTGTTTGTTTGACCGGTTTGTATCCCTTCAATATGTTGAGGCTGTGTTCGGCCATTCTGTGTGGGATTCCTGGCATATCAGAAGGGTGCCAGACAAATATATCTCAATTTTCATGCAGAAATTCTCGTAGCACGGTGTCGACCGTTGGGTCTAATTGTGCCCCGATAGATGTTGTTCTTGGGGTCCGTTGGATGGACTTGGAATTTGACTATTTCTTCTACTGGTTTGAAGGAGGTGGATTTGGGTCGTTTGTCCAAGATTACGTCGTCCTTATCCATCATGGAACATAATGTGGTTAATTCTTCGGCCGCGAGGGCTTCAGATAATGCCTCATGGGCCAGTGATGTGGTTTTGTTTTCGGCGCGGAGTGCTATATCCGAATCACTAGCAAGAGTGATTATGTCGTTGGGCCCCGGCATCTTGAGCTTCATATACCCATAGTGAGGTATTGCCTGGAAGCGTGTAAATGCATCTCACCCCAATAGGGCCATTCTGCTTCCATGCCATTCCGCTGTTGAAAGGGGCCACTTGGAAGGTTAGTTCTTCGGTCTAATAGTTCTCCGGTGTGCCGAATACCACGTCGAGGGTGATTTTTCCTGCGCATCGCGCCTCCCGACTAGGAATAATTCCTCGGAAGGTCGTGCTACTTTGCTTGATGTGGCTCCTGTCTATTTCCATTTTGCTGAGTGTGTCCTCGTAAATGAGGTTTAGTCCGCTGCCGCCGTCCATGAGAAACTTGGTGAGCCAAAAGCCGTCCACGACCGGACTGAGGACCAAGGCGGCTGGTGCCCAAATTGTCCTGACTTTTGGTTCGTCCTCAGCATTGAAAGTTATGGCCGTGTCGTTCCAAGGGTTTGTTGCTGCGATTGGCAGACTTCGGCAAGGTCGCGGAGTGCCCTTTTACGCTTATTGTTTGAAGCAAAAGTCTCGAAGACCATCAGTACTCTGGGTCATCATTTTCTGCTGGATATTGCTCTGGGTTATTTTTGGTGAGGATATCCTCGCCGCTCTTGGCCACCTGCCGGAGTATCCAACATGCTCTAAGGCTGTGAGTTGATATAGTGTCCGGTGTTGTGTGTAGCTTGCATGGTCCATCGAGCCATCCTTCCAGAACCGTTCCGCGTCCCGTAATGGGCTTGTATTTCTTTGTCATTGGGTCGGGCATGCCACTAGGGTGCGTCCTTTTCGCCTGAACGAGGGATTGGGTGGAAATCGACGGTTCCCAGCAGGCTGCCTAAGTTTTCCAGGCACTTTCCATTGTGCAGTACTTGTATACTATGGTTGCCAAGTCTGCGAAGCGTGAGATGCAACGACGGTTGATGGCATTGAGGATTCCTTCATCCGTGCAATTGCTGCGGAACGCTGTGATCGCGTCTTCATCGTCGCAATCTTCAATCTTATCTTTGATAAGGAGGAATCTGGCCCAGAAGTGGTGGGCCATTTCCTTATACTGCTGCCATATGCCCCTGAGAGCGCTTATGTCTTGGTGGGTGGGTGGATTGAAGTCCGAACCCTGACCCAAATTGGGATCCGGAGTTAGAAGAATCTCCGGATTTAGTAGTTCGGGCTCCGGGATGTTAGCTGATTTTTTGGGCTTGTCATCCGATTCTATGTTCGGAGGACAGGACGTGTCTTTCTGCAGGTAGGTATCCGGCTCTTCAAGTTCGAATATCCGAATGTAGTTCGTCCTTAATATAGAGGAAGAGTTGTCATCTTGCTCCTCTACTACCGCTACTTGATGGGTGGTCGGTGGAGTTCTAATTTCTCTCTGGTCGGGTTTAAGCCCAATCCGATCATAGTCCTTGGCGACCCCCAAGGCGGCGATGCAATCTAGGAGCTCGTTTAAAAACGACAACTCTGCCGGATCCATCTGCTTGGAGTACTTAGAGTCAACATGAAGGGGATTTTTGATGACCCGAGAAGCCATCGTCGGCTTAGTGGCCGAACGGGCGGTCATAATGAAGCCGCCCAGCCGGAGGGTTTGACCTGGGGTGGAGGGGTATATATAGTTGTCGGTGTCAAAACCGGCGGATCTCGGGTAGGGGGTCCCAAACTGTGCTTCTAGGATCGATGGTAACAGGAGACGGGGGACACAATGTTTACCCAGGTTTGGGCCCTCTCTATGGAGGTAATACCCTACTTCCTGCTTGATTGATCTTGATGAATATGAGTATTACAAGAGTTGATCTACCTCGAGATCGTAATGGCTAAACCCTATATAGCCTGACTATAATTATGAGGATGTATCTACGGACCTAGCCCTCCAGTTTATATAGACACAGGAGGGACCTAGGGTTTACACAAAGTCGGTTACAGAGAAAGGAATATTCATATTTGGTCGCCAAGCTTGCCTTCCACGCCAAGGAGAGTCCCATTCGGACACGGGTAGAGTCTTCGGTCTTCGTATCTTCACGGCCCATATCCAATAGGTCGGACGCCCGAGGACCCCCTAATCCAGGACTCCCTCAATAGCCTCCACACAAAATCTAACCGTTACACATATTTGAGCCAACTCGGTCAGACCAAATAGGTGAACTCGGTGAGACCAATTCAGTTCAAAATGTGAAGGTTAGGATTCTCGGTTGGACTGACATGATCAAATCGGTGGGATCAATGTGCTAGGGTTAGGGCAAAACCTTATCTCGGTTTGACCAATTACGTGAACTCGGTGAGACCGATTTCAGTAATAAGCAAACAGAGAGTTGGTCAGGCAAACTCGATGGGACCGATCGCTCCTTTCGGTGATACCGAAATGTTACAAAGGGGAAACAGAGAGTTTGCATTGTGAACTCGGTGGGACTGATCACTCATTTCTTTGAGACCGAAAGGTTACAAAGGGAAACAGAGAGTTTGCAATCCCATCTCGGTGAGACCGAAATCCCTATCGGTGGGACCGAACTGATTAGGGCTTATGGCTATGGCTATGTCAAGTGAACTCGGTGGTGCCGGATAGAACAAATCGGTGGGGCTGAGTTTGACTTTAGGTTTAGGACATATTTGGAATTGATAAAGTGGTTGAGGGCTTTGGAGCATATCACTAAGCATTTTGAGCAAGTAGACCATTAAGAAACACATCATCCCCTTTTAATAGTATTGGCTTTTCCTATGGACTCAATGTGATCCTGGATCGCTAAAATAGAAATGAAGAGTCTTGAGCTTTTGGCAATATTTGTCCCTAGCATTTTGAGGGGTCACATCTCTAGTCCATGCCATGCTAATCATTGAACTTTCTGAAATGATCAACTTGAATGGATATTAGTTCAATGAGCTATATGTTGTTATGAATTACCAAAACCACCCGGGGATTAGTTGCACTTTCAGGTTTACATCATATTGATTGAGTTTATTCCTCTACATCATGTCATGTTACTTAATGCGTTACTCTACTCTTCATGAGCTTAATACTCTAGATGCGGGCAGGAGTCGGTTGATGTGTGGAGTAATAGTAGTAGATGCAGAATCTTTTCGATCTACTTGACACAGTCATGTTGCCTATATTTCATAATCATTTCCTTAGATATCGTCATAACTTTGCGCTTTTCTATCAACTGCTCGATAGTAATTTGTTCACACACCGTATTATTTGTTGTCTTGAGTGAAGCCTCTAGTGAAACCTATGGCCCCCGGGTCTATTTTCCATCATATAAGTTTCCGATCTACTATTTACCGTCATATAAGTTTCCGATCTATAAACCAAAAAACCAAAAATATTTACTTTATTGTTTGTTTAGCTTCATCTATCTCTATTAGATCTCACTTTTGCAAGTAACCGTGAAGGGACTGACAACCCTTTATCGCGTTGGGTGCAAGTTATTTGATTGTTTGTGCAGGTCTTGGTGATTTGTGCGTTGTCTCCTACTAGATTGATACCTTGTTTCTCTAACTAAGGTAAATGCTTATCTCTACTTTGCCGCATCACCCTTTCCTCTTCAAGGGAAAAACCAACGCAAGCTCAAGAAGTAGCAGGAAATTTTTTTGGCGCCGTTGCTGGGGAGATCTATGCCAAGTCAAGAGATACCAAGTACCGATCATAAACTCTCATCTCTTGCATTACATTATTCGCCATTTGCCTCTTGTTTTCCTCTCCCCCACTTCTAACCCGATTATCGAAAAAGATTTGCCCTTTATTCTCCCCTCTTCCGTTCATCTTCTTCGTTTGCTTTTGTGTGCTCGTATGTTAGATTGCTTGCTTTGTCGCGATGGCTCAAGAGAATACCAAATTGGGTGACTTTTCCAATACTAATAACAATGATTTTATTAGTACTTCGATTGCTCCCACCACTAGTGCGGAATCTTATGAAATTAATGCTGATTTACTAAATCTTGTTATGAAAGATCAATTTTCCGGCCTTCCTAGTGAAGATACCGCATCCCATCTTAATAATTTTTTTGGGTTGTGCGATATGCAAAAGAAAAAAGATGTGGATAATGATATTGTTAAATTGAAGCTATTTCCTTTCTCAATTCGAGGTCATGCTAAAACTTGGTTTTCATCTTTGCCTAAAAATAGTATTGATTCATGGAATAAGTGTAAAAATTCTTTTATTTCCAAGTATTTTCCTCCCGCTAAGATCATCTCCCTTAGGAACGATATTATATATTTTAAGCAACCTGATCATGAACATGTTGCACAATCTTGGGAGAGGATGATATTGATGATACGAAATTGCCCTACTCATGGTTTGAATTTGTGGATGATTATACAAAAAAAATTATGCCGGATTGAATTTTGCTTCTAGAAATCTTTTAGATTTGGGCGCAGGAGGTACTTTTATGGAAATTACTTTAGGAGAAGCTACTAAACTCCTAGATAATATTATGGTTAATTATTCTCAATGGCACACCGAAAGATCTTCCACTAGTAAAA
Organism: Triticum urartu; assembly: GCF_056163025.1. Taxonomy (NCBI): domain Eukaryota; kingdom Viridiplantae; phylum Streptophyta; class Magnoliopsida; order Poales; family Poaceae; genus Triticum; species Triticum urartu. The sequence continues at coordinate 205,750,171 of NC_141877.1, read as the reverse complement.
AGTGCATGTGATTGAAGAGATTGATGTTTTTAGTGGAAAGATGGATGAACTTATGAAATTATTTGCTAGCAAGAGTGCTTCTATTGATCCTAATGATATGCCTTTGTCTACTTTGATTGGAAATAATAATGAATCTATGGATGTGAATTTTGTTGGTCGGAACAATTTTGGTAATAACGCGTATAGAGGTAATTTTAATCTTAGGCCGTTTCCTAGTATTTCTTGTAATAATTATGGTAATTACTACAACAATTCTTATGGAAATTATAATAAGATTCCCTCTAATTTTGAGAATAGTGTTAAAGAATTTATGAGTTCGCAAAAGAATTTCAATGCTTAGTTGAAGAAAAATTGCTCAAGATTGATAATTTGGCTAGGAACATGGATAGAATTTCTCTTGATGTTGATTCTTCGAAAATTAGATCTATTCCACCCAAGCATGATATCAATGAATCTCTAAAGTCTATGAGAATCTCCATTGATGAGTGCAAAGAAAGAACCGCTAAGATGCGTGCTAAACGAGATTGGTTTGTAAAAACGTGTTCTTCTAGTTTCCGTGAATAATGATGAAGATCTTAAAGTGATTGATGTGACTCCTATTGAATCTTTGTTTTCCAATATAAATCTTGATAAAGATGGGACTGGAGATGAGTCAACTTTAGTTAAAAAATGTCCCAATGATTCGGAGTTTTAAAATCTTGATGCAAAAAATGATAAAAGTGGGATTGGAGAGGTCAAAACTTTAAGTAGCAATGAACCCACTCTTTTGGATTTCAAGGAATTTAATTATGATAATTGTTCTTTAATAGATTGTATTTCCTTGTTGCAATCCATGTTGAATTCTCCTCATGCTTATAATCAAAACAAAGCTTTTACTAAACATATCGTTCATGCTATGATGCAATCTTTTGAAGAAAAGCTTGAATTGGAAGTTTCCATCCATAGAAAAACTTTATGATTACTGGGAACCTACTATTAAGATTAATATTAAAGATTATGAGCACCGTGCTTTGTGTGATTTGGGTGCTAGTGTTTCCACGATTCCAAAAAGTTTATGTGATGTGTTAGGTTTTCGTGAATTTGATTATTGTTCTTTAAATTTGCATCTCGCGGATTCCACTATTAAGAAACCTATGGGAAGGATTAATGGTGTTCTTATTGTTGCAAATAGGAATTATGTGCCCGTATATTTCATTGTTCTTGATATAGATTGCAATCCTACATGTCCTATTATTCTTGGTAGACCTTTCCCTAGAACGATTGGTGCAATTATTGATATGAAAGAAGGAAACATTAGATTTCAATTTCTGTTAAGGAAGGGCATGTAACACTTTCCTAGAAATAAAATTAAATTGCCTTACGAATCTATTATGAGAGCTTCTTATGGATTGCATACCAAAGATGATTATACCTAGATCTATTTGTGTTTTTATGCCTAGCTAAGGGCATTAAACAATAGTGCTTGTTGGGAGGCAACCCAATTTTATTTTTATCTTTGCTTTTTGCTTCTGGTTTTCAATAAATAATTCATCTAGCCTCTGGTTAGATGTATTTTTGTGTTTATTTAGTGTTTGTGCCAAGTAAGACATTTGGGATGGCTTACGGTGATAGTTGTTTTAATCTTGCTGAAAAACAGAAACTTTTGCGCCCAGGAAAATAATTTTCATTTTTTACACAAGCATGATTTTGATCTGATTCTTTTTGCAGAACATTGGTACACAAATTTCCCAGGTTTTCCTAATTTTTCAGAATGTTTGGCGTTATAGAAGTATTCGAGAGTTATAGATTACTACATACTATTCTGTTTTTGACAGATTTTTTTCTTTGTGTTGTTTGCTTATTTTGATGAATCTATGGGTAGTATCGGGGGGTATGAACCATGGAAAAGTTGGAATACAGTAGATATTACACCAATGTAAATAAATAATGAGTTCACAATAGTACCAAAAATGGTGATTTGTTTTCTTGTACTAACGGAGCTTATGAGATTTTCTGTTGAGTTTTGTGTTGTGAAGTTTTGGGTAAGGATTTGATGGACTATGGAATAAGGAGTGGCAAGATCCTATTGCTTGGGGATGCCCGAGGCACCCCAAGTTAATATTCAAGGATAACCAAGAGCCTAAGCTTGGGGATGCCCTGGAAGGCATCTCCTCTTTCGTCTTCGTCTATCGGTAACTTTACTTGAGGCTATATTTCTATTCACCACATGATATGTGTTTTTCTTGGAGCGTCTTGTATGATATGTGTCTTTCCTTTTTAGTTTTCCACAATCATCCTTGCTATACACACCTTTTTAGAGGGACACGCATGAATCGTGATTTATTAGAATACTCTATGTGCTTCACTTATATCTTTTGAGCTAAGCAATTTTGCTCTAGTGCTTCACTTATATCTTTTTAGAGCTCGGCGGTGGCTTTATTTTATAGAAATTATTGAACTCCCATGCTTCACTTATATTATTTTGAGAGTCTCTAAACAACATGGTAATTTGCCGTGGTTATAAATTTAGTCCTAATATGATAGACATAAAGTGCATTGAATACTATGAGAAGTTTGATTCCTTATGATTGTTTTGAGATATAAAGATGGTGATATTGGAGTCATGCTAGTGAGTAATTGTGGATTGTAGAAATACTTGTGTTAAAGTTTGTGATTCCCGTAGCATGCACGTATGGTGAACCGTTATGTGATGAAGTCGGAGCATGATTTATTTATTGATTGTCTTCCTTATGAGTGGCGCTCGGGGACGAGCGATGGTCTTTTCCTATCAATCTATCCCCCTAGGAGCATGCGCGTAGTACTTCGTTTAGATAACTAATAGATTTTTGCAATGATTATGTGAGTTCTTTATGACTAATGTTGAGTCCATGGATTATACGCACTCTGACCCTTCCATCACATTGCTTGAGTTTATTCCTCTACATCATGTCATTTTACTTAACGTGTTACTCTGTTCTTCATGAACTTAATACTCTAGATGCAGGCAGGAGTCGGTCGATGTGTGGAGTAATAGTAGTAGATGTAAAATCATTTCGGTCTACTTGACACGGACATGATGCCTATATTTCATAATCATTACCTTAGATATCGTCATAACTTTGCGCTTTTCTATCAATTACTCGACAGTAATTTGTTCACCCACCTATTATTTGCTATCTTGAGAGAAGCCTCTAGTGAAACCTATGGCCCCCGGGTCTATTTTCCATCATATAAGTTTCCGATCTACTATTTTCCATCATATAAGTTTCTGATCTAAAAACCAAAAACCCAAAAATATTTACTTTATCATTTTTTTAGTTTCATCTATCTCTATTAGATCTCACTTTTGCAAGTAACTGTGAAGGGATTGACAACCCCTTTATCGCGTTGGGTGCAAGTTGTTTGATTGTTTGTGCAGGTATTGGTGATTTGTGCATTGTCTCCTACTGGATTGATACCTTGGTTCTCTAACTGAGGGAAATACTTATCTCTACTTTGTTGCATCACCCTTTCCTCTTCAAGGGAAAAAGCAATGCAAGCTCAAGAAGTATCAAAGGTAAAGGGAATGGTTTGGAGAGTGCAAATGCAATGATGACATGGAGATTTTTGGCGTGGTTCCGATAGGTGGTGCTATCGTACATCCACGTTGATGGAGACTTCAACCCACGAAGGGTAACGATTGCGTGAGTCCACGGAGGGCTCCACCCATGAAGGGTCCACGAAGAAGCAACCTTGTCTATCCCACTATGGTCGTCGCCCATGAAGGACTTGCCTCACTCGGGTATATTTTCACGAAGTTGGCGATCTCCTTTCCCTTACAAACTTCTTGGTTCAACTCCACAATCTTGTCGGAGGCTCCCAAGCAACACCTAACCAATCTAGGAGACAACACTCTCCAAAAGGTAATGGATGTTGTGTTGATGATGAACTCCTTGGTCTTGTGCTTCAAATGATAGTCTCCCCCACACTCAACTCTCTCACACAGATTTGGATATGGTGGAAAGATGATTTGAGTGGAAAGCAACTTGGGGAAGGCTAGAAATCAAGATTCTTGTGGTTGTATTGGAATGTCTTGATCTCAACACATGAGTAGGTGGTTCTCTCTCAGAAAATGTAGGTTGGAAGTGTAGGCACGTTCTGATGGCTCTCTCTCAAATGGAGAAGGGGGTGGAAGGGTATATATAGCCTCCACACAAAATCCAACCGCTACACACATTTGACCAACTCTCGGTCAAACCGATGTGCTCGGGTTAGGGCAAAACCTTATCTCGGTGAAGTCGATTGCTTGAACTCGATGAGACGGATTTTAGCAAAGAGCAAACAGAGAGTTGGTCAAGCAAACTCGGTGGGACCGATTGCACATTTCGGTGAGAACGAAATAATTGCAGCAGGCAACAGAGAGTTTGCAGGCCCATCTCGGTGAGACCGAGATCCGTATCGGTGTGACCCAGGAGTTAGGGTTTCTAGCAGTGGCTAGGTCAAGTGAACTCGGTGGCGCCGGATAGATTATTTTGGTGGGGCCGAGTTCGACTTTGAGTTTTGTACATATTTGGAAATGAGAAAGTGGCTCCTTCTATTTTCACGTTGAACTTCTGTGACGTATTCTCGTTTGTAATTTTCTCATCCATTCGTTAGTGTTACACAAATGATATTCCTTTTGTACAAACCTCTCTCACAATAATTTTTTAAACTTTCTCTGACCGAGGACTTGAACTTATAACAACAAAAAATCTAGACCTTACCTTTTAATTCATTTTTCTCATATTAAACACATACCATGTAGTACATGAACTTTTACCATTTTTATATTTTGAATTTTTTTATTTTCTTTTTAAATAAAATTGCTCCCAAATCATAGCTGAACTTCTTTGTGGACTGAGAGAATTATTTTAAAATGCAAAAAAACAATTTATTTTTTGTGTTTTGAACATGGAAATACAAGGTGAACCTCTCTCGCAAGAATTTTTGAACTTCACCGGATAGAACACTTGAACTTCTTTCTACAAACCTTTTAAGATTTTACTTTTCTATACTCTTATTCTCACTTGAAATGCATTCCTTGCAGTGGTTGAACTTCTCGTTGTTGTCACCTTGAACTTCATCATTTTTAATCTTTAGTAACAAGGAAAATCTGAGTTTTTTTATAAATATCGAACTTCTCTATTTTGTAATTTGTACTTCTTGGTTTATTTCTTTTAGCATCAAATTATCCTACTTCTGTCATAAATACCGGACCTCCTCCACATTTTTTAAAATTTTGATTTATTTGTAAAAACATAAACACAAACGGGAGAGAGAATTATGTGTGCATAAAGTGGGTAGCAATTTCCAACTTTCCCTCGTCGAGCACTTGAACTTCTAGCAGGAAATGTTTTCCATTTTATGAGTTGGTGTTAAAAATGCCAAAATGGCATTGGTTTTTCTTTTTGTTTTTCGAACATGTAAATCTTAGGTTTTAATAAACTCCAAATTTCCATGTTATTTTAATTCGGACCTCGTGTTGGTTTATTTTCTATTAGCGGTTAGAATCCGGGGTTTTAATAAACATTAAACCGCTTCATTACTTTAATTTGAACTTCTAGGTTTCTTTTAAAAACGAGGAAATCCATTTTCTAATTAAATTTTCTAAACTATTTTTGTTATTTTAATTTGAGCTTCCATTGTGGAAACTTGTTGAACAGAAGGAACTTTTTGAACTTTCCCGGGTTGTGCACTTGAACTTCTAGCAGCCAAATTTTTAGACTTCGCCTTTTTATTCCTATTTTCTCATACGAAACACACACCATGCAGTACGTGAACTTTCGTCTGTTGTCAATTTGAACTTCTCTCTATTTCACTTTAGTAACGAAAACAATCTGAGTTTTTTATAGACATCGAACCGCACTAACTTTTTTTAACTTCTTTGTGTGCTTTTTAGAAATGTGAAAATTGGAGCTTTGTTAGAAACAACGAACTTCTTCGTTACTTTGAATTGAACTTATTGGTCTTATTCTTTAGTAACCGAAAAAATTGAGTTTTTAAATGAATATCAAACTGCTCAGCTTTTTTCCAATTGAACTTCTTCATTATTTTGAATTGAACTTATTGGTTTTATTCTTTACTAACCGATAAAATCCGAGTTTTCAAAGGAACATCAAACCGCTCGATTTTTTAAAGTTGAACTTCTTGGTTTTATTTCTTTTAGTAACAAAAAAAATATAGGTTTGTAATTAATATCGAACCGCTATCTATTTTAAATTTGAACTTCTTGATTTATTCATTAGTAATGAGGAAAATTCTAGCTTCGCAACAAACATCAAAAAAAATTAACTTCTTTTTTGAACTCCCCAGGGTTTCATCTATGAACTTCTTGGTTCTCATCCTCTTAACTCCAAAGTTTTTTTTGCAATCTCATGGGTTTATATTATGTTGAAATATATTTTATTCTTTTGGACTTACAACTATCGAGCAATTGAACAGTTTGGAAAATAATTGTACCTACCTTACTGACGGATGAAACTAATCTTTTTTTCTTCAGAAAGGTGTGTAACACATAGCACGGCTAGAGGCAATTCTTCTAATTATTTTAATTTGAGACATGAACACAAATAACTTCCACATATTACTTCTATTTCTATTTGTTGGAAAAGAGAAACAAAAACTAAATTGTATAGTTAGAAGTTAAATTATTATTTTGCAGTGTGAAAAGTTGTATTTTTTAGTGAACTTTAATGTTGTTTTACTTTCTGCCTTTTAATACAAATTGGACTGTGCAAGTTTCGCATGGTGAACTTCTGTCTTTTCATTTTTTAAATAAACACAACGAACTGGTACACACAACATTTTTATACAATACCCAACAGTTGCTCAAAGTCAGTCTTTTTTGGATCAGACGCTAACTTTCTTTGCACCCACATGTATGACTGAACTTCAGACAAGAAGTTATTTAGAAACACTACATAAGTGGACATAGTACAGCAGCACGGAAGCAAGATTTATGCTACCGGGGCAAATTCAAAGCAGCTGCGATCTAACTTAGTTGGGTTCACAACATGAACTTCATAAAAATCTATACAACATACATCACCTCACATAAGCAGCACACCCAAAAATTAGCTCATGGACGTAGGACAAAAATTGGAATTTTATAGCAAATCCCTCAAATCTGCAGACACACACGTCTTGTACCAGTGGAACGTGTAAACAATAGTTGCTATATATCTTTCCATCAGCAGGTTTAGGATCCATTCAGCACACCATCTATGTCATTCACTTTTGTTTGTGATTAGCTTTATTTCTCACTCCACCAAGCCTCATTTGACTCGACCGACAGTTGCTATATATCTTTGATGGCACTTCACATGCGAGCATTCAAACTAATCATGCACACGTTACCTAAAGTTCAATCAATCGAGATAGTTAAGTTCAGTTAACAAAACTACAGAAACATGAGAATAAATGCAACATCATCTTCTGTAGGGAACGAGATGTTCGTGGCTGGTGGGTGGCGTCCAACCAAAGTCCAACAACCTAGAAGATCATGCGAGACATGCGAGCGTGGATCCACTCTTCGCACTGTTGGAAATATGCCCTAGAGGCAATAATAAATTGATTATTATTATATTTCCTTGTTCATGATAATCGTTTATTATCCATGCTAGAATTGTATTGATAGGAAACTCAGAGACATGTGTGGATACATAGACAACACCATGTCCCTAGTAAGCCTCTAGTTGACTAGCTCGTTGATCAATAGATGGTTACGGTTTCCTGACCATGGACATTGGATGTCATTGATAACGGGATCACATCATTAGGAGAATGATGTGATGGACAAGACCCAATCCTAAGCATAGCATAAGATCGTGTAGTTCGTATGCTAAAGCTTTTCTAATGTCAAGTATCATTTCCTTAGACCATGAGATTGTGCAACTCCCGGATACCGTAGGAATGCTTTGGGTGTGCCAAACGTCACAACGTAACTGGGTGGCTATAAAGGTACACTACAGGTATCTCCGAAAGTGTCTGTTGGGTTGGCACGAATCGAGACTGGGATTTGTCACTCCGTGTGACGGAGAGGTATCTCTGGGCCCACTCGGTAGGACATCATCATAATGTGCACAATGTGATCAAGGAGTTGATCACGGGATGATGTGTTACGGAACGAGTAAAAGAGACTTGCCAGTAACGAGATTGAACAAGGTATCGGGATACCGACGATCGAATCTCGGGCAAGTATCGTACCGCTAGACAAAGGGAATTGTATACGGGATTGATTAAGTCCTTGACATCGTGGTTCATCCGATGAGATCATCGTGGAACATGTGGGAGCCAACATGGGTATCCAGATCCCGCTGTTGGTTATTGACCGGAGAACGTCTCGGTCATGTCTGCATGTCTCCCGAACCCGTAGGGTCTACACACTTAAGGTTCGATGACGCTAGGTTATAAAGGAAGTTTGTATGTGGTTACCGAATGTTGTTCGGAGTCCCGGATGAGATCCCGGATGTCACGAGGAGTTTCGGAATGGTCCGGAGGTAAAGATTTATATATAGGAAGTCCTATTTCGGCCATCGGGAGAAGTTTCGGGGTCATCGGTATTGTACCGGGACCACCGAAAGGGTCCCGGGGGTCCACTGGGTGGGGCCACCTATCCCGGAGGGCCCCATGGGCTGAAGTGGGAAGGGATCCAGCCCAAAGTGGGCTGGGGCGCCACTTCCCCCTAGGGCCCATGCGCCTAGGGTGGGGAAACCCTAAAAGGAAGAGTCCTAGGAGGGGAAGGCACCTCCTAGGTGCCTTGGGGAGGAGGGATTCCTCCCCTTGGCTGCCTCCCCTTTCCCATCTAGGGCTGCCGCCCCCCTAGGGGTGGGAACCCTAGAGGGGGCGCACCCTCCTCCCCTCCTCCTATAAATAGTGAGGCCTAGGGGCTGCCCAACACATGATTTGATCTCTCCCTGTTGGTGCAGCCCCCCCCCCTCTCTTTCTCCTCATATCTCCTGTGGTGCTTGGTGAAGCCCTGCAAGATTGCCATGCTCCTCCATCACCACCACGCCGTTGTGCTGCTGCTGGATGGAGTCTTCCTCAACCTCTCCCTCTCTCCTTGCTGGATCAAGGCATGGGAGACGTCACCGGGCTGTACGTGTGTTGAACGCGGAGGCGCCGTCCGTTCGGCACTACGGTCATCGGTGATTTGGATCACGACGAGTACGACTCCATCAACCCCGTTCTCTTGAACGCTTCCGCGCGCGATCTACAAGGGTATGTAGATCCACTCCTCCCTCATTGCTAGATGACTCCATAGATTGATCTTGGTGACACGTAGGAAAATTTTGAATTATTGCTACGTTCCCCAACAGTGGCATCATGAGCCAGGTCTATGCGTAGTTTCTTTGCACGAGTAGAACACAAAGTAGTTGTGGGCGTTGATTTTGTTCAATATGCTTGCCGTTACTAGTCTTATCTTGATTCGGCGGCATCGTGGGATGAAGCGGCCCGGACCAACCTTACACGTATGCTTACGTGAGACCGGTTCCACCGACTGACATGCACTAGTTGCATTAGGTGGCTGGCGGGTGTCTGTCTCTCCCACTTTAGTCGGATCGGATTCGATGAAAAGGGTACTTATGAAGGGTAAATAGAAATTGGCATATCACGTTGTGGTTTTTGCGTAGGTAAGAAACATTCTTGCTAGAAACCCATAGCAGCCACGTAAAACATGCAAACAACAATTAGAGGACGTCTAACTTGTTTTTGTAGGGTATGCTATGTGATGTGATATGGCCAAAAGGATGTGATGAATGATATATGTGATGTATGAGATTGATCATGTTCTTGTAATAGGAATCACGACTTGCATGTCGATGAGTATGACAACCGGCAGGAGACATAGGAGTTGTCTTAATTTATTTATGACCTGCGTGTCAACATAAACGTCATGTAATTACTTTACTTTATTGCTAACCGTTAGCTGTAGTAGCAGAAGTAATAGATGACGTGACAACTTCATGGAGACACGATGATGGAGATCATGGTGTCATGCCGGTGACAAGATGATCATGGAGCCCCAAGATGGAGATCAAAGGAGCTATATGATATTGGCCATATCATGTCACTATTATTTGATTGCATGTGATGTTTATCATGTTTATACATCTTGTTTACTTAGAACAACGGTAGTAAATAAGATGATCCCTCATAAAAATTTCAAGAAAGTGTTCCCCCTAACTGTGCACCGTTGCGACAGTTCGTTGTTTCAATGCACCACGTGATGATCGGGTGTTAGATTCTTACGTTCACATACAACGGGTGTAAGACAGATTTACACATGCAAACACTTAGGTTGACTTGACGAGCCTAGCATGTGTATAGACATGGCCTCAGAACACAGAAGACCGAAAGGTCGAGCATGAGTCGTATGGTAGATACGATCAACATGAAGATGTTCACCGATGTTGACTAGTCCGTCTCACGTGATGATCGGACACGGCCTAGTTGACTCGGATCATGTAATCACTTAGATGACTAGAGGGATGTCTATCTGAGTGGGAGTTCATAAGATGAACTTAATTATCCTGAACATAGTCAAAAGGTCTTCGCAAATTATGTCGTAGCTCGCGCTTCAGTTCTACTATTTAGATATGTTCCTAGAGAAAATTTAGTTGAAAGTTGATAGTAGCAATTATGCGGACTAGGTCCGTAAACTGAGGATTGTCCTCATTGCTTCATAGAAGGCTTATGTCCTTAATGCACCGCTCAGTGTGCTGAACCTCGAACGTTGTCTGTGGATGTTGCGAACATCTGACATACACATTTTGATAACTACGTGATAGTTCAATTGAACGGTTTAGAGTTGAGGCACCGAAGACGGTTTTGAAACGTCGCAAAACATATGAGATGTTTTGAGGGCTGAAATTGGGATTTCAGGCTCGTGCCCACGTCAGGAGGTATAAGACCTCCGACGATTTTCTTAGCCTGCAAACTAAGGGAGAAAAGCTCAATTGTTGAGCTTGTGCTCAAATTGTCTAAGTACAACAATCATTTGAATCGAGTGAGAGTTGATCTTCCAGATGAGATAGTGATGTTTCTCCGAAGTCATTACCACCAAGCTGCTAGAGCTTCGTGATGAACTATAATATATCAGGGACATATATGATGATCCTTGAGATATTCGCGATGTTCGACACCACAAAAGTAGAAATCAAGGAGCATCAATTGTTGATGGTTGGTGAAACCACTAGTTTCAAGAAGGGCAAGGGCACGAAGGGATACTTCATGAACGGCAATTCAGCTGCTGCTCTAGTGAAGAAACCCAAGGTTGAACCCAAACCCGAGACTAAGTGCTTCTGTAATAAGGGGAATAGCCACTGGAGCAGAATTACCCTAGATACTTGGTAGATGAGAAGGCTGGCAAGGTCGATAGAAGTATATTGGATATACATTGTGCTAATGTGTGCTTTACTAGTACTCCTGGTAGCACCAGGGTATTAGATACCGGTTCGGTTACTAAGTGTTAGTAACTCGAAACAAAAGGCTACGGAATAAACGGAGACTAGCTAAAGGTGAGCTGACGATATGTGTTGGAAGTGTTTCCAGGGTTGATATGATCAAGCATCGCAAGCTCCCTCTACCATCGATATTGGTATTAAAACCTAAATAATTGTTATTTGGTGTTTGCGTTGAGCATAGACATGATTGGATTATGTCTATCGCAATACGTTTATTCATTTAAAGAGAATAATGGTTACTCTGTTTATTTGAATAATACCTTCAATGGTCTTGCACCTAAAATGAATGGTTCATTGAAATCTCGATCGTAGTGATACACATGTTCATGCCAAAAGATAGTAATGATAGTACCACCTACTTGTGGCACTGCCACTTAAGTCATATCGGTATAAAACGCATGAAGAAGCTCCATGTTGATGGATCTTTGGGCTCACTCGTTTTTGAAAGGTTTGAGACATGCGAACCATGTCTATTGGTGTATATGCATGAAGAAACTCCATGCAAATGGACCGTTTGGACTCACTTGATTTTGAATCACTTGAGACATGCAAATCATACCACATGGGCAAGATGACTGAAAGCCTCGTTTTCAGTAAAATGGAACTAGAAAGCAACTTGTTGGAAGTAATACATTTTGATGTGTGCAGTCCAATGAGTGCTGAGGCGTGTAGTGGATATCGTTATGTTCTTACTTCACAGATGATTTGAGTAGATGTTGAGTATATTTACTTGATGAGTCACGAGTCTGAATTATTGAAAGGTTCAAGTAATTTCAGGGTGAAGTTGAAAGATCATCGTGACAAGAGGATAAAATATCTATGATATGATCATAGAGATGAATATCTGAATTACGAGTTTGGCACAGAATTAAGACATTGTAGAAATTGTTTCACAACTAATACAGCCTGGAACACCGTAGTGTGATGGTGTGTCCGAACATCATAACTGCACCCTATTGGATATGATGCATACCATGATGTCTCTTATCGAATTACCACAATAGTTTATGGGTTAGGCATTAGAGACAACCACATTCACTTTAAAAGGGGCACCACGTAATTCCGATGAGATGACACCGTATAAACTATGGTTTAGGGAAACCTAAGCTGTCATTTCTTAAAAGTTTGGGGCTGCGACGCTTATGTGAAAAAGTTTCAGGCTGATAAGCTCGAACCCAAAGCGGATAAATGCATCTTCATAGGACACCCAAAACAGTTGGGTATACCTCCTGTCTCAGATCCGAAAGCAATAAGGGATTGTTTCTAGAATCGGGTCCTTTCTTGAGGAAAAGTTTCTCTCGAAAGAATTGAGTGGGAGGATGGTGGAGACTTGATGAGGTTATTGAACCGTCTCTTCAACTAGTGTGTGGCAGGGCACAGGAAGTTGTTCCTGTGGCACCTACACCAATTGAAGTGGAAGCTTATGATAGTGATCATGAAACTTCAGATCAAGTCACTACCAAACCTCGTGGGATGACAAGGATGCGTACTACTTCAGAGTGGTACGTGATCCTGTCTTGGAAGTAATGTTGCTAGACAACAATGAACCTACGAGCTATGGAGAAGCGATGGTGGGCCCGTATTCCGATAAATGGCTCGAGGCCATAAAATCCGAGAGAGAATCCATGTATGAAAACAAAGTGTAGACTTTGGCTGAACAGCTCGGTGGTCGTAAGGCTATTGAGTGCAGATGGATTTTAAAAGGAAGACGGACAATGATGGTAAGTATCACCATTAAGAAAGTTCGACTTTTCATTAAGAAGTTTCCTGATAAGTTCAAGGAGTTGACTACGATGAGACTTTCTCACTCGTAGCGATGCTAAGAGTCTGTTGGAATTATATTAGCAATTACTGCATTATTGATGAAATCTTGCAGATAGGATGTCAAAACATTGTTTCCTCGATGTTTTTTCTTGAGGAAAGGTTGTATGTGATACAACCGGAAGGTTTTGTCAATCCTGAAAGATGCTAATAAGTATGCAAAGCTCCAGCAATCCTTCTAAGGACTGGAGTAAGCATCTCGGAGTTGGAATGTATGCTTTGATAAGATGATCAAAGTTTTTGGGTTTATACAAAGTTTATGAGAAACTTGTATTTCCAAAGAAGTGAGTGGGAGCACTATAGAATTTCTGATGAATATATGTTGTTGACATATTGTTGATCAGAAATGACGTAGAATTTCTTGAAAGCATATAGGGTTATTTGGAAAGTGTTTTTCAATGGAAAGCCTGGATTAAGCTGCTTGAACATTGAGCATCAAGATCTATAAGGATAGATCAAAACGCTTAATGGTACTTTCAAATGAGCACATACCTTGACATGATCTTGAAGGTGTTCAAGATGGATCAGTCAAAGGAGTTCTTGCCTGAGTTTTAAGGTATGAAGTTAAGACTTAAAGCTCGACCACGGCAGAATAGAGAGAAAGGACGAAGGTCGTCCCCTATGCTTAAGACATAGGCTCTACAGTATGCTATGCTGTGTACCGCACCTGAAGTGTGCCTTGCCATGAGTCAGTCAAGGGGTACAAGAGTGATCCAAGAATGGATCATAGGACAGCGGTCAAAGTTATCCTTAGTAACTAGTGGACTAAGGAATTTTCTCGATTATGGAGGTGGTAAAAGAGTTCGTCGTAAAGGGTTACGTCGATGCAAGCTTAACACCTATTCGGATAGCTCTGAGTAGAGATACCGGATACGTATAATGGAGCAACAATTTAGAATAGCTCCAAGTATAACAGTTGTTTGGAATAGCTCCAAATGTAGCATAGTAGTTGCATCTACAAGATGACATAGAAATTTGCGAAGTACATACGGATCTGAATGTTTCAGACCTGTTGACTATAACATCTCTCACAAGCATAACATGTTCAAACCCAGAACTCATCGAGTGTTAATCACATGGTAATGTGAACTAGATTATTGACTCTAGTAAACTCTTTGGGTGTTAGTCACATGGGGATGTGACCTTGAGTGTTAATCACATGGCGATGTGAACTAGATTATTGACTCTAGTGCAAGTGGGAGACTGTTGGAAATATGCCCTAGAGGCAATAATAAATTGATTATTATTATATTTCCTTGTTCATGATAATCGTTTATTATCCATGCTAGAATTGTATTGATAGGAAACTCAGAGACATGTGTGGATACATAGACAACACCATGTCCCTAGTAAGCCTCTAGTTGACTAGCTCGTTGATCAATAGATGGTTACGGTTTCCTGACCATGGACATTGGATGTCGTTGATAACGGGATCACATCATTAGGAGAATGATGTGATGGACAAGACCCAATCCTAAGCATAGCATAAGATCGTGTAGTTCGTATGCTAAAGCTTTTATAATGTCAAGTATCATTTCCTTAGACCATGAGATTGTGCAACTCCCGGATACCGTAGGAATGCTTTGGGTGTGCCAAACGTCACAACGTAACTGGGTGGCTATAAAGGTACACTACAGGTATCTCCAAAAGTGTCTGTTGGGTGGCACGAATCGAGACTGGGATTTGTCACTCCGTGTGACGGAGAGGTATCTCTGGGCCCACTCGGTAGGACATCATCATAATGTGCACAATGTGATCAAGGAGTTGATCACGGGATGATGTGTTATGGAACGAGTAAAAGAGACTTGCCGGTAACGAGATTGAACAAGGTATCGGGATACCGACGATCGAATCTCGGGCAAGTATCGTACCGCTAGACAAAGGGAATTGTATACGGGATTGATTAAGTCCTTGACATCGTGGTTCATCCGATGAGATCATCGTGGAACATGTGGGAGCCAACATGGGTATCCAGATCCCGCTGTTGGTTATTGACCGGAGAACGTCTCGGTCATGTCTGCATGTCTCCCGAACCCGTAGGGTCTACACACTTAAGGTTCGATGACGCTAGGGTTATAAAGGAAGTTTGTATGTGGTTACCGAATGTTGTTCGGAGTCCCGGATGTCACGAGGAGTTCCAGAATGGTCCGGAGGTAAAGATTTATATATAGGAAGTCCTATTTCGGCCATCGGGACAAGTTTCGGGGTCATCGGTATTGTACCGGGACCACCGGAAGGGTCCCGGGGGTCCACCGGGTGGGGCCACCTATCCCGGAGGGCCCCATGGGCTGAAGTGGGAAGGGATCCAGTCCAAAGTGGGCTGGGACGCCACTTCCCCCTAGGGCCCATGCGCCTAGGGTGGGGAAACCCTAAAAGGAAGAGTCCTAGGAGGGGAAGGCACCTCCTAGGTGCCTTGGGGAGGAGGGATTCCTCCCCTTGGCCGCCTCCCCTTTCCCATCTAGGGCTGCCGCCCCCCTAGGGGTGGGAACCCTAGAGGGGGCGCACCCTCCTCCCCTCCTCCTATAAATAGTGAGGCCTAGGGGCTGCCCAACACATGATTTGATCTCTCGCTGTTGGTGCAGCCCCCCCTCTCTTTCTCCTCATATCTCCTGTGGTGCTTGGCGAAGCCCTGCAGGATTGCCATGCTCCTCCATCACCACCACGCCGTTGTGCTGCTGCTGGATGGAGTCTTCCTCAACCTCTCCCTCTCTCCTTGCTGGATCAAGGCATGGGAGACGTCACCGGGCTGTACGTGTGTTGAACGCGGAGGCGCCGTCCGTTCGGCACTAGGATCATCAGTGATTTGGATCACGACGAGTACGACTCCATCAACCCTGTTCTCTTGAACGCTTCCGCGCACGATCTACAAGGGTATGTAGATCCACTCCTCCCTCGTTGCTAGATGACTCCATAGATTGATCTTGGTGACACGTAGGAAAATTTTGAATTATTGCTACGTTCCCCAACACGCACTCCACCCAGACTCCCTGTCAAACTCCTATGTCGCGTCTCTCTCTTGACGTCGGGGATTGAGAAGGCCATGACGATAGGTGGAGAAGGCCATGATGGGCAAGGGGTTGCGACGAGCAGGAGGGTCTAGGGGTGCTTTCCAAAAGTAGAGAGGGGGAAGGGGAAGGCAGAGGGAGGGAGGAGGCTCACCAGAGAAAAGGGGTGCTGGGTTGACCACTCATGCGTCGGCAGCAAGCTGGGAACTACGATGGAAGGTGGCCCAGGACTGCACGCGGCGGTGGCAGCTGGGACTCAGAGTCGAGCGCGACCATGGCGGAAGTGCGGCGACGAGATCCGGTGGCGCGCAGGAAAATGGTTGGGGTGGCGGTGTGTGTTGTGGGGGCGACGACATGTTCTGCCGAGGGAGGGAAGGTGGGGGCAGCGGCTCGTCCGCCGGGGAGGGAGATGGGGATGGCGGCGCGTCCGCCAAGGAGGGAGGTGGGGGCGGTGGTGCATCTAATGGGAAGGAAGGTTGGGACGGCGGTGCGTCTGCCGTTGAGGAAGGTGGGGGCAGCGGTCCTTCTGCCGCCAGAGGGAGGTGTCGCGGCGGTGCTTGCTGCCGGAGAGGGAGGAGGTAGAGGTGGCGGCTGCTGCCTGGGAGGGAGCCGGGGTGGCGTTAAGGGGGCGTGCGGATAAGGTCGGGAAGGGCTTTTTTCTCTTCACATGTTCGGGAGTTTGGGAGGATGTGTGTCGGCTCCTTATAGGACCGCTGTGATCCAAATAGTTATTCTGATCATATATATATATATATATATATATGATCACAACCTGAACTGCCTGAGTAACGCGCCTGAACTTACCTTTGGACGAACCCGGCCTTCGGGCTATCTTCGCAACCGTGACTTCCCCCGCGAATTATTCTGGTTAGTCGTGTTCTATATGATGTTAGTGTAATCTAGAAACATTTTGTAGCAACTAAATACCCGTTTTAAATAGGAATCTCGCTCGCTGGCAGATTTTGCTCTCGGGTTGTGATGAAATTGTGTTTTTTGCATTTTACTGTCTGAGTTGTTCGACCTGAACTTCTCCAAGTGCTAGGTTGAACTTCCGCCAACATTGCCCAAATGGGGCTTATGATATACCGTTGGAAAGCTATGGACACCAGTATCATGACCGAAGTTGAATTTTTGGCAAAATATAAGCATTTTAAGAGCAGTTTTGAAAACCGTTTTTCATCATATAAAAAACATGAATCGTATTTTCGATCGCATTTCTAAACCGTTTATCGGAATGAGGCAAATAATATGGCGTTGGAAAGCTTCTGTAAATCCGCTCCTTCCACATGTTTAAAGTTTTCTCTAATTCCTTATGGTTAAAGAGTAATTTGGAAAATCATAAAATTTCGCAAATCGAACAGCCGAGTTCGTATTTTCGATATCATTTCTAAACGGCTAATCCAATTGAGGCAAATAATATGGCGTTGGAAAGCTTATGAAAATGCGCTACTTTTTCATGTTTAAAGTTTTTCCTAATTTTGAACGGTTTAAAAGTAATTTAGAAAACGGTCCAAGTTGCACTGAGTTCGTATTTTCGAGCTAATTTTTTAATCGTACGTCCGAATGTAGCAAATGATATGGCGTTGGAAAGCTTGAGGAAATGCGAAACTCTTTGGTATATATTGTTTCTCCCAATTCCTTACTGTTTTAAGTCAATTTGGAAAATGGCTAAAAACGTATTTTCGCTGTAATTTCTACAAACTTTATCGGAATGGGGCAAATAATATACCATTGAAAAGCTAAGAAAAATGCGAAACTTTTTCATGTTGATGGTTTTCTCTGATTCCTAGCCGTTTTCAAGTAATTTTGAAAATGGTGAGATCATTCGTTCTATCTTTATCGCGAAACAGATTCTTCGAAAATGTACCTTGTGAAGAACCTGAACTTCCTGGCATGTCTACTTGAACTTCACTCTGTTTTTCACGTGTTTTTTTGCCCGTAGCTCTCCATCCACTCACCGGAACACTCACCAGAATTAAGCAAGTAATATACCGGTGGAAACCTGATGTAAACACGCAACTTTCCCGTGTTGATCATTTTTTCATACTCGTGAGATTTTAAAAGTTTTTCATCTCAAATTCATTCAGTATAGTAGTCGAACTTCCTGCTGTTTTCACGTTGAACTTCTGTGACATATTTTCATTTCTAATTTTCTCATCCATTTCGTCAGTGTTACACAAATGATATTCGTTTTGTACAAACCCCTCTCAGAATATATTTTTTAACTTTCTCCGACCAAGAACTTGAACTTACACAAATGATATTCCTGTCGTTTTGAAGTAAATTAGAGAAATGACGAGATCATGACTTCTGCCTACATTGCGAATGGAAACGCACTACGTGAAGTAGTTGAACTTCTCGGGCATGTCTGTTTGAACCTCACTCTGTTTTTGACGTGTTGTTTTTTGCACTGCGTGAAGTAGTTGAACTTCCGGGGCATGTCTGTTTGAACTTCACTCTGTTTCACTTTTTTGTATTTTTCTTATACGAAACACACACCCTGCAGTACGTGAACTTCTGGATGTTATCAATTTGAACTTCTCTTTGGTTTGAGTGAATTATTTTAAAACACAAAAAACAACATCTTTTTTATGTATTTTGGACATCTAAATACACGGTGAACCTATCTCACAAGAATTTTCGAACTTTTCCTTGCTGGGCACTTGAACTTCTAGCAACCATTTTTTTCATTTCTGAGTTGTTTTTAAAAGTGCAAAAAAGGGCATTGTGTTTTTTATTTTTTGAACAGGTAAATCCTAGGTTTTTATAAACTCTGAACTTCTTTGTTATTTCAATTTGAACTTCACCTTTTTATATTTTTGAGTAAAGAATTGTATTCAATTTTTATACGAAAAAAATCAAATATGGAAATACAAGGTGAACCTCTCTCGCAAGAATTTTTGAACTTCTCCGAACACCGCACTTGAACTTCCTTCAACAAACCTTTTAAGCTTTTATTTTTCTATACTTTTATTGCTCCTCTGAAATGCATTCCTATGTAGTACTTGAACTTCTCGTTGTTTTCACTATGAACTTCTTTCAACAGGTACAAATTTTTTGAATACATCAAAACGTGTTTTAAATGGTATACATGAAAATGTTAAACCGTTCATCAAAATGTGGCACATAATATACCTGGTGGAAAGCGTATGAAACGCAGCAAGTTTTTCATGTAGACATGTGTTACAAATTCGTTGCAATTTGAGAGCAGTTTTTAAAATGGCAAAACAACGTTTTTTTGTCTTTTAAAACAACATGTAAATGAACGACGGACGTCTTGTAAATATGATTTTTGAACCGTGCAGGGTGGAGCACGTGAACTTCTTGCAACAAACCTTTTAGGCTTTTAGTTTTGTATTTTTTTTATTCTCATGTGAAACGCATTCCGTGTAGTAGTTGAACTTCCTCCTGTTTTCACCTTGAACTTTTATCACGTTTTTCTATTCGTAATTCCCCACCTATACATCGGAGTTGGACAAATAATATACCTTTGCAAACCCGCTGAAAAGACATAACTTTTTCTAATACGGTTAAGCTTTTGTTTCGAACAACATGCACCATTTTGTTTTAACCATTTTTTTGGAATAAGAGTATTTATACACCTTGGAAAGTTGTTGAAGATGAAAAACTTTTTAATGTAGAGCATTTTGGTTTTAAATTTGTAATGGATTGAGAGAATTATTTTAATTCATAAAAACAACATTTTTGTGTGTTTTTGCACATGTAAATACATGGTGAACCTCTCTCACAAGTATTTTTGAACTTCCCCTGGCCAAGCACTTGGACTTCTCACAATAATTTTTTTAGAGTTTACCTTTTATTTATTTTTTTCTCATATGAAACACACACCATGTATTGAGTGAACTTCACGATGTTGTCACTTTTGAATTGCTCTCTCCTTTTTTTACCCCAAGTCCTAAAACATACATCAAAATTGAGCATGGAAATCCAAGGCTTTTACAATCTATGAACTTCTCTGCTTTTTTAATTTGAACATCTTAGTTTTATTCTTAGAAAATAAAAAAATGAATTTTAAGTAAGCATCATACAACCTTTTTAAAATTGAACTTCATACGTTAATTTTGCATGAAAACAAAGACTTTATTTTTTAAATGGATTTGCTTCAAAAAAATTAAATGGCAAAACGATGCTACCCTTTAGCAACAAAAAAATGATTTTTATAGAAATCAAACCGCTCTATTTTTTCTTTAATTTTTTAACCTCTTTATGTATTTTTAGAAATGGGAAAAATTTGAGTATTTTTTTAGTAAATGTCGAACTTCTTGGTTATTTCAAACTGAACTTCTTGTTTTATTCGTTAGGAACGGGAAATTTTTGAGTTTTTGTAATAAATATTGAACTGCTCCGTTTATTTGAAATTGAACTTCTTGGTTTATTAGTTAGTATCGAGGAAAATCTGAGTTTTTCAACTTGGACTATTGTATTTTTAAAAATTGAACTATTGTACTTTTAAAATTTGAACTTCTTGGTTTACATTAAACTGTTGTATTTTTAAAAATCGAACTTCTTGGTTTTTTCAATTTGGACTTCTTGGTGTTATTCATTTGCAACGGAAAAAATCTCTTCTTGTAATAATCATCGAACCGCTCAATTTTAAATTCAGTTTTGTAAAAAACATCACGCATAGTTGAACTGCAACTCAACTTTCTATTTTTGTACTTTTGCATTTTTTTTAAAGTAGTAGTTCATGAGTTTTATTTTATTTTGATAACTAGATATTTTTTACTCGTTTTGCCTTTGCATTTAATATTTGAACATCACGTGTCCCATATTTTTGAACTTCAAACCATAGTTCTTTAAAATTTTAACTTCTTTTTTTCTTTCAAGAAATGGTATTGCTGTTCTTAGAAGTCCAAGAATGCATCAATAGTTGAAGGCACATAACATCATACAACTTGTGTGCCCCAAAAGAGAGAAACATAATACTTACACAATGTCCATACACATTATAGAGGAAGTTTTACATTATTAAAAAAATAGAACTTAGGAACACAACGCGCCATATTGTGTAGTAACAGAAGAGATCATAAGATTCAGACAACACAATGTGTCTCAGAATTTATCTAATAAATTTCCAAAGGATCTAAGAAATGAAAAACAGGGGGAAAACCCTTTCCTGATTGTACTGAAAATAAATTTTCTGAACCTTAAATCCCATTCACTCTGAGCTTCACTGCCATCAAAACTCGCTATGTAAAGATTTTTTCGAACTCGTTTGATGTTCATAGCAGGCACAAATTCGGATTTGCAATTTACTAGAGTATACACCCACTGCTCGCAGGAGCTCGTCGTTGCAGACGGAGAGGAAGGAAGCAAGGGAAAAGACAGGGGGCATGAGCACATGGGCACGCCGTGCAGTCGACGATGGCGGAGGTCATCCATGAGGAGCGCGATGGGGTTGAACTGCATGAGTTGGCGAAGTTGTACGGCCTGGGCGTCGCAGTGCGGCAGTGGCGCGCACGACCAGTTGCAGGTCGGGGCCTCCTCCAGCTGCAGGTCGATGTCTCCTCTAGCTGCAGGCAGTGCCCAATCCGCACGTGCCCACCGGCGAGGTGGAGGACGGTGAAGAATTCTCACCGGGTCCGATGACCCAGGGGAGGAGATGATGACGGATCTCACCGGAAGGTGGCGCGGCAGTTGGGGTAGGGCAAGAGGAGCACCATCGGTGGGAAGCCTGTGGAAGTTGGCAAAGGTGGCGGTGCTAGAGGCCATCGGCGGCGGGGCGTGGGAAGTTTCCCACGGTGAAGATCAAGAGCAGAAGGGCCTGGCGGCGCGGTGGAAGGAGGGGGAGGCTTCCCACAGGCTCCGGAGTAGGCGTCTCTCTGATGAAGAAAGAAGAAGAAACCGAGGACGCCGGAGCACCATCCTCTGCTTCAAACTCTGACCCTAGAACTTCTCTGTCATGTGCTTCAGAAGCAGATGGTAGCTCTCTGAAGAAACAAGACACCAAGGATGCCGGAGCGTCCTCTGATTCAAGCTCAACAGACCCTGCAACCTCTCCATTGTTCGCTTCAGAAACAGATAGCAGCTCGCCGGAGACAGAAGCGTTCGACGATACCAGCGGAGCATCCTCTGTATCGAGCTCAGGCCCCCGCAGTACTACTCCAGTTTCTGCCTCAGAGGCACATAGCCCGCTGAAGAGAGAAGCACCCAAGGATAGTTTCCAGCATTTGAATGCCAATGTGCAATCTAACCCTGACAGTGAAGCTCCAACTCCTCAGGCAGCATCAGCAGCAGCCTCGCCGTCGCTCCAGCCATGGATGGCCGACATCCTGCAGCGACCCGGTGCATCCCCCAGGCCAACACCAACCCGCCGAAGAACCCCGACAGCCGACGCGCTGGTGGAGAAGATCGCCAAGCTGGACCTGCTGACGGAGATCGGCACCGTCAGGAGCAGGTCCGACCTGAACTTCAGAGGCAACGTGAGAGACGTCGTGTCCCTCTCCCGGACCCCTGCGCTGGGGCCGCCGCTGCTGTGCTCGGTGTGCCAGCACAAGACGCCGGTGTTCGGGAAGCCGCCGCGGTGGTTCAGCTACGCGGAGCTGGAGCACGCCACCGGCGGCTTCTCGAGAGCAAACTTCCTGGCCGAGGGTGGGTTCGGGTCTGTGCACCGAGGTGTGCTGCCTGACGGCCAGGCCATGGCCCGCTGGCGTTGGGGTCTGTTGGTCAGCGGCAGGAGAGGCGACGAGGTCGGGGGCGGCGGCGGGGGTGGTGCGCTGGGGCCGAGGGGCCGACGGCGCGATCCGCGCCGGAGTCAGGGGGCGGCGGCGGGAGGTGGTCGGGACATCCAGGAAGAGGCGATGCGGTGCGGGAGGAGGAGGTGGGGTGGGAATGGGCCCGTCGGGTGTTTTGTTTTTTGCGTTTTCCCGAGTTCGGGAATCCTGACACGCCGACTGATCGTGATTTAAATAGTTATTCTATTTCTAGGATTAGAATAATGCTACTCTATACTAGTAAATGCTCATGCGTTGCTACCGGCTATACTGTATATAAATGAATCAGACAAATTATTGATATTGAAACTTATTTCTCTCTCATATACCAACCTTAAGGTCGACGGCAGGTTCCTGCGATCTAGTGTAGCATAAACATGGCCATATTGGAGGGCTATACTGTATATAATAAAAGGGATGTATTTTCACTGTATGTATGATACACTTTTATGATACACTGTATGAAAAATGTAACAATGCGACAGTCCAGGCTCCCACAAATCTAGACCGTATTGGAGAGAAAAATGTCTAAACTATGAACCCTGTTATCTCCAACACGCATACCCAACATAAAAACTCCACCCCATGACACACCCTTATGTTTTCATGTCGGACCCTTCCCTTCCGCTCGGTTTTCGCCGTAGTGAGACATTTTTTGCTGGAGCCCTCTTCTTTAAAACGGGATGACGCCCACCTCACCTTCGCCATCGCGGCCTCCCTCCTTCACACCATACTTCCCCACGGAGGGATTGCATTTAGACGTCGAAAAAAATCGATGGCGAGGGAGTCATGGAGGAGGGGTAGAGAACGAACCGGTGAAAGCCAAAAAAAACATGCGTACAATGTTCGCTCCGCCTGGGTCATAGAGGAGCCCCCCTGGTAGAGGAGTTTGGGGAGAAGAGGACGGCGACGCGAGGACACGTCGGGAGGATCGCAAGGAAGGCACGCTGGTAGAGGAGATCAGGAAGAAGAGGACGGCAGCGCGAGGACGTCGGGATTATCGCGAGGAGGGCAGGCGATGGGAGGATTGCGTTCACATACACGTTAATGGGTCAACCGAATGCTGTGATGTGATGATGTCAAAGGTGGGCGAAAGATAGGAGTCGTGGGATGAGGTGGAGTGAGGCAAGACTACCAACTAAGACATTAGTAGTAGAGATTACTGAGAGTTGGTATAACATACATAATCCTTATGGAAAATGTTAGGTTGAATCTTTGAGTAAGTGAATCTATCTTGTAAACTCTATTGTAAACCATGCATACACATTATTCTCCAAAAGAACGGGTGCAGATTATTTGAAAGAGCTTGATATCACAAGACCATAGTCCTTGTGTAGTCTTGCATTGAAAGATATAGGTATGTAAGACAGTTAGCTTCGAATGAAATAGATAATTAAATGGAAAAGAGAAGAACTGAAATGAGGTAAAACTTCCAGTAGGGTCACATTTCATTACTCAGACTAATCAAGAGTTTCAGAACCGAGTTCTTGGAGCTCTTTGTCTTTCAGGTCATCATTCTTTATAATCTAAAACGTGAACATTTGGTTGGTAAAGAACATTACGTGTTAAATATGACATGTTATAGCAAGCCTAATATCAGGACCACCTCTCATGGGCACAATCAACTTCCTAAATCCTCTTTTTTTATCAGATGCATAATGCACATCACTTACCAAGGAAGATTTTAGCCTCTTCAACATAACAATCGCCATCCCTTGTCAAAGCTCACACCAAAATGACTGCACCTGTAATCATTCTACCCTTTGATTGATAGACTGACAATAAGTACACAAAAGATAGGAGCTACTCACATTCAAACTTCTTCCACAAGCTCGTTGATGGTCATGCCCCTTCAACATGTTCACACATAATGAGTCAAAAAATAATATTCCTCGAACCAGCCCATACAGAATGCCTCAAATTGGCATGATAAAACAAATCCAGATTGCATTATTCATTGAAATGATAAAAAAATGAAAACATCTCAAACCAATATGTATGTAGAACCGAAAATTATATCTTATGTATCAAAATGACTATACAACCTTCCAAAAAGCGAAGGAGGACCACTACATAATACAATACTCCTTTCCAGCGCTTTACGTCGCCCGCCTCCCAATGCATTCCTGGTCATCTCCATGGCCTACAGGAGGCGCTTCACCTACAGCACAATTTTGAGATAGGAATCCCTTCTTCACCTACAGCAAAATTTCGAGATCCCAACACTATCAGGCTAATACAAAGATCCATGAGAAGTGTGAACGCACCAACGTCTCCGGGTATGCATGGACCGTACGGGTAACTAATTTGAGAAACGTAGGCGGCGATGCTGGCATGGCCAACGGCACATGATGCATCTATAGTGAGACCGGCGGCGGCCAGCAGCACCGTGGCGGCCCAATTCGATAAGCCCGGCGGTCGAGTACCTGGAAGGCCAGTAGCCCACGCACACGACGTTGGCAAAGTAGCTCGGGATGGCAGCGGCGAATCGCTGGGTCACCCGTGTCAGTGACCTCAAGGCGTCGTTGGCGCGAAGGGGAGCATGTTTCCACTGTCGCAGATCTCCCATGCGACATCAATGGTCGACAGCATTGGCCTCTCTCGATGGACCGGATCTTCCCTGTCGCGGTATTCGGGGGAGAGGGGGTAGGCAGTGCCAAACAGCGGAGGGAGAGGCTTCACCTGGCAGGTTCTTGAGCGGTTTGACAGTTCTTTTTTTTCAAGGATAGCTGAATGCCCTTGCGTTGCTATGAGACATCCAAGATACTATCTCTCTCTCAATTTACAGGGCGTGCGCGTGTCCTTAGATCGTCAATTTGACCAACCTAATACAAGTCATATATTATAAAAAAAATATAACAATATAAACTTCAGATGTTCTATTTTCAAACTGTATAATTTTTATGTTATATAATTTATATTAAGGTGATAAAATTGGTAACCTAGGTATACGCGTAGGACTTGTAAACTGAAACGGAGGTAGTATTTATATTGATCAATAACCAGAAGGTTATTAATTCTACTTCACAAACTTCGACAATGCATGCACATTTTAATTTTCGATCAAAAAACAAAGGTAACAAACTCCTATAACAGTGGATAAAATACAAGAAATCAGTCTAACTGAAAATACCACATCTACCTTAGAACGTCTATAATATCAATTAAGAAGTCTACTACAAAACTTACTAACAGGTGGAAAAGGGGCAGCTAGTATCTCTCCAACAAACAAAATCATACCATACAAAATAGATTGCCTGCGGTCAATAAAACAGTAGTAGGGCATCTGAACAAAAAAATACATAGGGAAATTGGAACATGTCGTTTCGAAGATTACATTAATCCTGTCAATGTTAACCACTATACTGAAGATAGGCCATAATGGCCACATGACCATCTGCACTGTACTAATAACAGAACTGCATGTCTTCATTGCTATCATTATAGATTAACATATTTAATTGTTTCAGCACAAAGGTTCCATAATGCCAGGGTAAATTCAAGAATCTTCACACGCACTTAATAGACCATGTAATAGCATGTTGAAACCTACGCAGGAAAAGCATGGTTCCTAGATACTTAAGTCTTGAGGTCAGTCCAGTCTTACCATGAAAATGAAAAGACCATATGATGTCTGGTGCAGCTCCCTATTCATCAGTAGAGAATCCTTCGATTTATTTACATGAAGATTCTTATTGGGCATGGTTGCATCAATCCGAGTATATATATTTGGATGATTGATTCCACACATGTGGAGCAGATATTGGAGATTATTAAGATTCTAGCTTATTCCAAACTTTATTTATTTTTATCCCAGTTCTAGACTTCTAATGTCTGTGAAAGAAGAAAATCTTGACTGGAACACAAAATGGCAACAATAAGAAAAAGTTATCACCGGAGCAATGCAGTTAAGAGTTTTGGATACCTTTCAAAAAGAAGTGACATATATTAGCATATTTTATCAGAACAATTCAATCTGCAAATTAGCAAACATGGACATTCCAGTGCATAGTAGTACGAAAAAAGGTGAAAACAAGTGAACTGTGACACAATGTAATAGCTGAATCAACAAGGACATGTTAGAATACGAACATATTGGAGATGAGAATTCCATTGACCTCTTGTTGGACTCTTCAAATCAGATCACTGATGGCGCTTCCAGCAGCGAGGCTTCCCCACGGCAAGGCATCTTTCTGGCTATTGTAGCTCTGGAGGATTATGCCATCAGTAGATAATCTACCAGGACCTAAGGCTTCTCCATCCGGCCATGGCTGCAGCCGCGTCCACATCGCCGTGGATGCTCCGCCATATCCGCCTGGACGAGCGCAGGCTCTTCATCACCAACCTCTTGTTTAGCCACGATGCCACGGTGGCCACCAGGCGGCTTGAAGCCACAAACGACATGCTTGAGCACACATCGTGATGTTGGGGGCCACACCAGACAGCGACACCATGCAACGCGTCATGGCGACGTTCATGAAGGCGTTGGCGCGATGCTAGCTCCTGGCATGGGCTGGCCTGTGTAGGGCACTGCTCCTACCCCGTGCGGTGCCCACACCACCATCGCACCCTATACCATGCAATCAAATTGGCAGATAGAGTGCAAAATAATGGAACAAAATTGACAGAAAGATGAACAATGTGCAAGTAGCAACCTCAAAATACGAGGACTACTCGTTTTGAAGTTTCAGAAGAGTTGATCTCAGAAAACTTCAATTGAACGCAAGGCCGAGTAGCAATGTACCCGGATCAGTAGCCTGATTTTTAGATGGTGTAGCTGGCAAATCTTCAAATCTAGTCCCTAAGAAGGAAATCAAGAGCCGATCATGAAGTTAATATACAGAGCTTCCAGAAATCACACATTCACCTACATCAAAAATGAAGCCTCCACCTGCCAAAATCACATGCCTAGTTCTTATAGTGTCCCAAAGGCAGTATGTAAGGCAGCGGAATGGATGATCAAATCATAAAACACAATCTAGTATTTACCAACGTTTCAGTATCCTGCACGTCGGACTGGATCTCAGAGAGCCTCTGCTTCATCTTGTCTGCTTAGATCTCACCATGTAAGACGAAACCAACAACAGCGAATAGAAATAGGCACGGGAAGAGAGGGTGGTGATCTTGGCGAAGACCTCGCAGACACAGAGTCGCAGTACTGGTGCTCGTAGCCCTGGAACACCTCGCTGCTTATGATTGCTCTTCTTGATCGCCTTTCATGGCATGTATTAAAGATAAATGGTAGCTAACCAGACCTAGCCGCTGTCACCGCCGAGAGGAGGTTGAGTAGTCAGTCATTTGTGTAGGTGAAAGCTGCTATGTACGTCCTTGATCCATTGCCCGCCGTACAGGATCGACCCATGCACTTGAGACAATACTGGGTGCGCATCGAAGCAGACTTGATGGCTATGTCCCGGATCCACCGCCCCCTGTCCTGCTTGACCCATCCACAGGAATCAACACCGGACGCACCGGCTCATCGTCGATGCCGACGAGTTGTTTCATTGCGAGGTCAAGGGGGGCCACGGAAGGGCCGCACTAGTGTCTGTGCTACGCGCTACTCGCTAGCGGCGTCAACTGGGAAGGGGCGGCTAGGGTTTGAACAGGGAGGAGGAGACACGGCTTGCGTGGATTTTTCGTTGCTTGCGTGCGTGGGTATGACGGTTTTGCTGGTTCTTTCGCCGGATCGCATGGGGGTGGGACCACATAATTAAGAAGAACGAATCACGTTTGGGGTGGAACGTACGCAGGGAAAACCAACAGCGCACGGGAGGGAGGCTCGACGAAGTAAGACGAGAAACGGAATGCTACGTTTCTTTTAGGTATTATTATTATTAGAGAATTAGAGATTAGAGATTATTTGTTTCTTGAAAATCTATTATTTGTTTGCTAAAGCAAATTGCATTAATGAGAGAGATCCGTTGATTTGGCTAAGGTAGGAAAGAATCTATTATTTGTTTGCTAAAGCAATTTGCATTAATGGGAGACCTCCGTTGATTTGGCTAAGGTAGGAAAGAATCTATTATTTGTTTCCTAAAGCAAATTGCATTAATGAGAGAGATCCGTTGATTTGGCTAAGGTAGGAAAGAATCTATTATTTGTTTGCTAAAGCAAATTGCATTAATGGGAGAGATCCGTTGATTTGGCTAAGGTAGGAAAGAATCTTTTTTGTTTCCTAAAGCAAATTGCATTAATGAGAGAGATTCGTTGATTTGGCTAAGGTAGGAAAGAATCTATTATTTGTTTCCTAAAGCAAATTGCATTAATGAGGGAGATTCGTTGATTTGGCTAAGGTAGGAAAGTTAGATTTGTGATCTTTTTTCATTAGGAAAGTGTTAAAAATAAACCGTACCGGACTACCAACTCCTCCATTAGGTTTTTTTCGCTGGTTAATTTTCGTAGGTTTTTTTGCTGGATTGTCTTGGATGCGATCGGAGGTTAGGCCCTGGATTGCGTGGGGTGGGCGGGCGCTTCGGTACGCGGTTTTTTTGGTTCATGGCGGCTCAGTGTGAGGTGGGACGAGGTACCAAAAAAAATCATGGGAGGTGGGATGAAAAAAAACCTGAAAGCGAGACTACCAACTGCTCCATTAGGAGTAGAGATATGAAAATGGGTTAGTACTCCTAGGAGTACATACTCCTATATGCCACATATCTCATATACTGCCATGTGGTATTATATATAATACTTTATCATTGTAAGTATGTTTATATATTATATATAACATATTCCAAAGTGAGTTAAATGAAAAAATTGCAAGTTGGCCCATGGTTTTTATTGTATTTGCGAAATATGTATAGATTTGTACGTAAAAAAGCATACTCATAATACAATGCATACTACCTAAAAAGTAGTATATATACTACATACTAGACGTACATATTCTCCGATTTGATAAATATTACATATAACATACAAAACTGAAGTGCTGGTAACTAACACTGGTGGTAGATAAAATTTGTCACTTATCGTTAATGCCCGTGCATTGCAACGAGAGAGAGAAAATAAAACGACCCTAACCCAATAAGTATTCCCACTCACTCCACACAATGGTCCATATCCCCTATTTCAATAAATGTGCTTCACTGCGTAACAAACATCAATTATCATTAATCAGGCTGGCCAGATAGAGAATAAGTTTGTAGATGACCAAAATGATGGTTCAATTAACAAAAAAATTCTTTGGGCGCTAATTCGAAACATGCAATGTGGATCCTAGTCAACTAACCTGGTAAACAACTTTATCCTTAGACTACTATACCGATAATAAAAATATCATACCCGCAATGCTTATTTTGAGCTATCATCAGATAATAAAGTGTGGTAAAGTTAATTGTGTGCCTCCTCCTTTAGGAGTAGAGATAATGCTTATACATACAATGGTCCAGAACCTCACATGAGCATGACGAGGAAAATATTATATGTATGTGAATATTATTTTCCTCTTTGGAGGTTCTGGCATTGTTTACTACCAAGGAGTCAATCCGGAGGGATATTACTTGGGGTTAAGTTCGAAACGCTAGAAATGATGTTCTGGACGCTAGAAGTGATGTGTCACCTTCTTTAGGAGTAGAGATAATGTTCATTTTGTGATTAGTTTTATGTGCAACACTACACGAAGGGAATATATGAAAAACGTTGAAGTTCTATTAGTCATATTGTGAATATTTTACCGGCTTTTGGCCTTTTGGCCGAACCAAAAAAGGATCTTCTATTACAACAACCATTGTAGTGAGTGGAGAGGAGATTTCACCTGAAGAATCACCGTGAGGGGATGGGTATATCGTTGACTCAATTCTATGGAGCTGAGGCGAGTCAGAGCTTAGGGGCAATCCAATAGTGCAGAAAGGGTTGTGCAGACAATGTTGATGCTTCTTTTAATCACCATCTTCTCAGGGGTTTCATGGAAGCGGTCCTTCGAGACGACAAAGGCAGATTCATAGCTGGAGGGAATGAGAAAATAGATTTTTGCACGAATGTGTTGATGGCGGAAGCTTTAGCTCTAAAATTCAGTCTAACACTGGCGCAATAGGCGGGATGCAATCGCCTTATTATAAATTTAGATAATATGGAGGTGGTTCATACTACGAATGATGGAGGACAGTCGGCGGGTGCGGCGGCAGCAATCTTCGATGACTGTTTTCATTATGCTTGTGATTTCGTTACTGCTAGATTTGAACACTATAATAGGGAAGCAAATAAAGTAGCTCATGAGCTTGCTAGATTAGCTAGATTTTCTTTGACTTTCGATTGGTTTGAGGAGAGCCTTTAAATGAAATTGTAATGATCCTCACAAACGATATACTAATTACAAATGAATAAAGTCTGAGTTTTTTAAAAGAAAAGAAAGCATCGCGCAAACAGACAATACGCTGAACTGAACAAAATATAATTTTTAATTCTAGACAAGTGCTATGCGGCCAACCACAAATTATATGTTCATTATGTCTAAATGATGGATTAAATACGCAATTTGCAAGAATGAGTCTAAGCCAACCATAAAGTCTGAGGGGTTTGATCAAACATTTATGTACAGATTTTTCCAAAAGTGTGACTTGCACTAAAAGCATCTCCAGCCGTCCCTCAACAGGCCCCCTAAGCCACCTTTTTTAGCTCCGGCGAAAAAAGCACCCACTCGCGCGTCAAGAGTCCAATTTTCGCCGGTTTGTGTCAAAATTAGCGCCGACAGACCCAGGTTGAACCCAGCGCACTAGGGATAGATCGGGGGCGCCGGGGGAAAGAAAAATGGCGACAAAACTTCTCACGCCAGATTTCCACCCTGTGGGCCCGCCGAGTCAGCAACTCGTCTTCCTTGTCCTCATCGCCTCGCATCGTCTCCTGCGAGAATCAATGCCAAAGCTTCCCGTCGGTCAGCCTTCCATTGATCACGGGCGGCGCAGTAATCACGAGCCGATGCGCGTCCTGCCCTTTTCCCGCCACGCGTCCACACCCCTTTGGCCCTCTCGCCGCTATAAAAGCCGACCTCGCCGGCCCTCGCCACACACTCGCAATCGTGATCTATCTCGCCTTCTCTCGCCCGCGCTACTCCAGCCAAGTGTCATCCATCTTTCTCGCACAGAAGCCATGGCAAAGAGGTTCCCCGACGATGGGGCGGCGGCCAACGGCTCCGGGCGCCGCTGGCTGCATGAGTGGGAGGCCCGCCTGCTGCACGAGGCGGATTACCCGACGCCGCCTGACATGTGTGTCCCAGCGCATGGCTGCTGAGCGCTAGCGGCATCCCCGTTCCCCCGCCGCCCTCCGACGCGGATCGCCCTGCCAACCTACCGGAGTATGCACGCCAAGAAGCACGGTACGCGGCGGACAACACCCTCCTCTAGACCGCGTACTTCCTGCGTCGCCACGCCAAGCAGCTGGCGTCCACCAACGACGCACCGGCGCCCAGGGGTCTCCACAACTCGGAGGGCTACCGTCAATGGTGGGGCGCGCCAGTCCAAACTCTCTCCACCGTGCTCAGGCACATCGAGGGCGGCCACGAGCCACGACTAGAGTATCCGAAGCCGTCCATCTCTTACTACCGCGTGAGTTCCTAGATACTGAGGCGCATGGACACACCGTCCTCATCGTCCTCGGGCTCCCGCTCCTCCTCGTCAAGATGGAGCCGCAGGGAGACGCTGCTCCGTCGGTGCAGCCACGGCGGTACCCTCGTCATCAATGAGGGCGGTCGTGCTCCTTCCCCTCCCCGCAGCCACTCCCGCCTGGTCAAGTCGAAGAGGCGAAGAAGGAGCCGGCAGCGACTGCCGTGGTGAAGCAGGAGCACGAGGCGATGGCCGCCGACCTCGAGAGCAGCCTTCTCTAGTCATGGTAGGACTACGTGGTGTAGGAGATGGAGCGCCAGCGCCGTGCCCTGGAAGAGATCGTCGCGCGTCGCCGCGGCCGCGACGAGGGCGACATCGTCGTGCTCTCCGACAGCGACAACAAGGTCACCACGCCGAGCCAAGTCATCCGCATCGGCGATCCAGGGCAGGGCTCTAGCCAGGACGCACCGCTCTTGAGCAACGGCGGCGACGACAACGACGGCGGCGACGACGACTACACCGCCTTCTACAAACTCCTCGGCATGGAGTAGGCATAGTTTTAATGTTTATTCTATGTTTTTTAGTCTCCCAAAAATCAATGTAAAAATCGCCCAAATTTCGTCCAAAACGCCTGAATTTCGCAGAGTTCTTGCGTTTCTAATTGGTTTTCAACTTCTGTTGTGCGTTCGCGACTGGGAATTGCATGCCCCCCAAGCTGAAAATTTCGCCAACGGTGCCCCAAGAGGCACTATTTTTGCCCAAAAATGCCCTTGGGGGGGGGCGAACGGCTGGAGATGCTCTAAGTCAGAGGCATGCAAACAAAACACTAGAACTATCATCTAGGAGAATAAAAGCATTAGAGCATCTCCACTCATGCCCCCAAGAAGCCTCCTTAACCACTTTTTGGACGTCGGCGGGCAGAAAACGTCCCACTCGGGCCCCAGGACCTCACTTTTCGTCGAATTAGCCAAAAATACAGTCGGCGCTCCCGTGCCAAACTCATCCCACCGGGGGTCACTTGGGGAAGGAGAGAGAAGATTTGCATGTCGTTTGGCCCACACTCAGCCTCCCACTCCCTTTCTCCATCCTTTTTCACAGGGCCCCGCTCATTCCCCTCTCCCACGCCCGCGTGACTCTACTCCAACCCCCACCACCGCCCACAATGTAGCCCTCCTCGCGCAGCTTCTTCTGGTCGCCGGTGCTGGCGCTCTGCCACCACCGCGCGCCCACGGCCGCCACGGAGACGCTCGACGTCGAGGCATCCTGCTCACCGCGCCGGCACTCGCTCCCACGTGCCTCGTCTCTGCCGGCCCTGTCCGACGTCCTGCTCACCGACTATGCGCGACCCGGCCACCCGCCGGCTCCCGCGAGCACGCCTGCGTCGGCTGCGCCCGAGGCGCTCTACGCTCCGCTCCGCGTCATCTCCTCCGCCGGCTTCAGCTTCGTCGCCCCGTCGAGTCCACTCAATCCGCACCACGCCCAGCCTCCCGAGCCGCTGGGCTGCCTTGCATGCCGCCCCGCTCTTTGGCTCCGCCGGTGGTCGAGTGCTCTCCACCTCGCGCGTCCCCCTCGCCGGCCACTCCTCGCACGTGTCCCCGCCCCTGCCGGTCGCGACCCGACTGCACACCGCCCCCGCGAGCGCCACCTCTCCTGCGCCGCGACTCGGCCCGGACGGCCGCGCTGTCTGCCCGTGCCTCGTTGGCCGCCGACGAGGTCTCCCACGCTGACCTGAGGCCGACCAACACCATGCCTCCTCATTTTCTCAGCCTCCTCGCGACGTTCCCGCGCTTGGCGCTACTCCGTCGGCTCGTCGCCACAACGTTCGTTGTGCTTGTGCTCGCCGGCCTCGACCCTTGCTGCCTGGGGCGCAACGAGTGGAAGAAATTTCACCCCCATGCTAAAATTCTCGTCGGCAGCCCCCCCAAGTAGCGAAAAAAATGCCTCCTGGGGCAAACAAGTGGAGATGCTCCTAGACTAGCCACAATGGGTAGTAACATAGTAGTAACATGCCTATGTTACTATTCTATGTTACTACCTCTATATTGAGAGTATATGTGTGATAACATGCAACACTTCATTTATTAGTCTATAGACTCATCTTGCCTTGATATGTGTGATATTACTCATACTACTAGTAAGGCGGCCCGTAATGAGTAGTATCATACCTTAATATCATGCACATGATACTAAAGTATGATACTACCTCCATAATGTATAGTATCATATATACTAATATCTTAGGTGACTTTATTTATTACCATGCATGACACATAGTAGCATTGCATTTATTATGATACAGTATCATGATATGATACTCAACCCTCTCTTTCCCTATTTAATTCCATGCCACATCAGCAAAATAGTCTAGTTGGCATGCATGATACTAGTTATGATACTCCCATTACGACTAGTCTAAGGCTAGTCATAGTGGGAGTAACATAAGTAGTAACATACATGCCACATAAGCAAAAAAGATGATGTGTCATGTAATTAATGAAGAAAGAGGCAAATAGAGTAACATAATATGTTACCGTCACATAGCGCTTTCCAATGCAAAATGAGTCTACAAAGCAATAAATAAATATATATATATATGTGTGTGTGTGTGTTACTATACCTATGACACTTCCTACTATGAAGGTAATAACATAGACTAGTAACTTACGCATGTTACTATTCTAAATTACTCCCCATTATGTTATCACATGTCTCTCTTTCTTCATTTATTGTTTGCCACATTATCTATTTTATCTAGATATATGTAATGCTACTATCTATGTTACTCCCGCTGTGGGTAGTCTTAGCACATGTACTTCCATAGACTAACCAAGAGCCGGTACAAAGAAGATGCTGACGGCATGCTTGCACCTGAAACAATAAATATGGCATGCCGTGGTAACATCAGACTTCTAAGGGCATCTCCAACAGTTTATATGTTAGCTTGTTGGTAAAATATGCCATGTCATCAACCAACATCTTAACATACAACAACTTCAATGGGTTGTATGTAGTTTATCCAATAGGATGTGAGATAATAAATAAGGTGCTCTCTCATTCTACATTGGATCTTGTGCAAGTTGTGTTGGTTCATTAACATGCAACCTTCCTCTCTTTCCTCATTTATTGTATGACACATCATTAAAAATCCTATGTGGCAAAGTCTACCGACAATTATCTTACAACCATTGAAGATGTCCTAACACTAATCCATATCTGAGAATCTGAGTAAGGAATAAAAAAAGGTTGATACCACACATGCAGCATCCTCGAAGCAACATCTGGACAGCAGATTATAGACAGGTGTGAGAAAACAAACAAACGGGATTTTTGTCCAGCGACGGCAAAGAATTAATGAACCGAGGTGTGGAGGAAATCACCACATACAGAGCTACGCATCAGCATCGTACATGTAAATGGAGGAGATCTCACGAGCACCGTGGTGGGCTTGAGCTGTGAACGAGGACTCCTGCAGAAGCTCCCTAGTCCTCCTACACGAGAGTGGAATCCATTGACGCTGGCGACACCGTCCCTCCATGGCTCCATGCAGAAGCTGCCTAGTCCTACACGAGAGTGGAATCCATTGACACTGGCGACACCGTCCCTCCATGGCTCCATGCTTGCTCCACACGCTTGTGAAGGTCCTTGCAGCTCGCTGTCTGCCTCGGCCGTAGAAAAAAGGAGGAAAGGAGGCGACCAGGAGCAGCGTGTGGCGGACTAGCCCGTGAAGGAGCAACACGTGGTGGGTGGAGAGGGAGCTCGCGCGATCCCCATGGAGGAGGAGGCCACAACCACCTCTCCTCGGAGGCTTGGGGAAGGAGCCCGTGTCGGTGATTGCTCATGCCCGTCGAGAACCTCGGCCACCTCACGCAGATCTCGGCGGAGGATGCCGTCGCTCCCGGTGGTGGAGGCTGCATCAGATCCGTTGGGCTCCATATCCGTGAGTACAGGTGGGACCTCGCTTGGTCTGGAGGTAGGGGATTATGGAGCGGCTAGTGCTCAGGCTGAGGGAGATGGTGGAAGAACACGAACCGGGATTCTCCTCCCTTTCTCCTCTCCCGCGACCGCGCCGCCCTCGCGGGCGACCGGTCGCGCCCAACCTTCTCCCCCGCGCACCTCCCCCTCCCGCTCCCTCCCTGCCGCCGTCACCGGCGCCTGCTGCGGGCCTAGCCCGGGCGACGTTGGTGGCGGCGCCCCCTGGTCTTTCCCCTCTAGGGTGTTCGCCGGCGCGGGACGAGGAGACCCCAGGTGGTGTTTCTAGGCGGCGGCGGGAGCTTCTGGCGCGAGCCGGGGCGGGCTTCTGGACGGTGGCATCGTCGTTGGCGGCGGGGCGATGCGGCGGCGCGGTCTGGCGACGCCCGCTCGGCCCAGATCTGGCCCTTCGGGCCCCATCTAGGCCTGGGCGGGCCGACGGCGGGGTGGGTCTGCTTCGTGGCTTCCGGGAGGGCAGGGAAAGGCGATGAGTGGCAGGGTGCTGGCGGCGCTATCGCCGGCTTGCCGCAGCGTGGCGGTGGGGCTTAGCGAGCCCGTTTCGGACCTGGCCGGGCCAGGGGTAGCCTGACATGCGCTGCTGCCGCGTCCGGACGGCTCCCGCGACGGTGCTGAAGGCTCTGGCCTCCCGCACGATGGTGGTGAAGGTGATTCTCTCCCATTCCGCTTCGATGCTGGTTCTTTGTAACACCCACGATGCGGCTATATCTCCCACGTGTCGGAGCACGATTTAGAGGCATAACCGCATAGTAGGCATGTCGTAAGAGGGGTAATCTTTACACATCTCATGTACTGAATAAGAAAGGGATAAAGAGTTGGCTTACA
Source organism: Triticum urartu (assembly GCF_056163025.1). Taxonomy (NCBI): domain Eukaryota; kingdom Viridiplantae; phylum Streptophyta; class Magnoliopsida; order Poales; family Poaceae; genus Triticum; species Triticum urartu. The sequence continues at coordinate 205,712,801 of NC_141877.1, read as the reverse complement.
ATCGCCACTTCACACAATACATAATATAGCATACATCATCCAGAATACAATCAAGGTCCGACTACGGAACCAAATAAAGAAAGACAACCCCAAATGCTAGATCCCCGATCGCCCCAACTGGGCTCCTCTACTGATCGTCCGGAAAAGACACATAGTAACGGCTCGAATCCTCGTCGAACTCCCACTTAGTTCGGTCGCGTCCCCTGCACTGGCATCATCGGCACCTGCATCTGTTTTGAAGTAATCTGTGAGTCACGGGGACTCAGCAATCTCACACCCTCGCGATCAAGACTATTTAAGCTTATGGGTAGGAAAAGGTAGTGAGGTGGAGCTGCAGCAAGCACTAGCATATATGGTGGCTAACTTGCGCAAATGAGAGCGAGAAGAGAAGCAAAGCACGGTCGAGAAGCTATACAGATCAAGAAGTGATCCTGAAACTACTTACGTTCAAGCATAACACGAGACCGTGTTCTCTTCCCGGACTCCGCCGAAAAGAGACCATCACGGCTACACACGTGGTTGATTCATTTTAATTAAGTTTAGTTTTAAGTTATCTACAACCGGACATTTACAAATTCTCATCTGCCCATAACCGCGGGCACGGCTTTCGAAAGTTCAAAAATCCTGCAGGGGTGTCCCAACTTAGCCCATCACAAGCTCTCACGGCCAACGAAGGATATTCCTTCTCCTAGGAAGACCCGATCAGACTCGGAATCCCGGTTACAAGACATTTCGACAATGGTAAAACAAGATCAGCAAAGCCACCCGAATGTGCCGACAAATCCCGATAGGAGCTGCACATATCTCGTTCTCAGGGCACACCAGATTGTCCAAGATTCCGGTAGGCCAACCCAGAGTTGCCCCTGGTGGCCACCGGCTGCTGACAGGTTGGACCAACACTCAGAGGAGCACTAGCCCGGGGGTTTAAAATAAAGATGACCCTTGAGTCCACGGAACCCAAGGGAAAAAGGCTTAGGTGGCAAATGGTAAAATCAAGGTTGGGCCTTGCTGGTGGAGTTTTATTCAAGGCGAACTGTCAAGGGGTTCCCATTATAACCCAACCGTGTAAGGAACTCAAAATCAAGAAACATAACACCGGTATGGCGGAAACTAGGGCGGCAAGAGTGGAACAAAACACCAGGCATAAGGCCGAGCCTTCCACCCTTTACCAAGTATATAGGTGCATTAAAGTAAACAAGATATAATAATGATATCCCAACAATAACCATGTTCCAACATGGAACAAACTCCATCTTCACCTGTAACTAGCAACGCTATAAGAGGGGCTGAGCAAAGCGGTAACATAGCCAAACAACGGTTTGCTGGGAAAGGTGGGTTAGAGGCTTGACATGGCGATATGGGAGGCATGATATAGCAAGTGATAGGTATCGCGGCATAACAATAGAGTGAATAACTAGCAAGCAAAAATAGAAGTGATTTCGAGGGTATGGTCATCTTGCCTGCAAAGTTCTCCGAGTTGACGAAAGCTTGATACTCGTAAGCGTACTCAACGGGTTCCTCGATCACGTACTCGTCTCCCGGCTCTACCCAAAGCAAGAGCACAAGCAAAATAAACAACAATCAACCACGGTGCAATGCGCAAGCAACATGATGCAAAACATGGCATGATATACGGGATGTGATATGCAATGCATATGCGAGCTCCAGAAGGAAAAGATTGATCAAGGCATCAACTTGGCAAACCAAGTGCGCCGCTGGAAAGATGAGTTGATTTTGGTCGAAATCGATATAAAGATCACCGGAATCGGATGCACGGTTTGCAAATGGCAAGCAAAACAAGAATGGCACAATTCTGCGATTAACAGCACGATGCCATCTAGAGTGCAACAAGAAACTAAGCTACTGCCCTCCAACATAGCAAAAAAGCATATGGCAGTGATCTACTCAAGATGCTTGACAAAAGATGAATACTGAGCTACGGCTAAATCACACAAGAGCAGGTTCAAATAAGCATGGAAAAAGTGCAAAAGATATCAGCTTCACAGACTTAGTGAAAATACTAACATGTCAGGAATTAACATCAGAAAGCAATGTTTAGAGCAAGCAAACAACATGCTACAGGAACAGATCATAGCAAACAAAGGCATGGCATGAATCTACTCAAAGCATAGAACAAAAGTCCCTTACTGACCATGAGCCAAAAGGGCACAGAAAATATTATGGCACCCATGTAAACATAGCAAGTTTCGTTAACAGATTCAGACTTAGCAGAAAATAGAGCATGGCATAAATAGAATTATGAAGGCATCTTTGCGAGCTTGATTCACTCATCACAAGGCATTTCATGACAAGCTAATCATACTACCAGCAATAAGACATGTTCAAGAAGCTAACCATGGCAAGAAAAAGTTTATAGCATGCTTGGATCAACTACAACATCAATGGCAAAATTGATTAACATGTAAACAATCTGCCAGGAACATTTTATAGCAAAAGTAGAGCAAGATTAAGACATGCTAGGGACTCCATAATTACAAACAGGGGCATGAATGGATAGAGCATAACCATATGTCCAAATCATCCTTACTGAACATACTCAAAAGAAGTATGGATCTCACTGTAGCATCACAAATACATGACATAAAAATAACATCAGGGAAATGACTTAGTAAAATTCTAAGTCTCTGAAATCAACAATATCACGAGAGATACTTTGCATGCTTGTGTTAGTCACCACAATGATCACAAAAATACATGGCATACACCCCTGTAAATATGGCATGGCATAGATCTAAATACATATAGAGCTCATGTCCATATGCAGCACATAACAATTGTAGCGAAAAATGACAAATGCTCATACTCTGCTAAGAATCAGCACCTAACATTTTATAGCACTCTTGCATCAGCCATTTGGGCATCAAGATGGACTCAAACAAGCATGGCACAGTGGAACAAAAAGAAGAGCACATCATGATGAACATTTTGATATATTGCACACACAAAACGGAGCAACGGTCATGAAGTTATGTCATGATGAACAGAGCAATAAAATATGAGGGGGAAAAGACTTAGGGAAAAATTAGACCTCCGAAAACTGGATCTAGGGTTTTAGGCTCGTGGTACGAGGCTCGCCGTAATGGATCTCGCCGGAATCGTCGTGGTGGCCGGAGTCCGAAGCAGAGGGAGGTCGGCGACGAGGGAGGAGAGGCCGGGAAGGTGCTTCCGACCGGAGATGCGGCGAGGTGGCGGCGTCCGCGGCGGTGCGGCGGTGGGCGACGAGCAAGGCGGGGACCGGGACCGGCGGGCGGAGCAGCGGACGGTGGCGGGGACGCGCGCCGGGTGGAGGCGCGGGGCGGCTCGGGCCCGCGGGGGCCGGCGATGGGCCTCGCGGGCCGCGGCGGCAGAGGGCAGTGTAGGGACACGTGGCGCGCTCTGAGAGGCTCGGGGCGGCGGCGCGTTTTGTCCGGCCGGACCGGACATGTCCGGCGGCGCGGGGTGGACGAAGGCTAGGGTTTCGCCCGAATTTGGAGGAGAGGTGCACGTATTTATACCTAGAAGGAGGTGGGAGTGCCTAAATGAGGTGTAGTTTTTGATCACACAATCGTGATCCGACGGCGGAGGACATGGATAGGTTTGGAAGGGTTATTGGGCCACTTTGGAGGGGTGTTGGGCTGCAACACACACGAGGCCTTTACGGTTCCACGGTTAACCGTTGGAGTATCAAACGGGCTCCAAATGACACGAAACTTGATAGGCGGTCTATCGATGGTGTACCAAGGCCGCTTGGCAAATCTTGGTCCATTCTGAGAACGTTTAGCACCCGCTCACGAAAAGAGGCAAAAGGGGGACGCCGGAGGACGTAGGAGTGTCGGATTGCAAAACGGACAACGGGGAAAATGCCCGGATGCATGAGACGAACACGTATGCAAATGAGATGCACATGATGACATGATATGAAATGCATGACATGAATAAAATGTAAAACGAAGGCAAAACCCAACCACAAAGGGAATCTCATAACTTAGAGCCGAAAATGGCAAGAGTCGGAGTACAAATATGGCAAGTTACATCCGGGGCGTTACATTCTTCCTCCACGGGGCGCGTCTTTCCGGTCCTATTGGCCTCATGTTGGTGTTCGCAGTGAGGCGGCGTGGGTGGCGGTGCAACTGCGTCGGCGCATGGTGGTGGACAGCGGCCTGGCTGGTCGGCTCCGGTTCGTTGGGCGGTGGGGTTGGAGTGCGGGAGAAATCCTTGTCGGTTCTTCGGCTCTGATGCGGTGACACCTGCGGATGCCACCATTCATTCCTGGAGGGTTTCGGTGATATCCATCCCCCACCTCCCTCCGCGTGCCGGGGAAAACCCTAGGACATGTCCGGGCAGCAGCGTCGTAGGCGTCGCATTCCTTCTTGGAGGTGTTGCTTGGTACGCGACGGTTCGGAGCCTCGGGTTGTGGTGGTTTATTTCTGGAGGGCGTAGCGGTGTCGGGTCATCCGCACTTTGTCGAGCTGCCGTTGTTGGCATTTGTTTATTCTTCTTTTTCTTTTGGGCTTGATGTACTGTTCGCCCCAGCGATCCTTGTATCGGTGTTGGTTGCTTTGGAATACAAAGCGGGAAACCCTTTTTTGATAAGAACACGAGGCAGTGGCTTTGGTGTTTTACGCGCGGAGCGTGTTCGAGTGGCGGGGTTTTTTTGATTTTTTGCCACCAATTACTTTGGGATTTGACAATTTGCCACTTCATAAATTCAATTGATCTAATGCCACTCTTTATATTAGACTTTGATTTTTTGCCCTCTGTCAAATGGGTCCCGCATATAATGACCAAAATAGCCATGCTCCCAGATTGACCAGGAACAGGAGAGGAGCTCTCGGTCGCTCGTCTCATCCCCTTCCTCTCGCCGACAGCAACACCAGGAGACCGCGGCGGCTACTCGGTGGCGAGTCGCGCTTGGTTGTCCTCGACGGCCGACGGTCCTTGTCGTCCGCGACGACTACATCCTGGTGAGGTGAGTCATCTCTGTCCCGCTCCCCCTCCCGCGGCGGTTACATCCGAGGTTGTGCTCTGCTATCGGCCATCATAATTCCGTGATGTGTGCTACCGCTGCTGCTTGTGCTCTGCAGTCGGCCACCGCGTTGCCGTGATGTGCGTTGCCGCTGTGGCTTCGATGACCACGGCTGCAGGGACGCGTCGTACAACGCGGCACGGACGAACTGACCCTTCCCTTCGTCGCCTCAGACAACAACAGCTCGTCCATGGTGCTTTTGCAGGTCGTGTCACGCCGTCCCCGAGCAGCATGGCCGCTGACTCCATGCAGGTCTCCGGCAGCGAGGGCCGCCGCCCTCATACTGCTCCTGCCCCGCGACGCGTCGTCTACCCTGAACCGTGGATTAACAGCACCATGCAGCCAGAGCCTGCAACTTTCTTTCTTTCTTTCTTTTTTGACGTTCTCAGAGCCTGCATCTTGGTCCATGGATGGATGCATCTGTATGAACATCATCGAGTGATTCTAAGTTCAGAACATCATTTGGACAATAATTAATCAACTCCTTACATTCTTCTCTCACTGCTGCTCGTGGTTGTGTGCTGCTACTCGTCGTTCTGTGCAAGCGTCCATGGAGACTGGAGGAGAGAACGCCAGACGAGGCAACAGGCGTGGAGGTGGGGAGAAGAGAGGTGAGCTTGAGGCGCCGGGAAGCCGGAGAGAGCGTCGGCCGCCGCTGGATTCATCCCGATTTGGGGAATCGTTTAGCTCTGTTTTAGTCAAACAGCCACAAAGGGTAAACCTGTCCAATGTTTTGTGTATATATTATGTCAATCATTTGCTAGTATTGTTTTTTTGAGTAAAAATGATAAAAGATCAAAGTGCAAAGAAAAGAGTGTCATCAGATCAACTACAATCTAACTAGTGGCAAATTGTCAAAGTCCAAAGAAAATGATGGCAAATAATCAAATCCCCCGAGTGGAGGAGGCAGGCAGAGCATCGAGAGACAGAGCATCAACCAAGCGCTTCATTGCAACGATAGCAGGGTCAGGCCGAGAAACGGTCAGTTTGGATCATGTCATGGCCCTCCTGCCTGGAGGCACAGCCATGCCTGGTATGGACGGCAAATGGTGGAGTTTGGGCCTCATCATATTTTTCCTAGCCCGGATTTGTCCCTGAGTCTCACAGACAGTTGTTCGGTTGTTGCCCTTGGAAAGGGTTAGTTTGGATCATGTCCTGACCCTCCTGCCTGGAGGCACAATCGTGCCTGGTGCGGACGCCCGATGGTGGAGTTTCTCTGCCTGACCAGGCTAGCGTGCAATGAAGTGTTTGGTTGATGCCTGTCCTGGTAGAGCAATGAACGTCCCATCAACAGGCTTAGTACGGTTACTTTTCCATCTAGGCAGCTTTTAGACTCGTGACCGCATATCCAGGTTTCCGAATAGGTGTTCTAATCATGTGTTCCAATCATGAAAACTGAATCAGCCAGCAATTTTGTCCCTTTATTTAAATTGGCTAATTGCGTACCTCTTACTAAACGCACCGATGTTGCATTGAAAGAATGTGACAAAATAATGAGAATGAGAAAAAGTGTTTGCACAATTGTTTATCTGGAACTACAGCATATATTAATCTAATCTAACAAACTAACAAAGAGAAACTTATGCATATACTTCAGGTTGACTGCAATTGGAACGTGCATGGCAGCACAGGAGTAGGCACAAAATCCTCCGCAAAGTTCGGCGAGGCACCACCCCTAGCCGAGCGGAGACCAGCTGCACCAACATGGATGTGCCCAGGAGCAGGCACCAACATGGATGTGCCGGCTTGCATGTCATTCTTGAGGTTGCCCAGGGTCAAAAACCAAATCACCGCCAGGCGCCAGAGCTTCAGCCACGAAAAACTCTAGCATTGTCTTTTTCAATAAAGAGTATATATTAATACCGCGAAGATACCAATTACACTCAGTCTCTAGAACACACAATGCCCTAATAAGATAACGGATGCACACAACAAAAAAGAAGAAGAAACTTAAAAAAAAATCCAGCTACAGTGTTCCAGGCCTTGCAGCAGCAGCACAACCACCACCAAGATAACACCTGATGTCCGGATTCTCCAAAAGCGACGCCTCCAAAGAGAAAACAATGCACCAACGCCGTCATCGCCCGATCGTAGATCTTGGGTTTTCGCCCCGGAGATAATTCCGCTCTCAAAAAAATGCCTTCAACAAGGCCATTGCCAGGCACAACCAATTAAGAATAGACCTTGGATTTTGACCTTGAAAGGCAAGACTTTGAACTTCACCTGTGTTGTCGCCCCCACTTACATACCGCTGCTACGAATCCTGAAACTCCAAGCAAGTTCCTCAACACCGTAGGCTCCAATCACCATTACTAGTCCTTCAATCTCGGCTTCCATGACATTCTCCGCCTCCGGCCTCACCATGGAGCTAAACATATCTCCTGGTGGCAACAGATAGCAGAGCTTCACGCCGCTCGCTCCTTAATGGAGAACCATGGGCACGGCCGAATCCCACCCGATCCAGCAATCTTCAGGCATAACACACCCATGGGAGTACGCTGGCGGAGCCTTCCGGAACCCGCACCCCAGCCAGATCAGTAAGGACAGGCGTCATGCAAATCTTCATCTTGGCGCAAGAGGAACCCTAGGACCGCCGCCTTTATTCGAGCACACTAGTAGGCCCCCACACCGCCGGTCGGAGCAACATCGGAGAAGGCAACAGCAGCGCATGACCACAAACAGTCCATGGCAGGGGGCGACCCACCACGCCACCGGAGATTGGTGCCGATGCTGTGCACCACCCGCCGCGAAGACGCCGCTCCAGTTTCAGGCCACGGCTGCGGGTTGCACCGCCCTTTATTCGCTGCCACCACTCCACAACCGCCCATGCCGTCGGCGCTGGCCAGGGGCATGCCAATGAAGTGGGGTGGACTCCACAACCGCCCATGCCGCCGGCGCTGGCCAGGGGCACGCCAATGAAGCGGGGTGGAGGGAACGCGGGAGGATCCTCCGGAGTCGCCCGGGCGGAGGCGACCCAGGAGGCGGCTAGGTTTCAGACGGGTCCTTCCCTTCCCTTGGCAGAGAAGGTGAGGGTCGCGAGAGAGGGGTGGAGCGGCAAGGTGAGGGTCGCGGGAGAGGGGTGGAGCGACGGCGCTGGAGGGAGTAGCAGCCAATTTACACCCGACTTGTTGAGTCAGTGATGGAGACGTCGTCGTCGGAATCGCGCTCCTGTAAAAGAAGCAACCACACACAATGCGGAATGTAACTTTCTCACTTCACAGATTGTGTAAGTAGCAACCAATTTTTTTGAGGATTAGTCTCACTCGACAGATTGTATAAGTAGCAGTCAATATTTTTTTAAGTGGATAAGCAATCAGACCGAACTAACAGTTTCCCAACATTGTTCCTAGAAAAAAAAAACTCCCTCTGTCCTAAAATAAGTGTCTTAAGCTTAGTACAATTTTGTGTTTGCTCAAAAAAAAGCTTAATACAACTTTGTACTAGAGCTAGTACAAAGTCGATAAGCAATCAGACCGAGGGAGTAGCAGCCTATCAATCTTAAAATGCAACCCCTATACTAAACAGGAAGGTCATTCCAATATGATGTATGTGAGAAAATTGAGACCAAGGCCGTACGGAAGTCAAGAATGGGACCAGGAAACTTCTGGGTTGTCGAGGAGATGTTACTTCCTTTAACATTAGTGACACTGATCCTAGTGAGAATAACTGTCAAGGAGTATGAGGAGAGGGGCCAATCTTTAGTGCCTTGGTCGCACTTTCTTTCTGGCTCGTCACCCCTGAGGTTCCCTGTAACAAAAGTGGAAAACATGGTACCCTTTTAACAACTGGACAGCGATTTATTTGAAAGCACAAATATGAGGGCTTGTTACAATGATACCTGAGCGCGTGTCCAAATTATATTTAAGAAGTCGATAGGCAATCAGACCGAACTAACAGTTTCCCAACATTTCTGCATCAAGGTTAATAGCATTAGTAACATAAGTGATATCAATTAGAACCCTTTAGGTAGTTCCCTGTAACTGTTCACGCAAAACTAGACTAACAGCCTTATATGCCATGAGCTCCCAAGTACAAAAGCAATATTGTACACATATATACTTTGTTTTCATAGGGCTGATGAATTGAAGAGATTAAGTTTTTCGTAGCAATACTTGTACACATAGATACTTGTGTTGAACTATGTACTTCGTTGCTACTTTGTTTAATAAAATGGACGTGTGCATCACCTGATGCAGAACCCGTGGGTAAAACCTCCTTCTCGAAAAAAATCAATCACATCGAAGTAGATGAACACATGTGCTCAACAAAAATTTAGCCAAAGACACATCGATTGTTGGTGCTGGTACTGGTAGTATAAACTCTTTTAAGTGAAGGCCTAAGCCAAAAAAAAAAGATGCTGGGCAGTGGCACAAGTTGGGATAAACCAGGCAGGTGGGAGGGCCACGTGGAGGAAACCAGCTGCCGCCTGCCAAGGAAAACAGCCCAGGTGGTGTGTCGTGTGTACACCGACAGCCGAGAAGCAGAACGTGCTAAAAATTAGAAGTAAAATGTGGCACAATTTCCTTTAAATGGGTTAAAACGGATGAAAATCTCTTAAATAGAGTAATTCCTGTCAAAAATGTCACAGGAAGGGGTATAAACCGGAATTTATTATACATAAGACAAACTTCATTTGGAAGCAAGAAAAGGCATCAACAGAAAGTATATGGAATAGTGTTTCCAACTCTAATTAACCAACTTCAAAACCTACAAAACTGGTCACTGAACAAACACGTTATATCCCCAAAGATGCAGAGTAGAAAAATTTAGCAGTTTCAGTTTTTCCTGGAAATCTGATTCTTTGTTTTTTTAGGAACAAGTTGATTCTTGTATGAACAAAATATATTGTCGACGTCCTATAGAAGATCCAGATAGTGGTGTTGTGCTAACCAACGACGCGTACCCTACCTTAGGGAACATGTGTCACCTCTATAAGTATAGAAAAATATACAGGTCTTGCAACCCTTTCCTTTGTATCAGACCTTCCCTCTTTCTTTCGCTTGGCATGCTAGTTCTTAGAAGTTATACCTTTAGGTGTGCCTTGCTGCAGCACATTGGAACCCTTCTGTGCTTGATGAACAACCAACGATGGTTGATCTCATCCCCTAACTCGGAGCAACAAAGGTGAAAATGGACATGTACACAAACTCTATTAAATAAGACTAGTGGAGCATGTCATGTGCCATGAACAAACTTACCGGCAGAACTAATGAATCATACTTTTATCATTCTTTCTATGCATACTTTTAACAGTTCCAATTCTGCCTCCCTGTTTTCGAGCAATAGCTTGGTTTTGCTTTTCCTTGAAGCAACTTTGAGAGACAAAAGTTCAGAATTTTTGGCATCATATTGTCATCCAACAATATATTTTCATGTTTGAGATCTAAGTGAATAATACAATTCGTGTGAAGATAAGGTAAATCCTTGCAAATTCCTTGATTATTTGTTAGCGCTTTCTTCATGCAGATTAATGCGTCTACAAAAAGAAAAAGGAAGTTCCATATTTAGGATAATTGAAGCTTTTAATCTTCATAAACACTACATAATAGACAATAATGTAGTGAGTAATTTCAAATTGTATGTGTGAGGTGCTTGAAATAGATATATTTTTCTTGAACAATAAAAGATGGAATGCAATGTTGCGTCCCACATGATCTTACCTATCATATTGACATGAAGACCTCATATAGGTAGATACTCACAAGCAGAGCAGTGGTGCTTATTCATCTGTCTTCACAGATTTTTTGGATGTATCTTTCCATATTTCATTATGTGTGAACACAATATCTCAGCATTCAAACAATATATTTGTGCTATGTCTTTATCCGTTCAACCTCACTTCTTCCCATTCATATGTGTGTTCGAGAATATTCTCACTTCTTCTCATTCATATGCGCGTTCGAGAACTTCAATGTGAATATCATATGCACAATCATCCTGCAGTTGCAATATGCCTTATCAGTATCAACTTGAGCTTCAAAATTAACCGTGGTTATGAACGAGACAGCCAAAAGTTATCATACCTGAATGTAGAGAGCGCTATCAAATAATCAAAGGAATTTGCGGGGGTTTACATTATCTTCACGAGAGCCGAATTTTTCACTTAGATCTCAAACCTGAAAATGTATTGCTCGATAACAACACGGTGCCAAAAATTACAGACTTTAGCCTCTCAAGATGCTTCGAAGAAAAGATTAAACCTAGGTCAACTATCACTTCAAAGTTCCAGTAGCATGCTCTCCAGCTCATTTCTCCTAGTTCTAGCTTCAAAATAAGAGTAGAAGTGTTAGTTATGAGGCTAATGGACCCAACTCCTAGTTACTCAAGTAATCATGAAGGGCAGAATTATAGCCTCTTGTGTGACAGTGTTCACATCAATAACAGCATAGGTAGAAAGAATGGTAAACGACGGCAATTTTTTGGCAATAAGCAGGACGACTATTGTGCGCAGAAAGCATGTGTGGAGTAAATCGATAATATTTTTTTTGAAATCTAATAAAAGCGCAGCAAAACTAGTGGTGAATAAACATGGGAGATTAGATGTGCGATGAGGAACTTAACAGTGAAAAACTCGAAGCTAAGTTATCGACCATGGAGAAGAGCATATGCATATGCAAGAGCACCCAACCTAATTATCAGGCGATTGTCAAGGAGGGAAAGAAGATAGCTTCGTGTGACTTACCTATGAGCTTCAGATCTCGAAAGGACTTGTGAGCATGGTAGTCTGAGAGTGAGAGACGAGGGTGGTGAGATCTGGATCCGGCGTCCAAATATGTAGAGGAGATTAGCACAGCTAACAAGGACTTAACTATGCGGGAATCCTGCTGCTTTGGTCTGTTTTAACTTGTCTGCCGTCCGTCCACTCTATGCAGATCAGAGAAATAATTAGGGAAACGTTTCATAACGGCGCGCCGGCCGAATCAACGATTCGGCCGGGCGTTCACCCACGCGGACGCCATGTAACACAAGGGCTCGCACGCAGTCGTCTTTCCCCTATCCTCTTCTCCACACATATCTCATCCGCGCATGCTTCGTCTCTGAATTTCTCTTCCCCGTCTTCATCTCCGCGGACTTCTCTGCCTCTCTCCTTGTCCTGCCTCCGGCGAGCGTCGCGGCTTTTCCGGTAAGGACAACACGGCATGGCGGGGACAGAGGAGGAAGCACGCCCGGGAGCTGAAACTGGTGGACGAAAAAGCTACATCCGGCTACGCGTGAGCTGCAATTTCTCTCCCCCGTCTCTATCTCCGCAGACCTCTCTGTCTCTCTCCTCGTCCTGCCTCCAGCGAGGGCCATGGCTTCTCCGGCGAGGACAACACGGGAGGACAGGGACAAAGGAGAAAGCACGTCAGGAAGCTGAAAACGGTGGACAGAAAAGCTACAACCGTCCACAAAAAAGCTACAACCATCCACCAGAAAAGCTACAACCATCCACACCAGATGTTGGAGCCGGCCAGAGTTGGAGCTACAACCAGCAACTTTTGTTGCTACAACCGACCACACCAGATGCTGTAATCGGACATTTTTTTGCTACAACTGATGTGAGCAACAACGGTGGCAGTTATTTTTGCTGGAACGGGCATCTAGATTTGCTGGAACCAGTGATAAATTTTGCTACATCCGTGATGAGTGGGGGCGCGAAGGTGAGCTGCGACCGGCGGCCACAGGAAAAAACTACAATAGTATTCTAGAGCTACAATGGCGATGCACGGGAGCTGCAACCGTGGTTTTGTTTTGCTACTACGGGCAACCAATTTGCTGCATCGGTGACAGCGAGACGACATGGCCGCCGACATGTCGTGCCGCAACCAAGCGAGGGGAGTTGTAAACCATGGCCACAAGAGCTGGAGGTCCAGTGGAGCTGCAAGGCGACCCCTGCGGCTGGGATGTTGCAACCGTTGTCTGGCGAGCTGGAACCGCGGTGCAGTTGAGCTGCAAGGGGAGGGAGCAACCTCTTGATATTTCGGATGATGCACCTGTGGACCGGCGGAGCGAGATCGGTGCTGGAACCAGTCCGACGGAGCGTCAGCGACGCTACTCCCCGAAGTTGCGGTGGTCACCACCGACAGTGCGGGAACTTTTCATCAAGGATGCTGGAAACGCCCTGTGACGCCCCCGATTCAATCGTACACTAATCATACACGCAAACGTGTACGATCAAGATCAGGGACTCACGGGAAGATATCACAACATAACTCTACAAATAAAATAAGTCATACAAGCATCATATTACAAGCCAGGGGCCTCGAGGGCTCGAATACAAGAGCTCGATCATAGACGAGTCAGTGGAAGCAACAATATCTGAGTACAGACATAAGTTAAACAAGTTTGCCTTAAGAAGGCTAGCACAAACTGGGATACAGATCGAAAGAGGCGCATGCCTCCTGCCTGGGATCCTCCTAAACTACTCCTGGTCGTCGTCAGCGGGCTGCACGTAGTAGTAGGCACCTCCCGAGTAGTAGTAGTCGTCATCGACAGTGGCGTCTGGCTCCTGGACTCCATCGTCTGGTCGTAGAAATCGGGTATAGGAAGGGGGAAAAGGGGGAGCAAAGCAACCGTGAGTACTCATCCAAAGTACTCGCAAGCAACAAGCTACACTACATATGTATGCATTGGTATCAAATGGAATAAGGGTATCGTATGTGGACTGAACTGCAGAATGCCGGAATAAGGGGGGATAGCTATTCCTATCGAAGACTACGCTTCTGGCCACCTCCATCTTGCAGAATGAGAAGAGAGTAGATGGTAAGTTCACCAAGTAGCATCGTGTAGCATAATCCTAACCGATGATCCTCCCCTCGTCGCCCTGTTAGAGAGCAATCACCGGGTTGTATCTAGCACTTGGAAGGGTGTGTTTTATTAAGTAACCGGTTCTAGTTGTCATAAGGTCAAGCTACAACTCCAAGTCGTCTTGTTACCGAAGATCACGGCTATTCGAATAGATTAACTTCCCTGCAGGGGTGCACCACATAACCCAACACGCTCGATCCCATTTGTCCGGACACACTTTTCTGGGTCATGCCCGGCCTCGGAAGATCAACACGTCGTAGCCTTACCTAGGCACAATAGAGAGGTCAGCACGCCGGTCTAAATCCTATGGCGCAGGGGTCTGGGCCCATCGCCCTTTGCACACCTGCACGTTGCGAACGCGGCTGGAAGCAGACCTAGCCTAGCAGGCGTTCCAGTCCAATCCGGCGCGCGCCGCTCAGTCGCTGACGTCACAAAGGCTTTGGCTGATACCACGACGTCGAGTACCCATAACTGTCCCCGCGTAGATGGTTAGTGCATATAGGCCAGTGGCCAGACTCATATCAAATACCAAGATCTCGTTAAATGTGTTATCTGAAATAACCGTGAACGCCGACCAGGGCCAGGCCCACCTCTCTCCTAGGTGGTCTCAACCTGCCCAGTCGCTTCGCCACAAAGATCCACACAGAGGACCGTCGGGAAAGTATGTCCTTCCAGCCCCTAATTCGTGAATCAACCGCGGGTACTCCTCGAGCCAACCCGACTTTAGTCATCACATGTATCATATATAAAGTATATAGTGTATACCCGTGATCACCTCCCGAGTGATCACAGCCCGATAGTATAGCACGGCAGACGGACAAGAATGTAGGGCCACTGATGATAAACTAGCATCCTATACTAAGCATTAGGATTGCAGGTAAGGGTAACAACAGTAGTAGCAAGGACAGGCTATGCATCAGGATAGGATAACGAAAAGCAGTAACATGTTACACTACTCTAATGCAAGCAGTAGAGAGTAGAGTAGGCGATATCTGGTGATCAAGGGGGGGCGGCTTGCCCGGTTGCTCTGGCAAGAGAGAGGGGTCGTTGACACCATAGTCGAACTAGGTTCGCCGGCAGTCTCGGGGTCTACCGGAAAAGAGTAACGGAGGGGGAATACAATAAATAATAGAGCAATCAAAGTATCACAAAGCATAACAAGACAATACGCGGTGTTAGAGGTGACCTAACGCGGTACGAGATGATACCGGTGAAGGGGGAAAATATCCCTGGTGTTTTGCGTTTCCGGACAGATGAACCGAAGGGGGAAAGTTGCGTGTTCGCGATGCTAGGGATGCGTGGCGGACGAACGGGTTGCGTATCCGGATTCGTCTCGTCGTTCTGAGCAACTTTCATGTACAAAGTTTTTCCATCCGAGTTACGATTTATTTTATATTGATTTTAAAAGATTTAAATCATTTTTAGGATTTGTTTAATTTATTTAATCCAACATTATCCAGAACAGTATTTGCTGACGTCATCATGACATCAGCAGTCAACAGGGTTGACTGGTCAACCTGACGCATGGGTCCCACATGTCATTGTCTGTTCAGCCTAATTAGGTTTTAACTAATCTAATTACTGTTTAATTAATTAACACTAGTTAATTAGGTTAATTAAACATTAAGTTAATTAATTAATTAATTAATTAATATACATTTTTATCATTATTTATTTATTTATTTTAAAACTTTTTATTATTATTATTAACGTTCTGGGGCCGGGCCCCATTTGTCATTGGGCCAGGGGGCCTTGCGGCGCTGGGTGCGTTAACGGGCGTAGCCGGCGACAGGCGCCAGCCCGCCCCTGTCAGGGCGCTGCGGGGCAAGGCACCCACCGGGGCAGCGGCGAGGCGCGCGCAGCCACCGGCGAGTGGCGGTGGGGCGCTACAGAGTAACAGGGCGGCCCCGTGGAGGACATCGCCGCGGGAGGGAGAAGAGGCCGGGGCGGCACAGCAGCAGCGGAGCGGGGGCCGAGGCGGCATGCGGGTGGCGGAGCAAGGCGGCTGCGGGGGTGGAGCAGAGCCGCGACGGAGTAGGGGCGATGGGAGGCGGTGACGGGTAGGGGCTCGACGACGGGGTCGGTGGTCGGTGGGACCGCGCGGCGAGCAGCAGTGGGAGGCACGGCTAGCGGTGCTCGCAGCGACTGGGAGGCAGCCGAGGCGAGGCGCGGAGCACGGGGCAGGCGCGCACGTGCTTCAGCGCGGCCAGGAGGAGGGCCGGCCACGGCGTGGGCGCACGGGACGCGCGCAGCGCGCGGGCGGCACGGGAGGTCGGCGCGGTGAGCAGGGGAGGTGGCGAGGCCTGCGCGACGGCAGCGGAGCAATAGCTCCAGCAGCAGTCGCGGCAGGAGAGCAGCGGCGGGGGTCCTCACCGTGAGCTTGTAGGGCAAAGGCAGCGGGGTTCGAGGTGGCGGCGGTAGTGTCGCCGTCGATGGGGGGCGGCGCCATTCGGGGGAGTTGCGGGCGTCGGGGTCGACCCCGTCGATCCGACGATGGAGCTCGACGGCGGGGATGAGGAAGCAGCGACGCGGCTCCGGCGAGTGGACCTCCAGGCGGCGGCGTTGCGGTGAACGGCGGGGCGTGGCGTCGGCGGCAAAGCCCACGGGCGGCGACGGGATCAATCCCCCCGATTCAGATCGGGGGCAGAGGAGGACGAGAGAGTGGGGGTCGTGGGGGAGTGGGGGGTAGCGGGCTCTAGGTAGTGGGGGTTGAACCGCTAGGGTTCGACCGGGGTGGGATTAGTAGGGGGAGGCTGGGCCGATTGTGGCCTGGTGGCCAGCTGGGCCACAGCCCAGCAGGGGGGGGGCTTTGTTTCTTTTTCTTTTTCTTTTGTTTTTTTTGTTTTTGTTAGTTTAGCTTCTTTAAAATACAAGTTAGCACCTAAATTAGTACCATCAAAATAGGCCACTGCCAAACCTAGCTAGGACCCAAAATAATTTAGTTTAATATTTTTATATACTTAAAAGCAATTAAATTATTATTTTAGCCACAATTTTTAATTAGTTTAGGGCATTTAAACACTTTGGAAAAGGTTGGTTCCACCACCAAAACTAGTTAGGGATTATTTGCCACATGATGAACATTTTAGTTTTAATGTTTCAAAACTTTTACTGTTTGACTTGATTTTGAATTTTAATTCGAATCGTCTTCGAACTAACGCGAGATTAGCAACAGTAATCGAGGTGACGTGGCATCATTAGCAGAGGTTACTATAGCTTCATTATTCGGGCATCACAATTCTCCTCCACTACAAGAAATCTCGTCCCGAGATTTAAGAGGCGGAGTAAAGGGGGAAGGTTCTGGTTACGAAATTCTAACGGATCTACTCGGCCTTGGTTGCTCTTCTCGAAGAGGTCGATCCATTACATTGACGTCTTCATTCCACTACTTCGGGTCATCATTATGAAGTCGTCATCCTTTCTTCGGGGGTTCCATCGTACTTACGAAAGGACAAGGGGTAACTTCGGAAGAACGGACCTTACAAGGTTGACTATCCGGCAGATAACTCAGGGAATGTGGTAGAAAGTAACTCTCGAATAGATACTTAAGAACATATCGAGAGTAAAGTAAGAAGATACCATGAGAAGTTTCCAATGGGCACGCAATCGTTCGATGGCCTAATCAGAAGGTGAAAGGGGTTCAGAGCAACGAAAATAAGTATTGCGTCTGATACCAGAATAGATCACTAGGCAGGTGGCCCATGAATTACATACGAAGTCAAGCGCGAGGAATAACCTTGACATCAAGGTATACAGGAGAGTCAGGTTTCGATCCTGTGGAACTGTGGTTTATGGGCCCACCATGTGGTTTAAAAATAGGAAGGTGGTGATCTCTTGCACGATCATGCAAGTAAGGCATGCCAGAGGGTAGTCTGTCAGTTATATGTCAGCAACAACGTCGGTACCAAGGGCGAGGGACAAGGAGAACCATTTTCCTGCTCATTGAAACGAGGCGGATCAATAGGCAAAGTTCTCGTCCATCGGTGGTTACCGGAATGTCATCAACAATAGTAACAGGGTCTGACTGGTAAGGTGGTACACCGAGGTGTTTTCGTAAGCAGGAAAATATTACTGCTTAGATCATATAGATTACAAGAAAGATTAAACAAAATAATGGAAAGGGAAATGTGTTTAAACACTTATTTCAGGGGTATATCCTTCCCAAGAACAAGCAGAGTATGATATCCAAGACCGGATAGAAGGTAGAAAACCACTTAAGTAAGGGGGAGGAAGCTCATGATATTACCCATACAACGTTGTTTGGATAATTGAGCAGGAAACATTTAGCATTAGCTTAAATGTTCTTATTGAAAATCGGAATACCATAGACATGCTTCGAGATAGAATTGACATGGTCAACAGGTGAAGATCAGACTCTGGAGACACAAAGGATCCATCAGGAATAACTTGAGGAATAGGTCTTACAATTCCCTCATGGAAGAAGGGATAACCTTGCTGAAAAGGAATCTATAACAACAAGTCCTCCGGCCAGGTGCGATAGGCATGACCTCACCTTACCGATATATAAGGACCAATGTAATAACTCTTGGAAATATGTTCCAACCATCATATCTGACCGAGATTCAGATCTGATTGGTGCCAGGATGCCTCAGGCTCAGGATGCCTGAGAAGAAAAGGTGCAACACAATTGGCGAGACGACAATGTAAGATTCTCGGGAAATGTACTATGGAAGCGAGTTCCAAAACAAGAGTTCATCATTAAAACCAAGGCGAGGATGAAGAGGTGGCTGATGAACTCAGCGACAATTCATTGAGATTTTCAAAAGATGGATGTCCACACTTATGTGAATAAGGAGTCAACATTTGTCGGATCAAATGATATAAGGATGTATGCTCGAGGAAAACATACACACTTAAGCATTGGTTGAAAAGTGCACCCAAAATATGGTCTTAGGTAGCATGATCAATGTTAGAAATGTGATTCAACAACCAATAGTCTAAGAATGAAATATCGACCATTAACTTGAAAGCAATAGGGTGCTAGAGACACGAACAAGTTTGTGTTGAACGGAAGGCAATAAAGTGGTCGATGATAACACAAATCATCGAGGGCAAGGAGGGTACTTCTCATCATGAATTCAATTAATATCTTGGAAGGGGTCAAAATGTTGATGATGACCACGACAAATCTTGTCGAGAGGCTCCATGAGGATGCAATCGCTCTGCGATGACATCAAGCCAAGGGAATGGTGAAGCAAAGGGTTATTATAACCATAGATAAGATGCCATCTCAGAATTCAGAGTTGTCTCTCAAGACAAACAATATGACGGTGAAGG
Source organism: Triticum urartu (assembly GCF_056163025.1). Classification (NCBI taxonomy): domain Eukaryota; kingdom Viridiplantae; phylum Streptophyta; class Magnoliopsida; order Poales; family Poaceae; genus Triticum; species Triticum urartu. Next base: position 205,693,690 of record NC_141877.1, on the reverse strand, counting down.
TTTGATGTAAGCTTAGAGCACTGTCGGGATTGTGTCCCGAGGATGAAGGACATAGGTAGAATGGTCAAGCAGTCAGCCTGACAATGATGATGTAGTCAATCAGCTGGGAATGACACTATCGAGTACAAACTCGTAAGCATCGAAGATTACTAAGAGTTGTTGAATCGCAGTGCGGACTCGATTCAGTTATCGATGTCTTTGAGTGTTAAATAACTCAAAGCCCACGAAAAATTGGAATCAATGAGAATGTAGCACTTGATGAAGAACTCATAAGAAGTTATGCAGTTCCATGATAGTCTTGAGATACCAGGGGGGTAATACTCGACGACAAATCAAAGTAGAGGTTGGACTGGGGTATTACTCCGCCGAAGACAAGTGCTTAAACTTGCACGAGAAATGGTATTTAAAGGAGAACATGGTCGGAACCACGATTGCAAAAGGCCAGATCCCAGATATAAGATGAACTTATACAAAAGGAATAATTAATTTAAGAGAAGCTTTAATGATAAGATCTACATCGTGTCCATGGGCATAAACGCAAGGTTCAAGGTCGACTCCCACTTCTTCAATGCAATAACTTTCATTCACTGCTCTAGTTAAAAAAATGATTTCAGTGTCAAAACCTACCTGGTGAATTACCAGAGGAGTATGACCCGTCAAAACTTTCGGGTTCACATAGATTAAGAAAGGCATAGGTTCAACCCGTCAGGGTATCGTGGAATCATATACCACAAGCTTCAATCGTAAATACCACCAGCTCGAAAACAGGGCATGGTTGAGAAAACAGAGGATACAATTCACCAAAAGCATTATGTATCCAAGGAAAGGCTCACAAGGTTATTGAATAAGGAGGACACTGTCGGATAATAATCCAATAAAGGATCTGACGGTCCATAGCGGAGCTGATGTGAGCATCGACACACAATCAGTTGAAGATAGGATGCAAGGGCATCAGATTATAGAACACCAGAATGACTCGATGCTTAGTTATCAAAGGAATTATGATTTCCAAATAGAAGGATCAGAAGCAGACGCTCTGATCAAGGGTGGATAAGTTCAATAGACCTAAGGGTACAATTGACGGCAAACAGATTGTTCAAAAATGACGTCTGAGCCAGAAAGATAATTTAAAAGGATCAACTGATAATTGCGTGCATTCGCACTCATGTTGAATCATTAAGATCAAAATTACGGTGTCTAAGGGTACTAACGAATATTGCCAGACATATGGAAAGCATCCAAAATGCAAGCAGACAAGTATTGCAGAGCAATAAGCTACTAAGGAGGATCGAATAGTATTTCGAAGACCATCGTGAAACACACGAACAACTGGGGGGTGAGCGGATACTCGATAAGTGCGAGAATTATCCATAGGGTTATTCAGGTGACAAAGAATGGCAAGGCAGTAAGCTCAAAGGATTATCGAAACAACGATGAGTATTTCGGGGTATCTTGTAATAACAAGACCAACTGGGGATGAATGTAAGAATAACCACTGCAAGTAGTTATCCATAAGTGTTGACGGTGGAAGGGGAATTGCAAACGCGATGAACACAAGTTCTCGGGTTAAGAGCGGAGCGTATCTTTAGGGTCTTCACGTGCAGCAGACGATCATCAGTAATAAGGGGCTCTCCGGGTGAAACTAATAACGAGCTCCTAATGTTAGATTTAGCAAAATTCATTTAACCCGAATAGAAAAGAGATCAGAGTCCCAGAGTATAGATAAGGAGTAAAAGATCTTAATACCACCCAATGGCGACGTGGGCCCGTAAGGTGCACAGCCATGTTAGTAAAAGTTTTGTAACGACTAGACTCAACTTCGGCCAAGGAGTGTGGAAGGGGGATTCCTATAGGCAGTCGGCTCTGATACCAACTTGTGACGCCCCCGATTCAATCGTACACTAATCATACATGCAAACGTGTACGATCAAGATCAGGGACTCACGGGAAGATATCACAACACAACTCTACAAATAAAATAAGTCATACAAGCATCATATTACAAGCCATGGGCCTCGAGGGCTCGAATACAAGAGCTCGATCATAGACGAGTCAGCGAAGCAACAATACTGAGTACAAACATAAGTTAAACAAGTTTGCCTTAAGAAGGCTAGCACAAACTGGGATACAGATCAAAAGAGGCGCATGCCTCCTGCCTAGGATCCTCCTAAAATACTCCTAGTTGTCGTCAGCGGGCTGCACGTACTAGTAGGCACCTCCCGAGTAGTAGTAGTCGTCATCGACAGTGGCGTCTGGCTCCTGGACTCCATCGTCTGGTCGCAGCAATCGGGTATAGGAAGGGGGAAAAGGGGGAGCAAAGCAACCGTGAATACTCATCCAAAGTACTCGCAAGCAAGGAGCTACACTACATATGTATGCATTGGTATCAAATGGAATAAGGGTATCATATGTGGACTGAACTACAGAATGCCGGAATAAGGGGGGATAGCTATTCCTATCGAAGACTACGCTTCTGGCCACCTCCATCTTGCAGAATGAGAAGAGAGTAGATGGTAAGTTCACCAAGTAGCATCGTGTAGCATAATCCTAACCGATGATCCTCCCCTCGTCGCCCTATTAGAGAGCAATCACCGGGATGTATCTGGCACTTGGAAGGGTGTGTTTCATTAAGTAACCGGTTCTAGTTGTCATAAGGTCAAGGTACAACTCCAAGTCGTCTTGTTACCGAAGATCACGGCTATTCGAATAGATTAACTTCCCTGCAGGGGTGCACCACATAACCCAACACGCTCGATCCCATTTGTCCGGACACACTTTTCTAGGTCATGCCAGGCCTCGGAAGATCAACACGTTGTAGCCCTACCTAGGAAAAATAGAGAGGTCAGCACGCCGGTCTAAATCCTATGGCGCAGGGGTCTGGGCCCATCGCCATTTGCACACCTGCATGTTGCGAACGCGGCCGGAAGCAGACCTAGCCTAGCAGGCATTCCAGTACAATCCGGTGCGTGCCGCTTAGTCGCTGACATCACGAAGGCTTCGGCTGATACCACGACGTCGAGTGCCCATAACTGTCCTCGCGTAGATGGTTAGTGCGTATAGGCCAGTGGCCAGACTCAGATCAAATACCAAGATCTCGTTAAACGTGTTATCTTGAAATAACCGCGAACGCCGACCAGGGCCAGGCCCACCTCTCTCCTAGGTGGTCTCAACCTGCCCTGTCGCTTCGCCACAAAGATCCACACAGAGGACCGTCAGGAAAGTATGTCCTTCCAGCCCCCAATTCGTGAATCAACCGCGTGTACTCCTCGAGCCAACCCGACTTTAGTCATCACATGTATCATATATAAAGTATATAGTGTATACCCGTGATCACCTCCCGAGTGATCACGGCTCGATAGAATAGCATGGCAGACGGACAAGAATGTAGGGCCACTGATGATAAACTAGCATCCTATACTAAGCATTAGGATTGCAGGTAAGGGTAACAACAGTAGTAGCAAGGACAGACTATGCATCAGGATAGGATAACGGAAAGCAGTAACATGTTACACTACTCTAATGCAAGCAGTAGAGAGTAGAGTAGGCGATATCTGGTGATCAAGGGGGGGGGCTTGCCTGGTTGCTCTGGCAACAGAGAGGGGTCGTTGACACCGTAGTCGAACTGGGGTCGCCGGTAGTTTTGGGGTCTACCAGAAAAGAGTAACAGAGGGGGAATAGAATAAATAATAGAGCAATCAAAGTATCACAAAGCATAAGAAGACAATACACGGTGCTAAAGGTGGCCTAACGCAGTACGAGATGATACCGGTGAAGGGGGAAAACATCCGGGAAAATATCCCCGGTGTTTTGCGTTTTCGGACAGATGAACTGAAGGGGGAAAGTTGCGTGTTTGCTATGCTAGGGATGCGTGGCGGACGAACGGGTTGCGTATTCAGATACGTCTCGTCGTTCTGAGCAACTTTCATGCACAAAGTTTTTCCATCCAAGTTACGGTTTATTTTATATTGATTTTAAAATATTTAAATCATTTTTAGGATTTGTTTAATTTATTTAATCCAACATTATCCAGAACAGTATTTGCTGACGTCATCATGACGTCAGCAGTCAACAGGGTTGACTGGTCAACCTGACGCATGGGTCCCACATGTTATTGTCTGTTCAGCCTAATTAGGGTTTAACTAATCTAATTACTGTTTAATTAATTAACACTAGTTAATTAGGTTAATTAAACAATAATTAATTTAATTAGTTAAGTTAATTAATTAATAGACATTTTTATCATTTATTATTTATTTTAAAACTCTTTTTTATTATTATTAACGTTCTGGGGCCGGGCCCCATTTGTCATTGGGCTAGGGGGGCCTTGCGGGCGCTGGGTGCGTTAACGGGCGTAGCCGGTGACAGGCGCCAGCCCGCCCCCGTTAGGGCGCTGCGGGGCAAGGCACCCACCAGGGCAGCGGCGAGGCGCGCGCAGCCACCGGCGAGTGGCGGTGGGGCGCTGCAGAGTAACAGGGCGGCCCCGTGGAGGACGGCACCGCGGGAGGGAGAAGAGGCCGGGGCAACACGACAGCAGCGGAGCGGGGGCCGCGGCGGCGTGCGGGTGGCGGAGCAAGGCGGCTGCGGGGGCGGAGCAGAGCCACGACGGAGTAGGGGCGATGGGAGGCGGTGACGGGCAGGGGCTCGATGACGGGGTCGGTGGTCGGCGGGACCGCGCGGCGAGCAGCAGTGGGAGGCACGGCTGGCGGTGCTCGCAGCGGCTGGGAGGCAGCCGGGGCGAGGCGGGGAGCACGGGGCAGGCGCGCGCGCGCTTCAGCGCGGCCAGGAGGGGGGGGGGGGGTGGCCACGGCGCGGGCGCACGGGGCGCGCACAGTGCGCGGGCGGCACGGGTGGTCGGCGCGGTGAGCAGGGGAGGTGGCGAGGCCTGCGCGACGGCAGCGGAGCAATAGCTCGAGCAGCAGTCGCAGCAGGAGAGCAGCGGCGAGGGTCCTCACCGTGAGCTTGTAGGGCAAAGGTAGCGGGGTTCGAGGTGGCGGCGGTAGTGTCGCCGTCGATGGGGGGGGCGCCATTCGGGGGGAGTTGCGGGCATCGGGGTCGACCCTGTCGATCCGACGATGGAGCTCGACGGCGGGGATGAGGAAGCAGCGACGCGACTCCGGCGAGTGGACCTCCAGGCGGCGGCGTTGCGGTGAATGGCGGGGCGTGGCGTCGGCGGCGAAGCCCACGGGCGGCGACGGGATCAATCTCCCCGATTCAGATCGGGGGTAGAGGAGGACGAGAGAGTGGGGGTCGTGGGGAAGTGGGGGGGGGGGGGTAGCGGGCTCTAGGTAGTCGGGGGTTGAACCGCTAGGGTTCGATCGGGTGGGATTAGTAGGGGGAGGCTGGGCTGGTTGTGGCCTGGTGGCCAGCTGGGCCACAGCCCAGCAGGGGGAAGGCTTTGTTTCTTTTTCTTTTGTTTCTTTTTTTTGTTAGTTTAGCTTCTTTAAAATACAAGTTAGCACCTAAATTAGTATCATCAAAATAGGCCACTTCCAAACCTAGGTGGGATCCAAAATAATTTATTTTAATATTTTTATATACTCAAAAGCAATTAAAATATTATTTTAGCCACAATTTTTAATTAGTTTAGGGCATTTAAACATTTTGAAAAAGGTTGGTTCCCACCACCAAAACTAGTTAAGGATTATTTGCTACATGATGAACATTTTAGTTTTAATGTTTCGAAACTTTTACTGTTTGACTTGATTTTGAATTTTAATTCGAATCGTCTTCGAACAAACGTGAGATTAGCAACAGTAATCGAGGTGACGTGGCATCATTAGTAGAGGTTACTATAGCTTGATTATCCGGGCGTCAGACGCCCGGCGAAAAAGCTGCAACCACTCGACGGCGACGGGAGCGCGGCGGCGTGGGCGGCCGACGAGGACAAGCGCGGCGCCGCAGGCGGCGCAGGGGCAAACGTGGAGTCATGGTTGGTCAGCGAGGGAAGGAAGCAGGAGACCTGGAGGAGCTGTCGAGAAGAAGAAGACGACTACACGAGGGGGCGAGGGGAAGGATTGTGCGGTGTAGACGCGTGCATCATGTGGCTAGGGGCTGAGCAACCGAATGATTCGGCCGGCGCACCAGTGTCTATTGGTGCCCAAATAATTATGCAGACGAAAATCGCCATACGTATCCTGTGTGTCAGAAAAATTGGATCTTGCATTGGTGTTTTTCTAGGAAAAATATATATTCCATGATAAGGTTACAATGAAGAGGTAACAATTCACATGGAGGACCTCAATTCAACCACGTAACCAGGCAAAGCCCGACTATAAGCATTGATGCTCAGAGCAAGTACTCCCTCCATCCGAAATTTTTTGTTTTAAATTTTTCTAAGTACAGATGCATTAAGTTACGTTTTAGTATTATGCACAGTCTAATGTAATCATACCTATCCAATTATCTCGGAATCAGCATCCACTATATTAGCCTCTTTATATTGCTTCATTTATCGCCTCGTATCTCCGTCTCCTTTCTTTGTCTATTAGCCACTGTTACAACCAACTTGTTAGCTGATTTACTGCTCCATTTATGAATGATGAGTTGTTTCTTTGGTACTGTTGTTTTACCACATAGTACATTGCCAATACATGTATGGAGTCGGTGTAATATTTCAATTTTTTTACTAGTTCAACGTGGAGGTAATATATTTAAATGTGTAGACAATTACTTCAGCTCTCCGATTCTTGTACGGATAGTGACTTTCTTGCCCAATTTATCCGGCTGAACAGTTGACAGGAGCTGCATCCCTATGTGTGGGTACCATGATCTAGACCTATGTTCAAACCCTTGTCGTTCAAAACGCACGCATCAATGTCGTCCAAAAACACACAACCATTATATAAGCACAAACCCAAATACTAATTTCTTGAAAATTATGTAAATAAATTTGAGAGATTTTTCAACACATTTCATGTTTTTTTTATCTTAAGTAAAAAACTGAGAACGTTGTGGTAATAGTTCTATAAACTTTTTCATAATAATCTTAGGATTTTTTGGAATATGCCAGGAACTATTCTCTTCTCAAAAAATCTGAGAACTTAATAATTAAATTCCAATAAAGGTGCAATGAATCGCGCAATCAAAACTAATGTATGTTGTCACACACACAAACGAAAGGGTATCCTTTTTACGGTGCTTCATCCTGGTTATTGTTATTAAATGAATATGTACCCAATGTCTTTGTCATTTAATGCTTCGTTGAAATCTTTGATATGTTTTGTCAGACACACTAGCTCGAATTAAATAAGCATGAACAACTTTTTACTATTGGCATATACACAAGCACACAGTATTGCGATCCTGCTATTAATAAAACGAAAACCCTGCACTGATCCTCAAATGAACCATGAGTGGCTTTGATTTCAGAGGAGTGCGTTGCCATGTGCTCTTCGTTCGCGTCTGACATAGATGGGCTATAAAAGATGCACATCAATTATTTGGTTATCAAAGAAGAGAGAAGAAGTGGGTTGTGTACCTTTTCTACTAACACCACATTTGGATGTCTGTATTGGGGCCTCGAAATGGATTTGGTATTGCAAAATTACCAATTCATGTATTTGGAATGCAAATTGAAACAGCAGGCTGAAACAGATAGAATAGAGGCATGAAATTGATTACACGCGTGGAGGCCTTCGACGTTGCCGAGCTATCCGGCTCCAATCTGTCCTGTAAGGGCATCTCCAACGGCAACCCGCAAAAAACCTCTTGCATCCGTCCGCGGATACAGATGCGGAAGACAGACATCCAACGCTAGCTGCATATATTTGAAACCATATTTTAACAAAGCAGACGAAATTCATGTAAACCAGTCGATATTCATCAAAGTTCGGATAGAAATGGCACAAATCATCCACACATAGCATGCAAATTAAGTCTAGTATAACAAAGTCACAAATTCGACTAGATCCCGGATGTCCAACAAGTTTTTTATGAATGGATCATGTCCTCCCACACATATTTCCCTTTCAGTTTCATCCAACAATGTGTGCACGTATATGGCCGCCCCTCTAACCTGTGGTACACCATGATGGCGCATGCGGGCTGCATATAATGTGTAGACCAACAATGGGTGAATGAATCAATCAACAAGTTGAGCAAGAGGAAGTAAAACTTACCATCTCCTCCATGTCCACGTGCAATGGCCACCTTGCCTCGAGCTAACTAACTAAGTTACAAAACTTGATGGCGCTGACCTGGATAACTCAACAACGGTACGACAACGACCCCACGTTGCGTCGTTAAATGATGTACATGTCGTAGGGCACAATGAACTTTCATGCGTGAAACTTTTCGTGCACTTGCTCATAGAAGGGCGGTCCTCTGGTCCTGCCTATGAAATCCGCGTATACGGCCAACCACGCATCGCACAACAACTCATCTTCCATGGTCGAGTAGCTCACCATCCTTCGTACTCTAAAAAATGACATAGGATGTCGACAGGGGACGGAGTGTACCTAGGTACAAACGGCTCTAGGATTGAAAGCTCCGTCGGAACGGCAGGTGGGCGCGTTAGTGCTGGTTGCGGACGTCCGACAATGCCTTTGGGCGGCCGAAAGCGAACAACGGCGACGGCGGAGGTGGAGGGTGCGGATTCAAAGCAAGGGGGAGAAGAGACAGAGTGGAAGGAAATGGGACCAGGAGGGGGATTGGGTGGGTCGGGGGTGTCGGAGTCTTATGTTTCACCCAGGAAGCCACCACGACGGTCAGTGCCGACGCAGCCCCTTCCCCATAGCCTGGCCCGATCGCCCTCCGCCACTCCTCCCGTCGACCCCTGCTTCGACCGTCGGCCCCCGACGCCCCTCTTCCCATAGCGGCCGGATCCCCCCTTCTCAGCTGCCATACCCCCTCCTCCTTAGCCACCGGATCCCCTCCTCCCATGGCCGCCAGATCCCCTCTTCCTCCCTCGTTCTTCCCTTCCCTGGCTACTATTGGTCAAATTCTTCCTATTCCCTTTGGTTAATTTAAGGCATCAGCATCGTGAATTAGTCTCATTGAAGTGTTGCAGCAGCATTTGATCTGTATTCCTTGTTCCACAGCAGCGAGATGAAGTGTGCACTCTGTCTGTTTGCTCATGTCTGAGCAATTTGTCTCATTGGTTCGATTAAACAAAATAAACATGGAAGACACCATATATATGAAGTCATTTTGATGTGCTAGCTTACAGACTTTGTATCTTTGAATTTCGGTACAAACAAGTGCAAGTTGCGATTACAGATGGCTTCAAGATCCCACGATCTTACAGACTCTATACCTTTTAATTTCATCTATGGTTTCTAATTTGCGGCCAAAACTTACAGGCTTCTAGGCTGTAGAATTATTGTTGCTGCTGGGGCGATATAATTTGTTGTCATCAGGGATTTCAAGAATATTTGATTTTTGTGCTATATAATCATCCAATTACAGTCGCACACTGTAAAAAATTTGTTTTGATGCATATACTAATGTTGCTATGCAATTTCATACTTTGCCATCCAAACAAGATTCCTTATTGAAACCTGAGTAAAATTCCATGAACCAATACATTTAACATCCAAACAACCGAATTCAGATTCATGCCCATTACAGTTTCCATGCTGAATTGGAATTGAACCCAATTCAATATGGAGGCCTTCAACATAGACATCCATTTCGTTGTGTTTGGATACGAAATTGAAGTGGCATTTCTACAGATGGCTTCTTTATCTCTATGGCACCTCTAAAAAAATTAATGCATCTCTGGCCCGTATCACGTCAATTGGTTTGAATTTTTTAAGGAGTTGCAATATCATTTAAACTAGGGGTTGGGGTGCCACACCGTGGCGCCTCTTGAGAGGAAGCCGGGTGGTGCCAAGTTGGCAAGCCTCCATTGCACTTTCTTTCTTGCTATCTTGGTAACACATGGACATGGCATGTAAGAAGTTGCACTACAAATTTCGAAAGAGCTAAATAAATGACACTCAAATACAATGATATTTGGGCATCTGAACACAAAACACCATAAGACATGAGATAGAACCAGAAATAGGGAGATAGCTCACACATAGTCATGAAGTAATGAATCAGTATATGTTGCAAATTTCCGGAGTAAGAATTTATTGTGACATGAAGTGCTACACCAAAACAATAAGAGCATAGTGATGGAAAGTTTAAAGGGTATTCAATATGAATGCTCTAATTGTAAAATCACCATGAAATATGTGACGAAATTGCCACTCGGTTTCATGGAGATCTTTGGCTACCAGTTCTTGACATGGTGGATTCTGAGACATGTCTTGCAAAGCAACCATACCACTCAATAAGCCAGAAATTGTGTAGAAATTAACTAGATTCAAAAAATGCTTTCAATGCTAACCGACAGATGAAGACACTCTTCAGCATGTATGCTAAGAGCAGAGAAACCACCATGGGCACTCGTATCCGAAGTTGTGAGTGTCTTGCGGAAGGAATTTATGATGCATTTCTCAAGTTCCTATGGCTCAAGACCCAAGCTTGTGAGCTCACCTTACTAATTAAGGGGATTAAAATGGGGAAATTAATGAATGTACATGTAAACAAGAACATGGAATAGAACTAACAAAGTGCACTGCTACATGAAAACAAGAACATCGAACAAAACTAATAGGACCATTGGACCATCTCATGGAACATCTGACACAACTTGGGACAACAATCAGGTTAACTCAAATGCCTCCATTAGTAAATAAAAAGGCTCCAAGCATAAAAATGTAAATAAAAATGAAACATTTAACCGAATCAGTTGATAACCAAATGAAGTGGCATACGAAATTGGCTTAAATGTTTGAAAAATTGGAATATGTTATTGAATCATCTACCACCTCTTCCTGGTGAGATGACATATGAATAATTGCATTGCCTAGATTAGGGGAAAAAGGTGTAGTAACAACAGATGATGCAATATGTACCTCCATGTCCCTATAATAGAAATGAGTTAGTTTCCTAGAATAGATTGCCAAAAACACTTGCTAAATGATTTTGGAAGCTTCATTTTTTAACAAAGCAACAACTTCAAAAGTTTTTCACCTGATGCAGATTAACTGCTCTTTGCAGAAGAACCAAATCTTGCACGATGGATCGACTCTCTGCATTATAGATGTTGTTGTCCTACCAATAGGCTTGCCCAGTTTTTTGAAACCCAAAACAAAAATATTGCAGTTCAAATAATTATGTCTTTAGAGGTTAAAATTCCTACCAAACAATGCAGAGTATGTCTGAATTTGCATGATACAGAGTTCACTGAGAGTCGGTAGGGTATCATACATCGAGTACTGCAGGTCCACGGTAGCCAACTTATGGGAAACGCTTCCCTACAGGTGGCTGATTGATGACCCACAACTATAGGGGATCTATCGTAGTCCTTTCGATAAGTAAGAGTGTCGAACCCAATGAGGAGCAGAAGGAAATGATAAGCAATTTTCAATAAGGTATTCTCTGCAAGCACTGAAATTATCGGTAATGAATAGTTTTGTGATAAGGTAATTTGTAACGGGTAACAAGTAATAAAAGTAAATAAGGTGCAGCAAGATGGCCCAATCCTTTTTGTAGCAAAGGACAAGCCTGGACAAACTCTTATATAAAGGAAAACGCTCCCGAGGACACATGGGAATTATCGTCAAGCTAGTTTTCATCACGCTCATATGATTCGGGTTCGTTACTTTGATAATTTGATATGTGGGTGGACCGGTGCTTGGGTACTACCCTTCCTTGGACAAGCATCCCACTTATGATTAACCCCTCTTGCAAGCATCCGCAACTACAAATGAAGTATTAAGGTAAACCTAACCATAGCATGAAACATGTGGATCCAAATCAGCCCCTTACGAAACAACGCATAAACTAGGGTTTAAGCTTCTGTCACTCTAGCAACCCACCATCTACTTATTACTTCCCAATGCCTTCCCCTAGGCCCAAACAATGGTGAAGTGTCATGTAGTCGACGTTCACATGACACCACTAGAGGAAAGACAACATACATCTCATCAAAATATTGAACGAATACCAAATTCACACGACTACTTATAGCAAGACTTCTCCCATGTCCCCAGGAACAAACGTAACTACTCACAAATCATGTTCATGTTCATAATCAGAGGGGTATTAATATGCATAAAGGATCTGAACATATAATCTTCCACCAAATAAACCAACTACCATCAACTACAAGGAGTAATCAACGCTACTAGCAACCCACAGGTACCAATCTGAGGTTTTGAGACAAAGATTGGATACAAGAGATGAACTAGGGTTTGAGATGAGATGGTGCTGGTGAAGATGTTGATGGAGATTGACCCCCTCCTGATGAGAACAGCTCCGCAGGAGCCCTAGATTGGTTCCACCTCGTGGCGGCGGTGCTTCGTCCCGAAAGCTTGCTTATGATTTTTTCCAGGGCGAAAGACTTCATATAGCCAAAGATGGGCACCGGAGGCCTGCCAGGGGCCCATGAGACAGGGGGGCGCACCCAGGGGGTAGGGCACGCCCCCACCCTCATGGATGGTGGGTGGCCCCCCTCTGGTGCTTTCTTCGCTCAATATTTTTATATATTCCAAAACTGACTTCCGTGGAGTTTCAGGACTTTTGGGGTTGTGTAGAATAGGTCTCTAATATTTTATCCTTTTCCAGCCCAGAATTCCAGCTGCCGGCATTCTCCCTCTTCATGTAAACCTTGTAAAATAAGAGAGAATAGGCATACGTATTGTGACATAATGTGTAATGACAGCCCATCATGCAATACATATCTATATAAAAGCATGATGCAAAATGGACGTATCAACTCCCCCAGGCTTAGACCTCGCTTGTCCTCAAGCGGAAGCCGATATCGAAAAATATGTCCACATGTTTAGAGATAGAGGTGTCGATAAAATAAATACGGACATGAGGGCATCATGATCATTCTTAGAACAACAACATATATATATAGTCATATGATTTATTATGCTAAAGTAACAATCTTATTCACAATGTAAAGTATGAATCAGAAACTTCATTGAAAACTAACAAACTATAATCTCAGTCATTGAAGCAATTGCAATTTATCATAACATCCGAAAGAGTCAATATAAGAGCTTTTCATCAAGTCCACATACTCAGCTATCATTTAGTCTTTCACAATTGCTAACACTCACGCAATATTTATGGGTATGAAGTTTTAATCGGACACAGAGAAAGATAGGGGCTTATAGTTTTTCCTCCCAACCTTTTACCTCAAGGGTAATGTCAACAATAATAGTTTATGCAACCCACATCCAATTAGCTATATATATCGGGATCTTTCCAACGCACGGTGCTTGCCAAAGGATAAACCATAAAATGGAGAGGTGAAGACCACCATGACTCTTGTATAAAGCATAAGAAAAAATAAAATAAAAGATAGGCCCTTCACAGAGGGAAGCAGATGTTGTCATGTGTTTTTATGGTTGGATGCACGAAATCTTAATGCAAAAGAACGTCACTTTGTATTGCCACTTGTGATATGGATCTTCATTATGCAGTCCGTCGCTTTTATTTCTTCCACATCACAAGATCATATAAAGCTTATTTTCTCCACACTAATAGATCATACATATTTAGAGATCAATTTTTATTGCTTGCAACAATGACAACTTACTTGAAGGATCTTACTCAATCCATAGGTAGATATGGTGGAATCTCATGGCAAAACTGGGTTTAAGGATATTTGGAAGCACAAGTAGTATCTCTACTTGGTGCAAGGAGTTTGGCTAGCATGAGGGGGAAGGGCAAGCTCAACATGTTGGATGATCCATGCCAATATAATTTATTTCAGATGTAAGAGAACATAACCCATTACGTTGTCTTCCTTGTCCAACATCAACTTTTTAGCATGTAATATTTAATGAGTGCTCACAATCATAAAAGATGTCCAAGATAGTATATTTATATGTGAAAACCTCTCTTTCTTTATTACTTCTTATTAATTGCAACGATGACCAAAACTATGTTTGTCAACTCTCAACAACTTTTATTCATCATAATCTTTATATGTGAAGTCATTACTCTCCATAAGATCAATATGATCTCTTTATTTATTTTTATTCTTTCTCTTATTTCTCAAGATCATAGCAAGATAACCAAGCCCTTGACTCAAAACTAATCCTTATTATATATAGCTCACGGACTCGATTACATATAAGGATCATAGAGCCAAACTCAAAACTAAATCATACTAAAACTTTATTCTACTAGATCAAGATATTACCAAAAGGATCGAACTAAGAAAAACGGTAAAGATAAAAGTGTGATGGTGATACGATACCTGGGCACTCCCCCAAGCTTGGAAGTTGCCAAGGGGAGTGCCCATACCCGACACTCAATTCTCCTTTGGTGGTGAAGAAAATATTGTTGATGATCTAGGCTTGTCATCCAGCATCGAGCACAGGAGATGCTCCAACTTATGAATAATGCCCTTGAGTGCGATGATATGCTCTTGCAACAGAATATTTTCATGAGTTAGATACTTGTTCTGCACCCGAACTATTTCAATCATCTTGAAAGCTTCAATTTCAGTATGTGTAAGAAGATTGTAATGAGGTTAAAGGATGTCTTCTTCTTCTACTGCCAGGGCTTGATCCTTCGTGGCCTTCTTGATCCCATCATCCTTGTTGATCTCCTCGGGTTCTTCTCTCTTCAGCTCTACCTTCATTAGCCAAGCATCGTCGCCCTCATTGTTGGAGGAGGGGGAGGACATGATGCCTGGCCTTGACAACCGTGGCAGAAAACAGCTCAAAACAAAAACAAAGGATAATTGTGTGATACGGTGGTCAAAACCTTCGGAAGATTATATAATGAATTTTTACCGATCAAAAGAAGTATCGTGCAAGAAAACGGAGTCCGGAGGACACACGAGGTGCCCACGAGACAGGGGGCGCGCCCAGGGGGGTAGGGGCACCCTCCACCCTCGTGGACGCCTTGTGTCCTTTCCGGACTGCTTCTTATTTTTCCTATTTTCTTAAATATTCCAAAACGGAGAAAAAATGCTATTAGAACTGTTTTGGAGCCGGTTTACTTACCGTACCACATACATATTCCTTTTCGGAGGCTGAAACGTTCTGGAAGGTGTCCCTTATATACTCCTCCGGGGTTACGGTGTCAATAACATTAGTTTCAACATTTATGGGATTACCTGAGATATAATGTTTGATTCTTTGACCATTCACCACCCTCGGATTTGTGCCTTCGAAGTTGTTGATTTTTATGGCACCGGAACGATAGACCTCCTCGATAACGTAAGGACCTTCCCATTTAGAGAGGAGTTTTCCTGCAAAAAAATCTTAAACGAGAGTTGTATAACAATACATAATCACCTACATTAAACTCACGTTTTTGTATCTTTTTGTCATGCCATCTTTTAACTTTTTCTTTAAACAGTTAGGCATTTTCATAGGCCTGGGTTCTCCACTCATCGAGTGAGCTAATGTCAAATAGTCTCTTCTCACCGGCAAGTTTGAAGTCATAGTCGAGCTATTTAACGGACCAATATGCCTTATGTTCTAGTTCGAGAGGTAAGTGACATGCTTTACCGTAAACCATCTTATACGGGGACATACCCATAGGATTTTTATATGCAGTTCTATAGGCCCATAATGCATCATCAAGTTTCTTGGACCAATTCTTTCTAGATCTATTAACAGTCTTTTGCAAAATTAATTTGAGCTCTCTATTACTCAGTTCTACTTGACCACTATACTGTGGGTGATATGGGCATGCAATTTTATAATTAACATCATACTTAGCAAGCATTTTACGAAAGGCACCATGAATAAAGTGTGAACCACCATCGGTCATTAAATATCTAGGGACTCGAAACCTCGAAAAAATTACTTCTTTAAGCATCTTAATAGAGGTGTTATGATCAACACTACTAGTTGGAATAGCTTCTACCCACTTAGTAACGAAATCAACAACAACTAAAATATGTGTATACCCATTAGAGGAAGGAAACGGTCCCATGTAATCAAAGCCCCAAACGTCAAATGGTTCAATAACAAGTGAATAATTCAGAGGCATTTCCTGACGTCTACTAATATTACCAATTCTTTGGCATTCATCACAAGACAAGACAAACTTACGGGCATCCTTGAAGAGAGTAGGCCAATAAAAACCGGATTGCAATACCTTATGTGCAGTTCTATCTCCAGCACGGTGTCCTCCGTAAGCCTCGGAGTGACACTTGCGTAAAATCTGTTCCTGTTCATGCTCAGGTACGCAATGTCTAACAACACCATCTAATCCTTCTTTATAAAGGTGTGGGTCATTGTAACACCCCGGATGTAATTTACCTTATCTGTACTCCAACTCTTGCCGTTTCCGGCCTAAGTTATTTTATTTTCCTCGGGTTCAGGTTTTTGTCTCCGTGTGTTGTTGCCTTTGTCATGCATCTCATATCATGTCATCATGTGCATCGCATTTGCATACGTGTTCGTCTCATGCTTCCGAGCATTTTCCCCGTTGTCCGTTTTGCATTCCGGCGCTCCTATCTCCTCCGGTGCCCCTTTCTACTTCTTTTCATGTGTGGGGGTTAAACATTTCCGGATTGGACCAAGACTTGCCAAGCGGCCTTGGTTTACTACCGGTAGACCGCCTGTCAAGTTTCGTACCATTTGGACCGAGAAGGCCTCGTTTGATACTCCAACGGTTAACCGAGGGACCGAGAAGGCCTCGTTTGTGTTGCAGTCCAACACCTTCCCAATTTGGCCGAAAACCCACCAAAGACCCTTCCATCACATAGAGCGTTCGATCACGATCGTGTGGCGGAAAACTGCACTCCATTTGGAGCTTCCTAGCTCCCTCTATGCCTATAAATAGATCCCCTTCCGAAATCACGGGTCTTCTTCCCCCGAAACCCTAGAAATCCTCCTCGCGCCGCGCCGGACATGTCCGTTCCGGCCGGACAGCTCTCCGCCGCCGCCTTCGTCCAGTGAGAGCGCGCCATGTGTCCTCCCCGCCGGCACCACCGCGCGCGGCCCGCCCGGCCCGCGTTGGGCCCCCGCGGCCCAGATCGCTCCGCCGCCGCCCGCCTTCATCCTCCTCGCGTCAGCCGCCGACCGCCTCTGCCGCGGCGCACCTCGTCGCCGACCGCCTCCGCCACGGCGCACCTCGTCGCCGACCCCTCCGCCCGGCCGCCGACCGACCATCGCGGCGCCCCGCGCCCGCCGCCTCTCCTCTCCTCACACGCCGACGGCGAACCCCTCCGTCCCCGGCGTCCTCCTCCGGCCGGAGCCCTCCTCCCCGGCGAACCTCGTCGACGCCGGCCGCCGCGTCCATTGTCTCCGGCGAAATTGCGAAGCTACAGTGCCTGCTACAGTAACTTCAGATCTGGATCGGTTGACTTCTTCCCCGAAAACCCTAGCTATTTTGCATTTGTTTCCGCATGCTATAACTCTGCATCCGTAGCTCCGAATCGTGTGTGTAGCATATCAAAATGTTCGTCTCAACGAGTACATCATTTCATCTCATTGCATCATTTTCATTTGAGCTCATCTTGATGCCCGAAATGCTGTTTGAAGAGGGCTATGTGATAAATTTGCCAGATCTGTTTCATCAAATAGATATTTGTCATTTTTGCCATGTTTAATGTGTGCATGATATGCTCCTGAGCTCTACATGTGTTTTGTTATATGCCATGCCATCTTTACAGAGGTGCTTACCATGTATTTTTGTGATATGTGTGGTGACTAGCACAAGCTTGCAAAGTAGCATAATCGGTAATGCTGATTTCAGGGACTTAGAATTTCACAAAGTCCTTGTCCTGATTTTTTGGTATGCCATATGTTCATGTTGTTTCCTAGTGACCCGTGCCTCTTTTGAGGATGATCATTAAGGATGATTTGTTAACCTTGTGGTGCTATCTCCATCCATGTCTTTGTTTGCAATTATGGAGCACCCTAGCTTGAGTCAATCGAGCTCTACTTTGCTATTTCGTGAATCCTAGCAGATTGTTGACGTGATTAGCGATTTTGCCGAGGATGTTGCTATTGATCTGTGCATGCTATGTTGTTGTTCTTGCCATGTCTAGCTTCTATGCCATGTCTTCTTGATGGGTGTATGCTTAGTTTGTCATGCCATGCTCTGTAGTGAGTGCATCGAGCTCGTAAACATGCCTACTCGTTAACTGATTTGCATGCTCCAGTTTTTCATGTCTGAGATCTGTTTATGTTTTTTCCATGTTCACATGCTAGCAATTGTATTTTCTGATCCATTTTGGCTCAAGGTCACTAAGGGACTTTTGTTAAATGCTTTGAGTAGCTTCATGCCATGCCTTGCTTTGCCATGTTAAGTTCCTGTAGCATGTAGTTTTCATGCTCTAAAGTGTGCTTCCTGATGTTAAATTCCAGACTTGTGTTAATTTCACTAAGTCTGAAACCTGTTATCATTTGCACTTTTGCCAGGCTTGTTTGAACCTGTTAGTGGATGAATTAGCCGTAGCTCAGTGTTCATCTTTTGTCAAGCATCATGAGTGGATCCCTGCCATGTATTTTGTTGTCATGTTTGAGTGCTGTAGCATATTTATCTTGATGCATTTAGTTGGTCACTTGCTGTTTATCGCAGACCGGTGCCATATTTGTTTTGCTTGCCATTTCCAAACCGTGCATCCGATTCCGGTGATCTTTATATCGATTTAAACCGAAATCACCTCACCTTTCAAGTGGAACTCTTGGATTTCCAGGTTGAGGCCAGGTTCAATCATTCCTTGTCAAATCTTGCATATGCATCACATATCGCATCCCGCATAGCATACCATGTTTGCATCATGTTGTTTGAGCATTGCACGTGGTTGATTGTGTTCCTTTTGCTTGTTTGTCTTGTTTGGGTAGAGCCGGGAGACGAGTTCGCGAACGAGGAGCCTGTTGAGTTCACTTACGAGGATCAAGTCAACTCTGACAACTTTGCAGGCAAGATGGTCATACCCTCGAAATCACTTCTATCTTTGCTTGCTAGATGCTCGCTCTTTTGCTATGCCTATGCTACGATACCTACCACTTGCTTATCATGCCTGCCAAATTGCCATGTCAAACCTCTAACCCACCATGTCCTAGCAAACCGTTGATTGGCTATGTTACTGCTTTGCTCAGCCCCTCTTATAGCGTTGCTAGTTGCAGGTGAAGATTGGAGATCGTTCCTTGTTGGAACATTGTTTATTGTTGGGATATCACCATATTATCTTGTTTATCTTAATGCACCTATATACTTGGTAAAGTTTGGAAGGCTCGGCCTTATGCCTAGTGTTTTGTTCCACTCTTGCCGCCCTAGTTTCCGTCATATCGGTGTTATGCTCCCGGATTTTGCGTTCCTTACGCGGTTGGGTTATAATGGGAACCCCTAGACAGTTCGCCTTGAATAAAACTCCTCCAGCAATGCCACACCTTGGTTTTACCATTTTCCACCTAGCCTCTTTTTCCCTTGGGTTTCCGGAGCCCAAGGGTCATCTTTATTTAAACCCCCCCGGGCCAGTGCTCCTCTGAGTGTTGGTCCAAACTAGAGCCCCTTGCAGCGCCACCTCGGGGAAACTCGAGGGCTGGTTTTAGTTGTACGGATTGCTTATCTGAGTGTGCCCTGAGAACGAGATATGTGCAGCTCCTATCGGGATTTGTCGGCACATTCGGGCGGTGTTGCTGGACTTGTTTTACCATTGTCGAGGATGTCTTGTAAAACCGAGATGCCGAGTCTGATCGGAATGTCTCGGGAGAAGGAATATCCTTCGTTGACCGTGAGAGCTTGTGATGGGCTAAGTTGGGACTCCCCTGTAGGGATTTGAACTTTCGAAAGCCGTGCCGGCGGTTATGGGCAGATGGGAATTTGTTAATGTCCGGTTGTAGATAACTTGAAACTTAACTTAATTAAAATAAATCAACCGCGTGTGTAACCGTGATGGTCTCTTCTCGGCGGAGTCCGGGAAGTGAACACGGTGTTGGAGTAAATGCTTGACGTAGGTTGTTCTAGGATCACTTCTTGATCATAGTTGTTCGACCGTGCTTTTGCCTTCTCTTCTCGCTCTCTTTTGCGAACAGGTTAGCCACCATATATGCTAGTCGCTTGCTGCAGCTCCACATATTACCTTGCCTTACCTATAAGGTTAAATAGTCTTGATCGCGAGGGTGCGAGATTGCTGAGTCCCCGTGACTCACAGTTTACTTCCAAAACCAGATGCAGGGACCAATGATACCGTTCCAGACGATGCGCTTGAGCTCAAGTGGGAGTTCGATGAAGACTCTCGCCGTTACTATGTGTCTTTTCCAGATGATCAGTAGTGGTGCCCAGTTGGGGTGATCGGGGACCGTGTCGCATGTTGGGGTTGATCTTTTATTTTGGTACCGTAGTCGGACCATGAGTGTATTGGATGAATGTAGTGTTATTCATGTATGTGTGTGACGTGGCGAGTGTAAGCCAACTATGTATCCTTTCCCCTTTTATATACTTACATGGGTTGTTGTGAAGATTACCTTACTTGCGACATTGCTTTCAATGCGGTCATGCCTCTAAATCGTGCTTCGACATGTAGGAGATATAGCCACATCGAGGGCGTTACAAGTTGGTAATCAGAGCCTTCCCCGACCTTAGGAGCCCCCTGCTTGATCGAATCGTTGGCGTTGTTGAGTCTAGAAAAATGTTTTGAGTCATTTAGGAATTATATATCGGAGAGTTTAGGAATTCTTTTTACTCCCCAGTCCCTTCATCGCTCTGGTAAGGCATCCTGATGTAGAGTTTTGACTCTTCTCTTCTCAAATTTCACTAAAATTTTTTTTAGGATGATGCGGGTATCTTGGAATCGTTCCGATTGATTTGTGACGAGAACATTGTTCTTGGTGCCTCCTGTCATTTAGGGGTTGTGGCAGTGTCCCGGGGAGTTGAGCTCCGAGGTGTTGTCGTCACAATTTTATCGTTGAGATTCTGGAATACTGAGTTTCGCCGACATCGAATATCTCTTTTATGCAGTTGTTGGTGAGATAACCTCGATGCCACCCAGTACTGGGGCGGGAGTTCGGGAGTATTGCCATAACTCGTATAACGGATGCTTTTTGAAGGTTGAGGTAAATGATTTCCGAAGTTTTTCTCGGTTATGCGTTGAAGGATGGATATAGCTGGATGTAGGATTTGCTAGGTGAGATATTATGCTTCCCCTGTATCCCCAACACCTGATTGCATAACCGGAAAGGTTCGGGAGTTTCATAGGTGGGAATTCTTGTAGCTCTAGTTCTTCTTCCGCGGATATTTGGTTCGGGATTGGGTGATCCTTACCGAGTATTCGTTCTTGTGTCGTACCTTGTTGTTTTTCTTCTACCTCAATTCTAAGTGGCTTCTCAATTATGGATATGTGACCGTTTTGATTGGAATGCATTCGTTCATTTGGTTCGGATGTGAAGACTATATGTTGCAATTTCAACCCGTTTGATTCAGCTTCAATATTTGTTCTGCCAATATGCTAACGGATGTCAACCTCTTCAGGATGGCTCCTCCAACGCGCACGACTCTGAATCCTGATCCGCCACCACCACCTCCACCTCCGGAGGCATGGCAAGCTGTGATGGCCGCTACCAATGCAAACACGCAGCTGATCATGCAACTTATTCAAGAGCGCAACCAAGGGAACCATGGTCATGGCAACAATCAAAATCAGTTCGCTACACTCAACCAGTTCCTTGCTAACCAGCCAAAGACCTTCAGCAATTGTGTTGAGGCAATAGACGCTCATGATTGGCTCGTGGACATATGCAAGCATTTCGAGTGCAGTAACGTCAGGCCTGAGGACTTTGTCAAGTTCGCTTCCTTCCAACTCAAAGACCAAGCTGCATAATGGTTTCAGCAGTACAAAGATTCCAGAGGAGGCCGTGTGATTACCTGGGATGAATTCCGTCAAGACTTCAAAGCTCATCATATTCCTCAGAGCGTGGTTGAAAGCAAGCGTGAGGAATTCTGCAACCTGAAGCAAGGCTCTATGTCTATTTACGAGTACAACAAGATGTTTCAGAAGCTCGCCCGTTTTGCTAAGCAAGACGTCCCTGACGAGAAGAGCATGATATACCAGTTCAGGGGTGGTCTCAGAGAAGAAATCCAGCTAGCTCTCGTCCTCTTTGAGCCCAAGAGGTACGATGAGTTTTACAACATGGCAATGAAGTAAGAGACTGCTCAACTGAAGTGTGATGCTTCCAAGAAGTGAGTCAGAGATGCTACTCCTTCTTCCTCAACTCAAGTGGCTAAGCAGCAGAAGTATTGGCTTCCTCCTCCTCCGTTTCGTTAGCATTATCAGCAGAAGAGCAAAGGTGGCAGTGGATCTTCCCACCCACCCAACCCAGGCTTTCAGAACAAGACTTCGTCTGAAGCTCCAAGATCGAGTGCTCCGTATCACCGTCCGCTCTCGGAGGTCACGTGCAACAAGTGCCAACAGAAGGGTCACTATGCCAACAAATGCTTCAATCAGAGGCGTCTCCCTCCTCCTCCTCCTGTGAGATCGGCAAGTACAGCTGTGGTCAAGCATAACCCCAAGTACGCCAAGGTCAACATGGTGAATGCAGCTCAGGCAGAGGACTCGTCAGATGTCATCATGGGTAACCTTCCTGTTAACGATATTCCTGCAAGAGTTCTTTTTGACACTGGTGCATCGCATTGTTTCATCTCGAGACCTTTTGCATCTAAGCATGATTTTGTTACTCAAGTGTTGCCGAAACCATTGGCTATTGTCTCTCCAGCCCATCAGATGACTTCTCGAGTATGCGTTCCGGATGTTTCAATCACATTGGGTGACTATAAGTTCTTGTCTTCTCCAAATGTTCTTGGTGACTCTGATATTGATCTTATTCTTGGAATGGACTAGCTTTCTAAGCACAAGGCTCAGCTTGATTGTGCTGCCAGACAGATTCAATTGACTCATTCGTCTGAGGATGTAATTGTCTTTGCCGCTCGTGATGATACCATCCGTCTATTTTCTCTCAATGAGAAGGGTGAACTGGATGCCATCTCTCAAATTCCAGTCGTTTGCGAATATCAAGACGTCTTTCCAGAAGAGCTTCCAGGAATGCCTCTGCACCGGCCAGTTGAATTCGTCATCGATCTTGAGCCTGGCACGGAACCTGTTTGCAAACGTCCTTACAAGCTTGGACCTGAAGAGTTGAAGGAGCTGAAGAAGCAACTCGATATTCAAGAGCGAATGGGTCTCATCCGACCTAGTTCTTCTCCGTGGGGTTGTGGAGTTCTTTTTGTGATGAAGAAGGATGGAACGGACCGACTTTGTGTTGACTACCGTCCATTGAACAAGAAGACTATAAAGAACAAGTACCCACTTCCCAACATCAACGAGCTGTTTGAACAACTCAAAGGTGCTCAAGTATTCTCCAAGCTAGATCTCCGTATGGGCTATCACCAGATCCGAATTCGTGAACAAGATATCCCCAAGACAGCGTTCCGAACAAGCTATGGTTCATATGAATACACTGTCATGTCTTTTGGCCTCGTCAACGCTCCTCCGACTTTCTCTCGCATGATGAACTTCATCTTCAACGCCTACACAAATGACTTCGTCTTGGTCTACCTCGATGACATTTTGGTCTTTTCCAAGAACAAGGAAGATCATGCCAAGCACTTGCGTTTGGTGCTGGATAAGCTCAGTGAACATCCGTTCTACGCCAAGTTCTCAAAGCGCGAGTTTTGGCTCGATGAGGTTCTCTATCTTGGGCATATCATCTCTGCCAAGGGCATTGCGGTGAATCCTGAGAAGGTGTTTGCAATTGTGAATTGGGAACCACCTCAGAACATGAAGCAACTCCGCAGCTTCCTTGGGCTCGCAAGCTATTGTCGAAGGTTCGTTAAGAACTTTTCAAAGATTGCGAAGCCTCTTTCAAACCTTCTCCAGAAGCACGTCAAGTACGTTTGGTCTCTGGAATGTGACATCACTTTCAACACCTTGAAAGAGAAATTAGTCACTACTCCTGTTCTGACTCCTCCTGATGAATCCAAACCATTCGAGGTCTTCTGCGATGCCTCTCTTCAAGGTCTTGGTGCAGTGTTGATGCAACAGAAGAAAGTTGTGGCTTATACCTCTCGCCAGTTGAAGCCCAACGAGAAGAACTACCCCACACATGACCTCGAGTTGGCGGCAGTTGTGCATGCTCTTTTGACTTTGAGACATCTCTTATTGGGAAGAAAAGTGGACATCTTCTCTGACCACAAGAGTCTCAAGTACATCTTCACTCAGCCTAATCTCAACCTCAGGCAGACTCGTTGGGTCGAAATGATTCAAGAGTATAATCCGAGCATCGAATATACTCCAGGCAAGGCCAATGTAATTGCTGACGCATTGAGCAGGAAGGCTTACTGCAACAGTTTGATTCTCAAGCCTTACCAACTCGAGCTTTGTGAAGCTTTCCGCAAACTCAATCTGCAAGTTGTTCCTCAAGGTTTCCTCGCCAACCTTCAAGTCTCTCCTACTTTGGAAGATCAGATTCGCGAGGCTCAACTTCTTGATGCTATGGTGAAGAAGGTGAAGATTGGGATTGCCAAGAGTCAACCCAAGTACAAGTGCTATCGCCTTGATGACAAGGATACTCTCTTCTTCGAGGATCGCATTGTTGTGCCTAAAGGTGACCTTCGTAAAGTCATTATGAACGAGGCTCAAAATTCACTCCTCTCTATCCACCCTGGGAGCATGAAGATGTACCATGACCTCAAGCAGGCGTATTGGTGGACTCGAATGAAGCGCGAGATTGCTCAGTTCATGAATGAATGTGATGTCTGCAGAAGAGTGAAGGCAGAACACCAACGACCAGCTGGTCTCCTCCAACCTCTTGCCATTCCAGAATGGATGTTTGACCACATTGAGATGGACTTCGTGACGGGATTTCCAAAGTCCAAGCGTGGCAATGATTCTATATTCGTTGTCATTGACAAACTCACTAAAGTGGCTCACTTTCTGCCTATCAAAGAGTATATCACTGCAGCTCAATTGGCGGAGCTTTATACCTCTCGGATTGTCTCTCTGCATGGCATTCCACAGTTGATCTCTTCAGACCGTGGCAGCATCTTTACCTCCAAGTTTTGGGATTCTTTTCAGAAGGCCATGGGCACCAGCATCCGTTTCAGCACAACTTTTCATCCTCAAACTAGCAGTCAAGTCGAGCGTGTCAATCAGATTCTCGAAGATATGCTCAGGGCTTGCATTATCTCTTTCGGTATGAAGTGGGAAGATTGTCTTCCATATGCCGAGTTCTCCTACAACAACAGCTTTCAAGCGAGTTCGGGCAAGGCCCCATTTGAAATTCTCTATGGTAGGAAGTGCCGTACTCCTCTTAACTGGTCAGAGACCGGTGAACGTCAACTTCTTGGAAATGACTTGATCACAGAGGCAGAGGAAATGTGCAAAGTCATTCGTGATAACCTCAAAGCAGCGCAATCGCGCCAGGAGAGCTACTATGATAGTAAGCATCATCATTTGGCTTTCGAGATCGGAGACCATGTTTACCTCCGCGTCTCTCCAATGAAAGGTACTCGTTTCTTCGGTATCAAAGGGAAGCTTGCCCCTAGATACGTGGGTCCTTTCAAGATCGTCAGCAAGAGAGGCGATCTCTCCTATCAACTCGAGCTTCCCTCCAACTTTGCAAACATGCACGACGTGTTCCATGTCTCTCAGCTCTGCAAGTGCTTCAAGACTCCTGACCGCACCGTCAACTTCGAAGACATTGATCTCCAAGAAGACCTCTCTTATCGTGAGCACCCAGTTGCTATTCTTGAAGAGACTGAACGCAAGACTCGCAATAAGTCAATCAAATTCCTCAAAGTCAAGTGGTCACACCATTCCGACCGTGAAGCCACCTGGGAACGCGAGGATCACCTCCGTTCTGAGTACCTGACGTTTTTCCAGTCCTAGATCTCGGGACGAGATCCTTTCGTAGTGGTGGAGTGTTGTAACACCCCGGATGTAATTTACCTTATCTGTACTCCAACTCTTGCCGTTTCTGGCCTAAGTTATTTTATTTTCCTCAGGTTCAGGTTTTTGTCTCCGGGTGTTGTTGCTTTTGTCATGCATCTCATATCATGTCATCATGTGCATCGCATTTGCATACGTGTTCGTCTCATGCTTCCGAGCATTTTCCCCATTGTCCGTTTTGCATTTCGGCGCTCCTATCTCCTCCGGTGCCCCTTTCTACTTCTTTTCATGTGTGGGGGTTAAACATTTCCGGATTGGACCGAGAGTTGCCAAGCGGCCTTGGTTTACTACCGGTAGACCGCCTGTCAAGTTTCGTACCATTTGGACTTCGTTTGATACTCCAACGGTTAACCGAGGGACCGAGAAGGCCTCGTTTGTGTTGCAGCCCAACACCTTTCCAATTTGGCCCAAAACCCACCAAAGACCCTTCCATCACATAGAGCGGTCGATCACGATCGCGTGGCCGAAAACCGCACTCCATTTGGAGCTTCCTAGCTCCCTATATGCCTATAAATAGATCCCCTTCCGAAATCACGGGTCTTCTTCCCCCGAAACCCTAGAAATCCTCCTCGCGCCGTGCCGGACATGTCCGTTCCGGCCGGACAGCTCTCCGCCGCCGCCTTCGTCCAGTGAGAGCACGCCACGTGTCCTCCCCTCCGGCACCACCGCGCGCGGCCCGCCCGGCCCGCGTTGGGCCCCCGCGGCCCAGATCGCTCCGCCGCCGCCCGCCTTCATCCTCCTCGCGTCAGCCGCCGACCGCCTCTGCCGCGGCGCACCTCATCGCCGACCGCCTCCGCCGCGGCGCACCTCGTCGCCGACCCCTCCTCCTCGGCCGCCGACCGGCCACCGCGGCGCCTCGCGCCCGCCGCCTCTCCTCTCCTCACACGCCGGCGGTGAACCCCTCCGTTCCCGGCGTCCTCCTCCGGCCGGAGCCCTCCTCCCCGGCGAACCTCGTCGACGCCGGCCGCCGCGTCCATTGTCTCCGGCGAAATCGCGAAGCTAGAATGCCTGCTACAGTAACTTCAGATCTGGATCGGTTGACTTCTTCCTCGAAAACCCTAGCTATTTTGCATTTATTCCGCATGCTATAACTCCGCATCCGTAGCTCCGAATCGTGCGTGTAGCTTATCAAAATGTTCGCCTCAACGAGTACAACATTTCATCTCATTGCATCATTTTCATTTGAGCTCATCTTGATGCCCGAAATGCTGTTCGAAGAGGGCTATGTGATAAATTTGCCAGATCCGTTTCATCAAATAGATATTTGTCATTTTTGCCATGTTTAATGTGTGCATGATATGCTCCTGAGCTCTACATGTGTTTTGTTATATGCCATGCCATCTTTACAGAGGTGCTTACCATGTATTTTTGTGATATGTGTGGTGACTAGCACAAGCTTGCAAAGTAGCGTAATCGGTAATGCTGATTTCACGGACTTAGAATTTCACAAAGTCCTTGTCCTGATTTTTCGGTATGCCGTATGTTCATGTTGTTTCCTAGTGACCCGTGCCTCTTTTGAGGATGAACAGTAAGGATGATTTGTTAACCTTGTGGTGCTCTATCCATCCATGTCTTTGTTTGCAATTATGGAGCACCCTAGCTTGAGTCAATCGAGCTCTACTTTTGCTATTTCGTGAATCCTGGCAGATTATTGACGTGATTAATGATTTTGCCGAGGATGTTGCTATTGATCCGTGCATGCTATGTTGTTGTTCTTGCCATGTCTAGCTTCTATGTCATGTATTCTTGATGGGTGTATGCTTAGTTTGTCATGCCATGCTCTGTAGTGAGTGCATCGAGCTCGTAAACATGCCTACTAGTTAACTGATTTGCATGCTCCAGTTTTTCACCAAGTCTGAGATCTGTTTATGTTTTTTCCATGTTCACATGCTAGCAATTGTATTTTCTGATCCATTTTGGCTCAAGGTCACTAAGGGACTTTTGTTAAATGCTTTGAGTAGCTTCATGCCATGCCTTGCTTTGCCATGTTAAGTTCCTGTAGCATGTAGTTTTCATGCTCTAAAGTGTGCTTCCTGATGTTAAATTCCAGACTTGTGTTAATTTCACTAAGTCTGAAACCTGTTATCATTTGCACTTTTGCCAGGCTTGTTTGAACCTGTTAGTGGATGAATTAGCCGTAGCTCAGTGTTCATCTTTTGTCAAGCATCATGAGTGGATCCCTGCCATGTATTTTGTTGTCATGTTTGAGTGCTGTAGCATATTTATCTTGATGCATTTAGTTGGTCACTTGCTGTTTATCGCAGACCGGTGCCATATTTGTTTTGCTTGCCATTTCCAAACCGTGCATCCGATTCCGGTGATCTTTATATTGATTTAAACCGAAATAACCTCACCTTTCAAGTGGCACTCTTGGATTTCTAGGTTGAGGCCAGGTTCAATCATTCCTTGTCAAATCTTGCATATGCATCACATATCGCATCCCGCATAGCATACCATGTTTGCATCATGTTGTTTGAGCATTGCACGTGCTTGATTGTGTTCCTTTTGCTTGTTTGTCTTGTTTGGGTAGAGCCGGGAGACGAGTTCGCGAACGAGGAGCCCGTTGAGTTCGCTTACGAGGATCAAGTCAACTCTGACAACTTTGCAGGCAAGATGATCATACCCTCGAAATCACTTCTATCTTTGCTTGCTAGATGCTCGCTCTTTTGCTATGCCTATGCTACGATACCTACCACTTGCTTATCATGCCTGCCAAATTGCCATGTCAAACCTCTAACCCACCATGTCCTAGCAAACCGTTGATTGGCTATGTTACTGCTTTGCTCAGCCCCTCTTATAGCGTTGCTAGTTGCAGGTGAAGATTGGAGATCGTTCCTTGTTGGAACATTGTTTATTGTTGGGATATCACCATATTATCTTGTTTATCTTAATGCACCTACATACTTGGTAAAGTTTGGAAGGCTCGGCCTTATGCCTAGTGTTTTGTTCCACTCTTGCCGCCCTAGTTTCCATCATATCGGTGTTATGCTCCCGGATTTTGCGTTCCTTACGCGGTTGGGTTATAATGGGAACCCCTAGACAGTTCGCCTTGAATAAAACTCCTCCAGCAATGCCACACCTTGGTTTTACCATTTTCCACCTAGCCTCTTTTTCCCTTGGGTTTCCGGAGCCCAAGGGTCATCTTTATTTAAACCCCCCCGGGCCAGTGCTCCTCTGAGTGTTGGTCCAAACTAGAGCCCCTTGCAGCGCCACCTCGGGGAAACTCGAGGGCTGGTTTTAGTTGTACGGATTGCTTATCTGAGTGTGCCCTGAGAACGAGATATGTGCAGCTCCTATCGGGATTTGTCGGCACATTCGGGCGGTGTTGCTGGACTTGTTTTACCATTGTCGAGGATGTCTTGTAAAACCGAGATGCCGAGTCTGATCGGAATGTCTCGGGAGAAGGAATATCCGTCGTTGACCGTGAGAGCTTGTGATGGGCTAAGTTGGGACTCCCCTGTAGGGATTTGAACTTTCAAAAGCCGTGCCGGCGGTTATGGGCAGATGGGAATTTGTTAATGTCCGGTTGTAGATAACTTGAAACTTAACTTAATTAAAATAAATCAACCGCGTGTGTAACCGTGATGGTCTCTTCTCGGCGGAGTCCGGGAAGTGAACACGGTGTTGGAGTAAATGCTTGACGTAGGTTGTTCTAGGATCACTTCTTGATCATAGTTGTTCGACCGTGCTTTTGCCTTCTCTTCTCGCTCTCTTTTGCGAACAGGTTAGCCACCATATATGCTAGTCGCTTGCTGCAGCTCCACATATTACCTTGCCTTACCTATAAGGTTAAATAGTCTTGATCGCGAGGGTGCGAGATTGCTGAGTCCCCGTGACTCACAGTTTACTTCCAAAACCAGATGCAGGGACCAATGATACCGTTCCAGACGATGCGCTTGAGCTCAAGTGGGAGTTCGATGAAGACTCTCGCCGTTACTATGTGTCTTTTCCAGATGATCAGTAGTGGTGCCCAGTTGGGGTGATCGGGGACCGTGTCGCATGTTGGGGTTGATCTTTTATTTTGGTACCGTAGTCGGACCATGAGTGTATTGGATGAATGTAGTGTTATTCATGTATGTGTGTGACGTGGCGAGTGTAAGCCAACTATGTATCCTTTCCCCTTTTATATACTTACATGGGTTGTTGTGAAGATTACCTTACTTGCGACATTGCTTTCAATGCGGTCATGCCTCTAAATCGTGCTTCGACATGTAGGAGATATAGCCACATCGAGGGCGTTACAAGTTGGTAATCAGAGCCTTCCCCGACCTTAGGAGCCCCCTGCTTGATCGAATCGTTGGCGTTGTTGAGTCTAGAAAAATGTTTTGAGTCATTTAGGAATTATATATCGGAGAGTTTAGGAATTCTTTTTACTCCCCAGTCCCTTCATCGCTCTGGTAAGGCATCCTGATGTAGAGTTTTGACTCTTCTCTTCTCAAATTTCACTAAAATTTTTTTTAGGATGATGCGGGTATCTTGGAATCGTTCCGATTGATTTGAAACGAGAACATTGTTCTTGGTGCCTCCTGTCATTTAGGGGTTGTGGCAGTGTCCCGGGGAGTTGAGCTCCGAGGTGTTGTCGTCACAATTTTATCGTTGAGATTCTGGAATACTGAGTTTCGCCGACATCGAATATCTCTTTTATGCAGTTGTTGGTGAGATAACCTCGATGCCACCCAGTACTGGGGCGGGAGTTCGGGAGTATTGCCATAACTCGTATAACGGATGCTTTTTGAAGGTTGAGGTAAATGATTTCCGAAGTTTTTCTCGGTTATGCATTGAAGGATGGATACAGCTGGATGTAGGATTTGCTAGGTGAGATATTATGCTTCCCCTGTATCCCCAACACCTGATTGCATAACCGGAAAGGTTCGGGAGTTTCATAGGTGGGAATTCTTGTAGCTCTAGTTCTTCTTCCGTGGATATTTGGTTCGGGATTGGGTGATCCTTACCGAGTATTCGTTCTTGTGCCGTACCTTGTTGTTTTTCTTCTACCTCAATTCTAAGTGGCTTCTCAATTATGGATATGTGACCGTTTTGATTGGAATGCATTCGTTCATTTGGTTCGGATGTGAAGACTATATGTTGCAATTTCAACCCGTTTGATTCAGCTTCAATATTTGTTCTGCCAATATGCTAACGGATGTCAACCTCTTCAGGATGGCTCCTCCAACGCGCACGACTCTGAATCCTGATCCGCCACCACCACCTCCACCTCCGGAGGCATGGCAAGCTGTGATGGCCGCTACCAATGCAAACACGCAGCTGATCATGCAACTTATTCAAGAGCGCAACCAAGGGAACCATGGTCATGGCAACAATCAAAATCAGTTCGCTACACTCAACCAGTTCCTTGCTAACCAGCCAAAGACCTTCAGCAATTGTGTTGAGGCAATAGACGCTCATGATTGGCTCGTGGACATATGCAAGCATTTCGAGTGCAGTAACGTCAGGCCTGAGGACTTTGTCAAGTTCACTTCCTTCCAACTCAAAGACCAAGCTGCATAATGGTTTCAGCAGTACAAAGATTCCAGAGGAGGCCGTGTGATTACCTGGGATGAATTCCGTCAAGACTTCAAAGCTCATCATATTCCTCAGAGCGTGGTTGAAAGCAAGCGTGAGGAATTCTGCAACCTGAAGCAAGGCTCTATGTCTATTTACGAGTACAACAAGATGTTTCAGAAGCTCGCCCGTT
Source organism: Triticum urartu (assembly GCF_056163025.1). Classification (NCBI taxonomy): domain Eukaryota; kingdom Viridiplantae; phylum Streptophyta; class Magnoliopsida; order Poales; family Poaceae; genus Triticum; species Triticum urartu. Next base: position 205,662,068 of record NC_141877.1, on the reverse strand, counting down.
TTGCTAAGCAAGACGTCCCTGACGAGAAGAGCATGATATACCAGTTCAGGGGTGGTCTCAGAGAAGAAATCCAGCTAGCTCTCGTCCTCTTTGAGCCCAAGAGGTACGATGAGTTTTACAACATGGCAATGAAGTAAGAGACTGCTCAACTGAAGTGTGATGCTTCCAAGAAGTGAGTCAGAGATGCTACTCCTTCTTCCTCAACTCAAGTGGCTAAGCAGCAGAAGTATTGGCTTCCTCCTCCTCCGTTTCGTTAGCATTATCAGCAGAAGAGCAAAGGTGGCAGTGGATCTTCCCACCCACCCAACCCAGGCTTTCAGAACAAGACTTCGTCTGAAGCTCCAAGATCGAGTGCTCCGTATCACCGTCCGCTCTCGGAGGTCACGTGCAACAAGTGCCAACAGAAGGGTCACTATGCCAACAAATGCTTCAATCAGAGGCGTCTCCCTCCTCCTCCTCCTGTGAGATCGGCAAGTACAGCTGTGGTCAAGCATAACCCCAAGTACGCCAAGGTCAACATGGTGAATGCAGCTCAGGCAGAGGACTCGTCAGATGTCATCATGGGTAACCTTCCTGTTAACGATATTCCTGCAAGAGTTCTTTTTGACACTGGTGCATCGCATTGTTTCATCTCGAGACCTTTTGCATCTAAGCATGATTTTGTTACTCAAGTGTTGCCGAAACCATTGGCTATTGTCTCTCCAGCCCATCAGATGACTTCTCGAGTATGCATTCCGGATGTTTCAATCACATTGGGTGACTATAAGTTCTTTTCTTCTCCAAATGTTCTTGGTGACTCTGATATTGATCTTATTCTTGGAATGGACTAGCTTTCTAAGCACAAGGCTCAGCTTGATTGTGCTGCCAGACAGATTCAATTGACTCATTCGTCTGAGGATGTAATTGTCTTTGCCGCTCGTGATGATACCATCCGTCTATTTTCTCTCAATGAGAAGGGTGAACTGGATGCCATCTCTCAAATTCCAGTCGTTTGCGAATATCAAGACGTCTTTCCAGAAGAGCTTCCAGGAATGCCTCCGCACCGGCCAGTTGAATTCGTCATTGATCTTGAGCCTGGCACGGAACCTGTTTGCAAACGTCCTTACAAGCTTGGACCTGAAGAGTTGAAGGAGCTGAAGAAGCAACTCGATATTCAAGAGCGAATGGGTCTCATCCGACCTAGTTCTTCTCCGTGGGGTTGTGGAGTTCTTTTTGTGATGAAGAAGGATGGAACGGACCGACTTTGTGTTGACTACCGTCCATTGAACAAGAAGACTATAAAGAACAAGTACCCACTTCCCAACATCAACGAGCTGTTTGAACAACTCAAAGGTGCTCAAGTATTCTCCAAGCTAGATCTCCGTATGGGCTATCACCAGATCCGAATTCGTGAACAAGATATCCCCAAGACAGCGTTCCGAACAAGCTATGGTTCATATGAATACACTGTCATGTCTTTTGGCCTCGTCAACGCTCCTCCGACTTTCTCTCGCATGATGAACTTCATCTTCAACGCCTACACAAATGACTTCATCTTGGTCTACCTCGATGACATTTTGGTCTTTTCCAAGAACAAGGAAGATCATGCCAAGCACTTGCGTTTGGTGCTGGATAAGCTCAGTGAACATCCGTTCTACGCCAAGTTCTCAAAGCGCGAGTTTTGGCTCGATGAGGTTCTCTATCTTGGGCATATCATCTCTGCCAAGGGCATTGCGGTGAATCCTGAGAAGGTGTTTGCAATTGTGAATTGGGAACCACCTCAGAACATGAAGCAACTCCGCAGCTTCCTTGGGCTCGCAAGCTATTGTCGAAGGTTCGTTAAGAACTTTTCAAAGATTGCGAAGCCTCTTTCAAACCTTCTCCAGAAGCACGTCAAGTACGTTTGGTCTCTGGAATGTGACATCACTTTCAACACCTTGAAAGAGAAATTAGTCACTACTCCAGTTCTGACTCCTCCTGATGAATCCAAACCATTCGAGGTCTTCTGCGATGCCTCTCTTCAAGGTCTTGGTGCAGTGTTGATGCAATAGAAGAAAGTTGTGGCTTATACCTCTCGCCAGTTGAAGCCCAACGAGAAGAACTACCCCACACATGACCTCGAGTTGGCGGCAGTTGTGCATGCTCTTTTGACTTTGAGACATCTCTTATTGGGAAGAAAAGTGGACATCTTCTCTGACCACAAGAGTCTCAAGTACATCTTCACTCAGCCTAATCTCAACCTCAGGCAGACTCGTTGGGTCGAAATGATTCAAGAGTATAATCCGAGCATCGAATATACTCCAGGCAAGGCCAATGTAATTGCTGACGCATTGAGCAGGAAGGCTTACTGCAACAGTTTGATTCTCAAGCCTTACCAACTCGAGCTTTGTGAAGCTTTCCGCAAACTCAATCTGCAAGTTGTTCGTCAAGGTTTCCTCGCCAACCTTCAAGTCTCTCCTACTTTGGAAGATCAGATTCGCGAGGCTCAACTTCTTGATGCTATGGTGAAGAAGGTGAAGATTGGGATTGCCAAGAGTCAACCCAATTACAAGTGCTATCGCCTTGATGACAAGGATACTCTCTTCTTCGAGGATCGCATTGTTGTGCCTAAAGGTGACCTTCGTAAAGTCATTATGAACGAGGCTCAAAATTCACTCCTCTCTATCCACCCTGGGAGCATGAAGATGTACCATGACCTCAAGCAGGCGTATTGGTGGACTCGAATGAAGCGCGAGATTGCTCAGTTCATGAATGAATGTGATGTCTGCAGAAGAGTGAAGGCAGAACACCAATGACCAGCTGGTCTCCTCCAACATCTTGCCATTCCAGAATGGATGTTTGACCACATTGAGATGGACTTCGTGACGGGATTTCCAAAGTCCAAGCGTGGCAATGATTCTATATTCGTTGTCATTGACAAACTCACTAAAGTGGCTCACTTTCTGCCTATCAAAGAGTATATCACTGCAGCTCAATTGGCGGAGCTTTATACCTCTCAGATTGTCTCTCTGCATGGCATTCCACAGTTGATCTCTTCAGACCGTGGCAGCATCTTTACCTCCAAGTTTTGGGATTCTTTTCAGAAGGCCATGGGCACCAGCATCCGTTTCAGCACAACTTTTCATCCTCAAACTAGCAGTCAAGTCGAGCGTGTCAATCAGATTCTCGAAGATATGCTCAGGGCTTGCATTATCTCTTTCGGTATGAAGTGGGAAGATTGTCTTCCATATGCCGAGTTCTCCTACAACAACAGCTTTCAAGCGAGTTCGGGCAAGGCCCCATTTGAAATTCTCTATGGTAGGAAGTGCCGTACTCCTCTTAACTGGTCAGAGACCGGTGAACGTCAACTTCTTGGAAATGACTTGATCACAGAGGCAGAGGAAATGTGCAAAGTCATTCGTGATAACCTCAAAGCAGCGCAATTGCGCCAGGAGAGCTACTATGATAGTAAGCATCATCATTTGGCTTTCGAGATCGGAGACCATGTTTACCTCCGCGTCTCTCCAATGAAAGGTACTCGTTTCTTCGGTATCAAAGGGAAGCTTGCCCCTAGATACGTGGGTCCTTTCAAGATCGTCAGCAAGAGAGGCGATCTCTCCTATCAACTCGAGCTTCCCTCCAACTTTGCAAACATGCACGACGTGTTCCATGTCTCTCAGCTCTGCAAGTGCTTCAAGACTCCTGACCGCACCGTCAACTTCGAAGACATTGATCTCCAAGAAGACCTCTCTTATCGTGAGCACCCAGTTGCTATTCTTGAAGAGACTGAACGCAAGACTCGCAATAAGTCAATCAAATTCCTCAAAGTCAAGTGGTCACACCATTCCGACCATGAAGCCACCTGGGAACGCGAGGATCACCTCCGTTCTGAGTACCCGACGTTTTTCCAGTCCTAGATCTCGGGACGAGATCCTTTCGTAGTGGTGGAGTGTTGTAACACCCCGGATGTAATTTACCTTATCTGTACTCCAACTCTTGCCGTTTCTGGCCTAAGTTATTTTATTTTCCTCAGGTTCAGGTTTTTGTCTACGGGTGTTGTTGCTTTTGTCATGCATCTCATATCATGTCATCATGTGCATCGCATTTGCATACGTGTTCGTCTCATGCTTCCGAGCATTTTCCCCATTGTCCGTTTTGCATTTCGGCGCTCCTATCTCCTCCGGTGCCCCTTTCTACTTCTTTTCATGTGTGGGGGTTAAACATTTCCGGATTGGACCGAGAGTTTCCAAGCGGCCTTGGTTTACTACCGGTAGACCGCCTGTCAAGTTTCGTACCATTTGGACTTCGTTTGATACTCCAACGGTTAACCGAGGGACCGAGAAGGCCTCGTTTGTGTTGCAGCCCAACACCTTTCCAATTTGGCCCAAAACCCACCAAAGACCCTTCCATCACATAGAGCGGTCGATCACGATCGCGTGGCCAAAAACCGCACTCCATTTGGAGCTTCCTAGCTCCCTCTATGCCTATAAATAGATCCCCTTCCGAAATCACGGGTCTTCTTCCCCCGAAACCCTAGAAATCCTCCTCGCGCCGTGCCGGACATGTCCGTTCCGGCCGGACAGCTCTCCGCCGCCGCCTTCGTCCAGTGAGAGCACGCCACGTGTCCTCCCCTCCGGCACCACCGCGCGCGGCCCGCCCGGCCCGCGTTGGGCCCCCGCGGCCCAGATCGCTCCGCCGCCGCCCGCCTTCATCCTCCTCGCGTCAGCCGCCGACCGCCTCTGCCGCGGCGCACCTCATCGCCGACCGCCTCCGCCGCGGCGCACCTCGTCGCCGACCCCTCCTCCTCGGCCGCCGACCGGCCACCGCGGCGCCCCGCGCCCGCCGCCTCTCCTCTCCTCACACGCCGGCGGCGAACCCCTCCGTTCCCGGCGTCCTCCTCCGGCCGGAGCCCTCCTCCCCGGCGAACCTCGTCGACGCCGGCCGCCGCGTCCATTGTCTCCGGCGAAATCGCGAAGCTAGAATGCCTGCTACAGTAACTTCAGATCTGGATCGGTTGACTTCTTCCTCGAAAACCCTAGCTATTTTGCATTTATTCCGCATGCTATAACTCCGCATCTGTAGCTCCGAATCGTGCGTGTAGCTTATCAAAATGTTCGCCTCAACGAGTACATCATTTCATCTCATTGCATCATTTTCATTTGAGCTCATCTTGATGCCCGAAATGCTGTTCGAAGAGGGCTATGTGATAAATTTGCCAGATCCGTTTCATCAAATAGATATTTGTCATTTTTGCCATGTTTAATGTGTGCATGATATGCTCCTGAGCTCTACATGTGTTTTGTTATATGCCATGCCATCTTTACAGAGGTGCTTACCATGTATTTTTGTGATATGTGTGGTGACTAGCACAAGCTTGCAAAGTAGCGTAATCGGTAATGCTGATTTCACGGACTTAGAATTTCACAAAGTCCTTGTCCTGATTTTTCGGTATGCCGTATGTTCATGTTGTTTCCTAGTGACCCGTGCCTCTTTTGAGGATGAACAGTAAGGATGATTTGTTAACCTTGTGGTGCTCTATCCATCCATGTCTTTGTTTGCAATTATGGAGCACCCTAGCTTGAGTCAATCGAGCTCTACTTTTGCTATTTCGTGAATCCTGGCAGATTGTTGACGTGATTAGTGATTTTGCCGAGGATGTTGCTATTGATCCGTGCATGCTATGTTGTTGTTCTTGCCATGTCTAGCTTCTATGTCATGTATTCTTGATGGGTGTATGCTTAGTTTGTCATGCCATGCTCTGTAGTGAGTGCATCGAGCTCGTAAACATGCCTACTAGTTAACTGATTTGCATGCTCCAGTTTTTCACCAAGTCTGAGATCTGTTTATGTTTTTTCCATGTTCACATGCTAGCAATTGTATTTTCTGATCCATTTTGGCTCAAGGTCACTAAGGGACTTTTGTTAAATGCTTTGAGTAGCTTCATGCCATGCCTTGCTTTGCCATGTTAAGTTCCTGTAGCATGTAGTTTTCATGCTCTAAAGTGTGCTTCCTGATGTTAAATTCCAGACTTGTGTTAATTTCACTAAGTCTGAAACCTGTTATCATTTGCACTTTTGCCAGGCTTGTTTGAACCTGTTAGTGGATGAATTAGCCGTAGCTCAGTGTTCATCTTTTGTCAAGCATCATGAGTGGATCCCTGCCATGTATTTTGTTGTCATGTTTGAGTGCTGTAGCATATTTATCTTGATGCATTTAGTTGGTCACTTGCTGTTTATCGCAGACCGGTGCCATATTTGTTTTGCTTGCCATTTCCAAACCGTGCATCCGATTCCGGTGATCTTTATATCGATTTAAACCGAAATCACCTCACCTTTCAAGTGGCACTCTTGGATTTCCAGGTTGAGGCCAGGTTCAATCATTCCTTGTCAAATCTTGCATATGCATCACATATCGCATCCCGCATAGCATACCATGTTTGCATCATGTTGTTTGAGCATTGCACGTGGTTGATTGTGTTCCTTTTGCTTGTTTGTCTTGTTTGGGTAGAGCCGGGAGACGAGTTCGCGAACGAGGAGCCCGTTGAGTTCGCTTACGAGGATCAAGTCAACTCTGACAACTTTGCAGGCAAGATGATCATACCCTCGAAATCACTTCTATCTTTGCTTGCTAGATGCTCGCTCTTTTGCTATGCCTATGCTACGATACCTACCACTTGCTTATCATGCCTGCCAAATTGCCATGTCAAACCTCTAACCCACCATGTCCTAGCAAACCGTTGATTGGCTATGTTACTGCTTTGCTCAGCCCCTCTTATAGCGTTGCTAGTTGCAGGTGAAGATTGGAGATCGTTCCTTGTTGGAACATTGTTTATTGTTGGGATATCACCATATTATCTTGTTTATCTTAATGCACCTATATACTTGGTAAAGTTTGGAAGGCTCGGCCTTATGCCTAGTGTTTTGTTCCACTCTTGCCGCCCTAGTTTCCTTCATATCGGTGTTATGCTCCCGGATTTTGCGTTCCTTACGCGGTTGGGTTATAATGGGAACCCCTAGACAGTTCGCCTTGAATAAAACTCCTCCAGCAATGCCCAACCTTGGTTTTACCATTTTCCACCTAGCCTCTTTTTCCCTTGGGTTTCCGGAGCCCAAGGGTCATCTTTATTTAAACCCCCCCGGGCCAGTGCTCCTCTGAGTGTTGGTCCAAACTAGAGCCCCTTGCAGCGCCACCTCGGGGAAACTCGAGGGCTGGTTTTAGTTGTACGGATTGCTTATCTGAGTGTGCCCTGAGAACGAGATATGTGCAGCTCCTATCGGGATTTGTCGGCACATTCGGGCGGTGTTGCTGGACTTGTTTTACCATTGTCGAGGATGTCTTGTAAAACCGAGATGCCGAGTCTGATCGGAATGTCTCGGGAGAAGGAATATCCTTCGTTGACCGTGAGAGCTTGTGATGGGCTAAGTTGGGACTCCCCTGTAGGGATTTGAACTTTCGAAAGCCGTGCCGGCGGTTATGGGCAGATGGGAATTTGTTAATGTTCGGTTGTAGATAACTTGAAACTTAACTTAATTAAAATAAATCAACCGCGTGTGTAACCGTGATGGTCTCTTCTCGGCGGAGTCCGGGAAGTGAACACGGTGTTGGAGTAAATGCTTAACGTAGGTTGTTCTAGGATCACTTCTTGATCATAGTTGTTCGACCGTGCTTTTGCCTTCTCTTCTCGCTCTCTTTTGCGAACAGGTTAGCCACCATATATGCTAGTCGCTTGCTGCAGCTCCACATATTACCTTGCCTTACCTATAAGGTTAAATAGTCTTGATCGCGAGGGTGCGAGATTGCTGAGTCCCCGTGACTCACAGTTTACTTCCAAAACCAGATGCAGGGACCAATGATACCGTTCCAGACGATGCGCTTGAGCTCAAGTGGGAGTTCGATGAAGACTCTCGCCGTTACTATGTGTCTTTTCCAGATGATCAGTAGTGGTGCCCAGTTGGGGTGATCGGGGACCGTGTCGCATGTTGGGGTTGATCTTTTATTTTGGTACCGTAGTCGGACCATGAGTGTATTGGATGAATGTAGTGTTATTCATGTATGTGTGTGATGTGGCGAGTGTAAGCCAACTATGTATCCTTTCCCCTTTTATATACTTACATGGGTTGTTGTGAATATTACCTTACTTGCGACATTGCTTTCAATGCGGTCATGCCTCTAAATCGTGCTTCGACATGTAGGAGATATAGCCGCATCGAGGGCGTTACAGTCATCCCAGAAGCAATGTCTTAAATCATAGAAAACTTTTTCTTTTGTTGGTATGTGAAACTAGGTGGTATAAATTTAGCAACAATGTAATTGGCATAATCAGCATACCATGGAGCAGTACGAGAAGCATTTATGACAGCAAATTGTTCACTAGGAAAGCTATCATCAATAGGTAGTGGGTCATCAAGAACATTCTCTAACCTAGACAAGTTGTCTGCAACGGGGTTCTCAGCTCCCTTTCTATCAATAATATGCAAATCAAATTCTTGTAGTAGGAGAACCCATCTAATAAGTCTCGGTTTAGCATCTTTCTTTTCCATAAGATATTTAATAGCAGCATGATCAGTGTGAACAATTAATTTAGAATCAACAATATAAGGTCTGAACTTATCACAAGCAAATACAACTGCTAAAAATGCTTTTTCAGTAGTAGCATAATTTCTCTGGGCACTATCTAGAGTTCTACTAGCATATTGGATAACATTTAATTTCTTATCAACTCTTTGTCCTAAAACAACACCTACAACATAATCACTAGCATCGCACATAATTTCAAAGGGTAAATTCCAATCAGGTGGCTGAACAATGGGTGCAGAAATCAGTGCTTTCTCAAGTATTTCAAATGCTTCTACACAATCATCATCAAAGACAAAAGGAACATCTTTTTGTAAGAGATTAGTTAGAGGCCTAGAATTTTTTGAGAAGTCTTTAATGAACATCCTATAAAAACTGGCATGACCAAGGAAACTTCTTATACCTTTAATGTCCTTAGGACACGACATCTTTTCAATAGCATCAACTTTAGCTTTATCAACTTCAATACCTCTTTCAGAAATTTTATGCCCCAATACAATGCCTTCATTAACCATAAAGTGGCACTTCTCCCAATTCAAGACAAGATTAGTTTCTTCAGATCTCTGCAAAACTTGATCAAGGTTGCTTAAGCAATCATCAAAAGAAGTTCCATATACAGAAAAATCATCCATGAATACCTCAACAATCTTTTTACGGAAGTCAGAGAATATAGCAGTCATACATCTTTGAAAGGTAACAGGTGCATTACATAAACCAAAAGGCATACGTCTATAAGCAAAGGTACCAAAAGGGAAAGTAAAGGTGGTCTTTTCTTGATCCTCTTTTGACACAGGTATTTGAGAGAAACCAGAATAACCATCTAGAAAGCAAAAATGTGTATGTTTGGATAATCTTTCTAGCATTTGATCAATGAAAGGTAGAGGCTAATGATCCTTTTTAGTAGCTTTATTTAATTTGTGGAAATCAATTACCATTCTATAACCTGTAACAATTCTTTATGGGATCAATTTGTCTTTATCATTAGGAACAACAGTAATACCTCCTTTCTTAGGGACACAAACAGGAGTTACCCACTGACTATCAGCAATGGGATAAATTATACCTGCCTCTAGAAGCTTTAGTATTTCTTTTCTTACCACTTCTTTCATCTTAGGATTTAACCGCCGTTGGTGATCAACAACCGGTTTAGCGCCTTTCTCCAATTTTATTTTGTGCTGGCATAGAGTGGGACTAATGCCCTTAAGATCATCAAGAGTATATCCAATAGCAGCATTGTGCTTCTTCAGAGTTTTCAACAATTTCTCTTCTTCCTACTCTAAAAGGTTAGCACTAATAATAATAGGATATATCTTCTTTTCATCAAGATAAGCATATTTAAGAGTATCAGGTAATGGTTTAAGCTCAAACACGGGATCACCCTCGGGTGGAGGAGGATCCCCTAGAATTTCGACATGCAAGTTGTGTTTCAAAATAGGTCCCTGTTTAAAGAATATTTCATCTATTTCCCTTCTTTCATTCATAAACATATCGTTTTCATGGTCTAGAAAATATTGTTCTAACGGATCATTAGGAGGCATGGCAATAGAAGCAAGACCAATAATTTCATCTTTACTAGGCAATTCTTTATCACGAGAATTTAGCAAAATTAAGATCATGAGACATATCCCCTAAACCAACAGAAACAATATCCTTTTTGCAATCTATCTTAGCATTAACAGTATTCAAGAAGGGTCTACCAAATATAATGGGACAAAAGTCATCTTGTGGGGAACGAAGAACAAGAAAATCAGCAGGATATTTAACTTTCCCACACAATACTTCAACATCTCTAACAATCCCAACCGGTGAAATAGTATCTCTATTGGCAAGCTTAATTGTAACATCAATACCTTCTAACTCAGCAGGTGCAATATCATGCATAATTTCTTCATATAAAGAATGAGGTATTGCACTCGCACCCATATCACATAAGCCATGATAGCAATGATCTCCTATTCTAACAGAGATAATAGGCATGCCTACAACAGGTCTATGTTTATTTTTAGTATCAGGTCTAGCAATTCTAGCAGCTTCATCACGGAAGTAAATAACATGCCCATCAATATTATCAACCAATAGATCTTTAACCATAGCAATACTAGGCTCAACTTTAATTTGCTCAGAGGGTGTAGGTGTTCTAGTATTACTCTTACGAACCATAGTTGAAGCTTTAGCATGATCCTTTATTCTAACAGGGAAAGGTGGTTTCTCAATATAAGCGGTAGGAACAATAGGATTAACATTATAAGTGATAGTCTTTTCTTCAACTTTAATAGGTTCAACTAATTTTACTGCGATGGGAGTATGATATTTAAGCCACTTCTCCTTAGGGAGATCAACATGAGTAGCAAAGGATTCACGGAAAGAAGCTACTATCTCAGAGTCAAGTCCATATTTAGTGCTAAATTCACGAAAAGCATCGGTATCCATAAAAGATTTAACACAATCAAACTTAGGTGCTATACCTGACTCCTTACCTTCGCCGAGTTCCCAATCTTCAGAGTTGCGTTTAATTCTTTCCAATAAATCCCATCTGAATGCAATAGTCTTCATCATAAAAGATCCAGTACAAGAAGTATCGAGCATGGAGCGATTACTGAGAGAAAGTTGAGCATAATTTTTTTGAATAATAATTTCTCTTGAGAGCTCATGATTGGGGTATGAATATAACATTGACTTAAGCCTCACCCAAGCTTGAGTGATGCTTTCTCCTTCGCGAGGCCAAAAATTATATATATATAATTACGATCACGATGAACCAGATGAATAGGATAAAACTTCTGATGAAATTCCAATTTCAATCGGTTGTAGTTCCATGATCCAATTGTTGGGGAACGTTGCAGAAAACAAAAATTTTCCTACGGTTTCACCAAGATCCATCTAGGAGTTCATCTAGCAACGAGTGATTGGATTGCATCTACATACCTTTGTAGATCACGCGCGGAAGCGTTCAAAGAACGGGGATGAGGAAGGTGTACTCGACGTGATCCAAATCACCGGAGATCCTAGCGCCGAACGGACGGCACCTCCGCGTTCAACACATGTAAGGTCAGCCTAACGTCTCCTCCTTCTTGATCCAGCAAGGGGGAAGGAGAGGTTGAGGAAGATGGCACCAGCAGCAGCACGACGGCATGGTGGTGATGGAGCTACAGTACTCCGGCAGGGCTTCGCCAAGCTCTATGGAGGAGGAGGATGTGTTGGAGAGGGAGAGGGAGGCACCAAGGCGTGGGGTGAGAGGCCCTCCTTCCCCCCACTATATATAGGGAGTCCAAGGGGGGGGGGGCGCCGGCCCTAGGAGATCCAATCTCCTAGGGGGGGTGCGGCCAAGGGAGGAATCCCTCCTCCCCAAGGCACCTAGGAGGTGCCTTCCCCCTTTGGGACTCTTCCCTTCCTTGAACCCTAGGCGCATGGACCTCTTGGGGCTGGTGCCCTTGGCCCATATAGGCCAAGGCGCACCCCCTACAGCCCATGTGCCCCCCCCGGGGCAGGTGGCCCCACCCGGTGGACCCATGGGACCCTTCCGGTGGTCCCGGTACAATACCGGTGACCCCGAAACTTGTCCCGATGGCCGAAATAGCACTTCCTATATATAATTCTTTACCTCCGGACCATTCCGGAACTCCTCGTGACGTTTGGGATCTCATCCGGGACTCTGAACAACATTCGGGCTACTGCATATACATATCCCTACAACCCTAGCGTCACCGAACCTTAAGTGTGTAGACCCTACGGGTTCAGGAGACATGTAGACATGACCGAGATCGCTCTCCGGTCAATAACCAACAGCGGGATCTGGATACCCATGTTGGCTCCCACATGCTCCTCGATGATCTCATCGGATGAACCATGATGTCGAGGATTCAATCAACCCCGCATACAATTCCCTTCGTCAATCGGTATGTTACTTGCCCGAGATCCGATCGTCGGTATCCCAATACCTCGTTCAATCTTGTTACCGGCAAGTCACTTTACTCGTACCATAATGCATGATCCCGTGACCAGACACTTGGTCACTTTTATCTCATTATGATGATGCATTACCGAGTGGGCCCAGTGATACCTCTCCGTCATACGGAGTGACAAATCCCAGTCTTGATCCGTGTCAACCCAACAGACACTTTCGGAGATACCCGTAGTATACCTTTATAGTCACCCAGTTACGTTGTGACGTTTGGCACACCCAAAGCACTCCTACGGTATCCGGGAGTTACACGATCTCATGGTCTAAGGAAAAGATACTTGACATTGGAAAACTCTAGCAAACGAACTATACGATCTTATGCTATGTTTAGGATTGGGTCTTGTCCATCACATCATTCTCCTAATGATGTGATCTCGTTATCAATGACATCCAATGTCCATAGTCAGGAAACCATGACTATCTGTTGATCAACGAGCTAGTCAACTAGAGGCTTACTAGGGACATGTTGGTGTCTATTATTCACACATGTATTACGATTTCCGGATAACACAATTATAGCATGAATAAAGACAATTATCATGAACAAGGAAATATAATAATAATGCTTTTATTATTGCCTCTAGGGCATATTTCCAACAGTCTCCCACTTGCACTAGAGTCAATAATCTAGTTACATTGTGATGAATCGAACACCCATGGAATTCTGGTGTTGATCATGTTTTGCTCTAGGGAGAGGTTTAGTCAACGGATCTGCTACATTCAGGTCCGTATGTACTTTACAAATATCTATGTCTCCATTTTGAACATTTTCACGAATGGAGTTGAAGCGACGCTTGATGTGCCTGGTCTTCTTGTGAAACCTGGGCTCCTTGGCAAGTGCAATAGCTCCAGTGTTGTCACAGAAGAGTTTGATTGGCCCCGACGCAGTGGGTATGACTCCTAGGTCGGTGATGAACTCCTTCACCCAAATTGCTTCATGTGCTGCCTCCGAGGCTGCCATGTACTCCGCTTCACATGTAGATCCCGCCACGACGCTCTGCTTGCAACTGCACCAACTTACTGCCCCACCATTCAAAATATACACGTATCCGGTTTGTGACTTAGAGTCATCCAGATCTGTGTCGAAGCTAGCGTCGACGTAACCCTTTACGACGAGCTCTTCGTCACCTCCATAAACGAGAAACATTTCCTTAGTCCTTTTCAGGTACTTCAGGATATTCTTGACCGCTGTCCAGTGTTCCTTGCCGGGATTACTTTGGTACCTTCCTACCAAACTTACGGCAAGGTTTACATCAGGTCTGGTACACAGCATGGCATACATAATAGAACCTATGGCTGAGGCATAGGGGATGACACTCATCTCTTCTATATCTTCTGCCGTGGTCGGACATTGAGCTGAGCTCAATTTCACACCTTGCAACACAGGCAAGAACCCCTTCTTAGACTGATCCATATTGAATTTCTTCAATATCTTATCAAGGTATGTGCTTTGTGAAAGACCTATGAGGCATCTTGATCTGTCTCTATAGATCTTGATGCCTAATATATAAGCAGCTTCTCCAAGGTCCTTCATTGAAAACTCTTATTCAAGTAGGCCTTAATGCTGTCCAAGAGTTCTATATCATTTCCCATCAAAAATATGTCATCTACATATAATATGAGAAATGCTACAGAGCTCCCACTCACTTTCTTGTAAACGCAGGCTTCTCCATAAGTCTGCGTAAACCCAAACGCTTTGATCATCTCATCAAAGCGAATGTTCCAACTCCGAGATGCTTGCACCAGCCCATAAATCGAGCGTTGGAGCTTGCACACCTTGTTAGCATTCTTAGGATCGACAAAACCTTCCGGCTGCATCATATACAATTCTTCCTTAAGGAAACCATTAAGGAATGCCGTTTTGACGTCCATTTGCCATATTTCATAATCATAGAATGTGGCAATTGCTAACATGATTCGGACAGACTTCAGCTTCGCTACCGGTGAGAAAGTCTCATCGTAGTCAACCCCTTGAACTTGTCGATAACCCTTAGCGACAAGCCGAGCTTTATAGATGGTCACATTACCATCCGCGTCTGTCTTCTTCTTAAAGATCCATTTATTTTCTATGGCTCGACGCTCAACGGGCAAGTCAGTCAAAGTCCATACTTCGTTTTCATACATGGATCCTATCTCAGATTTCATGGCTTCTAGCCATTTGTCGGAATCAGGGCCCGCCATCGCTTCTTCATAGTTCGAAGGTTCACCGTTGTCTAACAACATGATTTCCAAGACAGGGTTGCCGTACCACTCTAGTGCGGAACGTGTCCTTGTGGACCTTCGAATTTCAGTAGGAGCTTGATCAGAAGTATCTTGATCATCATCATTAACTTCCTCTCTAGTCGGTGCAGGCACCTCAGGAACATTTTCTTGAGTTGTGACATTTTCTGGTTCAAGAGGTAATACTTCATCAAGTTCTACTTTCCTCCCACTTACTTCTTTCGAGAGAAACTCTTTCTCTAGAAAGGATCCATTCTTGGCAACAAAAATCTTGCCTTCGGATCTGAGGTAGAAGGTATACCCAATAGTTTCCTTAGGGTATCCTATGAAGACGCATTTTTCCGACTTGGGTTCGAGCTTTTCAGGTTGAAGTTTCTTGACATAAGCATCGCATCCCCAAACTTTTAGAAACGACAGCTTAGGTTTCTTCCCAAACCAGAATTCATACGGTGTCGTCTCAACGGATTTCGATGGAGCCCTATTTAAAGTGAATGCTGCAGTCTCTAAAGCATAGCCCCATAAAGATAGCGGCAAATCGGTAAGAGACATCATAGATCGCACCATATCTAATAGAGTGCGATTACGATGTTCGGACACACCATTACGCTGAGGTGTTCCAGGCGGCGTGAGTTGTGAAACTATTCCACATTTTCTTAAGTGTGTGCCAAATTCGTGACTCAAGTATTCTCCTCCATGATCTGATCGCAGGAACTTGATTTTCCTGTCATGTTGATTCTCAACCTCACTCTGAAATTCCTTGAACTTTTCAAAGGTCTCAGACTTGTGTTTCATTAAGTAGACATACCCATATCTACTCAAGTCATCAGTGAGGGTGAGAACATAACGATAGCCACCGCGAGCCTCAACACTCATTGGACCGCACACATCAGTATGTATGATTTCCAATAAGTTGGTTGCTCGCTCCATTGTTCCTGAGAATGGAGTCTTGGTCATTTTACCCATGAGGCATGGTTCGCACGTGTCAAATGATTCGTAATCAAGAGACTCTAAAAGTCCATCAGCATGGAGCTACTTCATGCGTTTGACACCTAGGTGACCAAGGCGGCAGTGCCACAAGTATGTGGGACTATCATTATCAATCTTACATCTTTTGGTACTCACACTATGAACATGTGTAGCATTACGCTCGAGATTCATTAAGAATAAACCATTCACCATCGGAGCATGACCATAAAACATATCTCTCATGTAAATAGAACAACCATTATTCTCGGATTTAAATGAGTAGCCATCTCGTATTAAACGAGATCCTGATACAATGTTCATGCTCAAAGCTGGCACTAAATAACAATTATTAAGGTTTAAAACTAATCCCGAAGGTAAATGTAGAGGTAGCGTGCCGACGGCGATCACATTGACCTTGGAACCATTCCCGACGCGCATCGTCACCTCGTCCTTCGCCAGTCTCCGCTTATTCCGCAGCTCCTGTTTTGAGTTACAAATGTGAGCAACCGCACCGGTATCAAATACCCAGGAGCTACTACGAGTACTGGTAAGGTACACATCAATTACATGTATATCACATATACCTTTCGTTTTGCCGGCCTTCTTGTCCGCTAAGTATTTGGGGCAGTTCCGCTTCCAGTGACCACTTTCCTTGCAATAAAAGCACTCAGTCTTGGGCTTGGGTCCATTCTTTGGCTTCTTCCCGGCAGCTTGCTTGCCGGGCACGGCAACTCCCTTGCCGTCCTTCTTGAAGGCTTTCTTACCCTTGCCCTTCTTGAACTTAGTGGTTTTATTCACCATCAACACTTGATGTTCCTTTTTGACTTCTACCTCTCCTGATTTCAGCATTGCAAATTCTTCAGGAATGGTCTTTTCCATCCCCTGCATATTGAAGTTCATCACAAAGCTCTTGTAGCTCGGTGGAAGCGACTGAAGGATTCTATCAATGACCGCGTCATCCGGGAGATTAACTCCCAGCTGAGTCAAGCGGTTATGCAACCCAGACATAGTGAGTATGTGCTCACTGACAGAACTATTTTCCTCCATCTTACAGCTGAAGAACTTGTCGGAGACTTGATATCTCTCGACCCGGGCATGAGCTTGGAAAACCATTTTCAGCTCTTCGAACATCTCATATGCTCCGTGTCTCTCAAAACGCTTTTGGAGCCCCGGCTCTAGGCTGTAAAGCATGCCGCACTGAACGAGGGAGTAGTCATCGGTACGTGCCTGCCAAGCGTTCATAACGTCTTGTTCTGCAGGGAGAACAGGTGCGTCACCTAGCGGTGCTTGTAGGACATAATCTTTCTTGGCAGCTATGAGGATGATCCTCAGGTTCCGGACCCAGTCCGTGTAGTTGCTGCCATCGTCTTTCAGCTTGGTTTTCTCTAGGAACGCGTTGAAGTTGAGGACTACGTTGGCTATTTGATCTACAAGACATATTGTAAAACTTTTAGACTAAGTTCATGATAATTAAGTTCATCTAATCAAATTATTCGATGAACTCCCACTTAGATAGACATCCCTCCAGTAATCTAAGTATAACATGATCCGAGTTAACTAGGCCGTGTTCGATCATCACGTGAGACGGACTAGTCAACATCGGTGAACATCTTCATGTTGATCGTATCTTTTATACGACTCATGCTCGACCTTTTGGTCTTCTGTGTTCCGAGGCCATGTCTGTACATGCTAGGCTCGTCAAGTCAACCTAAGTGTTTGCATGTGTAAATCTGTCTTACACCCGTTGTATGTGAATGTTAGAATCTAACACCCGATCATCACGTGGTGCTTCGAAACAACGAACTGTCGCAATGGTGCACAGTTAGGGGGAACACTTTCTTGAAATTTTTATGAGGGATCATCTTATTTACTACCATCGTTCTAAGTAAACAAGATGCAAAAACATGATAAACATCACATGCAATCAAATAATAATAGTGACATGATATGGCCAATATCACACAGCTCCTTTGATCTCCATCTTGGGGCTCCATGATCATCTTGTCACTGGCATGACACCATGATCTCCATCTTCGTGTCTCCATGAAGTTGCTCGCCAACTATTACTTCTACTACTATGGCTAACGCGTTTAGTAATAAAGTAAAGTAATTTACATGGCGTTTTTCAATGGCACGCAGGTCATACAAAAAATAAAGACAACTCCTATGGCTCCTGCCGGTTGTCATACTCATCGACATGCAAGTCGTGATTCCTATTACAATAGCATGAACATCTCATACATCACATATATATCATTCATCATTCATCACAACTTTGCCATATCATATCACAAAGCACTTGCTACAAAAACAAGTTAGACGTCCTCTAATTGTTGTTGCAAGTTTTACGTGGCTGAAATAGGGTTCTAGCAAGAACGTTTTCTTACCTACGTGAAAGCCACAATGTGATTTGTCAACTTCTATTTACCCTTCATAAGGACCCTTTTCATCGAATCCGCTCCAACTAAAGTGGGAGAGACAGACACCCGCCAGCCACCTTATGCAACTTGTGCATGTTAGTCGGTGGAACCGGTCTCACGTAAGCGTACGTGTAAGGTTGGTCCGGGCCGCTTCATCCCACAATACCGTTGAAACAAGATAAGACTAGTAGCGGCAAGAAAGTTGACAACATCAACGCCCACAACAAATTGTGTTCTACTCGTGCAAGAGAACTGCGCATAGACCTAGCTCATGATGCCACTGTTGGGGAACGTTGCAGAAAACAAAAATTTTCCTACGGTTTCACCAAGATCCATCTAGGAGTTCATCTAGAAATGAGTGATCGGATTGCATCTACATACCTTTGTAGATCACGCGCGGAAGCGTTCAAAGAACGGGGATGAGGAAGGCGTACTCGACGTGATCCAAATCACCGGAGATCCTAGCGCCGAACGGACGGCACCTCCGTGTTCAACACACGTACGGTCAGCGTAACGTCTCCTCCTTCTTGATCCAGCAAGGGGGAAGGAGAGGTTGAGGAAGATGGCACCAGCAGCAGCACGACGGCGTGGTGGTGATGGAGCTGCAGTACTCCGGCAGGGCTTCGCCAAGCTCTATGGAGGAGGAGGATGTGTTGGAGAGGGAGAGGGAGGCACCAAGGCGTGGGGTGAGAGGCCCTCCTTCCCCCCACTATATATAGGGAGTCCAAGGGGGGGGGCGCCGGCCCTAGGAGATCCAATCTCCTAGGGGGGTGCGGCCAAGGGAGGAATCCCTCCTCCCCAAGGCACCTAGGAGGTGCCTTCCCCCTTTGGGACTCTTCCCTTCCTTGAACCCTAGGCGCATGGGCCTCTTGGGGTTGGTGCCCTTGGCCCATATAGGCCAAGGTGCACCCCCTACAGCCCATGTGGCCCCCGGGGCAGGTGGCCCCACCCGGTGGACCCACGGGACCCTTCCGGTGGTCCCGGTACAATACCGGTGACCCCGAAACTTGTCCCGATGGCCGAAATAGCACTTCCTATATATAATTCTTTACCTCCGGACCATTCCGGAACTCCTCGTGACGTCCGGGATCTCATCCGGGACTCCGAACAACATTCGGGTTACTGCATATACATATCCCTACAACCCTAGCGTCACCGAACCTTAAGTGTGTAGACCCTACGGGTTCGGGAGACATGTAGACATGACCGAGATCGCTCTCCGGTCAATAACCAACAGCGGGATCTGGATACCCATGTTGTCTCCCACATGCTCCTCGATGATCTTATCGGATGAACCATGATGTCGAGGATTCAATCAACCCCGCATACAATTCCCTTCGTCAATCGGTATGTTACTTGCCCGAGATCCGATCGTCGGTATCCCAATACCTCGTTCAATCTTGTTACCGGCAAGTCACTTTACTCGTACCTTAATGCATGATCCCGTGACCAGACACTTGGTCACTTTGAGCTCATTATGATGATGCATTACCGAGTGGGCCCAGTGATACCTCTCCGTCATACGGAGTGACAAATCCCAGTCTTGATCCGTGTCAACCCAACATACACTTTCGGAGATACCCGTAGTATACCTTTATAGTCACCCAGTTACGTTGTGACGTTTGGCACACCCAAAGCACTCCTACGGTATCCGGGAGTTACACGATCTCATGGTCTAAGGAAAAGATACTTGACATTGGAAAACTCTAGCAAACGAACTATACGATCTTATGCTATGTTTAGGATTGGGTCTTGTCCATCACATCATTCTCCTAATGATGTGATCTCGTTATCAATGACATCCAATGTCCATAGTCAGGAAACCATGACTATCTGTTGATCAACGAGCTAGTCAACTAGAGGCTTACTAGGGACATGTTGGTGTCTATTATTCACACATGTATTACGATTTCCGGATAACACAATTATAGCATGAATAAAGACAATTATCATGAACAAGGAAATATAATAATAATGCTTTTATTATTGCCTCTAGGGCATATTTCCAACAGCAATATCATCACATAGCCTAAACCATGTCAATGCCTTTCCCTTCAAAGATAAAGGGAAGACCTTCTTCTTGATAACATCCTCGGGCATACCTGCAAGCTTAAATAATCCACAAACTTCATCCACATAGATTAGGTGCAAATCAGGATGCAATGTTCCATCTCTTGTAAAAGGATTAGCTAGTAGTTTCTCTATCATACCCGAAGGAATTTCAAAGTAAACATTTTCAGTAGGTTGAGGAGCAACTCTTTGCTCTACTGGTCGGGGTAAAGATACCCCGAACAAGCCCCTCAAAGGATTACTTTCCATAGTAACAAGTGATAGCAAAGGACAAGCCTGGACAAACTCTTATATAAAGGAAAACGCTCCCGAGGACACATGGGAATTATTGTCAAGCTAGTTTTCATCACGCTCATATGATTCGGATTCGTTACTTTGATAATTTGATATGTGGGTGGACCGGTGTTTGGGTACTACCCTTCCTTGGACAAGCATCCCACTTATGATTAACCCCTCTTGCAAGCATCCGCAACTACAAATGAAGTATTAAGGTAAACCTAACCATAGCATGAAACATGTGGATCCAAATCAGCCCCTTACAAAGCAACGCATAAACTAGGGTTTAAGCTTCTGTCACTCTAGCAACCCATCATCTACTTATTACTTCCCAATGCCTTCCACTAGGCCCAAACAATGGTGAAGTGTCATGTAGTCGACGTTCACATGACACCACTAGAGGAAAGACGACATACATCTCATCAAAATATCGAACGAATACCAAATTCACATGACTACTTATAGCAAGTCTTCTCCCATGTCCTCAGGAACAAACGTAACTACTCACAAATCATATTCATGTTCATAATTAGAGGGGTATTAATATGCATAAAGGATCTGAACATATGATCTTCCACCAAATAAACCAACTAGCATCAACTACAAGGAGTAATCAACACTACTAGCAACCCACAGGTACCAACCTGAGGTTTTGAGACAAAGATTGGATACAAGAGATGAACTAGGGTTTGAGATGAGATGGTGCTGGTGAAGATGTTGATGGAGATTGACCCCCTCCCGATGAGTGGATTGATGGTGATGACGATGGTGATGATTTCCCCCTCCCGGAGGGATGCTTCCCCGGCAGAACAGCTCCGCCGGAGCCCTAGATTGGTTTCGCCAAGGTTCTGCCTCGTGGCGGCAGTGCTTCGTCCCGAAAGCTTGCTTATGATTTTTTCCAGGGCGAAAGACTTCATATAGCCAAAGATGGGCACCGGAGGCCTGCCAGGGGGCCACGAGACAGGGGGGCACGCCCAGGGGGTCGGGCGCGCGCCCACCCTCGTGGATGGTGAGTGGCCCCCCTCTGGTGCTTTCTTCGATCAATAATTTTTATATATTCCAAAACTGACTTCCGTGGAATTTCAGGACTTTTGGAGTTGTGTAGAATAGGTCTCTAATATTTGCTCATTTTCCAGCCCAGAATTCCAGCTGCCGGCATTCTCCCTCTTCATGTAAACCTTGTAAAATAAGAGAGAATAGGCATAATGTGTAATAACAGCCCATAATGCAATAAATATTGATATAAAAACATGATGCAAAATGGACGTATCACTGATGGGTAGAATTCATCAGACCGCTTATTGATCATCCATTTGTCTTTGATCTCACGCCAAGAGAACCAATCAAAATCATGCCCCAGATATGTTTTCAAACAACCTAATTTACATGCCCAGGCTCCTATATCTCCTTATCCGAAATCAATTGCTCGGAGCCAAACTGACCCAAACCCCATGTCAGCGCCATCTTCGCCATTCTTCTCGCCACTCTGGCTCTCTTTACCAGCCAACATGCTCCATGCCTCTCTATAGCTTCTGCTCCACCTACTAGTGTGTTCTCCTGTTTGGCAGTCGCACGGGTATCGACGCACAACCAACTGCCAGCTGACGACATGGCGGACTCTCCCTCGTGCTTATCTCCACCACGGGAAGGCCCTGCTCCAGTTACAGCCGTGACTTGTGGTATGTACATCATACAAATATGCCTCCTCGGTTGGCGTCAATACTAGTTTTTGTTTCATTTTTATTTTTCATGTTTCGTACATATTAAACTTGAGCTTCTACATTGTGTTTAGTATTGCTTCATGTCCATGCCTTGTACTTGCATTCAGGCATCATGTTTTTTCTCAACTCACAACTCAATCATGCTTCCTAAATTTCAGATATATTATGGGCAAAATACATGCAGAAATTATGTTGAGATTGCATGAATTTGATGCACCCCCATTTGAACCGTTGTCTTTAATTTCAACGTCTGTGCAGAAATCTTTTATATCCCCATTTAAAAAAATGCTTCCACCATGTAGAAATTATGTTGAGATTGCATGGGTATGATGCCTCCATTTTTTCATGATTCATTTGTATCATACGTGTGTTTCTTCATGGTGCATTGTTTGCTTTATATGCAGAATAGTTATGCTTCTTCGTTGTGTACGGATTAATTACTTCATGTGCTTCTATATTGTATCCAATTTTCTTCATTTCCATGTGTGGGTATTGTTTCATAGGCGTCATATTTGTATCCAAATCAAGCTACTCATGCTTCCTAAACTTCTGTAGGGCTAACGAGAGCAGAAGATCATGCTTTGCCAATGGTGAGCATGTCACGATCATCGTTGGTGGGCACAATGTGCGGCATGAGGTCGAGCATCTCAGTGTCCAATGTTTTGTCATCATTTTGGAAGCCAACTAGTAAGACACATACTCGTTTGTCGAAGGTCAAGGGTGCCAGCCTAGTTGCACCAAACTGGACTCATAAGGCTCATGATGTCAACATCCACATATTTGTGGGACAAAAGGAGGTCATCGAGGGTACGACAAACATGATGGATGGAGACATGGAGCAAAGCGGCGAGGGGCCGGGACGAGACGGGACCATAGTGGCGGTGCAACATAGTAGGCTAGAAGTGCATATACTATGTACACATGTAATCATACGGGACGAAAAGTAAAGGTAGCACACTACACGACAGTGTTTGGAGGTGGAAATGACTAGGATTAGGAAGCATGGTTTGTAGTTTTGCAAGCATGACTTTTATACGATGAAAGCACATTGAGCATATTTCTATTTCCTGGAATTACTTCCATAATAAGCTTCATGTGTTATGCATACCCAAAATAATGGTTATTACTTATCGGAAGAAGGTCTTATTTGGTTACGTCAATCCATGATTTTTTATTAGGTACACCCTTCATAAATAAATATAAGGATCTAAATGCTCTTATATTTCTTTACAAAGGGAGTAGAAACCACATTTCTATTAATCATGACAAGTTTAATTCATCATGAAAGAAAATTCATTAATAAACGAAGCAGTTTTATTTCTGCATTATATTGGACAAAAATGTAAGCAAATTCACATGAAAATCATGGAAGCAAAATTAAATAATTTTGGTAAATCACCGAACGAGCCGCCGCAAGGTCACACTCCTCATCTAACAGGTCAAGTGCGTGCATCCTGACATGCTTTTCATTGTCAGCTTCAACATAAGCCGCCACACAGGGTGAGTCATGACGGATGTCACTAGGGAGAACTGCCTTTTCTCCGTAAACCATGAAGAAAGTCATGTAACCCATAGATCTGTTGGGGGTAGTATTGATACTCCATAACACCGAGGGTAACTCCTCCACCCAACAACCCGGCGTCCTCTGCAAAGGAACCATAAGCCGGGGCTTGATGCCTCTCAGGATATCTTGATTGGCTCTCTCAGCTTGACCATTAGACTGGGAGTGAGCCACTGATGATACATCAAGCCGGATATGCTCATGTTGAAAAAATTCTTTCATAGCACCCTTGGATAAATTAGTGCCATTATCAGTTATAATACTATGGGGAAAGCCAAAACGGAAAATCACCTTTTTGAACAATTGAACCGCTATCGCCGCATCACACTTGCTAACTGGCTCTGCTTCAACCCATTTTGTAAACTTGTCAACCGCCACCAAAAGGTGAGTCTTTTTATCTTTGGACCTCTTGAAAGGCCCAATCATATCAAGCCCCAGACTGCAAACGACCAAGCAATTGGAATCATCCTCAATTCTTGAGCCGGCACATGAGCTTGTTGTGAACACTTCTGACAACCATCATATTTACTGACTAGATCCTCAGCATCAGCATGAGCCGTCAGCCAATAAAACCCATGACGGAAAGCCTTGGCTACGGGAGACTTAGAACCGACATGATGACCACAATCTCCTTCATGAATCTCTCGTAAAATCTCACATCCTTCTTCAGGAGAAACACAACATTGAAACACCCCTGTGACACTGCGATGATGCAACACTCCATTGGCAATAGTCATTGACTTAGACCGCCGGGTTATCTTCCTGGCCAAAGTTTCATCCTCAGGTAACTCGCCCCGGTCATATAAGCCAAATATGGAACCGTCCAGTCAGGAATAGCATGAAGAGCCGCCACCAATTGTGCTTCTGGGTCAGGAATAGCAAGATCCTTTTCTGTAGGCAATTTGATAGAAGGGTTATGCAGAATATCCAGGAAAGTATTAGGTGGCACCGGCTTACGCTGAGACCCTAACTGGCTTAAAGCATCAGCCGCCTCATTTTTCCTGCGATCAACATGTTCAACTTGATAACCCTTGAAGTGACCTACAATAACATCAACCTCTTGACGATAAGCCGCCATGAGCGGATCCTTAGAGTCCCAAGTGCCAAAAACTTGCTGAGCTACCAGATCTGAGTCGCCGAAACACCTCACCCGGCTCAAGTTCATCTCCTTAGCCATCCGAAGACCATGGAGCAAGGCCTCGTACTCAACTGCATTGTTAGTACAAGGGAACATCAACCGGAGAACATAAGAAAATTTATCACCTCGTGGGGAAGTCAAGACAACTCCAGCCCCCGAGCCTTCCAACTGCCTAGATCCATCAAAGTGAATAGTCCAGTAAGTGTTATCCGGCTTCTCCTCAGGCATCTGCAGCTCTATCCAATCATTTATGAAATCCACAAGCGCTTGAGACTTAGTGGCTGTTCGAGACATATATTTCAAACGATGAGGTCCAAGCTCAACGGCCCACTCGGCTACCCGACCCGTGGTTTCTCTGTTTTGAATAATATCCCCTAAAGGAGTAGAACTAACCACAGTGATAGGATGACCCAAAAAATATTGCTTGAGCTTTCAACTAGCCATGAAAACCCCATATACCAACTTTTGCCAATGTGGATACCTCTGCTTGGACTCAATAAGCACCTCACTGATGTAGTAAACCGGCCGTTGAACCAGATGCTCCTTCCCTGACTCCTTCCTTTCCACCACAATGGCTACACTGACAGCTCTGCTATTGGCAGCCACATATAACAACAAAGGCTCCTTATCAATGGGAGCAGCAAGAACCGATGGCTCCGGCAATTTTTTCTTCAAGGCCTCAAATACCTGATCAACAACATCACTCCAGACAAAGTGATTTGTCTTCTTCATCATCTGGTAAAGAGGGATGGCCTTCTCACCCAACTAGCTTATGAACCGGCTTAAGGCCGCAATACGACCCGCCAAGCACTGAACATCATTGATACACGCTGGTTTAGCCAGAGAGGTGATAGCCTTTATCTTCTCTGGTTTAGCTTCAATGCCCCGTTCTGAAACCAGGAAACCCAAGAGCTTGCCTGCTAGCACACCAAAAACACACTTGGCCGGTTTAAGCATCATCTTGTAGATCCGGAGATTGTCAAAGGTTTCCTTTAAATCATCTATCAAGGTCTCCTTCTTCCTGAACTTCACCACAATATCATCCACATAAGCATGAACATTGCGCCCAATCTGATCATGAAGACAATTCATGCACCGCTGGTAAATCACCTAGGCACTCTTGAGCCCAAAAGGCATAGACACATAATAGAAGGCTCCAAAGGGAGTGATAAAGGCTGTCTTCTCCTAGTACTTAACTGCCATCTTGATCTGATGATAACCAGAATAAGCATCCAAAAAACTCAGACGCTCACAACCCGCCGTAGCATCAATAATTTGATCAATACGGGGGAGAGCAAAGGGATCAGTCGGACAAGCTTTGTTTAAGT
Organism: Triticum urartu; assembly: GCF_056163025.1. NCBI lineage: Eukaryota > Viridiplantae > Streptophyta > Magnoliopsida > Poales > Poaceae > Triticum > Triticum urartu. The sequence goes on along the minus strand of NC_141877.1, from coordinate 205,635,875 downwards.
CCGTATAATCCACACACATGCGCTAGGTGCCGTTTTTCTTGAGCACCAGCACCAGGTTAGCCAACCACTCTGGGTGAAAAACTTCAACAATGAACCCGGTCGCCAAGAGCCGGGCTACCTCCTCACCAATAGCCTTATGCCTCTCCTCATTGAGAAGACGAAGGAATTGTTTAACCGGTTTAAAATTTGGATCAATATTGAGAGTGTGCTCAGCGAGTTCCCTTGGTACACCTGGCATGTCTGAAGGCTTCTATGCAAAGATGTCCCGGTTCTCACGGATGAACCCGATGAGTGCTCTTTCCTATTTTGGATCCAAATTAGCATTGATATTGAACTGCTTGGATGAATCGCCAGGAACAAATTCAACTAGCTTGGTATCGTCTGCCGACTTAAATTTCAACAAAGGGTCATGCTCTGCTTCTTCAAAGATGGCATATCCGCCGGTCAACATTATCCTTGTAAAACTTCAACTCCTTTGTCGCACAAACAGACTCAGCATAAGCAGCATCGCCTTCTTCACACTCCAAGGCCATCTTGCGACTCCCATGCACTATTATAGTGCCCTTGTGACCCGGCATCTTCAGCTGCAAATAAACATAACAAGGCCTTGCCATGAACTTAGCATAAGCCGGCTGCCCAAACAGAGCATGATAAGGGCTCTTGATTTTAACCACTTCAAAGGTCAACGTCTCAGATCTGGAATCATACTGATCTCCAAAAGCAACCTCCAGAGATATTTTACCAACCGGATATGCCGACTTACCTGGCACCACACTCTGAAAAACAGTGTTCGACGGCTTAAGATTTTTGTCAGTCAATCCCATGCGACGGAAAGTTTCATAGTAAAGGATATTGATGCCGCTGCCTCCATCCATGAGCACCTTAGTGAATTTGTATCCTCCAACCTGAGGTGCCACCACCAGTGCCAAGTGACCCAGATTATCAATCCGGGCCGTGTGATCCTCACGACTCCACACAATGGGCTGCTCAAACCATCGCAAGTAACGGGGAACCGCCGGCTCAACGGCATTCACTGCCCTTTTATGGAGCTTCTGATCCCGCATGCATAAACTTGTGGTGAAAATGTGGTACTGCCCACTATTCAACTGCTTCAGGTTACTTTGATAACCAGATTGCTGCTGTTGATTCCCCTGATTGCTCTGTTGGTTGTAACCACCCTGATTACCTTGGCCTTGAAAACCAGAATTAGAACTGCCACCACCGTAACCCAGACCATGAGAGCCGGAACCGAGCCGCCACCCGACCCATGATTGTCTTGAAAAAGATTGGAATTTTTGTACTCCTTCATAATAAAGCAATCCTTCCAGAGATGAGTGGACGGCCTTTCCCGTGTACAATGCCTCGGACAGGGCTGATTCAGTAGTCGCTCAAGATCGAAACCTGGCCCCCCAATCTGAGGAGGTGGCTTTCCTTTACGATGCTGTCCATTATTCTGTGTATTGGTGTTAGCCACAAAATCCAAATTATTATCAGCTTTGCGCTTACCGTTGCCTCCCTGACTCGCCGGGTTATGCTGCTGCCCTTTGGTACTGCTACTCTTCTTTCCCTTTCCCGGCTTTTCATCATCAGACTCGGGATCCTTGGTACTATCAGAGTGAGCATACTTAACCAGAGCCGCCATCAGCTCCCCCATGTCACTGTAATGGCGCTTGAGCCGCCCTAGCTTCTTCTTAAGGGGCATAAAACGACAATTCTTCTCTAACATCAAAACCGCTGAACCGGCATTGATACCATCCAATGAGTTCAGGATAGTTGAGACCCGGCGAACCCGATGGGCCATTGATTCGCCTTCTTCTTGGACACATGCATCTAGATCGACAATCGACATATGCTGCTTGCATGTATCTTTAAAATTCTGGATAAACCGGGCTTTCAACTCGGCCCATGATCCAATGGAGTTGGCGGGCAGCCCTTTTAACCAAGTACGGGTCGTCCCCTCCAGCATCATGGTGAAATATTTAGCACACGCAGCGTCGCTAACATTCAGCAGTTCCATGGCCATCTCATAACTCTCGACCCATGCTTAAGGGGCCAGGTTAGCTGTGTAGTTAGGTACCTTACGAGGACCCTTGAAATCCTTGGGCAAGCGCTCGTTCCGCAGAGCCGACTCTAAACATGGCACACCCAAAGTTCTAGAGGTTGCGCCTGCCTCTACCGAAGTCGTCGGATAAGCCGGAGAATGTTGATGAGCCGCGTACTAAGCCGCCAGCTCAACCTCCCGACGCGCCCTGCCCTGATCCACCAGAGTCTGGGCATTAGCACCGCCGCATGCCGGGTCATGTCCACGGGGCTGGTTACGGCGTTGTTCTGTACTTGAAACCGCTGGTGAGTCAATGTGCCGGCTGTAACTCCGGCTTGGATGAGGGGTCGAGTGAATCCGCTCAAGACTATAAGAATAAGCCACTTGCTGCTCCAATGCCGTCTGAAGAAGTTCTCTGGCCCTCCGCGTTTCTACCACCATCGGGGACTCGCCTTCCACTAACAGGGCCGCCAATCGCTTAGCCGCAGCAATCATATTATCCAAAGGGTTAGAATAATGACCCGGTGGCGTCGGCACATACCGTGGTGGGGTATTATTCAGACAAGGCGGATCTGTTGTGCGTGGCTGAACGGCGCTCCGCCCCCAGGTGCCTCAACCATCCGGTTTACCACTGGCGGGTCGCTGGTCCCTGCGCCAGGCGTGTTGAAGAGGTTCCTCACCTCATAAACCGGAGGCAGACGACTCCGGTGCCTTCTCCTTATGACTTCGTTTGAAGCATTCTGATCCAACGTGAGCCGGAAGGACTTTGCCTAAAATAGTTGTGCCTGAACATCCAGAGTAGCCTGCTTCGCAGTCATCCTAGCGTTCTCAGCCGCCAGATCTTCCTTGGCTTAAGCTATCTCATGTCGCAGCTTTGCAACTTCCGCGTTATGCTAAGCTTGATTTGCCGGGTTAACCTCTGCTGTTAACAATGTTGTCAGAGTGTCCAGCAAGTCGGACAAGACCTGAGCCGGCGGGTGCACAGGGCCTCCTACCCCGGCCGCCATTGTCGTTGCTGACCCGGAAATCATTGCTGCTGTAGTTGTAGAATTTTGCCCTGGCTGTGTACCGGCCATGAAAATCGCGACCCGGTTCGGTGACTCATAGGGGTCCGGAATACTATCGCCATCGGAACAACCCCAAGCCGACCGTCTTGCAGCTGATAGATTGAGTTAGTCTCGCCTGTGGACGATTCACCATTGGAGTAGATGGCCGTCTCACCGCCAGATACAGATCCTTCAAATTCTGCCCCATGGATAAATCCAACGAAGGCGCGCTTCACGGCGGGTTGAACCCGGGCGGGTCGTGCACGCTGAGCCGTCTCGATGATGTCGGTGCAGATGTCCGGCTCAGGGCCCGGTTCACCGGTCCTGCCGATGAAGACGTGGATTCCGCCAAAGGGGACCCGGTACCCGTACTCGATTGAGCCGGCTTTGGGGCCCCAGCCTGCGTTGTCGATGTAGAGTTTGCTGCGACGACTCTTGGTCATCCGGCCCATAGTGTATCCCTTGATCCCTTCGAAGCTGCCCTATAAGAACTCGAAACCACCATGCGCTGGCCCCATGGTGGGCGCCAACTGTCATGGAATTGTCACGACATATGTCCTAGCAAAAGGACTTAGTCATGAAGCCATCGCAACATGGTTAGCTTAAAGTGGTTAAACGGGACAAAGGACACAGGGAGTTTATACTGGTTCGGCCCCTTGCTGTGAAGGTAAAGGCCTAATCCAGTTTGAGGTGGTATTGCTTGGGTTTCGATTACTAGGGAGCGAATACGCTTGACCTAGCTTTCGATCTCTTGTTTTTTGCCCTAAACCGTTGCCGGGTCGTCCCTTTATATACACAGGTTGATGCCCCACGGCTCACGGAGTCCCAACCGGCTCATACACAACGTGTCCGGCTCGATGACTAACTAGCGCTTGCCTTACAATACAAGTCATACACATATGGCGGTTTATACCTATGGGCCTTAAGCCGCCTTTGGGCTTTGGGTCCTTAGTAAGCCTGCTATCTGAACCGCAATCTTCAACATCTTCTCGGGCCTTGTCTTGATGAACCGCCATTGGTATAACCCGACCCCTCCTGGGCGGGTCATACCACTACAAAAAAAGACACATCCATGACATTTTGGGTCGAACGAATTTTTTCTGTCATACATATGACACTTCTATGACGATAATTGTGACAAAACCCGATATCATCATAGATGTGACGGGCTCCTACTTCTATGACAAAAATCATGACAGAAAATGGGCTTTTCGTCTTGGGCGGGCCGGAGACGCAGCTGCATGACATTCTTTGGGCCGTCCATGACGGAAAAAACCGTGGTAGAAGCGAGGGCGAGGAAAATTTCGGGGAGTTCCCGGTTACGGTGGGAGGTCGGGGGCCGAGCGATGCGCGTTTCTCTCATACACGTACGCGCGTGTGTGAGAGGCGTTGGCTCTAACTGAACCCGAGCGAGGCGTTGGGCTCTAACTGAATTCGAGCGATTGCACTGCAGGCTACGCGTTACTGAACCCGAGCGATCGATCGATGGCTGTTAACTGAACCCGATCGAGCGATTCCTTCGCTACTGCTGCTAACTGAAGCCGATCGATGCTGCCTCTGGGATGAACAGTGAGCGTTGCGGGGGGGGGGGGGGGGGTTGGATGAACAGTGAGCGGTGGCGTTGCCTCTGGATGAACAGGACCCCGTGGTGTGGTGGAGGGCTGGATGAACAGTAGATGGTGGAGGGGTGCCCGTGGAGGGGTGGTTGAACAGGACCCCGTGGTGTGGAGGGCTGGATGAACAGTAGACGGTGGAGGGGTGCCCGTGGAGGGGTGGTTGAACAGTAGCCGGTGGAGTAGCGCGCAGTGGAGGCTGGATGAACAGGAGCCCGTGGAGGCTGGAGGAGGTCGACGGTAGCCCGTGGAGGCTGGAGGAGGTCCACGGTGGAGATGAACAGTATCCCGTGAAGCCCCGTTTTGGGGTACGCCACACCCCTCCCGATGAACAGGACCCCTGTTTCGACCGTAGCGCTCCAACACAAGTCCGTTTTGTCCGTTTTGCGGTACGCCACACCCCTCCCGATCAACAGGACCCCCGTTTCGACCGTAGGAGGTCCTCCGTTTTGCGGTACGCCAGACCCCTCCCGATCAACAGGACCCCGTTCAGGCCTCGTTTCCATCGCATGTTCCGTCCAAGCCCTCCCGATGAACACGACCATGCATTCCGTTCCGACCTAGCCGGTTGGCTCCCACGCGTTCCGTTGCCTCCCGATGAACACGACGCATTCCGTTGCCTCCCCATGAACACGAAGCATTCCGTTGCCTCCCCATAAACACGACAACGACGCTATTTCTCCGTTCCGACCCAGCCATGTACACGAGCCCTGGCCGTACGTATGCGCGAGTAGGCGTTCGAGACCCCGCCCGTATGTACACATACGTGGCCGTATTTTCTTTCTTGCACCCTGGCCGTTGTACGTACTCTACTACGACACCTATACGCCTCTACTACGACACGTGCATGCCTCTACATCCACTAGTATATATGTGCATACATGTTTGTGACCAGAATGACAATGCTACGTACGCTTCGACCAGGTGGGTCTCGACTGTCAGGATCTTCCTTGCCTGCAAAGATGTAGCTGGTGGGTCCCAGCAGTCAGGGGGGCGAATCGTTTTTTTGCCCGCACGCAGTTCCTTGTGTGTGAAGATGTAGCTGGTGGGTCCCAGCAGTCAGGGGCAAACGTTTTTTCGCGAAATACGGTGGCCCGTCCAGTGGGTTCCCGCTGTTAGGTGGAGGAATAATTATTTTGCACGTAATAAGGAGGCACTTCCGTGCTGCGGCCATGGACCCAGCTGTCAGCCTCTCCACGTACAGTGCACGTCCGATGGAAGCCGTTCCTTGACCACGCCACGCCGAGAGCACCAGGGCGATGGACGACGGCGAGGCCTAGGAAGGGGACGACGTGGAGCCGGGGAAGACGCGGCAGTGGATGCCCACACGTAGAGGAGTATGAGGGTTCACTGGTTCGCTGCGGTGTGAGGCTGCTGTCGCCGCAGAATAACAGGGGGTGTGGGTGAGTAGAGGGATGGCCTGGCCAGCGGTGGGAGTAGTAGGGGGCGGTGAGGCCTCCACCGCATCGCAGCCGGCCACGGGAGGCAGGAGCACGATGCACGATCGGCGCTGGTTTGGGCGGCTGGAGCAAGAAGACCAGAGGTTGAAGAAGCACTACGACCGTTGGATGGACATCGTACGGTCACTGGAGCTAGAATTGTGCATATTGACTAAGTTGACAAAGCCCTCCATCCCCGTCAACTTAGTAGGCCCACAAGTCAGCCTGCCACTATATTGGGTCCCAGCTAACAGGAGGAGTATTCATTTTTTTGGGCGTAATAAGGAGGCACTTCCTTGCGTGCGAAGATATAGCTGGTGGGTCCGAGCTGTCAACGGTGGTAACGTTTTTTTCATGAAATACAGAGGCCCTTTTGGTGGGTCCCTGATGTCAGGTGGAGGAATCATTATTTTGCACGTAATAAGGAGGCATTTCCTTGCGTGCGGCCGTGGACCCAGCTGTCGGCCTCTCCATGTACAGTCCACTTCAGATGCATGTTGGTCGTTGACCACGTTGACCAGGCCGCACCGAGAGCACCAGGGCGGTGGACGATGGCGAGGCCTAGGAAGGGAACGACACGGGGGCAGGGAAGACTCGACAGTTGTTTCCCACACGAAGGGGAGTACGACTGTACGAGGGTTTACTGGTTTGTCTACCGTCGCCAGAGAATAACAACAGGTGTGGGTGAGTAGAGGGATGGCTAGGCCAGCGATGGGAGTACGATGGGGCGGTGAGGCATGCGCGACAGCAGAGCCGGCCGCGGGGAGGAGGGAGCAGGCAGTCCCGCCGGTGCTTGTTTGAGCGGCTGGAGCAGGAAGAGCGGAGATTGAAGAAGCACGACGGCCGTTGGATGGCCATCCAACAGTCACTGCTTGTGCGTCAACCTTTTTTTAGGAAAGCCTCAAATATGTGGAAAACAACATACATCCCATCTGCCATTATTTCTAATAATTTACAACCCATTTGCTAATTATTAAGTTTTTTTGGAGCCCATATTCTTTTTGTTAGCATTACAGCCCATATTGTGGCCACGGTTAAAAAATTATACGAATTTTTTCATATTTCGGTGCGGTCCGAACTGTTTTTAATCCCGAAATTTCGACTCACATTCAAACTGATTTTAAAAATAAATGTATATCAATATAAAATCCAACAAATTCTCCACGCATAAAAATTAATGTAATTTAAAATCTTGAAATGAAAAAAAAGATATTTGAAACTAATTGCCCGTTTGATGTGTTTTAAAAATGTACAACCCATTTCTCATTACTGATGGGCCATTTTCTCGGCCAGCCGAATGAAAGGTCTCCTCGTCTTGAAAGATTTACAGCCCAATAGGCCTGACAAAGCGACTTACTTGGCAAATCACAAAAAAACTGGGCTGTGGCTGTGGACCCAGCTGTCAGCCTCTCCACGTACAGTACTCTTCCAATGGAATGTCGTTGACCACGTTGACCACGCCGCACCGAGAGCACCAAGGCGGTGGATGATGGCGAGGCCTAGGAAGGGGACGACGCGGAGCCGGGGAAGACGCGGCAGTGGAGATGCCCACGCGGAGAGGAGTACGAGGGTTCACTGGTTCGGCCGCAGTGTGAGGCTGCCGTCGCCACAGGGCCTGGCTAGCGGTGGGAGTAGTAGGGGGCGATGAGGCCTTAACGACAGCACAACCGGCCACTGGAGGCAGGAGCAGGCGGTCTCCCCGACGCTGGTTTGGGCGGCTGGTGCAAGAAGAGCAGCGATTGAAGAAGCAGCAGGACCGTTCGATTCAAATCCAATGGTTACTGCTGCTAGAATCGTTTGTTGACTAAGTTGAGAAGCCCCGCGTACGCGTCAACTTAGTAGGCCCACAGGTCAGCCTCCCAACCGGTGCGCCCCAGATGTCGGTGGGAGGAATATTTTTTCCGCGTAATAAGGAGGCAGTTGATTGCGTGCGGCCAGGCCAGCGGAGGGAGTAGGGTGGGCCGGGGAAGCCTGCGTGGCATCACAGTGGGCCACAAGAGGAGGGAGCAGGCAGTCCCGCCGGCGCTAGTTTAGGCGGCTGGAGCAGGAAGATCAGAGATTGAAGAAGCACGTCGGCCGTTGGATGGACATCCAACAGTCACTGCTGCTAGAATCGTGTGTTCACTGATAAAGCCTTGCGTAAACAAGTCATCCTCGAAATCTGTGGCGTGTACAACCCATTTGCTATTATTTTTATAATTTTTACTCATTTTCTAATTCATATGGAATTTATTGCAGCCCGTTTTCCATTTTTAGAATTGCTGGCCATTTTCTGGTCAATACTAGGGTCAAAAAATTAACCAAATATGTGGGAAATTTTGAAAATTCACAAATTTTTGCTGGGGAACGAAATATTCTTAATCCAAAAATTAATAGCCATACTAAAACAAATTTAAAAATAAATTAGTACTATGTCATGTTAAATCCAATGAAATACATATAAGATATCAGTGAAGAACAAAAACAAAAAAAGAAACTTGTATCCCATTTGCTATAATTTTTTTTGGAATTTTCAACCCCTTTTGATATTACTTTTAACAAACATTGACCATACTCTTAAGCCAGGCTGGAATGCATCCCTCCTCGTCTTGAAACATTTGCAGCCCAGTAATTCGGAGAAAACAAATAGGCCTAGCTTGGGTATTCTTCAAAAAGAAATACTAGGCTACATATTTTCCCAAAGAACTGGTGCATGAGCATTAGCTTTATTTATTTATTTATTTATTTACTTATTTATGTTTAGGGGACCATGAGCATGTACCTGGGCCGGATTCATGTGAGAGCCTCCCTTCCAGTTAATTATGGGCTTCTCTATTGGGCCTTCATCAATGGGCTACATGTTATCAACAAGTGGAAAATGTGTTCCGTACGAAAAATAGTATGCGCCACGTACAGTACGGGGCACTTAAGGATCGAACCGTGCAACGACTTCCAAAACATTGTGTTTGTCGTTCTAAAAACACATTTATTCAACCAACAGACGAAATATACTACTGATTGTACATTGAAAAGCAGTAGCAACAACCAGGGCTGGGGGTGCAACAGAAGCAGTAAGCAGGCCAGAAGAGTGAAGACGCAGCTCTCTCTTCCAAACCAAACATCAGCCATCATTACAAAAGGGCTACCAAAAAAGAACAAGTGTATGCATCAAACTAAATAAAGATCCTACTACACCAAGTGTACGCATCTAACTAACTGGCTCAGTTAGACGTTACTATTTATTAAGCTGCGGAGATTGCCTGACGGCTTGAACCAGATGGGTGCCTGACGAGGGAAACTCCAGCCAGCAGGTTGAAGTCTGATACTTGTGACACTCTCTCCTACTTTGGGCTGCAGAGCGTGGCGGCACATATCAGGGTATGGTGCATGCAGAGACGCATGGTACGCTGTGTACACACAGTTTTTCCTGATGAACGAAACCGCGCTGCCATCATGATCCTTGCATGGTACTGAGATTGTCCACACGCGAAACAATGAGCTTGATTACCTCTGTGGGGAGCAAATTCCAGCCACTCTTTTGGTAGACGCTGCTCGGTTCTGCCATTGTTAGTGCTTGGGTTTCGGATGAGGGGGGGAGGCACCTTAGCGGGGATGGAAGATTGGACGAGATTATGTGCGGACAAAGATGGAGAAGCGAATATGTGCTGCGGGAAGTGGACAGGTGATGATGACTACAACACGCCGCTTGACTTACGAGACACATACCAGCAGCGTAGGGTCATGTCGATGCCAGACAACTTGCTTGAGTGATCACAGTACTGGTACTCCCTACAGTGCTATGCCCTAACTTGCTTGAGTAGAGTAGTAGAGTAGGACGCTGCTCTACTACTAGCACCGGAGGAGTAGTATATTCTAATCTAAAATAGTTACAAACTTCAATGCCCGAGTGTGGAAAGACTATGAACTGTGCTCAAAGACCATGAAGGCATCTCGTCCTCTTCCTCCCTCCCTCTCGCACCGCCCATGAAGGCGCCTCGCCGTATCTGCGCTCCATCTAACCCTGCCATCCAAACATCTTTTTGGTTAGAGTTAGTTCAGAGCTAGTTCAAGGTTAGAATATAACTCTAACCTCTAACTGAGTTAGAGTATCCAAACAGGGCCCGTGTCTACGTGGTGTTTGGACATGGGCGACAACCTCAACACCAACGGTGTTGCTCCCGTTGCACCATATGTGTTTCTGTCGTTCCTGTTCGAAATCATGGTAGAATTCATGTTTCTACTCTGTATCCTACTACTATGCTAGTCCACATGATTAGTTTCATCTCTGTTATAGCCGTCATGATTTATTTTGTGCTTATTCGAATTAAATCTCGTAGTAACTTGCTCATATATTCAACTGGCGCAACGTCCCCTACAGCCACTCCTGTTTCATGGACGGCCTGGTCGATGCCTCCAAGGAGCCCTTCATCCACTACTATGAGTGCCCGATGCCGTTTTGTGGCTCGCCAGCGGACATGGTGCATCACCTCATGGATGCGTGCAGCGGTCACTGCTGGCCCTTGGTGGCGAACATCAAGTACGAGACGTGCTACCCGTTCACCATGCCGGAGTCGCTGGAGGATCATCGCCGCCTGCTAGTCTCGGAGGAGGACGGCAGTGTCTTCCTCTTGATTGTGGGCACCGGCGAGGCCCGCGCAGGCCACCGCCCCGTCTCTGTAATGTGCATCAGGGGCGACGCCGCTGACGCTGACACTGACACGAGGCCGATGTACGGGTGCGTGGTCAGTGTTACTACCCCTCCAGGTCGCGTGGGCAGCGACACCATCCTCATCGAACGTACTTGGACTCTGGGGAGCTGGGACTATCCCTCCAATGTGGACTTGGAAAACCCATGGCATCCTTTACCCGTCGACGCGATGCACAAGGACTCCAAGGAGGTTCACTTGGACATACGCATTATCAATTTAAATGTTGATCATTAGTCTTCGCTCAATGTAATCCGCTGTCTAAGCATGTGGAGACTTCCATGCAGGATCTTGCTCTATTGGAGTATCGCGCATGAATAAAAGTGTATCCGTTTATGGTTTAGTCTAGAATCTTCCATGTATGAATTTTTACTACAGTACTGGTGAAAGACTTACGGTGAACCATTTCTTACATCTCCTCTGCCCGCTTGCAAGTCATCCTGATTTAATCCCTCCGTCTAGGTGTATAAGGGCATGGTTAATATTACTTAATAGTATAGCCAATTGTTGACTATAAGAAAGTGCCATGTCATCTGTAGCCAACATGTATAACAATCGATACTCAAAACCTAATTCTTACTAGTGTGTATGCACGTGCATGCACGTCTTAACAGTATGGTGTGATTCCACCAAAAAAATACTTTGAAAAATGAATTCCGAGCAAAAAAAATATTGTTGATGCACACGAAATAGAGTTTAGAAATTTACTAATTGGTAGTACAAAATGCAACTACTGCCTGCGGTTATCCATAAATTTTCGAAGAATATAAAAAGAAGTACGTGGTGGAACCCACAAATTGTTTACTTCAACTTTAGTTTCTCCTCCAGACCATCTCACATCGGCTCACAACCAACTCTTTTTTTACTCATCACAACCTGACAATTGCAGCATAGTAGAGGAGGCATAGGTCTTCTTTTCAGGAAGGTATGCCACGGTGCAGCGATGGTTCCAGAACCAAGTAGATTCAGCTACATGCACTGTTCACTGCGAATCCCTCCAATATCAGCCGTTAGATTTAGGAGATGAGTGGCTAGGATTGATGCTCTAGGTGCAATCCAGGACTCGTATACTATATAGTAGTAGTATAGATAGTATAGAAAAGATCATTTCTTGCAAAGCACAATAAGTGTTATTTCTTCACAAGTTTTGGATGCAGGTTGAACAGTTGAATGCTTTTGTTTGCAAAAGATACCTTTTTATCTATTTCACCCGGATGTTTGTGAGCTCTAGAGATGAAATAATATCCGAAGAAACCTATCGATACCCGTTACACATGAGATGACCCCCACATCCTTTGTCAAAATAAACAACTCCCCAATCAATGCATTTCACTCTTCGGTGCGACGCACGGGCACCTTACTACTATAGATTAGTACGACCAAAAATTGAACTAACATTATATATAGTACGATAAATGCTGATGCATGTCACCTAAAATTATATCATTCAAAACTATGTTCAAATATAAATCCAACGATATAGTTTTTGTTGACATGCACTAACATTTTGTCAATTAAATCTTCAGTCAAATTCAATGGGGGACTAATAAACCACGACCGATGTAGTACAAGTGTAGATGGCGGCGCTGCACGGGAGTCTCACCTCTCACCCCGCTCGTGGCGCGACAGTAAAGCCATCATATCACAAAACCCAACCACTCACAGTAATAAGTGGCCTGGTAAAATAAATGGACAATCAACCATCACATCCCTCCGTCTTTTTTGCATTTCATCTCTCTGCATTTACTTTCTCCGGTTCACCTCGCACACTCGATCCCTAGCTACTACTCCTAGGGCCAGTTCTTTTGGCGGCTTCCCCAGCTTTTCCGACAAGACTAGTCATAGTGGAGAGTAACAATAAGGTGCCTCACTCATTTATTTGGGCTTCTAAACTACTACTCCGTCCCGGTTTATTCCTCACCATTGTAATTTGTGCTAAATTTTGACCAAAGATTTAACTGGTTTATTCCTCACCATTGTAATCCCTCCGTCTAGGTGTGTAAGTCATCTTACGAAAACCAAATAATCCCAAAACACTTAGGCACGGTGCATTAACTTCTACCTCGTTTCTTGTTTCTTGACATATCAACCAATAAGAGATAAAGAGTGTGCATGCTTTTAATGACTTGAGATATCAAACACGACATGCAGTGGTTAGTTCATTGCATGCAATACTATTAATTAGCAAATAAACATTAACGTTTCTTGTTTTCTCCTCCTCCTTGGTCATGGTGCATAGCCTAAGAGCAAGTACAATAGAGACTAGTCAGCAGGCTATAGCATCTTCCACATCAGCAAAATCATAGCTGGAGGAGAGAGAAGTGAGAAGAAAGGACCAAGCGGGCGCTTCGCGAGTCGCTGGGCGATAGCACAAGCAACGAGGAAAAGGAGCCTGCATGCAGCCCATGCGAGCGCTACGGCCGGCGTTCAGCTCCCCCCAGCAAATCCTGTCACTTTCCTTTGCCTAGCACAGCATGCATGCATTAAATGTATAGCCAACACTACAGCCATTCTACTGTATGAACTTTTTCAAATACATGCTACAAGTGACATGGCTCTACTATAGAGCCGACAGTAGGCTTTACTATTAACCTTGCTCTAAGATTACTTACTCACCTAGATGGATGGAGTAGTGCATGTGACATGCACTAACATTTCATTAGTTAAATTTATGATCAAAATTTGAAACAGATTACAATGGGGACCAATAAACCAGGACGGAGGTAGTAGTTATGGGATTACTAATCTAGAAGACTAAAAGAACTGGCCCCTGGTACTCCTACTACTAGTAGCACTCAAGTTGGAATTCCAATTGCACGACACAACTTGTTAGGCAAAAAATTCGATACAGGCTGTAGCAAGCGGTTTGGGAATTTGCATGCCTTTCCAACCAGTGAGATACTCCGTACAAAGTACGACAGAGAAATAACCACAAAGAAGGAAGCTAAAAGTAAACAATCAAACGAGCATTTTTGCATTTGTTTTGCATTGAATCGTTTCACAAGCTTGACTAGTGTTGTTTTTCTACTTTTACAAAACCGCATCGTAATATTAAAACGTGCATTTGCACGTACATAAGTAATAGTAGTACTCCCTCCGTCTAGGTGTATAAGTCTTCCCTCCTTGGTCACGGTGCACAACCAAAGATGACTTATTGACCTGGACGGAGGGAGTAGCACAGTCTGCAAGCATATATCGAGAGAGACGTGTAGTGCGATAGTATATAGTAAAGTTTGTGCTATATGCACGTACTTGCAAAATGCGTACGAATACACAAGGTTTCCAAACTTTCCATTTTACATACTTAATTAAGGACGCTAAAAATTCCTGAACGTTCGATATTTATCATTTGTGTCCCAAAACTAATGAGATCGCCTTACGAAACAAAAATTATACTCCTCCTAAAAGCCATGACACTCATAGGAGTGCTTGCGGCGCGCCACGAGTGCCCTGGTGCGCGGCCGTTTCCCAGCGCACCGACACAACGCCTCTTCCTCAGCCTCGCAACTCGCGAGGTGCTGATTGGTGGCTTGCCGGCGGGCGAGCGCGATCTCACCGGTGTGGTAATCCGGCGCCAACAGGTACTCCTCCTCGCTGGAAGCGTGCACCCGGTCCACGTACTGCCAAGCGTAGATGAGGCGCTTGGGCCCGATTGCACTTAGGGCATCGGCACGGGCGTCCTCCGCCACCCTCACGGCCCTCGCACGAGCCTTCTTCCAAAGATCCAATCGCCTGACTCTCTCGTACGCGACTAGGCCTCCCAGGCAGCTTGTTCCGCGGTTCGCTTCTCTTCCTCGGCCTTCTTCTCCACCTCTATTTTGGCGCGCTTTGCTGGAGGCAAAGCCTCCCACAAGGCGACATCCATTTCTTTCCAAAGCTCCTCACGACTGGGGGGCTCGGCGGGCGGCGCGGCGTTCTCCTCGTAGCGGGGAGCCGACGCGTCCTCCGGCGCGCGTGCTGGCGAGATTGGGAACGCCGACGCGTCCACCTCGACGCGTCACGGCAAGGAGCGGAACACCGACGCGTCCTCCTCGACTAGTGGCGGCGAGGAATGGGACGGCGACGCATCGCGTCACGGCGAGGAGTGGAACGCCGACGCGTCCTCCTCGATTAGTGGCAGCGAGGAACGGAACGGCAACGCATCACGTAGCGGCAAGGAGCGGAACACCGACACGTCCTCCTCGACTAGTGGCGGTGAGGAACGGAACGGCGATGTGTGACCGTCCGCGCGGTGCAGCGAGGGGCTCCTAGGGCTTGGGAGGGGCGATGCCATGGTGGTCGATGTGAGAGGGAGGGGGAGGAGATAGCGATGAACGTGAACGTGAGGGGGAGGAGATAGCGATGTCGTGGGAGGCGCAGTTTTTATAGAGAGCAGTGGCACACCTACGTAAGATATGGACTGAGCTGCGCTGACTTAACTGCAGGTCCAGTTGCGTCACTGACATGTGGGCCAGACCCCTGTTGGGCCCATATGTCAGTGACCCAATGCACCTGCAGTTAAGTAACAACTATGTGGGCATATTTGTTGGAGTAAATTACGGGGGAGCGAAGGGGTGGAAATATTTCTGGTCACAACGACGAGCGTGGGGGGAGGAGAGTCATGCATGCAGATTTTTTCACACAGGGTGGAGTGGTGGGACCGCCGGAGGGAGAAGGAGAGTTTGGCAGGCATATTGTTTCCACACATGGAGAGGAAAATATTTGGAGACGAACGGGCTTCCTGCAGGTATGGGGAGCGGTGCATAATAAGTCATCTTGCATGCCGGGATAGGTATAGTCTCAAGTCATTAAAAACATACACGTCCCACACATGTTCATATTTCAAGGTGCACTAAATTATTGCATGCGATGATTAAGGCTGGCCATAATGGTGGTATCTTAGCTGGTATCATGCACACGGGAATAGCAAACATGCTGATGTGGCAAAGAATTAAAGAAGAGAGGGGGTTAGAGTAACTAGTGTTCATGCATGCATCTCGTTTCCATTCACATTTTACAAGTAAAATTCGTGGACAAACTTTGACCCAAAGTACGATGGGGACTAGTAGACCAGAATGGCGGTAGTAGTTTTTTAATCAAAGAAGGGTTTCCCCTTCCGATTTTCATTACTGAAAACCAGCATCTAAATCTAAACCATAGTATTTTCCCTAGAACTACCAGGTTCAACATGTCGCAACATAAACCCATACAACCTCCATCGCAAAAAAATCATATAACCATACGCCAAGGAGGTACGTATTACTATGAATTCCATTTTCGCTCCATACCAATCGTTCTAAAAACTACTTACTACTTATAACGCGCCATTGAAAATTGGAACTCTTGACCCTGCTAAAAAACGATATTTTAAACGTGGCTACTCGACCTGTGGCAATTGGCAAGCCACCGCGCTCCAAGTCGTTCACCTGTGGTCCCGACCATCAACTCCTACGGATCAAATTATCACGCGAGCTGACCATTCCTACAAAGGTGCTCCACCACGTACCCGGTACCCGCGAATGCAGCAATCGTGCACCTAGGGTTTTAGGGTTTATTTGTTAACGTCGCCTTTACGTAACACTCATATGTGCGAGACAGCGAGAGGCTAACTACGTGCGTGCGCCTCTTCTCTTCGTATATGTACTCCACCGTTTGTCTGGTGTCCAAAAAATTATAATAACTACTAGCAATGTGCCAATGCGTTGCCACATGATCAAAGTAGATTAATACATATTCACTGATTTGATAGAAAAAAAGTCTAGTTTTGAAATACGTATATCACTAAAAATATGTTATGTTTCACTCAAAATATATTCCTTTGGCGGTTTTGATGAGATAAGGGAGGAATATTGTTGGTTTCAAGATTTGAGAAGTGGTATATGTCTAATTTCTACTCTTACTAGCAAGATGCTCGTGCATTGCACAAAACATCAAGATCTTGTGGGATAAAAGGATGAACGAGGGAAGGCCTTATCTGCAAATGTGGTGAAGAGTGCGGGTAAATTGCCATATTTTCCTTCCTATCCGTCAGATATAAATCGGACGACCTACATTGCAGGATGGCAGGCCCACCATCATCACCAACTCTATTTTTATCCCTACTCTTATAAAAAGCATTGTCAGTGATGATCGTGTGCCTGCCATCGTGCAATATAGGCCGTCCGATCTATATCTGACGGATAGGAAGGAAACTATGGCAATTTTGCAAAAAGATACCCACACCCCTCTCCACATTTGCAAATATGGCCTTCCCTCGTTCATCCTTTTCCCCCACAAGATAAACTACTCATACAAATGCATCTTGATGTTCCGTGCAACGCATGGGCATCTTGCTAGTTGTTGCAAAAAGCCCATGTGTGTGTGTGTGAGAGAGAGAGAGAGGGAGAGTGGAGGAGGTCGGAGTGCATGTGTGACAAAGACACAAGGAGTGTGTGCGCGATAGGTATCAGCTTAAAATGAGGCGATAGTGTGTGTGTGCACGATCGAGAGGGCGTGTCTCAAGAAGGGAAGAAAAATCTACATAGATACAAGGAGCGAGAGAGAGACATGTATGCGATGGTGGAAGCACGAGTGTGCGGGTGTATAAACCTATCTAGAGGCTAGATAGTCGATAAATGTTTGTGAGAGAAATAAGAGTCGGGGTGCGAAAGCGAGAGTTTTGTGTGTGTGTGAGAGAGACGGTTGTCGGGAAGGGGACTGGAAGCAGGAGTTGTGTGTGTGTGTGTCTGTGAGAGAGAGAGGAGACGGTAGTCGGGGTTGTCTGATCGGTAAACTAATGAATAATGTTAGTCTGGGATGGAGATGAAAAGGAGACCGCAACAAATGTTGTGTCTACAGGAGAGACAGAGAGAGTAATTTTAGTGGTATGAGTCATATGTAGAGACATATAGGGTGTGTAAGAGAATCCCATAGAGAGAAAGACAAAGTGAAAGACGAGTGGAGACTATGTGTGTGGCGGTGAAAAAGAAAGCTTAGGTACCAAGTGATACCAGAGAACAGTAGAGACGTGAGAGATAATGAAAACCGTGTAATGTATAATGATAGGGAGAGTGTGACACTTCTCAAGGGAGACGTCGAGAGACCATGTTTGCGAGGATAGGAGAAACATGAAGTGAGCGTGCGGGTGAGCTGGATAAAAGAGAGTGATAGCTACCTGAAGGAGCATGCATGCGAGAGAGATGGGCGTGAAAGGAGTGAACAAAAAAGGGATTCAAATATTTGAATTCGAGATGATGATACATGTAATCCATAATCGAACCAAAATTGATCTATCAAACATGCATACTCATATGAATTCACGCACATCTATGTTATTTAATATGTAAATATTACTGATCCATATATTTTAGTAGAACATAATTTGGTTATTTTTTCGAATTCAACCTTAAGATTTCGAGATTATTGTATTTGTAAATCATATTATACATATAAAGGAGCAGAATTCTTTGTTGTGCTTTTAAAAGTATATATAAGAAAATGATGTATATAGAATGTAATTCCAATTGAAAATGGATCCCGCCCGAAAAAATAGAATACAAACGGGATTCGAATTGAGTTGGCACGGTAAACGTGCACTCTGCAAAATTTGAACGAAGCGGGGAAAGTCGCAGTAACCGCCTGAAACCAAAATCTGCAAGATGGAAACCACTACTGCCTATCCCTGCCACGCAAAGCCTATCTGCTGGATTTCTATAGGTTTCGATAGGGGTAGGTTTGTAATTTCACCCAAACTTGACGTAACCGCCTCTCACCCGGATTCATACACGGTGGGTGCCAAAACACAGTGTGTCCTCGGCCGAAATCGACTCCCTCCCCGATTCATATTCATACACGGTGGGCGCCAAAAACAAACTCTCGTCGGCAAATATTCGGTGTATGCGAGATTACCGTCCTATCCCCAACCGACTAATGTTGCTGTGATGTAGTAGAAATTTGAAACGGGGGCTAAGTTTGTAAATTTCCTCGCATTTGAGACAAGCGCGCCCTGAATACATGGTTCCCCCTTCCTCTCTACCTCCCTTTTCCCCATTCATACTCCGTGGGCGCCAAAACACCCTCTCCACCCACCCTCCTCCGTCCGCCGCCGCCCGCCACCCCATCCAACGCCGTCCTCCTCGACCATGCCGGAGCTGATACCTCGACGCCGCCGTCCATTACAAGAGATCGACCTCTCTCATCCACGGCTTCGGACCGGGATCCTTGCATCCCGTCCTCTCGCTTCATCCCCGCCGTCGTCCACCTTGCCGACGCAGCTCCTACGACCGTCTCATCCACCGCGCCCCGCCGCCAACGTCTACCCTCCTAGATCTGCTTCCACGCCGCCAACAGCCATCGCTACCGCAGCACTATCAAATTCTCAGCAGATGCGTACACGGCGCCGCACCAGAGGTGGTACTCTTTCGTATCTTCTTAACTTATTTATCGCAACAAGAAAATAGATGGCCACTGCTTTACTCTGATTTCTTGTCTTAGTTGCGAAGTTGCCTTTGTTCGGTTTGCACCTTCAGATCTGCCATGGCACGCTCAACACTATACTCCCAATGCTTATGGTTTTCCCCTTTTATATTCCACACTAGTTAAATCACAGTAGACTAAATTTCAAAATTGGGTCAGTCAATTTTTCAGAGCTCGCCGGAGTTCGCCAGTGCGATTGAAGGGGATCGAGTGGTTGTGGGGCCTTGCCGAACGAAGAAAACTCGACGCGGGTGGGGATTGGGGTGGGGGTGGGGGTGGGGGTGGCGGAGGAACACAGGCGGTGGATGCCGGTGGTCCGGCCGGCGGCCTGTGCAGTGTTCTATATGGGAAGAATCAGAGACGAGGAAGAAGAAGGGTTAGGAGACGTAGGATCTTCATCCAACCGCCTGAAATGGTCGAGAGACAGCTGGGAGTTGCATTCTTAATGTGCTCTAGTTCATCATGTGTGGGCACTGCGCAACCAACATTTTATTATCCAAAATCTGCTTCTTCTTCTTCTTTACCATGTTCCTCTTCCGTTCTTCTTTAACATGTACTCTCTCCGTTCCTAAATACAAGTCTTTGTATAGATTCCACCATGGACTACATATGGAGCAAAATGAGTGAATCTACACTCTAAAATGTACCTGGATACATCTGTATGTGATCCATAGTGGAAATCTCTACCAAGACTTATATTTCGGAACAGAGGTAGTATGATAGTAGTACAGTATGTTCCTTGTACTGAAGATGAGCAGGGACATTTGCAGTGTAGAGGTCTATACGGTCGGTTGTGATGGACACTTTGAGCCTCTTTGATTCGTAGGATCTTGTAAACATAGGAATAGGATTTGTAGTGGCCCTCCCACTTGAATCCTATAAGAATAGCAAGGAAATGCGGGGAGCTGTGTCGCCTTTGAGAGTTACACTGATAT
This sequence comes from Triticum urartu, assembly GCF_056163025.1. Taxonomy (NCBI): domain Eukaryota; kingdom Viridiplantae; phylum Streptophyta; class Magnoliopsida; order Poales; family Poaceae; genus Triticum; species Triticum urartu. The sequence continues at coordinate 205,615,683 of NC_141877.1, read as the reverse complement.
TAACAGTACCGCACCTTCACTTTAAGAGAGCTGGTATCCAAAGCCTTTCTAGCCGTACCGGCAATACTAGCACATATATTCCAGCAAGTTCAACTTTGCTGATTTTACTCTGATGCTTAAGGTTTTCCCGTTATATCTACACTATGATCTGTGTAGCTGCTTTGTGTCGCACTAGCTGCAGTCCACTCTTGAAGCTAAACATTGCAATGACTTAAAAAATTGGCACCAAGGCATTGAGTGCTATTCTGGATGCAATGAAACTCATACGCTCCCCACCTGTTGATTCTTGTTCAGAATATGATCCTAATGACTATTCTAACCTCGAGGAGTCAAAGGCAGATGGCCTGTCTTGTTCACCCATCAAGGTGCCTGTTCTAATTTGGCAATGTTTTGTTGATTGCGGGTATCTTGCATATGTTGTCTTGCATTTCTTCTACTTTGTTGCACTGCCATTTGCTTAGTTTACTCATCATATATGTCGAGATGTCATGCCCATCCATTATCAATACATATTACATCTGTCATCATACCATGTTTTTCCACTCAAATGTTGTTCTTGTGCATCAGACATCAAAAAGGAAGAGGGTGATTGCCGAACCTGAAGGAGCACCAGCAAAGTCCTTGAAAAACGTGGTGGTGCCGGAGAAATCAGACAACACCCCACTTATATTGGTTGTACAACCAGTGACACAAAACGTAGGACTGACTCCAGCAGACTGTACCCATACTTCACTGGCCACACCACTAGCCCCACCACACAGGACCTGCACTCCAGCAAAAGGTATACCGATTTCATTTGCCATAGCACCAGCTGTACCACAGAAAAATCCCACTCCAGCAAAAAGTACAACAAGTCCACCGGCCGAAGACCTATCCCAACTGCAGAGACGGCCAATTCCTGCAGATTGGAACCCCATTCCATTTATTCCCAGTTTAAAAGACAATGCTTTCAATGTTGTTAGGGACTACGTGCATATATTCCCATCATGGGATGATTATTGTGAAGACAAACACCATTTTCACATCTTCCTGTCCAACTTACGTGTAAGTGCTATTATTCATGGTTATTATTTTCCTGTTTTCTGCTGATTGAACACATCAATGATTTACATTACATTGTTGTAACTAGGCGAGGGTCAATCTGGATAGTCATGATGAGCAAAGCTTGCTTGTGCTTTTCAAGGAAGCATTGCAGCAGTATCTGTGTTACCTGAGGAAATCACACTTTGATGGCAAGTCTATAAACGAATTTCCGGTGAAGTCTCATGTGCTAAATTTAGAAGACATTGAATGGAAAAACCTTGTTATGCACTGGTCTCGTTCCTAGGATGAGGTACTGTCTATGAAATCACATGAAAATTTGAACTTCTACTTTTCCGCATGTGCCTTACGGATCTTTTTTGCAGGAAATCTGCTCGAAAAAGAATTCCGGTTTGACAAGAACGACAGGATATCGCAAATATGTTGCCCGCTGCTTTGCTCTTGTTAGTACCTGTTGTCCTGTATCACTGTACTTGCATACATACCTGGTTCATTATGTGACAGCAGTATGCATGCTAGCTTGCTTATCAATTGTTCGCTCCAAATTATCTGATCTATATGAATGGTTACATTAGTGTAGAATATATCCAAGTACATGCTGTCCTTTATCAGTGTACTTATAATGACAGGTAGTTGTTCATGTACCATCACTCTGCAGCTTATTTTCCTTTGCCCTCCATTTTCTACACATCAGATCTATATTTACTCTTACCATAAGGTTGGTACAGAAGAAGTTTAGCTGCGCATTGCTCTTGGCTGTACCTTTTGCATGTATCGCTGCACTTACATTTATAGCTACTTGGTTATGTAGCATCACTCTTCATATTATCTTAAATATTCTCCATTTTTTCGTATATTATCACATCTATATTTACTCTTAACAAAATGTAGAATAAAGGCAATGCTTTTGAAGAAGATTCTGTGGTAAACTTCTTGAATTGCCCCCCATCAGCATGGACAAGGCCTTTATAGAGCCTGTCTTCACCAATAATGTAAGTTTGTCCATCTCAAGCCTTCAAACTTTGTTGTATGTATTTGGTTAGGCATGACTGCAACAACTGTTTATTTTTGGTGTTTGCATCAAATTGCTTGTTTAAAGTTTATTATGTAGTTCATAAAAAAAGTTTGTCCTTTCTCAATTTAAGTTTTCAGTTGTACAACCAAGTTCCTTCTTCATACCATGTAAATTAAACTATACAGAGCAAGTGATCTTCTTTTGCACTGCATGTATGCTTCTATTCTTCATCCGTATTCCAGTGGTGTGGTGAACCTACCCACTACATCACAATGTAATATTCTGCAATGTCTTAACTATGAACAATGTCATATCATTCTACTATTATTTAAACCGTCTCTTTATTTGCCAATCTGAAATGGTATAAATTGATAGCACACTAACCATTGATACTTATGAGTTCTTGATCTGTAATCCCGTGGTGTCATGAAGCTGCCAACTCCTTCACAATGTCATTTCCTGCCATGTCTTGACCTGAACAATACCATATTGTGTTAATGCAATTTTAAACGATGTCACTTTATTCATCAGTAAGAAATGTGATGAATTGTCAGCACTGATACTTTTATGTGCAAAACCTGTCATCTATCTGCTTGTTTATCTTTCAGAGTGAGGAAGATATAAGTGTTGAACAAGCGCAGTCTCATCATCTTGCTTAGCTGCTTGCGCTGCAGCTCCCCAGCAGGGCTAACCTTTCTTGAACTCTATTGAAGTGCTGTCGGTTTTGTATATTATTTTGTCGGTGTGTTTATTTGCACTGGTGGCGATCTTTGATGCCTAGTGTATGTAATCTGCTGTCTGCTTGTGCGTTATTATCATAGTGGCAAACTTTGATGCCCAGTGGATGTAATATGCCGTAATTTCTTTATTGTATAGTCTAGGTTTTTTCTTATTCACGATGCTGTAGTTATTTTACTGTATATATATCCTGTCTTCGCAGTAAACTGGCCAAACCATAAAATTACGGTACATAATCGGGCCGTCATGCAATCACGATGTAGGTTGGGCCTGAAACGTGCCGAACAGCTCACAAGCCGGCAGCAGCCCGAAATGAACCCCGACCCATGATTTTGCGAATCAAATCATGGGCTTTTAATAGGCCAAAATTGTCTCGGTCCTTGTTTGGCCCAATCAGATATCGGCTGCGAGCAGGCCGGATGCAAACCGGGCCGTAGTTGGGCCCAACTATATGAGGGGCTTTTAACAGGCCGAAATTAATATAGGGCCGAAATGTTAAACGGGCCCTTAACAGGCCAAAACTAATATCAGGCCGAATTACTAAGTGGGCCTTTGGCAAGTGGGCCCAAAAGCATAGTGTCCAGTTGACGGGCCGAATCTGATATGGGCCATAATTGAGCCCAAAGCCTCTTAAAGGGCCGGACCTGATTTGGGCCGTAATTTGGCCCAGAACGTGGTAGGCTTTTAACGGGCCAGATCTCATATGGGCCACTATTAGGCCCGGAGTGTGGCAGGCCATTAATGGACCAGATCAAATATGGGCCGGCATTTGGCCCAAAACATGGCAGCCAGTTAATGGGCCGGCCTACTAGGGTCCTCAAAATCTTGTGGGCCTACAGCTGGGCCACCCATTAATGTCGGCGAAATCTCGTGGGCCTTTAGCTGGCCCGGCCCATTATGATCCGCAAGAATCTTGTGGGCCTTTACCTAGGCCGGCCCATTATGGCACACAAAAATCTTGTGGGCCTTTACCTGGGCCGACCCATTATGGCCCACAAAATCTTGTGGGCCTTTAGCTGGGCCAGCCCATTATGGTCCGCAAAATCTCGTGGGCCTTTAGCTGGGCCGGCCCATTATGGTACGCAAAATCTTGTGGGCCTTCAGTTGGGCCAACCCATTTAAACTTGATGGGCCGGTCCATGTGTCAACATATCATAGGCGCGTCTCGCCCAATGGATGAGTGACACCTGTGCCAACGCGGACCTGACACGTGTCTCCTCCAGCCAATGATGATTTTATACGTGGAGAATCCCCATTGGTCGGGGCTATTAACGGCTTATCGGATCCAAAACCCGACCCGATAGCTTAACGCGTTCCGTTATGGTGGATGCCACGTGTCGGTCACCCTTGACGAAATCACTTCTGTGACGCACGATTTATCATCATGGAAGTGGACACTTCCGTGATGATAATTTTGGTAATGTCATGGAACAGTTCTATGACAACACAGGTATGACTATCTTGATTCTGTCATAAAATCGTCATGGATGTACATGCATGACAAAAAACACGACCTACTGTGACAAACACATATCATCACGGAAGTGTATTTTTTTGTAGTGTACCCAATAGCCATATCCCCAACAAAGATCTTCTTCCTAAGAAAGTAAATAGCCTGACATGAGAACAAAGAGTAGACACTCACATAATTACGACACTAGTGACTAGTGGGGAACACTGCATGAAAATCAAAAAAATTCCTAAGAAACACCCAAGATCTATCTATGAGAAGCATAGAAACTAGAGGGGAGAGTGTGTCTACGTACCCTCGTAGACCGTTAAGTGGAAGCGTATATTACGCGGTTGATGTAGTCGTAATCTTCATGATCCAATCGCTATCCCATCCGATCTAGCGCCGAATGGACGACACCTCCGCGTTCAGCACACATGTGGCTCGGTGAAGTCTCCTCCTTCTTGATCCAGCAAGCGAGGGAGGGGAAGTAGATGGCATATCAACTAACACAATGACGTGGTGGAGATGGTGATGGTGGAATTCCGGTAGCGCTTTGCTAAGCGAAGAATCGTGGATGAGGATTATGCCGGGCGGGAGAAACAGGGCAACAACCAAGTCCAGTCTGTTGGGGGGCTCTGTTGCGCCCCTTCCCCTTTATTTATATGCGTGGGAGGGCTAGGAGTCCAGCCCCTCCACCCCATATGGCTGGCGTGAAGGAAATATGCCCTAGAGGCAATAATAAAGTTGTTATTTATATTTCCTTATATCATGATAAATGTTTATTATCCATGCTAGAATTGTATTAACCGGAAACTTGATACATGTGTGAATACATAGACAAAACATCGTGTCCCTAGTAAGCCTCTACTAGGCTAGCTCGTTAATCAAAGATGGTTAAGTTTCCTAACCATAGACATCTGTTGTCATTTGATGAACGAGATCACATCATTAGGAGAATGATGTGACGGACAAGACCCATTCGTTAGCTTAGCATGTTGATCATTCAGTTTTATTGCTATTGCTTTCTTCATGTCAAATACATATTCCTTCGACTATGATATTATGCAACTCCTGGGTACCATAGGAATACCTTGTGTGCTATCAAACGTCACAACGTAACTGGGTGATTATAAAGATGCTCTACAGGTAACTCCGAAGTTGTTTGTTGGGTTGGCATAGACCGAGATTAGGATTTGTCTCTCCGAGTATTGAAGAGGTATCTCTGGGCCCTCTCAATAATGCACATCATAATAAGCCTTGCAAGCAATGTGGCTAATGAGTTAGTTGCAGGATGATGCATTACGGAATGAGTGAAGAGACTTGCCGCCAATGAGGTTGAACTAGGTATGAAGATACCGACGATCGAATCTCGGGCAAGTAACATACCGATGATAAAGGGAATAACGTATGTTGTCATTACGGTATGACTAATAAAGATCTTCGTAGAATATATGGGAACCAATATGAGCATCTAGGTTCCACTGTTGGTTATTGACCGGAGAGGTGTCTCGGCCATGTCTACATAGTTCTCGAACCCGTAGGGTCCTCACGCTTAGCGTTCGATGATGATTTTGTATTATATGAGTTATGTGATTTCATGACCGAATGTTGTTTGGAGTCCCGAATGAGATCACAGACATGAAGAGGAGTCTCTAATTGGTTGAGAGGTAAAGATTCAAATATAGGACGATGATATTAGTGTTCTGGGGGTACCGGGTACATATCGGGTCACCGGAAGGGGTTCCGGGCACCCCCTGGCAAAATATATGGGCCTAATGGGCCAAGAGAGGGACAGACCAGCCCCTAAGGGGCTGGTGCACCCCCTATAGGCCGAAATAGGAGTTAAAGGAAAGGAGGGAAGGGATAAGGAAAGGGGAGGATTCGACCTCCCCCTTTCCTTTCCCCTCCGATGCATATGGAAGGGGGGAGGCCGACTTGGAGGAGGCCCCCAAGTAGGATACCTCCTACTTGGGGCACCCCTTGCTACTCCCCTCCCTCTCCCAACTATTTATATGTGGGGGGGGGGCACCGCTAGAACACACAACATTGATTCCTAGCAGTGTGCGGCGCCCCCCTCCATAGCTTATGCCTCCGGTCATATTCACGTAGTGCTTAGGCGAAGCCCTGCGCGGATTGACGATGACATGCACCTAGGATAGGGTCTTAGGCCTGACCTAGACACCCTACCCAAGGACACTACCCTATAGTCAAAGACATACAAAGTCCAACAGAAGATACCGACTGAACTCACCCTGAAGTGCAATCCACTCGATGAAGAGATTCCACTCGGACATCCCAATTCCACTCGACCATGGTAACATCACTCGACCATACAAGGAATCACTCGGAGTATAGAAGGCCTAAAGTCACCCTAGGATGGCAACGGTCAGGCATTCACTCTGTTGTCATAAAGATCATTAATAGCATGAGTTACTAGTAACGTCCTAGTCTTAACTCACATTGAACCATGTGTAACCGAGGGCTGTGAGGGGCCTGACGCACTCTATATAAGCCACCCCCTCCTCTGGCACAAGGGTTCGCACCCCTATAACTTTCACATATATCCAGTCGACAAGCCTCCACGACACCAAGACGTAGGGCTATTACCTCCTTCGAGAGGGGCCTGAACTCGTAAACTTGTGTGTACAACCTCGCCGTAGCTAGGACACTGCCTCCTCCTACGTACCCCCTACTCTTACTGCCAGACTCATTCCCACGACACAGATCACTTTACCATCACCATCACCACGCTGTCGTGCTGATGGAACTCTCCCTTGACACTTTGCTGGATCAAGAGTTCGAGGGACGTCATCGAGCTGAACGTGTGCAGAACTTGGAGGTGCCGTACATTCGGTGCTTGATCGGTCGGAAAAAGAAGAAGTTTGACTACATCAACCGCATTGTCGGTCTACGAGGGTACGTGGACACACTCTTCCCCTCTCATTACTATGCATCTCCTAGATAGTTCTTGTGTGAGCGTAGGATTTTTTTTGAAATTGCATACTACATTCCCCAACAGTGGCATCCAAGCCAGGTCTATGCATAGATGATATGCACGAGTAGAACACAAAGAGTTGTGGGTGGTGACCGTCATACTGCTTACCACCAATGCCTTATTTTGATTTGGCAGTATTGTTGGATGAAGCGGCCTGGACCAACCTTACATGACCACGTTCATGAGACCGGTTCGATCGACAAACATGCAACTAGTTTTGCATAAATGTGGCTGGCGGGTGTCCGTTTCTCCAACTTTAGTTGAATCGAATTTGACTGTGGCCTATCCTTATTGAAGGTTAAAACAACAAACTTGATAAATCACCATTGTGGTTGTGATGCGTAGGTAAGAATGGTTCTTGCTAGAAGCCCGTAGCAGCCACATAAAACATGCAACAACAAAATAGAGGACATCTAACTTGTTTTTGCAGGGCATGTTGTGATGTGACATGGTCAACACATGATGTGATATACATTATTGTATGAGATGATCATGTTTTGTAAAAGTTATCGGCAACTGGCAGGAGCCCTATGGTAGTCGCTTTATTGTATGAAATGCAAATGCCATGTAATTGCTTTACTTTATCACTATGCGTTAGCGATAGTTGTAGAAGCAATAATTGGTGAGACGACCACAACGCTATGATGGAGATCAAGGTGTTAAGCCGGTGACGATGGAGATCATGACGATGCTTTGGAGATGGAGATCAAAGGCACAAGATGATGATGGCCATATCATGTCACATATTTTGATTGCATGTGATGTTTATCCTTTATGCATCTTATTTTGCTTAGTATGGTGATAGCATTATAAGATGATCCCTTACTAAAATTTCAAGGTATAAGTATTGTCCTTGAGTATGCACCATTGTGACAGTTCGTCGTACTGAGACACCACGTGATGATCGGGTGTGATAAGCTCTATGTTCACATACAATGGGTGCAAGACAGTTTTGCACATGCATAATACTCGGGTTAAACTTGACGAGCCTAGCATGTACAGAGATGGCCTCGGAACACTGGAGACCGAAAGGTCGAACGTGAATCATATAGTAGATATGATCAACATAGAGATGTTCACCATTGAAAACTACTCCATCTCATGTGATGATTGGACATGGTTTAGTTGATATGAATCACGTGATCATTTATATGACTCAAGGGATGTCCATCTAAGTGGGAGTTCTTAAGTAATATGATTAATTGAACTTAATTTATCATGAACTTAGTCCTGATAGTTTTTGCATATCTATGTTGTAGATCAATGGCCTGTGCTACCGTTCCCTTGAATTTTAATGCATTCCTCGAGAAAGCTAAGTTGAAAGATGATTGTAGCAACTACACGGACCGGGTCCGTAAGATGACGATTATCCTCATTGCTGAACAGAAGAATTATGTCCTTCACGCACCGCTAGGTGACAAGCCCCCTCCCGCTAATGTAGATGCTTTGAACGTCTGGCAGACACGATCTGATGACTACTCTATAGTTCAGTGTGCCATGCTCTACGGCTTAGAATCGGGTGAGGGAGTCCTGGATTAGGGGGTGTTTGGGTAGCCGGACTATACCTTCAGCCGGACTCCAGGACTATGGAGATACAAGATTGAAGACTTCGTCCCGTGTCCGGATGGGACTTTCCTTGGTGTGGAAGGCAAGCTTGGCGATGCGGATATTCAAGATCTCCTACCATTGTAACCGACTCTGTGTAACCCTAACCCTATCCGGTGTCTATATAAACCGGAGGGTTAAAGTCCGTAGGACATCAACTCCATATACAACAATCATACCATAGGCTAGCTTCTAGGGTTTAGCCTCCTTGATCTCGTGGTAGATCTACTCTTGTACTACCCATATCATCAATATTAATCAAGCAGGAGTAGGGTATTACCTCCATCGAGAGAGCCCGAACCTGGGTAAAAACATCGTGTCCCTTGTCTCCTGTTACCATCCGGCCTTGACGCACAGTTTGGGACCCCCTACCCGAGATCCGCCGGTTTTGACACCGACATTGGTGCTTTCATTGAGAGTTCCTCTGTGTCGTCGCCTTTAGGCCCGATGGCTCCTTTGATCATCAACAACTATGCGGTCCAGGGCGAGACTTTTCTCCCCAGACAGATCTTCGTCTTCGGCAGCTTCGCACTGCGAGCCAATTCGCTTGGCCACCTGGAGCAGATCGAAAGCTACGCCCCTGGCCATCAAATCAGGTTTGGAAGCCTAAATTACATGGCAGACATCCGCGGAGATTTGATCTTCGACGGATTCGAGCCACAACCAAGCGTGCCGCACTGTCTCGCGGGGCATGATCTAGCTCTGTCACCGAACAGTATCTCGGAGGCCGCAAACGCACCAGCTCTGACCCTTAATTCGGAGCTAGTTGTGCCAATCGAGGATGAGCAGTTGCACGTCACCTCGGGGGCTGCAATCTCAAAGGCGATCGAGCCGAACGCCGGCCCCACACTCCGCGTGACTCACGACTCCGAGGATCCAGACTCCTCTCCGGACTCCGAACCCCCCGCGCCCCTGCCGATCGAATCCGATTGGGCGCCAATAATGGAGTTCACCGCCGCGGACATCTTTCAGCACTCGCCTTTTGGCGATATCCTGAATTCTCTCAAGTCTCTCTCTTTATCAGGAGAGCCCTGGCCGAACTGCGGTCAGCAAGGATGGGATACGGACGATGAATAAATTCAAAGCCCACCCACCAACCACTTGGTAGCCACCGTCGACAATTTAAACGACGTGCTCAACTTCGACTCCGGAGACATCGACAGCATGGATGATGATGCAGGAGATACCGATGAACCAACGCCCATAGGGCATTGGACAGACACCTCATTTCACGATGTGTACATGGTGGATACCCCTAAAGGAAGCGGCAACGAGGAAAAAGGGGATGGAACGGGAGATCGACCCCCCAAAAAGCAATCAAAGCGTCGGCGTAAACACCGACCCAAGCCCCGCCTCGATAAAAACCCAGCCATAGAGCAGGACGAGCCAGTAGACAACGAGCAGGCCTTAGAGCAACCGTCCGAACAGGGCAACACGGATAGAGAAACCGAACATCCCTCCTCCGGCGAAAACGGCATTCCGGACGACCTCACGCCGGATAAACCCATGGAGCAGAAGAATCTCCACAAGAGGCTCGTTGCAACTGCACGCAGCCTGAAAAAGCAGAAGCGGAAGCTAAAAATAGCGGAAGATGCACTCCGGATTAGATGGAGCAATACCACAGATAAATACGGCCACGGTCGCCGCACTAAAAGCTATCCGAAAAGAAAGCTACGACCTGAATTCGACGAAGAGGCCCTAGAGCCCTCGCATTCAAAAAATAACAAAGCCACACGGTCGGATAGACGACCCCACAAAACGGCAAGCGGCGCCACACTTAAATCGGCATGCGACCCACCTAAGGATTCGCATCATGGCCCAGTTAGGTCCATTTATGGGCCAAGAAAGCAAGCTCTCATAAGCAATGCAATAAAGCCATCATCAGAATCCGGCACACCCAAATACAGGGGCGCCGCACACCCCCTATGTTTCACCGATGAGGTCCTGGACTATGAATTTCCTGAGGGATTCAAACCCGTAAACATAGAGGCATATGATGGAACAACAGACCCTGGAGTCTGGATCGAGGATTATATCCTCCACATACACATGGCTAGAGGAGATGATCTCCACGCCATAAAATATTTACCCCTTAAGCTTAAAGGGCCAGCCCGGCATTGGCTTAAAAGCCTTCCTGAAAACACAATTGGAAGTTGGGAAGAGCTCGAGGATGCTTTCCGAGCAAATTTTCAAGGGACCTATGTCCGCCCTCCGGATGCAGACGATCTTAGTCACATAACTCAACAGCCCGGAGAATCAGCTCAGCAGTTCTGGAATAGATTCCTCACTAAAAGAATCAGATAGTCGACTGTCCGGACGCCGAAGCCTTAGCAGCTTTCAGGCATAACGTCCGAGACGAATGGCTCGCTAGACACCTCGGCCAAGAAAAGCCAAGAACAATGGCCGCACTAACAAGCCTCATGACCCGCTTTTGTGCAGGAGAGGACAGCTGGTTGGCAAGGTGCAGCTCCAGCGACCCAAGTACATCCGAAACTAGGGATGGAAACGGAAAACCGCGACGCAACAAGGACCGTCGCCGGACTAAGGAAAAAAGTCCGAAGAACACGACAGTCAATGCCGGATTCAAAGGTTCACGACAAAATCAGACAAAACCACCCCTCCAGGATAACAGGGACGATCCATCCAACTTAAATAAAATCCTGGACAGGATATGTCAGATACACAGTACTCCCGGGAAGCCTGCTAACCATACCCACAGAGATTGTTGGGTTTTCAAACAATCCGGCAGACTCAATGCCGAACACAAGGGGCTCGACACACCAAGCGAAGACGAGGACGAACCCCAAAAGCAGAGCACCAGGAAACAAAAGAACTTCCCATAAGAAGTAAAACCAGTGAACTTACTTCACATAACAAAACGTGCGGCGCCCATAAAGGTACGCACCACACGACCTATCCCCAAAGGGTCCCGCCACTGGTTGTCAAAACCAATCATCTTCGACCAGCTAGATTATTCTAGAAATATCAAGAATGCAGGTTGGATTGCCTTGATACTCGATCCAATAATTGGCGGACTCCGGTTTTCAAATGTCCTTATGGACGGCAGCAGTGGACTAAACCTGATATATCAGGATACAATCCATCACATGGGGATAAACCCAGCAAGAATCCGCTGCAGCAAAACCTCCTTTCAAGGGGTAATGCCTGGTCCGGACACCCATTGTATGGGTTTTCTCCGGCTCGAAGTTATATTCAGCTCTGCCGATAACTTCTGCCGTGAAAAGCTGACCTTCCATATCGTCCCGTTCTCAAGTCGCTATCAAGCACTACTGGGACGCGAAGCTTTCGCCCGCTTTAGCGCAATACTGCATTATGCATCTCTCATGCTTAAGATGCCCGGTCCACGAGGCATCATCTCTTTGAAGGGGAAGCACTAAAGTGCACCTCCCCAAGCGGAGGACTGTGCGGCCGCTTTGACAGCCCCACAGTAAAATGGCCTCACCGGCCAAAAAACTTCGAAATAGGTCATTAAAGACCACGAACGCGGATAGACGAGTTCGGGACAAAATCATCATTGATGCAGGCTTAGTGGCCGTATACCCCCACTAGGGGCTCCATGCATATACAATAAGAGACAATAAATCTCAATTATATATATTTTACTTTATACTTTGTTTATTTTAAACTTTTGTTCGGCACGACCCGTTTTCAACTCAGTTCCTCTCTTTTACAGATGAACGTCGTGCGGCGCCCGCCCAGGATACGACACAACGGAGACACAGGCGCAGACGTGCAGTAGGGACCCATCCTAAAGGATTCTTTTTAGATTAAGACCCTTTGTAAACCTTTTTTACTGTCTCTTGTTGCTACACATCCCCTGGTTTTTTCTGATATAACCAAAGGAGGAGGCTGGCGTCTTGGCATGTGGCCACGTCAGAATTTTTGCACGTACCTGGACACTAGGGGCTTTTTAAATAAAGAGTGTTGTTTCGCCCACACTCATAAAGACCGAACACCTTAGGGAGTGTTCGGCATCACGAGTTTTGGCATTATATGCATCAGCTCCGAATCATGTCTTTGGTCAAATGTTGGGTTGCCCGGCTCCTGAGTTCGGCTACCTTACGTTCCGCTCTATCGGCTAAGGTAGCACCAGGAGAACTACTGCGATTGTGCCCCGGTTCGGCCGGGCGAGCACCTCAGTAGAGAAAGCCGAAAACTGACTGTCATGATGTGGCGTGAGACTGGTCAGCCACTCGATGACCTATCGGAATCTATCGGATTCCTCCGCTTTAACGAAGGGCCGCTTCCCGGTCAGGCACATACGTGCCCCGAACTCGGGCGAGCACAGTCGCCATCAAGGGGCTACCTAAATAGTCTCACTGTCAAGCTCCTATGGCTAAGTGAAAGTGTTAAAGCATTATAGTCCGGTTGCCTGGCCCGCTGCGCTATCACCTCCTTTGTAGGACCAAGACGTTGGGTTAAGTGTGAAAATGCGTCTTCTGCGAGCACCCCCACACTATGTGCTTGGGGGCTGAAGCCAACGACTGCCATCTTTCAGATTTTGTATATATATATATATCTTAAAACGGCCGCACAGGAGGTGTTCCCAATACTTGAAGGCACAAGTATAAAAAGGCCACTATAGTTTATCAAAATATTACTTTATAATTACATATGCTATCATAACATAGCATCTTTCGAGCACTGCGTCTCTATTACACGAGCGCCTTCAAGGACTTCCTGAAAATAGTGCTCGGAGGGTACTCGGCTTTTGTCCGAATCTCGGGACGCAACAACGGTGGTCTCCATCTCTGCCCAGTATGTCTTGACACGGGTAAGAGCCATCCTTGCGCCCTCTATGCATGCTGACCTCTTCATTGCATTAATACGCGGCACCGCGTCAAGGAATTGCTGCACCAAGCTGAAATAACTCTTCGGCTCCGATCTCCCCGGCCACAGATGACCCATGACGTACTTCATGGTGAGTCCGGACAACCTATTCAGTTCGGCCCATTGAGCCAAACGATCGTCCACTGCCAGTGGACGCTCTGGATTGTGAAATTGCGACCAGAAAAGCTTTTCCACTTCGCGATCTTTCTGATCTCGAAAGTGTTTGGTCGCATCAGCAGCACTCGCTGCCAAATCCAGATAGGTATCCTCCACACTCCACATCCGGTCCAACGGAGCAAACCTCGGATCGCAAAATTTCCTTCACAGCATAAAGGGCTTTCCAGCCGCAATCTGTTCGGCCTGATGCAGCTCCTCCTTCACAGCTCTCATCGCAGAGCGCGCGTCCTTGGCATTGGCAACGGCCTTCTCTAAGTCCGTCTATTTCGCCTGGTCTTCTTTCTCAAGAAGTCTGCAACGGTCTGCAGCACTCTTTAACTTTTCGGCCATCTCGGCCATCTCTTCCTTGCTTCGGCAATGAGCAGCCTGTTCGGCTCTCAGCTCTTCAAGGGCTTTCTTGGCAGCTGCATCACTTTCTCTGGCTTGTTCTTTAGCTCGGGCAAGTTTTGCCCTAAGACTCTCCACAGCGGCCGCATCATCTACGTCAAGCACACACATCGTAAGACACTGGCATAAAACTCTTATTACCTGATGCCGCCCAAGGAATTACATACCTTGAGCCTCATCAAGCCACTTGTTGACAAGCGCGATGTCGGCATCTGCCACGTCTAGTTGCCGCTTTAGTTCGGCAAAATCATCAGTTCGGCTCAATTCCGGACACCCTGCCGCCTACATTCAAAGGCGACATCTTAGACCTGGGATTATGATCCTCCGCATGCCATCATTTATTGATGACGCGCAGAGTCTCAGGGGCTACTATCTACACAGGGCGCATCTTATTCATGCGCAACTGACAAAAGTGTACATTATCTAATGTACCTCAAAACCCGTCAGTGAACTTTTGACAGCCTCATGCAATCCGCTCTCTGCGGATGAGATACTTTCAATCGCCGTGCCCATCAATGCACGGTGCTCCTCCGAGATAGAAGCTCGCCCCAGCAGAATCTTTAGCTCCTCCGCCCGAGCACCAGATGGTGCTGGACTTGTCCCACGACCTCTTTCGAAGGCCGTACGCGGAGAACCTCGGGGGGCCACATAGCTATCTTCCGCCCCTGCCGGATTCGGAGAAACCCTCTGCGACGACACCTCAGGGTCGCCCGCCTCGCTAGGCGGCACGGCAGGGGAGGCGTCCCGCTCTCCATCATCTCCAGAAGGAGATCCCCCGAAGACGAGCTCTGCTGAGAAGGGCTGAGGTCCGAGCTACAAGGTAAAAATTCGGTTAATCTTCTCAGATATAAATCAAGGATTTCCCTCATCCCTCAAAAGGAAAATCTTTCTCTACTTATGGCTCGCTGGAGGGCTGATCCCCTTGAGGGTGTAGTCCGGCCGAGGAACTCCCCGGCGTCGGACCCTCTGACGAGGATTTTTTCCCCCCGCTTCGAGGCCATGGTTTCCGGGTCGTCAGAGGCGGCTCTCTTCTTCCCCTTAGGAGAGGAATTGTCGGTTCCTCCCTTTGGAGCAGCCTCCTTCGAGGAGGCCATAGTTTCCTTGTCCTCCCCCTTGCTTCCCTCTAGAGGCATTATCTCCAGCATCCTGACCAGCACGGGATCCGGCCTGGTTTCAGGAAGGGGAGCCAGACACCTGATCAGCTTTGCCTTCGCTATCCACTCCTGTTTAAAAGGATGGCTCTTTTAGGGGCAAGTTTATGACAATTATACGGATAGAAGGTCCGGGCACAAGGTTGCTTACTTGAGTATCCGGGCGATTGCAGCTTAGGCCTGTGTCCTCGGTTAAATCCGGACACATCTCTTGTGATCCGAAGAACAGTTTATACATCTCCGCGGGCGTTGCGCCCATGAAATTCTGGAGAGCTTGTGGTCCCTCTGGATTAAACTCCCACAGGCGAAGGGAGCGACGTTTGCCGGGCAATATTCAGCGAATCAGCATGACCTGCGTCACCTTGACCAGGCTGAGGTCTCCTTCCAATTGATCCTTAATGCGGCCCTGTAATAAGGGCACGTCTTTGGGCAAACCCCAATCTAACCCTCTGTTGACCCATGACGCTAGCCGTGGTGGGGGACCCGAGCGAAAGGCAGGAGGCGCCACCCACTTGGTGCTCCGGGGAGCGGTGATATAAAACCACTCTCGTTGCCACAAGCCTAGCTGCTCTTGAAAAGAGCCCTCGGGCCATGGAGCATCAGCATTTTTGCTTATAACAGCGCCTCCGCACTCTGCGTGCCGTCCCTTGATCATCTTCGGCTCCACTTTGAAGGTCTTGAGCCATAATCCAAAGTGAGGGGTAACACGGAGGAACACTTCACACACGACAATAAACGAGGAGATATGGAGGATGGACTCTGAAGCTAAGTCATGGAATTCCAGCCCGTAATAAAATAGCAGTCCCCTCACAAAGGGATCCATTGGGAAGCCCAACCCCCGAAGGAAGTGAGACATGAACACCACGCTCTCTGTAAGTGCATCTAGTGCCACCCCTAGTTGGTTTTGGAGTATTGACGACAAACCTAGTTGAGGGACTAATGTGTTTATGAGAATTGCAGGATAACATAGGTAGAAGTCCCTCACTGATTCGGTTTTCCTACCAGAGATGACCCCTAAAAATGTATGAAGACATTGAAGTCAAAGGTGGTATATGAAGATATTCATATTGAAGACTATGACAAGAGAAGACACCACATGAAGCCTATGGAGCTCGAAGACTTAGATCTTTCGTAGTTCGTTTTCTTTTGTGTTGAGTCATAGGAACCACCGTACTATTAAGTGGGGTCCAAGAGAACCAGTCAGAATGACTGAAGTGATGCCTAACCAAAACATATGTCTTCGAGTGAAGACTATGAGAGCGAATCTTGTCTAGAGTCGGACAAGTCAGCTTTGCTTGCAGCCCAAGTAAAGTTGCCGTGTGAGTTTGAAATCTGACCGTTGGAACACGTGTCAGTTCCTCAGTGACCCAGGGTCATTTCGGACAAATCAGGTCGGGTTGCCAAGTGGCTGTAAATAGCCCACCCCCTACAACCATAAACGGTTGGCTGCTCAGATTGAGAGTACGGCTTTTGTCGTTTGAGAGCAACCCACCTCGAAGCCTTTGAGAGAGAATTCCTTGCGAGGATAAAGCCCTAACCACCCAGAGCCAAAGAGAATTGGACATCACTTAAGTCTTCTTGTCTGTGTGATCTGAAGACTTATTACACTTGAGGACTGTGCATCCTCCAGCCGGTTAGGCGTCGCGTTCTGAGAATCCAAGAGACATTTTGGATTGCCGGTGAATGAAGTCTGTGAAGGTTTGGGAGTCTACCTTGAAGACTTACTAGAGTGATTGGGCGAGGTCTGTGTGACCTTAGCTCAAGGGGAATACGGTGAGGACTGGGTGTCCTGAGCTGCGTGTTCAGGACTGGGTGTCCGGGACTGTGTGTCCTAAGGTTTAAATACCTAGCCACCCCAACCAGACGTACAATTGTCACAACAACTGGAACTGGTCCAACAAATCATTGTCTTCAACGAGTCACTGGTTTCATCTTCCCTTCCCTTTACTTACTGTTACTCCTTGTGAAGTCATTGTATGTTTGCACTATCTTTTGTCTTCACTAAGTGACTGCGTGTTCTGTCTGGCTTCACAATATCTTCCTACCTGATCCTTACTACATTGCTGCTATTAGTCATTGTGCTTTCACTCTATTGAATACTTGACTATGGCTTGCCTAGTGTAGTCTACCTTCCGCTGCAGGGTATTAGGTTTATTTCTATCATTTGTCTTCATAACTCCCACGTTTTGAAGACTTTCATAAAAATCGCCTATTCACCCCCCTCTAGTCGATATAACGCACTTTCAATTGGTATCAGAGCAAGGTGCTCCCTTGTTCTGTGTGATTCGGTTTAACCACCTGGAGTTTTAGCTATGTCGACTGCAGGGATAATTAAAGTCTCCACTGCGTGCCCCGTCTTCGATGAAACTGAATATCCCTACTGGAAGAATAAGATGCGCATGCATCTTGAAGCCATTGATGTCGACCTATGGTATATCGTCGAAAACGGCGTTCCCAAGGCTGGAGAAGGTGTCACTGCTGCTGATGTCAAGAAATTTGTTCAACTAGACTCTACTGCCAAGAATATCATCTGTGGTCACCTGACCAAAGGACAATATGGCCCTGTGAGTGCTTTGAAGACATCTAAGCTGGTCTGGGACTGGCTCTCCAAGGTCAATGAATGTATCTCAACCCAGAGAGATCAGAGAATCAGTGTCCTTCGCAACCTCTTCAACCGCTTCAAGCGAAATGACAATGAGAATGTCCAGCACACATTTGACCGATTCACTGACATCACAAATGAGCTTGAAGCCCTCGGCGCTACTGAGATCACCAAACATGAAGACGTCAAGACAATAATGAGATCACTTGATAGTTCGTTTGACATCCTAGCCCTGATGATTCAAGAACGTCCTGATTTCAAGACACTCGATCCATCTGACATACTTGAGAGGCTCAACACACATGAGTTTCAGCTTTCTGAGAAAAGAGATATCTACGGTCCAAACTATGGGCGAACTCGTGCCTTGAAGGCAAAAGCTATCTCCTCATCTGAAGAAGAATCTGACAGCAGTTCTGATGATCCCGAAGACATTGGAAGGGAACTTGCTATGCTTGTGAAGAAGTTCCAAAAATTCACCAAGAAGAAAGGTTTCAGAAAGTCTTCTCGATCAAGCTCAAGGAATGATGAAGCTTCTGCTCATGACTACAAGAAGAAAACATGTCACAAGTGCAAGAAACTTGGCCACTTCATCTCTGAGTGTCCACAGTGGGACAATGAGAACAAAAAGAAGAAGAAGAAGAGCAAGGAATATGACTCTGACGACAAGAAGAAGAAGAAATACTCAAAGTCTTCTTCCAAGTCTTCCTCAAAGTCTTCATCACACAAGAAGAGCTCATCTGGCAAGGCACGTGCGTTTGTTGGCAAGGAAATGGATTCAGAGGAGGAGTCCGCTTCTGAGGAGGCGGAGGTGGAGTCTGAGGAGGAGTCCGATTCAGGCGTCGCAAGTCTGGCTACAGCATACGTTGCCAAGTCCATCTTCAATACTGAAGACAATGACCTCGTCACCGACACCGATGCAAATGACAAGGACTACTCCGCTTCTACCTACTGCTTCATGGCACGCGGTGCCAAGGTAAACACACGCACTACTCACTATCAAACATCTAGTGATGATGACTCTGATTGTGATTCAAAACCCAGCTACAAAACACTTGCTAAAATTGCAACTGAACAACAGAAAGCTATGGAACATATTCAAAAACTATTAGACAGAAGCGATGATCTGTTAGGTGCTGAAATGACTCGATCCAAATCCTTAATTGAAGACATAAAAAATCTCCACGTTAAGTATCAGGAACTTGAAAGTCGTCATGAAACTCTCTCAACAATTCATGAAAAGCTTTCCTATGATTATCTTCAAAGGAAACAAGATCTTGAGAAATTGAGAGTGGTTCATGAAGATCTTCAAAAGGAAAACGAGTCACTTTGCGCCAAACAGATCAGTCCCGCTCAGGAAGGATTTGAACCACCATGTCTTAAATGCATTGAGCGTGATAATGCTACTTCTGTTGCTGAATGTTCTACTGCTACTACTGTTGCAATATCTTCAACTGTTGATGTGGTAACTAACCCCTCTGCTGAGGATACCACTGCTATTGCTGATGAGAATGCTAGGTTGAAGACATTGCTTGAAACAGGGATGTACAAAAGTCTTAAAGGGCATCAAACACTATGTGATGTCCTCAAAAAGCAGATACTGAACCGAAACCCGAGGAAAGAGGGTGTTGGGTTCGTAAGGAAAATGAATGTTGATGGCTCTTACTGGAAACCTGAGTAGTACCCCAAAACCATGTGGGTTGCTGCAAAGGAACCTTCAACAGACCCATCCAATCTATCTGGCTTCACTTGTGCTAACCCCATTATCATTGATGAATCCTTTGATGCAAACTATATACTGTTTAAGAATCAGAATGGTGAAGTGTTTGCCAGGTACATTGGCACTAACTGCAGGAATGGACCGCCTATGAAGAAGATCTGGGTTCCGAAAAGGTGTCTGGAGAATCTTCCTGTGAATGTCATCATGACACCTCACATGAAGAAGAAAAACCTCAGACCAAAGGCTTCATACGGTCCAAAGGCTTCATACAGACAGAGGACTCACCTGAGTCGCACTAACGCAAATGTTTTGCAGGGAAACCATACTCAGGCATATGAATATGAGAGCGGTTCATCAAACCGCCATGTTCATAAGACCAAGAACTATTCTACTTATTCTTATGAGTACTATTGTCCGCCTGCAAGACTGTTTGCTAGGGCTCTAAAGCCAAAATTCTCAGATGCTGCACTTAGACTTATTACTTCTCAGCCACCCTTGAAGATGTGGGTGGCTAAGAAAGCTTAACTCTCTTTTGCAGGGAAAGGTCTCCAGCAGAAAACCAAAATCGTCTGACGCCATTGCTGGGGACCTTAAACATCTTGTAGGGCGCAAGATCAAATGCCCGAATGGTCTTACTATGTACTTCGTTCCTGAATCGCTTGCTACTCTCCCTATTAGTCCTAATCTGGATCTAAGCTTTCATAACCCATTGGTTTGTCAAATGTTTTTGCTTCACAATGCTCTTGGTGAAGCCTATCCCCCTAACTGCACTGTAGGGTACGACACCAGCGTCTTCAGAATGGATTATTGATAGTGGGTGTACAAATCACATGACTGGCAAAAGAAGTCTTCTTATGGACTCAACCTTACGTCCATCCGACAAGAGCCACATCACATTTGCTGACACTGGTAAAAGTAAGGTATTGGGTCTAGGTAGAGTTGCAATCTCAAGGGATCAACACATGGATAAAGTCATGCTTGTTGAATCCCTTGGCTTCAACTTAATGTCTGTCTCAATG
This sequence comes from Triticum urartu, assembly GCF_056163025.1. Lineage (NCBI taxonomy): Eukaryota > Viridiplantae > Streptophyta > Magnoliopsida > Poales > Poaceae > Triticum > Triticum urartu. The sequence continues at coordinate 205,594,932 of NC_141877.1, read as the reverse complement.
CTTTGCGATTTGAACATGATCGTAATATTTGGAAAACATCGTTGCCTTGTACTAATGGAATCTGACAAGTCTCTAGTGTTTGAAGGGTTCAAAAAGATGATCTGTACGTAATAGATTTCTCAGCAAGACCACAGCTTGCCATATGTCTTCTAGCAAAAGCTTCAGAATGCTGGCTCTGGCATCGGAGGCTTGGGCATGCTGGCATGAGGAACCTCCACACCCTGGCAAAGAAGAAGCATGTCATAGGCATCGAGGGTGTCAAGTTCAAGAAAGATCACTTATGCGGTGCCTGTGAAGCAGGGAAGATGACGAGGGCCAAACATGCCTCGAAGACAATCATGACCACTACTCGACCCTTCGAACTGCTTCACATGGATCTTTTCCGTCCCACTCATTACTCAACTCTTACTACTACTGCTTGCCTCTATGGCTTCGTTATTGTTGATGATTATTCTAGATACACTTGGGTGCACATAATCCTTTACAAGACTGAAGTGCAGGATGTCTTCAGACGCTTCGCAAATCGAGCTATGAACAATTATGGCGCCAAGATAAAGCACATCAGAAGTGACAATGGCACTAAATTCAAGAACATTGGCCTTGATACATATCTTGATACCTTGGGCACCACACATGAATTCTCAGCCCCGTACATGCCACAGCAGAATGGCGTCGTCGAACGCAAGAACAGAACACTCATTAAGAAAATTCTGGCCTGAAGCCATTGATACTGCATGCCATACAATCAATCGTGTTTATCTTCACAAGCTTCTGAACAAGACATCTTATGAGCTCCTTACTGGCAAGAAGCCAAATGTCAGTTACTTCAGAGTATTTGGCTCAAGGTGCTGGATCAAGGACCCACATCACACCTCAAAGTTTGCACCAAAAGCACATGAGGGTTTTATGCTTGGATATGGAAAGGATTCACACTCCTACAGAGTCTTCAATCTCTTTCATTACAAAGTGGTTGAAATAGTGGATGTGCGGTTCGATGAGACCAACGGTTCACAAAGAGAGCAACTGCCAAATGTGCTAGATGAAGTTCCATCTAGTGAATCAATCAAGCTAATGGGAACTGGAGAAATTATACCTTCTGAAGCTCATCCTGAAGAAGAACTTATCATCTCAGCACCTGATCAACATGAAGACAATGCTCAGCCTGAAGACATTCCTTCTAACAACGACAATGATCAGCAAGAGCAAAATCTTCGCCCTGTACATCCTCGCGTTTCCAATGAAGTGCAGATTGAAAGAATAATTGATAGCATCAATGCACCCGGTCCACTCACTCGTTCAAGGGCAACTCAGCTAGCAAATTTCTGTGGGCACTTCGCATTCGTCTCAATAACAGAACCCAAGAAAGTTGAAGAAGCCTTCATGGAACCTGAATGGATTCAAGCTATGCAAGAAGAGCTTCAACAGTTTGAGCTGAATAATGTATGGGAACTAGTTAAGCGTCCTGATCCACAGAAGCACAATATAATAGACACCAAATGGATATACCGCAACAAGCAAGATGAGCATGGTCAAGTTGTCAGAAACAAAGCTCGTCTCGTTGCTCAAGGATATACTCAAGTGGAAGGCATTGACTTCGATGAAACATTTGCTCCTGTGGCTAGACTTGAAGCCATACGCATACTGCTGGCCTATGCAAATCATCATAACATACTTCTATATCAAATGGATGTGAAGAGTGATTTTCTCAATGGCACGATTGAAGAAGAAGTGTATGTTGCACAACCGCCTGGCTTTGAAGATCCAAAACATCCTGACATGGTATACAAGCTCAACAAGGCACTGTATGGCCTCAAACAAGCCCCTCGGGCCTGGTATGACACACTCAAATACTTCCTGAAGAGCAAAGGCTTCATACCTGGTTCCCTAGACCCCACTCTCTTCACGAAGACATATGATGGTGAACTGTTTGTGTGCCAAATATATGTGGATGACATTATCTTTGGCTGCACCAATCAGAAGTACAGTGAAGAGTTTGGATATATGATGCAAGAGCAATATCAGATGTCCATGATGGGGGAGCTGAAGTTCTTCCTCGGTCTTCAAATACGACAACAACGCAACGACATCTTCATATCCCAAGAGAAGTATCTCAAAGATTGCCTGAAGAAGTTTGGTATGCAAGACTGCAAAGGCTTCACAACACCAATGCCAGCCAAACATCATCTGGGTCCCGACGACAATGGTAAAGAGTTCGATCAAAAGGTATACCGCTCCATGATTGGTTCTTTACTTTATCTATGTGCATCTAGGCCAGATATTATGCTTAGTGTTTGCATGTGTGCTCGATTTCAAGCGGCACCAAAGGAGTCGCATCACTTAGCTGTGAAGCGAATTCTTCGATATTTGGCTCACACCCCAACTCTAGGATTATGGTATCCAAAGGGCTCAAAGTTTGATCTGGTTGGATTCTCGGATGCTGATTATGCTGGTGATAAAGTTGATCACAAGTCTACATCAGGCACATTTCACTTTCTGGGACGATCACTTGTATGTTGGTCTTCAAAGAAGCAGAACTGTGTATCTCTCTCCACTGCTGAATCTGAATACATTGCTACTGGATATTGCTGCGCTCAGCTTCTATGGATGAAGCAAACACTCAAGGACTATGGCATTCATCTGAAGCGAGTGCCACTTTACTGCGACAACGAAAGCGCCATCAAGATCGCCAACAACCCAGTTCAGCACTCGAAGACAAAGCACATTGAAATTCGTCATCACTTTCTCAGAGATCATGTTGTGAAGGAAGATATTGATATCATACACGTCAACACTGAAGAGCAATTGGCAGATATCTTCACCAAGCCCTTGGATGAGAAGAGATTTTGCAAACGGTGTGAGCTAAATATCCTGGAATCCTCAAATGTCCTATGATCAGGCACACACCCTAACCCTAATGCATATTGATGACTTAGATGTGCAACACACGAAGTAAAGTATATCTTCAATCAATGAAGACATACATTCTAAGTGTGAATACATTAATGTGGAATTTGACTTCGGAGCGCCACGATAATTGTGCGCCGTGTCTGGGTCTAATACTTCCTATACGGTGGGTAACGCCACCACCAAATGTTCTATTTTGAAGTGTTTCACTCATGGAGTTACCTTGCAATGTCTTCACATTTGGCTTGGCTTCGATCTCAACATATCTTCATGATTATCTTCACTATGTTGATTATATATATATATTAGTGTTCTGTCCTCTACAACATTCACTTATAGCTATGTCCTCATTGTTGAATCTTTTGAACTAAGTGAATGTGATCGGACCCTAACCTCTCTATGCTTTCTATCTCAAATTCTATCTCTCCAAATCATATGCATTCTATTGAAACTGTCGAATGTCTTCTCTGCGTCCTTGTCAGCAGAAGATACAGAGACAACCATTAAGTCCATTTTCAATGCTCATTCTCCACATGAAACCCGGAGAAGTAGGAACGACCACCCGACAATCAAGGCGTGCGTGGGACGTGGAACAAACCCCAAAATTCCGCATAATGGCCACGTGTTCCTCAGATGCGAATTGCCAGGGACACCTGTGTAATAGTGCAATGCCGCCCATGTACCTATAAATACACACTTCACAGCGGTCATTATCTCTTCTTCCACTCTCGCACGAACCCTAGCGCCACCGCTAGCCCTCGACGACGCTGGCGACGAAGCGCTTCGCTGCCGCAACCTCTCCGACACCATCTTCACGCCGACCGCGGACATCGTCCTCTCCGCCGTCGCTGTAGGTGTCCTCCATCGCCAAGTTAGGGCACAGAAGATCGAACTGCTCGGCCTCATCTTCCACTTCGTCTAGCAGTTCTTAGTGTGGTAAATAAAACTTCCTTTTTACAGCACCGTTGATCCTATGGATTTGTCACTTTCTACCACAAGCAGTTTCTATTCACACAAGTTAGATCTCTCTCATACTGCATCTCATAACATGCCTAGTATATTCACTTGTACTTCACAAAGTAGTTAGATTCCTCACTTGTACTGATATGTGGATTCGTACAAATCTGGAACCAACTCCTTATCTATGAGTGAATGTCTTCGCACGATGAGGTCAATGTCTTCTAAACTGATTTATCTTCAAAATCTTCTGAGAATGCATATGACCTCTTCCCCTTCCCTCGCACCTTAATGCTGTCACAGGTACATGTCCGTGGGAGAATCCTTTGGTTCTCATAGTCTGCATTCATTTGCAGAATTCTTACAGCATCACATTAATTCTCCCGAAGCCAGTTCCTGTTGGTCCAGCAAGCGAAAACCTTTGAAGCCTTTGAACGTGTTGAAGCCTTTCAAGTTAAAGTTTATGGCTTCAAAGAAAGCAGCAAGGAAGGGTGGCAGAAAGCGTCGTGGAGAAACATCCAGAGATCTACCAGATGAACTCTCAGAACTGTACAAGACAGATCCTGAAGAGGATTACAATCAGTGCAAGACCCGAGTCCAATGGATTCGAAGATATTGGGCAGAACAATGGTTCAAATACCGATTTGTAACCCAGGAATATGCTGAGAAAAATGCCATCAAGAGACCGTGGGGAGACATCCTATACAAGAATCTTCTACCCAGGTCCAGAGATGAAGCCATTGCACAAGGCTTCTATCCCTGCATGGTCCGTGGGCCACAGCCTGCTGATGCACACCCATCGTCACTACTATGGTGTCGTGACGACAATCTGTTCAAGCGCAACTTCTAGTTTGCCCAGAACTCAGTGAAGCAGAAAAAGAAGACTTTGGGGTTAGACTTCAACCCTGGTCCCTCAGCACCAAGGGCAGATGGCACACGAGATGCAGAACCCAATGTCATCGGTCCCTTCTACAACCTTGAAGGCCTTATCACCCGCATCTTAGTTCAAGGGACTGCAGTGAATGAGCCTACAGCTGACGCTGAATCAGATGAAGCGCCTGCAGCGCCGAAGACAAAGAAGCAGAAGAAGCCTAAAGCTTCAAAGCCTGCCCCTTCACCAAAAATCTCACGGGCGAAGCCACTGGCACCTGCACCTCCTGAAGATAGTGTGCAGTCCGAAGACTTATCTCGCATCTCCAAGACCCAGAAGGTCAAGATGCCTCTGCCTCACACCGGACAAGAGCTAACTGCTGCTGCCATTCTGCGCAATGACGACATTGATCTGTCAAGTGATGAAGATCTAGCAGATGACGCTCTTGAGAAACTCATCAAGAGCAAAGAAGAAGTAGAAATCTTCAATGATCTGCCTCTCTTTGATGTGACCATCATCCACAACTTCATTGACGAGTGGTTTGACACGCCAAACATCAGCTTTGAAGATCTGCAGCTACCAATTGGCCTCAGTGTCGCCTTCCAAGGCGCCATTCCTTCAGAACTCGCTATTGCCCAGCGCATTGTTGAACGGAATCAAAAGATTGACTATGAAAAGGCTCAGTTCAAGAAGCATATGGCCAATCTTAGCGTGCAGGAAGTGAAGAACTTCAAGAGTATGATCCACGAGCTCAAGGAAGCCTTTGTAAAGAAACGTGCAGAAGCTCAGGGTTCGCGTGAGTGCATGAAGACTCTGGCTGACAGATGTGTGCAAGCCTACAATGAGGCTGAGAAGCGCAAGGCCCTTGGGCGTCCTGGCATCGACCCCAGGATGGCCGCAAAGAAGAAGAAGAAGCCTGCTACGGCTGAACCTGACGCACCAAGGCAGGAAGCAGTTCCGATTGTCTTCCCAACAAGACTGACTGGCTCGAAGCCAAAAAGCCCGTCAACCGCTTCAGAGCTCAAGAAGACAAGGACTGCTGAGGCTGAAGCCAGGAAGAGGAAACATTCCGAAGCCTCTCCAACTGCCCCCTCCAAGAAGAAGAGGAAGACCAAGAAAGATCGGGCTGCTCCCACAGAGCCCTTGATAGCTGAACCCATTTCTATGGTCTATCCTGAAGCTGAACGCCAACTGACTATCCATGAGCCTGCTTCCACAGAGGCTCATGAAGCTGAAGACTTTCCAGCAGCTGATCCCATCGCTGCTGAAGACATTGGTCAACATGACAATGTAGAAGATGGTGCAGTCCTTCCTCAGCTTGAAAACAGCAAACTCATCAGCATTTGTCGTCCACTAACGCCAATTGCACAGGATGCTTCATGGGCAGATCGCCCACAAGAGGAAGAAGACTATGAGGCCCAGCCCACTCCAACTCCACAGGCGTCGCCCGCGTTGCGCAGGCTTCGCAAAGGTCCAAGGCCTCAAGTCTCTGTTGAAGACAATCCGGCTGCATCAGCCGCGGAAGATGAAGTCCCACAAGTTGCCACTCCACTGTCCCACCAAGAAGCAGTTCTCAAGGAGAACGTGCTTGAAAATCTTGCGGCTGCCACAACCACCAATGAAGCTAATGTGGAGCCCTCCCGAACGGAAGAAGAAGACAGCAAAGCCACTGATCGCGTCACTTCTGTTCCTGAGTCTGCTGCCGGTCCCCAGTTCGACTATCATGTTGAGCACAGGCCTCAGGTACAGAAGCCAATCCCAAGATTGCCAAGGTTCCCAGGTCCTGCATCAGCACCTGGCTCCTTCAATATCAATGGCTTCAGGGCAGACAACTCATTCTTCGATAGCTCCAGGAACCCCTACTCAAGGGAAAGGATATCATCTGATCGGTTCTGGAGCTATCCTCAGTGAAGCTATTACTCATGCATTCTTTACAACCAAGGTCGCATCTTCCCACACAAGCGCCTTGACATTGAAGCCATAGCTGGTCTGCCCTGTCTGGAAGAAGCTTTGGATTGCTTGAAGGAAGTTGGACTGCTGCCGTTCGTTACTGACCAAGAGCATTGGAATGAAGAGCTGCTGCTCCAATTCTATGCCACACTTCACATCCGCGGGTACAGCAGAGATCCAAAGACTTGGGTCCTGGAGTGGATGACCGGAAACGTTCATCACGAAGTCAATGCATTTGACATCATTGAGCTCACTGGTTTTCCCACTCCTGGCGATCTCTACGAGCATGGCTGTCAGCTGCATAGTGAAGATATTGAGAGCATCTTTAAGAGGCCGGAACCTGATATGAGTCAGATGCTCAGCATGATGAAGCCATTGCCCCAAGATGCTGCTTATCCAACAGAGTTCTTCGTTGAAGACCTTGAGTATCTGCCAAGAACCATCTATCACATCATCAGGCGAACTCTCTGGCCCATCAAAGGGCACTCTCCAAATGCCAAGCTTGAGGGTGCAATGAAGACTTTGATCTTCTATATTCTTCATGGAAAATGCTTCAATGCACAGGACTTATTCATCCGCCAACTTGTTGCATCAGGCTCTTATCTGTTTGGCTTGAAGTTCTACGCCCCATGGGTAATGCGGCTAATTAAACTTCACTCCGATATCTCATATCAGCCATCTGCTCACAATCATAGGATTTTTCTTCCTGATGTGGATATCTCTACTGAAGCCATCTATCCTGAGCCTGCAAAGGAACCTCTAAGTCTTCAGAATGCAGAGCATCAGAGTTTCTCACAGAACATTGAAGGAGTTGAAGCAGTCACTCGGGTGTATCCTTTGGCTGGCACTACACGTGCACCACACCCTGCGTCTACTGAAGCCACTGATACTACAACTGCTCCAAGACCCAAGAAGCGCACTCGTGTTCTCAACGACCGAGAGCTTCTTGTGGCTCTTCATCAGAAACAAGATAGACATCATGACTGGCTGAACCGTCAGATGAAAAGCCTCTTGGTGGATGTTAATCGCATTCGCAATCTTGCCACCAAGAATGCTTTCGTTGCCCATGAAACCTGTCACCGCACATGGAAAGGGCTAACGATGATGTGTTCTAAAGCTGATCTTCAAGAGGATGGCTTCACTGAGCGATTCAAGTTTGACTCCACACCTCCTCGAAGGGTTGTGCTGCGAGAAACTCCATCCCTTGAAGACTCTGGTTCTCTTCATCTGCTGCAACAGTGACTGCCAGAGTTATCGAGGATGAAGATGATGCTACTTCACCACCACCTCCTTCAGCACGCGTCAACTCTGCTCCAAGCTCTTCAGCACCGCCAAACACCACCAACAACCCTGCTACTTCACCTTACTGACAAAAGGGGGAGAAGCATATGAGGTTGCATATGAGGTTGATAGTCTTCAAGCGGGTCCATATGGGCGGGTGCTTTATATTTTGCTTCGTGCTTACAACTCTCGTTTTGCTACATTTGGTTCTTTGAGTTGTAACACTTAAACTCAATGGCCGTCTGCTACTTATCTACCACTTTGTTTTGCGATGATAAATTCCGCATGTGCGACGATAAATTCCGCACTTAGATCATTCTGCAGACGTCCATTTTCCATTATGCATTGTCATTATCTTCATATACTTTCACATGCATAGTGGATTGTCATCATAAATTGAAGTGGATCTCCACAAGTACAACCTGCCATGTGCATTTGCATTCCAAAAGCAAATTACTTATATGCACATCTTCAGGGGGAGCCCTTGCAACTTATGAAGACAATTCCTTATCCTTTACAATTTCACAGATTATATTCCCCGTTGAAAACTTCAACTAGTTTGTCATCAATCACCAAAAAGGGGGAGATTGTAAGTGCATCTAGTGCCACCCCTAGTTGGTTTTGGAATATTGACGACAAACCTAGTTGAGGGACTAATGTGTTTATGAGAATTGCAGGATAACACAGGTAGAAGTCCCTCACTGATTCGGTTTTCCTACCAGAGATGACCCCTAAAAATGTATGAAGACATTGAAGTCAAAGGTGGTATATGAAGATATTCACATTGAAGACTATGACAAGAGAAGACACCACATGAAGCCTATGGAGCTCGAAGACTTAGATCTTTCGTAGTTCTTTTTCTTTTGTGTTGAGTCATAGGAACCACTGTACTATTAAGTGGGGTCCAAGAGAACCAGTCAGAATGACTGAAGTGATGCCTAACCAAAACCTATGTCTTTGAGTGAAGACTATGAGAGCGAATCTTGTCCAGAGTCGGACAAGTCAGCTTTGCTTGCAGCCCAAGTAAAGTTGCCGTGTGAGTTTGAAATCTGACCGTTGGAACACGTGTCAGTTCCTTAGTGACCCAGGGTCATTTCGGAAAAATCAGGTCGGGTTGCCAAGTGGCTATAAATAGCCCACCCCCTACAACCATAAACGGTTGGCTGCTCAGATTGAGAGTACGGCTTTTGTCGTTTGAGAGGAACCCACCTCAAAGCCTTTGAGAGAGAATTCCTTGCAAGGATAAAGCCCTAACCACCCAGAGCCAAAGAGAATTGGGCATCACTTAAGTCTTCTTGTCTGTGTGATCTGAAGACTTATTACACTTGAGGACTGTGCATCCTCCAGCCGGTTAGGCGTCGCGTTCTGAGCATCCAAGAGACATTGTGGATTGCCGGTGAACGAAGTCTGTGAAGGTTTGGGAGTCTACCTTGAAGACTTACTAGAGTGATTGGGCGAGGTCTGTGTGACCTTAGCTCAAGGGGAATACGGTGAGGACTGGGTGTCCTGAGCTGCTGTTCAGGACTGGGTGTCCGGGACTGTGTGTCCTAAGGTTTAAATACCTAGCCGCCCCAACCATACGTACAGTTGTCACAGCAACTGGAACTGGTCCAACAAATCATTGTCTTCAACGAGTCACTGGTTTCATCTTCCCTTCCCTTTACTTACTATTACTCCTTGTGAAGTCATTGTATGTTTGCACTATCTTTTGTCTTCACTGAGTGACTGCGTGTTCTGTCTGGCTTCACAATATCTTCCTACCTGATCCTTACTACATTGCTGCTATTAGTCATTGTGCTTTCACTCTATTGAATACTTGACTATGGCTTGCCTAGTGTAGTCTACCTTCCGCTGCAGGGTATTAGGTTTATTTCTATCATTTGTCTTCATAACTCCCACGTTTTGAAGAATTTCATAAAAATCGCCTATTCACCCCCCCTCTAGTCGATATAATGCACTTTCACTCTCACCGGGCTGGGGACTGGGAATGACCTGCCCTTGAGCAGGCAACCTATGCGAAATTTCGCCGGTCAGGAACTTAGCCTCCCTCAACTTTAGTACATCCTCCTCCGTGACGGAGGAGGGCATCCATTGGCCTTGAAGGTCAGAACCGGACATCGTCGAAGGTCCGAAGCGCCTGGAATCTGGAGCCTAGGGTATTGGAACTCGAGGCGACGGGCGAACTCTCTTGAGATTGAAAAAAGGAGTAAGGCCTTGGTCTCTTTATAAGAGGTTGAATACCAAGAGCCCTCCCCGTAACCGTTTGGGACTCGTCTTCAATCGAGGAAACGTGCTAACGGGCACGGTTGGGTTACCCACGTCCGTATTGATGAGAGTCCCGTAAAAGGGGGTACACGATCTCTGCTTTGACAAGACGTGCCAAGGAAACCGCCTCGCAAAACGTGCTGAGGTGGAAAAGTAAAAACGATTCGAGTAAAGGACTTGGCCGTAGTGTGATGACGCACTGCGGAATACGTCAGCAGATTTGATTTGTGTTAATATTATTCTCTCTATGGCAATATGTGGAAACTTACTTTGCAGAGCCGGACACTACTCTTGGTGTTTACAATCTTCTATGAAGGACTTGGAGGAGGAACCCGCCTTGCAATGCTGAAGACAATCTGCGCGCCGGACTCGTCGTCATTGAAGCCTGGTTCAGGGGCTACTGAGGGAGTCCTGGATTAGGGGGTGTTCGGGTAGCCGGACTATACCTTCAGCCGGACTCCAGGACTATGGAGATACAAGATTGAAGACTTCGTCCCGTGTCCGGATGGGACTTTCCTTGGCGTGGAAGGCAAGCTTGGCGATGCAGATATTCAAGATCTCCTACCATTGTAACCGACTCTGTGTAACCCTAACCCTATCCGGTGTCTATATAAACCGGAGGGTTGTAGTCCGTAGGACATCAACTCCATATACAACAATCATACCATAGGCTAGCTTCTAGGGTTTAGCCTCCTTGATCTCGTGGTAGATCTACTATTGTACTACCCATATCATCAATATTAATCAAGCAGGAGTAGGGTATTACCTCCATCGAGAGGGCCCGAACCTGGGTAAAAACATCGTGTCCCTTGTCTCCTGTTACCATCCAGCCTTGACGCACAGTTCGGGACCCCCTACCCGAGATCCGCCGGTTTTGACACCGACATCGGGACTTCAAAGACGTTTTTTTAGGATCGAAAGTATGTCTAGAGGGGGGGGGATTAGACTACTTGACCAAAATAAAAATCTAACCTTTTCCCAATTTTATGTCTCGACAGATTTTAGCAACTTAGCACAAGTCAAGCAATCAACCTACACATGCAAGTATTAGAGCATAGCAGCGTAATGTAAATCATTGCATATGAAGGTAAAGGGAGGAGTTTAGAGGGAGCAAACACAATGTAGACACGGAGATTTTTGGCGTGTTTCTGATAGGTGGTGCTATCGTACATCCACGTTGACGGAGACTTCAACCCACGAAGGGTAACGGTTGCGCAAGTCCACGGAGGGCTCCACCCACGAAGGGTCCACCAAGAAGCAACCTTGCCTATCCCACCGTGGCCATCGCCCACGAAGGACTTTCCCCACATGGGTAGATCTTCATGAAATAGGCGATCTCCTTGCCCTTACAAACTCCTTGGTTCAACTCCACAATCTTGACGAAGGCTCCCAAGTGACACCTAACCAATCTAGGAGACACCACTCTCTAAAAGGTAATAGATGGTGTGTTGATGATCAACTCCTTGCTCTTGTGCTTCAAATGATAGTCTCCCCAACACTCAACTCTCTCTCACAGATTTGGATTTGGTGGAAAGATGATTTGAGTGGAAAGCAACTTCGGGAAGGCTAGAGATCAAGATTCTTGTGGTTGGAATGGAATATCTTGATCTCAACACATGAGTAGGTGGTTCTCTCTCAGAAAATGTATGCTGGAAGTGTAGGCACGTTCTGATGGCTCTCTCCATGAATGGAGGATGGGTGGAGGGGTATATATAGCCTCCACACAAAATCTAACCGTTACACACAATTTACCAAACTTGGTGAGACTGAATACACAAACTCGGTCAGACCGATTTGGTTCAAAATGTGAACGTTAGGATTTTTGGTGGGACCGATTCCATTAGGATTAGGGCATAACATAATCTCGGTGAGACCGATCACATGAATTCGGTGAGACCGATTTCTGTAATAAGCAAATAGAAGTTGGTCAGGGAAACTCGGTGGGACCGATCGTTCATTTCATTGAGACCAAAATGTTACGAAAAGGAAACAGAGAGTTTGCATTGCGAACTTGGTGGGACCAACTGCTCATTTCGGTTAGACCGAAATGTTATGAAGGGAAATAGAGAGTTTGCAGTCCCATCTCAGTGAGACCGAGATCCCTATCAGAGAGACCGAACTGATTAGGGTTTCTAGCTATGGCTATGTCAAATGAACTCGGTGGCACCGGATAGATCAAATCGGTGGGGCCGAGTTTGACTTCTGGTTTGGGACAAATGTGGATATTAGAAAGTGGTTGATGGCTTTTGGAGTAGATCACTAAGCATTTTGAGCAAGCAAGCCATTAAGCAACACCTCATCCCCTTTTAATAGTATTGGCTTTTCCTATGGACTCAATGTGATCTTGGATGACTAAAATGAAAATGTAGAGTCTTGAGCTTTTGCCAGTATGTGTCCTTAGCATTTTGAGGGGTCCACATTCCTAGTCCATGCGATGCCAATCATTGAACTTTCTGAAATGATCATCTTGCAAGAGCATTAGTTCAATGAGCTATATGTTGTTAGGAATTACCAAAACCACCCAGGGATAGTTGCACTTTCAATCTCCCCCTTTTTGGTAATTGATGACAACATATAGATCAAAGCTTCGACAAATGATAATAAGATTGAAATACATCGTCGCTTCGAGAAGTATGCGATAAGCAAGAGCTCCCTCTAAATTTGTGCACTATTTAAAATTTGCTTTTCAATGCAAATGCACAATCAATTAGGATCATGGGTTACTCTTCCATGTCACATACATCTTGGTGGAGTGCTCAAAATGATAGAATATGAAATATGCACTCATCACCAAGACAAATTGAATGATCATATATGAGAGATAAAATAATAGCATCATTCAAGCACACGCATTAAAGTATGATATGGTCAAACACATGACCATACAAGTATCTCACACACACATAGTATCATCCAAGCAAGCACATAAATAAGTATCAACCAAATAGCAAAGAAGGGCAAAAAGAAGCAAAGCTCTCTCTCTCTCTCTCTCTTTCCCTCGAAGCCTATGATCTATACACTTTCTCCCCCTTTGGCAACAAGTTACCAAAAAGCTCGAAAATGCATAGTGCTATGCATCTCTCTAGGCTTGATCTTCGGGAGGAGGCATTGAGAGGACTCCGAGGATGAATGAATCTGTTGAAGTTGTTGGAGCTAGTGGAGTGGCAACTGGAGGTGGCACTGATGATGTGGCTGCAAGTGCGGATGTAGTTGCTCTTGTGTCAGTCACTGGCACTCTAGCATATCTTTGTCCTCTTGGCACTCTCTGAAAGGCATCTATGGTAGCATGCCCTTTCCTCTTCTCAGCTTCTTCCTGGAGCTGCTCAACTGTTGTCTGCATCTTTGTTACTTTCAAGTCAAGATGATAGAATTTAGTCTCAATGTTCCTCTCCAGGCTTTCTTGGTTCTGAGTCAGGGTGGCCAATCCCTTCTCAATCCTCAAGGTGGTTTGAATCAGATATCCAAGTTGGTCTTGCTTTGACTTGAGGAAAACTTGAGAAGCCTCTTCAACACTTGGCATCTTTGCTGCCTTCTCAGCTTTAGCTTTTTCCCTCTTCTATTGAGTCTCTGTAGATGTGGGATCTTCAGCATTCATGACAACTGTGTTGTCCTCAAAATCAGGCCGCAAGGGAAGATGTTTCTTGTCCAACAAGTAGGTGCATGTGCCCATCTTGGAGTTGACGAGCACCTGGATGTGTGAAGCATACCCACATGATCTCTTCCGGTCTGCAGTTGTCCTCTTGATTGTCTCAACAATCAGACTCGTCACCTTGAACTTCTAGGACACATTAAACAACTGCAGCAGGTTAATGGAATGACCTCTGATCATTCTATGATCTCCTGACTTGGGCAATAAGATATGCCTCAAGATTGTGTTGATGGTGGTCAAACCAGACAACAGATAGTATACGGAGCCCATCTTCTGAGTCTCCAAGGCTTTGTCAAGAATCTCCTTATACATGTTAGCCATGGAGTTGTGATCTTTCTTCTTCTTGGCATATACATCTATGTCATATTCATGCTCTGCAGGGGCATTGATCAGTTTGGACCATTCAACAACTATTGATTGGTACCTAGTACCTTCAGACATCCAGACAATTCTGCCATCAGGATAAAAGTGTGCTGTGGAGTAGAATTGCATGATGAGTTCATCATTCCACTTGGTTAACTTCTGACCCACAAAAGCATCTACACCACACAGCCTGAAGCTTTCATGCACTCCTAGAAAGTGATCTCCATTGCTGTCAATATACTTCCAGTCCACCCACTTCATATTGCAGACAATGGGCTTCTTATCTAGCAGAATGGTCTCATAGAAGTATTGTTGCTCCTTGGTGTGAAACATGTAATCCACAGCAGTGCTTCTCCTCACAGCATATGGATCAGATTGTCTCCATAGTCTGAGACCTGCATCCTTTCTGATCTTCATGTTTTCTGCCACTTGATGATTGTCATTGTGGTCTGGGATCTTGGGCTTGAGCTTCCTAAGGACTTGGGCTTCAGCCTCTTCTTCTAATTCCTCAACTTCAGTCTCAGGCACCGGGGCCTTGTTCTTCTCCTCAGTTGGTATATTCCTTTGTGCTCCTCTTTGGTGCAGTCTTTGGAGCTGGATCAGAAGCTTTGGGGGCTGTCTTGGGCTTAGATGAAGTAGCCCCAGACATGATGGCATCCCCCATCAGCTTTTGTGCCTTGGGTGCTGGTGCAACATCTTCTTCCTCTTCATCCCCATCCTCAGCTGGATCTACCATCATAGAGGATCTCCCAATGACTTTGGCCATGGTCGTCTTGACGCTTTCCTTTCTTTTCTTGCCCTCACCAGCAGCCTCTTTAGTTGATTTGGAAGTCTCAGGAGTGGAGGCTCTGGCCTTTGACATGGGCACTCTCTTTGTAGGAGCCTTTTTGTGCATACCAGGCTTGGTTGAGGCAGCTGTGCCAAACTCTTTCTTGACAACCCTTTTCTTGGAGTTGACCTCCTCCTCAGCAGCTACATAGTCTTCATCTTATGACTCAGAATTTTTCTTCCTCCTCTTCCTAGTACCAGCCTTAGGCAGGTTGCTAGGAGTACTTCTACTGCCATCATCATAGCTGTCAGAGGGACTAGTGCCCTCACTCAGATTCACCTGCTCTTCGGACCTGTTCTGGCCATCACTTTGATCTGACATGTCTGATACTGCAAACTGACAGCTGACCCTATGAATAGTTATAGATGAGATAGAATCGATGAGCATCACAAAGTGCAGAGATTTTGCAAAACAGATGAGTCAAACACTTTGTTTTAGTTTTCCACAAAAAGCATTTCAGAGCTACCGATTTGTAAACTCGGTGACACCGAAGCAACTTTTGGAGTCTAAACTAGTGAAATTGGTCAGACCAAGACACAGTTCGGTGACTCAAAGATTTGCTAGGGTTTCACTGGGAATTGAATTCGGTCACACCGATTTGCAATTTTTGGTCAGACCGAAAAGTGCAAGTGCAATGGACTAAGCCAAATTGGTGAGACCGATTTCCACAACTTAGGCCGGTCCGAGATGAGTTTGGTGGAAACCTAACCCTAAATTTTTGAATCAAATCTAGTCTAAAGGAAGATTTCGCTGGATAGATCATTCTCATACGTGGTAAGAAACATGGCATTGACCTTGTGCTCAGAATCGGAGGTAAAAAGAATGCACAAGGGGTCGAACTCATACCCTAACTCGGTGATGAGTTCGCTACAGAGGCAACGGCGGTGTTGAAGTCCGTTGACGGCGACGGAGACCGGCGGCGGGAGGTCGCTGGCGATGAGAGGACAATCTGGAGACCCTAGAGGGCAGAGCAGGACACGCGCGGGCGAAGTGGTTTTGGAGAAGTTTCCAAAATTTGACCCGTCGGTATATATATCCTGACCCTGTCGGTGTGACCAAGTGGAACAACTCGGTGGCATCGAGATGTAGAATCGCAAGCGATTACTGCAACTCGGTGTGACCGAAAAGTTCTAATCGATTGCACCGAGATTGAAAACCTAGATCAACTCAGTGAACTCGGTTTGACCGAAAAGGATGAATCGGTCAGACCTAAATGCACAAAGAGGTTTTGGAAGTTTAAGTCTATGACGAATTGGTGACTCCGAGTGCTTCTCACACAGAATGTTTGAATCTGACTTGATCAAACTTTGTGATGTAGCATGAATAGAGTTTGAAATGAGAAAAACATAGATAGCTAGAGGAGGTTCTTAGGCATTCTTGTCCATCCATTTGGCAAAAATAAAAGATTCAAACAATCAAAGGAACAAATGGATGTCCTCGAATGATTAAAATATGCAACCAACATGCTCACACAATAAAATGGCAAATGGAATATGTGGCCAAGAATGCACAAACACTCTAGAATCTATCAAGCAATTGGCGCTGACTAGGTCATCTATATATGAGTATATTGACTGAGGAGTCAAATGAGAACATTTGATCGTAGGTCATACTTATCGTTCAAGCACAAGTGGGGTTACCACTTTTACATAAAGCATTGTTGTGTTCACACCTTCAGAGTTGCTTTAGCTCAATTCTTAGAGTAAAGCTCCCCCTAGATGTGATATCCCCCCTAAGGGCTCATTTGGTAATCAGGGATCCTCCCGAGATCCCCCTCCTTTCCCTGGGCGAGGAAACCCCGAGCAGAATCGAGCCAGGGGAGCCCGCCGCCGCATTTGGTTCCCAACGAAGGGGAGGGATCCCTGCCCTTTCCTCGACTCTTCCCCGGCTAAGATTTCCATGTCTCCACTGGTCGGGGAGGAGATCCTCGTCTTGCTCGCTCTCGCGACTGAGATGCGACGGAGTTTGATGAAAGCCGACCGGGAGCGATTTGGCCTGTTCGCCCCTCGACCAAGCGGCAAGTGCTCCGCCCCCGTGGCGACGGCGATGGTAACTGTCCGGTGGTCTTCCTCCTCCTTGCCGAGAGCTCCCATGCGTCTAGAAGATCCTCTCTTCGCTACCACCACGCCAGTGGTATGAAAGTGCGTTATATCGACTAGAGGGGGGGTGAATAGGCGATTTTTATGAAAATCTTCAAAACGTGAGAGTTATGAAGACAAACAGTGAAGATTATGCCTATTACTGTGCAGCGGAAGTTAGATTACACTAGGCCAGCCATGGTCATGTATTCAATAGAGTGAAAGCGCGATGACAAACAGCTTCAGTGTAATAAGGATCAGGTAGGAAGAAGTTATGAAGCCAAACAGATCATACATTCATGTTGTGAAGACAAAAGATAAAGCAAGCATGCAATGGCTTCACAATGAATAACTGTAAGTAAAAGGAAGTGAAGATGAAACCAGTGACACGTTGAAGACAATGATTTTTTGGACCAGTTCCAATTGATGTGACAACTATACGTCTGGTTGGAGCGGCTAGGTATTTAAACCAAAGGACACACAGTCCCGGACACCCAGTCAAGGACACTTAGTCCAAGACACCCAGTCCTCACCGTTTTCTCCTTGAGCTAAGGTCACATAGACCTCGTGCAATCACTCAGGTAAGTCTTCAAGGTAGACTCCCAAACCTTCACAGACTTCGTTCACTGGCAATCCACAATTTCTCTTAGATGCTCAGAACGCGACACCTAGCCGTCTGGAGGATGCACAGTCCTCAAGTGTAATAAGTCTTCAGATCACACAGACAAGAAGACTTAAGTGATGCCCAATTTACTCTGGCTCTGGGTGGTTAGGGCTTTTCTCCTCACTAGGAATTTTTCTTTCAAAGGCTTCGAGGTGGGTTGCTCTCAAACAACAAAAGCCGTGCGCTGAAATCTGAGCAGCCAACCGTTTATGGTTGTGGGGGGTGGACTATTTATAGCCACTTGGCAACCCGACCTGATCTGTCCGAAATGACCCTGGGTCACTAAGGAACTGACACGTGTACCAACAGTCGAATTTTGAACTCACACGGCAACTTTACTTGGG
The DNA here is from genome assembly GCF_056163025.1 of Triticum urartu. NCBI lineage: Eukaryota > Viridiplantae > Streptophyta > Magnoliopsida > Poales > Poaceae > Triticum > Triticum urartu. The sequence continues at coordinate 205,576,777 of NC_141877.1, read as the reverse complement.
CTACAAGTAAAGCTGACTTGTCTGACTCTGGACAAGATTTTCTCTCAAAGTCTTCGCTCGAATACATAGGATTTTAATTAGGCATCACTTAAGTCATTCTGACTGGTTCTCTTGGACCCCACTTAACAGTACGGTGATTCCTATGACACAACATAAATGAAATAAAACTACGAAGGTTCTAAGTCTTCGAGTTCCATAAGCTTCATAGGGAGTCTTCTCATGTCATTATCTTCAATATGAATATCTTCATAAACCACCATTGTCTTCAATGTCTTTGTACATTTTTAGGGGTCATCTCTGGTAATAAAACCGAATCAATGAGGGACTTCTACCTGTGTTTTCCTGCAATTCTCACAAACACGTTAGTCCCTCAACTAGGTTTGTCGTCAATACTCCAAAACCAACTAGGGGTGGCACTAGATGCACTTACAATCTCCCCCTTTTTGGTGATTGATGACAAACTAGTTGAAGTTTTCAACGGGGAACATAATTTGTGTGATAGTAAAGGAATTTGTCTTCATAAGTTGCAAGGGCTCCCCCTGAAGATGTGCATATAAGTAATTTGCCTTTTGAATGCAAATGCACATGGCAGGTTGTACTTGTGGAGATCCACTTCAACTTATGATGACAATCCACTATGCATGTGAAAGTATATGAAGATAATGACATGCATAATGGAAAATGGACGTCTGCAGTTAGAGATGAGTGCGGAATTTATCGTCGCACATGCGGAATTTATCTTCGCATAACGGAGTGACAAACAGGTAGCAGACGGCCATCAAGGCTAAGTGTTACAACTCAAAGAAGCAAATGTAGCAAAAACGGGAGTTGTAAGCACGAAGCAAAATGTAGCAAAATATTAAGGCACCCGCCCAAAGTGACCCGCTTGAAGACTATAAACATCATGCTTCTCCCCCTTTTGTCAGTGATGACCAAAAAGGTTTGAAGACATAGAGTTGTCTACGCGTTCCCAAGCGCAGCAGGATCGGTGGAGTTGTTTGGTGGCGGTGCAGATGAGCTTGGTGCAGATTCGACGTGTGTTGAAGCAGGTGGAGATGATGTCGCGTCGTCGTCTTCTTCAATAATCCGGGCAGACACGGTGGCAGCAGAAGAAGAGAATTCTGACTCTTCAAGGGATGGTGTGCTTCGCATCACAGCTCTTCTTGGAGGCGTGGAGTCAAATTGGAATCTTTCTCTGAAGCCATCCTCTTGCAGTTTAGCTTCATTGCTCATCATGGTGAGGCCTTTCCAAGTGCGGCGACAGGTCTCGTGCGCGACAAACGCATTCTTGGTTGCCAGATTTCTGATGCGATTGACGTCTTGCATGATGCTTCTCATCTGCCATTTGAGCCAGTCGTGATGCCTATCTTGCTTTTGGTTAAGAGCCACAAGAAGCTCTCGGTCATTGAGTGCTCGAGCGCGCTTCTTGGGTCTCTTGGCAGCTGTGCTGTCAGTGGCTTCAGTTGATGCAGGGGCACGTGTGGTGCCAGCCATTGGATACACTCGGGAGAGAGCTTCAACACCTTCAATATTTTGAGTGAAGCTTTGGTGTTCTGCATTTTGAAGACTTAATGGTTGCTTGCCAGGCTCTGGATATATTGCTTCAGCAGATGTGTCCACATCTGGCAAAAATATCCTATGGTTGCGGGCTGAGGGTTGATAGGAGATTGCAGAGTGAAGCTTGATCAGCCTCATAACCCAAGGAGCATAGAACTTTAATCCAAACAGTTCTGAGGTAGATACTGCAAAGTGACGGATGAAGAGATCCTGTGCATTGAAGCATTTTCCATGAAGAATGCAGAAGATGAGAGTCTTCATTGCACCATCAATTGTTGCATATCGAGAGTGTCCCTTTACAGGCCATAGAGTCCGCCTTATGATGTGATATATTGTTCTGGGCAGGTACTCTAAGTCTTCAACAAAGAACCTAGTTGGATAGGGTGCATTAGGAGGCAGTGGCTTCATTATTGAGAGCATCTGACTCATATCTGGCTCAGGACGCTGAAATATGCTCTCAATTGCTTCAGCATGGAGTTGGCACCCTTCTTCAAAGAATTCGCCAGGAGTGGGAAGGCCGGTAAGCTCAATTAGGTCGAAAGCATTGGCTTCATGATGGATATTGCCTGTCATCCACTCCAGAATCCATGTCTTCGGATCTCTGTTATAGCCTTTGATATGCAAAGTGGCATAGAACTGGAGCAGAAGCTCTTCGTTCCAGTGCTCTTCATCAGTGATAAATGGCAGCAAACCCACTTGCTTGAAGCAATCCAGTGCTTCTTCCAGACCAGGCAGACCAGCAATAGCTTCAACCTCAAGGCGCTTGTGAGGAAAGATGCGGCCTTGGTTGTCTAGGATGCATGAATAATAGCTGCGCTGTTGATGGCTCCAGAACTTATCTGATACAATCCGTTCCCTTGAATAAGGGTTCTTGGAGCGGTCGAAAAACGTGTTATCTGCCCTGAAGCCGTTGATGTTGAAGGAACCAGGAGCTGATGCAGGACCTGGGAACCTTGGTAGTCGTGGGATCGGCTTTTGGACCTGGGGTCTATACGCAATATGATAGTTGAATTGTGGTCCGGCAGCAGACTCAGGCACAGAATGTTCAGGAGCAGTAGCTTCATTGTCTTCTGAAGCTATTGTTGGGTTGGGCTCCACATTTGCTTCGGCGTTGTTTGTGGCAGCCTCAACATTTGCAGACTCAGGCACGTTCTCCTGGAGAACTGCTTCTTGTTGGTGTGGGGGAGTTGGAGCTTGTGGTATCTCTGCATGCTCTTCGGCTGATGCATCCGGAATGTTGTCAGCAGCCTGAGCCCTTGGCCCTTTGCGAAGCCTACGGAATGTAGGCGCCGGTAGAGTTGTAGTGGGTTGGGGCTCATCTTCCTCCTGTGGGCGATCTGCCCACGATGCATCTTGTGTGATTGGCGTCAATGGACGACCAATACTGATTAGTTCGCTTGTCTCAAGCTGAGGAAGGGCTGCATCACCTTGCACATTGTCTTGGAGACCAATGTCTTCAGCAGCGTTGGGTTCGTCTGCTAGAATGTCTTCAGCATTGGGTTCATGCACAGTCAACTGACGATCTACGTCAGGATAGCGGACGGAGAGGGGTTCAACTGTCAAGGGCTCTGTGGGAGAAGCCCGAGATTTCTTGGTCTTGCGCTTCTTGATGATGGGTTCAGAAGGAGAGGCTTCAGAATGTTTTCTCTTCTTAGCTTCAGCCTCTGCAGTCTGTGTCTTCTTATGCTGTGAGGCGGTTGATCGACTCTTTGGCTTCGAGCCAGTCGTTGCAGCGGGGAAGACAATCGGAGCAGTTTCTGACCTTGGCGCTTCAGGTTCAGGCACAGCATCCTTCTTTTTCTTCTTCACGGCCATCCTGGGGTCAATGCCGGGACGCCCAAGTGCCTTGCACTTCTCTGCCTCATTGTAGGCCTGCACGCAGTGATCAGCCAAAGTCTTCATGCGCTCTCGCGAGCCTTGAGCTTCAGCACGCGTCTTCAGAAAGTTCTCTTTCAGCTCGTGCAACATGATCTTGAAGTTTTTCACTTCTTGCACGCTGAGCTTGGCCACGTGCTTCTTGAACTGAGCCTTTTCATAATCAATTTTCTGCTTCAGTTCTACAATTCGCTGGGCTATTGCAAGTTCTGAAGCAATTGCACCTTGAAAGGCAACGCTGAGGCCTATTGGTAGCTGCAGATCATCGAAGCTTATGTCTGGTGTGTCAAACCATTCATCAATGAAGCTGTGGATGACGGCGACATCAAACAGAGGCAGATTGTTGAAGATTTCAGCCTCCTCCTTGCTCTTGATGAGCTGCTCAAGTGCGTAATCTCCAAGATCCTCATCGCTTGATAGATCAATGTTTTCATAGCGCAGAACGGCAGCAGCTGTGAGCTCTTTGCCTGTGTGTGGCTGAGGTTTCTTGGCTTCTTGGGGCTTGGACACTCGTGATAAGCCTTCTGACTGCATACTGGCTTCAGGAGGTGCAGTTGCTAAAGGCTTCACTCTTGCGATCTTGGGAGAAGCGGCTGGCTTTGAAGCTTTTGGCTTCTTCTGCTTTGGCTTTGGCGCAGCAGGGGTGTCATCTGACTCAGTATCTGCTGGAGGGTCATTCACAGCAGTCCCTTGGACTAGGATGCCAGTGATGAGGCCTGCAAGATTGGCATACGGCCCGATGATATTGGGATCGGCGTCGCGTGTGCCATCTGCCCTTGGTGAGGAGGGACCGGGGTTGAAGTCAAGCCCAAATTTCTTCTTATTTATCTTCGCTGATTGTTGTGCAAACTGAAAGTTGCGCTTGAAGAGATTATCATCGCGGCACCAGAGAAGTGATGACGGATGTGCTTCAGCTGGCTGTGGTCCTCTCACCATGCATGGATAGAGGCCTTGAGCAATGGCTTCGACTCTGGACCTGGGTACGAGATTTTTGTATAGTACGTCTCCCCACGGTCTCTTGATGGCGCACTTCTCCGCATATTCCTGAGTGACGAAGCGGTAGTGGAACCATTGCTCTGCCCAATATCTTCGAATCCATTGGATTCGTGTCTTGCGCTGACCATAGCTTTGTTCAGGATCAGTTTTGTACATCTCTGCCAATTCATCAGGCAGATCTTTGGACGTTTCACCACGTCGCTGTCTGCCTCCCTTCCTTGCTGCTGTTTCTGAAGCCATGAATAACTTGGAAGGCTTCAAGATGTTCAAAGGCTTCCTTTCACAAGAACTGGCTTCAGGAGAGTTGATGTGATGCTGCAAGTACTCTGCAAATGAATGCAGACTATGAGAACCAAAGGATTCTCCCACGGACATGTACCTATGACAGCATTAAGGTGCGAGGGAAGGGGAAGAGGTCATATGCATTCTCAGAAGATTTTGAAGATAAATTGGTTTAGAAGACATAGACCTCATTGTGCGAAGACATTCACTCACAGATAAGAAGTTGGTTGCAGATTTGTACGAACCCACAGATCAGTACAAGTGAGGAATCTAACTACCTTATGAAGCACAAGTGAATATACTAGGCATGTCATGAGATGTAGCGAGATAACTAACTGATGTGAAGAGAAACTCCATATGGCAGAAAGTGACTGAACTATGGGATCAAAAGAGGCTGTAAAAAGAGGTTTTATTTACCACACTTGGAACTGCTAGACGAAGTGAGAGTTGAGGTTGAGCAGTTCGATCCTCCGTGCCCTAACTTGGAGACGGAAGACACCTACGGCGATGGCGGAGAGAGCGATGTCCGCTGTCGGCGTGAAAACGGCGTCGGAGAGGTTGCGGCAGTGAAGCGCTTCGTCGCCGGCGTCGTCGAGTGCTAGCGGTGGCGCTAGGGTTCGTGCGAGGGTGGAAGAAGGAGATAATGACCGCAGTGAATCGTGTATTTATAGGGATAGAGGCGGCACTGCGCTATTACGCAGGTACCTCTGGCGGTTTGCATTTGAGGCACGCGTGGCCAGTTAGAGGAAGATTGGGATTTGTTCCACGTCCCACGCACGCCTAAATTGTCGGGCGGTCGTTCCTGCTTCTCCGGATCTTATGTGGAGGAATGAGCATTAAAAACGGACTTTTATGGTTGTCACTATGTCTTCAGCTGACAAGGACACAGTGAAGACATTTGACAGTTTCGACAGAATGCATATGACTTGGAGAGATAGAGTTTGAGATAGAAAGCATAGAGAGGTTAGGGTCCGATCACATTCACTTAGTTCAAAAGATTCAACCAAGAAGACATAGCTATAAGTGAATGCTGTAGAGGACAGAACATCAGTACATATATATCCATATAATCAACGCAGTGAAGATAATTATGAAGACATATTGAGAATGAAGCCAAACCAAATGTGAAGACATTGAGAGGTAACGCCATGAGAGAAAAACTTCAAAATGGAACGTTTGGTGGTGGCGTTACCCACCGTATAGGAAGTATTAGACCCAGACACGGCGCACAATTATCGTGGCGCTCAGAAGTCAAATTCCACATTAATGTATTCACACTTAGAATGTATGTCTTCATTGTTTGAAGATATACGCTACTTCGTGTGTTGCACATCTAAGTCATCAATATGCTTAAGTGTTAGGATGTGTGCCTGATCACAGGACATTTGAGGATTCCAAGATATTTAGCTCACACCGTAACTTGCAAAATCTCTTCTCATCCAAGGGCTTGGTGAAGATATCTGCCAATTGCTCTTCAGTGTTGACGTGTATGATATCAATGTCTTCCTTCACAACATGATCTCTGAGAAAGTGATGACGAATTTCAATGTGCTTTGTCTTCGAGTGCTGAACTGGGTTGTTGGCAATCTTGACGGCGCTTTCGTTGTCGCAGTAAAGTGGCACTTGCTTCAGATGAATGCCATAATCCTTGAGTGTTTGCTTCATCCACAGAAGCTGAGCGCAGCAAGATCCAGTAGCAATGTATTCAGATTCAGCAGTGGAGAGTGATACACAGTTCTGCTTCTTTGAAGACCAACATACAAGTGATCGTCCCAGAAAGTGACATGTGCCTGATGTAGACTTGCGATCAACCTTGTCACCAGCATAATCAGCATCCGAAAATCCAACCAAATCAAACTCTGAGCCCTTTGGATACCATAATCCTAGAGTTGGGGTGTGAGCCAAATATCGAAGAATTCGCTTCACAGCTAAGTGATGCGACTCCTTTGGTGTCGCTTGAAATCGAGCACACATGCAAACACTAAGCATGATATCTGGCCTAGATGCACATAAATAAAGCAAAGACCCAATCATGGAGCGGTATACCTTTTGATCGAACTCTTTACCATTGTCGTCGGGACCCAGATGATGCTTGGCTGGCATTGGTGTTGTGAAGCCTTTGCAGTCTTGCATACCGAACTTCTTCAGGCACTCTTTAAGATATTTCTCTTGAGATATGAAGATGCCGTTGCGTTGTTGCCGTATTTGAAGACCGAGGAAGAACTTCAGCTCCCCCATCATGGACATCTGATATTGCTCTTGCATCATGTATCCAAACTCTTCACTATACTTCTGATTGGTGCAGCCGAAGATAATGTCATCCACATATATTTGGCACACAAACAGTTCACCATCATATGTCTTCGTGAAAAGAGTGGGATCCAGGGAACCAGGTATGAAGCCTTTGCTTTTCAGAAAGTACTTGAGTGTATCATACCAGGCCCTAGGGGCTTGTTTGAGGCCATACAGTGCCTTGTTGAGCTTATATACCATATCAGGATGTTTTGGATTTTCAAAGCCAGGTGGTTGTGCAACATACACTTCTTCTTCAATCTTGCCATTGAGAAAGGCACTTTTCACATCCATCTGATAGAGAAGTATGTTATGATGATTTGCATAGGCCAGCAGTATGCGTATGGCTTCAAGCCTAGCCACAGGAGCAAATGTTTCATCGAAGTCAATGCCCTCCACTTGAGTATATCCTTGAGCAACGAGACGAGCTTTGTTTCTGACAACTTGACCATGCTCATCTTGCTTGTTGCGGTATATCCATTTGGTGCCTATTATGTTGTGCTTCCATGGATCAGGACGCTTAACCAGTTCCCATACATTATTCAGCTCAAACTGTTGAAGCTCTTCTTGCATAGCTTGAATCCATTCAGGTTCCATGAAGGCTTCTTCAACTTTCTTGGGTTCTGATATTGAGACGAATGCGAAATGCCCACAGAAGTTTGTTAGCTGAGTTGCCCTTGCACGAGTGAGTGGACCAGGTGCATTGATGCTGTCAAGTATTTTGTCAATTTGTACTTCATTTGCAACACGAGGATGTATAGGGCGAAGACTTTGCTCTTGTTGATCTGTGTTGTCATTTGGAGGTATATCTTCAGGCTGAGCATTGTCTTCATGTGGATTAGGTGCTGAGATGATAAGTTCTTCTTCAGGATGAGCTTCAGAAGGTACAATTTCTCCAGTTCCCATAAGCTTGATTGATTCATTTGCTGGAACTTCATCTAGCACATTTGGCAATTGCTCTCTTTGTGATCCATTGGTTTCATCAAATCGCACATCCACTGTTTCAACCACTTTGTAGTGGAAGAGATTGAAGACTCTGTAGGAGTGCGAATCCTTTCCATATCCAAGCATGAAGCCTTCATGTGCTTTTGGTGCAAACTTTGAGGTGTGGTGTGGGTCCTTGATCCAGCATTTTGCGCCAAATACTCTGAAGTAACTGACATTTGGCTTCTTGCCAGTTAGGAGCTCATAAGATGTCTTGTTCAGAAGCTTGTGAAGATAAACACGATTGATTGTATGGCATGCAGTATCAATGGCTTCAGTCCAGAATTTTCTTGGAGTCTTGTATTCATCTAGCATTGTTCTGGCCATCTCAATGAGTGTTCTGTTCTTGCGTTCGACGACGCCATTCTGCTGTGGCGTGTATGGAGCTGAGAATTCATGTGTGATCCCCAAGGTGTCCAGATATGTATCAAGGCCAGTGTTCTTGAATTCAGTGCCATTGTCACGTCTGATGTGCTTTATCTTGGCACCAAAATTGTTCATAGCTCGATTTGCGAAGCGTCTGAAGACATCCTGCACTTCAGTCTTGTAAAGGATTATGTGCACCCAAGTATATCTAGAATAATCATCAACAATTACGAAGCCATAGAGGCAAGCAGAAGTAGTAAAAGTTGAGTAGTGAGTGGGACCGAAAAGATCCATGTGAAGCAGTTCGAAAGGTTGAGTAGTGGTCATGATTGTCTTTGAAGGATGTTTTGCCCTTGTCATCTTCCCTGCTTCACAGGCACCGCATAAGTGATCTTTCTTGAACTTGACGCCCTCGATGCCTATGACGTGCTTTTTCTTCGCAAGGGTGTGGAGGTTCCTCATGCCAGCATGCCCAAGCCTTCGATGCCAAAGCCAGCATTCTGAAGCTTTTGCAAGAAGACATACTGCAAGTTGTGGTCCTGCTGAGAAATCTACCACATACAAATCACCTTTCCTATACCCTTCAAACACTAGAGATTTGTCAGATTCCATTAGCACCAGGCAGCGATATTTGCCAAACATTACAATCATATTCAAATCGCAAAGCATTGAGACAGACATTAAGTTGAAGCCAAGGGATTCAACAAGCATGACTTTATCCATGTGTTGATCCCTTGAGATTTCAACTCTACCTAGACCCAATACCTTACTTTTACCAGTGTCAGCAAATGTAATGTGGCTCTTGTCGGATGGACGTAAAGTTGAGTCCATGCGAAGGCTTGTTTTGCCAGTCATGTGATTTGTACACCCACTGTCAATAATCCATTCTGAAGACTTTGAAGTCACTGGTGTCGTACCCTACAGTGCAGTTAGGGGGATAGGCTTCACGAAGGGTATTGTGAAGCATAAACATTTGATGAACCAGTGGATTATGAAAACTTAGATCCAGATTAGGACTAATAGGGAGAGTAGCATGCGATTCAGGAACGAAGTACATAATGATGCCATTTGGGCAGTTTATCTTGCACCCCACAAGATTTTTATGGTCCCTAGCAATATCATCAGAAGATTTTGTTTTTGTGCTGGAGACCTTTCCCTGCAAAAGAGAGTTAAGCTTTCTTAACCACTCACATCTTCAAGGGTGGCTTAGAAGCTATAAGTCTAAGTGCAGCATCTGAGAATTTTGGCTTTGAAGCCTTAGCAAACAGTCTAGCAGGGGGACAATAATACTCATAGGCATAGGCAGAATAATTTTTGGTCATATGAACATGACGGTTCGATGAACCGCTCTCATATTCATATGCCTGAGTATGGTTTCCCTGCAAAACATTTGTGTTAGTGTGACTCAGGTGAGTCCTCTGTCTACATGAAGCCTTTGGACCGAGGTTTGTCTTCTTCAAGTGAGATGTCATGAAGACATTCACAGGAAGATTTTCCAGACATGTTTTCGGAACCCAGATCTTCTTCATAGGCGGTCCATTCCTGCAGTTAGTACCAATGTACCTGGCAAACACTTCACCATTCTGATTCTTAAACAGTTTATAGTTTGCATCAAAGGATTCATCAATGATAATAGGGTTAGCACAAGTGAAGCCAGATAAATTGGATGGATCTGCTGAAAGTTCCTTTGCAGCAACCCATGTGGTTTTGGGGTACTGCTCAGGTTTCCAGTAAGAGCCATCTGCATTAATTTTCCTCACGAACCCAACACCCTCTTTCCTAGGGTTTCGGTTCAGAATCTGCTTCTTAAGGACATCACATAGTGTCTGATGCCCTTTCAGACTTTTGTACATTCCTGTTTCAAGCAATGTCTTCAACCTAGCATTCTCATCAGCAATAGCAGTGGTATCCTCAGGAGAGGGGTTAGTTACCATGTTAACAGTTGAAGATATTGCAACAGTAGTAGCAGTGGAACATTCAGCAACAGAATTAGCATTATCACGATCAATGCATTTTAGACATGGTGGTTCAAATCCTTCCTGAGCGGGACTGATCTGTTCGGAGCGAAGTGACTCATTTTCCTTTTGAAGATCTTCATGATCCGCTCTCAACTTCTCAAGATCTTGCTTCTTTTGAAGATAATCATAGGAGAGCTTTTCATGAGTAGTTGAGAGAGTCTCAAGACGATCTTCAAGTTCCTGATACTTAACGTGAAGATTTTTTATGTCTTCAATTAAGGATTCAGAACGAGTCATTTCGGCAGTAGTTGAGAGAGTCTCAAGACGATCTTCAAGTTCCTGATACTTAACATGAAGATTTTTTATGTCTTCAATTAAGGATTCAGAACGAGTCATTTCGGCACCCAACAGATCATCGCTTCTGTCTAACAGTTTTTGAATATGTTCCATGGCTTTCTGTTGTTCAGTTGCAATTTTAGCAAGTGTTCTGTAGCTAGGTTTTGAATCACATTCAGAGTCATCGTCACTAGATGTTTCATAGTGAGTAGTGCGTGTGTTTACCTTGGCACCGCGTGCCATGAAGCAGTAGGTAGGAGTGGAGTCGTTCTTGTCATTTGCGTCGGTGTCGGTGTTGCAGTCATTGTGTTCAGTGTTGAAGATGGACTTGGCGACGTATGCTTTAGCCAGACTCGCAATGCCAGAATCAGACTCCTCCTCAGACTCCACCTCTGCCTCCTCAGATGCGGACTCCTCCTCTGAATCCATCTCCTTGCCAACAAACGCACGTGCCTTGCCAGATGAGCTCTTCTTGTGTGATGAAGACTTTGATGAAGACTTGGAAGAAGACTTTGAGTATTTCTTCTTTTTCTTGTCGTCAGAATCATATTCTTTGCTCTTCTTCTTCCTTCTGTTCTCATTGTCCCACTGTGGACACTCAGAAATGAAGTGTCCAGTTTTCTTGCACTTGTGACATGTTTTCTTCTTGTAGTCATGAGCAGAGACTTCATCATTCCTTGAGCTTGATCGTGAAGATTTTCTGAAGCCTTTCTTCTTGGTGAATTTTTGGAACTTCTTCACTAGCATTGCAAGTTCTCTTCCAATGTCTTCAGGATCATCAGAACTGCAGTCAGATTCTTCTTCAGATGAGGAGACAGATTTTGCCTTCAAAGCACGAGTTCGCCCATAGTTTTGGACCGTAGATATCTCTTTTCTCAGAAAGCTGAAACTCATGTGTGTTGAGCCTCTCAAGTATGTTAGACGGATCGAGTGTCTTGAAATCAGGACGTTCTTGAATCATCAGGGCCAGGATGTCAAACGAACTATCAAGTGATCTCAGCAGCGTCTTGACGATTTCATGTTTGGTGATCTCAGTGGCGCCGAGGGCTTGACGCTCATTTGTGATGTCAGTGAGCCGGTCAAATGTGTGCTGGACATTCTCATTGTCATTTCGCTTGAAGCGGTTGAAGAGGTTGCGAAGAACACTGATTCTTTGATCTCTCTGGGTTGAGATGCCTTCATTGACCTTGGAGAGCCAGTCCCAGACTAGCTTTGATGTCTTCAAGGCACACACACGGCCATACTGTCCTTTGGTCAGATGACCACAGATGATATTCTTGGCAGTAGAATCCAGTTGAATGAACTTCTTGACATCAGCAGCAGTGACACCTTCTCCAGCCTTGGGAACACCGTTTTCGACGACATACCATAGGTCGACGTCAATGGCTTCAAGATGCATGCGCATCTTATTCTTCCAGTAGGGATATTCAGTTCCATCGAAGACGGGGCAAGCAGCGGAGACTTTGATTATCCCTGCAGTCGACATAGCTAAAACTCCAGGTGGTTAAACCGAATCACACAGAACAAGGGAGCACCTTGCTCTGATACCAATTGAAAGTGCGTTATATCGACTAGAGGGGGGGTGAATAGGCGATTTTTATGAAAATCTTCAAAACGTGAGAGTTATGAAGACAAACAGTGAAGATTATGCCTATTACTGTGCAGCGGAAGTTAGATTACACTAGGCCAGCCATGGTCATGTATTAAATAGAGTGAAAGCGCAATGACAAACAGCTTCAGTGTAATAAGGATCAGGTAGGAAGAAGTTATGAAGCCAAATAGATCATACATTCATGTTGTGAAGACAAAAGATAAAGCAAGCATGCAATGGCTTCACAATGAATAACTGTAAGTAAAAGGAAGTGAAGATGAAACCAGTGACACGTTGAAGACAATGATTTGTTGGACCAGTTCCAGTTGCTGTGACAACTGTACGTCTGGTTGGAGCGGCTAGGTATTTAAACCAAAGGACACACAGTCCCGGACACCCAGTCAAGGACACTTAGTCCAAGACACCCAGTCCTCACCGTTTTCTCCTTGAGCTAAGGTCACACAGACCTCGCGCAATCACTCAGGTAAGTCTTCAAGGTAGACTCCCAAACCTTCACAGACTTCGTTCACTGGCAATCCACAATTTCTCTTGGATGCTCAGAACGCGACGCCTAACCGTCTGGAGGATGCATAGTCCTCAAGTGTAATAAGTCTTCAGATCACACAGACAAGAAGACTTAAATGATGCCCAATTTACTCTGGCTCTGGGTGGTTAGGGCTTTTCTCCTCACTAGGAATTTTTCTTTCAAAGGCTTCGAGGTGGGTTGCTCTCAAACGACAAAAGCCGTGCGCTGAAATCTAAGCAGCCAACCGTTTATGGTTGTGGGGGGTGGACTATTTATAGCCACTTGGCAACCCGACCTGATCTGTCTGAAATGACCCTGGGTCACTAAGGAACTGACACGTGTACCAACGGTCGAATTTTGAACTCACACGGCAACTTTACTTGGGCTACAAGTAAAGCTGACTTGTCTGACTCTGGACAAGATTTTCTCTCAAAGTCTTCGCTCGAATACATAGGATTTTAATTAGGCATCACTTAAGTCATTCTGACTGGTTCTCTTGGACCCCACTTAACAGTACGGTGATTCCTATGACACAACATAAATGAAATAAAACTACGAAGGTTCTAAGTCTTCGAGTTCCATAAGCTTCATAGGGAGTCTTCTCATGTCATTGTCTTCAATATGAATATCTTCATAAACCACCATTGTCTTCAATGTCTTCGTACATTTTTAGGGGTCATCTCTGGTAATAAAACCGAATCAATGAGGGACTTCTACCTGTGTTTTCCTGCAATTCTCACAAACACGTTAGTCTCTCAACTAGGTTTGTCGTCAATACTCCAAAACCAACTAGGGGTGGCACTAGATGCACTTACATGGTACATCTCCAACGTATTTATAATTTTTGATTGTTCCATGCTATTATATTATCTGTTTTGGATGTTTGATGGGCTTTAATATTCTATTTTATATTATCTTTGGGACTAACCTATTAACCGAAGGTCCAGTGCCAGTTTTTGTTTTTTTGCCTATTCTAGAGTTTTGCAGAAAAGGAATACCAAACGGAGTCCAAATGGAATGAAACCTTCGCGATGATCTTTCTTGGACCGAAAGCAATCCATAAGACTTGGAGTCGAAGTCTGGAACTCCACAAGGAAGCCACGAGGCAGGAGGGTGCGCCAAGGGGGTAGGCACGCCCCCACCCTCGTGGGCGCCTCGTAGCTCCACCGATGTACTTCTTTTGCCTATATATACTCTTATACCCTAGAAACATCAGGGAGAGCCACGCAACCACTTTTCCACCACCGCAACCTTCTATACCCATGAGATCCCATCTTGGGGCCTTTTTAGGTGATCTGCCAGAGGGGTAATCGATCACGGAGGGCTTCGACATCAACACCATTGCCTCTCCGATGAAGCGTGAGTAGTTTACCACAGACCTTCGGGTACATAGTTATTAGCTAGATGGCTTCTTCTCTCTCTTTGATTCTCAATACAAAGTTCTCCTCGATGTTCTTGGAGATCTATTCAATGTAATACTCTTTTGCGGTGTGTTTATCGAGATCCGATGAATTGTGGATTTATGAACAAGATTATCTATGAATATTATTTGGTTCTTCTCTAAATTCTTATATGCATGATTTGATATCTTTGCAAGTCTCTTTGAATTATCGGTTTAGTTTGGCATACTAGATTGATCTTTCTTGCAATGGGAGAAGTGCTTAGCTTTGGGTTCAATCTTCCGGTGTCCTTTCCCAGTGACAGTAGGGGCAGCAAGGCACGCATTGTATTGTTGCCATCGAGGATAAAAAGATAGGGTTTATATCATATTGCTTGAGTTTATCCCTCTACATCATGTCATCTTTCTTAATGTGTTACTCCGTTTTCATGAACTTAATACTCTAGATGCATGATGGATAGCGGTCGATGTGTGGAGTAATAGTAGTAGATGCAGAATCGTTTCGATCTACTTGACACGGATGTGATGCCTATATTCATGATCATTGCCTTAGATATCTTCATAACTATGCGCTTTTCTATCAATTGCTCAATAGTAATTTGTTCACACACCGTAATACATGCTATCTTGAGAGAAGCCACTAGTGAAACCTATGCCCCCCGGGTCTCTTTCCTATTATATTGCATCTCTTGTATTTACATCGCATCTCATTTACTATTTTGCAATCTTTACTTTGCAATCTATACAACAAAAATACCAAAAATATTTACTTTACTCTCTCTATTAGATCTCACTTTTGTGAGTGACCGTGAAGGGATTGACAACCCCTTTATCGCGTTGGTTGCAAGGTTCTTGATTGTTTGTGCAGGTACTAGATGACTTGTGCGTTGTCTCCTACTAGATTGATACCTTGGTTCTCAAAACTAAGAGAAATACTTACGCTATTTTGCTGGATCACCCTTTCCTCTTCAAGGGAAAACCAACGCATGCTCAAGAGGTAGCAAGAAGGATTTCTGGCGCCGTTGTCGGGGAGATCTACGCCAAGTCAAGACATACCAAGTACCCACCATAAACTCTTCTCCCTTGCATTACATTATTTGCCATTCGCCTCTCGTTTTCCTCTCGAAAAATTTCACCTCTCTTTCGTTCATCTTTTTTGTTTGCCCTTATGTCTTACTTGGATTGTTTGCTCGCTTGCTTCGTATAATTGTGTGTTTATTGCAAATCAGAACCAAAACTTATGGATCCTCATCCGCTTGCTAATGTTTTTAAGAGATCAATTATGTCAAACCAATCGCTAGTGATTTGAGTGCACTAGATTATCTTTATGAAGTTTTGCTTGAAATCCGTGAATCTGAAAATTGTGATGAAGTGCTTTATGAAGTGATTCACGATAGATATTTGAATAAAAAGCATGATTACAATGATTTTATTATAAATTCTATTAATATGAATTGTGCTAATAATATGCAAAACCCTAAGCTTGGGGATGCTAATTTTGCTATGTCTACTACTTGTTGCAACGATCATGATTGGGGTGATTCTTCTTATAATCTTAAAAGTTTATTTAAGCCCCATGATGAGTATGAGATTGATAATAATGTTTGCAATAATATTGAAAGTGGGTTTGGAAGGGTGTCAGCTTTAGATCCCACATATTTAGATGACGTTCAATGGTATGAAGTTTTTGATAAAAGTGGGTATGGAGAGGTCATGACTTTATTTTATGATAATCCCACTATTTTGGAAGAGTGTCAACTTTGCATGCATGTGGATCATGAAGAGAAATTTTTTTCTGATAGCTATATTTTTGAATTTGATTATGATCCTACATGTAATTATTATGAGAGATGAAAATATGGTTGTAGAAATTTTTATGTCACTAAATTACCTCTCGTTATGTTGAGATTGCTATTGTTTCTTTCTCCTTCCTTGCATATGCTAGTTTTTGCTTGTCTTGATAATTTGTTTGCTTATATAATGCCTATGCATAGAAATTATGTTAGACTTAGATGTGATTTTCATATGCTTCATGATTCTCCCTTCGTGTTTCAATTGCTATCTTTCATGTGAGCATCATTAGAATTAAGATGCCTAGCTTAATGGCTTTAAAGAATAGCGCTTGTTGGGAGGCAACCAAATTTTATTTTTGTTCTTGATTTTTAGGTCATGTTTTTATTTTAATAAATCACCTATCCTCTGGTTAGATGTGTTTTTTGTGTTT
The DNA here is from genome assembly GCF_056163025.1 of Triticum urartu. Lineage (NCBI taxonomy): Eukaryota > Viridiplantae > Streptophyta > Magnoliopsida > Poales > Poaceae > Triticum > Triticum urartu. The sequence goes on along the minus strand of NC_141877.1, from coordinate 205,560,391 downwards.
TAATTGGTGTTTGTGCCAAGTAAGACCTTTGGGATAGCTTACGGTGATAGTTGATTTGATCGTGCTGAAAAACAGAAACTTTTGCGCCTAGGAGATTAGTTTTAATTTTTATCAGAAGTGCGATAAAATACTGATTTATTTTTCATAGGATTAATAAAGAAATTATCTAGGACTTACTAATTTCTCAGAATGTTTGGAGTTACAGAAGTATTCTAAAGTTACAGATATCTACAGACTGTTCTATTTTTTACGGATTCTGTTTTTCATGTGTTGTTTGCTTATTTTGATGAATCTATGAGTAGTATCGGGGGGTATGAACCATAGAGAAGTTGGAATACAGTAGGTTTAACACCAATATAAATAAATAATGAGTTCATTACAGTACCTTAAAGTGGTGGTTTATCTTCTTATACTAACGGAGCTCATGAGATTTTTTGTTGAGGTTTTGTCTTGTGAAGTTTTCAAGTTTTTGGCTAAAGATTTGATGGATTTTGGAATAAGGAGTGGCAAGAGCCTAAGCTTGGGGATGCCCAAGGCACCCCAAGGTAAAATTCAAGGACAACCAAAAGGCTAAGCTTGGGGATGCCCCGGAAGGCATCCCCTCTTTCGTCTTCGTCTATCGGTAACTTTACTAGAGGCTATATTTTTATTCACCACATGATATGTGTTTTGCTTGGAGCCTCTTCTATTATTTGAGTCTTTTATTTTTAGTTTACCACAATAATCCTTACTTTACACACCTTTTGGGAGAGACACACATGAATCGGAATTTATTAGAATACTCTATGTGCTTCACTTACATCTTTTGAGCTAGATAATTTTGCTCTAGTGCTTCACTTATATCTTTTTGGAGCACGGTGGTGGTTTTATTTTATAGAAATTATTGATCTCTCATGCTTCACTTATATTATTTTGAGAATCTTTTATAACATCATGGTAATTTGCTTTGGCTATAAAACTAGTCCTAATATGATGGGCATCCAAGATGGGTATAATAAAAACTTTCATATAAAGTGCGTTGAATACTATGAGAAGTTTGATTCTTTATTATCGTTTTGAGATATGAAGATGGTGATATTAGAGTCATGCTAGTAGAGTAGTTGTGAATTTGACAGATACTTGTGTTAAAGTTTGTGATTCCTGTAGCATGCACATATGGTGAACCGTTATGTGATGAAGTTGGAGCATGATCTATTTATTGATTGTCTTCCTTATGAGTGGCGGTCGGGGACGAGCGATGGTCTTCTCCTACCAATCTATCCCCCTAGGAGCATGCACGTAGTACTTCATTTCGATAACTAATAGATTTTTGCAATAAGTATGTGAGTTCTTTATGACTAATGTTGAGTCCATGGATTATATGCACTCTCACCCTTCCACCATTGCTAGCCTCTCTAGTACCGCGCAACTTTTGCCGGTACCATAAACCCACCATTTACCCTCCTCAAAACAGACACCATACCTACCTATTATGGCATTTCCATAGCCATTCCGAGATATATTGCCATGCCACTTTCCACCGTTCCGTTTATTATGACATGCTCCATCATTGTCATATAGCCTTGCATGATCATGTAGTTGACATCGTATTTGTGACAAAGCCACCATTCATAATTCTTTCATACATGTTACTCTTGATTCATTGAACATCCCGGTACACCGCTGGAGGCATTCACATAGAGTCATATTTTGTTCTAAGTATCAAGTTGTAGTTCTTGAGTTGTAAGTAAATAAAAGTGTGATGATCATCATTATTAGAGCATTGTCCCAGTGAGGAAAGGATGATGGAGACTATGATTCCCCCACAAGTCGGGATGAGACTCCGGACGAAAAAGATAAAAATAAAAAAGGAGGCCAAAAAAAGAGAGGGCCCAAAAAATGAGAGAAAAAGAGAGAAGGGACAATGCTACTATCCTTTTTCCACACTTGTGCTTCAAAGTAGCACCATGATCTTCATGATAGAGAGTCTCTTATTTTGTCACTTTCATATACTAGTGGGAATTTTTCATTATAGAACTTGGCTTGTATATTCCAATGATGGGCTTCCTCAAAATGCCCTAGGTCTTTGTGAGCAGGCAAGTTGGATGCACACCCACTTAGTTTCTTTTGTTGAGCTTTCATACATTTATATCTCTAGTGCATCCGTTGCATGGCAATCCCTACTCACTCACATTGATATCTATTGATGGGCACCTCCATAGCCCGTTGATACGCCTAGTTGATGTGAGACTATCTTCTCCATTTTGTCTTCTCCACAACCACCCCTCTATTCCACCTATAGTGCTATATCCATGGCTCACGCTCATGTATTGCGTGAAGATTGAAAAAGTTTGAGAACATCAAAAGTATGAAACAATTGCTTGGCTTGTCATTGGGGTTGTGCATGATTAAATATTTTGTGTGATGAAGATAGAGCATAGCCAGACTATATGATTTTGTAGGGATAGCTTTCTTTGGCCATGTTATTTTAAGAATACATGATTGCCTTGTTAATATGCTTGAAGTATTATTGTTTTTATATCAATATTAAACTTTTGTCTTGAATCTTTCAGATCTGAACATTCATGCCACAATAAAGAAAATTACATTGATAATTATGTTAGATAACATTCCACATCAAAAATTCTATTTTTATCATTTACCTACTCGAGGACGAGGATGAATTAATCTTGGGGATGCTTGATATGTCTCCAACGTATCTATAATTTTCGATTGTTCCATGCTATTATATTATCTGTTTTGGATGTTTAATGGGCTTTAATATGCTCTTTTATATTATTTTTGGTACTAACCTATTAACCGGAGGCCGAGTGCCAGTTTCTGTTTTTTTTGTGCCTATTTTACAGTTTTGCACAAAAGGAATACCAAATGGAGTCCAAACGGAATGAAACCTTCACGATGATCTTTCTTGGACCAAAAGTAATCCAGAAGACTTCGAGTCGACGTCTGGAACTCCACGAGGAAGCCATGAGGTAGGAGGGCGTGCCTAGGGACTAGGCGCGCCCCCACCCTCCTGGGCCCCTCGTAGCTCCACCGACATACTTGTTTCGCCTATATATACTCTTATACCCTAGAAACATTAGGGGGAGCCACGAAACCACTTTTCCACCGCCGCAAACTTCTGTACCCATGAGATCCCATCTTGGGGCCTTTTCCGGCGATCCGACGGAGGGGGAATCGATCACGAAGGGCTTCTACATCAACACCATTGCCTCTCCAATGAAGCGTGAGTAGTTTACCACGAACCTTCAGGTCCATTGTTATTAGCTAGATGGCTTCTTCTCTCTCTTTGATTCTCAATACAAAGTTCTCCTCGATGTTCTTGGAGATCTATTCGATGTAATACTCTTTTGCGGTGTGTTTGTCGAGATCCGATGAATTGTGGATTTATGAACAAGATTATCTATGAATATTATTTGGTTCTTCTCTGAATTCTTATATGCATGATTTGAAATCTTTGCAAGTCTCTTTGAATTATCGGTTTAGTTTGGCCTACTAGATTGATCTTTCTTGCAATGGGAGAATGCTTAGCTTTGGGTTCAATCTTGCGGTGTCCTTTCCCAGTGACAGTAGGGGCAGCAAGGTACGTATTGTATTGTTGCCATCGAGAATAAAAGATGGGGTTTATATCATATTGCTTGAGTTTATCCCTCTACATCATGTCATCTTGCTTAATGCGTTACTCCATTCTTATGAACTTAATTCTCTAGATTCCTGCTGGATAGCGGTCGATGTGTGGAGTAATAGTAGTAGATGCAGAATCGTTTCAATCTACTTGACACGGACGTGATGCCTATATTCATGATCATTGCCTTAGATATCTTCATAACTATGCACTTTTCTATCAATTGCTCGGCAGCAATTTGTTCACCCACCGTAATACATGCTATCTTGAGAGAAGCCACTAGCGAAACCTATGGCCCCCGGGTCTCTTTCCTATTATATTACATCTGTTTTATTTACATCGCATCTCGTCTACTATTTTGCAATCTTTACTTTCTGATCTATACAACAAAAATACCAAAAATATTTATTTTACTATCTCTATTAGAACTCACTTTTGCGAGTGACCGTGAAGGGATTGACAACCCCTTTATCGCGTTGGTTGCAAGGTTCTTGATTGTTTGTGCAGGTACTAGGTGACTTGTGCGTTGTCTCCTACAGGATTGATACCTTGGTTCTCAAAACTGAGGGAAATACTTACGCTACTTTGCTGCATCACTCTTTCCTCTTCAAGGGAAAACCAACGCATGATCAAGAGGTAGTAGCCAGCCATGAAGCTAAGTGATTCCTGCCACCAAAGGATCTTCACCTGGCAAAGCTTCAGATCTATCTGCCCCTGGCTGTTGGCATGGTCTCACAGATCTCGTGGTGTTCGGCGAGGACGACTTTGCGTCCCACACACATGGCCGCTGCTGTTGCCTCTGTGCTCGGCATGGTTAGTTACATCTTCAGATCATCCACAAACAGAGACTGAGCGGCAGTGACATTATGGCCGCGATTGATGTGGTGGACATCCAGAAGCCAGAAGGTGCTCATCTACAACATATGCGCCATAGCCTGTGGCATTGAGCGCTTTTCAATTGCAAATTTCGCTGCTACACTTTGTTTCCCTTCCCCGATTATTCCCATCAGCCAAAGGATCATGTACCTTTTCCCCAGGTTTTAAGCTCATACAAGATAATTCCACCCGAGGCATCTGTTCCCTGGGACTAGCTCCCCTAGCATCCAAATGAAGCCTAATATGGATGAACTAACCTTGGGATTTGTCGATGATGACTTCATGTAGATGTTGAAGATGTGGATGCTCATTGTTGATGTAGATCATTCGGAGCAATCCATTGGAGTGAGTTGCACTTTAAATACCTACACGGGTTAGTCCCACAAGGAACAAACAAGGATATCCATATACATAGAGTAAAATTCACACACGATGATGTCCATGAAAACATTAGGTTACCTTGTCCCTTGTCTTACCAACAAGAGGGTTTGTGACTCCTTGAACTAGTGCAAAATGTGGAAGTTGTTTGCACTTGTTCTCACCAAAATGATGTGAGTGAATTATGTTGGCGGAGTCACCCTCAAGAACTCTCTAGTTCTTCTTCTTCGGGATCCACATCAACTTGATGGGAATCCTTGGAGTTTTAGTCATACTTGATGAAGTAGAACTTGATTTAGTCTTGGGAACCCACTTGACCAAGGCCTTGGGAGCTTCTTCAAATGCATCAATCTCCTCTTGAAGCTTGTCCTTGCCTTTTTTCTTGTGGTCTTGTGGTGGAAGATCATCTTGAGCTTGTGTTCCCTTGAAAGAAGTAGGATCATACTTCTCTTGTTGAGGAACAAACTTCTTCTTGGGGTATTGATATTCTTCCCACTCAACTCCATTGGCATTGAACTTTCGTTCAAAACCAACGCCTTGATTCTTCCGGTGCCTTCCTTGCTTGCGTACAATTTCCTCAAATTGCTTACTTCCAGCAAGGCTCTTGTAACACCTTTCTCTATAATTCCCTTCAATAAGCTATTTTCTTGCTCATGTGTAACTTTACTAAGAGAATCATTAGTGGAATCAAGAGAACTACTAGAAGCAACAACATTGGATTTATCATGATTATTGTTACTACTAGAAGAAGAATCTTTCTTACTCTTGTTGCTAGATTTTACTTGTGGCATGTAAGTAGACAAGAGTAAACGCTTGGCGATGTAAGAAAAACTTTTCTTACGAAGATCATCATTGATTGCTTTTAAGAACCCATGCTCTTGCTCTAGATTGAGCTTTTCAAAGTGTAGCTTCTCATGAGTCTTTAAAAGCTCTCGGTGATCTTCCAAGGTAGTTTCATGAGCTAACTTAAGTGTGTTTAGTTCTTTAGTCAGACGCTCAATCTCCTTATTATTATCGTCATTCGTTTTACCTTGATTAGCATGAGTAATAGCAAGTCCATAATAGTTTTCATCACTAGAGTTGTCAACAAGTAAATCATCATCACCTAGCAAATCATCTTCATCACTATTGAAATCAACATACTCGGGTTGTGATACCTTTGGGCCTTTAGCCATGAAGCATCTTCCAATTCCTTCATTTGGTGAGTCAAATATGTCATAGGAGTTGGTTGACACAAGTGCTAGACCGGCAACACCTTCAACTTGAGTATATTCGGAGTCGGAGTGATAACTTCTCTCAGAGTGATGGTTGGAGTCAGAGCTGGATACCCATTTACCAACATGAGCTTGATGTCTTCGCTTTGTGTAGCTCCTTGTTGACTTGTCCTTCCTCTCCGAATCCTTGCTTCTGCGAGAGGTTCTTCATTCATAATGATCATCTCTACTCCTTCTCTCTCTTGGAGGTGATTCCTCTCTTCTACTTCTCCTTTTAGGTGAGTCCTCTCTTCTTTTGTAGGGAGCCGTGCACTCATTGGAGTAGTGTCCAGGTCTTCCACAATTGTAGCAATTACGCTCACGACTAGAAGATCTTTTGTCATTGTAGGACCTTGACTTAGAACTTCTTTCCTTACTTCCAATCTTGTAGAACTTGTTGAAATTCTTCGCCATTAGGCTCAATTCCTCATTGAATACTTGTTTCTCACTTGATGATGTAGGAGCATCATATTAGGCTTTGTAAGCACCACTTTACTTGTTGTGAAGCTCTACTTTATCCTTGAGTGACATCTCATGAGAAACAATTCTTCCAATGACTTCCGTAGGCTTGAGATATTTGTAGTTGGGCATCATTTGGATCAATGTGCACACGGTATCATATTTTCCATCCAAGGCTCTTAGGATCTTCTTGATGATGAATCTGTCGGTCATCTCTTCACTTCCTAAGCCGGCAATCTCATTTGTGATGAGAGCAAGCCTAGAGTACATTTGAGCGACACCTTCACCATCCTTCATTTTGAACTTGTCAAGCTGACTTTGAAGCACATCCAATTTGGATTCCAAGACGGAGTCGGTACCTTCGTGCATATCAATCAAGGTATTCCAAATTTCCTTTGCATTCTCAAGACGGCTGATTTTGTTTAATTCTTCAGGGCAAAATCCGTTGAAGAGGATATCGCAAGCTTGAGCATTGTGTTGCAGCATCTTCAACTCTTCTGCGCTAGCTTCAAGGTTCGGTTCTCTCCCATCAAAGAATTCACCTTGCAAGCCAATACACACAATAGCCCAAATGGCAGGGTTATGTCCAAGAATATGCATTTTCATCTTATGCTTCCAACTAGCAAAATTAGTACCATCAAAGTAAGGACCTCTACGGTGGTAATTTCCCTCGCTAGACGCCATACTCTCCTAGGTTATGAAACCAAGGCTATGATCACCAAAGCTATGGAAATCAAGGAAATGGAGACCAAAGCTCTGATACGACTTGTAGGATCGAAAGTATGTCTAGAGGGGGGGGGGTGATTAGACTACTTGACCAAAATAAAAATCTAGCCTTTTCCCAACTTTAAGTCTTGGCAGATTTTAGCAACTTAGCATAAGTCAAGCAATCAACCTACACATGCAAGTATGAGAGTATAGCAGCGGAATGCAAATCATTGCATATCAAGGTAAATGGAGGAGTTTAGGGGGAGAAAACGCAAGGAATACACAGAGATTTTTGGCGTGGTTTCGATAGGTGGTGCTATCGTACATCCACGTTGATGGAGACTTCAACCCACGAAGGGTAACGGTTGCGCGAGTCCACGGAGGGCTCCACCAACGAAGGGTCCACTAAGAAGCAACCTTGTCTATCCCACCATGGCCATCGACCACGAAGGACTTGCCTAACTTGGATTATAAACTCCTTGGTTCAACTCCACAATCTTGACGGAGGCTCCCAAGTGACACCTAACCAATCTAGGAGACACCACTCTCCAAAAGGTAATAGATGGTGTGTTGATGATGAACTCCTTGCTCTTGTGCTTCAAATGATAGTCTCCCCAACACTCAAATCTCTCTCATAGATTTGGATTTGGTGGAAAGATGATTTGAGTGGAAAGCAACTTGGGGAAGGCTAGAGATCAAGATTCTTGTGGTTGGAATGGAATATCTTGGTCTCAACACATGAGTAGGTGGTTCTCTCTCAGAAAATGTATGATGGAAGTGTAGGCACGTTATGATGTCTCTCTCCACGAATGGAGGATGGGTGGAGGGGTATATATAGCCTCAACACAAAATCTAACCGTTACACACAATTTACCAAACTCAGTGAGACCGAATACACAAACTCGGTCAGACCGATTCAGTTCAAAATGTGAACGTTAGGCTTTTTGGTGGGACCGATATGATCAACTCGGTGGGACCAATTTCATTAGGGTTAGGGCTTAACATAATCTCGGTGAGGCCAGTCACATGAACTCGGTGAGACCGATTTTTGTAATAGGCAAACAGAGAGTTGGCCAGGAAAACTCGGTGGGATCGATCGCTCATTTCGGTGAGACCAAAACGTTATGAAAAGGAAACATAGAGTTTGCATTGCGAACTCGCTGGGACCGATCGCTCATTTCGGTTAGACCGGAACGTTACGAAGGGAAAGAGAGAGTTTGCAATCCCATCTCGGTGAGACCAAGATCCCTATCGGTGAAACCGAACTAATTAGGGTTTCTGGCTATGGCTATGTTAAATGAACTCGATGGTGCCGGATAGATCAAATCGGTGGGGCCGAGTTTGACTTTTGGTTTGGGACAAATGTGGATATGAGAAAGTGGTTGAGGGCTTTTGGAGCATATCACTAAGCATTTTAAGCAAGCAAGCCATTAAGCAACACCTCATCCACTTTTAATAGTATTGGCTTTTCCTATGGACTCAATGTGATCTTGGATCACTAAAATGAAAATGTAGAGTCTTGAGATTTTACCAATATGTGTCCTTAGCATTTTGAGGGGTCCACATTCCTAGTCCATGCCATGTCAATCATTGAAATTTTTGAAATGTTCATCTTGAAAGAGCATTAGTTCAATGAGCTATATGTTGTTTGGAATTACCAAAACCACCCAGGGATAGTTGGACTTTCATGTTTTGAACATCATGGACCATATGAGATGTTCCAGGAATTGAAGTTATTATTTCAAGAAAATGCCCGAGTTGAGAGATATGAAGTCTCCAACAAGTTCTATAGCTGCAAGATGGAGGAGAATAGTTCTGTCAGTGAACACATACTCAGAATGTCTGGGTATCATAACCACTTGACTCAGCTGGGAGTTAATCTTCGCAATGATAGTGTTATTGAAAGAGTTCTTCAATCACTGCCTCCAAGCTACAAAGGCTTCATGATGAACTATAATATGCAAGGGATGGATAAGACAATTCTCGAGCTCTTTGCTATGCTCAAAGCTGCGAAGGTAGAAATCAAGAAAGAGCACCAAGTGTTGATGGTTAACAAGACCACTAGTTTTATGAAAAAGTGAAAGGGAAAGAAGGGGAACTTCAAGAAGAATGGCAAGCAAGTTGTCACTCCCGGGAGGAAGCCCAAGTCTGGACCCAAGTCTGAAACTGAGTGCTTCTACTTCAAAGTGACTGGTCACTGGAAGTGGAACTGTCCCAAGTATTTGGCGGATAATAAGGATGGCAAAGTGAACAAAGGTATATTTGATATACTTGTTATTGATGTGTACCTTACTAATGCTCGTAGTAGCGCCTGGGTATTTGATACTGGTTCTGTTGCTCATATTTGCAACTCAAAACAGGGGCTACAGATTAAACGAAGATTGGCTAAGGACGAGGTGACGATGCGCGTCGGGAATGGTTCCAAGGTCGATGTGATCGCCGTTGGCACGTTTCCTCTACATCTTCCTTCAGGATTAGTTTTAGACCCGAATAATTGTTATTTCGTGCTAGCGTTGAGCATGAACATTATATTTGGATCTTGTTTGATGCGATACGGCTATTCATTTAAATTAGAGAATAATGGTTGTTTTATTTATATGGGTAATATCTTTTATGGTCATGCACCCTTGAAGAGTGGTCTATTTTTGTTGAATCTCAATCGTGGTGATACACATATTCATAATATTGATGGCAAAAGATGCAAAGTTGATAACGATAGTGCAACATATTTGTGGCACTGCCGTTTAGGTCATATTGGTGTAAACCGCATGAAGAAACTCCATACGGATGGACTTTTGGAATCACTTGATTATGAATCATTTGATGCTTGCAAACCATGCCTCATGGGCAAGATGACTAAAAATCCGTTCTCCAGAACAATGGAGCGAGCCACTAACTTATTGGAAATAATACATATCGATGTATGCGGTCCGATGAGTATTGAGGCTCGCGGCGAGTATCATTATTTTCTGACCTTCACCAATGATTTGAGAAGATATGGGTATATCTACTTAATGAAACACAAGTCTAAAACATTTGAAAGTTCAAAGAATTTCAGAGTGTAGTGGAGAATCATCATAACAAGAAAATAAAGTTTCTATGATCTGATCGCGGAGGCGAATATTTGAGTTACGCGTTTGGCCTTCATATAAAACAACGTGGAACAGTTTCACAACTCACGCCACCTGGAACACCACATCATAATGTTGTATCCGAACGTCATAACCGTACATTATTAGATATGGTGCGATCTATGATGTCTCTTTCTGATTTACCACTATCGTTTTGGGGTTATGCATTAGAGACAGCTGCATTCACTTTAAATAGGGCACCATCTATATCTGTTGAGACGAAACCATATTAACTATGGTTTGGCAAGAAACATAAGCTGTCGTTTCTTAAAGTTTGGGGTTGTGATGCTTATGTGAAAAAGCTTCAGCCTGATAAGCTCAAACCCCAATCGGAGAAGTTTGTCTTCATAGGATACCCAAAAGAAACTGTTGGGTACACCTTCTATCACAGATACGAAGGCAAGATCTTTGTTGCTAATAATGGATCCTCTCTAGAGAAGGAGTTTATCTCGAAAGAAGTGAGTGGGAGGAAAGTAGAACTTGATGAGGTAATTGTACGTTCTGTCGAATTAGAAAGTAGTTCATCACAGAAATCAGTTCTAGTGATGCCTACACCAACTAGAGAGGAAGCTAATGATAATGATCATGAAACTTCAGATCAAGTTACTACCAAACCTTGTAGGTCAACCATAGCATGTTACGCACCTGAGTGGTACGGTAATTGAGGGAGTCCTGGATTAGGGGGTCTCCGGACAGCCGGACTATGTACTTTGTCCGGACTGTTGGACTATGTAGATACGAGATTGAAGAGTTCGTCCCTTGTCCGGATGGGACTCTACTTGGCGTGGAAGGCAAGCTAGGCAGTATGGATATGTATATCTACTCCTTTGTAACTGACCTTGTGTAACCCTAGCTCCCTCCGGTGTCTATATAAACCGTAGGGTTTAGTCCGTAGGACAACAGACAATCATACCATAGGCTAGCTTCTAGGGTTTAGCCTCTTTGATCTCATGGTAGATCAACTCTTGTAATACTCATATCATCAAGAACAATCAAGCAGGACGTAGGGTATTACCTTCATCAAGAGGGCCCGAACCTGGGTAAACATCGTGTCCCCTGCCTCCTGTTACCATCCACCTTAGATGCATAGTTCGGGACCCCCTACCCGAGATCCGCAGGCTTTGGCACCGACATTGGTGATTTCATTGAGAGTTCCACTGTGTCGTCACAATAAGGCTTGATGGCTCCTTCGATCATTGCTAGCGATGCGGTCCAGGGTGAGGCTTTCCTCCCCAGACAGATCATCATATTCGGCGGCTTTGCACTGCGGGCCAATTCGCTTGGCCATCTGGAGCAGATCGAGAGCTACACCCCTGGCCATCAGGTCAGATTTGGAAACTTGAACTACACGGCCGACATCCGCGGAGACTTGATCTTCGACGGATTCGAGCCCATGTCGGCGCGCCGCACAGTCGCGACGAGCATGAGTAACTCTGCCGTCGGACAATGTTCGGGAGATCACATCCGCAACTACTCCGTCCATCAATCTGGAGCAAGTCGCGCCATCCGAGAGCGGAGGGATGGACCCCGCCATGGAGGCCGCACTCTCAGTGGCGATAGAGCCGGATACTGACTTCACCCCTTACAAGAGCCGTGTCGCCGAACCACTGGATTCACCTCCGGCCATGGACTCTGAGCCGCTCACATCCGTGCCCGTCGAGTCCGACTGGGCGCCGATCATGGAGTTCACCTCCGCAGATATCTTTCAGCACTCACCTTTCAGAGATGTGCTAAATTCATTAGGGTCTCTCTCCCTGTCAGGAGAACCTTGGCCGAACTATGTCCGGCTATAATGGGATGCGGACGACGAAGAAATTCGCTGCCCACCCACCCACTTAGTAGCCACTGTCGATGACTTAACCAACATGCTCGACTTCGACTTCGAAGACTTCAACGGTATGGACGACGTAGCCGGAGACGATCAGGAACCACCGCCCTCAGGGCGCTGGACCGCCACCTCATCGTATGATATATACATGGTGTACACCCCCAAAGAAGGCAATGGCGATGAGACATCGGAGGATGACCCCTCCAAAAAGCAACCCAAGCGCCAACGTCAGCGGCGCCGCTCTAAGTCCCGCCATAGCAAGAGCAGTGATACCGGCACAAGGGATAATAACACTCCGGAAAGCACCAAAGACAACAATCCCCTCCAGCACGGTGTAGAGCAAGAGGACGAACAAGCTAGCCCTCCAGAGCAGGCAGCAGATGGAGAACTGGAGGAGGACAATTACATGCCTCTCTCTGAAGACGAGGTGAGCCTCGGCGACGACGAGTTTATCATGCCTGAGGACCCCATCGAGCAAGAGCGCTTCAAGCGCCGGCTTATGGCCACAGCAAATAGCCTGAAGAAAAAACAGCAAAAGCTTCAAGCTGATCAAGACTTGCTAGCAGACAGGTGGACTGAAGTCCTTGCGGCTGAGGAGCATGAACTCGAGCGCCCGTCCAAGAGTTACCCAAAGCGCAGGTTGCTACCTCACCTGGAGGAGGAAGCATTGAAACCTCATTCATTAGTGTATGATGCGGCTGACCGGCCACTACGCGGCCGAGCCAGAGAGGCGTTTCAGCCTAAAGTTCAGACCGTACCCCGTCGCCACTCAGTCAAAAATACTAAGGCCCGGGGCAACACAGAGGACCTGCGAGACATCTTGGACAGTAAGGCAAAAATCGCAAGATCAATATACGGGACACGGGCACGTGCGCCCACACGGGACGATGATCGTCACGTCGGATACACCAAGAGTAAATCCGGCCGAGCCAAATACAGCAAACAAGACTCATACGAACTACGTCGGGATATAGCCCAGCACAGAGGTGCCGCACACCCCATATGCTTCACTGATGAAGTTATGAATCATGAATTCCCGGAGGGTTTCAAACCCGTAAATATCGAATCATACGATGGCACAACAGATCCCGCTGTATGGATTGAGGATTTCCTCCTTCACATCCACATGGCTCGCGGTGATGATCTACATGCCATCAAGTACCTCCCACTAAAACTCAAAGGACCAGCTCGGTATTGGCTGAATAGCTTGCCAGCAAATTCCGTCAGCAGTTGGGAGGATCTGGAAGATGCATTTCTTGACAACTTCCAGGGCACTTATGTGCGGCCACCGGATGTTGATGACTTGAGCCACATAACCCAGCAACCAGGGGAATAGGCCAGACAATTCTGGACACGGTTCCTGACTAAGAAAAATCAAATCGTAGACTGTCTGGATGCAGAGGCCCTAGCGGCATTTAAGCATAACATCCGCGACGAGTGGCTCGCCCGCCACCTTGGCCAGGAGAAGCCAAAATCTATGGCAGCCCTCATGACACTCATGACCCGCTTTTGCGCAGGCGAGGACAGCTGGCTGGCTCGCAGCAACAACACATCAAGGAATCCGGATACCTCGGATACCAAAGATGCTAACGGTAGGAAGCGTCATAATAGACCAAAGCGCCGCAATAACGGCGATAACACCGAAGATACGACAGTCAATGCCGGATTCAGAGGCCCTAGATCCGGTCAGCAGAAAAAGCCATTTAAAAGAAATACTCCGGCTCCTTCTAGTCTGGATCGCATACTGGATCGCTCGTGTCAAATCCACGGCACCCCCGACAAGCCAGCCAATCACACCAACAGAGAATGCTGGGTGTTCAAGCAAGCCGGCAAGTTAAATGCCAAGAACAAGGACAAGGGGCTGCATAGCGATGAAGAGGAGGAGCCCCGGCCGCCGAACACAGGAGGACAGAAGGGGTTTTTCCCTCAAGTGAATACGGTGAACATGATATACGCAACCCACATTCCCAAGAGGGACAGGATGCGTGCACTAAGGGACGTCTATGCGATGGAGCCCGTCGCTCCAAAGTTCAACCCATGGTCTGCTTGTGCGATCACCTTCGATCGCAGGGACTACCCCACTAGCATCCGTCATGGCAGATCCGCCGCACTGGCCCTAGACCCCATCATTGACGGATTTCACCTCACTCGAGTCCTTATGGACGGCGGCAGCAGCCTGAACCTGCTCTATCATGATACAGTGCGAAAAATGGGTATCGATCCCTTGAGGATCAAACCCAGCAAAACCACCTTTAAAGGCGTCATCCTAGGTGTAGAGGCCCATTGCACAGGCTCAATCACACTGGAGGTGGTATTTGTATCACCGGATAACTTCCAAAGCAAAGAGTTAATCTTCGACATCGTCCCATTTCGCAATGGTTACCATGCACTGCTCGGACGGACAACATTTGCAAAATTCAATACAGTGCCGCATTACGCGTACCTCAAGCTCAAGATGCCAGGACCTCGCGGGGTCATAACAGTAAATGGAAACACAGAATGCTCGCTCCGTACAGAAGAGCACACTGCGGCCCTTGCAGCAGAGGCACAAAGCAGCCTGTTCAGGCAGACAACTCATTCGGCGTCATAGCCCCCGGACACCTTCAAGCGAGTCCGGAACAAGCTGCAAGAGGATCGCCTGGCACGATCAGAGCTCGCCTAGCAATCCGGTCCCCGTCCCAGTCCCAGTGAAGCGATGAAATCCATGCCGCGCGTACATAACTACACATTGAAAATACCATGGACATAGGTGGGGGCACAATCAGGACACGCCCCGCATTGTGGCTTAACCACACTAGGGGCTGTATACCTTTGACATTCCTTTTCTCTTTTAGGGCCTAACTCTTTGGAAGCCCTTTCTGGCAGTACAATTGCCGGACACATTCCGGAAGCAACAACCAAGGCGGCAAGAAGCTAAGATGAACACTGGAAGCGCCAGGTGGTCTCTAGTAATACTTGATATACCCGCTTTTCACTATTTATGCGTAGCTTTCCCTGGGATAGGACATTTCGAATTGTCCTACTTTATTCTTATTGCACTACTTGTACCAGTACGCTTCGACGTATTATTCAAATAACAATGCATATCATTAATCTGTCATTGCATTATTTCTCTTTCTCTTATATGTCCATTTGCGACAATCCGCACCCGCACGTTCAGGTACGGTCAGTACGCCAGGGGCTCTTGTTTACCCCACAATGCGACGCAAGAAGTCCGAACACTTTCGACAGTGCGGCACCCCAAACTTATAGCATTATATGCATTAGCTCCGAATCATGTCTTTGGTCAAATGTTGGGTCGCCCGGCTTCCATGCTTTGGTACCTTACGTTCCGCTATATCAGCTAAGGTAGTGGTGGGAGAACTACTGCGATTGTGTCCCGGTTCTTTCGGACGAGCACCTTAGTAGAGAAAGCCAAAAACTGACTGTCATGATAAGGCGAGAGACTGGTCGCTGTTCGAGAGGTCTCAAGTCCTTAAAGACTTTTTCCGCTTCAGGCGAGGAGTCGGCCTTGTCCGGCTTAGGCATGTATAGCGCCCCAAATTCGGCCCTCTGAATACCAGGGGCTTCGCCAAAAATTTAAAACCATAGACTTCTATGGCTAAGTAAGAGTGATAAAGCATTATAGTCCGATTGTCTGGTTCGTTGCGCTGAACACCTCCCTTGAAGGACCCAAGATTGGAGTAAAGAGTGTTCAGATTTACCCCGAACACCCCAGTACTAGTTACATCGGGGTAGAAACCGACGACTGGCCAACTCTCAGATTTTATAAGCGGCCGCACACAAGGTAATATTTTAAATTAAGAAAGCGTCGCATGGCGCAAAAGAACTCGTTTCATATTACAAGATCACATGGGCATGTTCATTCAAAACTTACATCCTTAGCACATTCATCTGCCACTAAGCGGGAATCCTTCAGGACACTTTCATAGTAATTCTCGGGGCAGCGATGCTCCTTGCCCTCCGGTGGCCCCTCCCTCACCAGCTTCACGGCGTCCAGCTTCGCCCAGTGCACCTTCGCCCAGACAAAATCCTTGCGTACACCCTCGATGTAGACGGACCGCTAGATGACTTCAAGCCGTGGGCAGGCTTCCACAAGCCGCCTCACCAGACCAAAGTAGCTGCCGGACAGGGGGCTCGCCAGGCCACATCCGGACTATAAGGCCCCTCATGGCCTGTTCGGCCGCCTTGTGAAGTTCGACCAACTGCTTCAGCTGGTTGCTCAAGGACACGGGGTGTTTGGTCCCAGTATACTGAGACCAGAACAACTTCTCCGCTGAGCTCCCCTCCTCAGCCCGGTAAAACTCCGCGGCATCCAGTACACTGCGGGGAAGATCTGCAAACGCTCCTAGAGAGCTCCGAACTCGGGTAAGAAAAAGGAAAGTCTCCTTCACATGCTTGCTTTGCATATTGAATGCCTTACCCGCTGCTATCTTCTTCATCGTGTCAATCTCCTGGAGGGTGCTACCTCTTGAGCTTGCGTTGGATTTCCCCGAAGAGGAAATGATGATGCAGCAGAGTAGCGTAAGTATTTCCCTCACTTTTTGAGAACCAAGGTATCAATCCAGTAGGAGGCCACGCTCAAGTCCCTCGTACCTGCACAAAACGATGGCTACTCGCAACCAACGCGATTAGGGGTTGTCAATCCCTTCACGATCACTTACGAGAGTGAGATATGATAGATATAATATTTTTGGTATAAAGATGCAAAGTAAAAAGTAAAGGCAAAGTAAAAAGCAAAGCAAGATTAAAGTGATGGAGATTAATATGATGAGAATAGAACCGGGGGCCATTGGTTTCACTAGTGGCTTCTCTCAAGAGCATAAGTATTCTACGGTGGGTGAACAAATTACTGTTGAGCAATTGACAGAATTGAGCATAGTTATGAGAATATCTAGGCATGATCATGTATATAGGCATCACGTCCGTGACAAGTAGACCGAAACGATTCTGCATCTACTACTATTACTCCACTCATCGACCGCTATCCAGCATGCATCTAGAGTATTAAGTTAAAAACAGAGTAACGCCTTAAGCAAGATGACATGATTTAGAGAGATAAATTCATGCAATGTGAAATAAAGCCCATCTTGTTATCGTCGATGGCAACGATGCAATACGTGCCTTGCTGCCCCTTCTGTCACTAGGAAAGGACACCGCAAGATCGGATCCAAAGCTAAGCACTTCTCCCATGTCAAGAACTCCCAATCTAGTCGGCCAAACCAAATAGATAATTCGAAGAGACTTGCAAAGAAAACCAATCATACATAAAAGAATTCAGAGAAGATTCAAATATTATTCATAGATAGACTTGAACATAAACCCACAATTCATCGGTCTCAACAAACACACCACAAAAAGATGATTACATCGAATAGATCTCCACGAGAGAGGGGGAGAACTTTGTATTGAGATTCAAAGAGAGAGAGAAGAAGCCATCTAGCTACTAACTATGGACCCAAAGGTCTGAGGTAAACTACTCACACTTCATCGGAGAGGCTATGATGATGTAGAAGCCCTCTGTGATGTCGGCCCTCTTCCGGCGGAGCTTCGGAACAGGCCCCAAGATGGGATCTCGTGGATACAGAAAGTCGCGGTGGTGGAATTAGGTTTTTGGCTCCTGTTCTGATCGTTTGGGGGAACGTAGGTATATATAGGAGGAAGGAGT
This sequence comes from Triticum urartu, assembly GCF_056163025.1. NCBI lineage: Eukaryota > Viridiplantae > Streptophyta > Magnoliopsida > Poales > Poaceae > Triticum > Triticum urartu. Next base: position 205,542,465 of record NC_141877.1, on the reverse strand, counting down.
ACGTCGGTGGAGCTCCGAGGGGCCCACGGGCAGGGGGCACGCCCTGGGGGGCACCCCCACCCTCGTGACCGCCTCTTTTGTTCCTTGGAGCAGGGTCCAAGTCTCCTGGATCACGTTCGGTGAGAAAATCACGTTCCCCAAGGTTTTATTCCGTTTGGACTCTGTTTGATATTCCGTTTCTTCGAAACACTGAAATAGGCAAAAAAGATCAATTCTGGGCTGGGCCTCCGGTTAATAGGTTAGTCCCAAAAATAATATAAAAGTGGAAAATAAAGCCCAATATAATCCAAAACAGTAGATAATATAGCATGAAGCAATCAAAAATTATAGATACGTTGGAGACGTATCAGGCATCCCCAAGCTTAATTCCTGCTCGTCCTCGAGTAGGTAAATGATAAAAAGAGAATTTTTGATGCGGAGTGCTACTTGGAATAATTTCAATGCAAATCTTCTTAATTGTGGTATGAATATTTAGATTAGGAAGATTCAAGACAAAAGTTCATATTGACATAGAGAATAATAATACTTCAAGCAAACCAACAAAGCAATTATGTTTTCTTAAAGTAACATGGCCAAAGAAAGTTCATCCCTACAAAATCATATAGTTTAGTCATGCTCCATTTTTGTCACACAAGAATGCTCTCATCATGCACAACCCCAATGACAAGCCAAGAAATTGTTTCATACCTTAATAATTTCAAACTTATAAACTTTCACGCAATACATGAGCGTGAGCCATGGATATAGCACTATGGGTGGAATGGAATAATGATGGGGGTTATGTGGATAAGACAAAAAGGATAAAGTCTCACATCAACGAGGCTAATCAATGGGCTAGGGAGATGCCCACCGATTGATGTTAATGCAAGGAGTAGGGATTGCCATGCAACGGATGCACTAGAGCTATAAATGTATGAAAGCTCAACAAAAGAAACTAGTGGGTGTGCATCCAACTTGCTTGCTCATGAAGACCTAGGGCACTTGAGGAGGCCCATTGTTGGAATATACAAGCCAAGTTCTATAATGAAAATTCCCACTAGTATATGAGAGTGATAACATATGAGACTCTCTATATGAAAAACATGGTGCTACTTTGAAGCACAATATATGAGACTCGCTATATGAAGAACATGGTGCTACTTTGAAGCACAAGTGTGGAAAAAGGATAGTAGCATTGCCCCTTTTTATTTATTTTCTTTTTTTGGGCTTTCTTTTTTTATTTGGCCTTTCCCTTTTTTATTTTTTTATTTGGCCTTTTTTTATTTGGGACAATGCTCTATTAATGATTATCATCACACTTTTATTTATTTACAACTCAATGATTACAACTCGATACTAGAACAAAGATGACTCTATATGAATGCCTCTGGCGGTGTACCGGGATTGCGATGAATCAAGAGCGACATGTATGAAAAATTATGAACGGAGGCTTTGCCACAAATACGATGTCAACTACATGATCATGCAAAGCAATATGACAATGATGATGCGTCATGATAAACGGAATGGTGGAAAGTTGCATGGCAATATATCTCAGAATGGCTATGGAAATGCCATAATAGGTAGGTATGGCGGCTGTTTTGAGGAAGATATAAGGAGGTTTATGTGTGACAGAGCGTATCATATCACGGGGTTTGGATGCACCGACGAAGTTTGCACCAACTCTCAATGTGAGAAAGGGCAATGCACGGTACCGAAGAGGCTAGCAAGGATGGAAGGGTGAGAGTGCGTATAATCCATGGACTCAACATTAGTCATAAAGAACTCATATACTTATTGCAAAAATCTACAAGTCATCAAAAACCTCGGTACTACGCGCATGCTCCTAGGGGGGTAGATTGGTAGGAAAAGACCATCGCTCGTTCCCGACCACCACTCATAAGGAGGACAATCAAATAACACCTCATGTTTCAAATTTGTTGCATAACGTTTACCATACGTGCATTCTATGGGACTTGCAAAATTTTAACTCAAGCACTTCTCAAATTCACAATTACTCTACTAGCATGACTTTGATATTACTACCTCCATATCTCAAAACAATTATCAAGCATCCAACTTTTCTTAGTATTCAACACACTCAAAATAAAGTTTCACAAATCTTGAATACCAAGCATGTTATTATTAAGCAAATTACCATGCTATTAAGACTCAAAATAATTTAAGTGAAGCATGAGAGATCAATAGTTTCTTTAAAACAAATCCACCACCGTGCTCTAAAAGATCTAAGTGAAGCACATGGAGCAAAATTATAATGCTCACAAGATATAAGTGAAGCACATAGAGCAAAACAACTTAGCTCAAAAGATATAAGTGAAGCACATAGAGTATTCTATCAAATTCTAATTCATGTATGGCTCTCTCAAAAGGTGTGTATAGCAAGGATGATTCTGGTATACTAACAACCAAAGACACAAATAATACAAGACGCTCCAAGCAAAACACATATCATGTTGGTGAATAAAAATATAGCTCCAAGTAAATTACCAATGGAAGTGGACGAAAGAGGGGATGCCTTCCGGGGCATCCCCAAGCTTTGACTTTTTGGTGTCCTTGCATTATCTTGGGGGTGCCATGGGCATCCCCAGTCTTAGGCTCTTGCCACTCCTTGTTCCATAATCCATCACATGAATTCACCCAAAACTTGAAAACTTCACAACACAAAACTTAAGGTAGAAAATTCGTGACTCCGTTAGCGAAAGAAAACAAAAGACCACTTCAAGGTACTGTAATGAACTCATTCTTTATTTATATTGGTGTTAAACCTACTGTATTCCAACTTATATATGGATTATAAACTATTTTACTAACCATAGATTCATCAAAATAAGCAAACAACACACGAAAAACAGAATCTGTCAAAACAGAATAGTCTGTAGTAATCTGTAGCTAGCGCAAGATCTGGAACCCCAAAAATTCTAAAATAAATTGCTGGACATGAGGAATTTATCTATTAATCATCTTAAAAAATAATTAACTAAATAGCACTCTGCAAATAAAAATGACAGCAGTTCTCGTGAGCGCTAAAGTTTCTGTTTTTACAGCAAGTTCAACAAGACTTTCCCCAAGTCTTCCCAACGGTTCTACTTGGCACAAACACTAATTAAACACAAAAAACACAAACAAAACAGAGGCTAGATAATTTATTTATTACTAAACAGGAGAAAAAAATCTAGGAATAAAAATAAAATTGGGTTGCCTCCCAACAAGCGCTATCGTTTAACGCCCCTAGCTAGGCATAAAAGCGAGGATAGATTTAGGTATTGCCATCTTTGGTAGGCAATTCTTCAATGAGGCATCTACCATATTTAGGAGTTTCTTTCTTTTTATTAGTTATCAAGCTTCTAGGCACAAGATCAAAAAATTCATTTGTAACAAATGGTTCCTTAATGATAGCAAAAAGATTGGGATGAACACTTATAGATTTAAGATCCGCAGTTTCCTTACTAGATGATTCACCCTTATTTTTAGGAACATACGTAAGCTTGGCAATTTTAGTAGGAGGACTTGGAGTGTTCTTTACGGAAGAAAAAGTGGTTCCCAAGTTTGTAATGATACCCTCAAGTTTGTCAATTCTAGTAGAATCTGAGTTTATCTTCTCATTAACTATGGGTTCCTTTTCCTTAATATTTTTCAAAGTCATTCCACCTTAGATCCATATTGAGTAATTTGATTGTGGATCTTTTTATCTAGATTTTCAATTAATTCAATAGTAGCAACTTTATTTTCAATAATTTCAAGTTTTTGCATAACATGCTCCAAAGTTAACATAGTTCCATTAACCAAAAGAGGTGGTGAGCCAAATAAATCTAACATAGCTTTATAAGAGTCAAAAGTATGGCTAGCCAAGAAGTTTCCTCCGGTAATGGTATCAAGGGTATATCTATACCAAGGATTAACACCTACATAAAAATTGCGGAGAAGAGCTGAAGTAGATTGTTTCCTGGTAGATCTATTTTGAGCATTGCAAATTCTATACCAAGCATCTTTTAGATTTTCTCCCTCCCTTTGTTTAAAATTTAGAACTTCATTCTCGGGAGACAACGGAGAAGATAAGAGACTAGCCATGACGACAAGCAAACAAACTAGCACACGAGAAAACAAGGGCAAATGGGCAAAAGAGGCAAATAGAGAGGGAGGATAGAGAGAGAGGGCGAATAAAACGGCAAGGGTGAAGTGGGGGAGAGGAAAATGAGAGGCAAATGGCAAATAATGTAATGCGAGAGATAGGGATTGTGATGGGTACTTGGTATGTTGACTTTTTGCGTAGACTCCCCGACAACGGCGCCAGAAATTCTTCTTGCTACCTCTTGAGCTTGCGTTGGATTTCCCCGAAGAGGAAAGGATGATGCAGCAGAGTAGCGCAAGTATTTCCCTCAGTTTTTGAGAACCAAGGTATCAATCCAGTAGGAGGCCACGCTCAAGTCCCTCGTACCTGCACAAAACGATAGCTACTCGCAACCAACGCGATTAGGGGTTGTCAATCCCTTCACTGTCACTTACGAGAGTGAGATCTGATAGATATAATATTTTCGGTATTTTTGGTATAAAGGTGCAAAGTAAAAAGTAAAGGCAAAGTAAAAAAGCAAAGCAAGATTAAAGTGATGGAGATTAATATGATGAGAATAGACCCGGGGGCCATAGGTTTCACTAGTGGCTTCTCTCAAGAGCATAAGTATTCTACTATGGGTGAACAAATTACTTTTGAGCAATTGACAGAATTGAGCATAGTTATGAGAATATCTAGGCATGATCATGTATATAGGCATCACGTCCGTGACAAGTAGACCGAAACGATTCTGCATCTACTACTATTACTCCACTCATCGACCGCTATCCAGCATGCATCAAGAGTATTAAGTTAAAAACAGGGTAACGCCTTAAGCAAGATGACATGATGTAGAGAGATAAATTCATGCAATATGAAATAAACCCCATCTTGTTATCCTCGATGGCAATGATGCAATACATTCCTTGTTGTCCCTTCTGTCAATGGGAAAGGACACCGCAAGATCGAACCCAAAGCTAAGCACTTCTCCCATGGCAAGAACTACCAATCTAGTTGGCCAAACCAAACGGATAATTCGAAGATACTTGCAAAGATAACCAATCATACATAAAATAATTCAGAGAAGATTCAAATATTATTCATAGATAGACTTGAACATAAACCCACAATTCATTGGTCTCAACAAACACACCGCAAACAGAAGATTACATCGAATAGATCTCCACGAGAGATGGGGAGAACTTTGTATCGAGATTCAAAGAGAGAGAAGAAGCCATCTAGCTACTAACTATGGACCCGAAGGTCTGAGGTAAACTACTCACACTTCATCGGAGAGGCTATGATGATGTAGAAGCCCTCCGTGATGACGACCCTCTTCCGGCGGAGCTCCGGAATAGGCCCCAAGATGGGATCTCGTGGATACAGAAAGTTGCGGCAGTGGAATTAGGTTTTTGGCTCCTGTTCTGATCGTTTGGGGGTACGTAGGTATATATAGGAGGAAGGTGTACGTCGGTGGAGATCCGAGGGGCCCACGAGGCAGGGGGCGCACCCTAGGGGGGGCCCACCCTCGTGACCGCCTCTTTTGTTCCTTGGAGTAGGGTCCAAGTCTCCTGGATCACGTTCGGTGAGAAAATCACGTTTTCGAAGGTTTTATTCCGCTTGGACTCCGTTTGCTATTCCGTTTCTTCGAAACACTGAAATTGGCAAAAAACAACAATTCTGGTCTGGGCCTCCGGTTAATAGGTTAGTCCCAAAAATAATATAAAAGTGGAAAATAAAGCCCAATATAGTCCAAAACAGTAGATAATATAGCATGGAGCAATCGAAAATTATAGATACGTTGGAGACGTATCAGAGGGCCTTGTGGGCTTCAGCCTTGGCGCTCCAGACGCTTTCAAGCGCCTGCGCGAGCTCGGACTCTTGCGTCTTGGAGTCAAGCTCCAAGGACTCATGCTTTTTGGCGAGAGCCTCGAGCTCTTGCCGCACCTTGCCTACTCGGGCTTCTTGTTTCTCCCGTTCCATGCGTTCTTTGGCCGCTTTGTCTTCGGCCTCGGACAACACCTTCCTCAGGGTCTCCACCTCGGTCGTGGCCCCTGACAAATTCATAATGATCCTATTACTTTACACCCAAACTTCTTTTTAACTATATAGATAGGGGTATATCCTACCTTTGCTCTCTTCGAGCTGCCTCTTGGTAAGGCCGAGCTCGTCCTCGGACCGATTCAGGGCCCGCTTCAGCGCAGAAACCTCCGCAGTACGTGCGGCAGCGGCCAGCAGTGAAGCCTGCACATACACATAGACATACTCTAATTAGACTCCTGAGTTCTCATTTGATCCTCTATTCGGCTTTTCTTCGCGAACGCTGAACAAAGCATCAAGGGCTACTATCTATGCGGTAATATTTTCTTATATTTTGATTGCTTACCTCAAAGCCTGTTAGGAGGCTGGCGCAAGCTTCGGTCAGTCCGTTTTTGGCGGACTGAACCTTCTCGACCACCGCACTGATAATAGTGCGGTGCTCTTCATCGATGGAAGCGCTGTGAAGCGCTTCTAGCAAGTTGTCCGGTGCCTTTGGTTGGACAGAGGACACTGATACGTCTCCAACATATCTATAATTTTTTATTGCTCCATGCTATATTATCTACTGTTTTGGGCAATATTGGGTGTTATTATCCCCTTTTATAGTACTTTTGGGACTAACCTATTAACCGGAGGCCCAACCCAGATTTGCTGTTTTATGCCTGTTTCAGTGTTTCGAAGTAAAGGAATATCAGACGGAGTCGAAACGGAACGAAATCAACTGGAGAAGTTATTTTTGGAAGTAAACACACCTGATGGACATGGACCCCACGTCAGGGGAGACACGAGGTGCTCATGAGGGTGGGGGCGCCCCCCCTAGGGCACGCCCCCTGTCTCGTGGGGCCCCCGGGGCTCCTCCGATGTCCTCCCTGCACCCATATATATCCACGTGACCTAAAACTTCCAAAACGCAACATAGATCGGGGGTCCACCGCCAGAAGCCTCCGTAGCCACCAAAAACCAATCGGGACCCTGTTCCAGCACCCTGCCGGAGGGAGGAACCCTCACTGGTGGGCATCTTCATCATCCCGGTGCTCTCCATGACGAGGAGGGAGTAGTTCTCCCTCGGGGCTGAGGGTATGTACCAGTAGCTACATGTTTAATCTCTCTCTCTCTCTCGTGTTCTTGAGGTGATACGATCTTGATGTATCGCGAGCTTTGCTATTATAGTTGGATCCTATGTTTCTCCTCCCCCTCTTCTCTCTTGTAATGAATTGAGTTTCCCCTTTGAAGTAATTTTATCGGATTGAGTCTTTAAAGATTTGAGAACACTTGATGTATGTCTTGCTGTGGATATCTGTGGTGACAATGGGATACCACGTGCCACTTGATGTATGTTTTGGTGAAGAACTTGCGGGTTCATGAACCTATGCATAGGGGTTGGCACACGTTTTCGTCGTGATTCTCCGGTAGAAACTTTGGGGCACTCTTTGAGGTCCTTTGTGTTGGTTGAATAGATGAATCTGAGATTGTGTGACGCATATCGTATAATCATACCCACGGATACTTGAGGTGACATTGGAGTATCTAGGTGACATTAGGGTTTTGGTTGATTTGTGTCTTAAGGTGTTATTCTAGTACGAACTCTAGGGCTGTTTGTGACACCTATAGGAATAGCCCAACGGATTGATTGGAAAGAATAACTTTGAGGTGGTTTCGTACCCTACATAATCTCTTCGTTCGTTCTCCGCTATTAGTGACTTTGGAGTGACTCTTTGTTGCATGTTGAGGGATAGTTATGTGATCCAATTATGTTCGTATTGTTGAGGGAACTTACACTAGCGAAATTATGAACCCTAGGCCTTGTTTCCACGCATTGCAATACCGTTTCGCTCACTTTTATCGCTTGTTACCTTGCTGTTTTTATTATTTCAGATCCCAAAAGCTATTATCTACTATCCATATACCAATTGTATCACCATCTCTTCACCGAACTAGTGCACCTATACAATTTACCATTGTATTGGGTGTGTTGGGGACACAAGAGATTCTTTGTTATTTGGTTGCAGGTTTGCTTGAGAGAGACCATCTTCATCCTACGCCTCCTACGGATTGATAAACCTTAGGTCATCCACTTGAGGGAAATTTGCTACTGTCCTACAAACTTGTGCGCTTGCAGGCCCAACAACGTCTACAATAAGAAGGTTGTGTAGTAGACATCAAGCTCTTTTCTGGCGCCGTTGCCGGGGAGGTTAGTGCTTTTAGGTATATCTTTAGATCTTGCAATCGAGTCTTTTAGTTTCTTGTTTTATCACTAGTTTAGTTTATAAAAGAAATTTTCAAAAATATGGAATTGAGTTTGTCTCATACGCTTCATCTTTTTAATATCTTTCGTGAGTATGATGGAAAGGAAAATTGTGGTCAAGTGCTAGAAGAAGAAATCTATAAAATGTTTGGCACTAAATATTTGAATGATGAGCATGATTGCAATGTTGTTAGTACGAATTCTTTGAATATCCATGATGCTAATGATGATTGCACTAGTTATGATGAAAATGTCTCCTATAAACATGTCAATTTTTGTGGAGTGCATTGGGTTTGTAAGTACACACCAAATAGGGAAGATAGGTATTGCAAGAAGCATAAGTACTTAGAAACCAGATTGTTGCAAGAAGAGCTAGATGAATGTGCTGAAAACTTAAATTATCTTGGCCGTACTTGTGGACTTTGCAATGAAAGTGGTCATTTAGCTATCCGATGCAAATTGTTTCACGATCTAATCGTGTCCAAAAATTGTGATGAGTTGATTTCCCTTGCACATTATAATGAACTTAGTTTGCTTATGGGTTATGAAGAAATGAAACGTTTAACTAATTATGTTCCAGAATTTGCCTGTTACAAACTTCTTGGCTTTGATCTAGAAGAAATTTATATGTATTGTGTGGTGAATTGCATTGAAAATCCTTATATTGCCAATTACATAAAGAAAAGAAAACAAATAGAAGACGAAGAGAATACTAATGAAAGGGAAGAGACTTCCCAATATCCTCCTATTATTTCTTATGATGAATCAGGTAACGAGGAGGAGCCTTCTACTCAACCAATATCATTAATAAGGAGCTCCAAAAAGAGGATTGAACCCCCACATGATGTGGTGAAGAGGAAGAAAAGAAAAAGGAAGAGAGGTAAAAAGGTATCTCTCCCAAATAAAGTTGCTCCTATTATTGTTATGCCTCATGAAAATGAAGATGATACACTTGATGATGATCTTGTTATGCCTATTGCTTGTTGTGATGATTATGATTGGGAAGATAATGATACTTCTTATGATCTTGAAAATCTTTTTGGCACTTGCTTGGAAGAATATAATAATTGCTATACTATTGGTGCTATCTATACTATTAATGATGAGAGTGATTATGCTTATGATATGAAAAGGCCCAAGATTGGGGAAGCTATGTTTGAGGAGGATGACATATTTGAGAATATATTTGCTGCAATTAATGTTTGTCCCAAGCTTGGGGATGCTATGCTTAATAATGATAATATTTTGAGCCTCCCAAGTTTTGATATGCAAGTTTATAATGATGATAGCATGCCTCCTACTTATGATGATTATTATGATGATACTTATGCTATAAAAAGTAGTGATTATATTTATAAAACTTGTCATGATTATGATTACCCCTTCTCTGAAAATTACTCTTTTAATGTGGAATCAATTTATAGTATTCAAGTCTCTTATGATACTCCCACTATTCCGACTGAGAAGAAATTTGCTTATGTGGAGAGTAATAAAATTTCTATGCTTGTAGATCATGAAAAGAATGCTTTAGGTGCTGGTTATATTGTTGAATTCATTCATGATTCTACTGAAAATTATTATGAGGGAGGAGTATATGCTTGTAGGAATTGCAATAATATCAAGTTTCCTCTCTATGTGCTTAAAATTTTGAAGTTATGCTTGTTTTGCTCTCCTATGCTAGTTGATTATTTTTCCCATAAGTTGTTTGCTCACAAAATCCCTATGCATAGGAAGTATGTTAGACTTAAATGTGCTAGTCATATTCTTCATGATGCTCTCTTTATGTTACCATTCTTATCCTTTATGTGAGCATCATTGAAATCACCATGCCTAGCTAGGGGCATTAAACGATAGCGCTTGTTGGGAGGCAACCCAATTTTATTTTTGTTCCTTGCTTTTTGATCCTGTTTAGTAATAAATAATTCATGTAGTCTCTGTTTATATGTGGTTTTATGTTTTTAATTAGTGTTTTTGCCATGTAGAACCTTTGGGAAGACTTGGGGAAAGTCTTGTTGATCATGCTGTCAAAAACAGAAACTTTAGCGCTCACGAGAATTACTACCATTTTTATTTGGAGAGTGATATTTAGTTAATTATTTTTGAACATGATTAATAGATAAATTCCTCAGGTCCAACAATTTATTTGAGAATTTTATGAGTTCCAGAAGTATACGTTTGATCCAGATTACTACAGACTGTTCTGTTTTTGACAGATTCTGTTTTCATTGTGTTGTTTGCTTATTTTGATGAATCTATGGCTAGTAAAATAGTTTATAAACCATGGAGAAGTTAGAATACAGTAGGTTTAACACCAATATAAATAAATAATGAGTTCATTACAGTACCTTGAAGTGGTGATTTATTTTCTTATACTAACGGAGCTTACGAGTTTTCTGTTAAGTTTTGTGTTGTGAAGTTTTCAAGTTTTGGGTAAAGATTCGATGGACTATGGAATAAGGAGTGGCAAGAGCCTAAGCTTGGGGATGCCCAAGGCACCCCAAGGTAATATTCAGGACAACCAAGAGCCTAAGCTTGGGGATGCCCCGGAAGGCATCGCCTCTTTCGTCTTCGTTCATCGGTAACTTTACTTGGAGCTATATTTTTATTCGTCACATGATATGTGTTTTGCTTGGAGCGTCAATTTATTTTTTTAGGATTTGCTTGCTGATTGAATAAAATACCAAGATCTGAAATTTTTAAATGTTAGAGAGTCTTCACAAAGTTGCATAATTATTCGACTACTCATTGATCTTCACTTATATTTCTCGGAGTAGTTTGTCATTTGCTCTAGTGCTTCACTTATATCTTTTAGAGCATGGTAATTTGCTTAAAATCCTAATATGCTAGGTACCCAAGAATAATAAAATTCTCTTATGAGTGTGTTGAATACTATGAGAAGTTTGATACTTGATAATTGTTTTGAGATATGGAGATGGTGATATTAGAGTCATGCTAGTTGAGTAGTTGTGAATTTGAGAAATACTTGTGTTGAAGTTTGTGATTCCCGTAGCATGCACGTATGATGAACCGTTATGTGATTAAGTCGGAGCATGATTTATTTATTGATTGTCTTCCTTATGAGTGGCGGTCGGGGACGAGCGATGGTCTTTTCCTACCAATCTATCCCCCTAGGAGCATGCGCATAGTACTTTGCTTTGATAACTTCTAGATTTTTGCAATAAGTATATGAGTTCTTTATGACTAATGTTGAGTCCATGGATCATACGCACTCTCACCCTTCCACCTTTGCGAGCCTCTCTAATACCACGCAACTTTTGCCGGTATCATACACCTACCATTTAACTTCCTCAAAACAGCCACCATACCTACCTATTATGGAATTTCCGTAGCCATTCTGAGATATATTGCCATGCAACTTTCCACCGTTCCGTTTATTATGACACGCATCATCATTGTCATATTGCTTAGCATGATCATGTAGTTGACATAGTATTTGTGGCAAAGCCACCTTTCATAATCTTCATACTTGTCACTCTTGATTCATTGCATATCCCAGTACACCGCCGGAGGCATTCGTATAGAGTCATACTTTGTTTTAGTATCAAGTTGTAATCATTGAGTTGTAAATAAATAGAAGTGTGATGATCATCATTCAATAGAGCATTGTCCCCAAAAAAAGAGAAAGGCCAAAGAAAAAAAACGGCCCAAAAAAATAAAAAATAATAAAAAGGGGCAATGCTACTATCTCTTTTTCCACACTTGTGCTTCAAAGTAGCACCTTGATATAGCGAGTCTCATATATTGTGCTTCAAAGTAGCACCATGTTCTTCATATAGAGAGTCTCATATGTTGTCACTTTCATATACTAGTGGAAAACTTTCATTATAGAACTTGGCTTGTATATTCCAATGATGGGCTTCCTCAAATTGCCCTAGGTCTTCATGAGCAAGCAAGTTGGATGCACACCCACTAGTTTCTTTTGTTGAGCTTTCATACATTTATAGCTCGAGTGCATCCATTGCATGGCAATCCCTACTCACTCACATTGATATCTATTGATGGGCATCTCCATAGCCCGTTGATACACCTAGTTGATGCGAGACTATCTTCTCCCTTCTTGTCTTCTCCACAACCACCATTCTATTTCACCTATAGTGCTATATCCATGGCTCACGCTCATGTATTGCGTGAAGATTGAAAAAGTTTTGAAAAAGTTAGAGTATGAAACAATTGCTTGGCTTGTCATCGGGGTTGTGCATGATTTAAATACTTTGTGTGGGGAAGATGGAGCATAGCCAAACTATATGATTTTGTAGGGATAACTTTCTTTGGCCAAGTTATTTTGAGAAGACATAATTGCTTTGTTAGTATGCTTGAAGTATTATTATTTCTATGTCTATATGAAGTTTTGTCTTGAATCTTATGGATCTGAATATTCATGCCACAATTAAGAAGAATTACATTGAAATTATGCCAACTAGCATTCCACATCAAAAATTATCTTTTTTATCATTTACCTACTCGAGGATGAGCAGGAATTAAGCTTGGGGATGCTTGATACGTCTCCAACGTATCTATAATTTTTGATTGCTCCATGCTATATTATCTACTGTTTTGGGCAATATTGGGCTTTATTATCCACTTTTATATTACTTTTGGGACTAACCTATTAACCGGAGGCCCAGCCCAGATTTGCTGTTTTATGCCTATTTCAGTGTTTCGAAGCAAAGGAATATCAGACGGAGTCGAAACGGAACGAAATCAACTGGAGAAGTTATTTTTGGAAGGAAACACACCTGATGGACTTGGACCCCACGTCAGGGGAGACACGAGGTACTCACGAGGGTGGGGGGCGCCCCCCCTAGGGCGCGCCCCCTGTCTCATGGGCCCCCCGGGGCTCCTCCGACGTCCTCCCTGCACCCATATATATCCACGTGACCTAAAACTTCCAGAACGCAACATAGATCGGGAGTTCCGCTGCCAGAAGCCTCTGTAGCCACCAAAAACCAATCGGGACCCTGTTCCGGCACCCTGCCCGAGGGGGGAACCCTCACCGGTGGCCATCTTCATCATCCTGGTGCTCTCCATGACGAGGAGGGAGTAGTTCTCCCTCGGGGCTGAGGGTATGTACCAGTAGCTATGTCTTTGATCTCTCTCTCGTGTTCTTGAGGTTATACGATCTTGATGTATCGCGAGCTTTGCTATTATAGTTGGATCCTATGTTTTTCCTCCCCCTCTTCTCTCTTGTAAAGAATTGAGTTTCCCCTTTGAAGTAATTTTATAGGATTGAGTCTTTAAAGATTTGAGAACACTTGATGTATGTCTTGTCGTGGATATCTGTGGTGACAATGGGATACCACGTGCCACTTGATGTATGTTTTGGTGACCAATTTGTGGGTTCATGAACCTATGCATAGGGGTTGGCACACGTTTTCGTCGTGATTCTCCGGTAGAAACTTTGGGGCACTCTTTGAGGTCCTTTATGTTGGTTGAATAGATGAATCTGAGATTGTGTGACGCATATTGTATAATCATACCCATGGATACTTGAGGTGACATTGGAGTATCTAGGTGACATTAGGGTTTTGGTTGATTTGTGTCTTAAGGTGTTATTCTAGTACGAACTCTAGGGCTGTTTGTGACACCTATAGGAATAGCCCAACGGATTGATTGGAAAGAATAACTTTGAGGTGGTTTCGTACCCTACCATAATCTCTTCGTTCGATCTCCGCTATTAGTGACTTTGGAGTGACTCTTTGTTGCATGTTGAGGGATAGTTATGTGATCCAATTATGTTCGTATTGTTGAGGGAACTTACACTAGCGAAAGTATGAACCCTAGGCCTTGTTTCCACGCATTGCAATACCGTTTACGCTCACTTTTATCGCTTGTTACCTTGCTGTTTTTATTATTTCAGATCCCAAAAGCTATTATCTACTATCCATATACCACTTGTATCACCATCTCTTCGCCGAACTAGTGCACCTATACAATTTACCATTGTATTGGGTGTGTTGGGGACACAAGAGATTCTTTGTTATTTGGTTGCAGGTTTGCTTGAGAGAGACCATCTTCATCCTACGCCTCCTACGGATTGATAAACCTTAGGTCATCCACTTGAGGGAAATTTGCTACTGTCCTACAAACCTGTGCACTTGCAGGCCCAAGAACGTCTACAAGAAGAAGGTTGTGTAGTAGACATCAGACACCGGCACGGATGGTTGGCCCCCCTTAATGGGGGACCGCCTACCGGAGTCCGGAACCATCGAAGGTTCCGACGCAGTATCCGGCTGGGGCCTGAACTCGAAGCCCGTAGGAGCCTCGCTCCCTTGGTACCCAGGGTCCGGGAGGTCGCCATGAGGCACCCCCAGGATCACCTCCCCTTGGCTCGGTGCCTTTTGAGACAACACCTCGGCGTTGTCCGTAGGGCGAGGGTGGAAGCGGTCGGAGGAGAACCGTTGTTCATATCCGATGAGTCCAAAGAACCGCTCGATGAGGGTACGTCGAGATGAGCTCGGGATGGACTGCATAATCATGTTCGGCATGAGGAAAAGCAGTACAATAAAACATACCATGAAGCACTATGGTGTCCGGACACTTACGACTTGCCAGGGGCTTGTCCCTCGGTAGCCACTCGTAGCCACTGTCGGCGGCCATCGCGGCACAGTCCGGAGGGAGGGTCCTTCACTTCTTGGACCCTTCGGCGTCCCCGGATGGGCCGACCTTCCTTTTCTTGTCTCCCCCGGCTGGGGGGGGGAGAAATTTTCTCCTCCTCGTTTCCGTGGGAGGAGTGCGCGTCGGAGTCATCGGACGATGAGTCCGATATAACCTTGTGCTGGAGACCCTTTCGGGTCCCCGTGTCCGTCTTCTTGGCCTTCTTTGCCGGCACCTTGTAAGGTGCCGGAGTCAGCATCTTCGTTAGAAGAGCGTCTGCAGGATCTTCGGGCAGGGGGGCTGGGCAATCAAGCTACTTCGCTGTCTCTATCCATTCCTGTTAATGACATGAAAGCTTAGATCCAGCACATAACTAAACTGGGGCAAATAAATACCCTGAGAGATATAAAAGCCTACCGGATGGGCGCGGCGCTTTGCGCTGAGTTCGCGGTCCTCGGTGAGGGAGGGAGGCATCTCGGCGCTCTTGAACAGCACCCTCCAGACGTCCTCGTGTGTCGTGTCATAGAGCTCTCGCAGCGTCTGGGGCTTAGCCGAGTCGAACTCCCACAAAACAAATGCCCATCGTTGACACAGAAGGATTCGGCGGAAGAGCATTACTTGGACCATGTTGACGAGCTTGATTTTCTTGTTCGTCATGTTCTGGATGCAGGTCTGGAGTCCGGTCAGCTCTACCGAAGAACCCCAGGACATGCCCTTCTTTTTCCAGGAGGTGAGCCGTGTGGGGTGAGGGAGTCCTGGATTAGGGGGTGTCCAGATGGCCGGACTATACCTTCAGCCGGACTCCTGGACTATGAAGATACAAGATTGAAGACTTCGTCCCATGTCCGGAAGGGACTTTCCTTGGCGTGGAAGGAAAGCTTGGCGATACGGATATGTAGATCTCCTACCATTGTAACCGACTCTATGTAACCCTAACCCTATCCGGTGTCTATATAAACCGGAGGGTTTTAGTCCGTAGGACAACATACACATCAACAATCATACCATAGGCTAGCTTCTAGGGTTTAGCCTCCTCGATCTCGTGGTAGATCTACTCTTGTACTACCCATATCATCAATATTAATCAAGCAGGACGTAGGGTTTTACCTCCATCGAGAGGGCCCGAACCTGGGTAAAACTTCATGTCCCTTGTCTCCTGTTACCATCCGTCCTAGACGCACAGTTCGGGACCCCCTACCCGAGATCCACCGGTTTTGACACCGACATTGGTGCTTTCATTGAGAGTTCCTCTGTGTCGTCGCCATCAGGCTCGATGGCTCCTACGATCATCAATAACGATGCAGTCTAGGGTGAGACCTTCCTCCCCGGACAGATCTTCGTCTTCGGCGGCTTTGCACTGCGGGCCAATTCACTTGGCCATCTGGAGCGGATCGAAAGCTATGCCCCTGGCCGTCAGGTCAGATTTCGAAGTTTAAACTACACGGCTGACATCCACAGGGACTTGATCTTTGACGGATTCGAGCCACTGCCGAGCGCGCCGCGCTGCCACGACAAGCATGATCTAGCTCTGCTGCCTAACAGTGCCCTGAAGGCCGCACCCGCATCGTTTTTGACCCTTAATTCGGAGCCAACTGCGCCGATCGAGGATGGGTGGTTGGACGCCGCCTCGGGGGCTATGATCCTAACGGTGATCGAGCTGAACACCAGCCCCGCACTCCGCGAGACTCGTGATTCCAAGAAGCCGAACTCCTCTCCGGACTCCGAACCATTAGCGCCTCTGCCGATCGAATCCGATTGGGCGCCGATCATGGAGTTTACTGCCATGGACATCTTTCAACACTTTCCCTTTGGCTATATTATGAAATCACTAAAGTCTCTCTCTTTGTCAGGAGAGCCCTGGCCGGACTACGGTCATCAAGGTTGGGATACGGATGATGAAGAAACTCAAAGCCCACCCACCACCCACTTTGTAGCCACTGTCGATGATTTAACCGACATGCTCGACTTCGACTCCGAAGACATCAACGATATGGACGCCGATGAAGGAGACGATAAAGAACCAGCGCCTATCAGGCCCTGGAACGCCACCTCGTCATATGACGTATACATGGTGGACGCACCAAAAGATGACGACGAGGAGCGGAAGGACGCACCAAAGGCTTGCTCCCTCAAAAAGTAGTCAAAGCGGTGATGCAAGCGCCGCCCCAAATCCCGCCTCGACAGAAATAGCGATCACACATACCCAACGCTAGAGCAGGGCGAATCGCTGCCGGACAACGGCAATCCGGATAATCAAACCAAACAAACAAATCCTATCAAGGATAATGGTCCGGACGATGTAACGCCGGACAGGCACCCGGAGCAGCAGACTGCCCGCAAAAGACTTGTTGCCACCGCGAGGAGTCTAAAAAAGCAGAAGCAAAGGCTCAAGGCTGCACAAGACACACTCCACATCAGATGGAGCAAAATACTCAACACAACAGCAAGGTACGGCGATAATCGCCCCTCCAAGAGCTACCCAAAGCGGAAGCTGCTACCCAAATTCGATGAGGAGGCCTCAGACCCCCCACAACCAAATATCAAAGCAGCCACCTGGTCGGATAGACGACCCCTCTACCAACACAGAGCGGCATACAACGCAGCTCACAATACAATACGCGACCCATGCGAGGGCTCGCACCCAAAGGACGGCGCAACAAGATCCATCTATGGACCACGCAAGCACGCCCCAGCATACAATGCAACACAACAAACATCCGAACAACGCGGTACACCCAGCTACAGGGGCGCCGCACACCCCCTATGTTTCACCGATGAGGTGCTGGACCATGAATTTCCAGAGGGATTCAAGCCCGTAAACATAGAGGCATACGACGGAACAACAGACCCTGGGGTCTGGATTGAGGACTACATCCTCCATATCCATATGGCTCGAGGAGATGATCTCCACGCCATCAAGTACTTACCCCTCAGGCTCAAAGGGCCAGCTCGTCACTGGCTCAAAGGCCTCCCCGAAAGCTCCATTGGAAGTTGGGAAGAGCTCGAAGACACCTTTCGGGCAAATTTTCAAGGGACTTATGTCCGACCTCTGGATGCGGACGATTTGAGTCATATAACTCAATAGCCCGGAGAGTCAACCCGAAAACTGTGGAACAGGTTTCTTACTAAAAAGAACCAGATTGTCGACTGTCCGGACGCCGAAGCCTTGGCAGCTTTCAAGCATAGCGTCCATGACGAATGGCTCGCCCGACACCTCGGCCAAAACAAGCCGAGAATGATGGCCGCATTAACAAACCTCATGACCCGCTTTTGCGTGGGTGAGGACAGCTGGCTAGCCAGTTGCAGCACCAGCGAGCCCAATACATCTGAAGTTAGAGATGGAAATGGGAAATCATGGCGCAACAGAAATAACAAACGCTGGAATAAAGAAGACAGCACGAAGGGCACGGCAGTAAATGCTGGATTCAAAAGCTCTCGGCCAGGTCAAAAGCCGCTCCCTAAAGGCACCATGGATGAACTGTCCAGCCTCAACAAAATTCTGGACCAAGTATGTCAGATCCATAGTACCCCTGGTAAACCCGCTAATCATACCCACAGAGAATGTTGGGTCTTCAAGCAGTCCGGCAAGCTCAACGCCGTACATAAGGGGGAGGATACACCAAGTGAAGACGAGGACGAGCCTCCCAAGCAAGACACGGCGGAACAAAAGAAATTTCCACCAGAAGTCAAAACAGTAAACGTATTACACGTGATCAAGGGAAAAAACAACACGACACTCTCAGGAAAATATACCCAAGTGCCTGTCACTGCGAAGTCCTGCCACTGGTCATCTCAACTGATCACTTTCGACCATCGCGATTACTCAGCAAGTATCCGACACGCAGGATGGGCTGCCCTGGTATTAGACCCAATAATTGGCGGATATCACTTCACACGAGTCTTGATGGACGGCCGCAGCAGCCTAAACTTAATATATCAGGATACAATCCGTGGGATGGGGTTAGACCCAACACAAATTCGCCATAGCAATACTACCTCTAGAGGATAACGCCAGGCCCAGGGGCTCGTTGTACGGGCTCCCTCCTAGGTTATATTCGGCTCCCCCGATAACTTCCGTCGCGAGCATTTAACCTTCCACATCGCTCCGTTTCGAAGTGGCTATCAAACACTGCTCGGACGCGAAGCTTTCGCTCGCTTTAATACAATACCACACTACGCCTCCCTCACACTCAAGATGCCCGGTCCACGTGGCATCATTTCTGTGAACGGAAATATCAAGCGATCTCTGCGCACCGAAGAGAGTGCGGCTGCCTTGGCAGCCGCACACTAAAGGCGCCCGAACCAGTGAAAGCATCCAAACAGGTCGTCAAGACCTCAGACATAACTAATCAAGTCCGGCGCCGCTATTTATACCGAATAAGTGGTCACACCCCTATTTGTCAATACAAGGGGCTCAATGTGCGCAGACAAGTGGCAATTTCTTATCATCTTCAATTAGACATAGTTTTCTTTAAAAAAACTATCTTTTTGCACGACAACTTTTTCACTTAACTTCCTCTTTTTTATAGACGATCATCGTGCTACACCCGTCCAGGATACGGCACAATGGAGACACAGGCGCAGACGTGCAGCAGGGAACCGCTCCAAGGATTCTTTTTAGATTAAGACCCTGCGTAAACCTTTTTTACTGTCTCTTGTTGATACATATCCACCGTTGAAGGATGCTGACGTGTTGGCATGTGGCCACACCAGAACAATGCACGTACCTGGACACACGGGGCTTCTTACAAAGGCCATTATTTAGGCCCGGTTTATACCACAAAGACCGAATACCTTAGGGAGTGTTCGGCGTCGCGAGTTTGGCCCTATATGCATCAGCTCCGAATCATTGTCTTTGGTCAAATGTTGGGTTTGCCCGGCTCCTGTGTTTTGGTGCCTTACGTTCCGCTTTACCGGCAAAGGTAGCACCAGGAGAACTACTGCGATTGTGCCCTAGTTCATCCGGATGAGCGCCTCAGTAGAGAAAGCCGAAAACTGACTCTCATGATATAGCGTGAGATTGGTCAACCACTCGATGACCTGTGGGAATGTTAGAATTCCTCCGCCTAACGAAGGGCCGTTTTCCGGCCAGGCATGTACGCACCCCAGAATTGGGAGAGTGCGGAGCCACCAGGGGCTATCTAGTAGCCCCACTGTCAAACTCCTATGGCTAAGTGAAAGTGCTAAAGCATTATAGTCCGGTTGCCTCGCTCGCTCCGCTATCACCTCCTTAATAGGACCAAGACGTTGGGTTAAGTGTGAACGCGTGTTTTTGCGAGCACCTCCGCATTATATGCGTGGGGGTTGAAGCCGACGACTGCAATCTTTCAGGTTATACGCATGTATACATAAACGGCCGCCCAGGAGGCATCATATTACTTTCAGGCAAAAGTATAAAAATAGCCTTATAAAAATTTATAAAAGCATTTCCCTTACAATGAGATTACATATCACTCAAACATAATATTTTTTGAGCACTGGGTCTCTATCAAACGGGCACCCTCAAGAACTTCTTCAAAGTAGTGCTCAGCAGCATTTCGACCTATGGCCGAATCCCGTGCTGGAACATTGGTAGCATCCATCTCCACCCAGTATGCCTTAACACGGGCAAAGGCCATCCGTGCGCCTCCTATGCACACCGACCTCTTCATTGCATTAATGCGCGGCACCACGTCAAGAAACTCCTGCACCAAGCTGAAATAGCTTTTTGGTTTTGACCTTTCTGGCCATAGCTGATCCACAACAGACCTCATGGAGAGTCCGGACAACCTATTTAGTTCAGCCCATTCGGCTAATTGGTCAGTCAATGAAAGTGGACGCTCGGGAGAATGGAATTGTCTCCAAAGCAGCTGGTCTACTTCACGGTCCGTCTGACCCTGGAAGTACTTGGCTGCATCAGCAGCGCTCGCCGCCAAATCCATATACACATCCTCCGAGCTCCACAGCCGATCCAGAGGGGCATACCGTGGATCTCCGAACTTCCTCCGCAACATAAAGGATTTCCCAGCTACAATATCCCCAGCTTCCCGCAGCTCCTCCTTATTTGCCCTCATAGTAGAGTGGAGGTCTTTTCTCGTCACAGCAGCCTTCTCAAGGTCCGATGCCTTCGCCTGGTTTTCCTTTTCAAGAACCCGGCAACGGTCGGCGGTGGCTTTTAATTCTATGGCCATCTTGGCCATCATGTCTCAGCTCTTGCCATGTGCGGCCTTCTCGGCTTGCAACTCTTCGGCCGCCTTCAAAGCAGCCGCATTACCCAACCTCGCTTGTTCCTTGGCTCGGGCAAGTTCTGCCCGCAAGGCTTCAACAGTGGCAGCTCCATCTGCAGTCACAACATATTAAAGATACTGGCATCATGCTCCTCCTCCTATGTGACGTTTACCAGATAATGACACTTACCCTGTGCCTCGTCAAGCCTTTTGTTAACTAGCTCGATGTCGGCGTCTGCC
This sequence comes from Triticum urartu, assembly GCF_056163025.1. Classification (NCBI taxonomy): domain Eukaryota; kingdom Viridiplantae; phylum Streptophyta; class Magnoliopsida; order Poales; family Poaceae; genus Triticum; species Triticum urartu. The sequence goes on along the minus strand of NC_141877.1, from coordinate 205,521,071 downwards.
GCATCCAACTGCCGTTCTAAATGGGCAAACTCGCTAGTTCGGCTAGCCACCGGAGCTTCCATCACCTGCACATAGAGACAATATGGTTATTACCTGGGAATATGATCCTCTGTTCATCGTCGTTTCCGACGACAACCAGAGTCTCAGGGGCTACTATCTACACAGGGCACACCTAGAATGTGTAGGACTATCATACATTCTTTTATGTACCTCAAAGCCTGTCAGTAGACTCATAAAAGCTTCATGCAATCCGCTTTCGGCGGACGAGATTCTCTCCATCACCGTATTCATCAGCACACGGTGTTCGTCTGAGATGGCCGCTCGCCCAACCAACTCCCTCAGAACATCCGATCGCACACTAGACGGTGCCGGACTCTTTTGTCTGCTCTCTTCGGGAGCCGGACACTGGGAGCTTCGGGGGTCAATGGGATTATCTTCTGGCCTCACCGGACTGGGAGAGGCCCTCCACGATGACACTTCAGGGTCGCCCACTTCCGGAGCGGAGGAGTCTGGAGGAGGCGTTCCGCTCTCCATCATCTCTGGAAGAAGATCCCCCGAAGACGAGCTCATTTGAGAGGGGCTAAGGCCCGAACTGCAAAATATATGAGGTGGTTATTTTCTCAGAAGAAAAAGATGGCATATCTGTACTATCCAAGTATTTTGGGTCACTTACGACTCGCGGGAGAATTGATCCCCCCGCGGACTTTGTGCGGCAACAGTGCCCCCCAAGGTAGGACCCTCTGTGGGAGACTTCTTCTCCCGTTTGGAAGCTTCGGCTTCCAAATCCCCGGGCGCAGTCCTTTTCCTCTTCTGGTTGTCTTCCTTCATGGAGACGCTCGCTCCCTCGGTTAGAATGGGCAGCGTTGGGGGCCCGTGTCCGCCCATATTATCCTCCACAATATCTTCCTTCAAGGGCTCCGGGCAAGGTGTGGCCTGGAGCATCTTTTCCAATACCGGATTTTCCAAACCCTCAGGGAGGGGGGCCGAACACCGAATCAACTTCGCCTTTGTTAGCCAGTCCTGGTCGAAAAGCGAACTCTCAGAAATAACTTCGTAACAAAGGAGAGATAGTATGTTCGGCCGGAAGATGCCTTACCTGTTCAGCGGCACGGTTACTACTCAGGCCCACGTCCTCGGTAATTTCCGGACACTCCACCTGAGGTCCGAAGAATGACTTGTACATCTCCTTGTGCATCAGGCCGAGAAAATTTTCAATGACACGCGGTCCTTCGTGATTGAACTCCCACAGGCGAAGAGGCCGGCGTTTGCAAGGCTGGACTTGACGAACCAGCATAACTTGTATTACCGCAACCAAACTGAAATCTCCATTGAAGAGATCTCGAATGCGGCTTTGCAGTATAGGCACGTCCTTGGCTGGACCCCAGCTCAGACCTCTGCTGATCCATGACATCAGTTGTGGTGAAGGGCCCGAGCGGAAAACAGGGGCGGCCGCCCACTTGTTACTTCTGGGAGCCGTGATATAGAACCACTCCTGTTGCCACAATTCAGACACCTCTGGGATGGAACCTTTGGGCCACGGAGCTCCCGTCATCTTGCGTATTGAGGCACCTCCACACGCTGCATGTTGCCCCTCGATCATCTTCGGCTTCACTTCAAAGGTCTTGAGCCATAGGCCAAAGTGAGGGGTAACCCGGAGGAAGGCCTCGCACACGACAATAAATGTCGTGATATGAAGAAAGGAGTTCGGAGCTAGATCATGGAAGTCTAGCCCGTAATAAAACATCAAACCCCTGACGAAAGGATCCAGAGCAAGGCCTATACCTCGGAGGAAGTGGGAGACGAACACGACGTTCTCGTTGGGTTCGGGGGTAGGGACGGCCTGCCCTCGGGGAGGCAGCCGATGCAAAATCTCGGCGGTCAGATATCTGGCCTCCCTCAACTTTTTGATGTCTTCTTCCGTGACGGAGGAAGGCACCCACCGGCCTTGAAGGCTAGATCCGGACATGACTGAAGGTTTGGAGCACCTGACCTGAACTTTGGGCGCTTGAGCTTGAGGTGAGGGAAGGATTCGATTGAGCATGGGAGGGAAAAATAAAAGCCTTGTCCCTTTATAAAGAGGGTGAATATCAAGCGTCCTCTCCGTGTCCATTTGGACTTGCCTATAATCTAGGAGTCCTAGAAGCGGTTGGGTTAACCACGCCCGTATTGATGAGAATCTTGGAATAAGGGGACACGATCTCTGCTTTAACAAGATGTGCCAAGGAAACCGCCTCGCATGACGCGCTGAGGTGGGATAATGAAACGACTCGGATAAAGGCTTGGCCGTGGTGTGACACGCTACGGAATACGTCAGCAGATTAGATTGGTGTAAATATTATTCTCTCTATGGCAATATGTGGAAACTTATTTTGCAGAGCCGGACACTATCTTTGTGTTCAGAATCTTCTATGAAGTACTTGGAGGAGGAACCCGCCTTGCAATGCCGAAGACAATCTGCGCGCCGGACTCGTCGTCATTGAAGCCTGGTTCAGGGGCTACTGAGGGAGTCCTGGATTAGGGGGTGTCTGGATGGCCGGACTATACCTTCAGCCGGACTCCTGGACTATGAAGATACAATATTGAAGACTTCGTCCCATGTCCGGAAGGGACTTTCCTTGGCGTGGAAGGCAAGATTGGCGATACGGATACGTAGATCTCCTACCATTGTAACCGGCTCTATGTAACCCTAACCCTATCCGTTGTCTATATAAACCGGTGGGTTTTAGTCCGTAGGACAACATACACATCAACAATCATACCATAGGCTAGCTTCTAGGGTTTAGCCTCCTCGATCTCGTGGTAGATCTACTCTTGTACTACCCATATCATCAATATTAATCAAGCAGGGTCGACGTAGGGTTTTACCTCCATCGAGAGGGCCCGAACCTGGGTAAAACTTCGTTCCCTTGTCTCCTGTTACCATCCAGCCTAGACGCACAGTTCGGGACCCGCTACCCGAGATCCGCCGGTTTTGACACCGACATGGGGATTCCGGATCGAAATTTGGGGGCCGCCACCCAGTTGGAGTCGCGCGGCTCAGTGATGTAGAACCACCCCGATTGCCACCCCTTTATGGTATCCACATAGGTTCCCTCGAGCCAGGTGACATTAGGCATCTTGCCCACCATGGCGCCTCCGCACTCTGCTTGCTGGCCACCCACCACGTTCGGTTTGACATTAAAGGTTTTCAGCCATAAGCCGAAGTGGGTCCTGATGCGGAGGAAGGGCTCGCACACGACGATAAACACCGAGATGTTGAGGATGAAACTGGGGGCCAGATCATGAAAATCCAACCCATAGTAGAACATGAGCCCGCGGACAAACGGGTGGAGAGGAAATCCCAGTCTGCGGACGAAATGGGTAAGAAAAACTACCCTCTCATGGGGTTCGTGCGTGGGGACGATCTGCCCCGCATTTGGCAGCCGGTGCACGATATCCGCGGCCAAGTATCCGGCTTCCCGTAACTTTTTGATGTTCTCCTCCTTGATGGAAGAGACTATCCACTTGCCTCCTGCTCCGGACATGCTTGGAGTGGTTTGAGAAGAAGAACATGAGCTTGGGCGCTAGAGCTCGAGTGTGCGGAATGGGTAAGCGAGGAGGAAGAAGGCGTGGGTGAAAACGTAAATCTTTGTCCCTTTATAAGGGCGGAAGAGGCGATGTGTCTCCCCACTTGCCTGGCAAAACCGCTTATTTCCCAGGCATCGTAATTGATGGTGCGGTTGGGTTACCCACGCCAGTATTGATGAGAATCCCGTAATAAGGGGAAAACGATCTCTGCTTTGACAAGATGTGTCAAGAAAACCGCCTCGCGATTTGTGTGGAGCTGGTAAAGAAAAGCGGTTCGAATAAAAACTGGGCCATGGCGTGATGTCATGCTGTCAAAACGTGTCAACAGATTAGATTTGTGGAAATATTATTCTCTCTACAATGGTACGTGGAACTTATTTTGTAGGGTCGGACACTATCCTTATATTCAAACTCTTCTATGATGTATTCGAAGGAGGAACCCGCCTTGCAATGCCAAAGACAACACTGCGTGCCGCACTCATCGTCATTGAAGCCTGGTTCAGGGGCTACTGAGGGAGTCCTGGATTAGGGGGTCTCCGGACAGCCATACTATGTCCTTTGGCCGGACTATTGGACTATGAAGATACGAGATTGAAGACTTCGTCCCGTGTCCGGATGGGACTCTACTTGGCGTGGAAGGCAAGCTAGGCAGTACGGATATGTATATCTCCTCCTTTGTAACCGACCTTGTGTAACCCTAGCCCCCTCCGGTGACTATATAAACCGTAGGGTTTAGTCTGTAGGACAACGGACAATCATACCATAGGCTAGCTTCTAGGGTTTAGCCTCTTTGATCTCGTGGTAGATCAACTCTTGTAATACTCATATCATCAAGAACAATCAAGCAGGACGTAGGGTATTACCTCCATCAAGAGGGCCCGAACCTGGGTAAGCATCGTGTCCCCTGCCTCCTGTTACCATCCTCCTTAGACGCACAGTTTGGGACCCCCTACCCGAGATCCGCCGGTTTTTACACCGACAGTAATCCTGTTCTGGAAGTCATGTTACTAGACCATGACGAACCTACGAACTATGAGGAAGCAATGATGAGCCCAGATTACGATAAATGGCTTGAGGCCATGAAATCTGAAGATAGGATCCATATATGAGAACAAAGTGTGGACTTTGGTTGACTTGCCTAATGACTGGCAAGCCATAGAGAATAAATGGATCTTCAAGAAGAAGACTGACGCTGATGGTAATGTTACTATATACAAAGCTCTACTTGTTGCGAAAGGTTTTTGACAAGTTCAAGGAGTTGACTATGATGAGAATTTCTCACCCGTAGCCATGCTTAAGTCTGTCCAAATCATGTTAGCAATTGCCGCATTTTATGATTATGAAATCTGAAAAATGGGCATCAAAACTGCATTCCTTAATGGATTTATCAAAGAAGATTTGTATATGATGCAACCAGACGGTTTTGTCGATCCTAAAGGCGGTAACAAAGTGTGCAAGCTCTAGCAATCCATTTATGGACTGGTGCAAGCATCTCGGAGTTGGAATATACGCTTTGATAGTGTGATCAAAGCATATGGTTTTATACAGACTTTCGGAGAAGCATGTATTTACAAGAAAGTGAGTGGGAGCTTTGTAGCATTTCTAATATTATATGTGGATGACATACTGTTGATTGGAAATGATATAGAATTTCTAGATAACATAAAAGGATACTTGAATAGGAGTTTTTCAATGAAAGACCTCGGTGAAGCTGCTTATATATTAGGCATGAAGATATATAGATGTAGATCAAGACACTTAATTGGGCTTTTAGAAAGCACATACCTTGATAAAGTTTTGAAGAAGTTCAAAATGGATCAGTCAAATAAAGGGTTCTTGCCTGTGTTACAAGGTGTGAAGTTGAGTCAGACTCAATGCCTGACCACTGCAAAAAATACAGAGAAAATGAAAGTCATTCCCTATGCCTCAACCATAGGTTCTATCATGTATGCTATGATGTGTACCAGACCTGATGTGTGCCTTGCTATAAGTCTAGAAGGGAGGTACCAAAGTAATCCAGGAGTGGATCACTGGACAGCGGTCAAGAACATCCTGAAGTACCTGAAAAGGACTAAGGATATGTTTCTCATTTACGGAGGTGAAAAAGAGCTTGCCGTAAATGGTTACATCGATGCTAGCTTTGACACTTATCCGGATGACTCTAAGTCACAAACCGGATACACATTTATATTGACTGGTGGAGCTGTCAGTTGGTGCAGTTCCAAGCAAAGGATCATGGCGGGATCTACGTGTGAAGCAGAGTACATAGCTGCTTTGGAAGCAGCGAATGAAGGAGTCTAGATGAAGGAGTTCATATCCGATATAGGTGTAATACCTAGTGCATCAGGTCCAATGAAAATCTTTTGTGACAATACTGGAGCAATTGCCTTGGCGAAGGAATCCAGATTTCACAGAAGAACCAAACACATCAAGAGACGCTTCAACTCCATCCGTGATCAAGTCAAGGAGGGAGACAAAGAGATTTGCAAAATACATACGGATCTGAATGTGGCAGACCCGTTGACTAAGCCTCTTCCATGAGCAAAACATGATCAGCACCAAGACTCCATGGGTGTTAGAATCATTACAATGTAATCTAGATTATTGACTCTAGTGCAAGTGGGAGACTGAAGGAAATATGCCCTAGAGGCAATAATGAAGTTATTTATATTTCCTTATATCATGATAAATGTTTATTATTCATGCTAGAATTGTATTAACCGGAAACTTGATACATGTGTGAATACATAGACAAAACACCGTGTCCCCAGTAAGCCTCTACTAGACTAGCTCGTTAATCAAAGATGGTTAAGTTTCCTAACCATAGACATGTGTTGTCATTTGATGAACGGGATCACATCATTAGGAGAATGATGTGATGGACAAGACCCATCCTTTAGCTTAGCATGTTGATCGTTCCGTTTTATTGCTATTGCTTTCTTCATGTCAAATACATATCCCTTCGACTATGAGATTATGCGACTCCCGGATACCGGAGGAATACCTTGTGTGCTATCAAACGTCACAACGTAACTGGGTGATTATAAAGATTCTCTACAGGTATCTTCAAAGGTGTTTGTTGGGTTGGCATACATTGAGATTAGGATTTGTCACTCTGAGTATCGAAGAGGTATCTCTTGGCCTCTCAGTAATGCACATCATAACAAGCCTTGCAAGCAATGTGACTAATGAGTTAGTTGCGGGATTATGTATTACAGAATGAGTAAAGAGACTTGCCGGTAAGAAGATTGAACTAGGTATGAAGATACTGACGATCGAATCTCGGGAAAGTAACCTACCGATGACAAAGGGAATAACGTATGTTGTCATTACGGTACGACCGATAAAGATCTTCGTCGAATATGTGGGAACCAATATGAGCATCCAGGTTTCGTTGTTGGTTATTGACCGGAGAGGTGTCTCGGTCATGTCTACATAGTTCTCGAACCCATAGGCTCCGCACGCTTAATGTACGATGACGATTTTGTATTATTTGAGTTATGTGATTTGGTGACCGAATGTTGTTCAGAGTCCCGGATGAGATCATGAACATGACAGGAGTCTTGAAATGGTTGAGAGGTAAAGATTCATATATAGGACGGTGATATTCGGACACCAGAAGTGTTATGGGGGTACCGGGTACATATCGGGGCACCGGAAGGGGTTCCGGGCACCCCCCTGACAAACTGTATGGGCCTAATGGGCCAAGAGAGGGATAGACCAGCACCTAAGGGGCTGGTGCACCCCCCTATAGGCCGAGATAGGAGGAACAGGAAAGGAGGGAAGGGAGAAGGAAAGGGGAGGATTCGGCCTCCCCTTTCCTTCCCCTCCCCCTATCTTTCCTTCCCCCTCCGATGCATACGGAAGGGGGGTGGCTGACTTGGAGGAGGCGCCCAAGTAGGATCCCTCGTAGTTGGGGCACCGCTTGCTGCTCTCCTCCCTCTCCCACCTATATATATTTGTGGGGGGGACCTCTAGAACACACAACATTGATTCCTAGCCGTGTGCGGCGCCCCCCTCCACAGTTTATGCCTCCGGTCATATTCACGTAGTGCTTAGGCGAAGCCCTGCGCGGATCACTTCACCATCACCGTCACCACGCCATCGTGCTGACGGAACTCACCCTCGATACTTTGCTGGATCAAGAGCTCGAGGGATGTCATCGAGCTAAACATGTGCAGAACTCAGAGGTGCCGTACGTTCAGTGCTTGATCGGTCGGAATGAGAAGAAGTTGACTACATCAACCGCGTTGTCATACGCTTCTGCTTTCGATCTATGAGGGTACGTGGACACACTCTCCCCGTCTCGTTGCTATGCGTCTCCTAGAGAGATCTTGCATGAGCGTAGGAATTTTTTTCAAATTGCATGCTACGTTCCCCGTTCCGTCGTACGGAGCTGGGAATCTTTCCCCCCTTGCTGCATGGGTCTTTGGGGTTGGAGCGCCCAACCCAAAGAGGCCAGGGTGCCTCCCATTATCCCGTGCTAGTCCTCGGGACGTGGTGGACCCACTTGTGGACTTCTGGACCCCTCCGAAATCCTCTGGAAGCTTCCCGGTACAATACCGAAAAAACTGCTTTTTCCAGAATCCCAAAAATGACTTTCCATATGCAAATCTATACCTCCAGACTATTCCAGAGTTCCTCGCGATGTCTGGGATATCATCTGGGACTCCGAACAACTTTCGGTCACTAGTACAAATATCAAATTCTACTCTAGCATCCTCGAACGTTAAGCGTGCGGACCCCACGGATTCAAGAATCATGTAGACATGACCGAGACACCTCTCTGATCAATAACCAATAGCGGAACCTAGATGCCCATATTGGTTCCTACATATTCCATGAAGATCTTTTATCGATTGAACCACTATGTCGAGGATTGAGTTAATCCCGTATGCAATTCCCTTTGTTCAGTGATATGTTACTTGCCCGAGATTCGATCGTTGGTATCTCCATACCTAATTCAATCTCGTTACCGGAAAGTTTCTTTACTCGTTCCGTAATAAAAGATCCAATGACTAACTTATTAGCCACATTACTTGCAAGCTCTTTATGATGTTGTATAACCGAGAGGGCCTAGAGATATCTCTCCGTCATATGGAGTGACAAGTCCCAGTCTCGATCCATACCAATCCAACAGACACCTTTGGAGATACCTGTTGAGCATCTTTACGATCACGTAGTTGCGAAGTGACATTTGATAGCACAGCAGACTAAGGCATAGCCTAGTGGTGGAAAGGGGTTGATTCCTTCCCACCCACCCAGGTTCAAGGCATGGTACTTGCAATTTGGGTTTGTTGCACCAATTATACTGTAGGGGGTCTCCTTACAGTCTTTCTGTCAAAAAAAAAAAACGTTTGATAGCACACAAGGTATACCTCCGGTATCCGGGAGTTGCATGATCTCATGGTCTTAGGAATAGATATTTGACATGAAGAAAGTTGTAGCAATAAACTTAAGTGATATGATCATATGCTAAGCTTACGGTTGGGTCTTGTAAATCATATCGTTCTCCTAATGATGAGAACCCATTATCAAATGACAACTCCTGACCATGGGTAGGAAACCTTAACAATCTTTGATCAACGAGCTAGTCTGGTAGAGGCCCACTAGGGACACGGTGTTGTTTATGTATTCACACATGTATCTAAGTTTCCGGTCAATACAATTCTAGCATGAATAATAAGAATTTATCATGAACAGGGAAATATGATAATAACCAATTTATTATTGCCTCTAGGGAATATTTCCAACAGTCTCCCACTTGCACTAGAGTCAATAATCTATTTCACATTGCTATGTGATTAAACCCAATGAGCTCTGGGGTTTGATCATGTTTTTCTTGTGAGAGAGGTTTTAGTCAATGGGTCTGCAACATTCAGATCTGTGTGTACTTTGCAAATCTCCATGTCATACTGTAGATGCTGCTACCATGCTCCACTTGGAGCTATTCCAAATGACTACTTGACCATATGTATTCGGTTTGCGACTCAGAGTCATCCGGATCGGTGTGGAAGCTTGCATTGACGTAACCCTTTACAATGAACTCTTTATCACCTCCATAATCGACAAACATTTCCTTAGTCCTCTTTAGGTACCTAAGGATAATTTTGACCGTTGTCAAGTGATCCACTCCTAGATCACTCTTGTACCCCCTAGCCAGGCAAGGCACACATCAGGTATGGTACATAGCATGGCATACATTATAGAGCCTATGGCTGAGGCATAGCGGACGACCTTCATCCTTTCTCTTTCTTCTGCCATGGTCAAGCGTTGAGTCTTACTCAGCCTCATACCTTACTATATAGGAAAGAACTCCTTCTTTCACTGATCTATTTTGAACTCCTTCAAAATCTTGTCAAGGTATGTGCTTTGTGAAAGTCTTATCAAGTGTCTTGATCTATCTCTACAGATCTTGATGCCCAATATGTAAGCAGCTTTACCCAGGTCCTCCTTTGAAAAAATCCTTTCAAATAACCCTTTATGCTTTCTAGAAATTCAACATCATTTCCAATCAACAATATGTCATGCACATATACTATCATAAATTCTATAGAGCTCCCACTCACTTTCTTGTAAATACCAGCCTCTCCATAAGTTTGTATGAAACCAAAAGCTTTGATCACCTCATCAAAGCACATATTACAACTCCGAGATGCTTGCACCGGTCAATAGATGGATCGTTGGAGCTTGCAAACTTTGCTAGCATCCTTAGGATCGACAAAACCTTTTGGTTGCATCATATATAACTCTTTCGTAAGGAAACTCATTAAGGAATGATGTTTTGACGTCCACCTGCCAGATTTCATAATCATAAAACGCGGCAATTGCTAACATAATTATAACAAACTTAAGCATCACTACGTGTGAGAAAGTCTCATCGTAGTCAACCCCTTGAACTTTGTCAGAAACCCTTTGCGACAAGTCGAGCTTTATAAATCACTACTGCAGGATGCTGCTAACGCGACACTACGATTAGAGATCCTTCGACGAAACTGTGTGCGATGCCATAATCGCAAACGGTGGGGTAAAAAACCTGTCAAAAAAGGTGCAAAACATTTGTGATGGAGGATGCATCAAACACGGTTCAGATTTTAGTTGCGTGTGCGATGCAGGCGATACGGTTCAGTTCAGTTAACTGTTTGCGATGAGGAGGAACAAAAGAAACAGGCAGCCAGATGAAGGTGTGTGCGATATACAACATACGGTTCATTTGGATGAACTGTTTGTGATTAGGCAACACAGAAGAAACGGCCAACCAGATCAAAGGTGTGTGCGATATACGATATGTGGTTCACTCGGATGAACTGTTTGTGTTGAGACAAGAGAACAAAAATGGTTCAATATAACAAGATGTGTGTGATAGTGGCAAACAGGTCTGTAATCACAAATGTGTGCGAAGACCGATAATAACACAGATGGTTGCTGCTAATAAGACGTGTGTGTTGTGCGATGGGATTGCATACAGAACAACATATATATATATATATACTAGTTGATTACCCGTGCGTTGCCACGGAGCGACACGACATTGTTTTATTGTTTTGTTTGTCCCGCTTGACCCTTCACTGGTTCTATTTTTTCTTGACATATTTCTTATCCCAACAATAACCAAAAAAACATTGATCTTACTTCACTGGTCCGCCACTGCACTCTAGCTTTGATGTCCTGGTTTAACTTCACTTGATGTAGCTTCCATTGTGAGATTATAAGCTAACACTTTTGATGTTTGTGATTTGTTCTTTTATGGATTTATTGACAACGCTCATATGTCTGTTTTCATGAGGATTTTGGACTAACCAGACCTTCAAATAAACGCTTCCTGTGTTTGCCCTCTTTCATTCTCACCAAGCATCACAAAATTCTCAGAATAAGTGAATTCAGCATTGTGCTCACGTTTGCTTGGAAAGGAGAAAAATAAATATGGGCGAAGTCTGACTGGAATATGTTGGTGATACATATAGACTGAACATAGTTTGCTCAGTCTATGCTCGCTCACTGAACAAAAATGGAACCACGGATAAACCTCATACTGGATGCTAAATTATCTACATACAACAACATACCATGAAGTTTTCTAACAATGTCACTGAGCAACAAGTCTTTCCTTCTATTTTTAAAATTCAAAAAACGGTGTTGCCTTTCTCCCACATAGCTCCCTTTCCACCAATCACCATGTCCCTTTCTCCACACTAAGTCCCATATGAAAAACAAGATAAAGCATGAATATGATCTTTCTCATCCTCGGCTACCTTTGTTAGTCCTTATTTGTGCATCTTGCTTGCAGTAGATTGAAACATATATGTACAATAAAAAATAGCACGTAAACTGACCCTGGTATATGGAGACTATGACTGCAGCAGAGGTTGTGGCATCGTCCAAGAGGAAGCCATCAGCATGCCAGCCGGGCAGCGTCTTGGTCAGGTACTGGGAGATGCTGCTGCCACTTGCGCTAGCCGTGCCACTAACGTTCGCCGCTGTAGCCAGCATGAGCCCGTGTTCCAGGGGCTACTGATGTTCTCTTCCTCCCCCGGTTCCTCCTGACCCTAATTAACGACATTGAGGATTTACCCAGGAAACACTACCATGGTCGGTGTAACACTAATTTACTTACCAAGAAAACAACACCTTCCTCCCCCATGTTCCAAAGATGGGCTAAATAGGACACATGCTTCAACTTGACCCTCCATGCATCCAGTCCCTAGTTCATGTTGTGGACAAATATGCCTCCTCCCTTTTCCGCTCAATCGTGTGCTCTTTTCTCACCTGTACATTCAGTGAGTACATCAGAATCTCATATCAATAAAAACTTCATAACATATGGTAGAATTGGATACGGATACATTGACGACGGCAAGAAAGTGTGGATCTAAGTGAGTTGCACTTTTACAAGGAGACCTGGTGAGCCTGTCTGCAGGAGCAAGGTTGTTAAATTTTTTGAGTTGGTTCCCTTGCGTTAGGAGATGACGAAACATTACTTTTTCCATTTCAGAGATCTGCAAGAGATCATCATGAAATAATTAAATGGTCCAAAATAACCTGATGTATAATCATCTTATTTAATTCATTTCAGAAAAATGAATTATGAAGCAACAATACAAATTGGAGGTATTATGTGACCTTCATGGGAAAGAATATAAGACATGAAGAGAGAAAAAAGAGTGAGGAATTTTACCAGCGCCCCAAGGCTGTATAATCATCTTATTTCATTCATTTCAGAAAAATGAATTACGAAGCAAGAAGTACAAATTGGAGGTATTATGTGACCTTCATGGGAAAGAATATAAGACAGGAAAAGGGAAAAAAGAGAGGAATTTTACCAGCGCACCAAGGCTCACCCTCCGTCAACAACAGCAGCGCCCAATCCTTATCTGAAATTCAACAACAATTAGCATGCATAAACAATAACTGAACGTCTTCTAGTTTCTTAAGGAATTCGTCTTCCATGCAATAAGTACTGCAGAACTTAAAAAAGGGAGGCATAATCAAGATCCTTCAAGCACATTCCCATAACGAGGAGAAAAATAAAGCCGTCAGTACAATCCCATGACGAGCAGAAAAATGAGGCGGTACAAAATCACATTTTGTGTACAATGAACCGCAGAAGAAAAAAGAAGGGGAACCGCGACCTACAGTACCCGCTGGATGATAGATCCGTGTGGAGGGCTGTGGATGCGTCGCCGGAGAATTTGAGCTTTAGGGCGCTGGAGGAGGGCGGTGCTAGATTGGAGGCACTCACACTTAACCCATGGATCTAGAGAGTTGGGTGGGCAGCGTACAGAGGTTGTGCGATGGTGACAAACACGACGACGTCATGACAGGGACGGAGACAGAGAATATATGGTCCTCATGCAGTGGGGGTGTGGGATTGATGGCGATGTCCACAGCCAGGACGACGTGGCATCGTCAACGGTCAGGACCGCAGCCACCGCGACGCGGCGTCTTCCACGGCCAGGACCACAGCCACGACGATGCGGCGTCTTCCATGGCCAGGACTGCAGCCACATCGACCACGAGAGGATGATGAGGGGAGCAACGGCGGCGAATTTCTCAAGAGACGGAAGAGAGATTGGTTCGGCAGCGATGGGGGGTAATGGGAGACGAAGGCTGGGATGTGTGTTCGTGGGTTCTGGGTCGTGGGTCAATTTTTTTCTTTGGGTTGTTTTTTCGAGCGAGGATGTGAGGAGCGGTGGTTGTTTTCCTGATTTTAATCGTGCGTACGAAGGGTGGAGGGAGAGGTCGATCGTTAGGAGGGGAGGTCGAACCATCACGACGGCAGATCCCCCTTTAATAGTAGAGATATATAGACACACACACACACACTTATAAGGACATGGTTGCATAACCAAATTAAACATCCACTTACATAGGTGGCTACTACAACCATGGCATTTGCACACACCAAAGTAAACTATTACATGCATAGTTACATAGGTGGCTACTACACACATGACATTTCCACACACCAATAAAGTAAACTATATATTACATGCATGATTAACTATCATAACGATCATCGGATCTTCATCTACTTCTTGTGACGCTTGCTCTACTTGTGGCTCGATCCGGGCTCATCGATTTGGGTAATGAGGCACTTCCTCATGTCAACGATCCGCCTGTGCATCTTGTAGCATATGAACACGCTCTTGGCCGTGAACCTAAGGTGAGGTTCATCCAGTTGCCGCATCCAGGCCTTGTGCCAGGATAGGGGAGATTGTTCTCTGGGCTTCCTGCTTCATCTTTTCATAGTAGGGGTCGATGATGGCCGAGTCGAGTTCGACGAGGGAGTCCTTCTTCGTGCTGCCCTAGACCCTGTAGTGGTCACAGATTTTGACAAGGTTCTTGCAGGCCAAGCCCGTAACACTGAGCGCGTTTACATCGTCGGTGGTTTCCACCGTGGCGAGCTTGTAGTCGGTGCTATTGACAAACCTGTTGAAATGGTTGCAAGGCTCTGTGGCCACAAATTTTTACCACGACATGTTAATGCCGCTCCATCATAGCATGCCAAGTTTCATGAATTTCAGACAGTTTTGGATTTACTAGAATTTAAAAACTAGGTATCTCAATGTTTGCGGTCGAGTGATGGTGGTAGGGTGTTTGAAATTCATTCCCATTTCTTGCATGTGACCTAATTAAGCATGCAACCAAGGACACATATTTGATTTTTCAACCAGTTTATATGCATTGGAGAATGTGCATGTAGTTCAAATTTCAATTATGCACATAAAATGCCTGGAAATTTCAGTTAATGTATAAAAATGTCCAAACGAACCCCGAAAAATTCCAAAATTAAACACAACACTCCTGTTGTTCTATGTTGACGCTAGAATTTTTTAAAAGAAATAAGAGGCAACGGATATCGTTTCGTCCCCAAAGGTGGCACGTTCCCTACCGAAACCATCACGCTTGTTGTGAGAAGCTCTTGGTTATGAGAAGCTTATACCCAAACCTGCCCCAAATGGGACAATTTTTTTACCACGGCATGTTGATGCCGCTCCGTGATAGCATGCTAGGTTTCATGAATTTCAGACGAGTTTTGGATTTACTCGAATTTAAAAACCAGGTATCTCAATGTTTGCGGCCGAGTGACGGTGGTAGGGTGCTTGAAATTAATTCCCATTTATTGCATGGGACCTAATCATGCAACCAAGGACACATGTTTGATTTTTCAACCAGTTTATATGCGTTGGAGAATGTGCATGTAGTTCAAATTGGAATTATGCACATATAATGCCTGGAAAACCCAGTTAACGTATAAAAATGTCCAAACGAAGCCCGAAAAATTCCAAAATTAAACACAACACTCCTGTTGTTCTATGTTGGCACTTGAATTTTTTGAAAGCAATAAGAGGCAACGGATATCGTTTCGTCCCCAAAGGTGGCACGTTCTCTACCGAAACCATCACGCTTGTTGTGAGAAGCTCTGGTTTGTGAGAAGCTTATACTCAAACCTGCCCCAAATGGGACAAAATTTTTACCACGGCATGTTGATGCTGCTCCATGATAGCATGCCAAGTTTCATGAATTCCAAACGAGTTTTGGATTTACTAGAATTTAAAAACTAGGTTTCTTAATGTTTGCGGCCGAGTGACGGTGGCAGGGTGTGTGACATTCATTCTCATTTCTTGCATGGGACCTACGCTTGCAACCAAGGACACAGATTCGATTTTTCAACCCGTTTATATGCACTGGAGCATATGCATGTAGTTCAAATTTCAATTATGCACATACAATGCTTGGAAAACCTAGTTAATGTATAAAAATGTCCAAACAAACCCTGAAAAGTTCCAAAATTAAACACAACACTCCTGTTGTTCTATGTTGACACTAGAATTTTTTAAAGAAATAAGAGACAACGGATATTGTTTCGTCCCCAAAGGTGGCACGTTCCCTACTGAAACCATCACGCTTATTGTAAGAAGCACTCGTTTGTGAGAAGCTTATACCCAAACCTGCCCCAATTGGGACAATTTTTTACCCATGTTGATGCCGCTCCATGATAGCATGCTAGGTTTCATGAATTTCAGATGAGTTTTGGATTTACTCGAATTTAAAAACAAGGTATCTCAATGTTTGCGGCCGAGTGACGGTGGTAGGCCGTTTGAAATTAATTCCCATTTATTGCATGGGACCTAAGCATGCAACCAAGGACACATATTTGATTTTTCAACCAGTTTATATGCATTGGAGAATGTGCATGTAGTTCAAATTTGAATTATGCACATAAAATGCTTGGAAAACCCAGTTAATGTATAAAAATGTCCAAACGAACCCCGAAAAATTTGAAAATTAAACACAATACTCCTGTTGTTCTATGTTGACACTCGAAATTTTTTGAAAGCAATAAGAGGCAATGGATATTGTTTCGTCCCCACAGGTGGCACGTTCTTTACCGAAACCATCATGCTTGTTGTGAGAAGCTTATACCCAAACCTGCCCCAAATGGGACAAATTTTTTACCACGACATGTTGATGCTGCTCCATGATAGCATGCCAAGTTTCATGAATTTCAAATGAGTTTTGGATTTACTAGAATGTAGAAACCAGGTATCTTAATGTTTGCGGCCGCGTGACAGTGGCAGGGTGTGTGACATTAATTCCCATTTCTTGCATGGGACCTAAGCTTGCAACCATGGACATAGATTCGATTTTTCAACCCGTTTATATGCACTGGAGCATGTGCATGTAGTTCAAATTTGAATTATGCACCCGAAATGCCTACAAAACCAAGTTAATGTATAAAAACGTCCAAATGTGAGAAGGTGTGTCGGCTACAGTCCACAGCCGGCGTGTCAAGCACACTAGCTCACTCCCCAAATATCATTTCACTATTCATTCGTTGCCGGTGAAAGATGGGGACATGGACCCATGTCGTGAGGGTTACTTCGGCGGCCCACTCCAACAAGAGTTCGGCCGCAGCCGCCAGGTGTGTGCTAACAAGCTTCATGAGGGCAACCGTAGTCTGCGTCCGGGCGTCCAAGGCAGCCCGAACGACCGTTGTTGCTTCTCAGGCACCGGTAGCAGCATCTGCCTCGGGGATAGCAACTGGCGAGAGCGGCAAAACAACTGTCCATTCCGCAGCGGCGGCCTTAGCCCTGATGGAGGCCACCCACTATCATGTCGAGGCCATCCACGGCCAGCTCATGGCGGTCACCGCACAAATTGAACGAAGCTTCGCCGACAACGGTCGGCAACCCACGATCGAAGAGTTGGCAATCGCCAAGAGAGTTCGAGCAGCAGTCCGTTCCTGCGCGGCATACCTTGCCACGACGGAGCCCGCCAGAGCCCAGATCGCGTCCGCCCACACCCAGCTCATGGCGTCCTATTCCAAAGATATGGCGAACGTGGATGGCGAGATACTTGCTGAGTACGGTGCGATGGATGCCATGGAGCCCCTTCCCTAGGAGACCATCGGGCGCGAGATGGACATGGAGGCGGCGGCGGAGATCGACGAGCACCAGCCATAGTAGTACTCTTTGTTTTGTTTAATTAAGAGCGCCAATCTTTAATTTGTTAGAGTAATGTTCAGGTCAGCTAGCTCTATTTAATTGCTGAACTTGCTCGATCAAGAAGTGTGGGTGTGCTATAGTCTCCTTTGTGTACCCAAATTATGCAATGACGTGGATGACCACTTTAACTAGGAAATTCGAATCAAAATTTTTGGCGTTCAAATTCAACACACACGGGTTAAGCTTTCTGAATCGTTTGTGATGTTCACATATCGTACATAGTTCTGAATAAGGGACCGTGTTTGATGATACTTTGCGCACCAGTTTTTTGGCTGAAGTGATTCCAAATTTTTGGCTTCCGCGGAAATCTACCTCCCCTCCCCCTCCCCCTTACCCAAATCCACATTTCCCTTGTTTCCGCCTTCCTTTCCAAGTTGAAACCTTCACTCCTTGTTTGCAACGTCGCATCCTCGCCGGTGACCCTCCTCTACGTTGCTTGGCCTCGCCTATCCAGGGAGGTAATCCACAACCGACCCCCATCCTCCTTCTCCTTCCACATCCCACATGCCCCGACCGCGGGCGCGACACCTTCCACACAAATCACCGAACCCTCCACCAAATAAGCGCCGCCCTAAGCCATGGTGCATGCAGTATAGCCAGGATCCCAAGGACCATTTGGCAGCGGAGAAGCAAATCACGACGGCATGCGCGGATGAGGTCGCGATGGCTGCCATTCGTGTCGACCCCCGGATCTTGGAGGAGCACCTCGCCGTCGAGGCCACCTTCGACGCCTCGCATGCCGATGATGCGACGCGGTTGGCTGTTTGGTTTAATTCTGCAATGCGATGTTCAATTGTTCTGGGTGCATTCTGTTATTGTATATCATGTGAGGAATAAATTGAATTTGGATGTAGTAAATACATGAGAAAAAATACTATTGCTATATTTCCAAGTTGTTAAGCATGCTTGGTTTGGTTAACTCTCTGATCTTCTATTAGGAGTATGTTATATTGTGCAATGTGGTGCTCAGTTAATGTTTGGTTCATTTGTTGTGGTGTTTAGCTAACTGCTTGGTTCAATTCTGCAATGCGATGTCCAATTGTCGTGGGTAGGATTTTGTATTGTTGTGCATGTGAGGAATAAATCAAATTTGGTTGCACTTAATACATGAGAAACATATACAAGTGCTATATTTCCTAGTTCTTAATCATGCTTGGTTTGGATAAATGGGTTTTCCATGTGGCTTGAATTAATCTGATGAATCTATAATGTGCTTATTTTTCATCAACATATTTTACTGATAGCATGCGAACGCTTACTTAACCTGATGACTAACTACCTTATATGTGTTGCAGGCAAACAATGGGAAGCACTAAGGTTTACAATCGAGGTTAGCACGTGCATGGTCCATTGTCGAATACTCCCTCCATTCCTTTATATAAGGTGTATTTTTTTGATAAAATTCCAGTATGTAAGGTGCATTTCTTCTACTTCATCATAATTACCTTGTTAGCCCTTCAGAAAAAGGAAAGTATCTCCATCCTGATTGTCTGTATATCTCTTTGTAGCAAAATAAGGAAAGTATCTCTCTTTCGATTACAGGTATCTCTTTCTTTCCTCGACTAACTGATTTACTTGCCACTAATGAACAAATTTGCCAGGGGTAATTTCGTCCTATCCTGTCTATAATTATGCGCTTTGGTCACCGTGCTGAAAATAACGCACCTTATATAAAGGAACGAAGGGAGTAGCACATTATTGTGCAATTGCAGGAACCATTCTAATATTTAGGTTTTTAACAATTCGGTCTTGCACATGTAGGTCCTACTGTTAGAGGTTTTGACCCACTGCTCGACCCTTTTTGCATATGGGGAAATGAGTTGTCCATGAATATCAGTCAAGTCAAGAAACTCAGAAAGATTGTTAGGATAAAGAAATTAGCAACAAAAAACAACAAGATCTTTGTCTGCACAATGAAGAAGACATTAGTTCACTATAGGATGGTACTAACTATTATACCTTGCATTTTTTATTCCTTTGCCCCATTTCCAATATAGAGAAGATATTTATGCACATCCTTGTTTTCAGGCCATTCCAAAGCAGTTCACTGATGATTACCTCTCAAACCACCTCTATGGTCAGGAGGTGAGGAAGGCTTCCATACAACACCCACGGTTCAATATTGAAGAGTTCCTGAAGAGGACGAAAGACGGACGGTCAATCATCCACAGGCACTGGCCTAAAGTTGCAATGATCTTCAACATGAATGAAGGCTCAAGATTCGCCTTCCACTTCAGCAGTTTTCTAGATGAGATGCATCTGTCTATATACCGTCTATGATGCTAATTTCGAAAGGTTCTACATGTTGCATGTGAAACTTGTGCTGGTGCAGTTGTGTAATGGGGTAGCTGAGTGCTGAAGCTATATCATGTTGTACTCTGATGTATTTCAATTATGAAATCCTGCTTCCTTAATATGAAAATGAAATATATTATGTGCTTAATATGAATGTCAATTAGATTAATAAATGGATTATTTAGTAATAGGGCAATTGGCCTGCTAATTGGGTTTTGCTATTGCAAACCGTTATTGAAAAAATACCGTGGACGATGACCTCACGCAATGCACACAGTTTCTAGGAATAAACCGTGTTGGATTAATGAACAATCAAACACGACTTTCTCTTGAAAACTGTTTGCGTTAGGCCACCTTGCGCAAACATTTACCACATAAAAACTGTGTGTGATGGACAACCTTTGCCACACAGTTTCTTCTACGGACCGTGTGTGATACATTCAATAACGCAAACGATTTAACGGGAAAAATTGTGTGTGATGTACCTGTGAACGGAAATGTTTTCCTTGGAGCGACTCTGTGGGATGTACATACGAATGGAAACGTTTAGCGGGGACTGATTGTGTGGGATGTACTTGCGACCGGAATTTGCCTATATAATTGTATTTTTAGCTCTACTGCACGTATTTCCGTATTTGAGCACTCGCCGGTCGCACACGACCTCATTTTGCCGAGCGTGTTGGCCAGGAGGGCATATCCCCGACGGTTTCTGGGTCGTGCGGGAAGGACCCCCCTATCGCCCACAGTCACCAGGCGACGGTTCCAAATGCCATTGCGGAAAGGGGTTAAAAACCGTTTGTATAGAACCTCGTTGTACTAGTGAATGGTTGCTACTTCTTAAGCTTGTGTTGGTTTTTTCCTTGAAGAGGAAAGGGTGATGCAGCACCGTAGAGATAAGTATTTCCCTCAGTTAAGAACCAAGGCATCAATCCAGAAGGAGAAGAACACGCGAATCACCAATACGTGTACAAACAATCAAACACTTGCACCCAACACGAGAAAGGGGATGTCAATCCCTTCACAGTCACTTGCAAAGGTGAGATCTGATACAGATAGATAAATAAAGGATAAAATATTTTTGGGTTTTTTGGTTTACAGATCTGAAAATAAAAGATGGCAAAATAGTAGATCGAAAACTAATTGTAGCGACTCGACCTCAGACGGTCAAGTCTCTGTGCTTAAGTGTCATCCCTGGATCGGTATGTTGACACACACAGTACTCGAGGATTTATAACATAGGTAAATCACATGTATAAAGTAACGTAAATACTATTACCTCCATTCGAATAGCAGAAGTGACAACAAGGTTGTGGATTCCCATCAGCACCAAAGGCAAAGTTGAGTGTAGAAATCGTAACCCTAACGTATCACTTACTCGTCGTAAGATTCCTGCAACATGAGATGTTGCAGCCATGTAGGTCAGTACAATGAATGTACTGGCAAATTCACACCATAGGCCAATGATGAATAATAGCTACTACTACATGCATATTTGGCTGGTGGAGGCTCTAGGTTAAATTTTTGCATAAAGCCAATTTTTTTCCTACAACAAAGGAATATATTTTATTTAACTACAAATTTGGTTGAAAATTATTGAGAAGGTTCCTCCAACTCAATCCCAAAATAATAATTATAACCCAACAAATTAATTACGTAAAGTGATGAGATCAAATCAATAATTCAAGCACCAGATACTCAAAATGTCCATAACCGGGGACACGGCTAATCATGATTAGTTTGTACACTCTACAGAGGTTTGCACACTTTTCCCACAAGACTCGATCTTCTCCTTTGAATTTCTCGCACTGCATGATGTTTGAGAAACGGATGACCAAGACACAGTCTTTCCGAAGAGGTCCCCTTAACCGATAGATATGCCGGTACACCTACAATCCCCTACATCTGCTAGCCCATCATGGAAAGGTTTCCCGCAACTTACTCAACTATGCCAGAGCCCATAATGGCTTGTGGCTGCACACGGAAGTTTTCAGCATGAATAATTTTATGATCCCTTTGAGCCTGGGTGGCATTCCATAGGGTGATCACACGGGTACTCCGGGATCCCCTTGGGCAAGCACTGGGTTCTCCAGGTGCCCGAGCAAACCACTCGGTGCTCCACGGTGCCCCAACCAATCCACCCAGATGTGTATTAAAGTAGCCACCTTAAGTTAAACCTTAGTTAACAATAACTCTCACAACTTTCATGAATTCTCTCAAAACCAAACCACGTCTACGAGCATAGCATAGCAGTGTAAGCATAACATAGTAACACCCTGGGTTTGAATGCAAGACAAAGGTTCCTACCTCATCTACTTCCCAATACCCACATGTTATCAATCCTACTCATGCAATGTTTGAGGGTAAAACTAATGCATAAAACCGGGTATGAAAAGTATGATCAAAGTGTGAACTTGCCTTGTACTGTTGATGTAGATGATTCGCGGTCATAACTCCTGATAGTTCTACTCGTCACACTCCGGTCAATCTATCGTAAGCAAGCAATAGTAACCACACATAAGCAATCATGCAAAAGAATCAAAGAAAAGATCTCGGAAAACTTTGAAAATAGGCAAATAACTCTTGCAACAGAATGAAATTTCTAACAATACCAAAATGGGTGAATTTGGTCTTATCAGAAAGGTTAAATCAAGAGCTTTAATTAGCAAAAAGAATCTACTAAATCGGAGTTATCAAACTCAAGTTACGAACAAAAGAAGTTTGAATTCAAATCTGTTTGAAATCAAATTTTAAACTTAAAAAAATATTTAAGTTGTTTTACTGGATAGAGGGGGTCATAACGAAGAAGTGGGTGTTGGTTTTGTTGGATTTGGACCGACGAGCAAAAAGTTGTGATAGACTGAAATTTAGGGACTAATCTGCGAAGAAAATATTCATGGATGGGTCGCTGGCCGAACTAAAAAGAGAAAGAAAAACTCTACCGAACGAACGTTTGCTGCCAAACGCTAACTAACGAATCTGTTCACTGCTGAACCTAATCTAATGAACGCTCGCTAAATAGCTAATCTAAAAAAATAGAACAAGATTTATATAAAAAATGGAATGAAAACCGGTCGGTTTTATTACCGGTTCGGGCGGTTCGAAGAAATCGTCGGGTCAGCGAAAACCGGTGGGATCCAGTGGCTAGAGCGCGTCCGTCAAGTCCGGTGAACAGCGGCGGACGGCTCCGGCGAGTGGGGCGTCGGCGGTGGTGGCGTGGGGTGATGCGGAGCAGAGGCGAGCGGAGCGAGGGCAGCGCATGGCGGCAGCGAACAAAGGTGTCGGCGGCTTGCTCCGGTGAGCGGCGGTTGCAGAGTGCAGCGGTGGCACGATGCGGGATGCGGCGGCGAGAGAGGGGGCTCCGGGGCAGCGCATTTATAGGAGGGGAGAGGAGGCGCGGCTTGCGTGAGGGGCAAGGCGGAGGGAGGTGGCCGGGTCGGGCACGGTGCGACGACAACGCGTGCGGCGGCTGGTATCCTACTCGGGAGGAGGAAGGCGGCGGTGTGCTGGCTGGACTGGGCCTGCTAGCTGGGCTGGCCTAGTCGGTGGGAAAGTTTTTTTTAAAAGACAGGCAAGTGAATAAAGCAAAAAAATATAATAAAAACAAAATATAATATAGGCATATTATATATCAAAATTTTCAGAAAAATATTTTCTACAACGTGAACATTTTTCTAAAGTCAAATAAAATCCACAGAAATTTAAATAAAGCAAGGAGTGCTCCTGTTGCAATAAAACCTCATAAAAATCATTTTAAAAATACCAAAATGATTTCAAATTTATTTCTCTCCAATTTTCTAATGTAGGGAACCATTTTACCCTAATTTCAATATATTTTATTTTTGGAGAAAAATAATTTGAATAAAATCCAAATAACTGCAAAATGAGAATAATTTCAAAAGGGACTTTCAATTTGATTCTTTTAAACTTCCAACTCATATTTCATATGTTTTGAAGAAGTCATTTTATCTTCTCTCATGAAAATCATTGAGTTGCATAAAGTTTCTGAATTTGAAATAGTTCCAAATGGAATTCAAATATTTTCATAAACCCTTTTCTTTTTAAATGGAAGAAGTCATGTCATCTTCTCTCTAGGGTTTTGTACGTTTGAAATACATTTGAATTTATGGAGATGCAAATATGAAAGTTTGGGAAAGTCCTTTTATTCCCTCTCATTTAACTTTCAAAAAGTTTCAAATTTCACTTAGTTTCACACAAGCAACCATACCACAAATCAAACAATCAATCAAAACTATTTATTTAATATAACATTCCAAAATTTAGAATTTTGGGATGTTACAAACCTACCACCCTTAAAATGAATCTCGTCCTCAAGATTCGAAGAGGCTAGCAAGAAATAGGTTAGGGTTTGGGGGTCTCCTCAAAATCCATCGATTGTCGCAAGAGGGGGTCTGGGGTGCTACCACCCTTAGAAGCAACGTTACGGTTCCATCAAAACTCATATACTAAATCTGTTTGTTGGTTGTGTCGATCTCCTCAGTTTCTCGGGAAAATTCCTACTCTGCTCTTCCGGTAGTGGCATAACCTTTACCTCAATTCTTCTATACTTTCATCATGGTAAGGTTCTTCTGTGACTGGGCCTTCTTAGCTGGCAGGTCAGGCGCCAATACTAAACGACTGTCGATATCTCATGGTGGTCAACCATTTACGGTTTCTCCTGCAGGAAATGGGTCTGGGTTGAACCTCACCGTATGACCTACGATGGGCACAACTGCCATGTACAAGGGGAAAATATTGTCATACCATTCTAAGGTTTCAACAAGGTTTTGATCGTCGTCTCTCTACTATAGGCAAGTCACTCAGATTTACCATCCCATATAGCAAGGCGAACAATAAGAGTAAGTCGGTATGGTGATCCATCCATCTCGCACGCAAACCATTACCTTGTATATTTTTTAGTGAATCTCGTATTCTAACACTCAATCATCCTCACAAGCATTGCAGAATTTCTCTTGTCCACGATCTGGGTTCGGAAAAAATCCATTAATTCTAGAAGCGAAAGAAACATCTATCGTTCCTTCACAACTCTCAGGTTTTGCGTTACTCCTATACGATCGTCTGTTGATAAAGTTGTATATTCTTCCAGGGTTTTTCCTTCAGCAAAAGTGCGCTTGCTTCTTGGCAGGTCCTGGGGCCTGTGGGTTATGGCCCATCTCATCACTTGCAAACCATCATTGTTCCAACATCCAGCTGATACCCACAAGTATAGGGGATCAAAACAGTTTTCGAGGGTAGAGTATTCAGCCCAAATTTATTGATTCGACACAAGGGGAGCCAAAGAATATTCTCAAGTATTTGCAACTGAGTTGTCAATTCAACCACACCTAGAAACTTAATATTTGCATCAAGGTATTTAGTAGCAAAGTAATATGATAATAGTGGTAACGGTAGCAAAGTAATATTTTTGGGTTTTGTAGTGATTATAACAGTAGCAGCGGAAAAGTAAATAAGCGAAGAACAATATATGAAAAGCTCATAGGCATTGGATCGGTGACGGAGAATTATGCCGGATGCGATCGATCATGCAATAGTTATAACATAGGGTGACTCAAAACTAGCTCTAGTTCATCAATGTAATGTAGGCATGTATTCCGAATATAGTCATAAGTGCTTATGGAAAAGAACTTGCATGGCATCTTTTGTCCTACCCTCCCATGGTAGCGGGGTCCTATTGTAAACTAAGCGATATTAAGGCCTCCTTTTAATAGAGTACTGGACCAAAGCATTAACACATAGTGAATACATGAATTCGTCAAACTACGGTCATCACCGGGAGTGGTCCCGATTATTGTCACTTCGGGGTCGCCAGATCATAACACATAGTAGGTGACTATAGACTTGCAAGATAAGATCAAGAACTCACATATATTCATGAAAACATAATAGGTTCAGATCTGAAATCATGGTACTCGGGCCCTAGTGACAAGCATTAAGCATAGCAAAGTCATAGCCTCATCAATCTCAGAACATAGTGGATACTAGGGATCAAACCCTAACAAAACTAACTTGATTACATGATAAATCTCATCCAACCCATCACCATCCAGCAAGCCTACGATGGAATTACTCATGCACGGTGGTGAGCATCATGAAATTGGTGATGGAGGAAGGTTGATGATGACGATGGCGACGGATTCCCCTCTCCGGAGCCCCAAACGGACTCTAGATCAGCCCCCCGAGAGAGTTTCGGGCTTGGCGGCGGCTCCGTATCGTAAAACGCAATGAATCCTTCTCTCGATTTTTTTTCTCCCCGAACACGAATATATGGAGTTGGAGTTGAGGTTGGTGGAGCTTCAGGGGGCCCACGAGGCAGGGGGCGCACCCAGCGGGGTAGGCGCGCCCCCACCCTCGTGGACAGGGTGTGCCCCCCTGACGTGGATTCTTCTTCCAGTATTTTTTATATATTCCAAAAATAATCTTCGTTGATTTTCAGGTCATTCCGAGAACTTTTATTTCTGCACAAAAATAACACCATGGCAATTCTGCTGAAAACAGCGTCAGTCCGGGTTAGTTCCATTCAAATCATTCAAGTTAGAGTCCAAAACAAGGGCAAAAGTGTTTGGAAAAGTAGATACGATAGAGATGTATCAACTCCCCCAAGCTTAAACCTTTGCTTATCCTCAAGCAATTCAGTTGATAAACTGAAAGTGATAAAGCAAAACTTTTACAAACTCTGTTTGCTCTTGTTGTTGTAAATATGTAAAGCCAGCATTCAAGTTTTCAGCAAAGATTATGAACTAACCACATTCCCAATAACATTTAGGTCCCAAGTTTACTCATATCAATGGCATAATCAACTAGCGAGCAATAATAATAAATCCCGGATGACAACACTTTCTCAAAACAATCATGATATGATATAACAGGATGGTATCTCGCTAGCCCTTTCTGAGACCGCAAAACATAAATGCAGAGCACCTTTAAAGATTAAGGACTGACTAGACATTGTAATTCATGGTAAAAGAGATCCAGTCAAGTCATACTCAATGTAAACTAACAGTAATGGATGCAAATGATAGCGGTACTCTCCAACTGGTGCTTTTTAATAAGAGGATGATGACTCAACATAAAAGTAAATAGATAGGCCCTTCGCAGAGGGAAGCAGGGATTTGCAGAGGTGCCAGAGCTCGATTTTGAAATAGATATGAATAATATTTTGAGCGGTATACTTTCATTGTCAACCTAACAACCGAGAGATCTCGATATCTTCCATGCTACACACATTATAGGCGGTTCCCAAACATAATGGTAAAGTTTATACTCCCCCTCCACCAACAAACATCAATCCATGGCTTGCTCGAAACAACGAGTGCCTCCAACTAACAAGAGTCTTGGGGGAGTTTTGTTTGCAGTTATTTTGATTTGATTTGCATAAAGCATGGGACTGGGCATCCCGGTGACCAGCCATTTTCTCGTGAGTGAGGAGCGGAGTCCACTCCTCTGGAGAATAACACGCCTAGCATGGAAGATACACAGAGCCCTAGTTGATACATGAGCTATTCGAGCATACAAAACAGAATGTTTATTTGAAGGTTTAGAGTTTGGCACATACAAATTTACTTGGAACTACAGGTGGATACCGTATATAGGTAGGTATGGTGGACTCATATGGAACAACTTTGGGGTTTATGGAGTTGGATGCACAAGCAGTATTCCCGCTTAGTACAAGTGAAGGCTAGAAAAAGACTGGGAAGCGACCAGCTAGAGAGCGACAACAGTCATGAACATGCATTAAAATTAATCAACATCGAATGCAAGCATGAGTAGGATATAATTCACCATGAACATAAATATCGTAGAGGGTATGTTGATTTTGTTTCAATTACATGCGTGAACATGTGCCAAGTCAAGCCACTCGAATCATTCAAAATAGGATACCACCCTATCATACAACATCACAACCATTTTAATAGCTTGTTGGCCTGCAAGATAAACCATTATAAGCTCCTAGCTAATTAAGCATGTCATTAGCAACTACAATCTCTAATTGTCATTGCAAACATGTTTCTTTCTTAATAGGCTGAATCAGGAATGATGAACTAATCATAATTACAAAAACAAGAGAGGTTGAGTTCATACCAGCTTTTATTATCTCAATAAGTTCATCATATATCATCATTATTCCCTTTCACTTGCACGACCGAACGATGTGGATAATAATAATAGTGCATGTGCATTGGACTAAGCTGGAATCTGCAAGCATTCAATTCAAGAGTGAAGACAAGGTAATATGGGCTCTTTGTTAGATCAACAATAATGCATATAAGAGCCACTCAACATTTCCATTATGGCCTTCTCCTCCCGACCCCCAAAGAAAAGAAACAAAACTATTTACCCGGGAAAGCTCCCAACAAGAAAAAGAAGAACGAGAAATCATTTTGGGTTTTCCTTTTAATTACTACTACTACTACAGGCATGGAAAGTAAACTAACTAAAAGCTACAGCTAATTTTTTTAGTTTTTCTTAAGGTTTATCAAACACACAAGAAGAAAGCATAAAAAGGGAAATAAACTAGCATGGATATTACAATGAAAAAGTATGAGCACCGACAACTAGCATGAGTGTGTGAACAAGAATGTAATGTCGGTGAGAAATATGTACTCCCCCAAGCTTAGGCTTTTGGTCTAAGTTGTTCTACTGCCATGGCTGGCCTGGCGGATATCCAAAGTTGTAGTTGGGGTCATACTGTGATGCAGCAGGTATTGCCTCATGAGCTGCCACTTGGAGGCGAGCTGTCTCCGTCCTCCTCTTATACTCGTTCACCTTCTCCCTGGTTATAACATATCTCCCCTTTGCTGGAAAGTCAAAGAAAGCGGGAGCAGAGAGTGACGTGATAGGTGCGTCGTCTGTCAAAGATTAGTCAGTACTGGAGGAACTGGTCGTTCCTCTCAACAAACTGATGACGAACCATAGCATCATAATCTCAATAAGAAGGAGGCAACTCAATATTATCTCCACGTATGGGTATCTCAAGAAAATTAGCTATAAGAGTTGCATAAATTCCACCAAAGAAATCTCCATGAATACTATTATTATGCAACCTACGTGCAACAATAGCCCCCAAGTTGTATTGTGAATGGAGCTTTGAGCAAGGAGATCAAAAATGGCAGCAATATGAGCAAGAACTCGGGTTTGAGATGGCTAGTGATTTTTTTGGGAGGAAGAAGGAGTGTGTGGTGGCTGGAATAAGTGGAGGGGACCCACATGGGGTCCACGAGGCATGGGGCGCGCCCAGGGGGTGGGCGCGCCCTGGACCCTCGTGGCCAGGTGCTGGCTCCCCCTGATGTGTTCTGAGTGCTAGATATTCTCAAATATTATAGAAAAAATCATATTTAATTTTCAGGGCATTTGGAGAACTTTTACTTCCGAGGTATTTTTTATTGCATGGATAATTCAGAAAACAGACAGAAAATACTATTTTTTCTTTATTTAATATAAATAACAGAAAGTAAAAGGAGGTTACAGAAGGTTGTGCCTTCTAACTTCGTCCATCTCATGCTCATCAAAAGGAATCCACTAACAAGGTTGATCAAGTCTTGTTAACAAACTCATTTCGAATAACATGGAACCGGAGAAATTTCGAATAACACTATGTTACCTCAACGGGGATATGCATGTCTCCAACAATAAGAATATCATATTTCTTCTTGACAGTAGGAAGAGGGAATTCAAAACCTCCAATAGTGATTGTTGAAAATTTTCCAATATAATTGATACTGTGGACTTGAGGTTGTTTCCTCGGAAAGTGTACCGTATGCTCATTACCATTAACATGAAAAGTGGCATTGCCTTTGGTGCAATCAATAACAGCCCCTGCAGTACTCAAAAAGGGTCTTCCAAGAATAATAGACATACTATCGTCCTCGAGAATATCAAGAATAACAAAGTCCGTTAAAATAGTAACGTTTGCAAGCACAACAGGCACATCCTCACAAATACTGACAGGTATAGCAGTTGATTTATCGGCCATTTGCAAAGATATTTCAGTAGGTGTCAACTTATTAAATCAAGTCTACGATATAAGGAGAGAGGCATAACACTAACACCAGCTCCAAGATCACATAAAGAAGTTTTAACATAGTTTCTTTTAACGGAGCATGGTATAGTTGGTACTCCTGGATCTCCAAGTTTCTTTGATATTCCACCCTTAAAAGTATAATTAGCAAGCATGGTGGAAATTTCAGCTTCCGGTATCTTTCTCTTATTTGTAACAATATCCTTCATATATTTAGCGTAAGGATTCATTTTAAGCATATCAGTCAAACGCATACGCAAAAATATAGGTCTAATCATTTCAGCAAAGCGCTCAAAATCCTCATCATCCTTTTTGTTGGATGGTTTAGGAGGAAAAGGCATGGGTGTCTGAACCCATGGTTCTCTTTCTTTACCGTGCTTCCTAGCAACAAAGTCTCTCTTATCATAACGTTGATTCTTAGATTGTGGGTTATCAAGATCAACAACAGGTTCAATTTCTACATCATTACTATTGCTAGGTTGAGCATCAACATGAACATCATCATTAACATTATCACTAGGTTCATGTTCATTACCAGATTGTGTTTTAGCATCAGAGATAGAAATATCATTGGGATTCTCAGGAGTGTCTACAACAGGTTCACTAGAAGCATGCAAAGTCCTATCATTTTTCTTTTTCTTCCTCTTAGAAGGACTAGGTGCATCAATATTATTTCTCTAAGAATCCTGCTCAATTCTCTTATGGTGGCCCTCAGGATACAAAGGTCCCTAAGTCACTTTACCTCCTCTAGTTGCAACTTTAACAACAAAGACATTATTCTTACTATTCAATTCATTGAGCAGATAATTCTGAGCTTTAAGTACTTGTTCTACTTGAGTGGTAACCATAGAAGCATGTTTACTAATAAGTTTAAGTTCACCTCTAACACTAGCCATATAATCACTCAAGTGTTCAATCATATAAGCATTATGTTGCAATTGTCTACCAACATAAACATTAAAATTTTCTTGTTTAACAATAAAATTATCAAACTCATCTAAGCATTGGCTAGTAGACTTATTACGAGGAATATCACCTTCATCAAATCTATAGAGAGAATTTACCTTTACTACCTGTGTCGGGTTATCAAGACCATGTGTTTCTTCAATAGGTGATGAATTAAGACCATGTATTCTTCAATAGGAGGTAAATTCTTAACATCTTTAGCTTTTATACCTTTTTCTTCGATAGATTTCTTTGCCTCTTGCATATCTTCAGGACTGAGAAATAGAATACCCCTTTTCTGTGGAGTTGGCTTAGGAGTTGGTTCAGGAAGTGTCCAATTGTTTTCAGTAGTCAACATATTATTCAATAGCAATTCATCTTGATCAATAGTTGTTTCCCTGAAAACACAACCAGCACAACTATCCAGGAAATCTCTGGAAGCATCGGTTAGTCCATTATAAAAGATATCAAGTATTTCATTTTTCTTGCGAGGATGATCAGGCAAAGCATTAAGTAATTGGAGAAGCCTCCCCCAAGCTTGTGGGAGACTCTCTTCTTCAATTTTCACAAAATTATATATTTCCCTTAAAGCAGCTTGTTTCTTATGAGCAGGGAAATATTTAGCACATAAGTAGTAAATCATATCCTGGGGACTACGCACACAACCAAGATCAAGAGAATTAAACCATATCTTAGCATCACCCTTTAATGAGAATGGAAATAATTTAAGGATATAATAGTAGCGAGTTTTCTCATCATTAGTGAACAGGGTAGCTATATCATTTAATTTAGTAAGATGTGCCATAACAGTTTCAGATTCATAGCCATAAAAAGGATTGGATTCAACTAAAGTAATTAACTCAGGATCGACACAGAAATCATAATCCTTATCAGTAATAAAGATAGGTGAAGTAGCATAAGTAGGATCATATTTCATTCTAGCATTCAGAGATTTTTCTTTCAGCTTAGCTAATAGTTTCTTAAGATCACTTCTATCATTGCAGGCAAGAAAGTCTCTAGCAGTTTCTTCATCCATAACATAACCCTCAGGCACAACAGGAAATTCATATCTAGGGGGAGAATCTTCATCATCACTTTCATCAATATTATCAGTTTCAATGATTTCATTCTCTCTAGCCCTAGCAAGTTGTTCATCAAGAAATTCACCAAGTGGCATAGTAGTATCAAGCATAGAAGTAGTTTCATCATAAGTATCATGCATAGCAGAAGTGGCATCATCAATAACATGCGACATATCATAATTAATAGCAGAAGCAGGTTTAGGTGTCGCAAGCTTACTCAAAACAGAAGGTGAATCAAGTGTAGAGCTAGATGGCAGTTCCTTACCTTCCCTCGTAGTTGAGGGATAAATCTTGGTTCTTGGATATTTCAAGTTCTTCATAGTGATAAAAAGATATAAATCCCAAGTGACTGAAAGAATAGAGCTATGCTCCCCGGCAACGGCGCCAGAAAATAGTCTTGATAACCCACAAGTATAGGGGATCACAACAGTTTTCGAGGGTAGAGTATTCAACCTAAATTTATTGATTCGACACAAGGGAAGCCAAAGAATATTCTCAAGTATTAGCAGGTGAGTTGTCAATTCAACCACACCTGGAAACTTAATATCTTCAGCAAGGTTGTTGGTGTCAAAACCGGCGGATCTCGGGTAGGGGGTCCCGAACTGTGCGTCTAGGCCGGATGGTAACAGGAGACAAGGGAGACGAAGTTTTACCCAGGTTCGGGCCCTCTCGATGGAGGTAAAACCCTACGTCCTGCTTGATTAATATTGATGATATGGGTAGTACAAGAGTAGATCTACCACGAGATCGAGGAGGCTAAACCCTAGAAGCTAGTCTATGGTATGATTGTTGATGTGTATGTTGTCCTACGGACTAAAACCCTCCGGTTTATATAGACACCGGATAGGGTTAGGGTTACATAGAGTCGGTTATAATGGTAGGAGATTTACATATCCGTATGGCCAAGCTTGCCTTCCATGCCAAGGAAAGTCCCTTCCGGACACGGGACAAAGTCTTCAATCTTGTATCTTCATAGTCCAGGAGTCTGGCTGAAGGTATAGTTTGGCTATCCGAACACCCCCTAATCCAGGATTCCCTCAGTAGCCCCTGAACCAGCCTTCAATGACGACGTGTCCGACGCGCAGATTGTCTTCGGCATTGCAAGACGGGTTCCTCCTCCAAGTACTTCATAGAAGATTTTGAACACAAAGATAGTGTTCGGCTCTGCAAAATAAGTTTCCACATATTGCCATAGAGAGAATAATATTTACACAAATCTAATCTACTGACGTATTCCGTAGTGTGACACACCACGGCCAAGCCTTTATCCGAGTCATTTCATTATCCCACCTCAGCACGTCATGCGAGGCAGTTTCCTTGGCACGTCTTGTTAAAGCAGAGATCATGTCCCCTTATCCCGGGATTCTCATCAATACGGGCATGGGTAACCCAACCGCGGCATTTATTACGGCGCTTGGGAGATAAGCGAGTTTTACCGGGCTGGTGGGGACACGTAGTTGCGTCCACCTATATAAGGGGATAAGGATCCACCTTTTCACCTACGCCTTCTTCCTCCCTTGCTTATCCATTCTCGCGCACTCGAGCTCCAGCGCCCAAGTCCGCATTCCCCACCTCATCCTTCTCTAGCCATGTCCAGAGCGGGAGGCAAGTGGATGGTCTCCTCCGTCACGGAGGGGCACATCAAAAGATTAAGGAAGGCCGGATACTTGTCTAACGACATTGCGCACCGGCTTCCCGAAAAGGGGCAGCTCATCCCCATCCCTAATCCCCATGAGAGGGTGGTGTTCCTCCCCCATTTCCTCTGTGGACTAGGTTTCCCTCTCCACCCATTTGTCCGGGGGCTCATGTTCTACTACGGCCTGGATTTCCATGATCTGGCCCCGAATTTTGTCCTCAATATCTCGGCGTTTATCGTCGTGTGCAAGGCCTTCCTCCGCATCCGCCCCCATTTCGACCTATGGCTCAAGACTTTCAATGTCAAGCCGAAGGTGGTGCACGGCAACCTGGCGGAGTGCGGAGGCGCCATGGTGGGCAAGATGCCCAACATCTTATGGCTCGAGGGCTCCTTTGTGGAGACCCTGAAGGGGTGGCAATCAGGGTGGTTTTACATCACCGAGCCGCGCGACCCTAAGTGGGTCGCAGCCCCCGAGTTCCGGTCCGGACCCCCAACGCAACTCACGTCCTGGAAAGAGACGGGCCTGGCGTGGGGCAGCAAAAAGGAGGTGACCGGACTACAAACATGCATCCAATCCCTGGTGGACAAGAAGCTCAGGCTCGTCAACGTAGTCCAGGTTATGCTCATCCGCCTAAGCCTCCCGTGTCAACAACGGGCCTTCAATCCGTGGGAGTTCAATCCGGCGCAGCACCGAACTCTGAGCAGGCTCTTCGACACGACGTACGAAGATGCCTGGAAGGTGCTTTTCAAGGGCGCCGAGGCTTCCGCATCCGCTACCGAGGATTGCGGATTCAGCGCGCAGCGTCATGCTAGCGCGGTAAGTTTTTTGTACCTTTTACAGGGCACTAGTTTTTCATAGTTTAACTATGTGCGGGATTTAAGCTCCCCTACCTTTGACAGGATTGGCAGGTGATGTCCGGACGGATCGACTGTCCGGCACCTTTGCCCGAAGACCCAGCCGATGCCCACTTGGCGAAGCTGCTGGTTCCGGCACCCCATGTGGTGCCGGAGAAGAGGGCCAAGAAGAAAGCCACGGGGACTCGAAAGAGTGCCCAACGCCCGGAGGTGTCGGATTCACCATCCAACGAATCCAAGACGCACTCCTCCCACGAAGACGAGGAGGAGGAAGAGGAGTCCTCTCCTCCTCCAGCGGGGGAAGGGAAGAAAAGGAAGGCCGCCCCAACTGGGGAGGCTGAAGGGTCCAAGAAGGGGAGAACCCTTCCTCCGAACTGCTCCATCGAAGCCGACGACGACGAAGAGGAGTGGCCGCCCAGGGCCAAGCCCCTGGTGAAATCGTAAGTATTCGGATACCAGAGTAATTCATAGTATTCGTTTATTGCACAACTTTCCCTTATGTCGAATGTGCTTATGCAGCCCACCCAAAGACCGGCTCGATGCGTCGTCGAGCGGCTCACTGGACTCGTCGGAGGTGAACTCGCTTCCGACGGCTTCCTCCCCCGCCCTACGGACGACACCGAAGTGTTGTCCCAACAGGTTCCAATCTGGGAGGAGGTGGTCCTGGAGGCGCCGCGAAGCGACCTCCCGGACTCCAGGAGTAAAGGGGATGAAACCCCCCAGGGCTCCACGGCCCTAGGCCGGACACCGCTCCGGAACCTTCAAAGGTTCCAGAGTCCGGCAGGCGACCTCCTTCCAAGAGGAGCAAGCCCACCGTGCCGGTGACCTCCGTCCAACCGGAGGCGCCGGACAATCTGTTGGAGGCGCTCCAAGGCGCCTCCATCGACGAGGGGCACCGCACCATTATGAGTGCGGTGGTCCAAAAGGTTCAGTCCGCCAAGAGCGGACTGACAGAAGCTTGTACTAGCCTTTTAACAGGCTTTGAGGTAAGCAAAGAATGTGTAAATAATATTACCGCATAGACAGTAGCCCCTGATGCTCTGTTTGGCATTCGGGAAGAAAAGCCAAATAGAGGATCAAATAAAATTCGCAGGAGTCTAACAAAAAGGAGTCAATATGCGTGTGCAGGCTTCCCTGCTGGCGTCTGCCGCACTGACTGCGGAAGTGGACACGATAAAGCAAAACCTCGAGCGGTCCGAGCAAGAGCTCGGGCGTGCCAAGAAGCAGCTCGAGGACAATGAAGGTAAGAAATACCTTGTTTAAATATATATAAAAAGGTGCAATTGCGAAAAATGACAGGATTATCGTGGCTATTGTAGGGGCCACGTCTGAGGTGGTGACCCTTAAGCAAGCGTTGGTCGAGGCCGAGAAGAGGGCGGCCACGGAGCACATTGAGCGGGAGAAGTGTGAGGCCGAGGTTGGCAAGGTACGACAAGAGCTCCAGGCTCTCATGGAAAAACATGAGAGTTTGGAGCTTGACTCAAAGACGTGAGCGTCCGAGCTTGCGGTGGCTATTGAAAATGCCAAGTCTGCCAAGGCCGAATCCCAAAAGACCCTCTAGGAGTTGGATGAGGTGAAGAAGATAGCGGCGGGTAAGGCATTTTTTATGCAAAGCAAACACATAAACGTGAGTTACTTGTTACTTACCCGAATCCGGAGCTCTCCAGGAGCGTTCGCAGATCTTCCCCGGAGTGTATCTGATGCCGCCGCATTCTATCAAGCCGAGGAGGGCAGCTCGACAGAGAAGGTGTTCTGGTCTTAGTATGCTGAGGCCGGACACCCTATGCCCCTGAGCAACCAGCTGAAGCAACTGGTCGAGCTCCACAAGGCGGCCGAACAGGCCATGAAGGGCCTCATTGTTCGGCTGTGGCCTGGAGGGGCTCTGCCTGGGAGCTATTTTGGGCTGGTGCGGCGGTTGGTGGAGGCCTGTCCAAGGCTCGAAGTCATCAAGCGCTCCGTCTGCATTGAAGGTGCCCGTAGGGCCCTTGCCCGTGCTAAGGTGCACTGGGGCAAGCTGGATGCTGAGAAGCTTGTGAAGGACGGGACACCGCCAGGGAAAGAGAATCGCAAGCCCGAGAATTATTATAAGGATGTTCTGAAGGGTGCCCGCCTTGTGGCGGATGAATGTTCTATGGATGTAATTTTTGAGTAAAACTCGCTCGTTTTGTCCTGTGCGCTGAAAACTTGTTCATATGCGCTAAGCAATGCTGTTTGAATTTAAAATATTACCTTCTGTGCGTCTGTTTATCAATTCTGAGAGATGGCGAGTCGTCGGCTTATGCCCCCGTGCCGCTAGTGCTGGGGTGTTCGGGGATAAACCTGAGCGCTCTTTTTCCCATGTTTGGGTCCTTCGAGGGAGGCGCTCAGCCCAACGAACAAGGCAATCGGACTATAATGCGTGAACACTCTCACTTAGCCATAGAATTCTATAATTTTAAATTTCGGCGAAGCCCCTGGTATTCGGAAGACCGAGTTCGGGGCGCTATCCACGCCTTGGCCGGACAGAGCCGGCTCCTCGCCCTAAGCGGCATAAGTCTTTAGGGACTCGAAAAAACCTCTCGAACAGCGACCAGCTCTCACTTCATCATGACAGTCAGTTTTAGCTTTCTCCACTGAGGTGCTCGACCCAGCTCAACTGGGGCACAATCGCAGTGGTTCTCCTAGTGCTACCTTAGCCGATATAGCGGAACGTAAGGCACCAAAACATAGGAGCCGGGCAAACCCAACTATTGACCCAAGACATGATTCAGAGCCGATGCATATAATGCTATAAGTTCGGGGTGCCGCACTTGTTAAAGTGTTCGGACTTCTCACACCATGTTGAGGGGTACTAAAGCCCCTGGCGTATTCGGGCCATACCAAAGTGTACGGGTGCAACATGTCGTTAAGGAACATATATATAAAAAAAGAGTAATGCAAAAATAGACAAAAGCTATGCATTGTTTATTAAAGAGGGTTGCGATCAAAGCAGAACAATACAATTAATGCGATAAGCAAAAGGTTGGACTATGGAACATGTCCGTTCCAGGGGCAAGCTGCGGAATAGTATGCGAAACAGGTATACTGCTCGTGATAGAGACCACCTGGGAGTTCCATAATGTGGCGTGGCTTGTCTGCTTCCCTGGTTCTTGCATCGTTTGTGCGGCAATTGAACTGCCGAACAGGCCTTCCGAAGAGTGGAGTCCTGAAAGTAAGAGAAAATTAAAAAATCGGCAGCCCCTGGTGCGGTTTAAGCCGTGTTTCGGGCATGCCGTGATTGTGCCCCTCCCCCTGTGCCCATTGTATCTCTAGAGCGTAGTTATGTACGTGAAGTACTGGCGTCGCCTTTTTGCGAGGGTTGGAGTTGGGGCCACATTGCTACGCCTGCTCGGATCGTGCCAGGCGGTCTTGTTGTAGGTTACTCCGGGCACGCTTGACGGTGTCCGGTCGTTTAGTGGCCGGACTGGAGAACTGCCTGGAGAGGCTGCTTTGTACTTCCGCTACAAGGGCCGCCGTGTGCTCCTCCGTTCGGAGGGAGCGTTCGGTGTTTCTATTGACCGTAATTACTCCTCGAGGGCCTGGCATCTTGAGCTTAAGGTATGCGTAATGCGGTACCGCATTGAACTTAGCGAATGCGGTTCGCCCGAGCAGTGCGTGATAACCACTGCGAAACGGGCCTATGTCGAAGATTAACTCCTCGCTTCAGAAATTATCCGGAGATCCGAAGACCACTTCAAGTGTGACTGAGCCTATAAAGTTGGCCTCTACACCTGGTATTACGCCTTTAAAGGTCGTTTTGGTGGGCTTAATCCTCGAGGGATCTATGCACATTTTCCGCACTGTATCCTGGTAAAGCAGGTTCAGGCTGCTGCCGCCGTCCATGAGGACTCTAGTGAGATGAAATCCGTCAATAATTGGGTCTAGAACCAATGCGGCGAATCCTCCATGACGGATGCTAGTGGGATGGTCCCTTCGATCAAAGGTGATCGGGCAGGAGGACCATGGGTTGAACTTTGGGGCGACTGGCTCTACCGCGTATACGTCCCTTAACGCGCGCTTCCACTCCCTTTTGGGGACGTGGGTTGCGTATATCATGTTCACCGTCCGCACTTGTGGGGGAAAACCCTTCTGTCCACTGTTGTTCGGCGGCCGGGGCTCCTCGTCATCATCGCTATGCAGTCCCTTGTCTTCATTTTCGGCGTTTAACTTGCCTGCCTGCTTGAACACCCAACAATCCCTGTTGGTGTGATTGGCCGGCTTTTCGGGGGTGCCATGTATCTGGCACAAGCGGTTGAGTATTTGGTCCAAACTGGATGGGCCCCTAGGATTCCTTTTGAATGGCTTTTTCCGCTGACCGGATTTAGAGCCTCTGAATCCGGCATTAACTGCCGTATCCTCTGCATTGTCGCCGTTAATGCGGCGCTTCTGCTTGTTGCTACGCGACCTGCCACTACTGTCCCTGGTTTCTGAATTACCAGGGTTCTTGGTCATATTGTTGCTACGAGCAAGCCAGCTGTCTTCTCCCGCGCAAAAGCGGGTCATGAGTGTCGTGAGTGCTGCCATAGATTTCGGCTTTTCCTGTCCAACGTGCCGGGCCAGCCACTCGTCACGGATATTGTGCTTGAAGGCTGCTAGGGCCTCAGCGTCCGGACAGTCGACTATTTGATTTTTCTTTGTTAGGAACCGTGTCTAGAATTGCCTGGCCGATTCCTCTGGCTGCTGGATTACGTGACTTAGGTCATCGGCGTCTGGGGGTCGCACATAAGTGCCCTGGAAATTGTCGAGGAATGCGGCTTCCAGGTCCTCCCAACAACTGATTGATCCTGTTAGCAAGCTATTAAGCCAATGCTGAGCTGGTCCTTTAAGCTTGAGTGGGAGGTATTTGATGGCGTGGAAATCATCACCGCGGGCCATGTGGATATGAAGGAGATAATCCTCGATCCATACCGCAGGATCTATTGTGCCATCATATGATTCGATGTTTACGGGTTTGAAACCCTCGGGGATTTGATGATCCATTATTTCGTCTGTAAAGCAGAGTGGGTATGCGGCGCCTCTGTACTGGGCTATATCATGACGTAGCTCCAATGAGCCTTGTCTACTGTGTTCGGCTCTACCGAATTTGTGGCCGGCATGACGGTTACCGTCTCGAGCCGTGGGGTGCCCACGCGACCCGTAGATCGATCTTGTTTGCCTTGCCTTGTCCTCCAACATATCTCGTAAGTCCGGCGCATATTCCCGTGCCTTGGTACGGGGTGCGGTTTGAGTGGAGGGCCGAGAGGCCTCTCTGTCGCGGCCACGAGGTGGCCGGTTGGCCGCATCAAGTGCTTCCTCCTCTAATTGGGGTAGCAACCTGCGCTTTGGGTAGCTCTTGGAGGGGCGTTCGAGTTTATGCTCTTCGGCCGCGAGGACTTCAGTCCATCTGTCGACTCGCAAATCTTGATAAGCTTTAAGCTGTTGCTGTTTTTTCTTGAGGCTTCTTGCCGTGGCTATAAGCCTGCATTGAAAATGCTCTTGCTTGACGGGATCCTCTGGCACGACGAATTCTTCGTCGTCGAGGCTTGCCTCGTCTTCGGAGGGAGGCATATAATTATTGTCCTCGACCTCTCTGTCTGCCGCTCTCTCATGAGGGCTGGTTTCTCCATCCTCCTGTGCTAAATCTTGCTGGAGGGGGTTTTCTTCGGCACTTTCCGGAGTATTATTATCTCCCGTGCTGGAATCACCATGTTTGTTTTGGCAGGATTTTGAGCGGCGCCGCTGACGCTGGCGCTTAGGCTCTTTCTTGGAGGGGTCATCCTCCGCTGTTCCATCGCCATCTCCCTCTTTTGG
Organism: Triticum urartu; assembly: GCF_056163025.1. NCBI lineage: Eukaryota > Viridiplantae > Streptophyta > Magnoliopsida > Poales > Poaceae > Triticum > Triticum urartu. Next base: position 205,480,841 of record NC_141877.1, on the reverse strand, counting down.
GGTGTCCACCATGTATATGTCATACGATGAGGTGGCTTTCCAGGGCCTAGTAGGCGCTGGTTCTTCATCATCTCCTTCATCGGCGTCCATACCGTCGATGTCTTCGGAGTCAAAGTCGAGCATGTCGGTTAAGTCGTCGACAGTGGCTACAAAGTGGGTGGTGGGTGGGCTTTGAATTTCTTCATCATCCATACCCCAACCTTGCTGGCTGTAGTCCGGCCAGGGCTCTCCCGATAAAGAGAGAGACTTCAGTGACTTCAGGATATCGCCGAGAGGCGAGTGCTGAAAGATGTCCGCGGCAGTGAACTCCATGATCGGCGCCCAATCGGATTCGATCGGCAGGGGCGCGGAGGGATCGGAGTCCGGCTCCTTGGAGTCACGACTCTCGCAGAGTACGGGGCTGGTGTTCGGCTCAATCGCCGTTGGGGTCATAGCCCCTGAGGTGGCGTCCAACCACCCATCCTCGATCGACGCAGTCGGCTCCGAATTAAGGGTCGGAGCTGACGCGGGTGCGGCCTCCAGGACACTGTTCGGCGGCAGAGCTAAATCATGCTCGTCGTGACAATGCGGCGTGCTCGGCAGTGGCTCGAATCCGTCAAAAATCAAGTCCCCGCGGATGTCAGCCGTGTAGTTTAAACTTCCAAATCTGACCTGACGGCCGGGGGCGTAGCTTTCGATCTGCTCCAGACGGCCAAGCGAATTGGCCCATAGTGCGAAGCCGCTGAAGACGAAGATCTGTCCGGGGAGGAAGGTCTCACCCTGGACCGCATCACTATTGATGATCGTAGGAGCCATCGAGCCTGATGGCGACGACACAGAGGAACTCTCAATGAAAGCACCAATGTCGGTGTCAAAACCGGCGGATCTCGGGTAGGGGGTCCCGAACTGTGCGTCTAGGCCGGATGGTAACAGGAGACAAGGGACACGAAGTTTTACCCAGGTTCGGGCCCTCTCGATGGAGGTAAAACCCTACGTCCTGCTTGATTAATATTGATGATATGGGTAGTACAAGAGTAGATCTACCACGAGATCGAGGAGGCTAAACCCTAGAAGCTAGCCTATGGTATTATTGTTCATGGGTATGTTGTCCTATGGACTAAAACCCTCCGGTTTATATAGACACCGGATAGGGTTAGGGTTACATAGAGTTGGTTACAATGGTAGGAGATCTACATATCCGTATCGCCAAGCTTGCCTTCCACGCCAAGGAAAGTCCCTTCCGGACACGGGACGAAGTCTTCAATCTTGTATCTTCATAGTCCAGGAGTCTGGCTGAAGGTATAGTTCGGCTATCCGAACACCCCCTAATCCAGGACTCCCTCAAAGGTATTTAGTAGCAAAGTAATATGATAATAGTGGTAACGGTAGCAAAGTAATATTTTTGGGTTTTGTAGTGATTGTAACAGTAGCAGCAGAAAAGTAAATAAGCAAAGAACAATATATGAAAAGCTTGTAGGCATTGGATCGGTGACGGAGAATTATGCCGGATGCGATCGATCATGCAACAGTTATAACATAGGGTGACACGGAACTAGCTCCAGTTCATCAATGTAATGTAGGCATGTATTCCGAATATAGTCATACGTGCTTATGGAAAAGAACTTGCATGACATCTTTTGTCCTACCCTCCCGTGGCAGCGGGGTCCTATTGGAAACTAAGGGATATTAAGGCCTCCTTTTAATAGAGTACCGGACCAAAGCATTAACACATAGTGAATACATGAACTCAAACTACGGTCATCACCGGGAGTGGTCCCGATTATTGTCACTTCGGGGTTGCCGGATCATAACACATAGTAGGTGACTATAGACTTGCAAGATAAGATCAAGAACTCAAATATATTCATGAAAACATAATAGGTTCAGATCTGAAATCATGGCACTCGGGGCCCTAGTGACAAGCATTAAGCATAGCAAAGTCATAGCAACATCAATCTTAGAACATAGTGGATACTAGGGATCAAACCCTAACAAAACTAACTCAATTACATGATAAATCTCATCCAACCCATCACCGTCCAGCAAGCCTAAGATGGAATTACTCACGCACGGCGGTGAGCATCATGAAATTGGTGATGGAGGAAGGTTGATGATGATGATGATGATGGCGACGGATTCCCCTCTCCGGATCCCCGAACGGACTCCAGATCAGCCCTCCCGAGAGAGTTTAGGGTTGGCGGTGGCTCTGTATCGTAAAACGCGATGAATCCTTCTCTCTGATTTTTTTCTCCTCAAACATGAATATATGGAGTTGGAGTTGAGGTCGGTGGAGCGTTAGGGGGCCCATGAGGCAGGGGCGCGCCCAGGGGGGTAGGCACGCCCCCACCCTCGTGGATAGGGTGTGAGCCCCCTGGCGTGGATTCTTCTTCAAGTATTTTTTATATATTCCAAAAATAATCTCCGTTGATTTTCAGGTCATTCTGAGAACTTCTATTTCTGCACAAAAATAACACCATGGCAATTCTGCTGAAAACAGCGTCAGTTCGGGTTAGTTCCATTCAAATCAAGCAAGTTAGAGTCCAAAACAAGGGCAAAAGTGTTTGGAAAAGTAGATACGACGGAGACGTATCACCAGCTACCTAGAATTTCTTAAATCCATCCAATTATAGTGTCTCCCTTCCTTCTATTGGTACCAAACTAAGACGTGATTACTCAGACTCATCACAGCATTACAATTGCTCCATATTACTTTATATTCCAATAGTACTTCATCCCTTCATACTCTTGGGATATCCCACATATCGAGATAAAACTCGGACTTATTTTGTCCAAAGTCCACTCCGTGGAATATCATAATCCTTTCCAGAGGTCAAGTGTCCTCACAGTGTACTACCACCCTTGAAATGCACAAATTCATCCATAGACCATATTTCTCATATCCTCGAAAATGGTCAAAATCCTTCTTCATAGAGTAACTACTCATAAAATCCAAATCAGTTCCAATGATGCTAACTTCATTGATTCTCAAATTATTACCATCTCATGCACTTCCATTACATGACTCAAGTCAACACCTCAATATAAAAAGAAATGTTCCCACTAATACTACTACATTCCTCACAGACTCAACTATGTAACATGAATATCCTCATTGGGACAATCTCTGGCAAAAGTGCCCTACTTCATTACAACGGAAACATATTACTTCTGACAAGTCTCGAGGTTTCCTTGTGATTTCAAAGCTTCCTTGGGGCCTCGGCTTCCTTTTTGGGCAACCGCTGAAGTAGTGCCCTGAATCTCTACACCTGAAACATGTGATATGACTCAGATCCTTCCTGGAATACAATCTATTTCTCTTCTTGGACTTTTCCGTTCACATCAGGGTTTCTATTTCCTGTGGGTCATACTCTACTTCCTCTGTCAGGAATTCTAGTAGATCCCCATTCAGACAATTTTGGGAGATCTGTCCTTCTTCTCCACATGAATAGCATGACTTGGTGCAGGGTTTAATTGGGTCTGCTTTGGGTGTGTCCTCCACCTCTTCCTTCATCACCGATTCTTTTAAAATTTCCATGAGGGCACCTTTCATTTCATCTTTCTTCTGTTGGATAGTTTTTTGTACCATGGGGTAAATGTGACACTGAGCAGGGTAGTGGGTAGTCCCTTCACATAAGAAACAAGTAATCTGCCTAGTTGGACATTCTTCAGCTGGTTGACTTTCTTCACAATTAGGGCATTCGTCTTTGTGTTCTTTATGGTTGTGCCCTATTTCTCCACAAATCTTGCATGCACAAGGTTTCTTCATATCATTTCCATAAGGCTTCAATTTCTGGGACACAAACCGAGACTTTTCCAAAGTCATCTTAAATTCTTTCCAAGTGGTTACTCCCTGCCATCCATTGATGGTTTGGTACATCCTCCACCAAGTAGCAGAACCTCTTTCAAAGCACTGAAGAGCATGCCAGACCATATCCTTTCTGGCTATAGTGTTATTCTTCATATGATCTTCCATGTTCTGAATCCATCGGTCCGTCTCCAATTGAGTCATCGGTCTAGAAAATCTCCATTCATCCTCTATTGGGTCCATGGGTTTTGGGGTAAGACAAGAGAGATAGAGAGGGGTACACACAATACAAACAATAGTTTTGAAGAGACATATTTTATTTTGTGGCTGTCGGGAAAACATCAAACAAATGACAGATCACAAAGTTCGCATCTAACGTAGGTATATAACAGGGATTTGGTCTTCTAAAGGTCAATAAATCTTCAAAGTTGCCAAACTCTTCAAGCCTTGTTCATGTCTCAGATGGCTTCTTCCGATCGTGCTTGTCCTTCTCAAATCTTTTTGCCAGATCATATCTGTTGACACGAAGTCTCTCATGACGTCCTTTAATATCCTGGAGTTGTGTTCCAAACCTCTGGGTTTCAACATCCTTGGCATGTACCATGGTCGTACTGTCCTTCAGTTCCTGACGAATCTCCGGTATCTCGAGGTTTTGCTCCTCCAGCTTGGCTACTTTCAGCTTCGGGGGCCTGAATTCTTCATGAAATGCTTCCTTATCAAATACGGCTTCCTGCAGGTCCATCTTAAACTTCTTGATGTAATACTCCAGATCCTGGTGATACACCAGCTAAGGTTAAAACTGCATCCTTTGCTGATAGATGCTCCATCAACCTTCTACCATCCAATCCTTCCGAAGAAATGCATAATTAAATCAGCACGGTGACAATAGCATAAGCGGGCGATAACATCATGGATAGCCGTGTTTATGCCCATTCTCTGTCATGAGCTATCATTCCATAGTTGATATCTCCTATCTTGGGGTTTTCTTGACGGCCAAAATCTTGAGTCTTGACGCTCCATGTTCCAGTATTTCTCTAACACACCTTCATCTCAAGTATCGGCAACTTCAATAGTCTGACAAATTCCATAAGGCTGGATCATAGGAAAAGTCTTTGTAGTGTTGTCTTTGGTTCAGGGTGAAGATCTTCATCTAAAATATGTAAGCGAGGGGTTCTTCAATAAAGAAATTCAGGAGGGCACGAGAATAACTTAAGTGGATCCTATTCAGAGCCTTCCAAGTTACTTCACTCTAGGAATTTTTAAGAGCCTCCAAATTCTCCTACTCTTCGGAGTCTTCAACCATTGTAGTTTCCATTATTATAATGCATGGCAAAATCCTATTCGTTCTAAAGTGGTCTTAGTTGTCCGATATCTCGTACTTCGTGGAGTGGTCTCATCAGCTGAATCCTCGTGTGGTCTAAAGGGGAAAGCGGTATGGTCTAACTAAAAGGGAATATTTGATAAAGCTCAGAAGAGAGGTAAAAGATCCTTTTTGAAAATAAAGTTTTAGAGAAAATATTTCCTATGGGCTTGCCAGTTTCTGGGGGTCACGCCCTAAAGTCAACATGTGCTCTGATACCATCTTGTAGCGACCCGACCTCAGACGGTCAAGTCTCTGTGCTTAAGTGTCATCCCTAGATCGGTATGCGGACACACACAGTACTCGAGGATTTATAACAGAGGTAAATCACATGTATAAAGTAACGTAAATACTATTACCTCAATCCAAATAGCGGAAGTAACAACAAGTTTGTGGATTCCCATCAACACCAACGACAAAGTTGAGTGTAGAAATCCTAACCCTAACGTATCACTTACTTGTCGTAAGATTCCTGTAACATGAGATGTTGCAGCCATGTAGGTCACTACATTGAATGTACTGGCAAATTCACACCGTAGGACAATGATGAATAATAGCTACCACTACATGCATATTTGGCTGGTGGAGGCTCTAGGTTAATTTTTTGCATAAAGCCAATTTTCCCCTACAACAAAGGAATATATTTTATTTAACTACAAAGTTGGTTGAAAATTATTGAGAAGGTTGCTCCAACTCGATCCCAAAATAATAATTATAACCCAACAAATTAATTAAGTAAAGTGATGAGATCAAATCAATAATTCAATCACCAGATACTCAAAATGTCCATAACTGGGGACATGACTAATCATGATTAGTTTGTACACTCTGCAGAGGTTTGCACACTTTTCACACAAGAATTGATCTCCTCCGTTGAATTTCTTGCACTGCATGATGTTTGAGAAACGGATGACCGAGACACAGTCTTTCCAAAGAGGTCCCCTTAACTGATAGATAGGCCGGTACACCTACAATCCCCTACATCTGCTAGCCCATCATGAGGTTACCAGAGCCTATAATGGCTTGTGGCTGCACACGGAAGTTTCCGGCATGAATAATTTTATGATCCCTTTGAGCCTGGGTGGCATTCAATAGGGTGATCACAGGGGTACTCCGGGATCCCCTTGGGCAAGCACTTGGTTCTCCAGGTGCCCGGGCAAACCACTGGGTTCTCCAGGGTGCCCCAACCAATCCACCCGGATGTGTATTAAAGTAGCCACCTTAAGTTAAACCTTAGTTAACAATAACTCTCACAACTTTCATGAATTCTCTCAAAACCAAACCATGTCTACGAGCATAGCATAGCAGTGTAAGCATAACGTAGTAACACCCTGGGTTTGAATGCAAGACAAAGGTTCCTACCTTATCAACTACTTCCCAATACCCACATGTTATCCATCCTATTCATGCAATGTTTGAGGGTAAAACTAATGCATAAAACTGGGTATGAAAAGTATGGTTAAAGTATAAACTTGCCTTGTACTGTTGATGTAGATGATTCACACTCATAACTCCTGATAGTTCTACTCGTCACACTCCGGTCAACATATCGTAAGCAAGCAATAGTAACCACACATAAGCAATCACTCAAAAGAATCGAAGAAAAGATCTCGGAAAACTTCGAAAACAGGCAAATAACTCTTGCAACAGAAAACAATTTCTAACAGTACTAAAATTGGGTGAATTTGGTCTTATCAGAAAGTTTAAATCAAGAGCTTGAATTAGAAAAAAGAATCAACTAAATCAGAGTTATAAAACTCGAGTTACGAACAAAAGAAGTTTGAATTTAAATCTGTTTGAAATCAAATTTTATGCTTTCAAAAATATGTTTAAGCTATTTTACTGGATAGAGGGGATCATAAAGAAGAAGTGGGCATTGGTTTCGTTGGATTTGGACTAACGAGCGAAAAGTTGTGATAGACTGAAGATTAGGGACTAATCTGCGAAGAAAATATTCACGGATGGGTCTCTGGCTGAAATTAAAAAGAAAAAGAAAAACTCTACCGAACGAACGTTCGCTGCCGAACGCTAACTAATGAATCTGTTCACTGTTGAACCTAATCTAATGAACGTTCACTAAATAGCTAATCTAAAAAAACAGAACATGTTTTATAAAAAACGGAACGAAAACCGGTCGGTTTTATTGCCGGTTCGGGCGGTTCGAAGAAACCGTCGGGTCAGCGAAAACCGGCGGGATCCGATGGCTAGAGCGCGTCCGGCGAGTCCGACGAACGGTGGCGGACAGCTCCGGTGAGCGGGGCATCGGCAGTTTCGGCGGTGGTGGCGTGGGGTGACGCGGAACAGAGCTGAGCGGAGCGAGGGCAGCGTGAGGCGGCATCGGCGGCAAACAACGGCGTTGGCGGCTTGCTCCGGCGAGCGGCGGTTGCGGAGTGCAGCGACGGCGTGATGCGGGATGCGGCGGCGAGAGAGGGGGCTCCGGGTCATTGCATTTTTAGGAGGGGAGAGGAGGTGTGGCTTGTGCGAGGGGCAAGGCGGTGGGAGGTGGCCGGGTCGGGCACGGTGCAGCGACGACGCGTGCGGCGGCCGTCTCCTGCTCGGGAGGAGGAAGGCGGCGGCGCGCTGGCTGGGCTGGCCCAGTCGGAGGGAAAGGTTTTTTTTTAAATACAGGCAAGTGAATAAAGCAAAAAATAAAATAAAAACAAAATATAATATAGGCATATTATATATCAAAATTTTCAGAAAAATATTTTCTACAACGTGAACATTTTTCTAAAGTCAAGTAAAATCCACAGAAATTTAAATAAAGCAAAGAGTGCTCCTGTTGCAATAAAACCTCATAAAAATCATTTTTAAAATACCAAAATGATTTCAAATTTATTTCTCTCCAATATTCTAATGTAGGGAACCATTTTACCCTAATTTCAATATATTTTATTTTTGGAGAAACATAATTTGAATAAAATCCAAATAACTGCAAAATGAGAATAATTTCAAAAGGGACTTTCAATTTGATTCTTTGAAACATCCAACTCATATTTCATATGTTTTGAAGAAGTCATTTTATCTTCTCTCATGAAAATCATTGAGTTGCATAAAGTTTCGGAATTTGAAATAGTTCCAAATGGAATTCAAATATTTTCAAAAACCCTTTTCTTTTTAAATGGAAGAAGTCATGTCATCTTCTCTCTAGGGTTTTGTATGTTTGAAATACATTTGAATTTATGGAGATGCAAATATGAATGTTTGGGAAAGTCCTTTTATTCCCTCTCATTTAACTTTCAAAAAGTTTCAAATTTCACTCAGTTTCACACAAGCAACCATACCACAAATCAAACAATCAATCAAAACTATTTATTTAATATAACATTCCAAAATTTAGAATGTTGGGATGTTACACTAATATGATGGAAAATAGACCCGGGGGCCATTGGTTTCACTAGAGGCTTCTCTCATGAAGGCAAATAATACGGTGGGTGAGCAAATTACTGTCGAGCAATTGATAGAAAAGCGCAAAGTTATGACGATATCCAAGGCAATGATTATGTAATATAGGCATCACGTCCGTGTCACGTAGACCGACTCCTGCCTGCATCTACTACTATTACTCCACACATCGACCGCTATCCAGCATGCATCTAGAGTATTAAGTTCGTAAAGAACGGAGTAATGCCTTAAGTAAGATGACATGATGTAGAGGAATAAACTCATGCAATTTGATGTAAACCCCATCTTTTTATCCTCGATGGAAACAATTCAATACGTGTCTCGCTACCCCTACTTTGTCACTGGGTGAAATCACACAAGATTGAACCCAAAGCTAATCACCTCTCCCATTGCAAGAAATACCAATCTAGTTGGCCAAACCAAACCAATAATTTGAAGAGAAATACAAAGATACCAAATCATGCATATAAGAATTCAGAGAAGATTCAAATAATATTCATAGATAAGCTGATCATAAATCCACAATTCATCGGATCTCGACAAACACACCGCAAAAGAAGATTACATCGGATAGATCTCCAAGAACATCGAGGAGAAGATGGTATTAAGAATCAAAGAGAGAGAGAGAGAAGAAGCCATCTAGGTACTAGCTATAGACCCGTAGGTCTGTGGTATACTACTGACGTTTCATCGGAAGGGCAATAGAGTTGATGTAGATGCCCTCCTGATCGAATACGCCTCTGGCAGGATGCCGAAAAAGGCCCCAAGATGGGATCTCATGGGAACAGAAGGTTGCGGCGGTGGAAAAGTGTTTTCGTGGATGCTTCTGGTGGTTCTAGAATATATGTGAATATATAGGAGGAATAACTAGGTCAGGAAGGTCACGAGGGGCCCACAAGGTAGGGGCGCCCCCCTAGGGTGCGCCCTCCACCCTTGTCGCCGCCTCATGGCTCTTCTGACTTGCACTCCAAGTCCCGTGTGTGTCTTCTGGTCCAAGAAAAATCATCGTGAAGTTTTATTCCGTTTGGACTCCATTTAGTATTCCTTTTCTACGAAGCTCAAAAACAAGGAAAAAACAGAAACTAGCACTGGGCTCTAGGTTAATAGGTTAGTCCCAAAAATTATATAAAATAGCATATTAACGCATATAAAACATCCAAAATAGATAATATAATAACATGGAATAATCAAAAGTTATAGATACATTGGAGAGTATCAATGGGGACATTTCCATCAACGTCTGTCTTCTTCTTAAAGATCCATCTATTCTCAATGGCCTACCGGTTATCGGGCAAATCCACCAAAGTCCATAATTTGTTCTCATACATGGACCCTATCTCGTATTTCATGGCCTCAAGCCATTTGTTGGAACCAGGCTCATCATTGCTTCTTCGTAGTTCATAAGTTCGCCGTTGTCTAACAACATGACTTCCAGGATAGGATTACCATACCACTGATGACCCACAAGTATAGGGGGTCAATCATAGTTCTTTCGATAGGTAAGAGTGTTGAACCCAATGAGGAGCAGAAGGAAATGACAAGTGGTTTTCAGCAAGGTATTTTCTGCAAGCACTGAAATTAACGGTAACGGGTAGTTTGATAGCAAGATAATTTGTAACGGACAAGTAACGGTAACGGTAAATAAAGTGCAGCAAGGCATCCAATCCTTTTTGGCAAAGGACAGACCAAAACGGTCTCTTATAATAAGCAAAGCGTTCTTGACGGTACACGGGAATTTCATCTAGTCACTTTCATCATGTTGGCTTGATTTGCGTTCGCTACTTTAATAGTTCGATATGTGGGTGGACCGGTGCTTGGGTGCTGTTCTTACTTGAACAAGCCTCCCACTCATGATTAACCCCCTCGCAAGCATACACAACTACGAGATAAGTATTAAGATAGAATCTAACCATAGCATTAAACATTTGGATCCAAATCGGTCCCTTACGAAGTAGCGCATAAACTAGGGTTTATGATTCTGTCACTCTAGCAACCCATCATCTAATAACTACTCCACAATGCTTTCCCTTAGGCCCAAAGGTGGTGAAGTGCCATGTATTTGATGTTCACATGCCACCAGTAAGGGAATCACAACATACATATCATCAAAGTATCAAACACATATCAAGTGCACATGATTACTTGGAACAAGGTTTCTCCCATGATCTCAAGAACAAAAGTAAATACTCACAAATGATAATCATGCTCAAGATCAGAGGGGTATTAAATAGCATAATGGATCTGAACATATCATCTTCCACCAAATAAACCATATAGTGATCAACTACAAGATGTAATCAACACTACTAATCACCCATGATATGTCTCCAACATATCTATACTTTTTGATTGTTCCATGCTATTATATTATCTGTTTTGGATGTTTTATATGCTTTAATATGATATTTTATAGTATCATTTTTGGGACTAACCTATTAACTTAGAGCCCAGTGCCAGTTTCTTTTTTTCCTTGTTTTTGACTTTTACAAAAAAGAATATCAAACGGAGTCCAAATGGAATAAAACTTTATGGTGATTTTTCTTGGACCGGAAGAAACCCACGAGATATGGAGAGGAGGCGAGAAGACACACGAGGCGACCACAAGACATGGGGGCGCTCCCTAGGGGGGGCGCCCCTGGCTTGTGGGCCCTCGTGGACCTTCCTGACCTAATTCTTCCACTATAAATCCTCAAATATTCCCCTTTACCAGCGGGCACACCAAAAATAGTTTTCCACCACCGCAAGCTTTTGTTCCCATGAGATCCCATCTTGGGGCCTTTTCTGGCACTCTGTCGCAGGGGGATTCAATCACAAAGGGCCTCTACATCAACCTTGCTGCCCTTCAGATGAAGCATGAGTAGTTTACCACAGACCTACGGGTCCATAGCTTGTAGCTAGATGGCTTCTTCTCTCTCTTTGATCTTCAATACAATGTTCTCCTTGATGTTCTTGGAGTTCTATTCGATGTAATACTCTTTTGCGGTGCGTTTGTTGAGATTCGATGAATTGTGGATTTATGATCTAATTATCTATGAATATTATTTGAGTCTTCTCTGAACTCTTTTATGCATGATTAAGATATCTTTGCATTTATCTTCGAACTATCAGTTTGGTTTGGCCAACTAGATTGTTTTTTCCTGCAATGGGAGAGGTTCTTAGTTTTGGGTTCAATCTTGCGGTGTCCTCACCCAGTGACAGAAGGGCTAGCGAGGTACGTATTGTATTGTTGCCATCAAGCGTAAAAATATGGGGTTTATATCATATTTCTTGTGTTTATCCTCTACATCATGTTATCTTTCTTAATGCATTACTCCATTCTTATGAACATAATACTCTAGATGCATGTTGGATAGCAGTCGATGTGTGGAGTAATAGTATTAGATGCAGGCAAGAGTCGGTCTACTTGTCAAAGACGTGATGCCTATATTTAAGATCATTGCCTTAGATATCATCATAATTATGCGCTTTTCTATCAATTGCTCAACAATAATTTGTTTACCCACCATAAGTTATCTTCAAGAGAGAAGCCTCAAGTGAAACCTATGGCCCCCGGGTCTATTTTCCATCATATATTTTTAGATCTATAAACCCAAAACCCAAAAATACCTTGCTGCAATTTATTTATATTTTCTTTAGTTTGCTCTTTTATTTATCTTTTATACCTATCTCTATTAGATCTCACAATTGTTCATGACCATGAAGGGATTGACAACCGCCTTTTTGTGTTGTGTGCAAGTGTTTGTTAGTTTGTGCAGGTGCATGTATTGGAGACTTGCTTGTGCCTCCTACTGGATTGATACCTTGGTTCTTAACTGAGGGAAATACTTATCTCTACTCTGCTACATCACTCTTTCGTCTTCAATGGAAAAATCAACGCAAGCTCAAGAAGTAGCAGGAAGAATTTCTGGCGCCGTTGTCGGGGAGGTTCTACATCAAGCCAACCAAGTACCCATCATAAACTCTCATCTCTTGCACTTACACTATTTTCCATTTGCCTCTCATTTTCCTCTCCCCACTTCTAAAATGTTTTCAAAACAAACACAATAATATTTTCCTTTTTATTCGCCCTTCTCTCGTTCGTCCTTTCGTCTGCTTATGTGCTCGATTCCTTGTTTTGTCATGATGTCTCAAGAAAATACCAAGTTGTGTGAATTTTCCAACACTAATAATAATGATTTTATTAGTACTCCGATTGCTCCTGCCACTAGTGCGGAATCTTATGAAATTAATGCCGCTTTGTTGAATCCTGTTATGAAAGAACAATTTTCTGGTAGTCCTAATGAAGATGCCGCATGCCATCTAAATACTTTCGTTGAATTGTGTGATATGCATAAGAAAAAAATATGCGGATAATGATATTGTTAAATTGAAGCTATTTCCATTCTCACTACGAGATCGTGCTAAAACTTTGTTTTCAACTTTCCCTAAAAATAGTATTGATTCATGGAATAAGTGTAAAGATGCTTTTATTTCCAAGTATTTTCCTCCCGCTAAGATCATCTCCCTTAGGAACGATGTAATGAATTTTAAGCAACTTGATCATGAACATGTTGCACAATCTTGGGAGAGAATGAAATTGATGATAGCAAATTGCCCTACTCATGGTTTAAGTTTATGGAAAACTTTTTTTTGCCGGATTGAATTTTGCATATAGAAGTCTTTTAGATTCTTCCGTGATACGTCTCTAACGTATGTATAATTTTTGATTGTTCAATGCTATTATATTACCTGTTTTCGATGTTTTATATGCATTAATATGCTATTTTATATTATTTTTGGGACTAACTTATTAACCTAGAGCCTAGTGACAGTTTATGTTTTTCCCTTGTTTTTGAGTTTCGTAGAAAAGGAATACCAAATGGAATAAAAACCCAACAATATTTACTTTATTGTTTGCTTAGTTTCATCTATCTCTACCAGATCTCACTTTTGCGAGTAACCATGAAGGGATTGACAACCCCTTTATCACGTTGGGTGCATGTTGTTTGATTGTTTGTGCAGGTATTGCTGATTTGTGCGTTGTCTCCTACTAGATTGATACCTTGGTTCTCTAACTGAGGGAAATACTTATCTCTACTTTGCTGCATCACCCTTTCCTCTTCAAGGGAAAAACAACCGCAAGCTGAAGAAGTAGCAGGAAGAATTTCTGGCGCCGTTGCCGGGGAAATCTACGCCAACTCAAGGCATACCAAGTGCCCATCATAAAAGTCTCATCTCTTGCAATACATTATTCGCCATTTTTCTCTCGTTTTCCTCTCCCCCGCTTCTAAAATGATTTTCGAAAAGATTTGCCTTTTTCTTCGCCCTTCTTCCGTTCGTCTCTTTGTTTGCTTGCCTCGTCTATACTTTTTTTCACAATGACTAGCTCTTTTACCCCTCCTTTGTCTCATGACTTTGAAGTTCTTCACTTCAAACAGAAACAAGGAGAAAATTTAAAGGATGCTTGGTATAGGATGATAGAATCCTATCGCAATTGCACTACAGAGGGGTATTTTAAGATTTTACTTCGTAATTTTTATGTTGGGCTAACCATGTCCCATAGGCAACTATTGGATTTCGCTGCTAAAGGGAATTTTATTGAAATTGATCCCAACATTTCTTATGAGATAATAGAAGGAATAGTGGGAATATTACCCCCACAAAATGGATTACATCACACTCAAGAGGGAACACAAGTTTTTGAGAAACTATGTGACGTAACAATTTTTTTGCAAAAATCTCTTGAACCCCTCAAAAGTGTTAGTGGAAACTTCCACCACATGAATATGTTGATCACTCTTTGCAATAAGCGGTTGAATGCTCTAGCTATAAAGATTTCTGAATATGAGGATAAACGCAAAGAACCTCCTGGGTTTGAGCAAAACTCCATTAAAAAGATAAAGACCAAAGATAAAAATACCTAGATCTATTTGTGTTTTTATGCCTAGCTAAGGGCGTTAAACAATAGCGCTTGTTGGGAGGCAACCAAATTTTATTTTTGTTCTTTGCTTTTTGGTTCTGTTTTTAAATAAATAATTCATCTAGCCTCTGGTTAGATGTGGTTTTGTATTTTAATTAGTGTTTGTGCCAAGTAAGACCTTTGGGATGGCTTACAATGATAGTTGATTTGATCTTGCTGAAAAATAGAAACTTTTGCGCTCAGGAAAACAATTCTAATTTTTAACAGAAGCGTGATAAAATACTGATTCTTTTTGCAGAATATTAATAAACAAATTCTCAGTTTGTCCTAATTTTTCTGAATTTTTGGAGTTACATAAGTATTCGAGAGTTACAGATTACTACAGACTGTTCTGTTTTTGACAGATTCTGTTTTCTATGTGTTGTTTGCTTATCTTGATGAATCTATGGGTAGTATAGAGGGGTATGAACCATGAAAAAGTTGGAATACAACAGATATTACACAAATATAAATAAATAATGCGTTGACAACAGTACCAAAAGTGGTCATTTATTTTGTTATACTAACGGAGCTTATGAGATTTTCTGTTGAGTTTTGTGTTGTCAAATTTTCAAGTTTTGGGTAAGGATTTGTTGGACTATGTAATAAGAAGTGGCAAGAGCCTAAGATTGGGGATGCCCAAGGCACACGAAGGTAATATCCAAGGAAAACCAAGAACCTAAGCTTGGTGATGCCCCGGAAGGCATCCTCTCTTTCGTCTTCGTCTATCGGTAACTTTACTTGACGCTATATTTTTATTCACCACATGATATGTGTTTTGCTTGGAGCGTCTTGTATGATATGTGTCTTTACTTTTTAGTTTGACACAATCATCCTTGATGTACACACCTTTTGAGAGGGACACACATGAATCGTTATATATTAGAATGCCCTATGTGCTTCACTTATAACTTTTGAGCTAGGCAATTTTGCTCTAGTGCTTCACTTATATCTTTTTTAGAGCACGTCGGTGGCTTTACTTTATAGAAATTGTTGAACTCTCATGCTTCACTTATATTATTTTGAGAGTATTTTTAAACAACATGGTAATTTTCTTTGGTTATAAATTTAGTCCTAATATGATAGACATCCAAGATGGATATAATACAAAATTCATATAAAGTGCATTGAATACTATGAGAAGTTTGATTCCTTATGATTGTTTTGAGATATAAAGATGGTGATATTAGAGTCATGCTAGTGAGTAATTGTGGATTGGAGAAATACTTGTGTTGAAGTTTGTGATTCCCATAGCATGCATGTATGGTGAACCGTTATGTAACAAAGTTGGAGCATGAGGTATTTTTTGATTGTCTTTCTTATGAGTGGCGGTCGGGGACGAGCGATGGTCTTTTCCTACCAATCTATCCCCCTAAGAGCATGCGCGTAGTACTTCCTTTTGATAACTAATAGATTTTTGCAATAAGTATGTGAGTTCTTTATGACTAATGTTGAGTCCATGGATTATACGCACTCTCACCCTTCCACCATTGCTAGCCTCTCTAGTGCCGCAGAACTTTCACAGGTACCATACACCCACCATATACCTTCCTCAAAATAGCCACCATACCTACCTATTATGGCATTTTCATAGCCATTCCGAGATATATTGCCATGCAACTTTCCACCATTCTGTTTATTATGACACGTTCCATCATTGTCATATTGCTTTGCATGATCATGTAGTTGACATCGTATTTGTGGAAAACTAACCTTTCATAATTCTTTCATACATGTCACCCTTGAGTCATTGCACATACCGGTACATCGCCGGAGGCATTCATATAGAGTCATATTTTGTTCTAAGTATCGAGTTGTAATTTTTGAGTTGTAAGTAAACAAAAGTGTGATGATCTTCATTATTAGAGCATTGTCCCATGTGAGGAAAAAAATAAAAGGGAGGCCAAATAAGCCAAACAAAAAATGAGAGAAAAAGAGAGAAGGGGCAATGTTACTAGCCTTTTTCCACACGTGTGCTTCAAAGTAGCACCATGATCTTCATGATAGAGAGTCTCCTATGTTGTGACTTCCATATACTAGTGGGAATTTTTCATTATAGAAATTGGCTTGTATATACTAGTGGGAACGATGGGCTTCCTCAAATTTCCCTAGGTCTTCATGAGCAAGCAAGTTGGATGCACACTCACTTAGTTTTCTTTTGAGCTTTCATAAACTTATAGCTCTAGTGCATCCGATGGCAATCCCTACTCACTCATATTGATATCTATTGATGGGCATATCCATAGCCCGTTAATGTACCTAGTTGATGTGAGACTATCTCCTTATTTTTTTTCTTCAAAACCACTATATTCTATTCCACCTATAGTTCTATATACATGGCTCACGCTCATGTATTGCGTGAAAGTTGAAAAAGTTTGAGAACATCAAAAGTATGAAACAATTGCTTGGCTTGTCATCGGGATTGTGCATGATTTGAATATTTTGTGTGATGAAGATGGATCATAGCCAAACTATATGATTTTGTAGGGATAAGCTTTCTTTGGCCATATTATTTTGAGAAGACATAATTGCCTTGTTAGTATGCTTGAAGTATTATTGTTTTTATGTCAATATTAAACTTTTGTTTTGAAACTTATGGATCTGAACATTCATGCCCCAATAAAGAAAAAATTACATGGATAAATATGTTAGGTAGCATTCCACATCAAAAATTCTGTTTTTATCATTTACCTACTCGAGGACGAGCAGGAATTAAGATTGGGGATACTTGATACGTCTCCAACGTATCTATAATTTTTGATTGTTCCATGCTATTATATTATCTGTTTTGGATGTTTTATATGCATTAATATGCTATTTTATATTATTTTTTGGGACTAACTTCTTAACCTAGAGCCCAGTGTCAGTTTCTGTTTTTTTCCTTGTTTTTGAGTTTCGCAGAAAAGGAATACCAAACGGAGTCCAAACGAATTAAACCTTAGCAATGATTTTTCTTGGACCAAAAGACACCTAGGAGACTTGGAGATCAAGTCGGAAGAGCCACGAGGCGGCCACAAGGGGGAGGGCGCGCCCCCTGCCTTGTGGGCCCCTCGTGACTCTCCTGACCTAATTCTTCTGCCTATATATTCACATATATTCCTAAACCACCAGAGGCATCCACGAAAACACTTTTCCACCGCCGCAACACTATGTACTCGTGAGATCCCATCTTGGGGCCTTTTCTGGCATCCCGCCAGAGGGGGATTCAATCACGGAGGGCTTCGACATCAACTCTATTGCCCTTTCGATGAAGCATGAGTAGTTTACCTCAGACCTACGGGTCCATAGCTAGTAGCTAGATGTCTTCTTCTCTCTCTTTGATTCTCAATACCATGTTCTCCTTGATGTTCTTGGAGATCTATCCGATGTAATCTTCTTTTGCGGTGTGTTTTTCGAGATCCGATGAATTGTGGATTTATGATCAGCTTATCTATGCATATTATTTGAATCTTCTCTAAATTCTTTTATGCATGATTTGATAACTTTGCAATTCTCCTCGAATCATCGGTTTGGAACTCGATTGGTTTTTCTTGCAATGAGAGAAGTGCTTAGCTTTGGGTTCAATCTTGCGGTGTCCTTTCCGAGTGACAGTAGGGGCAGCAAGGCATGTATTGTATTGTTTCCATCGAGGATAAAAAGATGGGGGTTACATCATATTGCTTGAGTTTATTCCTCTACATCATGTCATCTTACTTAATGTGTTACTTTGTTCTTCATGAACTTAATACTCTAGATGCAGGCAGGAGTCGATCGATGTGTGGAGTAATAGTAGTAGATGCAGAATCGCTTCGGTCTACTTGACTTGGATGTGATGCGTATATTTCATAATCATTTCCTTAGATATCATCATAACTTTTCGCTTTTCTATCAATTGCTCGACAGTAATTTGTTCATCCACCGTATTATTTGCTATCTTGAGAGAAGAAGTCTCCAATGTATCTATAATTTTTGATTGTTCCATGCCGTTATATTATCAATCTTGGATGTTTTATAATCATTTTATAGTAATTTTATATCATTTTTTGGTAGTAACCTATTGACATAGTGCCAAGTGCCAGTTGCTATTTTCCCATGTTTTTTACATCGCAGAAACTCAATATCAAACGGAGTCCAAATGCCACAAAACTTTACGGAGATTTTTTATGGACCAGAAGGAGCGTAATGGGCCTTGGCTGCGCCTGGGGCTGCTCCGAGGAGAGCACAACCCACTAAGGCGCGCTAGGAGGCCAAGGCGCTCCCTGGTGAGTTGTGCCCACCTCAGGTGCCCCCGGACTGCCTCTTTGCTCTATAAATACCCTAATATTCCAGAAACCCTAGGGGAGTCAACGAAATATTCATCCAGCCAACGCAGAGTCCAGGACCACCAGATCCAATCTAGACACCATCTCGGATGGGGTTCACCACCTCCATTGGTGCCTCTCCAATGATGCGGGAGTAGTTCTTTGTAGACCTTCGGGTCCGTAGTTAGTATCTCGATGGCGTCCTCTCTCTCTCTCTTGATTCTCAATACAATGGTCTCTTGGAGATCCATATCATGTAACTATTTTGCGGTGTGTTTGTTGGGATGCGATGAACTTTGAGTTTATTATTAGATCTATCTCTTTTTATATCCATGATAGTATTTGAGTTTCTTTGATCTCTTTTATGGATGATTGCTTATAGCCTCATATTTCTTCTCCGATATTTGGGTTTTGTTTGGCGAACTTGATCTATTTATCTTGCAATTGGAAGAGGTGCTTTGTAGTGGGTTTGATCTTACGGTGCTTGATCCCAGTGATAGAAAGGGAATAGACACATATGTATCTTTTCTACTAAGGATAAAATAATGGGGTCTATCTCTACATAGATAGATCTTGTCTACAACATGTCATCGTTCTTATTGCATTACTCCATTTCTCCATGAACTTAATACACTAGATGCCTGTTGGATAGCAGTCGATGTGTGGAGTAATAGTTGTAGATGCAGACAGAAGTCGGTCTACTAATCTTGGATGTGACGCCTATGTGATGATCATTTCCTAGATATCGTCATGAGTATTTGAAGTTCTATCAATTGTCGAACAGTAATTTGTTCACCCACTGCTTTGCTATTTTTCTCGAGAGAAGGCACTAGTGAAACCTACGGCCCCCGGGTCTCTTTCTCATATTATTTTCCTTTGTAATCTATATTCCTTTGCATTTATTTTCAGATCTATTAATCCGAAAACACAACAATGCTTTGCTGCACTTTATTTTTTTCGCGATCTATTTATTCAATCTATTACAATTTTCTCCCGTCCACGCACCAATTTCTGGCATCGTTACCCGAAAGGGATTGACAACCCCTTTAACACGTCGGGTTGCGAGCATTTGTTATTTTTTTGCAGGGGCTGTTTACGTTGTGTTGCTTGGTTCTCCTACTGGTTCGATAACCTTGGTTTCATATCTGAGGGAAATACCTACCACCGCTATGCTGCATCATCCCTTCCTCTTTGGGGAAATACCAACGTAGCTTCAAGCGACATCAGAAGGAATTTCTGGCATTGTTGCTGGGGATGATCTTCAACATATACTAGGTTCCTAATCACAAATCTCATCTCCTCACAATTTACATTATTTGCCATTTGCCTCACGTTTTCCTCTCCCCCACTTCACAAAAAATTGCCATTTTATTCGCCTGTCTTCTCCGTTCGCCATTTTCTTGCCGGATCTGTTTTTAGTGCAATCTTGTTGTGTGGTCATCATGACTCAAGAGAACACCAAGTTATGTGATTTCTCAAATACCAACAACGATGATTTTTTCGGCACTCCACTTGCTCCTCCCGCCACTAGTGCGGAGACTTGTGATATCAATACTACTTTGTTGAATCTTGTTATGAAAGATCAATTTTTTGGTACTCCGAATGAGGATGTCGCGTCCCATCTTAATACCTTTGTGGAATTATGCAATATTCAAAAGAAAAAAGATGTGTACCATGATGTGGTGAAAATGAAATTATTTCCGTTTTCCTTACGTGATTCTGCAAAAAAATGGTTCTCTTCTCTGCCTCGCAATAGTATTGATTCTTGGAATAAGTGCAAAGATGCTTTTATCACTAAGTATTTTCCACCCGCAAAAATTATTTCCCTTAGAACCCAGATCATGAATTTCAAGCAACTTGAGCATGAGCATATAGCACAATCTTGGGAAAGGATGAAAATGATGCTAAGGAATTGCCCAACTCATGGGTTAAATCTTTGGATGATCATACAAATTTTTTATGCGGGGTTGAATTTTGTTTCTCGTAATCTTTTAGATTCCGCCGCGGGTGGTACTTTTATGGAAATTACTTTGGGTGAAGCCACCAAATTCCTTGATAATATTATGGAAAATTATTCGCAATGGCTTACCGGAAGAGCTCCTACTAGTAAATAAGTTAATTCGGTTGAAGAAATTTCTTCTTTGAGTGAAAAAGTTGATGCTCTTGTGAAATTGGTTGCTAGTAGAAGTGCTCCTATTGATTTTAGTGATATGCCTTTGTCTACTTTGATTGAGCAAAATAGTGATGCCATAGATGTGAATTTTATCTCTCGAAATAATTTCAATAACAATGCTTATAGAGGTAATTTTAATCCTAGGCCTTTTCCTAGTAATTCCTCTCATAATTATGGTAATTCCTAAGGAAATTGATCTTATAATAACAATAGGAACACCTCTAATCTTGAGAACAGTATTAAAGAATTTATCAATACGCAAAAAGTTTTCAACACTTCCATAGAAGAAAAGTTGAGTAAGATTGATGATTTGTCTAGAAGTGTTGATATAATTGCTCATGATGTGGAAAATCTCAAGATGAAATTCTTTGTGCCGAAATTTGATGAATCAATTAAAGCTCTTTATGTTTCTATGGATGAAAGTAAGAAAAGAACCGCTATGCTTAGAGCTAAAAGAGAATTTGTACAAAAAGCATTATCTAATGATTTCTTTCGCAAAAGTGATGAAGATCTTAAAATGATTGGTGTATCTTCTATTGATTCCTTGTTTAGTAAAGTTAATATTGATGAAAAAGGGATTGGAGAAGAGTCAACTTTAGCTAGAAGACGTCCCAATGATTCGGAGGGTGAAAATCTTGTTGAGAAAATTGCTAAAAGTGGATTTGAAGAGGTCAAACCTTTAGCTAGTGATGTGCCCACTCTATTGGATAACAAAGACTTCAATTATGATAGTTTCTGTTTCATTGATTGTATTTATTTGTTGCAATCCATGATAAATTCACCCCATGCCTATGAACAAAATAAAGCTTTTACTAAACATATTATTGATGCCATGATGAAAGCTTTTGAAGAAAAATTGGAATTAGAAGTTTCAATCCCTAGGAAATTGCATGATGAGTGGGAACCTACTATCAAAGTCAAGATAAAAAATATGAGTGTTATGCTTTGTGTGACTTGGGTGCTAGTGTTTCTATAATTCCGAAATCTTTATGTGATGTGCTTGGTCTTACCGATCTTGAATCGTGTTCTTTGAATTTGCACTTGGCGGATTCCACTATCAAAAAGCCTATGGGAAGAATTAATGATTTCCTTATTCATGCAAATAGGAATTATGTGCCCATAGATTTTATTGTTCTTGATATTGATTGCAATCCGTCTTGTCCAATTATTCTTGATAGACCGTTTTTACGCACTATTTGTGCCGTGATTGATATGAAAGAAGGCAATATTAAGTTCCAATTTCCTTTGAGGAAGAGTATGGAACACTTTCCTAGAACAAGAATTAGGCCACCATATGAATCAATCATGAGGGCATCTTATGGATCTCGAACCAAAGATGACAAAACTTAGATCCTTGCTTTATGCCTAGCTAAGGGCGTAAAACTATAGCGCTTGTTGGGAGGAAATCCAATGAATAAAATTTATTTTTGCTTTTTGCTTCCTATTTTTGTGTGTTAGCACAATTATGCTACTATTATGATTGTGTTTTTATGTTTTAATTAGTGTTTGTGCCAAGTAAAGCCTTTAGGATCTTCTTGGGTGATAGTTGTTTGATCTTGCTGAAAAAATAGAAACTTCTACACTCACGAAAATAATTTTTATTTTTTACCAGAGAGCGATAAAATATCCATTCCAATTGTAGTAGATCAATATACAAATTGCTTAGGTCGTCCTAATGTTTCAGAATTTTTGGTGTTACATATGTATTCAAAATAGTCAGATTGCTATAGACTGTTCTGTTTTAACACATATTGTTTTCTTTGCGTTGTGTGCTTATTTTGATGGCTCTATGGTTTTCTTTGATGAGTTTTTGCCATAGAAAAGTTGGAAAACAGTAAATATAATGCAAGAACAAAATATGAATTGGTTTGATATAGCACTTACAGTAGTGATTTATTATTTTATACTAACGGATCTCACGAAGGTTTTGTTGAGTTTTGTGTGATTGAAGTTTTCAAGTTTCGGGTTATCTTACGATGGATGAAGGAATAAGGAGTAGAAGAGCCTAAGCTTGGGGATGCCTCGACATCCCAAGCTATTATCCAAAAATGAGCAACCAACTAAGCTTAGGGATGCCCCCGAGTGGCATCCCCTCTTTCTTCTAACGACCATCTGTATTTTACTAGAAGCTATATTTTTATTCATCACATACATTGTGTTTTTGTTGGAGCGTCTTGTATGATATGAGCCTTTGCTTGTTTTATTTTGTGTTTTAAGTCTTGATCCCTTGCTAGACACACCTATTTGAGAGAGCCAAAATTATGTCATGACCTGTTAGAATTGTTCTCTTTGCTTCACTTAAATTTTTTATGAGCTATGGACTTTCTAGTGCTTCACTTATATCTTTTTTAGCACGGTGTGCTTAGTATTTTTGAAGAAATTCTCTCTTGCTTCACTTAGATTTTTTTGAGATTTAGTAAAATCTTCACGAAATTCTCTCTTTCTTCACTTAAATTAATTTGAGAGAAAGAAAAATTATGCTCATGATCTTCACTTATATTTGTTTGAGCTTATGAAAAGCAACATATGAAAATTACTCCCAAAGTGATAGATATCCAAGAAGGATATATTAAAAACTTTCATGAAGATCATTGGACAAAATAAATTTGATTCTTAGTAATAGTTTTGAGAAATGATGATGTGATATGTGAGTCATCTTGATGAGTAATTATGCTTTAGTAAGAATATTGGTGTTGAGGTGTGTGATTCCCTATGCAAGCACGAAAGTCAATAGTTATGCAATGAAATTATATCCTACTTATGGTGCATTACTCAGTGTTAGTTATGCTTAATGCTCGCTTATGAGATTATTCGTTTCTTGGTTGGTCGCTTCTCAATCTTTTGCTAGCCTTCATTTTGCACTAAGTATGATCTCTACTTGTGCATCCAAAAACCTTTAACCCAGTTTTGCCACATGAGTCCACTATATCTACCTATATGCGGTATTCTTTTGCTGTTCTAAGCAAATTTGCATGTGCCATCTCTAATTTTCAAAAATAAGTTTCTCTTTTGTGTGTTCATTTTTCTCGCGGAGCGATGAGGGATAGCTAATATTTTCCATGGTAGATGTGTTATTCTCACGATGAATGTTTATTCACTTGTCATTGCATGAGAGTAAGGCAAAGGTATTAGGGGTGCCCATTCTTGAAATTAAAAATGAATTTACTTTATGTTATCAAATAATAAATTCCTTGGAAAGTGTTTGTATGGAGTGCACCCGTGGATACGGTTAGCCATGGAAAGTGAAAGTATGGTGGAAAAAGGAATAAACTTTATTTTCTGTTTGGGAACTGCCTGTGATATATCTAAGCATGGAAAGTATTCGGAACTCTTAAGTCCTTTTCGTTGGTGGGATGGATACACCTCCCAAAATGTTTTTATCACTAAGTTTTTCGCTTTGAACTCCGACACCTCTACAAATCCCTACTTCGATCTGCGAAGGCCTTTATTTTACTTTATGGAATTTTTATTTTGAATTTGAGTCTCCATCTTCTCTTATAAAAGCACCAACTAGGAGGAAATATGATCGTACTTGAGTATTGGGTGTAGCTAATATGCGAGTGTGTTTCGTGAATGGATCAATGGTTGAGCATGATGGGCTAGGGATAGCTTATTTTAGCGTTGATATTCTAAAAGACATGGTTGCTTGTTGATATGCTTGAGTATTTAAATTATCATGTCAAAACTAGACTATTGCTTTGAACAATATAAAAGTCCAAATGTCCATTCTATAAAGAAAAAGTATGATATGGCATGTTAGGCAGCATTCCACATCAAAAATTCTGTTTTTATCACTTCCCTACTCGAGGACGAGTAGGAGTTATGCTTGGGGATGCTGATACGTCTCCAACCTACTATAATTTTTGATTGTTCCATGCTGCTATATTATCAATCTTAGATGCTTTATAATCATTTTATATCATTTTTGGTACCAACCTATTGACATAGTGCCAAGTGTCAGTTGTTGTTTTCCCATGTTTTTTACATCGTAGAAAATCAATAACAAAGGGAGTCCAAATGCCACGAAACTTTATGGAGATTTTTTATGGACCAGAAGGAACGTAATGGGCCTTGGCTGCACCTGGGGGGTGCTCCGAGGAGAGCACAACCCATCAGGGCGCGCCAGGAGGCCCAGGCGCGCCCTGGTGGGTTGTGCCCACTTCCGGTGCCCCCCGAACCGCCTGTTTGCTCTATAAATACCCCAATATTCCACAAACCCTAGGGGAGTCGGCGAAATATTCATCCAGCCACCGCAGTGTCCAGAACCACCAGATCCAATCTAGACACCATCTCGGATGGGGTTCACCACCTCCATTTGGTGCCTCTCCAATGATGCGTGAGTAGTACTTTGTAGACCTTCGGGCCCGTAGTTAGTAGCTAGATGGCTTCCTCTCTCTCTCTCTCTCTCTCTCTCTCTCTCTCTCTCTCTCTTGATTCTCAGTACAATGGTCTCTTGGAGATCCATATGATGTAACTCTTTTGCGGTGTGTTTGTTGGGATCCGATGAACTTTGAGTTTATGATTAGATCTATCTCTTTTTATATCCATGAAAGTGTTTCAGTTACTATGATCTCTTTTATGCATGATTGCTTATAGCCTCGTATTTCTTCTCTGATATTTGGATTTTGTTTGGCCAACTTGATCTATTTATCTTGCAATGGGAAGAGGTGCTTTGTAGTGGGTTGATAAGTCTCCAACGTATCTATAATTCTTGATTGTTCCATGCTGTTATATTATCAATCTTGGATGTTTTTGTGCCTAAAGTTGAGGAATCAATTAAAGTTCTTTATGTTTCTATGGATGAAAGTAAGAATAGAACCGCTATGCTTAGAGCAAAAAAGAGAATTTTTAGAAAAAGCGTTTTCTAGTGATTTGTTTCGCAAAAGTGATGAAGATCTTAAAATGGTTGGTGTTTCTTCTATTGATTCCTTGTTTAGTAAAGTTAATATTTATGAAAAAGGGACTGGAGAAGAGTCCACTTTAGCTAGAAGGCGTCCCAATGATTCAGAGGGTGAAAATCTTGTTGAGAAAATTGATAAAAGTGGGTTTGAAGAGGTCAACACTTTAGCTAGTGATGTGCCCACTCTTTTGGATTACAAATACTTTAATTATGATCGTTGCTCTTTGATTGATTGTATTTCATTGTTGCAATTCATGATAAATTTACCCCATGCTTATGAACAAAATAAAGCTTTTACTAAACATATTGTTGATGCCATGATGAAAGCTTTTGAAGAAAAAATGGAATTGGAAGTTTCAATTCCTACAAAATTGCGTGATGAATGAGAACCTACTTTCGAAGTCAAGATAAAAAATTATGAGTGCTTTGCTTTCGTGACTTGGGTGCTAGTGTCTCTACTATTCCGAAATCTTTATGTGATGTGCTCGATCTTACCGATCTTGAATCGTGTTCTTTGAATTTGCACTTGGCGGATTCCACTATTAAATAGCATATGGGAAGAATTAATGATGTTTTTATTCTTGCAAATAGGAATTATGTGACCATATATTTTATTGTTCTTGATATTGATTGCAATCTGTCTTGTCCAATTATTCTTGGTAGACCGTTTTTACACACTATTGGTCCCGTGATTGATATGAAAGAAGGCAATATTAAGTTTCAATTTCCTTTGAGGAAGGATATGGAACACTTTCCTAGAATAAGAATTAGGCCACCATATGAATCAATCATGAGGGCATCTTATGGATCTTGAACCAAAGATGACAAAACTTAGATCCTTGCTTTATGCCTAGCTAAGGGCGTAACATTGTAGTGCTTGTTGGGAGGCAACCCAATGAATAAAATTTATTTTTGCTTTTTGCTTACTGTTTTTGAGTGTTAGCACAATTGTGATGCTGTTCTGATTGTGTTTTTTATGTTTTAATTAGTGTTTGTGACAAGTAAAGCCTTTAGGATCTTCTTGGGTGATAGTTGTTTGATCTTGCTGGAAAAACAAAAACTTTTGCGCTCGTGAAAATAATTATCGTTTTTACCAGGGAGCGATAAAATACCCATTCCACTTTAAGTAGATCAATATACAAAAATTTCAGGTCGTCCTAATTTTTCAGAATTTTTGGAGTTACAGAATTATTTGAAATAGTCAGATTGCTACAGACTGTTCTGTTTTAACAGATCCTGTTTTCTTTGCGTTGTGTGCTTATTTTGATGGCTCTATGGTTTTCTTTGATGAGTTTTTATTATAGAAAAGTTGGAATACAGTAGATATAATGCAAGAACAATATATGAATTGGTTTGATACAACACTTATAGTAGTGATTTATTATTTTATAATAACGGATCTCACAAAGGTTTTGTTGAGTTTTGTGTGATTGAAGTTTTCAAGTTTCGGGTTATCTTACGATGGATGAAGGAATAAGGAGTAGAAGAGCCTAAGCTTGGGGATGCCCCGGCATCCCAAGCTATTATCCAAAAATGAGCAACCAACTAAGCTTGGGTATGCCCCCGAGTGGCCTCCCCTCTTTCTTCTAACGACCATCGGTATTTTACTCGATGCTATATTTTTATTCATCACATACTATGTGTTTTGCTTTGAGCATCTTGTATGATATGAGTCTTTGCTTTTTTTTATTTCGTGTTTTAAGTCTTGATCCCTTGCTGGACACACCTATTTGAGAGAGCCAAAATTATGTCATGACTTGTTAGAATTGTTCTCTTTGCTTCACTTAAATTTTTTATGAGCTATGGATTTTCTCTAGTGCTTCACTTATATCTTTTTGAGCATGGTGTTCTTAGAATTTTTGAAGAAATGCTCTCTTGCTTCACTTAGTGTTTTTTGAGAGTTAGTACAATTTTCATGAGATTCTCTCTTGCTTCACTTAATTTAATTTGAGAGAAAGAAAAATTATTCTCATGATCTTCACGTATATTTGTTTGAGCTTATGAAAAGAAACATATGAAAATTAGTCCCAAAGTGATAGATATCCAAGAAGGATATAATAAAAACTTTCATGAAGATCATTGGACAAAATAAATTTGATTCTTAGTAATAGTTTTGAGATATGATGATGTCATATGTGAGTCATCTTGATGAGTAATTATGCTTTAGTAAGAATATTGGTGTTAAGGTTTGTGATTCCCTATGCAAGCACGAAAGTCAATAGTTATGCAATGAAAATATATCCTACTTATGGTGCATTATTCGGTGTTAGTTATGCTTAATGCTCGCTTATGAGATTATTCGTTTCTTGGTTGGTCGCTTCTCAATATTTTGCTAGCCTTCATTTTGAACTAAGTATGATCTCTACTTGTGCATCCAAAAACCTTTAACCCAATTTTGCCACATGAGTCCACTATATCTACCTATATGCAGTATTCTTTTGCTGTTCTAAGCAAATTTGCATGCGCCATCTCTAATTTTCAAAAATAAATTTCTATTTTGTGTGTTCATTTTTCTCGCGGAGCGGTGAGGGGTGGCTAATATTTTCCATGCTAGATGTGTTATTGTCACGATGAGTGTTTATTCACTTTTCATTGCACGAGAGTAAGGCAAATCTATTAGGGATGCCCTGTAATGCCCCGGATACAACTTTCCATATTTGTAACTCTGACTCTTGCCTTTTCCGGAGATACGATATGAGTTTTCCCTTCATGGTTGGGTTTTTGTTTTTCGTTTGGCATTTTGTTCATGTCATGCATTTCATATCATGTCATCATGTGCATCGAATTTGCATACGGGTTCATCTCATTCATCCGAGCATTTTCCCGTTGTCCGTTTTGCAATACGGCACTCCTACGTCCTCCTGCGCACCCCTCTTGCCTCTTTTCGTGAGCGGGTGTTAAACTTTCTCGGAATGGACCGAGATTTGCCAAGCGGCCTTGGTACATCACCGGTAGACCGCCTGTCAAGTTTCGTGTCATTAGGAGTCCGTTTGATGCTCCAACGGTTAACCAGGGAACCGTAAAGGCCTCGTGTGTGTTGCAGCCCAACACCCCTCCAAAACGGCCCAATAACCCATCCAAACCTCGACCATGTCCTCCGCCGTCGGATCACGATTGCGTGGCCGAAAACTACACCCCATTTGGACACTCCCACCTCCTTCTAAGTATAAATATGTCCTCCCCGTCCAAAAATCCGGGCCCAAACCCTAGCCCCGCTCCTCCCGCGCCGCAGGACACGTCCGTGTCCGCCGGACGCGTTCGCCACCACGCCCGCACCAACCGGACCCTGCCATGTGGCAGACCACCGGCTTCACCGCCGCCGGCCCGCGAGCCCAAGGCGGGCTCACCAGGCCCATTCGCCGCCGCCCCGCGTCTGCCTCGCCCGCCGTGCACCCGCGCCTCCTCCTCGCCGCCCGGCGCCGCCGCGGCTTCACCGCGCAGCAGCCGCGCTCGCCGGTCGCCGTTGAAGTCACCGTCTCACCGTCGCCCGAGGACGCCGCCAGCCGCCGCCCTCCGCTCCAGGACGCCGCCGCCCCGTGCTTCATCCTCTCCGGCGAGATCCCGCACCGGCCGGCCGGATCCACGCCTCCCCGCTCCTCTCCGGCCACCGCGGCGATCTCTGGCGAGATCCACATCGATCCTCGGTTCGCGTGTGAGTCAACCCTAGATCCATCTGGGAGGTCGATTTTCCCTAAGTCCTTTTTCTGTTATGTTTTAAGCCTCTGTTCAACGCATCATAACTTCATGTGTGTAGCTCTGTTTTGTGCGTGCAATATATCAAAATGTTCATCATGATTTGCTATTCATTTTGTTCCATTGTGACATGTTTGTTTGAGTCCATCTTGATACCCAAATAGTTGATGCAAGAGATCTATAAATTGTTAGGTGCTGATTCTTATCAGAGTATGAGGATTTGTCATTTTTGCTACATTTATTGTGTGCTGCATATGGTCATGAGCTCTACATGTGTTTTGATCTATGCCATGCCATCTTTACAGGGATGTATGCCATGTAGTTTTGTGATCAATGTGGTGACTAGCACAAGCATGCAAAGTAGCTCTCGTGATATTACTGATTTCAGGGACTTAGGATTTTGCTAAGTCCTTGCTCTGCTATTACTTTTATGCCATGTATTCATGTTGCTATAGAGGGATCCATGCTTGTTTTGAGTATCTTCAGTAAGGATGATTTGGACATATGGTTATGCTCTAGCTATTCATGCCCCTTTTTGCAATTATGGAGTGCCCTAGCATGACTTAATCTTGCTCTACTTTTGCTATAAAATGTTCCTGACAGATTGTTTACATGTTAATCAAATTTTCCATGGTTGTTGTAGTTGATCCATGCATGCTATGAACTTGTTCTTGCCTTGGTTAGCTTCATGAACATGTCTTCTTGCTATTTCTATGCTTAGTTTGTCATGCAAAGCTTTGTGATGAGTGAATCGAGCTCGCAAAGATGCCTTCTAAATTCTGTTTTTGCCATGCTCAGTTTTCTGCTAAGTCTGAATCTGTTAACGAATCTTGCTATGTTTACATGGGTGCCATCATATCTTCTGATCCTTTTTGGCTTATGGTCAGTAAGAGACTTTTGTTATATGCTTTGAGTAGATTCATGCCATGCCTTTGTTTGCTATGAAATGATCCTGTAGCATATTGTTAGCTTGCTCTAAACCTGGCTTCCTGATGTTAATTTCTGGCATGTTAGTATTTTCACTAAGTCTATGAAGCTGATATTTTTTGCATTTTTCCATGCTTGTTTGAATCTGCTCTTGTGTGATTTAGCCGTAGCTCAGTGTTCATCTTTTGTCAAGCATCTTGCGGAGATCACTTCCATGTGCTTTGTTGTTATGTTGGGGTGCAGTAGCTTAGTTTCTTGTTGCATTCTAGATGGCATCGTTCTGTTCATCGCAGAATTGTGCCATTCTTGTTTTGCTTGCCATTTGCAAACCGTGCATCCGATTCCGGTGATCTTTATATCGATTTCGACCGAAATCAACTCATTCTTCTAGAGGCACACTTGGTTTGCCAAGTTGATGCCTTGTTCATCCTTTTCCTTCCGGAGCACGCATATGCATTGCATATCACATCTCGCATATCATGCCATGTTTTGCATCATGTTGCTTGCGCATTGCACCGTGATTGATTATTGGTCCTTTGCTTGTGTTCTTGCTTTGGGTAGAGCCGGGAGATGAGTGCGTGATCGAGGAACCCGTTGAGTACGCTTACGAGGATCAAGCTTTCGTCAACTCGGAGAACTTTGCAGGCAATATGACCATACCCTCGAAATCACTTCTATCTTTGCCTGCTAGTTGTTCGCTCTATTGCTATGCCGCCATAACTACCACTTGCTATATCATGCCTCCCCTATTGCCATGTCAAACCTCTAACCCACCTTTCCTAGCAAACCGTTGTTTGGCTATGTTACCTCTTTGCTCAGCCCCTCTTATAGCGTTGCTAGTTGCAAGTGAAGCTGAAGTTTGTTCCATGTTGGAACATGGATATGTTGGGATATCACAATATCTCTTATTTAATTAATGCATCTATATACTTGGTAAAGGGTGGAAGGCTCGGCCTTATGCCTGGTGTTTTGTTCCACTCTTGCCGCCCTAGTTTCCGTCAACCGGTGTTATGTTCCTTGATTTTGCGTTCCTTACGCGGTTGGGTGTTATGGGAACCCCTTGACAGTTCCTTTGAATAAAACTCCTCCAGCAAGTCCCAACCTTGGTTTTACATTTGCCTAAAAACCTATAAGCTTCCTTGGGTTTTGGCGAGCCCGAGGGTCATCTTTATTTTAACCCCCCCGGGCCAGTGCTTCTCTAAGTGTTGGTCCAAACTGGGCGATGTCCGGCGCCCCCTGGGCAACCAGGGTCTATGCCAACCCGACGTCTTGCCCATCTAGTGTGCCCTGAGAACGAGATATGTGCAGCTCCTATCGGGATTTGTCGGCACATTCGAGCGGCTTTGCTGGTCTTGTTTTACCATTGTCGAAATGTCTTGTAACCGGGATTCCGAGACTGATCGGGTCTTCCCGGGAGAAGGAATATCCTTCATTGACCATGAGAGCGTGTGATGGGCTAAGTTGGGACACCCCTGCAGGGTTTTGAACTTTCAAAAGCCGTGCCCACGGTTATGGGAAGATGGGAATTTGTTAATGTCTGGTTGTAGAGAACTTGACACTTAACTTAATTAAAATGAATCAACCGCGTGTGTAGCCGTGATGGTCTCTTTCCGGTGGAGTCCAGGAAGTGAACACGGTTCTTGTGTTATGCTTGAACGTAAGTAGTTTCAGGATCACTTCTAGTTCACATCCATGCATTGCTTCTCTTCTCACTCTCTCTTTTGTGTAAGTTAGCCACCATATATGCTAGTGCTTGTTGCAGCTCCACCTCACTACCCTTTCCTACCTTTAAGCTTAAATAGTATTGATCGCGAGGGTGTGAGATTGCTGAGTCCTCGTGGTTCACAGATACTTCCAAATAGTTGCAGGTGCCGATGATGACAGTGTAGGTGATGCAACTGAGATCAAGTGGGAGCTCGATGAAGTTCGTATTCGTTGTGTTGTTTTGTTTCCCATTGATCAGTAGTGGAGCCCAGTTGGGACGATCAGGGATCTAGCATTTGGGGTTGTCTTCTTTTATTTTGGTTCCGTAGTCGGACCTTGATTGTATTCTGGATGATGTATGTTTAACTTGTATTTGTGTGAAGTGGCGATTGTAAGCCAACTCTTTATCCCTTCCTTATTCAGTACATGGGATGTGTAAAGATTACCCCTCTTGTGACATGCCTACCATGCAGCTATGCCTCTAAGTCATGCCCCCACATGTGGGAGATATAGCCGCATTGTGGGTGTTACATGCCCAGTCCCGAAATTAAAAATGAATTTACTTTATGTTGTCAAATAATAAATTCCTTGGGAAGTGTTGGTATGGACGGCACCCGTGGATACGGTTAGCCATGGAAAGTGAAAGTATGGTGGAAAAAGAAATATACTTTATTTTCTATTTGGGAACCGCCTATGATATATCTAAGCATGGAAAGTATTGGGAACTCTAAGTCATTTTTGTTTGTGGGATGGATACACCTCCCAAAATGTTTTTATCTCTAAGTTTTTTGCTTTGAGCTCTGGCACCTCTACAAATCCCTACTTCCCTCTGCGAAGGGCCTTTCTTTTACTTTATGCATTTTTTATTTTGAATTTGAGTCTCCATCTTCTGTTATAAAAGTGCCAACTAGGAGGCAATATGATCGTACGAGAGTATTGGGTGTAGCTAATATGCGAGTGTGTTTCATGAATGGATCAATGGTTGAGCATGATGGGCTAGGGATAACTTATTTTAGTGTTGATATTTTGAAAGACATGGTTGCTTGTTGATATGCTTGAGTATTTAAATTATCATGTCAAAACTATACTATTTCTTTGAACAATATAAAAGTCCAAATGTCCATGCTATAAAGAAAAGAACATGAGATGACATGTTAGGCAGCATTCCACATCAAAAATTCTGTATTTATCACTTCCCTACTCAAGGACGAGTAGGAGTTAAGCTTGGGGATGATGATACGTATCCAACGTATCTATAATTTTTGATTGTTCCATGCTATTATATTATCAATCTTGGATGTTTTATAATCATTTTGTAGTCATTTTATATCAGTTTTTGGTACTAACCTATTGACATAGTGCTAAGTGCCAGTTGCTGTTTTTTCCATGTTTTTTACATCACAGAAAATCAATATAAAACGGAGTCCAAATGCCACAAAACTTTACGGAGATTTTTTATGGGCCATAAGAAACACAACGGGCCCTGGCTACGCTTGGGGGGTGCCCCGAGGGGAGCACAACCCACCAGGGAGCGCCAGGAGGCCCAGGCGTGCCTTGGTGGGTTGTGCCCACCTCAGGTGCCCCACCGGACCTCCTCTTTGCTCTATAAATACCCCAATATTCTAGAAACCCTAGGGGAGTCGACGAAATATTCATCCAGCCGCTATAGAGTTCAAAACCACCAGATCCAATCTAGACACCATCTCGGATGGGGTTCACCACCTCCATTGGTGCCTCTCCGATTGTGCATGAGTAGTTCTTTATAGACCTTCGGGTCCGTAGTTGGTAGCTAGATGGCTTCCTCTCTTTCTCTCTCTCTTGATTCTCAATACAATGGTCTCTTGTAGATCCATATGATGTAACTCTTGCGGTGTGTTTGTTGGGTTCCGATGAACTTTGAGTTTATAATCAGATCTATCTCTTTTTATATCCATGAAAGTATTTGAGTTTCTTTGATCTCTTTTATGCATGATTTCTTATAGCCTCGTATTTGTTCTTTGATATTTGGGTTTTCTTTGGCCAACTTGATCTATTTATATTCCAATGGGAAGAGGTGCTTTGTAGTGGGTTCGATCTTATGGTTCTTGATCCCAGTGACAGAAAGGGAACCGACACGTATGTATCGTTGCTACTAAGGATAAAACGATGGGATCTATCTCTGCATAGATAGATCTGTCGGGGAACGTAGTAATTTCAAAAAAAAATCCTACGCACACGCAAGATCATGGTGATGCATAGCAATGAGAGGGGAGAGTGTTATCTACGTACCCTCGTAGACCGTAAGTGGAAGCGTTATGACAACGCGGTTGATGTAGTCGTACGTCTTCACGATCGACCAATCCAGTACCAAAAGTACGGCACCTCTGCGATCTGCACACATTCGGCTCGGTGACGTCCCACGAACTCACGACCCAGCAGAGTGTCGAGGGAGAGCTTCGTCAGCATGACGGCGTGATGACGGTGATGATGATGCTACCGAAACAGGGCTTCGCCTAAGCACCGCTATGATATGACCGAGGTGGATTATGGTGGAGGGGGCACCGCACATGGCTAAGAGATCAATGATCAACTTGTGTGTCTATGGGGTGCCCCCTCCCCCGTATATAAAGGATTGGAGGAGGGGGAGCGGGCCGGCCTCCTAGGCGCGCCCCAAGGGGAGTTCTACTCCCACCGCGAGTAGGATTAGGAGACAAGGAAGGGGAGAGAGGGGAAAGGAAAGGGGGGGGGGCGACCCCGCACCTAATTTGTATTGGGCTTGAGGGGGGGCGCGCCTCCTCCTAGGCCTCCCTCTCTTCTCTCGCACTATGGCCCAATAAGGCCCATATACCCCCCGGGGGGTTCTAGTAACCTCCCGGTGCTCCGGCATATGCCCGAACTCACCTGCAACCATTCCGACGTCCAAATATGGTCATCCAATATATTGATCTTTATGTCTCGACCATTTCGAGACTCCTCCTCATGCCCGTGATCACATATGGGACTCCGAACAACCTTCGGTTCATCAAAACACATACACTCATAATATCGATCCTCACCGAACGTTAAGCGTGCGGACCCTACGGGTTCGAGAACTATGTAGACATGACTGAGAAACGTCTTCGGTCAATAACCAATAGCAGAACCTGGATGCTCATATTGGTTCCTACATATTTTGCAAAGATCTTTATTGGTCAAACCGCATAACAATATATGTTGTTCCCTTTGTCATCGGTATGTTACTTGCCTGAGATTTGATCGTCGTTATCTCAATACCTAGTTCAATCTCATTACTGGCAAGTCTCTTTACTCGTTCTGTAATGCAACATACCATAACTAACTCATTAGCTACATTGCTTGCAAGGCTTATAGTGATGTACATTACCGAGAGGGCCCAGAGATACCTCTTTGACAATTAGAGTGAAAAATCCTAATCTCGATCAATGCCAACTCAACAAACACCATCGAAGAAACCTGTAGAGCACCTTCATAATCACCCAGTTTCGTTGTGACGTTTGGTAGCACACAAAGTGTCCCTCCGGTATTCGGGAGTTGCGTGATCTCATAGTCATAGGAACATGTATAAGTTATGGAGAAAGCAATAGAAACAAACTAAACGATCGTCGTGCTGAGCTAACGGATGGGTCAAGTCAATCACATCATTCTCTAATGATGTGATCATGTTAATCAAATGACAACTCATGTCTATGGTTAGGAAACATAGCCATCATTGATTCAACAAGCTAGCCAAGTAGAGGCAAACTAGTGACACTCTGTTTGTCTATGTATTCACACATGTACTAAGTTTCCGGTTAATACAATTCTAGCACGAATAATAAACATTTATCATGATATAAGGAAATATAAATAATAACTTTATTATTTCCTTTAGTCTCCTACTTGCACTAGAGTCAATAATCTAGATTACATTGTAATGATTCTAACACCCATGGAGTCTTGGTGCTGATCATGTTTTGCTCGTGAGAGAGGCTTAGTCAACGGGTATGCAATATTCAGATCCGTATGTGTCCTGCAAATCTCTTTGTCTCCCTCCTTGACTTGATCGCGGATGGAATTGAAGCGTCTCTTGATGTGCTTGGTTCTCTTGTGAAATCTGGATTTCTTTGCCAAGGCAATTGCATCAGTATTGTCACAAAAGACTTTCATTGGACCCGATGCACTAGGTATGACACCTAGATCGGATATGAACTCCTTCATCCAGACTCCTTCATTTGCAGCGTCCGAAGCAGCTATTTATTCCGCTTCACACGTAGATCCCGCCACGACGCTCTGCTTGGAACTACACCAACTGACAGGTCCACCATTTAATAAAAAAAAACGTATCCGGTTTGTGACTTAGAGTCATCCGGATCAGTGTCAAAGCTTGCATCAACATAACCATTTACGTCGAGCTCTTTGTCACCTCCATATACGAGAAACATATCCTTAGTCCTTTTCAGGTATTTCAGTATATTCTTGACCGATGTCCAGTGATCCACTCCTGGATTACTTTGGTACCTCCATGCTAAACTGATAGAAAGGCACACATCAGGTCTGGTACACAACATTGCATACATGATAGAGCCTATGGCTGAAGCATAGGGAAAACCTTTCATTTTCTCTCTATCTTCTGCAGTGGTCGGGCATTGAGTCTGACTCAACTTCACACCTGGAAATACAGGCAAGAACCCTTTCTTTGCCTGATCCATTTTGAACTTCTTCAAAACTTTATCAAGGTATGTGCTTTGTGAAAGTCCAATTAAGCGTCTTGATCTATCTCTATAGATCTTGATGCCCAATATATAAGCAGCTTCACCGAGGTCTTTCATTGAAAAATTCTTATTCAAGTATCCGTTTATGCTATTCCGAAATTCAGTATCATTTCCGATCAACAATATGTCATCTACATATAATATCAGAAATGCTACGGAGCTCCCACTCACTTTCTTGTAAATACAGGCTTCTCCAAAAGTCTGTATAAAACCATATGCTTTGATCACACAATCAAAGCGTATATTCCAACTCAGAGAGGCTTGCACTAGTCCATAAATGCATCGCTGGACCTTGCACACTTTGTTAGCACCTTTTAGATCGACAAAACCTTCTGGTTGCATCATATACAATTCTTCTTTAAGATATCCATTAAGGAATGCAGTTTTGACATCAATTTTCCAAATTTCATATAATCATAAAATGCGGGAATTACTAACATGATTCGGACGGATTTAAGAATCACTACGGGTGAGAAGGTCTCATCATAGTCAACTCCTTGAACTTGTCGAAAACCTTTTGCAACAAGTTGAGCTTTGTAGACAGTAACATTACCGTCAGCATCGGTCTTCTTCTTGAAGTTCCATTTATTCTCTATGGCATGCCGTTCATCGGGCAAGTCAACCAAAGACCATACTTTGTTCTCATACATGGATCCCATCTCAGATTTCTTGGCCTCAAGCCATTTTGCGGAATCTGGGCTCATCATCGCTTCCTCATAGTTCATAGGTTCGTC
Organism: Triticum urartu; assembly: GCF_056163025.1. Taxonomy (NCBI): domain Eukaryota; kingdom Viridiplantae; phylum Streptophyta; class Magnoliopsida; order Poales; family Poaceae; genus Triticum; species Triticum urartu. Next base: position 205,443,195 of record NC_141877.1, on the reverse strand, counting down.
ATGGTCAAGTAACATGACTTCCACAACAGGATTACCGTACCACTCTGGTGCGGATCTTACTCTGGTTGACCTATGAGGTTCGGCAGTAACTTGATCACAAGTTTAATGATCATCATCATTAGCTTCCTCACTTACTGGTGTTGGAATCACTGGAACTGATTTCAGTGATGAACTACTTTCCAATAAGGGAGAAGGTACAATTACCTCGTCAAGTTCTACTTTCCTCCCACTCACTTCTTTCGAGAGAATCTCCTTCTTAAGAAAGGATCCATTCTTAGCAACGAATATCTTGCCTTCAGATCTGTGATAGAAGGTGTACCCAACAATCTCCTTTGGGTATCCTACGAGGACACATTTCTCCGATTTGGGTTCGAGCTTATCAGGTTGAAGCTTTTTCACATAAGCATCACAACCGCAAAATTTAAGAAACGACAACTTGGGTTTCTTGCCAAACCACAGTTCATAAGGTGTCGTCTCAACGGATTTAGATGGTGCCCTATTTAACGTGAATGCAGCCGTCTCTAAAGCATAACCCCAAAATGATAGCGGTAAATCAGTGAGAGACATCATAGATCGCACCATATCTAATAAAGTGCGGTTACAACGTTCGGGCACACATCATGTTGTGGTGTTCCAGGTGGCGTGAGTTGCGAAACTATTTCACATTGTTTCAAATGAAGTCCAAACTCATAAATCAAATATTCACCTCCATGATCAGATAGTAGAAACTTAATTTTGTTGTTATAATGATTTTCCACTTCACTCTGAAATTGTTTGAACTTTTCAAATGTTTCAGACTTATGTTTCATTAAGTAGATAAACCTATATCTACTCAAATCATCTGTGAAGGTGAGAAAATAATGATATCCGCCGCGAGCTTCAATGTTCATTGGACCACATACATCAGTATGTATGATTTCCAATAACTCTGTTGCTCGCTCCGTTGTTCCGGAGAACAGAGTTTTAGTCATCTTGCCCATGAGGCATGGTTCGCAAGTGCCAAGTGATTCATAATCAAGTGATTCCAGAAGTCCATCAAAATGGAGTTTCTTCATGCGCTTTACACCAATATGACCTAAATGGCAGTGCCACAAATAAGTTGCACTATAATTATCAACTCTCCATCTTTTGGCTTCAATACTATGAACATGTGTATCACTACTATCAAGATCTAGTAAAAATAGACCACTCATGAAGGGTGCATGACCATAAAAGACATTACTCAAATAAATAGAACAACCATTATTCTCTGATTTAAATGAATAACCGTCTCGCATCAAACAAGATACATATATAATGTTCATGCTCAACGCTGGCACCAAATAACCATTATTTAGGTCTAAAACTAATCCCGAAGGTAGATGTAGAGGTAGCGTACCGACGGCGATCACATCGACTTTGGAACCATTTCCCACATGCATCATCACCTCGCCCTTAGCCAATATTCGCTTAATCCATAGCCCCTATTTCGAGTTGCAAATGTTAGCAACTGAACCAGTATCAAATACCAAGGCAATACTGCAAGCATTAGTAAGGTACACATCAGTAACATGTATAACAAATATACCTTTCACTTTGCCATCCTTCTTCTCCGCCAAATACTTGGGGCATTTTCGCTTCCAGTGACCAGTTCCTTTGCAGTAGAAGCACTCAGTCTCAAGCTTAGGTCTAGACTTGGGTTTCTTCACTTCAGCATCAACTGGCTTGCTGTTCTTCTTGAAGTTCCCCTTCTTCCCTTTACCCTTTCTCTTGAAACTGGTGGTCTTGTTGACCATCAACACTTGATGCTCCTTCTTGATTTCTACTTCCGCAGCCTTTAGCATTGCGAAGAGCTCAGGAATCGTCTTATCCATCCCTTGCATATTATAGTTCATCACGAAGTTCTTGTAGCTTGGTGGAAGTGATTGAAGAACTCTGTCAATGACACTATCATCAGGAAGATTAACTCCTAGTTGAGTCAAGTGGTTGTGGTACCCAGACATTCTGAGTATATGTTCACTGACAGAACTATTCTCCTACAGCTGTAGAACTTATTGGAGACTTCATATATCTCAATCCAGGCATTTGCTTGAAATATTAACTTCAACTCCTGGAACATCTCATATGCTCCATGATGTTCAAAACATCGTTAAAGTCCCGGTTCTAAGCCATAAAGCATGGCACACTGAACTATCGAGTAGTCATCAGCTTTGCTCTGCCAGGTGTTCAAAACACCTGGCGTTGCTCCTGCAGCGGGTTTGTTACCTAGCGGTGCTTCCAGGACGTAATTCTTCTGTGCAGCAATGAGGATAATCCTCAAGTTACGGACCTTGTCCATGTAGTTGCGACCATCATCTTTCAACTTAGCTTTCTCTAGGAACGCATTAAAATCCAACGGAACAACAACACGGCCCATCTATCTAGAACAACATAGGCATGCAAAATACTACCAGGTACTAAGTTCATGATAAATTAAAGTTTAGTTAATCAAATTATTTAAGAACTCCCACTTAGATAGACATCTCTCTAATCATCTAAGTGATCACGTGATCCACACAAACTAAACCATGTCCGATCATCACGTGAGATGGAGTAGTTTTCAATGGTGAACATCACTATGTTGATCATATGTACTATATGATTCACGCTCGACCTTTCGGTCTTAGTCTTCCGAGGCCATATCTGCATATGCTAGGCTCGTCAAGTTTAACCCGAGTATTCCGCGTGTGCAAAACTGTCTTGCAACCATTGTATGTGAACGTAGAGCTTATCACATCCGATCATCACATCGTGTCTCGGCACGACGAACTGTAGCAATGATGCATACTCAGGGAGAACACTTATACCTTGAAATTTAGTGAGAGATCATCTTATAATGCTACCATCGAACTAAGAAAGATAAGATGCATAAAGGATAAGATTCACATGCAATCAATATAAGTGATATGATATGGCCATCGTCATCTTGTGCCTTTGATCTCCATGTCCAAAGCACCATCATGATCACCATCGTCACCGGCTTGGCACCTTGATCTCCATCGAAGCATTGTTGTCGTCTTGCCAACTATTGCTTCTATGACTATCGCTACCGCTTAGTGATAAAGTAAAGCAATTACATGGCGATTGCATTTCATACAATAAAGCGACAACCATATGGCTCCTGCCAGTTGCCGATAACTGTGTTACAAAACATGATCATCTCATACAATAAAATTTAGCATCATGTCTTGACCATATCACATCACAACATGCCCTGCAAAAAAAGTTAGACGTCATCTACTTTGTTGTTGCAAGTTTTACATGGCTGCTACGGGCTGAGCAAGAACCGTTCTTACCTATGCATCAAAAACCACAATGCGGTATAGTGATTGCTTTTTGATCTTCAGAAAGAACCTTGTTCATTGAATCCGATTCAACTAAAGCTGGAGAAACTAACACCCACTAGCCACCTGTGTGCGAAGCACAGCGGTAGAACCAGTCTCGCGTAAGCTTACGTGTAATATCGGTCTGGGCCGCTTCATCCAACAATACAGCCAAATCAAGAATCAACTAGTGACAGCAAGCAATACGTATATACCCACGCCCACAACTCCTTTGTGTTCTACTCGTGCATATAACATCTACGCATAAACCTGGCTCAGATGCCACTGTTGGGGAATGTAGTAATTTCAAAAAAATTCCTTTCCTCCCTTCTCCTCTCTCCACTATGGCCCAATAAGGCCCATATACCTCCCGGAGGGTTCCGGTAACCTCTCGGTACATCGGTAAATGCCTAATCTCATCCGGAACCATTCTGATGTCCAAATATAATCGTCTAATACATCAATCTTTATGTCTCGACCATTTAGAGACTCCTCGTCATGTCCGCGATCATATCCGGGACTTCGAACTACCTTTGGTACATCAAAACACATAAACTCATAATACGATCGTCACCGAACGTTAAGCGTGCGGACCCTACGGGTTTGAGAACTATGTAGACATGACCGAGACACGTCTCCGATCAATAACCAATAGCGGAACCTGGATGCTCATATTGGTTCCTACGTATTCTACGAAGATCTTTATCGGTCAAACCACATAACGACATACGTTGTTCCGTTTGTCATCGGTATGTTACTTGGCCGAGATTTGATCGTTGGTATCTCAATACCTAGTTCAATCTCATTACCGGCAAGTCTCTTTACTCGTTCCGTAATGCTACATCCCATAAATAACTCATGAGCTACATTGCTTGCAAGGCTTATAGTAACGTACATTACCGAGAGGGCCCAAAGATACCTCTCCGACAATCGGAGTGACAAATCCTAATCTCGATCTATGCCAACTCAACAAACACCATCGAAGACACATGTAGAGAACCTTTATAATCACCTAGTTACGTTGTGATGTTTGGTAGCACACAAAGTGTTCCTCCGATATTTGGGAGTTGCATGATCTCATAGTCATAGGAACATGTATAAGTTAAGAAAGCAATAGCAACAAACTAAACGATCATCTTGCTAAGCTAACAGATGGGACAAGTCAATCACATCATTTTCTAATGATGTGATCCCGTTAATCAAATGACAACTCATGTCTATGGTTAGGAAACGTAACCATCATTGATTCAACGAGCTAGTAAAGTAGAGGCAAACTAGTGACACTATGTTAGTCTATGTATTCACACATGTACTAAGTTTCTGGTTAATACAATTCTAGCATGAATAATAAACATTTATCATGATATAAGGAAATATAAATAAAAACGTTATTATTGCCTCTAGGGCATATTCCTTCAAGATCTTGTCTACATGTCATTGTTCTTATAGCATTACTCTATTTCTCCTACTGGTTCGATAACCTTGGTTTCATATCTGAGGGAAATACCTACCGCCATTGTGCTGCATCAACCCTTCCTCTTTGGGGAAATACCTAGGTAGCTTCAAGAGACATCATGGGTTCGATCTTACGGTGCTTGATCCCAGTGACAGAAAGGGAACCGACACGTATGTATCGTTGCTACTAAGGATAAAACAATGGGGTCATCATTCTTATTGCATTACTCCATTTCTCCATGAACTTAATACACTAGATGCATGCTGGATAGTGGTCGATGTGTGGTGTAATAGTAATAGATGGAGGCAGAAGTCGGTCTACTAATCTTGGACATGATACCTATGTAATGATCATTGCCTGGATATCGTCATGAGTATTTGAAGTTCTATCAATTGCCCAATAGTAATTTGTTCACCCACCATTTTCTATTTTTCTCGAGAGAAGCCACTAGTGAAACCTACGGCCCCTGGGTCTCTTTCTCATATTATTTGCCTTTGCAATCTACTTTTTCCTTTCATTTATTTTCAGATCTACTAAACCAAAAATACAAAAATACTTTGCTGCACTTTATTTTATTTGCAATCTACTTATTCAATCTATTACAACTTTCTCCCGTCCATGCACCAATTTCTAGCATCGCTACCTGAAAATGATTGACAACCCCTTTGACACGTCGGGTTGCGAGTATTTGTTATATTTGTGCAGTGTCGGTGTGCAAAAGTAGGGGTCCTTTTTGTACCCCTTTATTTGTGCGTGGGCACTCGCAGCCACACGCCTACGGCCGTGCTGGGCAGGACAGAACAAGAAGCAAAGACCCAAGACTACTAGAGCCGTGCTCGAGGCCAGAGGCATGAAGAGCAGAGGGGCGAGGTGAAACTCCCACGGAAAGGCCCTTGCCGGGGTGGCCTTCACGGCCCCGGCAAGAGCCTTGTCGGCGCCTCTTTATCCCCGACGTCCTTGGACACCCCTTTGCCTTTGCCTGTCTTGGGTGCCATGGCAACTGAGATGGGATGGAGGATTAAGGGAAGTGATGGCGTGACGACGCGAGCAAAGGCAAAATCTTGAGGAGGAAGAAGGGAGTGACGGTTCCGAGATTGGAGAAGGCACTGGGGGTAAATGAGAAATGCGCGTGCAGTTTCTCCTTTTTTACGGGGAAGGCGCGGGCTGCTTCCTTACCATTTAACATGATGTGACGCAGGTGTGCATCAACTGCCCCACGCACGACCCCCACATCATGCATTCAACGCGAGCCGTGGGGAAGCACAACTGGCGAGGGAGTTACTGCGGTAAAACTCTGCCACGCGTACCCGCGCACCATTCTGGGCCTGGCCCAATAATGCTCCGTGCTTATATGTGGCCCAGGCTCGGGGGCTCCTGTCGGTGTACAAAAGTAGGAGTTCTTTTTGTACCCCTTTACTTGTGCGCGGGCAGTCACAGCCACATGTGTGCGGCCGCGCTGGGCGGGACAGAAGAGGAAGCAAAGACCCAACACTACTAGAGCCATGCTCGAGGCCACACGCATGAAGAGCAGAGGGGCGAGGTGAAACTCGCCCGGCAAGGCCCTTGCCGGGGTGGCTTTCACGGTCCCGGCAAGAGCCTTGCCGGGGCGACTTTCCCAACAGCAACAAGGCGCCACCCTTGAGTCTAAGAGTCCCGACGCCATCAACCACATCGGAACCAAGACTCGGGAGGCGCCTCCATGGTGGCATGCAAATCTTTGTGAAGACAAAGTGCCTGCAAGGCCTAGATAGGAACCAAGAAACAAGACAACAGCAAGGCCCCTTGCCGAGGATGCCCACGAGGCCCCGGCAAGGCTCCTGCCAAAGATACCCACGACGCCCCGGCAAGACTCTTGCCGAGGGCGCCCACAATGCCCCGGCAAGACACTTGCCGGGAAGATCAGCAAGACCGCGGCAAGGCCTTGCCGCCCGATCGCCGCCCCAACTCAGCGGTCGACCCACCAACTAAGGAGGTACACACGTGGCAGTACGTGGCTCCTAAGCTAACTAGTCAAGCACCTACGTGGTGGCATGCAGATCTTCATGAAGACCCTGCCACCACGCTGGCTCAGCAGCCTGCCAGGCTACATGGCGCTGCATGCTTCGTTGGCTTGGACGCGTGTTGAAGCAAGTCGAAGCGGCTACGGATGGTACGGGCTTCGTCGCCGTCCCCGATAAAGGAAGAGGACACCTAAGTAGCGCATTTAATGCATTTTGTCCCGTGATGTCAGGCGATAAACTCGATTACTATACAACTTTCCACCCCCTGTGTGCCACTGTGGCAGCCCCTTTGACTATAAAAGGAGGCCCGCGACGTACTGTGAGGGGATTCGAACTTTTTGGACCCTGCAGAATTTGTAGCTAGTCCAAGAACACTAGATAAACACAAACCAGCAGGAGTATGGTATTACGCATCACTTGCGGCCCGAACCTGGATAAACTCCCCCGTGTTGACCTTCTAAACCCGCTCTTTCCATAGCCCCGCACCCGCCAACCGTAGAAGGGATTCCCTGTGATCCCATAGGTGTCGTTCTCACCGACGTCTTTGGCCCGCCAGGTAGGGGGCGCAAGCTGTGAAAAGCTGGTTTTTAAGTCAACTTATTAACTCCACCATCGCGGTGGCCCGAGAAGAGGAGGCAACATCAATCAGCCGCATGCTGGTGCCGTCCGCGGGAACAACGATCATCTGCGTGGCCGCAAAAAGCAAAGTCGCACAAAACTTTGAGTAATTCCCTTTTCTTTTATAGAGTTATTTTCCTCGAAAGATCTCACTCTTTGCATGGAAAACCTACATGTGATGGGACCCTCCCGCTATTGGCAACGCCTTTGTTCTGTTTCGAGTCCGCTCAACAGTTCGAGCAGCCGCGTTGAGATCGGCATGATGGTCTATCTGCTATTGGCAATGCCCTTCTCCTGTTTTGAGTTCGCTCAATAGTTCAAGCGGCCGCGCTGAGAGCGGTAAGGTGGTTCGCCCGGCAGCGAGTGCACCCGGTAGGCTGCTAAGGATCCGTCCTCAAAGCGCCACGTCTTGGGTTTACGTGCCGGCAAGCCTGTCCAACGAAGCATAGGGCGTACATACCAAGAAAAACCGAACAGGAAAATAGCATGCATCGTTTTAAAAAGTACTACAGAGTTATATTACATCAATTGTTTCTGCGGTTCTAACTTAAGATAAAATCGTCTTCGTCATGAACTCGCAGAGGCAAAGAGAAACGGGGCGCCTAGTCTCGGCGCTGGCCCTCCAACCTCCGAACCCCGTCGACGCGCTTGATGATGGGCTTGATACGCTCCTTGAGCGCCGCGAGGTCCACATCCTACGGGAAGCTCTCCAGTGCGGTGGCAAAGTCGTCGTTGGGGTTCTAGGACGCCACCTTGGTGAGTGCCTTGGTCAGGGCGCCCCGGCAGAGCTTCCGGGCCTCATTGGCCAGAGAGGTCGCTCGGTTGGAACATAACTGCTCCAGGGCTCCAAGGACGCCCTCGAAGAACATAGTCAGCCTGGCATTGGGACTCACATTCAGTTCCTAGGAGTACCCAACATTCGGCATCCCCATGGCGGCCAGCTTCATGGTGATCCTGCCGGCGACGTCGACGAGGCGGCTGATCCAAAGGTTTTCGCCCTCCGCATACTCCTTATGTTCGGCAGCATCATTGCTCCGCAGCTGCTTCTCTTCCTCCAGGACCTTGTTTAGAGTCTCCTCACGAGCCCCGGCCTCAAAAAGCTTCCCCTCCAAACCGTCCAGCTTCAACTTTAGATCGTTGATGGAGTCATTGGCCTCGGAGAGCAGCTTGGCCTTGTCGAAGACTGCGGCCTGGGCATCCGCCAAAGAGCGGTTGGTCATGTCCCTCTCCTTCGTCAGCTTCGAGGCCACCTTCTTCAGCTCCTCCCGCTCCAGCTCCAGCTCCTCCACCTTGTCGGCATGGACCAGTGCCTGAACATTGAGTGCCTCTTTGTGCCTCTGCTCCAGCTCCTGGGTTTGTTGCACGACGAGCTTCTCGACCTCCTCGTCCTTGCCATGGAGTGTGGCGGCGAGCGCCTCCTCACGGGAGGCAAGGTCATCCTCCTGGGAGTTCAGCAGAGCCTGGTGTTGTCGCCGAGAGGCCTCGTCCTTGGCAGCCTATTCCTTTGCCGCCTCCTAGGCCTTCTCGACGTCAGTCTGCTTCAAAATGAGCTCATGTTTGCGCTCAGCTAGCAAACCCTAGGCAACCTCAGTTCTTCACGAGCCTCGCAGAACCAGGCCTGCGTCTCGGTGACGCGCTCCTCAAGATCCGCCCCGCCTTGCCAGCCTCCTCAGGAACGGCCTTGCCAGCCTCCCCGGCAGGCCCCTTGGCGGCCTCCTCAGCGGTGGTCTTGGTGGCCTCCTCGGCGGCAATCTTGTTGGCCTCAACCACGGCGTCCTTAGTGACCTCCTCGATGACGATGTCAATATCCTCCCGGTCCCCGAGGAAGGGTCTGGATACCAAGAAAGGGAATGAGACGGAGCCAAGATCAAGGTTCGAAAATAAGAAGAAAGAACAGGGACGGGAAGCAAACAACTTACCCACATCGGGCTAGGAAGAAGTGGCGCCCTCCCTAGCAACATTCGTTGCCGGGGCAGAACCACCGGCACCCAAGCTCGCCTCCTCCTCCTCCATACGCGTGGGCTTGGGGGTGGATGCCCTTGCCGGGGATGCCCCTCTAGGCGGCGTAGTCGAGGGGGAGGCGTGTTTGGAGTGGCCCTCGACGGCTCCTCCTACTACCGTCCTTCTCCTGCAAACCCGGCAAGGCCAACATCAAGAATTCACACCCCAATGCTCATCAGTGAAGGAGTGAGTGATGAACTCACACTGGGGGCTGAAGCGAGGGTTGTGTCGGGGGCTGCTGTCCAGGCTGCTCTCCACCAACACCGGCATACGCGAAGTACCCGCCGGGGGCTTGTCGCCCGTCGAGGACTTGGCCCTATTTGCCACCCTCTGGGCCAGCGTCTCCGTGTCGCTGTGAAGATAACATCAAATCAAAAGAGGATAACACGGGCGTGAGGTCAGGAGATGATGGGGGGGCGAAATATTTACTTGTCCTCCATCTCCTCCCCCACTGGTTTCCTCTTCCTATTTGGGCTAAAAGATCCAAAGTAGAATTTGGCCTCCAGGGTGCTGTCCGAGGGAGGGGGAGAAGGAGATGGGGTCTGGTGCCGCTTGGACGAGGAGGAGGCAGTCGCTGTCTTCTTCGCTGCCGCGGCCTTCATCACCCTCGCTTGGCACACGAGCTGCTCCTGAGCCGGTTACGGATGCGTGGTCCTGCCGTACGGGACCGGCTCGCCGGAGTTGGCCCACCGCAGGACGCATTTGAAAAGGAGGATCTGCAGGAGTTCTACTCGAGCGACCTTGATGTCAATGACAAGAAGCGGGCACTGAAAAACTTGGCAGAACTCCTGCAGATCCTCCTCCCTGATCCAGAGCCACATGCCCCGCCACTCGTCCCACCTCTCCTTCTGGGCACCCTCCGGGTACGTGCCCTTCTCCTGGGTCCTCGGGATCCAGGTGATGCACCCAAAAATGGTGTCCCCTGGCTGGATGCGAGGATAGAAGTAGTGACGAAGAGCGTCGTGCTGGGGAGCACTCCGGCAAAGCCCTCGCAGAGATGGGCGAAGAAGGCCATGCACGCCACGACATTCGGTATAAAGTCGAGGAGGTGAAAGCCATACGTGTGCATGATGTCGTTGAAGAAATCAGAGAAAGGGGGGCAGAGCCCGCAAGAAAAGCAATCGATGAAGAAGGGGTAGTGATCTATGCCGGACATGGCAAAATCGGCAGGGATGATGTGTGTAGCAGGGTGCCCCATCGTCTTCCTCCCCCACAGGGGCTTGAAGTAGTGCCTGAGGTGGACCGCATTGACCGTCGGGGGGAAATAGGGGTGCTGCGTCCGCAACACCGCCAATTCGCTCTTCGGCACCTCTTTCTCCCCGACATCCTTGGCCACCCCTTTGCCTTTGCCTGTCTTGGGCACCATGGAAACTGAGAGGGGATGGAGGACTAAGGGCAGTGAGGGCGCGGCTGTGGCAAGCAAAGGCAAAAGCTCGAGGAGGAAGAAGGGAGCGGCGGTTCCGAGATTGGAGAAGGCACAGGGGGTAAATGAGCAACGCTCCTGTGGTTTCTACTTTTTTATGGGGAAGGCGCGGGCCACTTCCTTACCATTTACCACGATGTGACGTAGGCGTGCATCAACCGCCCCATGCACGACCCCCACGTCACGCATTCAACGCGAGTCATGAGGAAGCGCAATTGGCAAGGGAGTTACTTCGGTAAAACTCTGCCACGCATACCCATGCACATTTCTGGGCCTGGCCCAATAACGCTCTGCGCTTATATGTGGCCTAGGACCGGGTGCTCCTGTCGGTGTACAAAAGTAGGGGTCCTTTTTGTACCCCTTTACTTGTGCGCGGGAAGTCACATCCACATGCCTGCGGCCGCGCTGGGCGGGACAGAAGAGGAAGCAAAGACCCAAGACTACTAGAGCCGTGCTCGAGGCCACAGGCATGAAGAGCAGAGGGGCGAGGTGAAACTCTCCTGGCAAGGCCCTTGCCAGGGTGGCCTTCACGGCACCGGCAAGAGCCTTGCCGGGGCGACTTGCCGAACACCAACAAGGCCGCCACGCTTGAGTCTAAGAGTCCCGACACCATCAACCACATTGGAACCAAGGCCCGGGAGGTGCCTCCATGGTGGCATGCATATATTTATGAAGACAAGGGCCTGCAAGGCCTAGATAGGAACCAAGAAACAAGAAAAATAGTAAGGCCCCTTGCCGAGGATTCCCACGAGGCCCCGACAAGGCTCATGCCAAAGATACCCACGAGGCCCCGGCAAGACTCTTGCCGAGGGCGCCCACAAGGCCCTAGCCAGACCCTTGCCGAGAAGATCAGCAAGACCGCGACAAGGCCTTGCCGCCCCGTCGCCGCCCCAGCTCAGTGGCCGACCCACCAACTAAGCAGGTACCCACGTGGCAGTAGGTGGCTCCTAAGCCAACTAGTCAAGAACCAACGTGGTGGCATGCAGATCTTCATGAAGACCCTGCCACCACGCTGGCTCAGCAGCCTGCCAGCCTACATGGCGTTGCGTGCCTCGTTGGCCTAGGCGCGTGTCGGAGCAAGGCGAAGCAGCGACGGACGGGACGGGCTTCATCACCGTCCCCGATAAAGAAAACCTAAGTAGCGCATTTAATGCGTTTTGTCCCGTGATGTCAGGCGATAAACTCGACTACTATACAACTTTCCACCTCCTGTGTGCCACTATGGCAGCCCTTTGACTATAAAAGGAGGCCCGCAGCGTACTGTGAGGGGATTCGAACTTTTTGGACCCTCACACTTTGTAGCTAGTCCAAGAACACCAGATAGACACAAACCAGCAGGAGTAGGGTATTACACATAACTTGCGGCCCGAACCTGGATAAACTCCCCCGTGTTGACCTTCTAAACCCGCTCTTTCCACAGCCCCGCGCCCACCAACCGTAGAAGGGATTCACCGTGATCCCATAGGTGTCGTTCTCACCGACACGCAGGGGATGTTTACGTTGTGTTGCTTGGTTCTCCTACTGGTTTGATAAACTTGGTTTCATATCTGAGGGAAATACCTACCGCCATTGTGCTGCATCAACCCTTCCTCTTTGGGGAAATACCTAGGTAGCTTCAAGAGACATCATGGGTTCGATCTTACAGTGCTTGATCCCAGTGACAGAAAGGGAACCAACACGTATGTATCGTTGCTACTAAGGATAAAACAATGGGGTCTATCTCTACATAGATAGATCTTGTCTATATCATGTCATCATTCTTATTGCATTACTCCGTTTCTCCATGAACTTAATACACTAGATGCATGCTGGATAGTGGTCGATGTGTGGAGTAATAGTAGTAGATGCAGGCAGAAGTCAGTCTACTAATCTTGGACGTGATGCCTATGTAATGATAATTGCCTGGATATCGTCATGAGTATTTGAAGTTCTATTAATTGCCCAACAACAATTTTTCACCCACCGCTTTGCTATTTTTCTCGAGAGAAGCAACTAGTGAAACCTACGGCCCCCGGGTCTCTTTCTCATATTATTTGCCTTTGTGATCTATTTTCCTTTGCATTTATTTTCAAATCTATTAATTCAAAAACCCAAAAATACTTTGCTGCACTTTATTTTATTTGTGATCTATTTATTCAATATATTACAATTTTCTCCCGTCCACGCACCAATTTCTAGCACCGTTACCCGAAAGGGATTGACAACCCCTTTAACACGTCGGGTTGCGAGTATTTGTTATTTGTGTGCATGGTCTGTTTACGTTGTGTTGCTTGGTTCTCCTGCTGGTTCGATAACCTTGGTTTCATATCTGAGGGAAATATCTACCACCGCTATGCTGCATCATCCCTTCCTCTTTGGGGAAATACCGACGTAGCTTTAAGCGACATCAGAAGCCTCTAGTGAAACCTATGGTCCCCGGGTCTATTTACCTTCATGTAAGTTTACGATCTACTATTTTCCATCATATAAGTTTCCGATCTAGTATTTTGCAGTCTTTTACTTTTCGATCTATAAACCAAAAAACCCAAAAATATTTACTTTATTGTTTGCTTAGTTTCATCTATCTCTATCAGATCTCACTTTTGCGAGTAACCGTGAAGGGATTGACAACCCCTTTATCGCGTTGGGTGCAAGTTGTTTGATTGTTTGTGCAGGTGTTGGTGATTTGTGCATTGTCTCCTATTGGATTAATACAACTGTTCTCTAACTGAGGGAAATACTTATATCTACTTTGCTGCATCACACTTTCCTCTTCAAGGGAAAAACCAAAACGCAAGCTCAATAAGTAGCATGCCGCAGGAGGATCTTTTATGGAAATTACATTAGAAGAAGCTACTAAACTCCTCGATAATTGATGACCCACAAGTATATGGGATCAATTGTAGATCCTTTCGATAAGTAAGAGTGTCGAACCCAACGAGAACCGGAAGGAAATAACAAGTGGTTTTAAGCAAGGTAATGTCTGCAAGTGCTAAAATTGTAAGTAACACAGTAGTTTGATAGCAAGATAATTTGTAACGAGCAGGTAACAATAATAGTAGCAAAAGTGCAGCAAGGTATCCCAATCCTTTTGAGGCAAAGGACAGGACAAAATGGTCTCTTATGATAAGCAAAATATTCTTGAGGGTACACAGGAATTTCATCTAGTCAATTTCACCATGTTGGTTTGATTTGTGTTCGCTACTTGGATAATTTGATATGTGGGTGGACTGGTGCTTAGGTGTTGTTCTTAATTGAAAAAACCTCCTACTTATGATTAACCCTCCCGCAAGCATCCGCAACTACGAGAAAAGTATTAAGAATAAATTCTAACCGTAGCATTAAACTTTTGGATCCAATCGGTCCCTTACGGAATAGCGCATAAACTGGGGTTTACGCTTCTGTCACTCTCGCAACCCATCATCTAATTGCTAATCCACAATGCATTCCCTTAGGCCCAAATATAGTGAAGTGTCATGTATTCGACGTTCACATCACACCACTAAGGGAATCACAACATACATACTATCGAAATATCGAACACATACCAAGTTCACATGATTACTTGCAACATGATTTCTCCCGTGACCTCAAGAACAAAAGTAACTACTCACAAATGATAATCATGCTCAAGATCATAGGGGTATTAAATAGCATATTGGATCTGAACATATAATCTTCCACCAAATAAACCATAGAGTAATCAACTACAAGATGTAATCAACACTACTAGTCATCCACAAGCACCAATCTATAGTTCCAGTAACAAGATTGAACACATGAGATGAACTAGGGTTTGAGATGAGATGGTGTTGTTGAATATGGATATTGCCCTCCCCAAGATGGGAGAGTTGTTGGTGATGATGATGACGATGATTTCCCCCTCCGGGAGGGAAGTTACCCCGGGGCAATCGCTCCACCGGAGGGCAAAAGTGCTCCTGCCCAAGTTCTGCCTCGAGACGACGGCGCACCGTCCCGAAAGTCCTCTCCTTATTTTTTCTAGGTCAAAATGACCTATATACCAGAAGATGGGCATCGGAGGTCGGCCTAGGTGAGCACAACCCACCAGGGCGTGCCTGGACTCCCTGGCACACCCAGGTGGGTTGTGCCCACCTGGTGGCCCTCCTCTGGTACTTATTTGCTCCAATATTCATCATACATTCCATACAAATTCTCCGTGAAGTTTCAAGGTGTTTGGAGTTGTGCAAAATAAGTAGCCTGACGTAGCTTTTCTAGGTCCAGATTTCCAGCTACCGGAATTCTACCTATTTGTGTGTACCTTGTAAATTATGAGAGAAATGGCATTAGAATTACTCCAAAAAGAATTATTATGCATAAAAACATCATAAATAACTGTAATAAAACATGATGCAAAATGGACATATCAAGTCCCCCAAGCTTAGACCTTGCTTGTCCTCAAGCGAAAACCGAAATCAAAAAACATGTCCACATGCTTAGACAGAGAGAGAGAGGTGTCGATAAAAACAAAATACGAACATAGAAGCATCATGTTGATTATTATAACAACAACAAACTTAAACATAAGAATTTTATCATAGAACTTTTATCATAGACTTCTCATGAATAAGTGACAATTCATCACACTATTGAAGTATAAAGCAAAAACTCTATTAGGAACCAACAAACTATGTTCCCAGTCAACTTTACAACTACAATTCATCATGTTTTTCAAGAAGGGTCACGTATCGGAGCCTTTTAGGCAAGTCCACATACTCAACCATCATATAGTCTTCTATGATTGATAACACTCACCGCATACACATGAACAAAACGTTTCAACCGGGCACATAGAAAGATAGGGGCTTATAGTTTCGCCTCCCAACGTATTCACCTCAAGGGTAATGTCAACAATAATAACTCATGCTACCCATATTCAACTGGACATATGTGCCTAGATCTTTCCTCACCACATGATGCTTGCCAAAGGAGAAAAATAAAAATGAATAGAGAGAAAACTTTGACTCTTTGCATAAAAGTAAATACATAAAAGTAAAAGATACGCCCTTCATAGAGGGAAGCAGAGGTTGCCATGCGCTTATTTGTTTGTATGCTCAACTCCTTAGTGCAAAAGAATGTCACGTTGTATTGCCCCTTGTGATAGCGAACTTTATTATGCGGTTTGTCGCTTTTATTCTTCACGATCACAAGTTCGTACAACGCTCAATTTTCTCTTACACTAAATGATCTCACACTTTTAGAAGCAATTTTTATTGCCTTTTTGCACTGAAGACAACTTACTTGAGGGATCTTGCTCAATCCCTAGGTAGGTATGGTAGACTCTTGAAAATAAGATTTGGGTTTAAGGGTTTTTGGATGCACAAGTAGAATCTCTACTTAGTGCGAATTTTTTGGCTGGCAAAGATAGGGGGCAATCACCACATGTTAAAGGATCTATGACAATATGACTTCTATGTGAATATGAACAAACATAAATCATTAAGTTGTCTTCCTTGTCCAACGTCAACAATTTTGTCATATAATATTTTGATGGGGGATCACAATCAAAAAAGATTTCTAGGATAGTGTGTTTATATGTGAATCTTCTCTTCCCTTATTAATTCTTTCATGAGTTGCATCATTTACCAATGCTATGTTTGTCAATCTCTAATAAAATTTCCTACTTATACTTTCCCTAATGTGGTGTCATCACCTACCATAAGATTAGCATATGATCTTTTTAATTTTTTCTCCTTTCTTCTTATTTTTTCCTTTCTTTTCTTTTTTTCCTTTCTTTTTATTGAAACATGAAAGTAAAGAAAGCAAAAACTCAAAATAAACTTTATTATATATCTCGCACACGATTACAAGGATATATCACTAAGTAAACTCTCAAAAAGAAAGGATCGAACTAAACTTTTATTCATCTAAAGCAAAAGATAACAATGGATCGAACTAAAATAAGTAAAGGCAAAAGATAGTAGGGATGATATGATACTGGGGCACCTTCCCCAAGCTTGGCGGTAGCCAAGGGGAGTGGCCATACCCGATACTCAATTTTCTTTTGGTGATGAAGAAGAAGGTGGTGGTGATGAAGTAGAGATCTTGTCTTTATTTTCCTCTAGCTTATGCCAAAGGATAAAGTTATCTATCCTCAACTCATCATTTGCCTTCTCAAGCTTTATTATCCTCTTGAATAATGCCTCCATTCTCTCATTCTTGAAACGAGGAGGGACTGATTCATCTTCATCTTCCTCCGAAGTCCAGCCATAGTGCTCCACATCCCCACAGGACTTGGGGTTTGTGACAAAGTCAGCAACGTAGCTCTCACCCTCGGAGTCTTGGGATGACATATTTTCAGATCTATCAGGAAAACAACAAGAGAAGAAAACGGAAGATTTCTCCGTGATACGGTGGTCAATAGGTTCGGGGGGAATATACAGATTTTTTATCTTGGGAAACAAGCAAACAGAAGAAAATCGGAGTCCAGTAGGTACCACAGGTGGGCATAACCCACCTGGGCGCGCCTGGCTGCCCCCTGGTGTCTTGTGCCCACCAGGGTACACTTCCTGGAAGTTTCTTATTTTCCTAATTTTCTAAATATTCCAAAACTGACACAAAATATTTTTGCGTATTTTCGGAGTCCGTTTACTTACCGTATCACACACCTCCTTATTTTCATGATTCTGGAGTGTTCCGGAAGGACTCTTTTAGGTGTTCTTCCGGTGTCATAGTTTGGATAATATTACTTTCAATATTAATGGGTGTACCTGAGATATAGTGTTTTATTCGTCGCCTGTTAACAACCTTCAGGTTAGTACCTTTGGCATTATTTATTTTGATAGCTCCAGACTGATAAACCTCCTTGATAACATAGGGTCCTTCCCATTTTGAGAGGATTTTTCCTGCACAGAATCTGAAACATGAGTTGTACAAAAGAACATATTCTCCGACTTTGAACTCACACTTTTGGATTATTTTATCGTGCCATATTTTGACTTTTTCTTTAAACAACTTGGCATTTTCATAAGCTTGGGTTCTCCATTCTTCTAATGAGCTAATATCAAATAACCTCTTTTCACCGGCAAGTTTGAAATCATAATTGAGTTCTTTGATTTCCCAATATTCTTTATGTTCTAACTCAACAGTCAAATGACAAGCTTTTCCATAAACCTTTTTATAAGGAGACATACCCGTAGGATTTTTATAAGCTGTTCTATAAGCCCAAAGTGCACCATCTAATTTCTTAGACCAATTCTTTTGGGACCTATTGATAGTCTTTTGTAAAATCAACTTTATTTCTCTATTGCTAAGTTCAACTTGACCACTAGACTGAGGATGATAAGGGGATGCAATTCTATGGTTAACATCATACTTGGCAAGCATTTTACGGAAGGCGCCATGAATATAGTGTGAACCACCATCGGTCATTAAATATCTAGGGACTCCAATCCTTGGAAAAATAACTTCCTTAAGCATTTTAGTAGAGGTGTTGTGATCATCACTACTAGTTGGAATAGCTTCTACCCATTTAGTGACATAATCAACATCAACCAAAATATGTGTATACCCATTAGAGAAAGGAAAAAGTCCCATGTAATCAAATCACCAAACATCAAATGGTTCAATAGCAAGTGAATAATCCATAGGCATTTCTTGACGCTTACCGATATTACCTATTATTTGGCATTCATCACAAGACAAGACGAACTTACGAGCATCCTTGAAGAGAGTAGGCCAATAAAATCCAGATTGCGATACCTTGTGAGCAGTTCTATCTCCAGCATGATGCCCTCCATAAGCTTCGAAGTGACATTTCTGTAGGATTTGTCCTTGTTCTTGCTCAGGTACACAATGTCTATAATACCATCTACTCCTTTATAAAGATGCGGGTCATCCCAAAAGTTATGTCTTAAATCATGGAAGAATTTTTTATTTTGTTCATATGTAAAGCTAGGTGGTAAATATTTAGCAACAATGTAATTAACATAGTTAGCATACCAAGGAGTGTTATGATCAACATTTATTGCAGCTAACTGCTCATCTGGAAAACTATCATCAAAAGGTAGTGGGCTATCAAGCACATTTTCAAGCCTAGACAAGTTATCAGTGTAACGCCCCGGATATAACTTTCCATATTTGTACTCCAACTCTTGCTGTTTCCGGCGTTAAGTTTTATTTATTTCTCGGGTTCGGGTCTTTGTCTCCGTGTGTTGTTTTCATTTTTGTGCATCTCATATCATGTCATCATGTGCATTGCATTTGCATACGTGTTCGTCTCATGCATTCGAGCATTTTCCCCGTTGTCCGTTTTGCATTCCGACGCTTCGTTCTCCTCCGGTGGTCATTTCTAGCTTTCTTTCGTGTGTGGGGTTTAAACATTTCCGGATTGGACCGAGACTTGCCAAGCGGCCTTGGTTTACTACCGGTAGACCGCCTGTCAAGTTTCGTATCATTTGGACTTCGTTTGATACTCCAACGGTTAACCAAGGGACCGAAACGGCCTCGTGTGTGTTGCAGCCCAACACCCCTCCAATTTGGCCCAAAACCCACCAAACTCTACTCCATGTCCTAGAGCGTTCGATCACGATCGCGTGGCCGAAAACCGCACCTCATTTGGACTCTCCTAGCTCCACTTATGCCTATAAATAGCCCCCCCCCCCGTTTTCGGATCATCTCCTCCCACGAAACCCTAGTCTAAAAAAAACAGATCCCCGCACCGACGGACATGTCCGGAGCCTAGCCGGACACGTCCGCCACGCCCCCCCTCAGCCTACCAGACGCTGCCACGTGGGCAGCGCCATCCACCGCCGCCGCCGGCCCGGGAGGCCCGATACAGGCCCCCGCGAGCCCGTAGGCGCGCCGCCGCCCGACGCCGCTCTCCCCGCCGCCTCTCCCATCCCCGGTGACCGCCGCCGCCGCGGGCCGCCACCGCCGCAGCTGCGGACCGCCACCACCGCCTCCGCGGACCACCGCGCGCCGCCGCAAGAGCCGGCCCCGCGCCACCACCGCCGGCCCCGTCCGAGCCCGGCGCCGCCTTGCTCCAGCAGGCGCGCCCCGGCCTCTCCTCGCTCGGCGACCCCTCCTACTCCGGCCGCCGCCGTCCTCAACGCCGGCCGTCATCATTTTTCGCGCCGGTGAACAGTGCCCCGAAACCCTAGATCTGGATCCAGAGGTTGTTTTTTTGCCAAGTCCCGGAAATTTTTACTCCATATGCTCCTCTTCGAGGCCCCGTAACATTGCATTCGTAGCTCCGTTTTCGACATATAATATATCAAAATGTTCGCCTCAACGAGTACATCATTTCCTTCCATTGCATCATTTCCATTTGAGTTCATCTTGATTCCCAAAATTCTGTTAGAAGGAGGCTTCGTGAGTTAATTGTCAGATCTGCTAGTTCATCTTAGACTTTTGTCATTTTTGCCATGATTAATGTGTGCATGATATGCCTGTGAGTCCTTCATATGTTTTGTTAAGCATTTTGTCTTCTTTCCATAGGTGCAACCCATGAATTTTTAGGATGTGTGTGGTGACTTTTGCAAGCTTGCAAAGTGAGGCACCCGGTAAATCTATTTCAGGGACTTAGTTGTTTTCACTGTCTGGGATTATTTAGTTCATGATGCCATATGTTCTGCTGGTTTCCTAGTGATACGTGCCCCTTTTGAGGATGATCAGTAAAGGAGTTTTGTTAATCATGTTATGCTCTATCCATACATGTCTTTGTTTGCAGTTACGGAGCATCCTAGCTTGAGTCATTCGAGCTCTACTTTTGCTTCGTGGTGAATCTGGGCAGTTCGTCAACTTGTTTGCGATTTTGCCGATGCTATTGTAGTTGATCCGTGCATGCTATGCCTTCTTTATTGCCATTTCTAGCTTGTATTTTGTGCCTTATTAATGGATGTGTGCTTGCCTTGCCATGACTTGCACCGTAGTGAGTGCATCGACCTCGTTTACATGCCTTCCTGAGTTATATTTCAGCATGTCTCAGTTTTCACAAAGTCTGAAAACTGATTGTGTTTTAGCTGTGTTCGTGTGCTTATTAGTATATTTTTTGAACCCTTTAGGCCTCAGTTCACTTTGGGTATTTTGTTAAGCTTGTTAAGTAGCTCCATGCCATGTTCTTCTTTTTCATAATCATATCATGTATCATGTTATTTTGCTGCTCCGAAGAGGGCTTCGTGATCTGAAATTTCAGACAAGTGTTAATTTCACTAAGTCTGGAATCTGTTTTGCATTTGCGTTTTTGCCATGCTTGTTTGAACCTCATAATGGATGAATTGGCCGTAGCTCAGTGCTAGTATTTTGTTAAGCATCTTGTGTGCATCCCTGCCATGTATTTTGTTGTCATGTTTGGTGGCTGTAGCATGTTCATTGCATTGCATTTAGATGCCTACTTGCTGAAAATCGCAGACCGGTGTCATTCTTAAAAAGCTTGCCATTTCCAAACCGTAACTCCGATTCCGGCGTTCTTTATATCGTTTTCAAGCGATTTCATCTCATATTTCCAGTGTCAACCTTGGAATTCCAAGTTGAGGCCAGGTTCATGCATTTCCTGTCATATCTTGCATTTTGCATCCGTCATCGCATCCCGCATAGCATGTCATCATTTCATCATATTGCTTGTTCTTGCACGTGGTTGATTGTATCCTTGTTGCTTGTTTATCTTGTCTGGGTAGAGCCAGGAGAAGAGTTCGCTACCGAGGAGCCCGTTGAGTTTTCTTGTGAGGATCCAGTCAACTCTGACAACTGTGCAGGCAAGATGATCATACCCTCGAAATCACTACTATCTTTGCTATGCTAGTTTGCTCGCTCTTGCTATGCCAATGCTACGATGCCTACCTTTTGCTTGTCAGCCTCCCAATTGCCATGTCAACCTCTAACCCACCATGTCCTAGCAAACCATTGATTGGCTATGTTACCGCTTTGCTCAGCCCCCTCTTATAGCGTTGCTAGTTGCAGGTGAAGATTGGAGGCCGTTCCTTGTTGGAACATCATTTTTTTACTTGTTGGGATATCATTATATTGCTATGTTATCTTAATGCATCTATATACTTGGTAAAGGGTGGAAGGCTCGGCCTCTCGCCTAGTGTTTTGTTCCACTCTTGCCGCCCTAGTTTCCGTCATATCGGTGTTATGTTCTCGGAATTTGCGTTCCTTACGCGGTTGGGTTATAATGGGAACCCCTTGATATTTCTCCTTGATTAAAGCTTGTCCAGCAATGCCCAACCTTGGTTTTACCATTTTCCACCTAGCCTTTTCTTTCCCTTGGGTTCTGCAGACTCAAGGGTCATCTTATTTTACCCCCCCCCCGGGCCAGTGCTCCTCTGAGTGTTGGTCCACCTGTCAGCTACCGGTGGCCACCAGGGGCAACTCTGGGCTGGCCTACCCGTACCTAGGACAATCTGAGTGTGCCCTGAGAAAGAGATATGTGCAGCTCCTATCGGGATTTGTCGGCACATTCGGGCGGTGTTGCTGGTCTTGTTTTAACCTGTCGAAGTGTCTTGAGTTACCGAGATACCGAGTCTGATCGGAACGTCTTGGGAGGAGGTCTATTCCTTCGTTGACCGTGAGAGCTTGTCATGGGCTAAGTTGGGACTCCCGTGCAGGGATTGAACTTTCGAAAGCCGTGCCCGCGGTTATGGGCAGATGGGTATTTGTTAATGTCCGGTTGTGGATAACTTGAACCTTAATTAATTAAAATGAATCAACTGAGTGTGTTACCGTGATGGCCTCTTCTCGGCGCAATCTGGGAAGTGGACACGGTGTTGGAGTTATGCTTGCGCAGGTTGTCCCTCAAGATTCTCGCTCGTGCTTTGCCTCCTCTTCTCGCACTCTTTTGCGTATAAGTTAGCCACCACATATGCTAGTCGCTTGCTGCAGCTCCACATATACTTGCCTTATCCTTCCTATAAGCTTAAATAGTTTTGATCGTGAGGGTGCGAGATTGCTGAGTCCCTGTGGCTCACAGATACTATAACTCCAGATGCAGGTCCAGGTGATTCCGCTCTAAGTGACGAGTACGAGCTCAAGTGGGAGTTCGACGAGGACTCTCATCGTTATTATGTTTCCTTTCTCGATGATCAGTAGTGGTGCCTAGTTGGGGTTTGATTTAGGGCCTTGTCGCATGTTGGGTTTTCTTCCATTTTGGCGCCGTAGTCGGGCCATGAGTGCTTGTATGATGGATGCTATTTATGTACTCTGATGTGACGTGGCGAGTGTAAGCCAACTATGTATCTCCCCCTTTTATTATATATTACATGGGATGTTGTAATCATTGCCTGACTTGCGACATTGCTTTCAATGCGGTTATGTCTCTAAGTCATGCCTCGACACGTGGGAGCTATAGCCGCATCGAGGGCGTTACAAGTTGGTAATCGGAGCCTTTCCCGACCTTAGGAGCCCCATTGCTTGATCGTTTTTAGCAGCCGAGTTGTGTCTAGAAAAATGTTTTGAGTCATTTAGGAATTATATATCGGAGAGCTTAGGAATTCTTTTTACTTCCCAGTCTCCTCATCGCTCTGGTAAGGCATCCTAACGTAGAGTTTTGACTCTTCTCTTCTCAAATTTCACTAAAATTTTTTTTAGGATCACGTGAGTATCTTGGATTTGTTCCGATGGCTTATGATGAGAATACTGTCTTGGTGCCTCCTGTCAGGGGTTTAGTGGAAGTGTCCCGGGGAGTTGAGCTCTGAGGTGTTCTCATCATAATTTTATCGTTGCAATTCTGGAATACTTGAGATATGTTCGCCGACATCGAAAATCTCTTTTATGCAGTTCGTTGGTGAGATAACCTCGACGCCACCCAGTACTGGGGCGGGAGTTCGGGAGTATCGCCATAACTTCTATAACGGATGCTTTTCGAAGGTTGAGGTAGATGGTTTCCGAAGTTTTCTTGGTTATGTGTTGAAGGAGGGATATAGCTGGATGTAGGATTTGCTAGTTTGGGTGAGATATTATTCTTCCCCTGTATCCCCAACTCCTGATTGCATAACCGGAAAGCTTCGGGAGTTTCATAGGTGGGAATTCTAGTAGCTCTAGTTCTTCTTCCACGAATATTGGTTTGAGATTGGGATTTCTTACCGATTATTCGTTCTTGATCCGTACCTTGTTGAGTTATTTCTCTACCTTAATTCTACGTGGCTTCTCAATTTATGGATATGTGACCATTTGAAGAGGAATGCATTCATTCATTTTGTTCGGATGTGAAGACTATATGTTGCAATTTTCATTCCATTGGATTCAGCTTCAATATTTATCTGTCTATGTGCTAACGGTGGTCAACCTCTTCAGGATGGCTCCCGCTAAGAGCACCAGTCAGAACCAGAATCAAGATCCGCCACCGCCTCCACCTCCTCCAGAGGCATGGCAAGCTGTGATGGCCGCAACCAATGCAAACACTCAGCTGATCATGCAAATTCTTCAAGAGCGCAATCAAGGCAGTCAAGGGAATCAAGGCAGCAATCAGAGTCACTTTGCTACACTCAACCAATTCCTTGCTAACGGGCCAAAGACTTTTAGCAATTGTGTTGAGGCAACCGATGCTGACGATTGGCTTGTGGATCTGTGTAAGCATTTTGAGTGCAGTAACGTCAGGCCTGAGGACTTTGTCAAGTTCGCTTCCTTCCAACTCAAAGATCAGGCAGCAGAATGGTTCCAGCAGTACAAGGATTCCAGAGGTGGACGTGTTATCACTTGGGATGATTCCGTGTCTCTCCTATGGAAGGTACTCGTCGCTTTGGTATCAAAGGGAGCTTGCCCCTAGATACGTGGGACCTTTCAAGATTGTCAGCAAGAGAGGCGACCTCGCCTGTCAACTCGAGCTTCCTTCAAACTTTGAAAATGTTCATGACGTGTTCCATGTCTCTCAGCTTCGAAAGTGCTTCAAGACTCCTGACTGCACAGTCAACTTCGAGGACATTGAGCTCCAAGAAGATCTCTCTTATCGTGAGCACCCAGTTGCTATTCTTGAAGAGACTGAACGCAAGACTCGCAACAAGTCAATCAAATTTCTCAAAGTCAAGTGGTCACACCATTCCGACCGTGAAGCTACCTGGAAAGGCGAGGATCACCTCCGTTCTCAGTACCCGGAGTTCTTTCAGTCCTAGATCTCGGGACGAGATCTTTTCGTAGTGGTGGAGTGTTGTAACGCCCCGGATATAACTTTCCCTATTTGTACTCCAACTCTTGCCATTTCCGGTGTTAAGTTTTATTTATTTCTCGGGTTCGGGTCTTTGTCTCCATGTGTTGTTTTCGTTTTCGTGCATCTCATATCATGTCATCATGTGCATTGCATTTGCATACGTGTTCCTCTCATGCATTCGAGCATTTTCCCCGTCGTCCGTTTTGCATTCCGGCGCTTCGTTCCCCTCCGGTGGTCATTTCTAGCTTTCTTTCGTGTGTGGGGTTTAAACATTTCCGGATTGGACCGAGACTTGCCAAGCGGCCTTGGTTTACTGCCGGTAGACCGCCTGTCAAGTTTCGTATCATTTGGACTTCGTTTGATACTCCAACGGTTAACCGAGGGACCGAAAAGGCCTCGTGTGTGTTGCAGCCCAACACCCCTCCAATTTGGCCCAAAACCCGCCAAACTCTGTTCCATGTCCTAGAGCGTTCGATCACGATCGCGTGGCCGAAAACCGCACCTCATTTGGACTCTCCTAGCTCCACTTATGCCTATAAATAGCCCCCCCCCCCCCCGTTTTCGGATCATCTCCTCCCACGAAACCCTAGTCTAAAAAAAACAGATCCCCGCACCGACGGACATGTCCGGAGCCTAGCCGGACACGTCCGCCACGCCCCCCCTCAGCCTACCAGACGCTGCCACGTGGGCAGCGCCAACCACCGCCGTCGCCGGCCCGGGACGCCCGATACAGGCCCCCGCGAGCCAATAGGCGCGCCGCCGCCCGACGCCGCTCTCCCCGCCGCCTCTCCCATCCCCGGTGACCGCCGCCGCCGCGGGCCGCCACCACCGCAGCTGCGGACCGCCACCACCGCCGCCGCGGACCACCGCGCGCCGCCGCAAGAGCCGGCCCCGCGCCACCACCGCCGCCCCCGTCCGAGCCCGGCGCCGCCTTGCTCCGGCCGGCGCGCCCGGGCCTCTCCTCGCCCGGCGACCCCTCCTACTCCGGCCGCCGCCGTCCTCAACGCCGGCCGTCATCGTTTTTCGCGCCGGTGAACAGTGCCCCGAAACCCTAGATCTGGATCCAGAGGTTGTTTTTTTGCTAAGTCCCGGAAATTTTTACTCCATATGCTCCTGTTCGAGGCCCCGTAACTTTGCATCCGTACCTCCGTTTTGGACATATAATATATCAAAATGTTCTTCTCGACGATTACATCATTTAATTCCATTGCATCATTTTCATTTGAGTTCATCTTGATGCCCAAAATGCTGTTAGAAGGAGGCTTCGTGAGTTAATTGTCAGATCTGCTAGTTCATCTTAGACTTTTGTCATGTTTGCCATGAAATGTGTGCATGATATGCCTGTGAGTCCTTCATATGTTTTGTTAAGCATTTTGTCTTCTTTCCATAGGTGCAACCCATGAATTTTTAGGATGTGTGTGGTGACTTGTGCAAGCTTGCAAAGTGAGGCACCCGGTAAATCTGTTTCAGGGACTTAGTTGTTTTCACTAAGTCTGGGATTATTTAGTTCATGATGCCATATGTTCTGCTGGTTTCCTAGTGATACGTGCCCCTTTTGAGGATGATCAGTAAAGGAGTTTTGTTAATCATGTTATGCTCTATCCATACATGTCTTTGTTTGCAGTTACGGAGCATCCTAGCTTGAGTCATTCGAGCTCTACTTTTGCTTCGTGGTGAATCTGGGCAGTTCGTCAACTTGTTTGCGATTTTGCCGATGCTATTGTAGTTGATCCGTGCATGCTATGCCTTTGTTCTTGCCATTTCTAGCTTGTATTTTGTGCCTTATTAATGGATGTGTGCTTGCCTTACCATGACTTGCACCGTAGTGAGTGCATCGAGCTCGTTTACATGCCTTCGTGAATTATATTTCACCATGTCTCAGTTTTCACAAAGTCTGAAAACTGATTGTGTTTTAGCTGTGTTCGTGTGCTTATTAGTATATTTTGTGAACCCTTTTGGCCTCAGGTCACTTTGGGTCTTTTGTTAAGCTTGTTAAGTTTCTCCATGCCATGTTCTTCTTTTTCATAATCAGATCATGTATCATGTTGTTTTGCTGCTCCGAAGAGGGCTTCGTGATCTGAAATTTCAGACAAGTGTTAATTTCACTAAGTCTGGAATCTGTTTTGCATTTGCGTTTTTGCCATGCTTGTTTGAACCTCATAATGGATGAATTGGCCGTAGCTGAGTGCTAGTCTTTTGTTAAGAATCTTCTGTGCATCCCTGCCATGTATTTTGTTGTCATCTTTGGTGGCTGTAGCATGTTCATTGCATTGCATTTAGATGCCTACTTGCTGAAAATCGCAGACCGGTGTCATTCTTAAAAAGCTTGCCATTTCCAAACCGTAACTCCGATTCCGGCGTTCTTTATATCGTTTTCAAGCGATTTAATCTCATATTTCCAGTGGCAACCTTGGAATTCCAAGTTGAGGCCAGGTTCATGCATTTCCTGTCATATCTTGCATTTTGCATCCCGCATCGCATCCCGCATAGCATGCCATCATTTCATGATATTGCTTGTTCTTGCACGTGGTTGATTGTATCCTTGTTGCTTGTTTATCTTGTCTGGGTAGAGCTGGGAGACGAGTTCGCTACCGAGGAGCCCGTTGAGTTTGCTTGTGAGGATCCAGTCAACTCTAACAACTGTGCAGCCAAGATGATCATACCCTCGAAATCACTACTATCTTTGCTATGCTAGTTTGCTCGCTCTTGCTATGCCAATGCTACGATGCCTACCTTTTGCTTGTCAGCCTCCCAATTGCCATGTCAACCTCTAACCCACCATGTCCTAGCAAACCATTGATTGGCTATGTTACCTCTTTGCTCAGCCCCCTCTTATAGCGTTGCTAGTTGCAGGTGAAGATTGGAGGCCGTTCCTTGTTGGAACATCATTTTTTTACTTGTTGGGATATCATTATATTGCTATGTTATCTTAATGCATCTATATACTTGGTAAAGGGTGGAAGGCTCGGCCTCTCACCTAGTGTTTTGTTCCACTCTTGCCGCCCTAGTTTCCGTCATATCGGTGTTATGTTCCCGGAATTTGCGTTCCTTACGCGGTTCGGTTATAATGGGAACCCCTTGATATTTCGCCTTAATTAAAGCTTGTCCAGCAATGCCCAACCTTGGTTTTACCATTTGCCACCTAGCCTTTTCTTTCCCTTGGGTTCTGCAGACTCAAGGGTCATCTTATTTTACCCCCCCGGGCCAGTGCTCCTCTGAGTGTTGGTCCACCTGTCAGCTACCGGTGGCCACCAGGGGCAACTCTGGGCTGGCCTACCCGTACCTAGGACAATCTGAGTGTGCCCTGAGAAAGAGATATGTGCAGCTCCTATCGGGATTTGTCGGCACATTCGGGCGGTGTTGCTGGTCTTGTTTTAACCTGTCGAAGTGTCTTGAGTTACCGAGATACCGAGTCTGATCGGAACGTCTTGGGAGGAGGTCTATTCCTTCGTTGACCGTGAGAGCTTGTCATGGGCTAAGTTGGGACTCTCCTGCAGGGATTGAACTTTCGAAAGCCGTGCCTGCGGTTATGGGCAGATGGGAATTTGTTAATGTCCGGTTGTAGATAACTTGAACCTTAATTAATTAAAATGAATCAACTGAGTGTGTTACCGTGATGGCCTCTTCTCGGCGGAATCCGGGAAGTGGACACGGTGTTGGAGTTATGCTTGCGCAGGTTGTCCCTCTAGATTCTCGCTCGTGCTTTGCCTCCTCTTCTCGCTCTCTTTTGCGTATAAGTTAGCCACCACATATGCTAGTCGCTTGCTGCAGCTCCACATATACTTGCCTTATCCTTCCTATAAGCTTAAATAGTTTTGATCGCGAGGGTGCGAGATTGCTGAGTCCCTGTGGCTCACAGATACTATAACTCCAGACGCAGGTCCAGGTGATTCCGCTCTAAGTGACGAGTACGAGCTCAAGTGGGAGTTCGATGAGGCCTTGTCGCATGTTGGGTTTTCTTCCATTTTGGCGCCATAGTCGGGCCATGAGTGCTTGTATGATGGATGTTATTTATGTACTCTGATGTGATGTGGCGAGTGTAAGCCAACTATGTATCTCCCCCTTTTATTATATATTACATGGGATGTTGTAATGATTGCCTGACTTGCGACATTGCTTTCAATGCGGTTATGTCTCTAAGTCGTGCCTCGACACGTGGGAGCTATAGCCGCATCGAGGGCGTTACAATCAGCCACATGATTCTCAGCTCCTTTTCTATCAGTGATATGGAAATCAAATTCTTGTAACAAGAGAACCCATCGAATAAGTCTAGGTTTAGCATCTTTCTTTTCCATAAGATATTTAATAGCAGCATGATTGGTGTGAAAAATTACTTTTGAATCAACAATGTAAGATCTAAATTTATCACAAACAAACACCAGTGCTAAGAATTCTTTTTTAGTAGTAGCATAATTTCATTGAGCACTGTCTAGAGTTTTACTAGCATAATGTATAACATTCAGTTTCTTATCAAGTCTTTTTCCTAGAACAACACCAACAAGATAATCACTAGCATCACACATAATTGTAAAAGGCAAGTTCCAATTAGGTGGTTGAACAATAGGTGTAGAAATTAAGGCTTTCTTGAGTGTTTCGAAGGCTTCTAAATAATTATCATCAAAAACAAAAGGAACATCCTTATGAAAAAGATTTGTAAGAGGCCTAGAAATTTTAGAAAAGTCTTTGATAAATCTCCTATAGAAACCAGCATGACCTAGGAAACTATGAATACCTTTGATATCGTTAGGACATGGCATTTTCTCAATTGCATCAACCTTAGCTTTGTCCACTTCAATACCTCTTTCAGAAATTTTATGACCCAAGACAATGCCTTCACTAACCATAAAGTGGCACTTCTCCCAATTCAAGACAAGATTTATTTGTTCACATCTCTACAAAACTCGATCAAGATTGCTTAAAAAATCATCAAAAGACTTCCCATAAACAGAGAAGTCATCCATGAAATCCTCAACAATCTTTTCACATAAGTCAGAGAATATAGCAGTCATACATCTTTGAAAGGTAGCAGGTGTATTGCATAAACCGAATGGCATACGTCTATAAGCATAAGTTCCAAAGGGACAAGTAAAAGTGGTCTTTTCTTGATCAGGTTGGGAAACATGTATTTGTGAAAAACTAGAATATCCATCAAGGAAGCAAAAATGTGTGTGCTTAGATAATCTTTCTAGCATTTGATCAATAAAAGGCAGAGGGTAACAATCTTTTCTAGTTGCTTTATTTAATTTTATGAAATCAATTACCATTCTATAACCTGTAACAATTCTTTGTGTTATAAGTTCATTCTTATCATTTGGAACAATAGTAATACCTCCTTTCTTAGGGACACAATGAACTGTTGGGGAACGCAGTAATTTAATTTTTTTTCCTACACACATGCAAGATCATGGTGATGCATAGCAACGAGAGGAGAGAGTGTTGTCTACGTACCCTCGTAGACCATTAGCAGAAGCGTTATGACAACACGGTTGATGTAGTTGTACATCTTCACGATCGACCGATCCTAGTACCGAAAGTATGGCACCTCCACGATCTGCACATGTTCGGCTCGGTGACGTCCCACGAACTCATGATCCAGTAGAGTGTGGAGTGAGAGTTTCGTCAGTAGGACGGCGTGATGACGGTGATGATGATGCTACCGGAACAGGGCTTCGCCTAAGCACCACTACGATATGACCGAGGTGGATTATGGTGGAGGGGGGCACTGCACACGGCTAAGAGATCAATGATCAACTTGTGTCTCTATGGGGTGCCCCCTCCCCCATATATAAAGGAGTGGAGGAGGGGGAGGGATGGCCCTCCTATGGCGCGCCCCATGGGGAGTCCGACTTCCACCGGGAGTAGGATTACCCCCATTCCCTAGTTGGACTGGGAGTGGAAGGAAGGGGGAGAGAGGGGAAAGGAAGGGGGGGCCCGACCCCCACCCAATTTGGATTGGGCTTGAGGGGGGCGCGCCCCATCCTAGGCCTCCCTCTCTTCTCTCCCACTATGTCCCAATAAGGCCCATATACCTCCCAGGGGGATCTGGTAACCTCCCGGTGCTCCGGTATATACCCGAACTCACCCGGAACCATTCCGACATCCAAATATAGTCATCCAATATATATATCTTTATGTCTCGACCATTTCGAGACTCCTCTTCATGCCCGTGATCACATTCGGGACTCCAACAACCTTTGGTTCATCAAAACACGTAAACTCATAATACCGATAGCCACCGAACGTTAAGCGTGTGGACCCTACGTGTTTGAGAACTACATAGACATGACCGAGACAAATCTCTGGTCAATAACCAATAGCGGAACCTAGATGCTCATATTGGTTCCTACATATTCTACAAAGATCTTTATTGGTCAAACCACATAACGATATATGTTGTTCCCTTTGTCATCGGTATGTTACTTGCCTGAGATTCGATCGTCGGTATCTCAATACCTAGTTCAATCTCGTTACCGGCAAGTCTCTTTACTCATTCCGTAATGCTACATCCCGTAACTAACTTATTAGCTACATTGCTTGCAAGGCTTATAGTGATGTACATTACCGAGAGGGCCTGGAGATACCTCTCCGACAATCGGAGTGACAAATCCTAATCTCGATCTATGCCAACTCAAAAAACACCATTGAAGACACCTGTAGAGCACCTTTATAATCACCCAGCTACGTTGTGACATTTGGTAGCACACAAACTGATCCTCCGGTATTCGAGAGTTGCATGATCTCATAGTCATAGGAACATGTATAAGTTATGGAGAAAGCTATAGCAACAAACTAAATGATCATCGTGCTAAGCTAATGGATGGGTAAAATCAATCAGATTATTCTCTAATGATGTGACCCCATTAATCAAATGACAACTCATGTCTACGGTTAGGAAACATAACCATCATTGATTCAACGAGCTAGTCAAGTAGAGGCAAACTAGTGATACTCTGTTTGTCTATGTATTCACACTTGTACTAAGTTTCCAGTTAATACAATTCTAGCATGAATAATAAACATTTATCATGATATAAGGAAATATAAATAACAACTTTATTATTGCCTCTAGGGCATATTTCCTTCAGTCTCCCACTTGCACTAGAGTCAATAATCTAGATTACATTGTAATGATTCTAACACCCATGGAGTCTTGGTGTTGATCATATTTTGCTCGTGAGAGAGGCTTAGTCAACGGGTCTGCAACATTCAGATCCGTATGTATCTTACAAATCTCTATTTCTCCCTCCTTGACTTGATCACGGATGGAATTGAAGCGTCTCTTGATGTGCTTGGTTCTCTTGTGAAATCTGGATTCCTTTGCCAAGGCAATTGCCCCAGTATTGTCACAAAAGATTTTCATTGGACCTGATGCACTAGGTATGACACCTAGATCGGATATGAACTCCTTCATCCAGACTCCTTCATTTTCTTCTTCCGAAGCAGCTATGTATTTCGCTTCACACGTAGATCCCGCCATGACCCTTTGCTTGGAACTGCACCAACTGACAGCTCCACCATTTAATAAAAACACGTATCCGGTTTGTGACTTAGAGTCATCCGGATCAGTGTCAATGCTTGCATCAACGTAACCGTTTACGATTAGCTCTTTGTCACCTACATATACGAGAAACATATCCTTAGTCCTTTTCAGCTATTTCAGGATATTCTTGACCGCTGTCCAGTGATCCACTCCTGGATTACTTTGTTACCTCCCTGCTAAACTGATATCAAGGCACACATCAGGTCTGGTACACAGCATTGCGTACATGATAGAGCCTATGGCTGAAGCATAGGGAACACCTTTCATTTTGTCTCTATCTTCTGCAGTGGCCGGGCATTGAATCTGACTCAACTACACACCTTGTAATACATGCAAGAACCCTTTGTTTGCCTGATCCATTTTGAACTTCTTCAAAACTTTATCAAGGTATGTGCTTTGTGAAATTCCAATTAAGCGTCTTGATCTATCTCTATAGATCTTGATGCCCAATATATAAGTAGCTTCACCGAGGTCTTTCATTGAAAAATTCTTATTCAAGTATCCTTTTATGCTATTTAGAAATTCAGTATCATTTTTGATCAACAATATGTCATCTACATATAATATCAGAAATGCTACGGAGCTCCCACTCACTTTCTTGTAAATACAAGCTTCTCCAAAAGTCCGCATAAAACCATATGCTTTGATCACACTATCAAAGCATATATTCCAACTCCGAGAGGCTTGCACCAGTCCATAAATGGATCGCTGGAGCTTGCACACTTTGTTAGCACCTTTTGGATCGACAAAACCTTCTGGTTGCATCATATATAACTCTTATTTAACATATCCATTAAGGAATGAAGTTTTGACATCCATTTTCCAAATTTCATAATCATAAAATGTGGCAATTCCTAACATGATTCGGACGGACTTAAGCATCACTACGGGTGAGAAGGTCTCAACATAGTCAACTCCTTGAACTTGTCAAAAACCTTTTGCAACAAGTCGAGCTTTGTAAATAGTAATATTACCGTCAGCGTCAGTCTTCTTCTTGATGATCCATTTATTCTCTATGGCCTGCCGATCATCGGGCAACTCAACCAAAGTCCATACTTCGTTCTCATACATGGATCCCATCTCAGATTTCATGGCCTCAAGCCATTTTGCAGAGTCTGGGCTCATCATCGCTTCCTCATAGTTCGTAGGTTCGTCATGGTCAAGTAACATGACTTCTAGAACAATATTACCGTACCACTCTAGTGTGGATCTTACTCTTGTTGACCTACGAGGTTCGGTAGTAACATGATCAGAAGTTTCATGATCATCATCATTAGCTTCCTCACTTACTGGTGTAGGAATCACTGGAACTGATTTCAGTGATGAACTACTTTCCAATAAGGGAGAAGGTACAATTACCTCGTCAAGTTCTACTTTCCTCCCACTCACTTCTTTCAAGAGAAACTCCTTCTCCAGAAAGGATCCATTCTTAGCAACGAATATCTTGCCTTCGGATCTGTGATAGAAGGTGTACCCAACAGTCTCCTTTGGGTATCCTATGAAGACAGATTTCTCCGATCTGGGTTCGAGCTTATCAGGTTGAAGCTTTTTGACATAAGCATCACAGCCCCAAACTTTAAGAAATGACAACTTGGGTTTCTTGCCAAACCACAACTCATAAGGTGTCGTCTCAACGGATTTAGATGGTGCCCTATTTAATGTGAATGTAGCCGTCTCTAAAGCATAACCCCAAAACGATAGCGGTAAATCAGTGAGAGACATCATAGATCACACCATATCTAATAAAGTGCGGTTACGACGTTCGGACACACCATTACATTGTGGTGTTCCAGGTGGCGTGAGTTGCAAAACTATTCCGCATTGTTTCAAATGAAGTCCAAACTCATAACTCAAATATTCACCTCCATGATCAGATCGCAGAAATTTGATTTTCTCATTACGATGATTTTCCACTTCACTCTGAAATTCTTTGAACTTTTCAAATGTTTCAGACTTATGTTTCATCAAGTAGATATACCCATATCTGCTCAAATCATCTGTGAAGGTGAGAAAATAACGATATCCGCCACGAGCTTCAATGTTCATTGGACCACATACATCAGTATGTATGATTTCCAATAACTCTGTTTATCGCTCCATTGTTCTAGAGAACTGAGTTTTAGTCATCTTGCCCATGAGGCATGGTTCGCAAGTACCAAGTGATTCATAATCTAGTGATTCCAGAAGTCCATCAAAATGGAGTTTCTTCATGCGCTTTACACCAATATGACCTAAACGGCAGTGCCACAAATAAGTTGCACTATCATTATCAACTCTACATCTTTTGGCTTCAATACTATGAACATGTGTATCACTACTATCAAGATTTAGTAAAAATAGACCACTCATAAAGGGTGCATGACCATAAAAGATATCACTCATATAAATAGAACAACCATTATTCTCCAATTTAAATAAATAACCATCTCGCATCAAACAAGATCCAGATATAATGTTCATGCTCAACACTGGCACCAAGTAACAATTATTTAGGTCTAAAACTAATCTCGAAGGTAGATGTAGAGGTAGCGTGCCGATGGCGATCGCATCGACTTTGGAACCATTTCCCACGCGCATCGTACCTTGTCCTTAGTCAATCTTTGCTTAATCTGTAACCCCTGTTTCGAGTTGCAAATGTTAGCAACTGAATCAGTATCAAATACCTAGGGACTAGTACGAGCATTAGTAAGGTACACATCAATAACATGTATATCAAATATACCTTTCACTTTGCCATCCTTCTTCTCCGCCAAATACTTTGCAGTAGAAGCACTCAGTCTCAGGCTTAGGTCCAGACTTGGGTTTCTTCACTTGAGCAGCAACTGGCTTGCTGTTCTTTTTGAAGTTCCCCTTCTTCCCTTTACCCTTTTTCTTGAAACTGGTGGTCTCGTTGACCATCAACACTTGATGCTTCTTCTTGATTTCTACCACCGCAGCCTTTACCATTGTGAAGAGCTCATGAATCGTCTTATCCATCCCTTGCATATTAAAGTTCATCACGAAGCTCTTGTAGCTTGGTGGCAGTGATTGAAGAACTCTGTCAATGACACTATCATCAGGAAGATTAACTCCCAGTTGACTCAAGTGGTTGTGGTACTGTTGTGGATATTACTACTGGACGTAAACCGGCCAGGAGTAGCCGGGTTAACTCTATGAAGATAGAAGCCCATAAAGACGTGAGGATGGTGGCACTTTACGAAGGCCCAAGGCCCAAAGGAGGGTTAAGGCCTGTAGATGTAAACCGACTCTCTCATGTAACTTGTATTGTAAGTTATAAGGAATAGAGACTGAGCCGGACACGTTTATGATCCGGCCTCCGGACTTTGTAAACTGGCGGGCGTCAACCTATGTATATAAAGGGATGACCCGACAATAGTTTAGGGACAACACAACACACAACAACTCGAGAGCCAGGTAAAGCGGATTCGCTCCCTGGTCAACGAAACACTAGCAATACCAACACAACTAGACGTAGGCTTTTACCTTCATCGAAGGGGCCGAACTAGTATAAAATTCCTCGTGTCCCTTGTCCGGTTTAACCCCTTTAAGCTAACCCGTAGCGATGGCTCCACGACTAAGTCCTTTCACGAGGACATTTTCCGTGACAAAACCACGACAGTTCGCGCCCACCAAGGGGCTATCGCACAATGGTTTCGAGTTCTTGAAGGGCAGCTTCGAAGGAATTAAGGGATACGCCGTGGGCCGGATGACTAAGAGTCGTCACGGCAAGCTCTACATCGACGACGCAGGATGTTGTCCTGAGACCGGTTCAATTGAATACGGGTACCGGTTCCCCTTTGGCGGGATTCACGTCTTCGTCAGCAAGATCGGCAAATCGGGCCCTGAGCCGGACACCTGCACCGACATCATCGAGACGGCTCAGCGTGCAAGCCCTGCCCAGGTTCAGCCCGCATCAAGGCATGTTTTCGTAGGTGTCATCCACGGAGCGGAATATGAGGATGGACCAACATCTGATGCAGAAACCGTTGTCTGTTCTGATGATGAGTCTTCAACTGGAGAGACAGAGTCACTGTATCAGCTGCAGGACGGCCGGATTAGCGGAGGTTCCGATGGCAACAGTATTTTGGACCCCCTCGATCTGCCAAACTGGGTCATAGTCTTCATGGCTGGTACACAGCCGGCGCAACACTCTTCTACCGCCGCAGCAATGCTCTCCGGTTCAGCAACAGCAACACCAGCGGGAGCAGGGGCTCTGCGCCGCCTCTTGCTCATGTTTTGTCCCATCTGTTCGACGCCTTGGCAAGATTGCTGACAACAAAAGTGGATGCAGCAGCCCGAGATCAGCACAATGCGGAGATTGCAAAGGTAAAAGATCAGATAACTCAGGCTAAAGCAGACCTGGCAGCAGAGAATGCCAGGATGGCTACAGAACGGGCCGAGTTGGAAGCTCAGGCCTACCGGCTTAGGCTGGATCAGAGTGCCCCAGACGACGTCATGAGGAGGAGATACCGGTCGCACCTCCCACCGGGCTATGAACCAAGAAATCTCTTCAACATGCCAGGAGTAGGAACCAGTAACCAGCCGGTGGTAAACCGGACTGAGGCACCGGGAACAGGACCGCCGGTTCAGCCGCGCACGATGAACCCGCCTCGTCAGAACAACATTGTGCCACAATACGTTCCGACGCCCCCGGGGCATTACTCCAACCCGTTGGATAACATTGTGGCCGCCGCTTCACGATTGGCAGCCCTCCCAATTGACAGCGAGTCACTAGTGGCGATTGAGACACGACGGGCCAGACAGTTCTTTCAAATAGCTTTAAACCAGCAGCAGGCTTATTCGCATAGTCGCAAGAGGATTCATCCCACCCCCCCGCCTGAGTCAGAGCTACAACAGGCACGTTGAGGATGAACCGGCCATGTCAAGCAGTGCACGTCACCGTAACTCGCCGCGAGGGCATAACCCGGAAGGTGGTGGTGCTAATGCGCAGGATGTGGTGTATCATGGTCGAGCACGTCGAGAAGCCGAGTTAGCAGCTCAGCACGCAGCTCGTCAACCTACTCTGGTTCGTCCTACCACTTCAGTGGAGCCAGGCGTGGTCTTCAGTTCTTTAGGGGTGCCGTGTCTTAACCCCGCTTTGCGTAATGTACAACTGCCCAAGGATTTTAAAGGCCCTCGTAAGGTGCCCAATTGCACCGCCAATTTGCAACTAGAGTCATGGATTGAGAGTTATGAGATGGCAATGGAGATGCTGGACGTGGATGAAGCGGTGTGTGCTAAGTATTTCACCATGATGTTGGAAGGAACGGCCCGTACCTGGTTAAAGAGCCTACCAGCTAACTCCATTGTGTCATGGGCCAAGTTGAAGAGCCGATTTATCCAGAATTTCAAGGATACATGTAAGCAACCCATGTCAATTGTGGACCTAGCCGCTTGTGTCCAGGAAGAGGGGGAGTCTACGACCCATTGGGTGAAGCGATTCTCAGCCATTTTACATTCATCAGACCACATCAACGCGGATACAGTAGTTTTGACGTTGGAAGGTAATTGCCGGTTTACGCCATTAAAACTCAAGTTGGGAAGGCTCAAACGTCACTGCAATGACATGTCAATTCTTATGGCCGCTTTGGTTAAATATGCCGATTCACATAGTACCATGGACCCTGAGTCTGAGGATGACAAATCGGGGAAGGGGAAAAAGAACGGCAATACCAAGGGGCAGCAGCACAATCCGGCAGGTCATGGGAATAATGGTAAGCACAAGGCAGACAATAGTTTGGACTTTGTGGCTAACACCAATGCTCAGGATAACGGTCAGCGTCATAAGGGCAAACAGGCCCAGAGGGGCGGAGGGTCAGGCCCCAATCTAGAGCTCCTGTTAAATCAACTGTATCCAAAGCATGGATCAAAGGAGAAGCCAGCTTCGCATCTTTCGAAGGATTGCTTTATCATGCGAGAATTCAAAAATTCCAATATGTTTCAATATGACAATGGCCCGCCTGGCAGGTCAGGAGGTGGTTTTCATGGGCCGGGATACGGAGGCGGCAGCTCCGGTTCAGGATTCCAAGGCCATCAAACCGGACATGGTAATCAAGGTAATCAGGGAAATCAGGGAGGTTACAACCATCAAGGGAATCAGCAGCAGTAGTAGTCGGGTTATCAGAGAAATCTAAAGCAGTTGAATAGTGGGCAGTATCATGTCTTCACCACTAGCTTGTGTAAGTGTGATCAGAAGCTTCACAAGAGGGCCGTGAACTCTGTTGAACCGGCAGTGCCTCAGTATTTGCGCTGGTCTGTGTCGGATTTCGGGTTCTGGCAGACCCTTGAGGTTCGAACACTGGGGTGCGCGCGGAGATTTCGCCTTCTACCTGCCCGCGCCCCTCCGCCTCGCTAAGATCTAAGCTATGGAAAGAACAGCACAAGAGACACAGGGTTTATACTGGTTCGGGCCACCGTTGTGGTGTAATACCCTACTCCAGTGTGTCGTGTGGTGGATTGCCTCTTGGGCTGATGATGATGAGCAATACAAGGAAGAACAGCCTCGTGAGGGTCTGTTCTTTGCTGAGGGGAAGAACTGCTAGGAGGAGTTCAGTCACCCTTCTCTCTCTCTCTATGTGATGCTACTCGATCCGATCCTAGCTTGTTTCTCTCTTGGCTTCTAGATTCTCCCTTCTTCATTGCCCCCTACCCTGGGGGTGGCTAGTCCTATTTATAGGCAAAGGCCCTGGGCCTCTTCCCAAATATTGAGCAGGAAGGGCGCCAACAATTGGCCATTTTGAAGGGGAACATCTGGTACACTTATCCTGACTAAAGTTGGTCCTCGACTGCCAAAGGCTCTGGTGGTGACGCTGGCTTGGGCTCCACAATGAATTCCTCCCTGCCGTTGGACTGGTCTTGGTCTCGTTGCACCGAAACGGGTGCCTTTGCTTGATGCTCTCGCCTGCGCTTGCTCCCTTTGCACCAAAGAGGAAAGGAGGACACTACGCGGGCTGGCGCCAGCCTGGCACCCTTGGTCGTCATGGCATGCATCATGGGCACCTCGTGAGGTACCCCGTCTTGATCTCTCCGCCTCCTCGCCAGCCAGCCTGATGAGGTTGTGCCTGAGGAAGCTCCGTGTCATCCGCCCCGCGAGGCTTGGCCCCTCGCGAGGGTCTTGGGTATGTGTTGATGAAGACGGGCCGTGCTGGGCCCCCTTTGAGCCACGCCGCAGGCCGCAGGCAGGCAAGTCTGGGGACCCCCGTTCCTAGAACGCCGACAGTAGCCCCCGGGCCCAAGGCGCGCCCGGACTTGGCCGTGCAGGGAGGCGAAAGGGCAAGAGCGAAGCGCCGCGGGCCCTAACAGCCTGTGGCCTTGGGCGCCGCGTGGCGGTTGATTGGACGTGGGCGGCACTGTTCCCCCATGACCCCTTATTTTGCGCCATGCTAGGCGGACTCGTAGTCGTACACAGCCGCTCCCCTTTGGCTTCGCCCCCTCTACTGTTCTCAAGCGCTCCGAGCAGCAGAGCCCTTGTGGTGAGGGCGATCGGAGAGGCGAACCGTCCCGAGGCGCATCGAGGCCCTGTGCACCTCGCGATCCTCCTTCGCGGGCCTTCTCGTGGCATAGCCAGCCTGCCGTGGGCTTCTCGCCTGGTTGTGGACTGCGACTGGCTGAGGCGTTCCCTGCGCTCTTCATCTGGGGACGGGCTGGCTCCAGGCCGGGCTTCTGGCGTAGCGTACCCCGCCGTCGCGAGGGTGCCAGCCCCCTGCCCGGAGGGGGAGTGCTGATCCGTGGCCCCCGGCGCTTGCTTGGGGTAGATGATGGTGTGGAAGACGTGCTCGAGCGCGCCCGGGAGCGTAGCGCTCTTCGCCAAGGATTCCTTCGAAGGTCGGCTGACGCGGTGAGCCTGCTTGGTGAGGAGCTTGCTGATGAAGACACACGCCTTGAGGCCGAGGGTCTGCGCCTGGCTGCAGAGAGGCCGGAGCTGGAGGGCGCCATCGTCCTTGCGCGCCATCAGCGCGATCTTGACGACGAAGAGGCCAAGGCGTCGCTGGTGGCCTCTCGGGAGGCCCGATCTTGGGCCGCTGAGGAGGCCCGAGAAGCTGAACGGCGGCGAGAGGTGGCGGAGGAGCGGGCTCGGGAGCTCCTGGCCTGGTGCCACTCACTGGAGGAGCAAGTGGAGCTGCACGAGGCAGCCCTCGCGTCGATGAAGGTGGCCTCTGGCGACCTAGTAGAGCTCCAGAAGCATGAGGAGGCGCTGACGCTGGAAGCTGCCGAACGTACCCGCGAGTACGAGTGTCTGGAGATGAGGGAGCGCTTGGTGATGCAGGCGGAGGATGATGTCGCTGCACGGGAAGCCCATGTCCTGGAGGAGGTCGGACGTCGGGTGGCGATGGCGTGCTTGGACCTCGAGCGCGAGTCCGAGGAGAGGCTGGGGTTGATCCGGGCCGAGGCTGAAGGTAGGACTGCTGCCTTCAAGGCCAAGCTGGAGGAAGTGACGCAGCGGGCCGATGCTCTTCGGGACGCCCTTGAAGTAGCGCAAGGGGAGTCAACCACCTCCCAGGCCGAGGTGCTCCTTCTTTGCCATCGGGTGGAGGAGGCTAAAGCCGTCGCGCGCCAGAATGCGGACGAGATACGTCAGCGGCGGATCCTGGAGCATGAGCACGGCCCCATGCTCACCACGCTCCGGGAGAGAGCCAACACAGCCTTCGGCAACATCTGCGAGGCGGCTGTTGGCGAGCCACACGCAGTCAACTACGCCAGCAACCTTCAGTTCTTCACCGACGTGGTGACGCAGCTGGGGGCGCGGTCGGTCAGGGCCGACAGGTTGGTGGAGGAAAGGAGCCGCGCCCTGCTCGGGCGCGCCTTTTCTCGCGTCTTCAGCCATCTCCGGAACATGGATCCCCACTTCGATTTCGACGCCGCCATCGCCCCAGTCCCCCAGGCCGTCCGAGACGACCTAGCGCACTGGGTGGAAGACAATGTGGATGCTCTTGTCAGGGCCTTCTCTTCAGACGATGACGGCGTGATCGTGGCTGCCGACGAGGGCGGTGTGGCAAACGGCCCTGACGCCGCTGGCGGCGACGCAGACAGCGATGGCGAGTCCAGCGACGCCAGCAACGGTTCGGGTGGTGCTCCTGAGGACGCATTGGGGGATTTATCCGACTGATTGTGCATCGTTCCTGCTTCCTTACCCTGCATGAATAGAACTCAGGTTTTGGCCTGATGGCTGTGAGAGCATTTTGGAGGGGGAGCCCCTCATGTAAAACTTGTGTTCATTGTATTAGTAGACGTTACATTGCCCATGCGCCCGCGCCAAGTGGTTGTCTTGAGCGACGCGCTGGTCGGCTAGTTTACCTTTGTCCCGTGCGGTCCCTGAGGTAGCTTGTGGGAGGCTGTGGTGTCCTGAGTGTTCCCTGATCGCATCCGTAGGATCTGCAATAAAAAACCCTCCCGAGAGGACGCGGCGGCGGCAGTCTGGGCTACGCGCAAGCTGGGCCTGACCCGGCTCGCGAGGGGCTCACGAGGGGAGGCAGCTGAGGCGAAGTGGTAATCAAAACGCGAGAAATTGCTCGAACGAGACTAAGCACCCCTTCCCCGAACACACGCAAATCTCAAATTCGAATCCAACTTAAATCCAGCGGGGGAAAGTGACAACCAAAGGGAAAAGCAATGAAAGCAGACAAAAGGCCGCGTCCGGCACCTAATCTAGTCTTGGACGTCTTCTCACCAGTGCGGAGCTAAGTGCTGCCACTTGGCATGGGAGGGAGCCCCAGGGCCTGAGGCCGGCACCCCTGAGACTCCAGGGCGTGTACAGCCCCACTCATTATGACGTGATAGTGTCACGGGGCGGCAAGCTTCACAGGCACTGGGCCTTCTTCACAGGTACCGGCCTTGCTTCATATCACCATACGAGGGCCCCGCCTTGCGCCACACTCTAGTGCCATCAACGACGACCGGAAACCAGGACGCCGCCGATGGGGTAGAGCGGTCGCCAGCGGTTCCCCCGACGACCATGGGTCCTCCGCCAGGGGCAGGCCCCGAGGCACCTCCCCAGCAGAGGGCCTACCTCCTGAGAACACCTTGCTCCGAACGCCGTGGTGGTGATGTCGGATCTCGGCCCCTCTCCTGCAGCCCCCTGCGCCCTCCTCCCGAGGGGTAGGAGACTGTGGGAGCAGGGCAGCTGCTCGCTGTGGCGACCTACACCTCCTGCGATCCATGATTAGCGTATGCCTGCTCTTGAGGAATTAGCGGTACCAGATAATCGCTGCCTCCAGCGTGGCCGGTGGGACCGTCCCGGGGCTCCTGGAAGAGCTCAGCTTCTGGCGCCTCGTCCCCCCAGCTTGGGCTGAGGAGCGAGCCTTGTTCGCCCTCGTGAGGGTGCCCTTGGTCCATCATGTGGGGCACGTATTCTTCTGGCGCCGTCATCCCGAAGGTCACGCCATAGTGCTCCGCATGCCATGCAGGTCTGCTTGAGCGCCCACCGTGGGGTGGTAGCGCGGCTGTCCACTGGGGCCATGGGTCGCATCGAGTCCTTCTTCTTCGCGGACCGGGAGCGGGGGCAGCGCCGCCACCGGTCCGGTGCCGACAGCATCGCTGGCGTTGGAGTAGCCTTGGAGCCCGCGGGCGCGCGCGGAGCCCCTGCGCGGGCCGCCCTGGGCTTGAGATGGGAGCTGGGTGCAGAAGGGGTGA
The DNA here is from genome assembly GCF_056163025.1 of Triticum urartu. Taxonomy (NCBI): domain Eukaryota; kingdom Viridiplantae; phylum Streptophyta; class Magnoliopsida; order Poales; family Poaceae; genus Triticum; species Triticum urartu. The sequence goes on along the minus strand of NC_141877.1, from coordinate 205,400,110 downwards.
GCCCCTGAGGCGGTGAAGCCCAGGAGCTCTGCCACCCGCTCCGGAAGCACGTCGTGGTCGCCCTCCAGCAGCCTGCACTACAGCAGCTCTCGGGCCACCATGAGCGCGGCCCTCGAGTTCGCCTGCTCCCGGGGGTGTACGGTGTCGTGATCGCGGCGTGATTGGAGGCCCTTGCTGCCGACCGCGCCTGCCGCGGTGTGAGAGCTTTCGAAGCGTGTCCGCGTCGCCCGCGGCCTGCAGCACCCCGCGGACCGCGAGCTGCTTGGGGCATGGGGTCACCCGAGGCAAGCGGCTCTGCACTGGCGGGCCACGCCGCCCAAGGATCTGGGTTGCCCGCCTGGTCGCCGGACATGGTGATGACGAGCGACGGGATACGAAGCGGTAGAAGGTGGATTCGGGCGCACCCCTACCTGGCGCGCCAAAGGTCGGATTTCGGGTTCCGGCAAACCCTTGAGGTTCGAACACTGGGGTGCGCGCGGAGATTTCGCCTTCTACCTGCCTGCGCCCCTCCGCCTCGCTAAGATCTAAGCTATGGAAAGAACAGCACAAGAGACACATGGTTTATACTGGTTTGGGCCACCGTTGTGGTGTAATACCCTACTCCAGTGTGTGGTGTGGTGGATTGCCTCTTGGGCTGATGATGATGAGCAATACAAGGAAGAACAGCCTCGCGAGGGTCTGTTCTTGGCTGAGGGGAAGAACTGCTAGGAGGAGTTCAGTCACCCTTCTCTCTCTCTCTCTGTGATGCTACTCGATCCGATCCTAGCTTGTTTCTCTCTTGGCTTCTAGATTCTCCCTTCTTCATTGCCCCCTACCCTGGGGGTGGCTAGTCCTATTTATAGGCAAAGGCCCTGGGCCTCTTCCCAAATATTGAGCGGGAAGGGCGCCAACAATTGGCCATTTTGAAGGGCAACATCTGGTACACTTATCCTGACTAAAGTTGGTCCTCGCCTGCCAAAGGCTCTGGTGGTGACGCTGGCTTGGGCTCCACAATGACTTCCTTCCTGCCGTTGGACTGGTCTTGGTCTCGTTGCATTGAAACGTGTGCCTTTGCTTGATGCTCTCGCCTGCGCTTGCTCCCTTTGCACCAAAGAGGAAAGGAGGACACTGCGCGGGCTGGCGCCCGCCTGGCACCCTTGGTTGTCATGGCTTGCGTCACGGGCACCTCGTGAGGTACCCCTCCTTGATCTCTCCGCCTCCTCGCGAGCCAGCCTGATGAGGCCGTGCCTGAGGAAGCTCCGTGTCATCCGCCCCGCGAGGCTTGGCCCCTCGCGAGGGTCTTGGGTCTGTGTTGATGAAGACGGGCCGTGCTGGGCCCCCTTTGAGCCACGCCACAGGCCGCAGGCAGGCAAGTCTGGGGACCCCCGTTCCCAGAATGCCGACAGTCTGAGCAACCAATCTTATGGAGTCGAGAGGATCACCCACCCCGAGTTGATAATCCGGGTCATCTGGCCTTAGTGGTGGCACCTCAAGTTGGGGGGTATAAGTTCACAAAGGTGCTGATGGATGGAGGAAGTAGTATCAATATCCTTTACTATGATACCTTCCGCCATATGGGATTGACAGATAAGAATCTTAAACTGTCGAACACCGTTTTTCATGGTATGGTGCCTGGTAAGTCTGCGTATCCAGTGTGCAAGATAGCCCGAGAGGCGGCTTTTGGAGATGATCATGACTCAAGGTCAGAAACGTTGACTTTTGAGGTGGTGAAAATCAAGAGTCCATATCACGCCCTGTTTGGACGACCGGCTTATGCCAAGTTCATGACGAGGCCGTGTTATGTTTATCTACAACTTAAAATGCTGGGTCATAAGGGAACAATCACAGTACATGGGAGCAGGAAGATTTCTTTGGAATGTGAAGAGGGTGATGCGGCTTATGCTGAGTCGGTTTGTGCCACAGAGGAGCTGAAGTTTTATAAAGACAAGGTTGATCCGGTAGACATGACTTCTTTGAAAAAACCAACTACGGAGCACGATCCGGCGTTGAAGTATAAATCGGCTATAGACACTAAGATGATTGATTTTGTTCCTGGCGATTCATCCAAGCAGTTCGGCATCAGCGCTAACTTGGATCCCAAATAGGAAAGCGCGCTCTTTGAGTTCATCTGTGAGAACTGGGACATCTTTGCATGGAAGCCTTCTCACATGCCAGGTGTACCGAGGGAACTCGCTGAGCACACACTTAATATAGATCCTAAGTTTTAACCGATCAGGCAGTTTCTCTGCCGCTTTAACGAAGAAAGGCGTAAGGCTATTGGGGAGGAGGTAGCTCGGTTGTTGGCCGCAGGGTTTATTGTGGAGGTCTTTCACCCGGAGTGGTTGGCTAATCCGGTGCTGGTGCTTAAGAAAAATGGCACTTGGCGTATGTGTGTGGACTACACAGACTTGAACAAAGCTTGTCCAGCTGATCCCTTTGCCCTCCCTCATATTGATCAGATTATTGATGCTACGGCAGGTTGTGACCATTTATGTTTTCTGGATGCTTATTCTGGTTATCATCAGATCAAAATGGTAGTTAAGGACCAGGAGAAGACAACTTTTATAACTCCCTTTGGAGCCTTCTGCTATGTCTCTATGCCCTTTGGGCTCAAGAGTGCCCAGGCGACTTATCAGCGCTGTGTTCAGAATTGTCTTCATAAGTAGATTGGGCGCAATGTTCATGCATATGTGGATGATATTGTGGTGAAGTCCAGAACGGAGGAAACATTGATAGATGACTTGAGAGAGACTTTTGACAACCTCCGGGTTTACCAGATGATGCTTAATCTAAAAAAATGTGTCTTTGGTGTTCCGGCGGGCAAGCTCTTGGGTTTTTTGGTGTCTAACAGGGGCATTGAGGCTAATCCGGAAAAAATTGAGCTATCACGTCCCTAGCTAAACCGGCGTGTATCAATGGCATTCAACGTTTAGCAGGCCGGATTGCGGCTTTGAGCCAGTTTATCAGTCGTCCTGGGGAGAAAGCTATCCCTTTATATCAGATGTTAAAGAAAACGGATGACTTTTTCTGGAGCGACGCGGCTAATAAAGCATTTGAGGATTTGAAGAGACAGTTAGCTGAACCGCCTGTCCTTGCGACTCCGGTCGATAAAGAGCCTTTACTGCTATACGTGGCTGCTAATGCCCGGGCTGTTAGTGTGGCTATTGTTGTGGAGCGCAAGGAGGCTGGAAAGGAGTATCCGGTTCAACGGCCGGTTTATTACATCAGTGAGGTGCTTATCGAATCAAAGCAGAGGTATCCGCATTGGTAGAAGCTAGTGTATGGGGTGTTTATGGCAAGCTGGAAGCTCAAGCATTATTTTCAGGGTCATCCTATCACAGTGGTCAGTTCAGCCCCTCTGGGAGATATCATTCAAAACAGAGAAGCAACTGGCTAGATTGCCCAGTGGGCTATTGAGGTTGGACCTCACGGGGTCAAATATACACCTCGCACAACGATCAAATCTCAAGCACTCGTGGACTTCATCAATGATTGGACAGAGTTGCAGGCACTAGAGGAAAAGCCAGACAACACTTATTGGACTATTCATTTTTATGGTTCCAGGCAATTGGAGGGCTCGGGGGCTGGAGTCATATTAACTTCCCCACGAGGTGATAAGTTTTGTTATGTTCTACGCTTAATGTTCCCTTGTACTAACAATGCAGCTGAATATGAGGCCTTACTCCATGGTCCGCGGATGGCTAAGGAGATGAACTTAAGCTGGGTTAAGTGCTTCGGTGACTCGGACCTGGTGGCTCAGCAGGTATCTGGCACTTGGGATTCTAAGGATCCACTCATGGCTGCATATCGGCGGGAGGTGGACATAGTGGCAGGTCATTTCAAAGGTTATCAAGTTGACCATATAGACCGGCGAAAGAATGAAGCGGCGGATACTTTAAGTCGTCTAGGCTCTCAGCGTAAACCGGTGCCACCTAATGTGTTCCTCGACGTACTTCATAATCTGTCAGTCCAGATACCCATAGAGGAGTTTGTCTATTCCTGACCCGGAGGCCCAGTTGGTGGCGGCTTTGCATGTTATACCGGATTGGACAGTCCGGTACCTGGCTTACATGAATCGGGGCGAGTTACTGGAGGATGAAACCTTGGCCCGACAGATAATCCAGTGATCCAAGTCTATGACCATTATCAATGGGGAGTTACATCATTACAGCGTCACAGGAGCAATTCAGCGTTGTGTGTCTCCTCAAGAGGGTTGTGAGATTTTGCGAGAAATCCATGAAGGAGATTGTGGTCACCACGCCGGTTCAAAATCCTTGGTGGCTAAGGCTTTTCGTCATGGCTTCTATTGGTTGACGGCTCATGCTGATGCGGAGGATTTAGTCAAAAGGTGTGACGATTGTTAGAAATTTGCACGCCGCGCTCATGTTTCGACTCAGGAGTTAAGAATGATCCCAATCACTTGGCCGTTTGCAACTTGGGGGCTCAATATGGTTGGATCCTTTAAGAGATCCAAGGACAAAAAGACCCACCTGTTGGTGGCGGTTGACAAGTTTACCAAGTGGGTAGAGGCAGAGCCAGTCAGTAAGTGTGATGCAGCCACGCCGGTTCAATTCATTAAGAAGGTGATATTCCGGTTTGGTTTTCCACACAACATTATAACTGATAATGGTACTAATCTGTCCAAAGGAGATATGGAGGAATTTTGTCAACGTGAGCACATCCGGCTTGATGTAGCATCAGTGGCTCACCCACAGTCTAATGGTCAAGCAGAGAGGGCAAATCAAGAAATTTTGAGAGGTATCAAACCCCAGCTTATGGTTCCTTTAAAGCGGACGCTTTGTTGTTGGGTGGAGGAGTTACCTTTCGTGTTATGGAGTATCAACACCACACCAAATAGATCTACGGGTTACACGCCTTTCTTCATGGTTTACGGAGCAGAGGCGATTCTCCCTAGTGACATCCATCATGACTCACCCCGTTTGGCGGCTTACGTTGAAGCTGAGAATGAGAAAGCACATAAGGACTCACTGGACCTGTTAGGTGAGGAGCATGATTTAGCAGCAGCACGTTCGGCAATTTATCAACAAGATCTCCGACGTTATCACAGCTGCCGGGTTAAGACCAGAACTTTTCAAGAAGGCGATCTGGTGCTCCGGCTCATCCAGGATCAGACTGATATGCACAAGTTATCCCCACCTTGGGAAGGACCTTTTGTGGTTTGCAAAAACCTGAACAACGGGTCATACTACCTCATCGATGTTCGAGAGCACAAAGACTCACGCAAATCGGAGGAGGAGACCCAGTGGCCATGGAATATAGCTCTTCTTCGGCCTTACTATACTTGAGCCATAGGCTCTACTTATGTACATACTTATGACAATGTATATATTATATAATAAACCGGAGCCTTAGCTAAAGCGGGGTCTCTGTTCTTTTTTACATCATGTGTGGTTCCATGGGGGCTTCTACTTACAAAGCGGAGTTCTATTAACAAGGCTTACATAAGTCACACAGATATAAAGGACATCACTAGGGGGCTTGGTCGTATTCGAACCATCGCTACACCTCCTGATTGGCTTAAGGCCAAAAAGGGAAATCACTTGGGGGCTTGGTTGTATTTACACCATAGTTACACCTTTTGATAGGCTTAAAGCCAAAAGGAAATTATGTGGAACCAAAGAGAGTCTATTGCATAAAGCACAACTCAAACATAGGTAACCACTGAGCATAGCTCAAATATTACTCGGGGGCTCCTTGCTTCTCAAAGAACAACGAGCTTGCACCCTTGTAATTGGCTATCAAGCCAGGCTTGGAAGCTAGGTGTATGCACCTAAAACCCCAGGTTATCCTGCGTCTTTAAGTAAGCCACTCCATCCAGGTAAACCTGGTACGACCCATCGAACATTTGACAAGTCACTCTCATAGACCCTGAACTTGTCAAAGTTAAAATGGTGATTGGTTAAAGATTGAGGTCCATCTTAAAAGGCTTTGAAAATGGTTTAACTCAGTGGCCTGGCAGCCCATGAAAAGCCTCGATTTAGCGCCTGGCAGCCCATGAAAAGCCTTGGATATTTCTTTTTGGATTTGCTGTTTTTACACAAATTTTGATAAGAGATTTATGAATATTTTCTGATAAACCGGTGTTTCTTACAACCCGGCATGGCTTTCAACGCTCAGTTGTCAGTACATGATCAGTTCTAAACCGGTAGTAGGTTGCTCCGGTCTGGTTTTGACTCAAGGTCACCAGTATTCGAACAAACTGGTGGTTATCATAACCCAGTATGGTTTTTCTATGAACCGCCAAGAGGAAAAGGAGTCATCAATACTCCAGATTAGTGTTTTCACCCTTACTATACTAATAGTTGGTCAGCCAACGAAGGTATATCACAGGTATCATCTATTTTATATCTGGTTATTACAATCTTGGTTCTCTATCCAAGTTATGTATATATTTTTGGGGCATCATGACCTGTCCAGTGGTAAACCACTAGGACACTTTCAAGTTTTTATATGCAGGAACAAAAGCCATAATTGTCAGGACCCCGATTCCAAGTCACATTGGTCTAGCCGGTAACACCTCATATCACTTTGCGGCCTCACGCACGGTATTCCCACGGTTGTCGCCTTACCATGGCCCGGCACCGTTTGCGCCTTTTGGCTCACGTATATGATAGTGTCGCTGGCATCCATGTGACAGAGAACCCGGGCCGACATGGCTAGTCGTGAACCCAAAGCGGCACCAACCTATGGGGACAGGCATACCTGAATCACATCGAGCATGTCGGTCAGCAGCGTGTGAATCCGGGCTGTAGCACTGGGCTAACAGGACTTCGGTGAACCGGGCTGTAGCAGGCTAGGCAGGACTCCGGATGTCACCGCGTGACATTTCCCCAAAGGGACAGACACATGAACGAAGTGAAACACATGTCGGCCAGTCAAGTGTCCTGAGCAGTAGTGCTGGGCTAGCAGGACTACGGTGAACCGGGCTGTAGCGGACTACTATGGCTCATGGAAACACAAGACTACATTTCCCCATAAGAGAGGCTACCAAGGATAAACAACTAGGTTGTCGGATCCCACACATACCAAACATTTCAATCATACACACAATATCCTCGATATGTGTAAATACAACATGGCATCACAACATAACTCTACGACTCAAGTATTTATTCATTAGGCTCCGAGGAGTGAGATATTACAAACATGGGTCTCATGACCCAACAATCATAGCATAAAAATCAAAGCACATGCGGAAGCTTAACATGTCTGAGTACAGACATCTACAAATGAAAGAGGCTAAGAAGCCTGACTATCTACCAGATCCTGCCGAGGGCACAAGATCGTAGCTGAGGTATCAAGCTAAACGTCGAAGTCCATGCGAAACTAGTAGCGAGACTGAGGTCTTTCTGCAAAACATAAATTAAGCAAACGTGAGTACAAATGTACCCAGCAAGACTTACATCAGAACTAACTACATATGCATCGGTATCAACAAAGGGGGTGGTGGAGTTTAACTGCAACAAGCCAGCTTTGACTCAGTGGCTAACCTGAACTACGACTGCAAGCAACTCTTTTGAGGTGGAACACACGAGTCCACATATTCAACATTCAATACACCACTATGGATCTGCTCCCGTCTCCCTACGAGAACGCCATACATAACACTCACGCTTATCTTGTGCATTTTAGAGTATCCACTTTCACTTGTCTATGAACTATGCAAGGGGTCCAAGTTTCCATATCCGAGGAATCCGGCTATTCGAATAGATAATGATAACCATGCAGGGGTGTACTTCTTCACACACGCTCCCACCACTTACCGTCGTTTACACGACATGTACTCAGCAACCTTCAAGCGGAAGCCCAACGAGGGTGTCGGCCACGGCCTACCTAAACACTCAAGTCTCTAGTCCAGGTTTATCGCCTATCCAAGTTCCATCCGCAGGGAGTCCGGCCGAGGTTTCCACATACGGCCCCGAACGATGTGAACAGGGTTCCCGAGACACCAAACGGGCGCCCGGTACACCGTGCCACGGTGTATCTACCGCATCATAGCGCACCCCTAGGGTCAGCGCTATGCACGGCCGCCAACACATAACCTACAAACACCAGAAACTAGTTGCATCTCCTGGCAGAGTACTAGGGTGATTAAGAAGCCGAGAGGGTCAATTAAGGATCCCAATGAGTGGTAGTAGCTGTTCATGGATCACAGACACAGAACTCAGTTCCTAAGAACGGTTTCAATGAGACAACCCACCATGTACTCCTACATGGCCTCTCACCGCTACCTTTACCATATCGTGTTCACACACTTAGCTCACACACAGTAGGACATGTTCACAACTTTCCAATTCATCCCCGATGAATCAGACCTGACACAACTCTAAGAAATAGCAGGCATGACAAACAAGCATGTATGAGTAGGCACATCAGGGCTCAAACAACTCCTACTCATGCTAGCGGGTTTCATCTATTTACTGTGGCAATGACAGGTCATGCAGAGGATAAGGGGTTCAACTACCGCAGCAAGTAACAGATGAATCATTGTTGTCCTAATGCAGTAAAAGAGAGCAGGAGCGAGAGAGTGGGATTGTATCGGAATGAACAAGGGAATTTTGCTTGCCTGGCACTTCTGAAGATAGTATAACTCTTCAACGGTGTCATTGATCACATCGTCGAAACATACTTCTACTGAGGGGGAACAATCACCGACAAACACAGAATGAATACAGTTAATGCAATGCACATTATGATGCATGATCATGAAATGTCAATATGTTGTGATTTGAGCTAATGCAACTAAAACCAGATTAAATGTAGTTGGTTTGAACCAAAGACTCAAATTCAACTCCATATGTGATTATTTAAATGCCACTTATTTGATTTGACCTGATCAGCAGGCATAAGTTGTTCAAACATGCATGATAATGCCATAATCAGTTTCTTTGGATTTTTCTGATAATTTTTCATATATAAATTATTTCATTTGGAGTTACGGTTTAATTTCTATGAATTTTAGAAGTTTTGGGCATTTTCTAGAATTTCTGAATTAGAATAAACCCAGAAAATGAGTTATTGCGTCAGCACTGCGTCATTGTGAGGTCAGCTGGTCAACATCGCCTAACCAGATTCAAACTTGACAGTGGGACCCATATGTCATCCACTCAGCTAATCAATATAGTTAACTAGCCTTAAATTAAACCTAACTAAAATGTCAGTGGGGCCGGGGCCCACATGTCAATGACTCATCTAGTTAAATAAGTTAATTAACACTAATTACCTAACACTAAAGAAACAAGGGTCTGGGCCCACACGTGATTGACCCAGGGAGTCAAACCCCTGGTCAAGACGGTCAACACGCCGGCGGCTTGATACCGGCGATGACAGACGTGGCGGAGAGGCTCGGGTTCGCCGTATGGCGATAGTTTGACTCGCGGTTTGGCTCTACACGTAGCTGGAAGTGCGCCGCGTCCAACGGAGCTGTTGGCTGGGCGAGAGGGGGCCGAAAATGGCGACTACAACAATGACAGGCGGCGGCCGAAGTTCGGGTGACGACGGATTCGTCGCTACGGTGTGCAAAACGACCGGTTCTCGACGTTTACTAAACCTACGCATGCCCACAAGCCCTTTGGACACGCTGGCACGACCAAATGGTCACCGGAGCAACTCCGGCAACGAGCCCGAGTGGCGGTGAAATTTGGCCACGGTAGGAATCGCAGCTAGAGGGCGAGAGGAGCAGCGGGGTTAGGGGGAAGAGAGAGGAGCTCACGGCAGTTGCTACGGTGGCCTCGGCGAGCTCGGGGAGGTCCGGTGCAGGCGGAACGGCGGAGACAATCTCTGGCGATCCGAGGAGGAAGACGATGGCGGGACGGCGATGCAGAGCTCCTGGTGAGGCGTAGCTCGAAGAGGAGGAAGAGGGCGTCGTGGCGGAGGTGTTGGACTGATCGGGGAGGCAAGGCATCGGCGGTGGGCGCGGCAGCAACGAGCGGCGGCGACGGTGGCGCTCGGGTTCGGGCGAGAGAGAGGGAGAAGAGGGGAGGAGGGCCTCGGGGAAGAGTGAGAGGGGTCGGGGGGTGCGTGTCGACGTCAAGGCGTCCAGAGCGACGTCGGGGAGGCGGCAGGAAGCATGAGGTGGCTCGGGCGCGTGCCGGCGCACGGCGGCCACGCGCCTCTCATCCTTCTGGCGAGAGGTTGGTGGTGACTGGCATGGCCAGTGGGCCGGGCCAGCTTTGCCTAGTTGGGCTGCAGGTAAGGCCAGGTAAGCCTTTTCCCTTTTCCTATTTTTTCTTTTTCTGTTTTGTTTTCTTTGTTCTGATTTAGTTTAGGAACTAAATCATTTTAGATAATTCTGAAAATTATTTTGGAGGTTAACTGAATTATTTCAAGGCTCCACAAATAACTTCAGAATATTTGGAACATTTAAAATATATATAGCATTTAAACGACTCCAATTCAAATACTTTTGTGTTAATTCAAAAATCCAAAGATGACCTAGAAATATATTCATCATTTTTGGGAGAGGTTTTCACCTTAACCAGAAGTCATGAACTTTTCTTAGGGGCATTTTGGGTTTATTGAAAAAGATTTTAATCAAGCCTAGATGGATTGATTTAGTGCTAGGGTTTGAACAATCCCCATTTCAAGTTTAAAAGAAATTTAGACATGATGCAACAACCAAGCAAGTCCAAGTGCATAGCAAGGCTAGGGATGTTACAATAATGGACTATGCATATAATAGCTCCCAAAGGCATGGCAAGTTCTCAATACCAAGCAAAACAAACATGCTCGATGGCATGATAGATAAGTGTTCATGCTATCCTATTACAAGGTGCTTTAAAAAACTCCAAATTGAATAATTGTTTTCATAGGAGTGGCAGACTGCAACTGGTAAACCGGCTACCGGTATATGATTCCTCATCTGGATGGCTTGAAGATTGAGGGTTATCTTGAGTAGTCGCATTCTCCTCATCCCTACCCAGTCGCTGGAAATCAGTCATTGACCAGTCGATTCCAGTTAAAGCTTGAAAAACGGCTTCTTCATGAATAAGGTTTGAAGGGTCAATGTCAGGAGCGTAAGTATGCTTACGGATTGGCGGAACAAGCTCTTCTACATTATGAATCAGTGTGGGCCGTCTTTTCCCTTCAGCATCATAAACCGGTTGAAAATGAGATAGATCTGTGTCATCCGTCAATTTGCTTGCTATAGGCCACATCTCCTTTGTCAGCCTTCGGAGATCGTCATTATTGAAATATGAACCGTCTTCCTTCACACCAGGATAGCCTTTGATGATATCTGCCAGTTCCAGATCTAGAATCCATGCTTGGGCCCGGATTAGCGCGATCAGTGCACCTCACCTTGCGGCTGATCTCTTCAGTTCATCTAACCGGGCAGGCAGCATGGCCAGCTTTTCGAGGGTTTCTTTTATCAGCGTTGGAGGAGGCTTGTTATAAGCTGTCGTGCAAATTGCCCACTGGGATCTAGAATACAACTGTTCTATTAAAGTATAGGCCACTTTAAGCTTCATCCGCATGTCGGAGCCCAGATGGGTAATTCGGGTCCTTGTCATGGTAAAATATCAGTAAACCGGTTATGGGTAAGACATTATGAATTGGAAAAACTTCATGGGAGGGTACTCACTAAACACAGCAGAAGTCATAGCATTAATCTACCGCTTTAAGCCGGTCAGTTCTTCAACCACCAGCTTCAGGGCCACTTCTGCATCTTCGGCCTTCTTTGTTAAACCGGCCTTTTCTGTCTCCCAGCCTGCACGCTCTTTGTTGAAGGTTTCCTTCAGCTTTTCCATGGCTGCTAAGACATTCGTCAATTCTTCCTTGGCCTTGGAGGCCTCCACTTGCTGAGATTTAATGTTCTCCTCAAGGTCGGCGGTTTGAGCGTCTTTCTTACTCAGTTCGGCCTACAAAAGCAAGATAAGTTATCAATGAGATATGCATATTTGAAGTACCAAGCGTATAACAAGTTATGCACTTTGTACTTGGGGGCTAATGCCTATTGGCTCTATCATCAGAAATTTTTGCAAGTCCCAAGTACAATGCACGCATTATCCTTGACAATTGGGGGCTAATGTACATCTGTTCAAAGTTGATGCATTGATTCAAGACCCGGTTTACGTTGGAAAGATAAACCGGCCCTTGGGGGCTACACAGATGAAAACTATAGGAATACAATGATAAGGTACCGGTTTGTTTCCAAGGATCACCTGACATATGGAGGATAAGCATGCAAGGATTGAGATATTACAAAGTCCCGATTTATGATTGGTATCATAAACCGGTCCTTGGGGGCTCCTTGAGTTGATATTTACAAATTGGATTTACGAAAGGAAAAGTGATGAAAATACCTCATAGCGCTCCTTCATAAGATTCACCAGACCGACTTCATAATCACGGTTTGAGTGCAGATGGTTTAGGAAACCAGAGTGGATTTCTTGAGCACTAAGATGGGCATAGCTGGATAAATCAGTGCTCCATTTGCCTTTCTCCATAGCAGCATGCTCTTCCTTGGCACTATGTTTTGCCAAAATAACAGGATGGCCAGGAGAGCTGTGACCAATACCAGTAATGATAACCTCGCCTTCTTTGTCTCCAGTAGCCTTTTCTGGAGTTGATGGAGTGTCAGCAGTTATCACTGGCCTAGAAGATCTGCCATCAGTCCAGAATGGATTTGCTAGTTCATCATTTGGCACAGCAGTATCAGCTTCTGCTTGTTCATCAGTGTTATGATCTGGAGGGGGTGGTTCATCAAATGTGGCCTCAGCGTTTGGACCCTCCGGTTCAATAGTTTGCTCCGGTTCAATAACCACCTAGTCTTCAGGCGGATTGTTCACCCGAGCCTTTTTACTGGGTCTGGCTTTGGCTCTAAACAGAACAAGATGCAAAGTTTAGCATAGCATATAAAGTATGAAACATTAGAAGAAGGGACGGAAGTACTTACCCAGCTACGGTTTTGAGAGGAGGGAGTTGGGTCGCTGTTGACTCGCCAGAGGATGAAGGAGGTGTCACCTGATAATTCGAATCGGACGGATTAAGAGGTTTTCAGAAATAGCCTGCCTTGGGATAAGAAGTGTCAGAAGTGGGTGAGACCTCAGATCAGCATTTCCGAACCGGGGTGTCCGATAAACCGGTTGAAGTAACCTTTTGGCCGTTGTGCTGGGTTGTGCGGCGATCCTTGTGTTGCTGTTTCTTCAAAATAAATGTTGGATCCAAGTGAGCAAGAGGATGAGAAAAGCTTACTTTCCGGACCGATTGACAAATTTTTTGTGTTGGCAGAGAGTCTGAACTGGAGGAATGGATAATTACCTCTACATCGTCAGGTTGGCTGCCCTCAACATCCTCCTGATAAGTATCATTGTCAATGAGATGCGTGAAAAGTGAACCAAGTGAATCAAGTTCTACCTCAAATTCCGGTTCATCCGGGTCGTCATCTAGTTCCATGCTTATGCATTCAGGTTCTTTCCTCTTTGTGGTTTTTTTGACGGCTTTTGTTTTAGGACGGGAAGGTTTTGCCGCTTTTTCTTGAGGTTTCTTCTTCCAGAACGGATCATCACCCTGTCTAAAAATAAGAAGAAGGGTATTCAAAGATTGTACAGTCTAAAGATATCAAGGGTAAAGCGGAAGAACAATACTTACAGCAGGCGGTTTTTTTGCGTGTAAAATGGGTTTAATCCAGTTTGACGACAGACAGCTTCCGATTTGTTCAATATTTTCTTGACAGCCTCAGTGACTTCTTCATCTGTTAGCTGAATATTGATATGACGTTGGGAGTCTTCTACTTCAACAGTATACTCGCACATTAAGCCGGAGCGGTGACTTAACGGCAAGATACTCCAAGATATCCAGCAACGGACGAAGTCTACACCTGTTAAACCGTTGGCCAAGAAGGCTCTCAGCTTGGTGAGTTGAGGTGCGTACGGGGCCTGTTCCTGGGGACTTAGCCATTGTGGAAGTGGATGAGTATTGGCAAGCCGGTGGGCACGGTAACCCGGCAGTGGGTTCTCATCTTCAGGGGAGGTGTCTCTACAGTAGAACCAAGTTTGATTCCATTCTTTGGGGTGACTGTGCAGCTTGGCATGAGGAAATTCGACCTCTTTTCTTTTCTGAATGGAGATGCCACCAAGTTCAGTATTGGGTCCGTCTACAAATTCAGTGCGCCAGTTCAGATGGAAGAAATCCCGGAACAGCTCGACAGTTGGTTCTTCTTGCAAGTACACTTCACAAAAAACTTGAAAGTTGCATATATTGGATACCGAGTTGGGTCCAATATCTTGAGGGTGGAGTTGAAAGATGGCAAGCACATCCCGGAAAAACTTTGATCCAGGCGGTTTAAAGCCACGACCTACGTGATCAAGAAACACCACTACTTCATCCTGCTAGGGAGTAGGGGGATTTTCCGGCCTGGGAACTCGCCACCGGATCTCATTCTTCTTTGGTAAGGTACCGATCTTGACCATTCCATTCAGTTGCTCCTCTGTAACCCGAGAGGGAGCCCATTTGCAGGAATAAAACTGCTTGGCCATTGCAAGTGATAAGCTGGAAAGAAATGCCGGTTTACAATTTATTCATGGTGATGCATAAGGTACAACAGGAAAAAGGAATCCAAGTATGTGAAATTGGTAAATCGGAGGCTGATACAATTATGAATGACAAAACGATAAGCGGAAACAGAGATATACAAATATTATTAAACCGGAGTATGACAATGGAGATAAAGGGATTGCCGGTTTACAAGGGGACTAATGGTATATAATAGATTACTCTCTACAAGGGTAAACCGCATATGTGATAAAGAAGGTACAGATCTAAGGCAAGAATGACTAAGTAAGGTAGAACATGTTTCACAAGATTGCGTTGAAATTTTAGATCTACTGTAAGTTGGGAAAAGGAAAAATATTGGGAAGGTTTGGTCCCCAAGCAGTTCAAACAAGGTTCAGATCAAAATTTTAGGTTTGGTTTAAATGGACGAGGTAAGGAGTGCCATAGGTGCGGTGCAAAACATGTTGAGATCAAGCTTTGCTATCGATGGGCTGACAAAGAACACGAAGAGAGCAATATGAACACGCATGAACCCTAATGGATCTACAAAGGGAAAAGGAAGGGCTTACAGCAGCTATTGAGGAAGAGGAGGTGCGTCACGTTTATCTAGTACGACCAGGTCGATGCAGTGGCTGTTGGTGATGCAGAGGCGAAGTTCGATGACGGTGGCGGCGCTCGGAGGCAGGGGCGTCGAGAGGAGGAAGAAGAAGCGAAGAGACGGAGGGGAAAAAAGGAAATGACCCTTGGCCCTATTTATTAGTTAAAGGGGGAGGTGACAGGCGCGAGAATCAAGGAGCCTGAATATTGGATATCTAACGGAGCGGTCGCCTCGATTGTCGGAAGGTCACTAATTGAAGGTCAGATGTATCATTTTTAAATAACAAAGTGATGTCATGGAGATTTATCATGACCCTGGAGTGTGATGTCACGGTGGTTTACAAGATCAAGATGAAGATGCAAGGGAAGAATTTTTCTATGTATTGAAGATTGACATGAACAAGTTCGAATCAATTTGGGGCCTAATGTTGGGGATATTACTACTGGACGTAAACCGGCCAGGAGTAGCCGGGTTAACTCTAGGAATATAGAAGGCCATAAAGACGTGAGGATGGAGACCGGCTCTCTCATGTAATATCCCCAAGGCCCAAAGGCGGGTTAAGGCCTCTAGATGTAAACCGACTCTCTCATGTAACTTGTATTGTAAGTTAGAAGGAATAGAGACCGAGCCGAACACGTTTATGATCCGGCCTCAGGGCTCTGTAAACCGGTGGGCGTCAACCTATGTATATAAAGGGACGACCCGGCAGCAGTTTAGGGACAACACAACACACAACAACTCGAGAGCTAGGCAAAGCGGATTCGCTCCCTGGTCATCGAAACCCTAGCAATACCAACACAACTAGACGTAGGCTTTTACCATCATCGAAGGGGCCGAACTAGTATAAAAACCCTCGTGTCCCTTGTCCGGTTTAACCCCTTTAAGCTAACCCGTAGCGATGGCTCCATGACTAAGTCCTTTCACGAGGACATCTACCGTGACAAAACCACGACAGGTACCCAGACAGTCTGAGTATATGTTCACTGACAGAACTGTTCTCGTCCATCTTGCAGCTGTAGAACTTATTGGAGACTTCATATCTCTTAATTCGGGCATTTTATTGAAATATTAACTTCAACTCCTGGAACATCTCATGTGCTCCATGATTTTCAAAATGTCATTAAAGTCCCAGTTCTAAGCCGTAAAGCATGGCACACTAAACTATTGAGTAGTCATCAGCTTTGCTTTGCCAGGTGTTCACAACATCTGGCTTTGCTCCTGCAGCGGGTTTGTCACCTAGCGGTGCTTCCAGGACGTAATTCTTCTGTGCAGCAATGAGAATAATCCTCAAGTTATGGACCCAGTCCGCGTAGTTGCTACCATCATCTTTCAACTTAGCTTTCTCAGGAACGCATTAAAATACAACGGAACAACAGCACGGGCCATCTATCTACAACAACATAGACATGCAAAATACTATCAGGTACTAAGTTCATGATCAATTAAGGTTCAATTAATCAAATTACTTAAGAAATCCCACTTAGATAGACATCTCTCTAATAATCTAAGTGATCACATGATCCATATCAACTAAACCATGTCCGATCATCACGTGAGATGGAGTAGTTTTCAATGGTGAACATCACTATGTTTATCATATCTACTATATGATTCACGCTCGACCTTTCGGTCACCAATGTTCTGAGGCCATATCTGCATATGGTAGGCTCGTCAAGTTTAACCCGAGTATTCTGCATGTCCAAAACTGGCTTGCACCCGTTGTATGTGAACACAGAGCTTATCACACCCGATCATCACGTGGTGTGTCGGCACGACGAACTTTCGCAACAATGCATACTCAGGGAGAACACTTATACCTTGAAATTTAGTGAGAGATCATCTTATAATGCTACCGTCAATCTAAGAAAAATAAGATGCATAAAAGATAAACATCACATGCAATCAATATAAGTGATATGATATGGCCATGATCATCTTGTGCCTTTGATCTCCATCTTCAAAGCACCGTCATGATCACCATCGTCACTGGCTTGACACCTTGATCTCCATCGAAGCATCGTTGTCGTCTCGTCAACTATTGCTTCTACGACTATCGCTACCGCTTAGTGATAAAGTAAAGCAATTACATGGCGATTGCATTTCATACAATAAAGCGACAACCATAGGGCTCCTGCCAGTTGCCGATAACTGTGTTACAAAACATGATCATCTCATACAATAAAATTTAGCATCATGTCCTGACCATATCATATCACAACATGCCCTGTAAAAACAAGTTAGACGTCCTCTACTTTGTTGTGGCAAGTTTTACGTGGCTACTACGGGCTGAGCAAGAACCGTTCTTACCTACGCATCAAAAACCACAATGCGGTATAGTGATTGATTTTTGATCTTCAGAAAGAACCTTGTTCATTGAATCCGACTCAACTAAAGCTGGAGAAACAGACACCCACTAGCCACCTGTGTGCGAAGCGCATTGGTAGAACTAGTGTCGCGTAAGCGTACGCGTAATGTCGGTCTGGGCCGCTTCATCCAAAAATGCCGCTGAATAAAGAATCAACTCATGACGGCAAGAAATATGTATATACCCACGCCCACAAATCCTTTGTGTTCTACTCGTGCATATAACATCTATGCATAAACCTGGCTCGGATGCCACTATTGGGGAATGCAGTAATTTCAAAAAAATTCCTGCGCACACGCAAGATCATGGTGATGCATAGAAACGAGAGGGGAGAGTGTTGTCTATGTACCCTCATAGACCGTAAGCGGAAGCGTTATGACAATGCAGTTGATGTAGTCGTACGTCTTCACGATCGACCAATTCTGGTACCGAAAGTATGGCACCTCCCCGATCTGCACATGTTCGGCTCGGTGATGTCCCACGAATTCACGATCCAGCAGAGTTTTGAGGGAGAGTTTCGTCAGCACGACGGTGTGATGACAGTGATGATGATGCTACCGGAACAGGGCTTCGCCTAAGCACCGCTACGATATTACCGAGGTGGATTATGGTGGAGGGGGGCACTACACATGGCTAAGAGATCAATGATCAACTTGTGTCTCTATGGGGTGGCCCCTCCCCCGTATATAAAGGAGTGGAGGAGGGGGAGGGCCGGCCCTCCTATGGTGCGCCCTATGGGGAGTCTTACTCCCATTGGGAGTAGGATTCCCCCCTTCCCTAGTTGGACTAGGAGTGGAAGGAACAGGGAGAGAGGGGAAAGGAAAGGGGGGCACCCAATTAGGATTGGGCTTGAGGGGGGCGCGCCTCCTCCTAGGCCTCCCTCTCTTGTCTCCCACTATGGCCCAATAAGGCCCATATACCTCCCGGGGGGTTTCGGTAACCTCCCGGTGCTCCGGTATATGCCCGAACTCACCCGGAACCATTCCGAGGTCCAAATATAGTCCTCCAATATATTGATCTTTATGTCTCGACCATTTCGAGACTCCTCCTCATGCCCGTGATGACATCCGGGACTCCGAACAACCTTCGGTTCATCAAAACACATAAACTCATAATACCGATCATCACCGAACGTTAAGCGTGCGGACCCTACGGGTTCGAGACCTATGTAGACATGGCCGAGACACGTCTTCATTCAATAACCAATAGCAGAACCTAGATTCTCATACCGGTTCCTACATATTCTACGAAGATCTTTATCGGTCAAATTGCATAACGATATACGTTGTTCCCTTTGTCATCGATATGTTACTTCACTAGTAGAAAAATGACTTTTAGTACCGGTTTGTAAGGACCTTTAGTACAGGTTCTGGAACCGGTACTAAAGGGTGGCCACTAAAGGTCCCCCCTTTAGTCCCGGTTCAGCACGAACCTGGACCAAAGGCCCACCACGTGGCACGAGGCGCGCCGTGGTCTTGGGGACCTGTAGTCCCGGTTGGTGGATTTTTTTATATTTTTTTTGAAATAAAGCAAAAACAGTCCACCTACTGGGCCGGCACGGCCTACATACGACTAGAAACCCAACCCCTAGTTGGGCCAGGATGCAGGCCCATACGGCCCAGTAGGCCCCACAGGGCAGAAGACTTGCAATAGGCCCACAAAGGCCTGCTTAGAGAGGAGCTCGACACGGTAGCGGCGGGGCTAATAAACCGGTGCGAGCTCCTCTCAACTAGCGAGGTGGGAATAAACATTGTGCACTGCGAGTGGCAGCGCACCACCTTTAGTACTGGTTGGTGGCTTCAACCGGTACTAAGGGGGGGGGTCTTTAGTACCGGTTGGAGCCACCAACCCGTTCTAAAGGCCACCACCTTTAGTACCGGTTGGAGCCACCAAACTGTACTAAAGGGGGGGGGGGTCTTTAGTACTGGTTGGAGCCACCAACCCGTACTAAAGGCCACCACCTCTTTAGTACTGGTTCGTGCCATGAACCGATACTAAAGGTTCGCCACTAACCGGTACTAATGAGCGCCGCCTGCCTAGCCGTTAGAACCGGCACTATTGGTCACATTAGTGCCAGCTCAAATACAAACCGGGACTAATGAGCTGAACATTTGACCCTTTTTCTACTAGTGCTTGCCCGAGATTCGACCATCGGTATCTCAATACCTAGTTCAATCTCATTACCGACAAGTCTTTTTACTCGTTCTGTAATGCTACAGCCCGTAACTAACTTATTAGCTATATTGCTTGCAAGGCTTATAGTGATGTACATTACCTAGAGTACCTAGAGATAACTCTCCGACAATCGGAGTGACAAATCGTAATCTTGATCTATGCCAACTCAACAAACACCATCGGAGACACCTGTAGAGCACCTTTATAATCACCCAATTACATTGTGACGTTTGGTAGCACATAAAGTGTTCCTCCGGTATTCGGGAGTTGCATGATCTCATAGTCATAGGAACATGTATAAGTTATGGAGAAAGAAATAGCAACAAACTAAACGATCATCGTGCTAAGCTAACGGATGGGTCAAATTAATCACATCATTCTCTAATGATGTGACCCCGTTACTCAAATGACAACTCATGTCTATGGTTAGGAAACATAACCATCATTGATTCAACGAGCTAGTTAAGTAGAGGCAAACTAGTGACACTCTGTTTGTCTATGTATTCACACTTGTACTAAGTTTCCGGCTAATACAATTCTAGCATGAATAATAAACATTTATCATGATATAAGGAAATATAAATAACAACTTTATTATTGCCTCTAGGGAATATTTCCTTGATGAACATGACTTATCCATCCACAATCAGCTACAGGATAGATTATACATGTTTCCAGAAGTTTTAAGATTTCCGTTCTTACCACTTCATTCATTTTTGGATTTAACCGACATTGGTGATCAACAACGGGTTTAGCACCAGGTTCCATATTAATCTTGTGCTGACATAGAGTGGGACTAATGCCATTTAAATCATCAAGAGTATATCCAATAGAAGCTTGGTGCTTCCTTAGAACTTTCAATAATCTTTCTTCTTCATGTTCTGAAAGGTTAGCATTAATAATAAAAAATATCTTGTTTTCATCCAGATAAGCATATTTCAAAGTGTCTGGCAATTTTTTTAATTCAAACATAGGATCACCTTTAGGTGGAGGAGGACCTCCTAGAGTTTCAATTGGAAAATTGTGTTTAAGCAGAGGACGTTGTTCAAAGAATTTTTTATCTATTTCATTTCTTTCATGCATATCTAAATCATTTTCATGGTCTAGCAAATATTGTTCTAATGGAACAGTAGGTGGTATAGCAATAGAAGCAAGACCAATTATTTCATCCTCACTAGGCAATTCTTTTTCATGAAGCTTTCTACTAAACTTGGAAAAATTAAACTCATGAGATTCATCACCAAAACTAACACCTACAGTTTGTTTCTCACAATCTATCTTAGCATTAACGGTGTTCAAGAAAGGTCTACCAAAGATAATGGGACAAAAGTCATCTTGTGTGGAACCAAGAACAAGAAAATATGTAGGGTATTTTATTTTCCCACACAATACTTCAACATCTCTAACAATCCCAATTGGTGATATAGTGTCTCTATTAGCAAGTTTAATAGTAACATCTATGTCTTCTATCTCTGCGGGTGCTATGTCATTCATAATTTCATGATATAAGGAATAAGGAATAGCACTCACGCTAGCACCTATCTCACATAAACCATGATAACAGTGATATCCTATTTTAACTGAGACAACGGGAATGCCAAAAACTGGTCTATGTTTATCCTTTTTATCAGGCTTGGCAATTCTAGCAGATTTTTCACAGAAATAAATAACATGCCCATCTACATTTTCTTCCAAGAGATCCTTAACCATAGCAATACTAGGTTCTACCTTGATTTGTTCATCAGGTCTAGGTGTTCTAATATAACTTTTGTTAACCAGAGTTGAAACTTTAGCATGTTCCTTTATCCTGACAGGGAAAGGTGGTTTCTCAATATAAGCAATAGGAACAACTGGATCAACATTATAAAGTATAGTTTCTTCTTTAGCTAGTACATGTTCTTTAACTTCTTCTTTAATAGGTGGGTGATATTTAAACCACTTCTCTTTAGGGAGATCAACATGAGTAGCAAATGATTCAAAAAAGGAGGCTACTATCTCAAAGTCAAGTCCATATTTGGTGGTAAACTTTTGAAAAGCATCGGTATTCATAAAAGATTTAACATAATCATACTTTAGCTTAATACATGACTCTTTACCCTCGTAAAGTTCCCAATCTTCGGAGTTGCGTTTAATTCTTTTCAAAAGATCCCACCAGCATTCAAGTCTACTTTATAAAAGGACCAGCACAAGAAGTATCAAGCATGGATCGATCATTATGAGAAAGCCGAGCATAAAAGTTCTGGATAATAATTTCTCTTGAGAGCTCATGATTGGGGCATGAAAATAACATCGACTTAAGCCTCCTCCAAGCTAGAGCGATATTTTATCCTTCACGAGGCCAAAAAATATATATGTAATTACGATCACGATGAACTAGATGCATAGGATATTTTTTTGGTGGAACTCCAATGTCAATCTATTCCAATTCCAACCAATGTCATCGCATAGCCTATACCATGCCAATGCTTTTCCCTTCAAAGATACAGGGAAAACCTTCTTCATAACTTCATCTCCGGGTAAACCTGCAAGCTTGAACAATCCACAAATTTGTTCCACATATATCAAGTGCATATCAGGATGTTCGGTTCCATCTCCTACATAAGGATTAGCTAGCACTTGTTCTATGATACCCGAAGTAATTTCATATTCAGTATTTTCAATAGGTGCAGTAGGTTGAGGGGTAGCTAATTGTGGTTCCGGTCGAGGTGAAGATACCCCGAACAAACCCCTCATAGGATTGTTTTCCATAGTAACAAGTGACAATAAATTTCAACACACTAGATAAGTGTTTCCTTACCAAATTCCACTTACCAAAGGCGCTTCACTCCCCGGCAACGGTGCCAGAAAATAGCCTTGATGACCGACAAGTATATGGGATCAATTGTAGCTCTTTTCGATAAGTAAGTGTGTCGAACCCAACAAGGTGCAGAAGGAAATGACAAGTCGTTTTCAGCAAGGTAATGCCCCCGAGTGCTGAAATTGTAAGTAACAGAGTAGTGTGATAGCAAGAAAATTTGTAATGAGCAAGTAATGATAATTGTAGCAAAAGTGCAGCAAGGTAGCCCAATCCTTTTGAGGCAAAGGAAAGGCTAAAACGTTATCTTATGATAAGCAAAGCATTCTTGAGGGTACACGGGAATTTCATCTAGTCACTTTCACGATGTTGGTTCGATTTGTGTTCGCTACTTTGATAATTAGATATGTGGGTGGACCGGTGCTTAGGTGTTGTTCTTACTTGAACAAAACTCCTACTTATGATTCACCCTGCCGCAAGCATACGCAACTACGATAAAAGTATTAAGAATAAATTCTAACCATAGCATTAAACTTTTGGATCCAATTGGTCCCTTACGGAATAGCACATTAACTAGGGTTTAAGCTTCTGTCACTCTCACAACCCATCATCTAATTGCTACTCCACAATGCATTCCCTTAGGCCCAAATATGGTGAATTGTCATGTAGTCGATGTATGCATGACACCAGTAAGTGAATCACAACATACATACTATCAAAATATCGAACACATATCAAGTTCACATGATTACTTGCAACATGATTTATCCCGTGACCTTAAGAACAAAAGTAACTACTCACAAATGATAATCATGATCAAGATCAGAGGGGTATTAAATAGCATATTGGATCTGAACATATAATATTCCACCAAACAACCCATATAGTAATCAACTACAAGATGTAATCAACACTACTAGTCACCCACAAGCACCAATCTATAGTTCCGGTAACAAGATTGAACACAAGAGATGAACTAGGGTTTGAGATGAGATGGTGCTGTTGAATATGTTGATGGAGATTTCCCTCCCCAAGATGGGAGAGTTGTTGGTGATGATGATGATGATTTCCCCATCCGGGAGGGAAGTTTCCCCGGGGGAATCGCTTCGCCGGAGGGCAAAAGTGCTCCTGCCCAAGTTCCACCTCGAGACGGCAGTGCTCCATCCCGAAAGTCCTCTCCGTATTTTTTCTAGGTCAAAATGACCCATATACCAGAAGATGGGCACCAGATGTGGGCCTGGGTGAGGACAACCCACCAGGGGCCCACCTGGTGGGCCTCCTCTCGTAGTTATTTGCTCCAATATTCATCATATGTTCCATAAAAATTCTCCGTGAAGTTTCAACCTGTTTGGAGTTCTGCACAATAGGTAGCCTGACGTAGCTTTTCCAGGTCCAGATTTCCAGCTGCCGGAATTCTCCCTCTTTGTGTGTACCTTCTAAATTATGAGAAAAGGCATTGTTACTCCAAAAAGCATTATTATGCATAAGTAAGAAAATATAATGTAAAATGGACGTATAAATAATATTATGGCAAATTACTCTCAATGGCATACCAAAAGATCTTCTACTAGTAAAAAGGTGCATGCGATTGAAGAAATTAACACTTTGAGTGGAAAGATGGATGAACTTATGAAATTGATTGCAAGAGTGCTCCTATTTATCCTAATGATGTGCCTTTGTCCACTTTGATTGAGAGTAATAATGAATCTATGGATGTGAACTTTGTTGGTAGGAACAATTTTGGTAATAACGCATATAGAGGTAATTTCAACCCTAGGCCATTTCCTAGTAATCCCTCTAATAATTATGGTAATTCATACAAAAATTCTTATGGAAATTATAATAAAATACCCTATGATCTTGAGAATAATATTAAATTTCATTAATTCTAAAAAGGTTTTCAATGCTATGGTTGAAGAAAAATTGCTGAAGATTGATGATTTGGCTAGGAATGTTGATAGAATTTCTCATGAGATTGATTCTTTTAAGATTAGATCTGTGCCACCCAAGATTAATATTAATGAATCTCTAAAAGATATCCAAGTTTCTATTAATGAAAGTAGAGAAAGAACCTCTAGGATGCGTGCTAAGAGAGATTGGTTTGTAAAAGCATGTTGTTCTAGCTTCTGTGAAAATAATGATGAAGATCTTAAAGTGACTGGTGTGACTCCTATTGAATCTTTGTTTTCTAATATAAATCTTGATAAATATGGGACTGGATATGAGTCAACTTTAGCTAGAAGGTGTTCCAATAATTTGGAGGGTGAAGATCTTAATGATTTTTTTTATAAAAGTGGGATTGAAGAGGTCAAAACTTTAAGTAGCTATGAACCCACCCTTTTAGATTTCAAGGACTTTAATTATGATAATTGTTCTTTGATAGATTTTATTTCCTTGTTGCAATCCATGCTTAATTCACCTCATGCTTATAATCAACATAAAGCTTTTACTAAACATATCATTGATGCTATGATGAAATCGTTTGAAGAAAAACTTGAATTAGAAATTTCTATCCCAAGAAATCTTTATGGTGAGTGGGAACCTACTATTAAGTAGAAAGCTTTATGATGAGTGAAAACCTACTCTTAAGATTAAAATTAAAGATTATGAGTGCAATGCTTTGTGTGATTTGGGTGCTAGTATTCCCATAATTCTAAAAACTCTATGTGATGTGCTAGGTTTCCATAAATTTGATGATTGTTCTTTGAATTTGCATCTAGCAGATTCCACTAATAAGAAACCTATGGGAAGTATTAATGATGTTCTTATTGTTGCAAATAGGAATTATGTGCCTGTATTGTGCTTGATATTGATTGCAATCGTACATGTCTTATTATTCTTGGTAGACCTTCCCTTAGAACGATTGGTGCAATTATTGATATGAAAGAAGGAAACATTAGATATAATTTCCGTTAATGAAGGGCATGGAACACTTTTGAAGAAAGAAAATTAAGTTGCCATATGAATCTATTATGAGGGCTACTTATGATGATTGCATACCGAACATGACAATACCTAGATCTATGTTTTATGCCTAGCTAGGGGCGTTAAACAATAGCGCTTGTTGGGAGGCAACCCAATTTTTTTATTTTGTGTTTTTTGGTTATGTTTTTCAATAAATACACATTATTACCTCTATCGTAATTGTGTTCTGGTGTTTTAATTAGTGTTGGAGCCAAGTAAGACCTTTGGGATGCTTTGGTAGATCATTGATTTGGTTTTGCTAAAAAACAGAAACTTTTGCGTCCAGTAACATAATTGTTTCAATTCACTAGAGTGTGGAAGAATTATGATTTTTTTAAACAAGATTGATATATGAATTGCCTCTCTTGTCCTATTTTTTAGAATTTTTGGAGTTATAGAAGTATACGGAATTTTTAGATTACTACAGACTGTTCTGTTTTTGACAGATTCTATTTTCTATGTGTTGTTTGCTTATTTTGATGAATCTATAGGTAGTATCGGGGGGTATGAACCATGGAGAAGTTGGAATACAGTAGATATTACACCAATATAAATTTATAGTTCATAACAGTACCTAAAGTGGTGATTTATTTTATTTTACTAACGGATATCATGAGTTTTCGGTTGAGTTTTGTGTTGTGAAGTTTTCAAGTTTGGTTAAAGATTTGATGGACTATGGAATAAGGAGTGGAAAGAGCCTAAGATTAGGGATGCCCAAGGCACCCCAAGGTAATATTCAAGGACAACCAAGCATCTAGCTTGGGGATGCCCCAGATGGCATCCCCTCTTTCGTCTTCAATCCATCGGTAAATTTACTTGAGGCTATATTTTTATTCACCACATGATATGTGTTCTGCTTCGAGCGTCCTGTATGATACCACAATAATCCTTGCGGTACACACCTTTTGAGAGGGACGCCACTGTAATCGTGAATTTATTAGAATACTCTATGTGCTTCACTTATAGTTTTTGAGCTAGGCGGTTTGCTGTAGAGCTTCACTTATATCTTTTTGGAGCACGGTGGTGGTTTTATTTTATAGAAATTGATGAACTCTCATCCTTCACTTATATTATTTTGAGAATCTCTAAATAGCATGGTAATTTTCTTAGTTTATGAATTTAGTCCTAATATGATGGGCATCCAAGAGGGATATAATAAAAACTTTCATATAAAGAGCATTGAATAATATGAGAAGTTTGATTCCTTGCATTTGTTTTGAGATATAAAGATGGTGATATTAGAGTCATGCTAGTGAGTAATTGTGGATTGGTAGAAATACTTGTGTTAAAGTTTTTGATTCCCGTAGCATCCACGTATGGTGAACATTTATGTAATGAACTCGGAGCATGATTTATTCTTTGATTATCTTCCTTATGAGTGACGGTCGGGGACAATCGATGGTCTTTTCCTACCAATCTATGCCCCTAGGAGGATGCCTATAGTACTTTGTTTAGATGGGTAATAAACTTTTTCAATAAGTATGTGAGTTCTTTATGACTAATGTTAAGTCCATGGATTATACGCACTCTCACCCTTCCACTATTGCTAGCCTCTCTAGTACCGCACTACTTTCGCCGATGCATTAAACCACCATATATCCATCCTCAAAACAACCACCATACCTACCTATTATGGCTTTTCCATAACCATTCCGAGATATATTTCCATGCAACTTCCACCGTCCCGTTTATTATGACACGCACCATCATTGTCATATTGTTCTCATGTGCATGAGGCATTCATATAAAGTCATCCTTTGTTCCAAGTATCGAGTTGTAAGTCAATAAAAGTGTGGTGATGATCATTATTAGAGCATTGTCCCATGTGAGGAAAGGATGATGGAATCTATGGTTCCCTCACAAATTGGGATGAGTCTCTGGACTTTAATAAAAATAAAAGAGGCCAAATAAGCCCAAACAAAAAGAGAGAGAAAAATAGAGAAGGAACAGTGTTACTATCCTTTTCCACACTTGTGTTTTGAAATATCACCATGTTCTTCATGATAGAGAGTCTCCTATTTTATCACTTTCATATACTAGTGGGAATTTTGATTATAAAACTTGGCTTGTATATTCCAATGATGGGCTTCCAAAAATTTACCTAGGTCTTCATGAGAAAGCAAGTTGGTGCACACCCACTTAGTTTCTTTTTTAGCTATCATACACTTATAGCTCTATTGCATCCGTTGCATGGAAATCCCTACTCACTTGCATCGATATCAATTTATGGGCATCTTCATAGCCCATTAATTTGCCTAGTTGATATGAGAATTTCTCCTTCCTCTTGTCTTCTCCACAACCACCATACTTTATTCCACCTATAGTGGTATATCCATGGCTCACGCTCATGTATTGCGTGAAAGTTGAAAAAGTTTGAGAACACTAAAAGTATGAAACAATTTCTTGGCTTGTCATCGGGGTTGTGCATGATGAAATACTTTGTGTGATGAAGATGGAGCATAGCCAGACTATATGATCTTGTAGGGATAACATTCTTTGGCCATGTTATTTTGAGAAGACATGATTGCTTTATTAGTATGCTTTAAGTATTATTGTTTTTATGTCAATATTAAACTTTTGTTTTGAATCTTATGGATCGGAATATTCTTGCCACAATAAAGAAGATTGCATTGATAAATATGTTAGGTAGCATTTCACATAAAAAATTCTGTTTTTATCATTTACCTACTCGAGGAGGAGCAGGAATTAAGCTTGGGGATGCTTGATACGTTTCCAATGTATCTATAATTTTTGATTGTTCCATGCTATTATTATCTATTTTGGATGTTTTATATGCATTACTATGCTATTTTATATTATTTTTGGGACTAACCTATTAAGCTAAAACACAATGCCAGTTTCTGTTTTTCCTTGTTTTTGACTTCTATAGAAAAGGAATATCAAATGGAGTCCAAACTGAATAAAACTTTACGGTGATTTTTCTTGGATCAGACGAAACCCACGAGATTTGGAGAGGAGGCCAGAAGACCCACGAGGCGGCCACAAGCCATGGGGTGCACCCCCTAGCTTGTGGGCCCCTCATGGACCTTCATGACCTAATTCTTCCACTATAAATCCTCAAATATCCCCCCTATATGAGAGGGCATGATGGTTCCTGTCCGCATCAATATTTTCCCCGAAGATGAAGTGATGATGCAGCACAACTACGGTAGGTATTTCCTTCAGTGATGAGAGGAAGGTTATCAAACTAGTAGGAGAACCAAGCAACACTATGTAAACGGTACCTGCACACAAAGAACAAATACTTGCAACCCTACATGAAAAAGGGGTTGTCAATCCCTCTCGGGTAAAAGATATATTGGTTTGTAGTAGATTGGATAAATAGATCTCATGGAAACACTAAATAAAATAAGTAACAAAAAATGCAGCAATGTATTTTTGGGTTTTTGGAATAATAGATCTGAAAATAAAAGTGGCAAATAATAGATCGGAAAGCAAATATGATAAAGAATATACCAAGGGTCCGTAGATTTCACTAGTGACTTCTCATAAGAAAAATAGCATACGGCGGGTAAACAAATTACCGTTGGGCAATTGATAGAACATCAAATAATTATGACGATATCTAGGCAATGATCATTATATACGCATCATGTCCAAGATTAGTAGACCGACTCCTACCTGCATCTACTACTATTACTCCACACATCGACCGCTATCCAGCATGCATCTAGTGTATTAAGTTCAAGGAAAAACAGAGTAATGCAACATGAACGATGACATGATGTAGACAAGATCTATTCATGTAGGAATAGACCCCATCTTGTTATCCTTAATTGCAACGATTGACACGTGTGTTGCTGCACCTTCTGTCACTGGGAAAGAACACCACACGACCGAACCCATCACAAAGCACCTCTTCCCATGGTAAGAAAAATCGATCTACTCGGCCTAACTAAACCAAAGATTCAAAGAAGAAATACGAGGCTATTGGTAATCATGCGTATAAGAGATCAAAACTCAAATAACTTTCATGGATAAAATAGATCTGATCATAAACTCAAAGTTCATCGGATCCCAACAAACACACCGGTAAAACAGTTACACCAAATAGATCTCCAAGAGACCATTGTATCGAGAATCAAAAGAGAGAGATGAAGGTATCTAGCTACTTCCTACGGACTCGTAGGTCTATAATGAACTACTCACGCATCATCGGAGAAGCACCAATGAGGATGATGGACCCCTCCATGATGGTGTCTAGATTGGATCTGGTGGTTCTGGAACTTGCGATGGCTGGAATTGTGTTTCATCGACTCCCCTAGGGTTTTTGGATTTTCGGGGTATTTATAGACCAAAGAGGTGGTGCGGCAGGCGGCCGAGGTGGGCACAACCAACCAGGGCGTGCCTGCGACCCCAGGCGCGCCCAGGTGCGTTATGCTCCCCTCAGAGCCCCCTCTGGTACTTTTTGGCCCAATAGGTGTCTTCTGGTCCAGAAAAAATCTCCACAAAGTTTCGCTTCGTTTGGACTCCGTTTTGTACTGATTTTTTGTGAAGTAAAAAACAAGGAAAAAACAAAAGCTGGCACTAGGCACTATGTCAATATGTTAGTCCCAAAAAGTGTTATAAAGTTTTTATAAAATGATTGTAAAACATCCAAGAATGATAATATAACATGGAACAAGCAAAAATTATAGATACATTGGAGGTGTATGTCAGGACCCCGACTCCAAGTCACATCGATCTAGCCGGTAACACCTCATATCACTTTGCGGCCTCACGCACGGTATTCCCACGGGTGTCGCCTTACCATGGCCCGGGACCGTTTGCGCCTTTCGGCTCACGTATATGATAGTGTCGATAGCATCCATATGACAGAGAACCCGAGCCGACATGACTAGTGGTGAACCCAAAGTGGCACTAACTTACAGGGACAGGCATACATGAATCAACATCGAGCATGTCGGTCAGCAGCGTGCGAATCTGGGCTGTAGCACTAGGCTAACAGGACTCCGGTGAACCGGGCTGTAGCAGGCTAGGAAGGACTCGGGATGTCACTGCGTGACATTTCCCCGAAGGGACAGACACAGGAACAAAGTGAATCACATGCCAGCCAGTCAAGTGTTCTGGAGCAGTAGTGCTAGGCTAGCAGGACTCCGGTGAACTGGGCTGTAGTGAACTACTATGGCTCGTGGAAGCACAAGACTACATTTCCCCATAAGAGAGGCTACCAAGGATAAACAACTAGGTTGTCGGATCCCACACATACCAAGCATTTCAATTATACACACAATATGCTCGATATGTGTAAATACAACATGGCATCACAACAAAACTCTACGACTCAAAGTATTTATTCATTAGGCTCATTACCCAACATTCAGAGCATACAAGTCAAAGCACATGCAAAAGCTTAACATGTCTGAGTACAGACTTCTACAAATGAAATAGGCTGAGAAGGCTGACTATCTACCAGATCCTGCCGAGGGCACAAGATCGTAGCTGAGGTAACAAGCTAAACGTCGAAGTCCATGTGGAACTACTAGCGAGACTGAAGTCTCTCTGCAAAACATAAATTAAGAAAAACCTGAGTACAAATGTACTCAGCAAGACTTACATCAGAACTAACTATGTATCATTATCAATGAAGGGGATGGTGGGGTTTAACTGCAGCAAGCCAGCTTTGACTCGGTGGTTATCCTGAACTACGACTGCAAGTAACTCTTTTGAGGTGGCGCACACGAGTCCACATATTCACCAGATCAATACACCACTATGGATCCGCCCCCGTCTCCCTACGAGAACGACATCCATAGCACTCACGCTTATCTTGCGCATTTTAGAGTATCCACTTTCACTTTTCTATGAACGATGCAAGGGGTCCAAGTTTCCATATCCTAGGAATCCGGCTATTCGAATAGATAATGATAACCCTGCAGGGGTGTACTTCTTCAGACACGCTCTCGCCAATTACCACCATGTACACGTCGTGTATCTCGGCAACCTTCAAGCAGAAGCCTGGCGAGGGAGTCGGCCACGACCTGACTAACCTCACAAGTCTCTAGTCCAGGTTTATCGCCTATTCGGGTTCCATCCGCAAGGAGATCCGGCCGGGGTGTCGCTCACGGCCCCAAACGATGTGTGCAGGGTTCCCAAGCCCACCATCCGGGTGCCACTTGGTACACCGTGCCAGTATGCCTAGTCTGTCCCAAGCCCACCTGTACCGGGTGCCACTTGGTAGACTACTAACACTACCTACAAACACCAGAAACTAGTTGCAACTCCTGGACAGAGATCGAGTTGATTAATAAGTAGAGAGGGGTCGAGTTACCGGAACCCAATGTGTGGAAGTAACTGTTCATGGATCACAAACACAGAACTCAGTTCCTGAGGACGGTTGCAATGAGACAACCCACCATGTACTCCTACATGGCCTCTCACCGCTACCTTTACCAAACTGTGTTCACACACTTAGCTCACACACAGTAGGACATGTTCATCACCATTCCAATTCATTCCCGATGAATCAGACCCGACTCAACTCTAAGCAATAGCATGCATGACAAACAACATGAATGAGTAGGTACACCAGGGCTCAAACAACTCCTACTCATGCTAGTGGGTTTCATCTATTTACTATGGCAATGACAGGTCATGCAAAGGAAAGGGGTTCAACTACCGCATCATGTAACAGTTGAATCGTTGTTGTCCTAATGCAGTAAAAGAGAGCAGGAGCGAAAGAGTGGGATTGTATCGGAATTAACAAGGGGGTTTTGCTTGCCTGGCACTTCTGAAGATAGTATAGTTCTTCATCGGTGTCATCGATCTCATCGTCGGAACGTCGTCTACTGAGAGGGGACAATTACTGGCAAACAAGGAAGAACACAATCAAAGCGATGCAACAATATGGTGCATGATCATGACATGGCAATATACTGTTGCTTGAGCTAATGCAACTAGCAACAAGTTAAATGGAGTTGGTTTGAACACTAGGTTCAAATTCAAACTCCATATCTGCTTTCTTAAATGCCATTAATTCAAATTGTCATATATAGTGGATGTAAGTTGTTCAAACATTCATGAGAAAGGTACATATGGATAGATTGAATTGTTCTAATCATTTTTCATATATAAAAAATTTCATTTGGAGTTACGGTTGATTTTCTATGAATTTTTGAAGTTTTAAACATTTTCTGGAATTTTCTGAATTATTTTAAATCCAGAAAATGTTTAACTGCATCAGCGTTGTGAAAGCATGACGTCAGCGAGTCTACTGACACTGACCAGGTCAATCCTGACGACCAGGTCTCACATGTCATTGGCTCACTGTTAACTGGGAATTAATCCCGTGTTGACTGGGATTTGACCCGCTACGGGGCCCGCTTGTCTGTGTCTGTTAGAGAGGGATTAGTGGTGATTAGCGCCTAACTAAGCGACCACGTCAGCCCGCTGGGGTTTGGCCGGCGGCGACCAAAGCAGCGGCGGCAGCATGCCGGACTTGCGCTAAAGGCGACGGGGGCGGCAGCTGAGGGCACCGGGGCGTAGCCCGGGCTCGCCCGAATCTAGGGAGGTAAGTGGGAGGCCGCGGGGCGAAGGAGCTCGCCGCAGCAGAGCTCGTGGCGGAAGCCGAAGCTCGGGCACCTACGGTTAGGCGCTACGGCGCATTTCGAGATGAACTAGTGGGGTCTGCGGCTTCCTGAGGAAGCGATGAGCACGCCTACATGCTCTGGTGCGACGTGCGGGTGTTGCAACCGCGGCGGCGACATGGCCGGTGGCGGGGAGCGCTCGGCTCCGGTGGTTGATGCGGCTAGGGGGCGAATTAGGCAACAGGGCATGGGGGAAACGGTGCAGCGGCTCACCGCAGTTCTTCTGGTGCTGCTGGCGAGGCAGGGGAGGCACGGGGTCCAGCGAATCGACGACGGGCATAATTGGCACCCGAGGTCAGAAACAACAGCGTTGGAGATGCAGCAGAGCTTCTGGCGCCGCGCGACTCGATGCAGGGGACGACGATGTCGTGGCGGAGCTCGGGGTCATGTCAGAGAGGCACGGGGAAGGCTGTGGTCGCCGCAACAGCGAACAGTGGCGACAGGCGCGCTCGGTTGCTGCGCGGAGAGAGCAGAGGAGGGGGATGGACACAGGGAGGGTGAGAGAGGGCCAGGGGGTCTGCATGGCGTCACCAGAGAAGGCCAGGGCATCGAGGGGGAGCGGCAAGCAGGAGGTGTCCGGGGCGCGTGTGCGCGCACGGCGGCCACACGCCCTCCTGCCCACTGGCAGGAGGTGAAAGACGACAGGGA
The DNA here is from genome assembly GCF_056163025.1 of Triticum urartu. Lineage (NCBI taxonomy): Eukaryota > Viridiplantae > Streptophyta > Magnoliopsida > Poales > Poaceae > Triticum > Triticum urartu. The sequence continues at coordinate 205,366,466 of NC_141877.1, read as the reverse complement.
GGAGCCCCTGGTGGGCTGGGCTGGCTTTGCCCAGCTGGCTGCTACACTACCCAGCCAGGTGGGCTTTGCCAGGTAAGTTCCTTTCTTTCTATTATTTCTAGTTTTCTATTATTTCTGTAACTTCAGGGCTTTATTAAAAATGCCAGTGCATTTCCAAAAATCCTGAAACTAATCATGGATACTGTTTGGAATATATCCAACAGTAAACATTTTAGTTTATGATTATTTGAGCATCTAAAATATTTTATAGCATTTAAATGCGCAAATGCAAAGAGAGTATGATTTAATTCAGAGCCCAAATGTCATGGGAAAATGTGCATCACCTCTGGTTACTGTTTACAACATTTTCCATAGTTGATGAACATTTTCGAAAGCCATTTGGATTTACTGAAAATATTTTAGGTGAACCTAGTGAATTCCTTTGATGCTAGGGGTTTAGGCAATCCCCATTTCAAGTTTCTTTCAAGATTAAACATGATGCACACATGAGGCTAGCCTAGTGCATTACCAGAAGCTAGGGATGTGAAAACTCACCCCTACTAAACAAGAATCTCGTCCCAAGATTCAAGTCGTGAGGTAAGAAGACAGAGGGACACAAGCTAACACATTCTTCATGATCCAGATGTCTTTCTCGAGGATGTTGATTCGTTGCATCATATTGATCTTGACGTCTTTGTCTTCGAGATCTTTGTCCAACACGATGATGACAGAAAGAAACTCTATAGAAATCGATCTCCTCAAGGATCACACAACTCACGATCAACTCACGGAATGAGACATTGAACATATCTTGAGCTGAGAGGCAAAACACACCTTAAAAAGGACGGAAGAAACAATTGACGAGGGTTTCAAAGTAGCAAGGAAAAATTGCCATGATTCCATAACGTGATACCTTAAGGAAGGTGACTCGTAGAATTATCCCCTTAGGTGGCAAAGGAATTACTTTTGATACAAAGATCATTGAAACTCTTTGTACCAGCCTAAGGCAATAACAATCGATCATTTGAAGGATTCGGAAAAGGATGGCATACTCAGACTAGAATGGATGATGTGGACTACCTTGTTGAAGACAACGCAATGAGTGATTTTTGCTTATCACCGGAAATGGATGGGACCCATGATAGGACCACTTTTGAAGGTGATCCTGACCTGAAATTACCGAGTAGGGTAGTCCAAGGTTGAATGGCACAATGGCGGTGCAAACTAGGAACAAAATGCAAATGCTGGGAATGATTCTAGTAACTAGGGAGAAACTCAATAGTAGAGAGTGATTCCGTTGTTAGAAAGGTTATGCCATAATCAAAGAAACTGAGAGCGGATCCCAATTAATGCTGATGATATGTCCTAGTGCTTGCACGTGCTCTCAAGAACTTGAGCATTTCCATATTCATCATGTTTTACCAATATCCGTGTCAAGGATCCTGGCAACACAACATACTACCATGATGAAAAATGGTGGAGGATGCAGATGCAAAGGAAGATAACACCTTCTCAGATTTCACCTTGGCGAGGCCAAGGAATCAAAATCTGGATGATCGACCGAGAGACATTTAATGGTGGAGGATGCAGATGCAAAGGAAGATAACATCTTCTCAGATTTCACCTTGGCGAGGCCAAGGAATCAAAATCTGGATGATCGACCGAGAGACATTTAGCGCTTCGCTTCTAATGTTCTCCTTGATGTGCTAGCCTAACCCATTCATTGAAATGGTTTGGTATCTAGAACATCAAGTAGCAGGTCGGACTCCGGGAGCTCAGGAATCCATAAGGAATAACTACTAGAGTAAATCCTACGAAATCCTTATGGGGAGGTGGCCAACTTACTCAATCAAGATACTACAATAATAGGTCTTCCGGCTGGGTGTGTTGACCACGACATCCACTTTACCAGGTTATAGAGAGACCAATATGATAGTTCCTGGGAAATGTTCCAACCATCATATCTGCCTGAGATTCAGATCTGGTTGGTGTCAGAATAATCCAGACCCATCGAGTCTAGAATGAAAATGGAAGTTTGCAACACAAGTCGAGGAGATGGCGTTGCGAGATTCTCGGGAAATGAACTACGATAGCAAAATCCAAAACATGAGCTAGTTCTGCTACACACATGTGGGCATGCTGTCCAAGATAAGCATGACCACGTAGTAGTCTTATAATAAAACTATCGAGTTCAGGTTGGAACCATCATCGAGGATATCGAAGTCTTGTGCATTACCTTTGGGTCCTTAAGTGTTAGCACTTAAGAACTTCTTTTCCTTGAAAAAATCAATCAGTGGCTTGGTGTGCTAGGGATTCATATAGAATGAAGGTTGCAAGTCTCCAGACCATAGAATACTTCGCATGTATGCATGACTGACTTGGGATGATTCCAGAGGAAGCGAAACATGCTTTCACGAATTCATGGCGGCAACTAACATCAAATGCACATGAATTCGAGGAAGTCACTTCTTTCATCCAAGCATATTCTTCATGAACGAAACACGAAGATAAAGCTTATATAAGTTTCCAATACTAGCCGAATGTTCAACACAAATCATGGAGGAGACAAAAATGTTGCTGATGGGCTCAACAACAATTCATCCAAGCTTCCATATAAGTGGAATTCCACAATTTAAGTGAACACAATGATAGCATTGGTCAGACCAAAATATGTAATGGTGTATGCTCGAGGGGTTAACCACGAGTAAAACAACATTACGAACATCGTTGGTTCTGAATTGACTTGACGATAGCCCATACTCAAGTCCAAGTTTGGATAAGATGATAGGTCCATTAACTGATCACGAGGGTCAATCGATGAAAGTACCATCTTTCTTCAACACACATACAAGATATCCCCTAAAATGAACTAAGTCGGATAAAGCTTTTATCTTCCAACTCTCCAAGTTATTGTTCATCTTAACCAACCAGTTGAGGGTATCCAACTCAGATTCTTGGAGAAGGGGTGGTTACAAAAAACCAACTTGATCATGAACTCAACATAGCGGTTAGGTGACAACCTGGTGATACTTCCGAGAAAATATTCGGAATATCACGAACCACCGATATGTTAGTAAGCTCGGGAACAATCTTGCTTTTCAAGGCAAGACAACATGATCATAAGAGCAAGGGATTCAATCCTAACTCAAGGATCGAAGAGTGCACCAGAAATAAGGACAAGGTAGCACGATCAATCCTAGTATAGTGATTCGATAACCAACACGCTAAGAATGATATTAATGTCCATTAACTACCAAGCAAGACTGTTGCTAGGAGTATTGACTTCACACATCATGGTTCACTTGTCGGTATTCTGGTTGCAACAACATGGAGCCGAGGAATGAAAAATGATGGCAAAAAGTATCACTGCGTCAAGAATTCATTTGAGGGTGTGTGCGATTCTCACAATACTCTTGTTATGAAAGAGGGTGATACTCCGAGGTAGAACAGAACAAAAGCTGGATTGGCATTTTGATCTGCGGGATACAACTACTTTGACCCAATCCTAGAAATGGATGAGGTACTGGAGTTTGTTTCTCCTAGTCATTCCAGAATAGAATGGCTTGACAGACCACAAGAGTAAAAGGCACCGATAAACACGAATGCACACATACTCTTGACTATCAACTGATAGGCTAAGGTCAGAATACAACTAAAGGGGGACAACTCAAGGAACATATAATTTTTTTGAGTTGTGGACGCATGGATTAGTATGTCGAACAAGTTCAACATATTTCTTCCGGATAACCCATGCAGAAGAAGAAGGACTGACAGATTCACAATTTGAATGGAGAACTCGTCAAGAGCACTCTTATTGTGATCTTTTGGTTCGACGAACTTCTGCCATAAAATAGTTCATGGTATTTGGAAGAAGGAAATACCACGGACCCCGAGGACTATCACAAAGGTTACTAATATCCTAAAGGTACGAGCAACAATATCAACATGAAGTAAGTAGAGTGAATCTTGGGTCCAAGGACCCGGAGATAGAATACCTACTAACTAAATAACATCACGAGATGCTTTCAAGAATGGTGGCCAGAATCATCACAATGGGACCACCAAAGATGGCTAGATTACTAACTCTAAGATACCCTAGTGTCATAATAAAAACTCCAACATATAGGTCGAGGCAATAGAGTAACTCAACTCACCAATTAGTGTGCTTAATTTGTCCCAAAAGGGCATCAGGAATGGGAGGAAGGGATTTGCAGATGCATCAGACTATTTAGAAACCTGGGATGACTCGGACAACATAATGGTTGTAAATGCTCAAAATGATTTGAGACATCCTGCAAAATATCAAAGTTCCGGGATCAACGGTCAACATACGGAAGTAGTAGGAACTGAACTGAGGCTTAAACCCAACAATCCTAGGCAACTATGGTTTAGTAACACGTCATCCTGAGAGATAGAAGAGAAGCCTAGTCCTAAACCCCCGTAGAAAAGAAGAGGTTGACTCAGAGCAGAAGGGCATAAGGTAAAGGAGTAAAGAGCCTTACGTTCCCATCCACAATCAATTCCCTTATATAACTAAAGCATTTCTAGACTCAACTTCGACCAGCTTGGCTTGGTAATCCTACAGGCAGTCAGGCTCTGATACTAAAGCTGTCAGGACCCCGATTCCAAGTCACATCGATCTAGCCGGTAACACCTCATATCACATTGCGGCCTCACGCATGGTATTCCCACGGGTGTCGCCTTACCATGGCCCGGGACCGTTTGCGCCTTTCGGCTCACGTATATGATAGTGTCACTAGCATCCATATGACAAAGAACCCGGGCCGACATGACTAGTCATGAACCCAAAGTGGCACTAACTTACGGGGACAGGCATACATGAATCAACATCGAGCATGTCGGTCAGCAGTGTGCGAAGCCGGGCTGTAGCACTGGGCTAACAGGACTTCGGTGAACCGGGCTGTAGCAGGCTAGGCAGGACTCCGGATGTCACCGCATGACATTTCCCCGAAGGGACAGACACAGGAACGATGTGAATCACATGCCGGCCAGTCAAGTGTTCTAGAGCAGTAGTGCTGGGCTAGCAGGACTCCGGTGAACCAGGCTGTAGCGGACTACTATGGCTCGTGGAAGCACAAGACTACATTTCCCCACAAGAGAGTCTACCAAGGATAAACAACTAGGTTGTCGTATCCCACACATACCAAGCATTTCAATCATACACACAATATGCTCGATATGTGTAAATACAACATGGCATCACAACAAAACTCTATGACTCAAAGTATTTATACATCAGGCTCTAAAGAGCCAGATAATACAAACATGGGTCTCATGACCCAACATTCAGAGCATACAAGTCAAAGCACATGCGGAAGCTTAACATGTCTGAGTACAGACTTCTACAAATGAAAAAGGCTGAGAAGCCAGATTATCTACCAGATCCTGCTGAGGGCACAAGATCGTAGCTGAGGTAACAAGCTAAACGTCGAAGTCCACATGGAACTACTAGCAAGACTGAAGTCTCTCTGCAAAACATAAATTAAGCAAACGTGAGTACAAATGTACTCAGCAAGACTTACATCAGAACTAACTACATATATATCATTATCAACAAAGGGGATGGTGGGGTTTAACAGCAGCAAGCCAGCTTTGACTCGGTGGCTATCCTGAACTACGACTGCAAGTAACTCTTTTGAGGTGGCGCACACAAGTCCACATATTCACCTTATCAATACACCACTATGGATCCGCTCCCATCTCCCTACGAGAACGCCATCCATAGCACTCACGCTTATCTTGCGCATTTTAGAGTATCCACTTTCACTTGTCTATGAACGATGCAAGGGGTCCAAGTTTCCATATTCGAGGAATCCGGCTATTCGAATAGATAATGATAACCCTGCAGGGGTGTACTTCTTCTCACACGCTCTCGCCACTTACCACCATGTACATGTCGTGTATCTCGGCAACCTTCAAGCGGAAGCCTGGCGAGGGAGTCGGCCACGACCTGACTAACCACACAAGTCTCTAGTCCAGGTTTATCGCCTATTCGGGTTCCATCCGCAAGGAGATCCGGACGGGGTGTCACGCACGGCCCCAAACGATGTGTGCAGGGTTCCCAAGCCCCCCATCCGGTTGCCACTTCGTACACCGTGCCACTGTGCCTAGTCTGTCCCAAGCCCACCTGTACCGGGTGCCACTTGGTAGACTACTAACACTACCTACAAACACCAGAAACTAGTTGCAACTCCTGGATAGAGATCGAGTTGATTAATAAGTCGAGAGGGGTCGAGCTACAGGAACCCAGTGTGTGGTAGTAACTGTTCATGGATCACAAACACAGAACTCAGTTCCTGAGGACGGCTGCAACGGGACAACCCACCATGTACTCCTACATGGCCTCTCACCGCTACCTTCACCAAATCGTGTTCACACACTTAGCTCACACACAGTAGGACATGTTCATCACCATTCCAATTCATTCCCGATGAATCAGACCTGACTCAACTCTAAGCAACAGCAGGCATGACAAACAAGCATGAATGAGTAGGCACACCAGGGCTCAAACAACTCCTACTCATGCTAGTGGGTTTCATCTATTTACTGTGGCAATGACAGGTCATGCAAAGGAAAGGGGTTCAACTACCGCAACATGTAACAGTTGAATCGTTGTTGTCCCAATGCAGTAAAAGAGAGCAGGGGCGAGAGAGTTGGATTGTATCAGAATGAACAAGGGGGTTTTGCTTGCCTGGCACTTCTGAAGATAGTATAGTTCTTCATCGGTGTCATCGGTGTCATCGATCTCATCGTCCGAACGTCGTCTACTGAGAGGGGACAATTACAGGCAAACAAGGAAGAACACAATCAAGGCGATGCAACAATATGATGCATGATCATGACATGGCAATATGTTGTTGATTGAGCAAATGCAACTAGCAACAAGTTAAATGGTGTTGGTTTGAACACTAGGTTCAAATTCAAATTCCATATGTGCTTTCTTAAATGCCATTAATTCAAATTGTCATATATGGTGGCTGCAAGTTGTTCAAACATGCATGAGAAAGGTACAGATGGATAGATTGAATTTTTCTGATCATTTTTCATATATAAAATATTTCATTTGGAGTTACGGTTGATTTTCTATGAATTTTTGAAGTTTTAAACATTTTCTAGAATTTTCTGAATTATTTTAAATCCAGAAAATGTTTAACTGCGTCAGCGTTGTGCAAGCATGACGTCAGCGAGTCAACTAATGCTGACCAGGTCAAACCTGATGACCGGGTCCCACATGTTATTGGCTCACTGTTAACTAGGAGTTAATCCCGTGTTGGCTGGGATTTGACCCGCTGCGGGGCCCGCCTGTCAGTGTCTGTTAGAGAGGGATTAGTGGTGATTAGCGCCTAACTAAGCGACCACGTCAGCCCGCCGGGTTTTGGCTAGCGGCAACCAAAGCGGCGGCAGTAGAGCGCCGGACTTGCGCTAAAGGCGACGGGGGTAGCGGCTGAGGGCACCGAGGCATAGCCCGGGCTCACCCGAATCTAGGGAGGTAAGTGGGAGGCCGCGGGGCGCCGGAGCTCGCCGGAGCAGAGGTCGTGGCGGCGGCCGAAGCTCGGGCATCGACGGTTAGGCGCTACGGCGCGTTTCGAGACGAACTGGTGGGGTCTGCGGCTTCCTGCGGAAGAGCTGAGCAAGCCTACGTGCTCTGGTGCGACGTGCGGGTGTTGCAACCGCGGCGGCGACATGGCCGGCGGCGGGGAGCGCTCGGCTCCGGTGGTTGATGCGGCTAGGGGGTGAATTAGGCAATGGGGCATGGGGGAAACGGTGCAGCGGCTCACCGCAGTTCTTCTGGTGCTGCTGGCGAGGCAGGGGAGGCACGGGGTCCGGCGAATCGACAGCGGGCATCACCGGCACCCGAGGTCGGAAACGACGTCATTGGAGATGCAGCAGAGCTTCTGGCACCACGTGACTCGATGGAGAGGACGACGACATTGTGGCGGAGCTCGGGATCATGTCGGAGAGGCACGGGGAAGGCTGTGGTCGCTGCAACAGCGAACGGTGGCGACAGGCGTGCTCGGCTACTGCGCAGAGAGAGCAAAGGAGGGGGATGGACACGGGGAGGGTGAGAGAGGGCCTGGGGGTCTGCATGGCGTCACCAGAGAAGGTCAGGGCGTCGAGGGGGAGCGGCAAGCAGGAGGTGGCCGGGGCGCATGTGCGCGCACGGCGGCCACACGCCCTCCTGCCCACTGGCAGGAGGTGGAAGACGACAGGGAGGAGCCCCTGGTGGGCTGGGCTGGCTTTGCCCAACTGGCTGCTACAGTACCCGGCCAGGTGGGCTTTGCCATGTAAGTTCCTTTCTTTTTATTATTTCTTGTTTTCTATTATGTCTGTAACTTCAGGGCTTTATTAAAAATGCCAGTGCATTTCCAAAAATCATGAAACTAATCATGGATATTGTTTGGAATATATCCAACAGTAAACATTTTAGTTTATGATTATTTGAGCATCTAAAATATTTTATAGCATTTAAATTCCCAAATGCAAATAGAGTATGATTTAATTCAGAGCCCAAATGTCATGGGAAAATGTGCATCACCTCTAGTTACTGTTTACAACATTTTCCATAGTTGATGAAGATTTTTGAAAGCCATTTGGATTTACTGAAAATATTTTAGGTGAACCTACTGAATTCCTTTGATGCTAGGGGTTTAGGCAATCCCCATTTCAAGTTTCTTTCAAGATTAAACATGATGCACACATGAGGCTAGCCTAGTGCATTACTAGAAGCTAGGGATGTGACAGTGTATCAGCATCCCCAAGCTTAATTCCTACTCGTCCTCGAGTAGGTAAATGATAATAGCAGAATTTTTGATGTGGCATGCTGCCTAACATGTTCATCACATATTCTTTTCTTTTGTCGCATGGACATATGGACTTTTATATGATTCAAAGCAATAGTCTAGTTTTGACACGAAGATTTAAATACTCAAGCATATCAACAAGCAACCATGTCTTTCAAAATAGTAAAACTAAAGCAAGTTATCCCTGGCCCATCATGCTCAATCATTGATCCATTCATGAAACACACTCGCATATTAGCTACACCCAATGCTCAAGTATGATCATAGTGCCCCTTAGTTGGTGCTTTATAAAAGAAGATTGAGACCCATATAAAATAAAAATTGCATAAAGTAAATAGAAAGGCCCTTCGCAGAGGGAAGTAGGGATTTGTAGAGGTGCTAGAGCTCAAAGTGAAAAGATAGAGATAAAATATTCTCGGTGGAATGCTTTTCCTATCAATGAAAATGATCGAGTAGTTCCCAATACTTTCCATGCTAGATATATCATAGGTGGTTCCCAAACGGAAAATAAAGTTTACTCCATTTTCCATCATACTTTCACATTCCACGGCTAGTCGTATCCACGAGTGCCATCCATACCAACACTTCCCAAGGAATTTATTATTTGACAACATAAAGTAAATTCATTTTTTATTTTCGGACTGGGCATCCCAAATACCTTTGTCGTACTCTCATGCAATGACAAGTGAATAAACACTCATCCTGAGAATAACACATCTAGCATGGAAAAATATCAGCCACCCCCCACTACAAAAAAGGACACATCCGTGACATTTTGGGCCGAACAAATTTTTTTCCTGTCATGCTTATGACACTTCTATGACGATAATTGTGAAAAAACCCAGTATCATCATAGATGTGGTGGGCTCCTACTTCTATGACAAAAAAACATGATAGAAAATGGGCTTTTTTGTTTGGGCAGGCCGGGCACACAGCTGGATGACATTCTTTGGGCCATCCATGACGGGAAAAATTGTGGTAGAAGCGAGGGCGAGGAAAATTTCGGGGAGTTCACTGTTACAGTGGGTGGACGAGGCCGAGCGATGCACGGAGGTTTGCGCATTTCTCTCATACACTACACGCATTTGTGCGAGGCGTTGGGCTCTAACTAAACTCGAGCGAGGCGTTTGCTTACTGAACCCGAGCGATTGCACTGGCTACGTGTTACTGAACCCGAGCGATCGATCGATCCCTGGTTGTTAACTGAACCTGATCGAGCTATTCCTTCGCAACTGCTGCTAACTAATGCTGATCGAACCTGCTGCCTCTTGATGAATAGTGAGCGTTGTTGGTGGTTGGATGAACAGTTCCCGGTGGAGGTTGGATGAACAGGACCCCGATCGAGCCGGTTGGGGGTGGATGAATATGACCCCGTGGAGGGCTGGTTGAACAATAGCCGATGGAGGCTGGATGAACAGGACCCCGTGGAGGGCTGGTTGAAGAGTAGCTGGTGGAAGCTGGATGAACAGGACCCCGTGGAGGGCTGGTTGAATAGTAGCCGGTGGAGGCTGGATGAACAGGAGCCCGTGGAGGAAGGAGGGAGACACAGTGGATGAATAGTAGCAGGTGGACGCTGGAGGAGGTCGATGGTGGATGAACAGTAGCCCGTTGAGTCCCATTTTGCGGTACGGCACACCCGTCCCAATGAACAGGACCCCGTTTCGATCGTAGGAGGACGAAGAGAAGTCTATTTCCTCCGTTTTGCGGTACGCCAGACCCCTCCTGATGAGCATGATCCTGTTTTGACTGTAGGTGGTCGAACAGAAGGTCGTTTCCTCCATTCTGCGGTACGCCATGCCTCATTTCTACTGTTCCGTCCAAGCCGGTTGGATCCCGATGAACATGACACATTCCGTTGCCTCCGGATGAACATGATGCAGTTTCTCTGTTCTGATCCAGCCGATTGGCTGCCAATGAACAGGATGCCGTCGCTATACGCGTTCGAGACCCTGCCCAATTGTACATATGTAGCTGTATTTACTTTCTTGCAGCATGGCTGTACGTACATGTACATGATATATAAGGTACTGCGTGACATGCTACGTCCGTGCCTCTTCTACGACACGTGTTGCTCCAGACTCGACCAGGTGAGTCACAGCTGTCAGGAAGGATAAGGACGCACTTCCTTGCGTGCGAAGATATAGCTGGTGGGTCCTAGTTGTCAGGGGGGAGGACCATATTTTTTTCCTGTAATATGGACGCACTTCCTTGTGTGCGAAGATGTAGCTGGTGGGTCCATCTATTAGCCTCACCGCATAGAGTCCTCTTCCAATGGTTGTCGTTCGCTGACCACATTCACCATGCCGCACGGAAATCACCCAGGCAGTGGACGACGGTGAGGCCTAAGGAAGGGAACGACGCTGTGCCAGGGAAGACGAGGCAGGTGGATGCCCATGCGGATGGGAGTACCAGGGTTCACTGGTTCGGCTGCGGTGTGAGGCTGCTGTCGCCGGAGAATGACAGGAGGTGTTGGTGAGTAGAGGAATGGCCTGGATAGCGATGGGAGTAGGGTGGGCCGGTGAGTCCTGCGCGGCAGCACAGCCGGCCACGGGAGGCGGTAATAGGTGGTAGTTCGTTTGGGTAGCTGAAGCAAGAATATCCGAGATTGAAGAAGAAGCACCACATCCGTTGGATGGACATCCAACGGCCACTGCTGCTAGAAGCGTGTGTTGACTATAAGTCAACAAAGCCTCGCGTACTCGTCAACTTAGTAAGCCCACAAGTGTAAGGCAGAGAACATATAGCGCATTTGCCGTTTGTAAGAATGTACAACCCATTTTTGAATTCTAATGGAATTTACTACATCCCATTTACAGTTTATGAAAATTACAACTCATTTGCTAGCTAGGACAATGATTAATAATTTCAACCAACCGCTCAAAACAGAATTCAATAAAATTTCCCACATTTTGATGGGATCCGAAATATTTTTATCCCGAAATTTCTAGTCAGCTTAAATAATAATTTCAAAATAAATTTGTATAACGTAAAAATCCAACGAAATATTGCATGCGCAACAAGTAATGAAATTAAAATTTTAAGAATATAATAATATTTTTTAACTAATTACGTGTTTGGTGAATTTTTTAGAGTTACAACCCAGTTTCTATAATTACATCCCATTTATTATTTCTTAAAGCCCATTTTATTGTTAATCTTAATGCATCCCTCCTAGGAAAGATTTGCAGCCCAGCGGGACAGAGAATAACAGGTTGACCTAGGCTAGGTATTCCTCAAAAAAAGTATAACTAGGCTAGCCATTTTCAGCTTGAAAAAAAATAATATCTGGGCTGGATATTTGGTCGACATAAAATAATAGCCTGGGCTAAATGGGCCACACCTCGCCTAGTTCATACCCTGCTCATCTGAACAACAACAAAAACATCGCTCAAGAAAAACTCTACTCACACCTCAAAAACACAAATACTGCTCGAGCTGCTGGGTCCCAGCTGTTGGCGCTCCTTGTGCAATTCCCTCATTTATTGACAATATAGGTTAACAATGGTGTGGGACCCTGATGTCAGGAAACCAGGAGGAAGCAAAAAAAATTGTAGTTTTATATACTAATAAGGAGGCACTTGCGTACATGTGGTTATGGCCCTGGTGGGTCCCCACTACCATCCTCTCCAATTAAAGTCATCTCCTGGTCCTCATTTCGTTGACCTGTTGACAACGCGAGACGGCGGCACCACGGTGAGCGCAACAACTCGAAGGACGACAGAGAGGGCCTCATGGGCCCTATGGATGGTTTGATACAGCGCTCGCTGCTTATTCAGGAAGCCATGATCATAGGGCCACATGTCCGCAACGACATTGCCATTCGCTTGTTTTCCGGTGATTTGTCCTTTTGTGAACCGATGCTCGCTGAGGAGACGGAGGTTGCAACACAGGTCCTCATGCTCTGGTAGCTCTTCTACCATTGGTGCGCCGAAGTGCGGCCGCACGTGCTCTATGGTGAACATTGTTGGGGAACGTAGTAATTTCAAAATTTTCCTACGCACACGCAAGATCATGGTGATGCATAGCAACGAGAGGGAAGAATATCGTCCACGTACCCTCGTAGACCGTAAGCGGAAGTGTTATGAGAACGCGGTTGATGTTGTCAAATGTCTTCATGATCCGACCGACCCAAGTACCAAACGCACGGCACCTCCGAGTTCAGCACACGTTCAGCTCGATGACATCCCACGAACTCCGATCCAGCAGAGCTTTACAGGAGAGTTCCGTCACCACGATGGCATGTTGACGGTGATAATGTTGCTACCGGCGCAGGGCTTCACCTAAGCACCGCTACGATATGATCGAGGTGGATTGGTGGAGGGGGGCACCGCACACTGCTAAGGGATCAATGATCAACTTGTGTGTCTAGAGGTGCCCCCTGCCCTCGTATATAAAGGAGTGGAGGAGGTGGAGGGCCGGCCCTCTCTAGGGTGCGCCATGGGTAGTCCTACTCCCACCGGGAGTAGGATTCCACCCTTTCCAACTTGGAGTAGGAGAGGGAAGGAAGAGGAAGGAGGGAGGAAGGAAAAGGGGGGCCGGCCCTCCTCCCAATGCGTATTGGGCTTGGGGGGGTGCACCACCTCCCTTGCTCCTTTCCCCTCCTTTCCACTAAAGCCCAATAAAGGCCTATATACCTCCCGGGGGGTTCCGATAACCTCCCGGTGCTCCGGTATATTCCCGATCTCACCCGGAACCATTCCCGTGTCCAAATATAGTTGTCCAATATATCGATATTTATGTCTTGACCATTTCGAGACTCCTCGTCATGCTCGTGATCATATCCGGGACTCCGAACTACCTTCGGTACATCAAAACAAAAAAACTCTTAATACGATCATCACCGAACTTTAAGCATGCGGACCCTACGGGTTCGAGAACTATGTAGACATGACCGAGACACGTCTCTCGTCAGTAACCAATAGCGGAACATGGATGCTCATATTGGCTCCCACATATTCTAGGATGATCTTTATCGGTCAAACCGCATGGCAACATACGTTGTTCCCTTTGTCATCAGTATGTTACTTGCCCGAGATTCGATCGTCGGTGTCTCAATACCAATTCAATCTCGTTACCGGAAAGTCTCTTTACTCGTTCTGTAGTGCACTATCCCGCAACTAACTATTTAGTTGCATTGCTTGCAAGGCTTATAGTGATGTGAATTACCGAGAGGGCCCAAAGATACCTCTCCGACAATCGGAGTGAAAAATCCTAATCTCGATCTATGCCAACTCAACAAGTACCATCGGAGACACTTGTAGAGCACCTTTATAATCACCCAGTTACGTTGTGACATTTGGTAGCACACAATGTGTTCCTCCGGTAATCGGGAGTTGCATAATCTCATAGTCATAGGAACATGTATAAGTCATGAAGAAAGCAATAGCAGCAAACTAAATGATCATCGTGCTAAGCTAACAGAATGGGTCAGGTCAATCACACCATTCTCTAATGATGTGATCCCGTTAATCAAATGACAACTCATGTCTATGGCTAGGAAACTTAACCATCTTTGATTCAACGAGCTAGTCAAGTAGAGGCATACTAGTGACACTTTTTTTGTCTATGTATTTACACATGTATTATGTTTCCGGTTAATACAATTATAGCATGAATAATAAACATTTATCATGATATAAGGAAATAAATAATAACTTTATTATTGCCTCTAGGGCATATTTCCTTCAGTCTCCCACTTGCAATAGAGTCAATAATCTAGATTACACAGTAATGATTCTAACACCCATGGAGTCTTGGTGCTGATCATGTTTTGCTCGCGAGAGAGGCTTAGTTAACGGGTCTGCAATGTTCAGATCCGTATGTATCTTGCAAATCTCTATGTATCACACCTGGACTTGATCCCGGATGGAGTTGAAGCGTCTCTTGACGTGCTTGGTTCTCTTGTGAAATCTGGATTCCTTTGCCAAGGCAATTGCACCAGTATTGTCACAAAAAAATTTCATTGGACCCGATGCACTAGGTATGAAACCTAGATCAGATATGAACTCCTTCATCCAGACTCCTTCATTTGCTGCTTCCAAAGCAGCAATGTACTATGCTTCACACGGAGATCCTGCCACGATGCTTTGTTTAGAACTGCTCCAACTAACAGCTCCACCGTTCAATATAAACACGTATCCGGTTTGCAATTTAGAATCGTCCGGATCAGTGTCAAAGCTTGCATCGACGTAACCATTTACAACGAGCTCTTTGTCACCTCCATAAAGAAGAAACATATCCTTAGTACTTTTCAGGTATTTCAGGATGTTCTTGACCGCTGTCCAGTGATCCACTCCTGGATTACTTTGGTACCTCCCTGCTAAACTAATAGCAAGGCACACATCAGGTCTGGTACACAGCATTGCATACATGATAGAGCCTATGGCTGAGGCATAGGGAACATCTTTCATTTTCTCTCTATCTTCTGCAGTGGTCGGGCATTGAGTCTTACTCAACTTCACACCTTGTAAGAGAGGCAACAACCCTTTCTTTGCCTGATCCATTTTGAACTTCTTCAAAACTTTGTCAAGGTATGTACTTTGTGAAAGTCCAATTAAGCATCTTGATCTATCTCTATAGATCTTGATGCCCAATATGTAAGCACCTTCACCGAGGTCTTTCATTGAAAAACTCTTATTCAAGTATCCTTTTATGCTATCCAGAAATTGTACATCATTTCCAATCAACAATATGTCATCCACATATAATATTAGAAATGCTACAGAGCTCCCACTCACTTTCTTCTAAATACAGGCTTCTCCAAAAGTCTGTATAAAACCATATGCTTTGATCACACTATCAAAGCGTTTATTCCAACTCCGAGAGGCTTGCACCAGTCCATAAATGGATCGCTGGAGCTTGCACACTTTGTTAGCACCTTTTGGATCGATAAAATCTTCAGGTTGTATCATATACAACTCTTCTTCCAGAAATTCATTAAGGAATGCAGCCTTTACATCCATTTGCCAAATTTCATAATCATAAAATGCGGCAATAGCTAACATGATTTGGATGGACTTAAGCATCGCTACGGGTGAGAAGGTCTCATCGTAGTCAACTCCTTGAACTTGTCAAAAACCTTTCGCAACAAGTCGAGCTTTGTAGACAGTAATATTTCCGTCAGCGTCTGTCTTCTTCTTGAAGATCCATTTATTCTCGATGGCTTGCCGATCATCGGGTAAGTCAATCAAAGTCCACACTTTGTTCTCATAAATGGATCCCATCTCAGATTTCATGGCCTCAAGACATTTTGCGGAATCTGGGCTCATCATCGCTTCCTCATAGTTCGTAGGTTTGTCATGGTCTAGTAACACGACCTCCAGCATAGGATTACCGTACCACTCTGGTGCGGATCTTACTCTGGTTGACCTACCAGGTTCGGCAGTAACTTGATCTGAGGTTTCATGATCATCATCATTAGCTTCCTAACTAATTGGTGTAGGTGTCACAGAAACCGGTTTTTGTGATGAACTACTTTCCAATAAGGGAGCAGGTACAGTTACCTCATCAAGTTCTACTTTCCTCCCACTCACTTCTTTCGAGAGAAACTCCTTCTCTAGAAAGGATCCAGTCTTAGCAACAAAAGTATTGCCTTCGGATCTGTGATAGAAGGTGTACCCAACAGTATCCTTTTGGGTATCCTATGAAGACACATTTCTCCGATTTGGGTTCGAGCTTATCAGGTTGAAGCTTTTTCACATAAGCATCGCAGCCCAAAACTTTAATAAATGACAACTTTGGTTTCTTGCCAAACCACAGTTCATCAGGAGTCATCTCAACGGATTTAGATGGTGCCCTATTTAACGTGAATGCAGCCGTCTCTAAAGCATAACCCCAAAACGATAGCGGTAAATCAATAAGAGACATCATTGATCGCACCATATCTAGTAAAGTACGATTACGACGTTCGGACACACCATTACGCTATGGTGTTCCAGGTGGCGTGAGTTGTGAAACTATTCCACATTGTTTCAAATGAAGACCAGACTCGTAACTCAAATATTCTCCTCCACGATCAGATCATAGAAACTTTATTTTCTTGTTACGATGATTTTCCACTTCACTCTGAAATTCTTTGAACTTTTCAAATGTTTCAGACTTATGTTTCATCAAGTAGATATACCCATATCTTCTCAAATCATCTGTGAAGTTGAGAAAATAACGATACCCGCCGTGAGCCTCAATATTCATTGGACCACATACATCAGTATGTATGATTTGCAATAAATCTGTTGCTCGCTCCATACTTCTGGAGAACGACGTTTTACTCATCTTGCCCATGAGGCACGGTTCGCAAGTACCAAGTGATTCATAATCAAGTGATTCCAAAAGTCCATCAGAATGGAGTTTCTTCATGCGTTTTATACCATTATGACCTAAACGGTAGTGCCACAAATAATTTGCACTATCATTATCAACTCTGCATCTTTTAGCTTCAATACTATGAATATGTGTATCTCCACTATCGAGATTAAAAAAGAATAGACCACTCTTTAAAGGTGCATGTTCATAAAAGATATTACTCATATAAATAGAACAACCATTATTCTTTGATTTAAATGAATAACCGTCTCGCATCAAACAAGATCCAGATATAATGTTCATGCTTAACGATGGCACCAAATAACAATTATTCAGGTCTAAGACTAATCCCGAAGGTAGATGTAGAGGTAACGTGCCGACTGCGATCACATCGACTTTGGAACCATTTCCCACGCGCATTGTCACCTCGTCCTTTGCCAATCCTCGCTTAATCCGTAGTCCCTATTTTGAGTTGCAAATATTAGCAACAGAACCAGTATCAAATACCCAGGTACTACTGCGAGAATTAGTAAGGTACACATCAAGAACATGTATATCACATATACCTTTGTTCACCTTGCCAGCCTGTTATCCGCCAAATACTTGGGGCAGCTCCGCTTCGAGTGACCAGTCTGTTTGCAGTAGAAGCACTCAGTCTCAGGCTTAGGTCCAGACTTGGGTTTCATCTCTTGAGCAGCAACTTGTTTGCCGCTCTTCTTGAAGTTCCCCTTCTTCTTCCCTTTACCATTTTTCTTGAAATTGGTGGTCTTGTTAACCATCAACACTTGATGCTCCTTCTTGATTTCTACCTCCGCAGCCTTTAGCATTGCGAAGAGCTCAGTTATTGTTTTATTCATCCCCTGCATGTTATAGTTCATCACAAAGCTCTTGTAGCTTGGTGGTAGTGATTGAAGAACTCTGTCAATGACACTATCAACAGGAAGATTAACTCCTAGTTGAGTCAAGTGGTTATGGTACCCAGACATTCTGAGTATATGTTCACTGACAGAACTATTCCCCTCCATCTTGCAGCTGTAGAACTGATTGGAGACTTCATATCTCTCAATCTGGGGATTTGCTTGAAATATTAACTTCAACTCCTGGAACATCTCATATGCTCCATGACGTTCAAAACATCGTTGAAGTCCCGGTTCTAACTGTAAAGCATGGCACACTGAACTATCGAGTAGTCATCAGCTTTGCTCTGCCAGACGTTCATAACATCCGGTGTTGCTCCTGTAGTAGGTTTGGCACTTAGCGGTGCTTCTAGGACATAATTCTTCGGTGCAGCAATGAGGATAATCCTCAAGTTACGGACCCAGTCCATGTAATTTCTACCATCATCTTCAACTTTGCTTTCTCAAGGAACGCATTAAAATTCAATGGAACAACAACACGGGCCATCTATGTACAACAATATAGACATGCAAAATACTATCAGGTACTAAGTTTCATGATAAATTAAAGTTCAGTTAATCAAATTATTAAAGAACCCCCACTTAGATAGACATTCCTCTAATCATCTAAGTGATCACGTGATCCATATCAACTAAACCATGTTCAATCATCACGTGAGATGGAGTAGGTTTCAATGGTGAACATCACTATGTGGATCATATCTACTATATGATTCACGCTCGACCTTTCAGTCTCAGTGTTCCGAGGCCATATCTGCATATACTAGGCTCGTCAAGTTTAACCTGAGTATTCCACATGTGCAAAACTATCTTGCACCCGTTGTATTTGAACGTAGAGCTTATCACACCCGATCATCACGTGGTGTCTCAGCACAAAGAACTTTTGCAACAGTGCAGACTTAGGGAGAACACTTATACCTTGAAATTTAGTGAGAAATCATCTGATAATGCTACCGTCGATCTAAGCAAAGTAAGATGCATAAAAGGTAAACATCACATGCAATCAATATAAGTGATATGATATGGCCATGATCATCTTGTGTTTGTGATCTCCATCTCCGAAGTACCGTCATGATCACCATCGTCATCGGCACGACACCTTGATCTCCATCGTAGCATCGTTGTCGTCTCGCCAACTATTGCTTCTACGGCTACCGCTACCTCTTAGTGATAAAGTAAAGCAATTACAGGGAAATTGTATTGCATACAATAAAGCGACAACCATATGGCTCCTGCTAGTTGCCGATAACTCGGTTACAAAACATGATCATCTCATACAAAAAAATATAGCATCATGTCTTGACCATCTCACATCACAACATACCCTGCAAAAACAAGTTAGACGTCCTCTACTTTGTTGTTGCAAGTTTTTACATGGCTGCTATGGGCTGAGCAAGAACCGTTC
Source organism: Triticum urartu (assembly GCF_056163025.1). NCBI lineage: Eukaryota > Viridiplantae > Streptophyta > Magnoliopsida > Poales > Poaceae > Triticum > Triticum urartu. The sequence continues at coordinate 205,347,042 of NC_141877.1, read as the reverse complement.
TTACCTACGCATCAAAACCACAACGTTAGTTTGTCAAGTTAGTGTTGTTTTAACCTTCTCAAGGACCGGGCGTAGCCACACTTGGTTCAACTAAAGTTGGAGAAACTGACACCCGCCAGCTACCTGTGTGCAAAGCACGCTGGTAGAACCAGTCTTGCGTAAGCGTACGCGTAATGTCGGTCCGGGCCGCTTCATCCAACAATACCGCCGAACCAAAGTATGACATGCTGGTAAGCAGTATGACTTGTATCGCCCAGAACTCACTTGTATTCTACTCGTGCATATAACATCTACGCATAAACCTGGCTCGGATGCCACTATTGGGGAATCTAGTAATTTCAAAATTTTCCTACGCACACGCAAGATCGTGGTGATGCATAGCAACAAGAGGGAAGAGTATCATCCACGTACCCTCGTAGACCGTAAGAGGAAGCATTATGAGAACGCGGTTGATGTAGTCGAACGTCTTCACGATCCGACCGATCCATGTACCGAACGCATGGCACCTCCGAGTTCAGCACACGTTCAGCTCGATGACGGACCACGAACTCCGATCCAGCAGAGCTTCACAGGAGAGTTTTGTCAGCACGACGGCATGTTGACGGTGATGATATTGCTACCGACGCAGGGCTTCGCCTAAGCACCGCTACGATATGATCGAGGTGGATTATGGTGGAGGGGGCAACCGCACACAGCTAAGGGATCAATGATCAACTTGTGTGTCTAGAGGTTCCCCCTGCCCCCGTATATAAAGGAGTGGAGGAGGGGGAGGGCCGACCCTCTCTAGGGCGCGCCATGTGGAGTCCTACTCCCACCGGGAGTAGGATTCCCCCTTTCCAACTTGGAGTAGGAGAGGGAAGGAAGAGGAAGGAGGGAGGAAGGTAAGGGGGCCGGCCCCCCTCCAAATTCGGATTGGGCTTGGGGGGGTGCACCACCTCCCTTGATCCTTTCCCCTCCTTTCCACTAAAGCCCAATAAAGGCCCATATACCTCCTGGGGGTTCCGATAACCTCCCAGTGCTCCGGTATATTCCCGATCTCACCCGGAACCATTATGGTGTCCAAATATAGTCGTCCAATATATCGATCTTTATGTCTCAACCATTTCAAGACTCCTCGTCATGTCCGTGATCATATCCAGAACTCTGAACTACCTTCGATACATCAAAACACAAAAACTCTTAATACGATCATCACCGAACTTTAAGCGTGCGGACCCTACGGGTTTGAGAACTATGTAGACTTGACCGAGACACGTCTCTGGTCAATAACCAATAGCGGAACCTGGATTATCATATTGGCTCCCACATATTCTACGAAGATCTTTATCAGTCAAACCGCATAACAACATACATTGTTCCCTTTGTCATCAATATGTTACTTGCCCGAGATTCGATCGTCGGTGTCTCAATACCTACTTCAATCTCGTTACCGGCAAGTCTCTTTACTTGTTCCGTAATGCACTATCCCGCAACTAACTCTTTAGTTGCATTGCTTGCAAGGCTTATAGTGATGTGCATTACCGAGAGGGCCCAGAGATACCTCTCCGACAATCAGAGTGACAAATCCTAATCTCGATCTATGCCAACTCAAAAAGTACCATCGGAGACACCTGTAGAGCACCTTTATAATCACCTAGTTACGTTGTGACGTTTGGTAGCACACAAAGTGTTCCTCCGGTAATCGGGAGTTGCATAATCTCATAGTCATGGGAACATGTATAAGTCATGAAGAAAGCAATAACAACAAACTAAACCATCATCATGCTAAGCTAACGGAATGGGTCCAGTTAGTCACATCATTCTCTAATGATGTGATCCCGTTAATCAAATGACAACTCATGTCTACGGCTAGGAAACTTAACCATCTTTGATTCAACGAGCTAGTCAAGTTGAGGCATACTAGTGACACTTTGTTTGTCTATGTATTCATAGCTATATTATGTTTCCGGTTAATACAATTTTAGCATGAATAATAAACATTTATCATGATATAAGGAAATAAATAATAACTTTATTATTGCCTCTAGGGCATATTTCCTTCAAACATGGCATGAACCCGCTTAGGCGGTGGTGCCGGCTCTTGGTCGGAAGCCACGTCCATCGTCTGATTGTCGTCGCTCAGCTCGGCAAGCTCGCCGGCGAGCCAGCATGTCCAGCTACTGGCCCAAACCGCTGCCAAGCACGAGTCTGACCGCACTGGCCCACCCGGACCGCCTCCCTCACCCGCGTGTGCTTTTCGCCCGAAACTGTCAGTGCCGCCCGCGCCGCTTCCTGGTACAGGCGATTGCTCCGCATTTAAACAACGCAACTGTCATCCGTCCGTTTGTCGCCCATATTAAAGATACACGGTTGCCGAGGTGGCTACTCCAGCACCACTCGTCCGTCCCTCTGCCGCCCACCATTGCTATATAAACTATTGCGCCGGCCATAGCCGCAGTCATCTGCCTTCGTTCCCTTTCTCCTGTCCACACCACACCCACCATGGCTTCCTCGCGCTCCAGCGCTCTTCGGGACGGGAGGATGATGAATCAAAAGGAGATGTCAGCCATTGCTACCGACTGGCTATCCGGCAGGCAGCCGAAGGACGACGACGTCCCAATGGAGAACATGGTAGTCGACGATTCAGCGCCAACCCCCTCCTCCACACCATCCTTGCCGGTGCATTGCACCATGACCATCGGTGAGGGATGTGACCAATACATGGACACGGTGAGGCAGAAGCGTCAGGAGCTGTTCCAGGAGGTACAGGCCGACGCCGCCTACAACCACCATGTCCTCCAAGAGCACTTGTAGGTGGAGGAGCAGATCTCCACGGAGCGGGCTGAGCAGGAGGCGCTACTCGAGTCATACCACTCCACTCGCGAGGGCAGCCTCACGCGCTGGTGGTACCGCATGCGGGCGGTGGAGGTTGCGGCCGCCTACAAAGAGGGCGATGAAGCGGGCGAGGCGTTGTTTGGCAAGACCGACGACGAGGTGGAGGACAATGCCGGCTCCGCCGAGGCCCCGCCCAGCCGGCACTGAGGCGGAGGATTTCACTGGCTTCGGCGAGGCCCCTCCTCGCCAACAACAAGGTAGAGGACATCGCCGGCTTTGCCGAGGCCCCGCCCTGCTGGCAACGAGGGGGAGGATTTCCCCTACTCCGCCTAGGCGCCGCCGCACCGGCAACGAGACAAAGGACATCGCCGGCTCCGTCGAGGCCCTGCCCCGCTACCAACGAGGCCGCGCCACACAGAAAATGGGGAAGAGGAACACGGTAGGTCGCCGCCGCTCGGTTCCACCAAGTAAGGCCACCGCTGGTACCCTCCAGTTGAAGCCAAGCATGGCGGGTTGAGCATTGACAACCAATTAGCTTCTTGGTGGCGACATGGAGTCGGAGAGGTGTGCTAGAGAATAAGCTTTTGTTCGGCTCAGCCGGACATGGGAAATGGGCTTCGGAGATCATATATTAGGTTAATTAATTATACCTCTAGCGCCCCCTTTTTTAGTTGAAGAATGTATGAAATGTAATGAAATCCAAAATGTTTATATGAAATCCGGTCGTGTATGAACAAATTTAGTTCGATTAGTTCGAATTCTTGTATCACTGCCATTGGATGAACATGCAACACAACATGTATTAGCATTATTCCCAGGACGCACGGTGATCACCTCGTTTGCAGCAGTTTCACATGTACAAAAAGTTTGAGCATCTTTTTAGCATGCATGTACATTACAATCAAACTCACATGCCTCACAATTCATAGATAACATTCAAAACAATCGATGATTATGCATCTTAGTGATTCACATGTCAAAGCCAAAATTTACTTCACAACTAAATAATAAAGAAAAATCGATCGATGCTGCTGATAGTGAAGGGCGTCCCATTCGAAAATATCAAATGCATGTCTTCTTGCTAACATCAATGAGCAAAAATTGACAAGGTTACCCCATTCCAAAATATCAAATGCATGTCTTTTTGCGTACACCACTGAGGAAACTTCGACAAGGTTTTCCCATTCCAAAATAACAAATGCGTACAATTGTGGAATGGGCAGGGTTTGCAATTAGTTCGAACATTGAAATGGCACCTTGTGCTAAATAAACCAGCTATTCTTCTTGTGCAGTTCCACCAAAATCAACCAAATTCGCGTGTACCTTGTATGATTTCACCTTTATATGTTGCAACGCCTTGAACATATCGACACCTCCTTGTAGCTAATTTTGTGGCTGGAGGTGGAAATGAATGATTTGAGAATATTCAATGTATTGTGCACGATGAAGTATAATGGGCACAAAGCATTAGAATATTTTGTGCAACTCCCATTGAAATCAAGCTGAGCACCCCTGTTTGCATAAATACACAAAAAAGTGATTAGTACAACAAACTGTATTATGAATTTATAGTTTACACATGCACCTACATGGTCCAATGCAGGGCACACATTTAAATAAATGGAACTCACTAGTAAGAATCCTATAACAACATTGTACTTTCCCATCACAACAAAAAAGATGGAAATCTATGAGTCCTTTTGAGCTGAAGTTAGTTTGGTCTTGTGGGGAGTAATGTAACCATCCTTCAACTGCTCCTTCTAATGAGAAGATAAACTAGGCTTCTTCATCCTGGCATAATCAGAACTAGGCACTTCACGTACTCCATATTCTTCTTCAGAGGAGGATCCTGTTGTGCAAAGACAAGCGAACAACATCGATTACATTAACAAAGGGAGCAACTAATGAAATGTATAGTCACAAAGAGATGCATCTTCACTGTCCTCATAGGAAATGATATGATACCAAACAAAGCATCTAAACTTGAACTGTATTATTACTTAATTTTATCAGTGGCTATAACGGTGGCAAACCGGTGCGTCAATTTATTAGCAGCCTTGGATTAACATGCGAAGCAATACCACTTTCTCACGACAGTAGCTAAACAGTAGCACAACACCAATAGAGATGACAAAGCTCAATCATATGGATGAAATCCGAGGGTCGGTACCAACCTTTGTCAGGAGGCTTTTGTGTAGAGCATGCAGGTGAAGCACTTCTCTGGAACCATCCATTATTATCTACTGTGGTTTCCATGCTTACTATAAAATCCTCGATTGGTTTAATGTTTCCAACATCTTCTTGTGTAGTTCCACAAAAATATATGTTATCTTCAAACAAGATCCCTGGTTACATAAGTAGAGATAATTACATATTACATTAAGAGTGGCATCAAATCACAGTGGAAAAATAATTGCTCGTTCCAGCCATCGCAATAAATTAAGATGCAAAACTATATCATTACTTGTGTCATCACAGTTCTAGTGCTTTATTACAGCACCGGGAGTTGATTTTTGTTCTTCTTCCTCTTGTTCTTCCCCTTCATCACTTGGTTCAATAACAGACAAGCTTCGCTTTCAGTGTAAGATTTGGCATGTCAATTAGGGAGCACAAGTATAGAAATAAACAATAACATTACTTTTCTACTGAAAGTAGCAAAATACAGGCCAACAGTTGTGAAAATATCATTATCTTTCCTCAATGGGATATTAAGGCGCACATACAGATTGGAAGTCTGCTCTCCTTTTGTGCAGTTCATTAAAATCAAGCAACATTACCGTATAAGTAGCACAACATATGAAAAGCACACTACACAATCATGTGAAAGAAGGCTAGTACTGACCTCTCATGATGCGGAATTCAAACAACTCACAAGAAGAAGATATGAAACAAATTTGCCAACACGGATAGGAAGTCAGATCTAATCTTGTGCAGTTCCACTAAGATCAGGCAATCAAGCAATGTTGTCGGTGTGACATTTTGGTTGAACTGCACAAAACACTCTTCAAGCAAATTTTTTTTGTGTAGTGCAACAAAAGGTCGCAATAGCAACAAGGTGAAGTATATAACCCTGTTTACACAGAGGTGCAAAGGAAACAATTACTGGTCAATAACGATGGATGACACAAAAGCCCACAAAAAGAAGCATCTTATTTATCTAAATGGGAAAGAAAGACGGTAGCATTTCTCAAACAGTGGCGTTGATTCATATTAACAGAGAGATTATATTGATAATAAAAATTCGTTAAGCATGTAATTTGCTTTTCATTTGGGCATTGCTTTAATTTTCCAGCGGCATTATTAGATTAACAACAGCTAAAGAGTTGTATGGGACAGTGGACACACCAGCACCATGTGCATCTACCGATGTATAAAGGGGTGATGCACAGTTTGTTGTCACAAAGAACAAACAACCAAGGAGCATATTTGTGTTGGTCCCAGTTTTGTTATCTTTAGACACCTTTCCCTATGAGGGCAACAAATCTAGTCCTGCTCAAACTCTACAGCCTTGTCCCCCACCAATAGAAAGATTAGTTCATTACATATGTGCGTACTACGTTTGTCATTGTTTTCCCTTTTCGACCTATGTAGGTGCTGGATAGCCAGTCTACATGCTATACAACTTTCCTCATTACTTTCCTGTTTGATCCAACACCTAGATTCGAGTGCAGAAGCAGAATAAATCCATATGCAGCTAGAGCAATGCATGTGGAATAAGTAAATTATACCTTAAGGTTCCCGAGGTGTGGCTCAGTGGGCGGCCGGAGACCGATCTGACCACACTATGTACGAAAGTGAGGAAGAAGGGGTCGGAGGCCCTCCGCGCCACCGCTGGATGAAAGAGAACAACTGCGCCGGTAGTGGATTCCCTCTCTCGTCGACGGTGACAGCGTTAAGCCTCCTTCCCTTCCCGACGAACGGATCCTACCGACTCTTTGACCAGCAGTGAGGGGAGAGAGAGAGAGGCCAACGAAGTCTTGTTTAGATCTGGAGAGGGTGAGAGAGTGTGAAGAGTTCAACTACAAGCGCTGAGGCTCCAGCGTGTATATATATAGTGGAGAGAGAGTGTGAAGAGAGCAAACCCTAGAAAACAAGCACCGAGGCTGCAGCGTATATAGCTGTAGTGGTTTTCTTTTTCACTCCATAAAAATTGTTTTAATCTGAGCACAAAACGGAACTCTTTATTTAACATAGTGAAGAGAAATACTAGGGGCAATGCAAATACAGGAAGAACATTTAAGGCTCGAAGGAGTCAACTTGCAATTAACGCTCCACGCCTCCCGGTTGCGCTTACTAACATTGATGTGTGGTACACGACCCTCCGAAGTGAACAACAACCGAAACACACATGGTCAAAATATCGGGAAGGTGGTCTACACCAACCTCGAATTTTAAATATTTTGGGGACTTGTATTCGGCCTAAGTCTTTGTGCCACCGTATGTACTAAGGATTACGGCGGGTGCTAAGAAACTAGGGCATATTGAGAGTAATTGTCATGCCGTTTATTTGTAGGGTTACTTGCAAATTGTGAAACTCTATTCTCCTCTAATTTTGTGGATGCGGCAAATCTTTTGCCTCCATTTAAAAAAAACAAGAAATTCAATTTTAATTATTTAGTTTGTACACTTTGCTCTCTTCCAATAATTTTGGGCACTTGTATTTGACCTTAGTCAGTATGCCAGCGTATCTCGTACTACTCCCTCCGTCTAGGTGTATAAGTCACGTTAGAATGTGCAGCGGGACTAAGTTGCAAGCATATTGGAGGAGAAGGAGAAACTTGATCGGTCCTTCCTCCAATCAAAGCCCTGATTTCTCTCTCTAAACACAACAATTAATCACAACAATTAAGAGATGTCGTTTTAGCTACCATGTAGGGCCACATATTAACTCACATGCAAGCCGACTTTGATTCCTTGACTGATCAACGCGTAGTTGCGCTCCATGCACTGGGTTTCCGGGGGAGATAACAAGGCAGAGTAAGTAACGCTCGCTAGCAACGAGGCTAGGAGGGGCTTGACATGCGAAGTTAATCGACAATGCCTAAACATTTTGGGAATATCTGATTTTCGTAAGATGACTTAACACCTAAACGGAGGGAGTACTACTCCTCAGTCCAAGTTTGATGGAATATTCGTCACCTCTTCTATTCTTGTACGTAGTCCCTTTATCTCACTCCATGTGGCTTCCCACTCGCACGATATTCCTATTCTATGAACCTGTGTGTGTGTGTGTGTGTTTAACAGTGTGTGTGTGTGTTAGAGAGAGCGACACATCGACCTACTCCTACAAAGAGATGGTGTGTAGTGTATGATTTAGCTGCGAGAGTCGGCACATCCTTTCGTCTCCGCGCGTCCGGTCGAGACAGCTGCCACGCCCGCTCCTAACCATCCTGGCACACCCAAAGCCCCTCCATCGCCACCGCGCGCTTCCCGCCTAAAATGGTCAGCGCCACTCCAGAGAATCGGTGCCACATTCATGCCCGGGCAGAGCATATGCGACCTCTCACTAGCGCCTGCGTTGAAGGGAGAAGCGGATTCAACAGTGATGGTTGCTTCATCCGTCCAACTTAATACTGGGTCTATGTGATTTGACGGCTCATTGGTCATTATTACTGAGGTGGTACGACTGCTGGATGTCCCACGTTTCGGCAAAAGGAGGTAGATTACAATTTTCTCCATTGTTACAGCGGAGGAGTGTGAAAGTAGTGAAAACACGCAAGCTCAGTGATTACATGGCCCACCGCACACTATCATCATATTTTCTAGACACCGTGTGACACCTAACTCTTTACATAGTAGGAGTAGTACGTACTGCAATTTCACAGCGAGATAAATTTGTACAATGCTATGAAGCTTCCAGCTTCTGTTTCATGTATCTTGCGTCCAAAGATTCCCCGGTGCAACATTTCATCAAATACAAAGGAGACTAACATGCATGCTATTGCATCTCAATGATTGACAGATCATAGCCAATATGTACTCCCTCCGTTCCAAAATAAGTGTCGGAACTTTATCCAAACTTTAGTACAAACTTGTACTACTACTAAAGTTGACACTTATTTTGGAACAGAGACAACTAAAGAAAAAAAATGATCCATGCAGTCTTTAGCCCTTGAACCCTAAACCCTAACCAGGCTTTAATTTGCTGGTGACATTGAAACACTGGTACACATCGGTGCTAAACAAACTGTTTTTAACCCCTTTCCGCGACGGCATTCGGAACCGTCGCCAAGTGAGTGTGGGCGATAGGGGGGGTCCTTCCCACACGACCCAGAAACCGTCGGGGAAATGCCCTCTTGGAACACACGCTTGGCAAAATGAGGTCGTGTGCGATCGGCGGGCACTCAAATACAGAAATACGTACAGTAGTGCTCAAAAAAATACAATTATACAGGCGAAATCATTTTCGGTCGTAAGTACATCCCACACAGTCAGTCACCGCTAAACGTTTCCATTCGTATATAGATCCCACACAGTCACTCCAAAGAAAACATTTGCGCAAGGTGGCGTAACGCAAACAGTTTTCAAGAGAATGTCATGTGTGATTGTTCATTGATCCAACACGGTTTATTCCTAGAAACTGTGTGCGTTGCCTGAGGTCACCGCCCACGGTGTTTTCTCATTAATCGTTTGCAATAGGAAAACCCAATTAGCGGGCGAATTGCCCTATTATTAATATCCATTAACTATTCTAATTAACATTCATATTAAGAACATAATATATTCTATTTCCATATTAAGGAAACAGGATTTCATAATTGAAATACATCGGAGTACAACATGATATAGCTTCAGCACTCAGCTACCCCATTACACAATTGCACCAGCATCAAGTTTCACATGCAACATCTAGAACCTTTCCAAATTAGCACCATAGATAGTACATAGAGAGATGCATCTCATCTGGAAAACTGCTGAAGTGGAAGGAGAATATTGAGCCTTCATTCATGTTGAAGGTCTTTGCAACTTTAGGCCAGTGCCTGTGGATGATTGACCGTCCATCCTTCGACCTCTTCAGGAACACTTCAATATTGAACCGTGGGTGTTGTATGAAAACTTTCCTCGCCTCCTGACCACAGAGGTGGTTTGAGAGGTAATCATCAGTGAACCCTGAAAACAAGGATGTGCATAAATATTGTCTCTATATTGGAAATGGGGCAAAGGAATAAAAAGGCAAGGTATAATAGTTAGTACCATCTTGTAAACCTCAATGCTTCCCATTGTTTCCCTGTAACACATATAAGGTTAAGTAAGGGTTCGCATGATATTAGTAAAATATGTTGATGAAAAATAAGCACATTGCAGATTCATTAGATTAATTCAAGCCACATGGAAAACCCATTTATCCAAACCAAGCATGATTAAGAACTAGGAAATATAGCACTTGTATATGTTTCTCATGTATTAAGTGCAGCCAAATTCGATTTATTTCTCACATGGTATACAATAATAGAATGCAGCCACAACAATTGAACATCGCATTGCAGAATTGAACCAAGCAGTTAACTAAACACCACAATAAATGAACCAAACGTTAACTGAGCACCACATTGCACGATATAACATACTCGTAATAGAAGATCAGAAAGTTAACCAAACCAAGCATGCTTAACAACTTGGAAATATTGCACCCTGAAGAATTGAACATCACATTTGCAGAATTAAACCAAGCAGTTAACTAAACACCACATTGCACGACATATAGAACATATACACTATAGCAGAAGATTGCATGGTAAAAATAGATAGCACAATTCACAAGAATTTGTTAAGGAAAGGTAGTAGCTAGCAAACTGAACATGGTTCCTTATAGTGAGCTAATAAGACAAGCTACTCGTCATTATCGGAGATATCGATGATGATTGGATCCTTGGACATGGAAGAGGGTGAGGCCTCCGCATCGTGGGTGCCCTCGTTGTAGTGGTGAGTTGCCTGAGCCGCGCTGGGCACCAACTTGTTGGCTCTCGAGATGAGGTAAGCACGTGCACGCTGAGAAAACACCTCGTAGTCTTCATCGAAGGCACCGATGGTGGCCTCGAGAAAATGCCACGAACTGTCATTTAAAGCAGCCAACCACATCGCGGCGTCGGCATGCGAGGCGTCAATGGTGGCCTCGATGGCGAGGTGCTCCTCCAAGATCTGGGGGTTGGCACGAATGTCAGCCATCGCGACCTCATCCGTGCGTGTGGCCGCGATTTGCTTCTCCGTAGCCGAATGCTCCTTGAGATCCTGGCTATACTGCGTGCACCATGGCTTAGGCCAGCGCTTATTTGGTGGAGGGGTCGGTGATTTGGGTGGAAAGTTTCGCGCTCACGCCGGCGGTCAGGGCATGTGGGAATGGGATGTGGAAGGAGGAGGAGGATGGGTGTCAGGTGTGGATTACCTGCCTGGATAGGCGAGGCCGAGCATCGTGAATGAGGGTCGCCGGTGAGGAGGCGGCGCCACAAGCAAGGAGTGAAGGATTCAACTTGGAAAGGAAGGCGGAAACAGGGGAAATGTGGCTTTTGGTAAGGGGGAGGGGCGGGAAGGTAGATATTTCTGCGGAAGCCAAAAATTTGGAATCACTTCAGCTAAAAAATGGCACGCAAAGTGTCATCAGACACGGTCCCTTATTCAGAGCGGGCTATGGACTGTAGCCATCGCACCAAGATATTTTGTGCTGCATCTCACATGGTTGGTTATAATAAACCGTGTGAGATCTACTTGATTTTTCATCTCGATTTGAATTACATAATGGGGTCACAGCGGCCATGGACGGTGTTTGAATTGTTAGACCTTTTATCTGCAGTGAACATGCAACTATATGTGTGTCATAATAGAATTGGAATAATTCAGGGTTCGTGTGGACATTTTTATGCATTAATTGAGTTTTCAATGCATTTATGTGCATAATTCATATTTGAACTACATGCAAATGCTCCAGTGCATATAAATTGGTTGAAAAATCAAATCTTTTGTCATTGGGTGCATGCTTAGGTCCCATGCAAGAAATGGGAATGAATGTCAAACACCCTGCCATCATCACTCGGCCGCAAAGTTTGAGATACCTGATTTTCAAATTCTAGTAAATCCAAAACTCGTATGAAATTCATGAAACTTGGCATGCTATCACGGAGCAGCATCAACATGCCGTGATAAATCTTTTGTCCCATTTGGGGCAGGTTTGGGTATATGCTTCTCACAAACCAGAGCTTCTCACAACAAGCATGATGGTTTCGGTAGGGAATGCCCCACCTTTGGGGACGAAACGATATCCATTGCCTCTTACTGCTTTCAAAAAATTTCTCGTGTCAACATAGAACAACAGGAGTGTTGTGTTATTTTTTTGTGATTTTTCGGGGTTCGTTTGGACATTTTTATGCATTAAGTGAGTTTTCAATGCATTTATGTGCATAATTCAAATTTGAACTACATGCACATGCTCCAATGCATATAAATTGGTTGAAAAATAAAATTTGTGTCCTTGGGTGCATGCTTAGGTCTCATGCAAGAAATGAGAATGAATGTCAAACACCCTACCACCATCACTCGGCCGCAAACATTGAGATACCTGGTTTTTAAATTCTAGTAAATCCAAAACTCGTCTGAAATTCATGAAACTTGGCACGCTGTGATGGAGCGGCATCAACATGCCGTGGTAAATTTTTTGTTCCATTCGGGGCAGGTTTGGTTATATGCTTCTCACAAACCAGAGCCTCTCACAACAAGAATGATGGTTTCAGTAGGGAACGTCCCACCTTGACGGATGAAACGATATCCATTGCCTCTTATTACTTCCAAAATTTTTCTCGTGTCAAGATAGAACAACAGGAGTGTTGTGTCATTTTTTGTGATTTTTCGGTGTTCGTTTGGACATTTTTATGCATTAACTGAGTTTACAATGCATTTATGTGCATAATTCAAATTTGAACTACATGCACATGCTCTAGTCTATATAAATTGCTTGAAAAACCAAATCTGTGTCCTTGGGTGCATGCTTAGGTCCCATGCAAGAAATGGGATTGAATTTCAAACACCAGGGCACCATTGATTGCCGGCAAAATATTGAGATACTTTGTTTTTAAATTCTAGTAAATCTAAAACTCGTCTGAAATTCATGAAACTTGGCATGCTATCATGGAAGGGCACCCGACATGCTGTGGTATTTTTCTTGTCCATTTTGAGAGAAGGCGCACTCGAATAATGACATCCAAGAAAGGCATTTTGAAAAAATAGCCGCCACTTTAATATCTCAAACATTTGTATAATTCAAACCGTGTGCGTTCTGTTAACCATTCACGTGACGCCACATGTCTTGGTTTTAATGGCTATAGGAGGTGCCGTGTGGGCAGCTGCTTGACTGAACGGGAGGCGTGCGAGCGCCGTCCGGTGCACAGGCTCACCGGGAAGCGTACAAGTTGTTCAACGCATGATCTATGCATCTCTTCAACACAAATGGTTCAGATTACGGTATGCAAATTAAAGCCAGAATTCGGCGCTAAGCCAAGAGACGCTACGATTTGTCAAAATATGCAGCTAAAAATCAACAACACTATCTATTTTTTCAACTAAAATTTTGTAATTAAGCATAGATTTCATTCATACTAGAGATTAAGCAGTCGTTCTCACCGGGAAGCGAGATAGTCTTGGACCACCGCCTGCCTCGCTCCCACTGGTCTATATAAATGGCGCCGCCGAGTGGCCGCACCCCCCATCCTCGCCACACACACAATTCCTCTCTCTCCGCCCGCATCCTGGACGCCGCTCTGAGTCCTGAAAGCCATCAGTGTACGAGCATGCCTCCGAAGCGCCCCATCGGAGGGAGTGGCGATGCCGGGGCTGCTGAAGCACCGGAGCACGGCGTGAGTATGGAGACAGAGGTTTCCTCGTCGACGACGAGGTGGAGAACGAGGCTGCCAACAAGCGTAGGTGGGTTGAGAAAGAACCGCAAGCGACTCCAGCAGGCCTAGACTTGATCAACAACCCCCCGATGATATGTTGATAGTCATCATATCCCTCCTCCCAATCAAATATCGGGCGAGGACAGCCGCCCTTTTCGGGAGGTGGCGCCACCTATGGCTCCGCACGCCTGTCGACCTCCTCAACGCCCACAAGCTCTGCCAAGGCTATCGCCAGAGCTTGGATGCGTTCTCCCAGATCCTCGGCAGTCACAATGGCCCAATCAAAGGCCTTATCATGGGCAAGTTCCGTTCCAATGGCAAGGACCGAGCCAATCTTGACGAGTGGTTCCGATCCCCCCGCCATAGATCAGCTCGAGAAGCTAAGTTATAATGATGGGCATATGCGCTTGCTGCCAACGTTCGCGCTCCGCTTCGCGCCCATGCTGCGCCTCACCAAGTTCATGAAACTGCCATCCCCCCTTAATAACGCGCCAGCTCTTTTTCTACCACGACTGAAGCACCTCGAGCTCGTCATCGTCTGCATCCCAAAGGATGACATGGAGCACCTGCTCCGCGGCTGTACTGCACTCGAGTTCCTTCTTCTTCAGGCGATGAATTGGTCGAGTACCTTGCACATCACCTCCAGGACTCTCACGACTATTTATGTGTATTTCTGGTGCTGCAACAAGAGATCACAAAAGGTGGACCACAATATGGTCATCCAGGACACACCTTCACTTGAGAGATTACTTGTAGTTGATCAACAAGGTCCAACAAGAATCAATGTCACTTCTGCACCAAAATTCAAAGTGGTGGGCTACTTGTCTGTCAAATACTACAACTTTCAGGTACAACAGTCGCCTTATATACCTCTCCTTTTGAAGATGTATGTTCGTCTGTCATCCAGCGAAGCTTCACCCAGACTCTGGGCACAGTGAAGGTCTTGGCACTAGAATCTGTCGGCCCCAACCTGGACCAAGTTGTCAGTTGCCTGAGATGCTTTTCGTGCCTGAAGAAGCTGTATATCAAGGTGATGTTCCTTTCCTGTTAAATGTTAACCATAACGGAGTTCAATTTTTTGCACCTTTTCCCAAGTTTACAATGACATTGTACTACGATTTCTGAAGGAATTTTGGAGGATTTTAGGAGATACACCCCACCCCATATTGGTTGTTTCATTCATATGGTTACAATTGTCCACAAGCATTTCTCCTTTGGATTCATCTGTACTAGTTTTCTTAGGGAATTTTTCATCCAATCCAACCTATTGTGAAGAAGGGTACATGTTTCTAGATTGTAATCAAATGCCCATGTTAATCATGCCAGATCGAAGATGGCGCATTGGTGCATTTTACATATCCTGCAAACCAAATGGGTGTCGGTGTACAAAAATAGGGGCGCATCTTTGTACCCCTTTTCCTATGCACGGGCAGTCAGAGCTGCGCCCACGGCCACACCAAGCAGAACGAGGGAGGTGAGCCAAGGTAAGATCGAAGCCCAAGACAATCAAAGCAACGCCAAGGCCAAGACCACAACGAGCAGAGGGACGAAGCAAGTTCCCCCGGCAAGACCCTTGCCAGGTGGCCTCAGCGGCCTTGACAAGACTCTTGCCGGGAGAGCTCGCCCCGCACCAACAGAGCGAGCCACCCTTGAGCCCACGGCCCCCAGTTCCATCATCAGCTTGGGGCCATGGCTCGGGAAGGCACTCCTGTGGTGGCATCTGGATCTATGTGAAGACATATTCAAGATCCGACTAGAAGACGACGATTCTCGGAAAGATCCTTGCCGAGGAAGGCCACCAGACCCCCGGCAAGATCCTTGCCGGGGACGACAACACGCCACGGCGAGACCTTTGCCGGGCCACCCGGCAAGGCCCTCGCCAAAGACGCCGGCAAGGCCACCGCCAAGCCCACATCAACCAAGCTTCCACCGCCGTTTACATGCAGCTGCCAGCCCAACCAGCTGGGCGGGCACCTACGTGGCAACATGCAGCTCCCAGGCCAACTCATCAAGCGCCTGCGTGACGGCATGCAGATCCTCGTGAAGGCTCCACCACCGCGCCAACTCAGCTGCATGCCTGCCTGCCTACATGGCACCGCACGAATCCCTGGCTGAGGCGCGTGTCGAAGCAAGGAGGAGCGGTGACGGACGGGACGGGCCTCGCCCCCATCCCCGATAAGGTAAGAGGACACCTAAGCGATGCATTAAATGCACCTTGTCCTGTAATACGAGGGATAACCTCGTGCCATTGTAGACCTTTCCACCTCCTGTATGCCACTGTGGCAACCCCTTTTTCCTATAAAAGGAGGCCCGAGGCGACGAGGAGGGGGATTCGGCTCTTTCGAACCACACACTGACCACAACTAGTTCGAGAGCTCAAGAACTCTCAGAAATACACCCACCAAAGCAGGACTAGGGTTTTATGCATCCTCTTGGCCCGAACCTGGGTAAACGATCCTTGTGCTGTCTACTAGCCCTGCTCTCCTCGCAACCCTGCGCCCCGGCAACCGTAGTAGGGATTCTTGTGATCCCATAGGTGTCGTTCCACACCGATAATGGGCATGTAGCAGTGTTCAAAACTGCATGTAGGCACTAACACATTCTCTTCTTTTCCAGATAATAATAAGCCTGGAGGTGGATAATGTTTATAACGACAATCACATCGAATGCCTGGATCTACATCTCTCATATATTACTTTCAACTCCTACCGAGGGACCTTACCGAAGATTACACTCGCCAGGTTCTTTCTTGCCATAGCAAAGGTGTTGAGGGTACTGAGGTTGAACACACATTTAATTAGGAAAGATGAATGGTATGATTATCATAGCCGGTAGGTACTACGGAATGGAAGAGCCTCCAAAAATGTCAAACTTCGTATTGGAAGAGCATATGGCAAAGCAATTGGAAGTCATTGTGTCAAACCCATACATGACTTGTTAGCGGCTGGTCCCTTTTCAGAAATGATGCAGCTTTCAATGTTTGAATTTGGGCGTTGTAATCTTTGAATTTGAACCTTGCAATATTTATGGTATTTGTTATATTGAACCGTTTCTGTTCTCTTGTCTCAACGCAAAATAGTTCATCCTAGTGAAGCGCATGTGGTATATCGCACACACCATGATCTGAATGACCGTTTCTTTTGTGTTGCCTAATCACAAACAGTTCATCCGAGTGAACTGTATGCTGTACATCGCACACACCTTGATCTAGCTGACTGTTTCTTTTGCATTGCCTAATCACAAACAGTTCATCCGAGTGAACCGTATGTTGTACATCGCACACACCTTCATCTGGCTGCCCATTTCTTTTGTTCCTCTTCATCAAAAACGGTTAATTGAACTGAATTGTATGCCCTTAATCGTACACGCAACTAAAATCTAAACCGTGTTTGATGCATCCATCATCGCAAACGTTTTGCACCTTTTTTGACGGTTTTTTACACCACCGTTTGCGATTATTGCATCGCACACAGTTTTGTTGAAGGGTCTCTGATCATAGCGTCGTGTTAGCAGCATCCTGCAGTAGTGAAACTTCCGAAGAAATGAAGTTTTCAACCCTTTGACCATCGGATGATTTTGTGCAGTTTCACTAAAATCGATATGAGCATCCATGTGGCAAACAAATTGAAGAAGCGTGATTAGAATAAGAACCTGGCGACTAGGGATTCTTGTGATCCCATAGGTGTCGTTCCACACCGACATCCTTAGCACGTCAGGCAGGGGGCGCAATTGTGAGAATCTGGTCTAGTAGTTGGCCTAGCAGTTCTTCGTCGCCATGGCCCCTAAGAAGAGGACGGCCACAGCGGTCGATTCATTGGGAGCCGAACGACCCGTGCCGGTGCGGACGAGCTGCGGACCGGTCGCAAACAGGACCCGGGCCGCGGCCCGTGAGCACTAGCATCGCCCAGGCAGTCGGAGCCTGGCGAGCGGCGTCGTTCGTGTGCCAGACGATCGGCCACACTTCGCCGGATCGAAGGACGGAGCTGGGCCCCCCGCAGGCGGCGCAAGGCCCTCCAGGGGCGTCATTGTGCCGACTTCGGGCGGCGCGGCGACCTCCAGGACGCCTACACCGGCGACCACCGCGCATCTTCCCATGGTGTGCGTGCCGAGCAGCGTCTCCACGATGGTGACCCTGGGCACCGCCATGGGAAGAGCCATGTGCGTCGTCGGCAAGAGGAGGGGGTTCAGCACGCTCGTCGAAGCGCTGGCGAAAATGGCGCGCAGCCGCTGGGTCGTGACGGAGCTCCTTCTAACGTAGTTAGAAGTTGAAGCGTGTCGCGATCCACGCAGATGTCGCCGCCGCCCACGCCAGTGGAAGCTTTGGCGCGCGCATAGCTGCTCCTCGACTTCCCTCCTACTGCGGAGAAGCTCGACCGAGTGGAGGGCCACCATCCGGAGCCTCGTCGTCGTCGCAAACAAAGACGATCCGCGACCGGCGGGGCCCTCGGGCCGGCGCTCCATCGAGCCACCACATGCTGGCGCTGGGAGGACCGGGGGAGCTGCGGCCACGGTGCACTCTCCTCCTCCTCGCTAGCCGCCGCGGGCGTTGGCCCATCGCGACGACGCTTGTGACAACATCTCCATAGCATCGATCGACCCGCGGACCCTCCGCAACCAGCGCCATGTCCTTCGGGAGCGATCTCACGAAGACGCTCGAACCACCGTCGAGCGCCGGCGCGAAACATGCCGCCAGTCGGACAAGCGGGCGGGACCCGCTATGGACCACCCGGCACCGGGGGGCCTCGGCGGCCTACCTTACGAGGTGGGCTGCCCGGCTTTTACACGTGAGCTGAGGCAGTTCAAGTGGCCGTCCCACCGCACGTTCAAGCCCGACGTCGGCGAGAAGTACACCGGAAAGACCCACCCGTCCGAGTTCCTCATCATCTACACCATCGCGATGTAGGCCACTGGGGCTCGTGACGACAAGGTGCTTGCCAACTATTTCCCGCTAGCGCTCAAGCCCAATGTGATGTCTTGGTTGATGCACTTGCCGGTGGATTCCATTTCTTCCTAGTCAGATCTGTGCCATGAGTTCGTTGGCACCGTCACAGGAGGCCACCAAGCTCATGGCCAGGCCA
The DNA here is from genome assembly GCF_056163025.1 of Triticum urartu. Classification (NCBI taxonomy): domain Eukaryota; kingdom Viridiplantae; phylum Streptophyta; class Magnoliopsida; order Poales; family Poaceae; genus Triticum; species Triticum urartu. The sequence goes on along the minus strand of NC_141877.1, from coordinate 205,328,270 downwards.
GTGATCTGCATATCATTCCCTAGAAGGAAGGGGAGACCCAGCGCAAGTACATCCAGAGATTCAGCCGGGTGCAGTACAACATCCCCGACGTTCATCCTGCCGCTGTGATTAGCGCATTCCACCAGAACGTACGCAATCTCAAGATGTGCGAGGAGCTGGCGATGACCAAGGTTAAGGATGTGGCCGAGCTCTACGTTCTGGCCGATAGGTGCGCCCGGGCTGAAGAGGGAAGGAAGTACCCCGGTGAAGACGCTGGCGTGGAAACCGAATCTACTGATGAAGACGTCGCCACCCAGACGAAGAAGAGTCGGCGTCGCAATAGGAAACGCAAAGGCAAGGCCGTGCTTGCAGTTGAGGGATCTGACGATACCGGTGCCGGCAAGAAGGTCAAGGTAGACGCCCCCGGCAAGGAGATTGCCGGGTGCGCCGCCTGCCATGCCCTGGTGGCTACCGACAAGCCAGGAAGCTCCTGCAAGCAATACTTCAAGATCCACCGCACCAAGGGCCACGACCTCCAGAACTGCCGACAAGTCGAGCTGCTTGCTGAGAAGCAAAAGGCTGAGTACGAAAGGCAGGACAAGGAGAAGGACCAGGACAGTGCTGAGGGATCTGACAAGAAGCGTGGCAGCCAAGGAGGCCGCCCCGGAAAGGACAACCAGCAAGAGAGGCCCCCCCGGGGCCGCAACAAGAAACAAGAAGACGACGATCACGACGAGGACGACGAGTCTGGTGAGCAAGTGTTCCAGAAGGCTACGGAGGCCATGTGCGTCGATGTCGGTGCCTTGCTGCATACCTCTCACCGCCAGCTCAAGCAGTGGGCGCGTGAGATTACAGCAGCGGAGCCGTCGTTCGATGCTCAGAAGCCGCTGAAGTGGTCCATCACGCCCCTCATCTTTGACGCCGAGGACCACCCTGACCGCACTACCATGGTCGGGTGTTTTCCATTGTTGGTCTCGCTAACAATACGCAACCTCAGGGTGAACAAGATGTTGGTTGACGGCGGGGCCGCGCTGAACCTGATCTCGCCTGTCGTGATCAAAAGGTTGCAAATCCCTGATGGAGACCTCGAGGAAACGGGCATGTTTCAAGAAACGGTCACGTTTCAAGGGGTCAATCCAGGGAGGAGCCAGCCGAAGGGAAAGGTCACACTGCCCGTGACATTTGGAGGAGAGTTGAACTATAGGACGGAGAGGATCGTCTTCGACGTGGCCGAGATCCCCTTGCCCTACAACGGGATCCTCGGCCGCCCGACATTGGCCAAGTTCATTGTGGCGTCACACTATGCCTACAACATGCTAAAGATGCTCGGGCCATTGACCACCATCTCCATCCCCTCCGACAAGAAGGACACGCTGATCTGCGCCGACCAACTCTACCGGGAGGCAGTTGCAACAGCTGCCGTCAAGGCACCTGCTCCTGCCGCCGATGGACCGGGAGGGAAAAAGGAACCCGACAAGACCTCTCGCACCCACTCCGGCAAGCGCACCTCCTCGGAGTGTTGTGCTACCGTTGAGGACGTGCCAGAGAGCTCTACCGACAAGAGCAAGAGGTCCAGAGCCGAGCCGCCGCAGACCAAGAAGGTGCCCGTCGGGGAGGATGGCACGGGAGGGGCCTTCATCATAGGCTCCACCCTCGACAGCAAATAGGAAGGCGCGCTCGTCACCTTCCTGCGGGCAAATGTCAACGTGTTTGCATGGCAAGCATCCGACATCCCCGGTGTTCCCAGGGAGGTGATTGAGCACCACCTAGCTATCTGCCCCCACGCGTGCCCTGTCAAGCAGAAGGTCAGAAAGCAGGCTCTGGAAAGGCAGGAGTTCATCACAGAGGAGATCATGAAGTTGGAAGAGGCAGGTTTGGTGAGATGGGTGCGCCACCCGACGTGGTTGGCCAATCCAGTAGTGGTGCACAAGGCGAATGGGAAGTGGAGGCTGTGTATTGATTACACATATATTAAGAAGGCTTGCCATAAGGACCCCTTCCCGTTGTTGCGCATCGACGAGATTGTTGACTCCATGGCAGGGTGTGATCTGTTATCATTCCTCGACGCCTACTCAGGCTACCACCAAATCTTCATGACAAGAGAGGATGAAGAGAAGACGGCATTCATCACCCCATGGGGTACGTATTGCTTTTTATGGATGCCTTTCGGGTTGAAGAGTGCCGGCTCAACGTTTGCAAGAGCAGTCTGATACGTCTCCAACGTATTTATAATTTTGATTGCTCCATGCTATATTATCTACTGTTTTGGACTATATTGGGCTTTATTTTCCACTTTTATATTATTTTTGAGACTAACCTATTAACCGGAGGCCCAGCCCAGAATTGCTGTTTTTTGCCTATTTCAGTGATTGGAAGAAACGGAATATCAAACGGAGTCCAAAAGGAATGAAACCTTCGGGAACGTGATTTTCTCACCGAACGTGATCCAGGAGACTTGGACCCTACGCCAAGGCATCAAAGAGGCGGTCACGAGGGTGGGGGCGCCCACCCCCCTTAGGTCACGCCCCCTGCCTCGTGGGCCCCTCGGAGCTCCACCGACGTACTTCTTCCTCCTATATATATCTATGTACCCCCAAACGAATAGAGGGGAGCCAAAAACCTAATTCCACCGCCGCAACTTTCTGTATCCACGAGATCCCATCTTGGGGCCTGTTCCGGAGCTCCGCCGGAGAGGGCTCTCATCACGGAGGGCTTCTACATCATCATAGCCGCTCCGATGAAGTGTGAGTAGTTTACCACCGACCTTCGGGTCCATAGTTAGTAGCTAGATGGCTTCTTCTCTCTTTTTGGATCTTAATACAAAGTTCTCCCCCTCTCTCATGGAGATCTATTCGATGTAATCTTCTTTTTGCGGTGTGTTTGTTGAGACCGATGAATTGTGGGTTTATGATCAAGTCTATCTATGAATAATATTTGAATCTTCTCTGAATTCTTTTTTGTATGATTGGTTATCTTTGCAAGTCTCTTCGAATTATCAGTTTGGTTTGGCCTACTAGATTGGTTTTTCTTGCCATGGGAGAAGTGCTTAGCTTTGGGTTCGATCTTGCGGTGTCCTTTCCCGGTGACAGAAGGGGCAGCAAGGCACGTATTGCATCGTTGCCATCGAGGATAACAAGATGGGGTTTATTTCATATTGCATGAATTTATCTCTCTACATCATGTCATCTTGCTTAAAGCATTACTCTGTTTTTAAATTAATACTCTAGATGCATGCTGGATAGCGGTCAATGAGTGGAGTAATAGTAGTAGATGCAGAATCGTTTTGGTCTACTTGTCACGGACGTGATGCCTATATACATGATCATGCCTAGATATTCTCATAACTATGCTCAATTCTGTCAATTGCTCAACAGTAATTTGTTCACCCACCATAGAATATGTATGCTCTTGAGAGAAGCCACTAGTGAAACCTATGGCCCCCGGGTCTATTCTCATCATATCAATCTCCATCACTTTAATCTTGCTTTGCTTTTTTACTTTGCCTTTCACTTTTCACTTTGCATCTCTATACCAAAAATACCAAAAATATTATATCTATCAGATCTCACTCTTGTAAGTGACCGTGAAGGGATTGACAACCCCTAATCGCGTTGGTTGCGAGTTGCTATCGTTTTGTGCAGGTACAAGGGACTTGAGCGTGGCCTCCTCCTGGATTGATACCTTGGTTCTCAAAAACTGAGGGAAATACTTATGCTACTCTGCTGCATCATCCTTTCCTCTTCGGGGAAATCCAACTCAAGCTCAAGAGGTAGCTAGAAGAATTTCTGGCGCCGTTGCCGGGGTGTCTACATAAAAAGTCAACATACCAAGTACCCATCACAATCCCTATCTCTCGCATTACATTAGTTGCCATTTGCCTCTCGTGGGAGGCACTTTTATGGAAATCACTTTAGGAGATGCTACTAAACTCCTAGATAATATTATGGTTAATTATTCTCAATGGCATACTGAAAGATCTTCTAATAAAAAAGTGCATGCGATAGAAGAAATCAATGTGTTGAGTGGAAAGATGGATGAACTTATGAAATTATTTGCTACTAAGAGTGTTTCTTCTGATCCTAATGATATGCCTTTGTCTACTTTGATTGAGAATAACAATGAATCTATGGATGTGAATTTTGTTGGTAGAAATAATTTTGGTAACAATGCTTATAGAGGGAATTTTAATCCTAGGCCATATCCTAGTAATCCTTCTAATAATTATGGGAATTCCTACAACAACTCTTATGGAAATTATAATAAGATGCCCTCTGAATTTGAGAATAGTGTTAAAGATTTTATGAATTCACAAAAGAATTTTAATGCTTTGCTTGAAGAGAAATTGCTTAAAGTTGATGATTTGGCTAGGAACATTGATATAATTTCTCTTGAGGTTGATTCTTTAAAGCTTAGATCTATTCCTCCTAAGCATGATATCAATGAGTCTCTCAAAGCCATGAGAATTTCCATTGATGAGTGCAAGGAAAGAACCGCTAGGATGCGTGCTTCCAAAGATGCCTTTATTAAAGCATGTTCTTCCAATTCCTATGAAAATCAAGATGAAGATCTAAAAGTTATTGATGTGTCCCCTATCAAATCTTTGTTTGGCAATATGAATCTTGATGAAACTGAATATGATCTTCCTTTAGCTAGAAGGCGTTCTAAAAATTCGGAGTATTTAGATCTTTATGATGAAATTGATGAAAGTGGGATTGAAAGAAATAAAAACCTAGATGTTGCTAAACCCACTATATTGGATTTCAAGGAATTTAATTATGAAAGTTTCTCTTTAATTGATTGTATTTCCTTGTTGCAGCCTGTGCTAAATTCTCCACATGCTTATAGTCAAAAGAAAGCCTTCACCGAACATATTGCTGATGCCTTGATGCAATCTTATGAAGAAAAACTTGAGTTGAAAGTTTCTATCCCTAGAAAACTCTATGATGAGTGGGAACCAACTATTAACATTAAAATTAAAAATCATGAGTTTTATGCTTTGTGTGATTTGGGTGCTAGTGTCTCCACTATCCCCAAAACTTTGTGTGATTTGCTAGATTTCCGCGATTTTGATGATTGCTCTCTAAACTTGCATCTTGCGGATTCTAATATTAAGAAACCTATGGGAAGGATTAATGATGTCCTTATTGTTGCAAATAGGAATTATGTTCCCATAGATTTCATTGTTCTTGATATAGATTGCAATCCATCTTGCCCTATTATTCTTGGTAGACCTTTCCTCAGAACGGTTGCTGCGATTATTGATATGAAGGAAGGGAATATTAGATTTCAACTTCCATTAAAAAAGGGCCTGGAAAAATTTCCAAGAAAGAAAATAAAATTGCCATATGAAACTATCATGAGAGCCACTTATGGATTGCCTACCAAAGATGGCAATACCTAGATCTATCCTCGCTTTTATGCCTAGCTAGGGGCGTTAAACGATAGCGCTTGTTGGGAGGCAACCCAATTTTATTTTTATTCATTGCTTTTTGCTCCTGTTCAGTAATAAATAAATTATCTAGACTCTGTTTTGGTTGTGTTTTTGTGTTTAATTAGCGTTTGTGCCAAGTAGAACCGTTGGGAAGACTTGGGGAAAGTCTTGTTGAACTTGCTGTAAAAAACAGAAACTTTAGCGCTCACGAGAACTGCTGTCATTTCTATTTGGAAGTGATATTTAGTTAATTCTTTTTGCAGATGATTAATAGATAAATTCCTCCCGTCCAGCAGTTTATTTTAGAATTTTTGGGGTTCCAGATCTTGCGCTAGCTACAGATTACTACAGACTGTTCTGTTTTTGACAGATTCTGTTTTTCGTGTGTTGTTTGCTTATTTTGATGAATCTATGGCTAGTAAAATAGTTTATAATCCATAGAGAAGTTGTAATAAAGTAGGTTTAACACCAACATAAATAAATAATGAGTTCATTACAGTACCTTGAAGTGGTCTGTTGTTTTCTTTCGCTAATCGAGCTCACAAGGTTTCTACCTTAAGTTTTGTGTTGTGAAGTTTTCAAGTTTTGGGTAAGGATTTGATGGATTATGGAACAAGGAGTGGCAAGAGCCTAAGCTTGGGGATTCCCATGGCACCCCCAAGATAATATAAGGACACCTAAAAGCCAAAGCTTGGGGATGCCCCGGAAGGCATTCCCTCTTTCGTCTACTTCTATCGGTAACTTTACTTGGAGCTATATTTTTATTCACCACATGATATGTGTTTTGCTTGTAGCGTCTTGTATTATTTGTGTATTTGTTTGTTAGTGTGCCATAATCATACTTTCTGTACACACCTTTTGAGAGAGCCACACATGAATTAGAATTTGATAGAATACTCTATGTGCTTCACTTATATCTTTTTTAGCTAAGTAGTTTTGCTCTATGTGCTTCACTTATATCTTTTGAGCGTTATAATTTTGCTCTATGTGCTTCACTTAGATATTTTAGAGCACGGTGGTGTATTTTTTTAAAGAAATTATTGATCTCTCATGCTTCACTTAGATTATTTTGAGAGTCTTAATAGCATGGTAATTTGCTTAATAATAATATGCTTGGTATTCAAGATTTGTGAAACTTTCTTTGAGTGCGTTGAATACTAAGAAAAGATTGAAGCATGATAATTGTTTTGAGATATGGAGGTGATAATATTAGAGTCATGCTAGTTGAGTAATTGTGAATTTAAAGAATACTTGTGATAAAGTTTGTGATTCCCGTAGCATGCACGTATGGTGAACCGTTATGTGATGAAGTCGGAGCATGATTTATTTATTGATTGTCTTCCTTATGAGTGGCGGTCGGGGACGAGCGATGGTCTTTTCCTACCAATCTATCCCCCTAGGAGGATGCGCGTAATACTTTTCTTTGATAACTTCTAGATTTTTGCAATAAGTATATGAGTTCCTCATGACTAATGTTGAGTCCATGGATCATATGCACTTTTTCCCATCCTTCCACCATTTCTAGCCTCTCTAATACCGTGCACTTTTCACTGGTATCATATACCCACCATATACCTCCCTCAAAACAGCCACCATACCTACCTATCATGGCATTTCCATGCCATTCCGAGATATATTGCCATGCAACTTTCCACCGTTCCGTTTATTATGACACGCTCCACCATTGTCATATTGCTAGCATGATCATGTAGTTGACATCGTATTTGTGGCAAAGCCACCGTTCATAATTCTTTCATACATGTCACTCTTGATTCATTGCATATCCCGGTACACTGCGGGAGGCATTCATATAGAGTCATATTTTGTTCTAAGTATCGAGTTGTAATTGTTGAGTTGTAAGAAAAATAAAAGTGTGATGATCATCATTTTTAGAACATTGTCCCAAGTGAGGAAAGGATGATGGAGACTATGATTCCCCCATAAGTCGGGATGAGACTCCGGACGGAAAATAAAAAAAAAAGAAAAAAAAGAGGCCATAAAAAAAGAGAAGGCCCAAATAAAAAATGAGAGAAAAAGAGAGAAGGGACAATGTTACTATCCTTTTACCACACTTGTGCTTCAAAGTAGCACCAAGATTTTCATGATAGAGAGTCTCTCGTTATGTCACTTTCATATACTAGTGGGAATTTTACATTATAGAACTTGGCTTGTATATTCCAATGATGGGCTTCCTCAAAATTTCCCTAGGTCTTCGTGAGCAAGCGAGTTGGATGCACACCCACTTAGTGTCTTTTGTTGAGCTTTCATATGATTATACTCTAGTGCATCCGTTGCATGGCAATCCCTACTCACTCACATTGATATCTATTGATGGGCAGCTCCATAGCCTGTTGATACGCCTAGTTGATGTGAGACTATCTTCCCCTCTTTTTGTCTTCTCCACAACCACCACTCTATTCCACATATAGTGCTATATCCATGGCTCACGCTCATGTATTGCGTGAAGATTGAAAAAGTTAGAGTATGAAACAATTGGTTGGCTTGTCATCGGGGTTGTGCATGATTTAAATACTTTGTGTGGTGAAGAAAGAGCATAGCCAGACTATATGATTTTGTAGGGATAACTTTCTTTGGCCATATTATTTTGAGAAGACATAATTGCTTTGTTAGTATGCTTGAAGTATTATTATTTTTATGTCAACATGAACTTTTGTCTTGAATCTTTCGAATCTAAATATTTATACCACAATTAAGAAAGATTTTCATTGAAATTATGCCAAGTAGAACTCCGCATCAAAAATTCTCTTTTTATCATTTACCTACTCGAGGACGAGCAGGAATTAAGCTTGGGGATGCCTGATACGTCTCCAACGTATCTATAATTTTTGATTGCTCCATGCTATAATATCTACTGTTTTGGACTATATTGGGCTTTATTTTCCACTTTTATATTATTTTTGGGACTAACCTATTAACCGAAGGCCCAACCCAGAATTGCTGTTTTTTGCCTATTTCAGTGTTTCGAAGAAACGAAATATCAAACGGAGTCCAAATGGAATGAAACCTTCGGGAACGTGATTTTCTCACCGAACGTCATCCAGGAGACTTGGACCCTATGCCAAGGCATCAGAGAGGCGGTCACGAGGGTGGGGGCGCCCCCCCCTTAGGGCGCGCCCCCTACCTCGTGGGCCCCTCGGAGCTCCACTGACATACTTCTTCCTCCTATATATACCTACGTACCCGCAAACGAACAGAGGGGAGCCAAAAACCTAATTCCACCGCCGCAACTTTTTGTATCCACCAGATCCCATCTTGGGGCCTGTTCCGGAGCTCCGCTGGAGAGGGCCGTCATCACGGAGGGCTTCTACATCATCATAGCCCCTCCGATGAAGTGTGAGTAGTGTACCTCCGACATTCGGGTCCATAGTTTGTAGCTAGATGGCTTCTTCTCTCTTTTTGGATCTCAATACAAAGTTCTCCCCCTCTCTCGTGGAGATCTATTCGATGTAATCTTCTTTTTGCGGTGTGTTTGTTGAGATCGATGAATTGTGGGTTTATGATCAAGTCTATCTATGAATAATATTTGAATCTTCTCTGAATTCTTTTATGTATGATTGGTTATCTTTGCAAGTCTCTTCGAATTATCAGTTTGGTTTGGCCTACTAGATTGGTTTTTCTTGCCATGGGAGAAGTGCTTAGCTTTGGGTTCAATCTTGCGGTGTCCTTTCCCAGTGACAGAAGGGGCAGCAAGGCACGTATTGCATCGTTGCCATCGAGGATAACAAGATGGGGTTTATTTCATGTTGCATGAATTTATCACTCTACATCATGTCATCTTGCTTAAAGCGTTACTCTGTTTTTAACTTAATACTATAGATGCATGCTGGATAGCGGTCGATGAGTGGAGTAATAGTAGTAGATGCAGAATCGTTTCGGTCTACTTGTCACGGACGTGATGCCTATATACATGATCATGCCTAGATATTCTCATAACTATGCTCAAGTCTGTCAATTGCTCAACAGTAATTTGTTCACCCACCGTAGAATACTTATGCTCTTGAGAGAAGCCACTAGTGAAACCTATGGCCCCCGGGTCTATTCTCATCATATCAATCTCCATCACTTTAATCTTGCTTTGCTTTTTTACTTTGCCTTTTACTTTTCACTTTGCATCTCTATACCAAAAATACCAAAAATATTATATCTATCAGATCTCACTCTCGTAAGTGACCGTGAAGGGATTGACAACCCCTAATCACGTTGGTTGCGAGTAGATATCGTGTTGTGCAGGTACGAGGGACTTTTGCGTGGCCTCCTACTTGATTGATAGCTTGGTTCTCAAAAACTGAGGGAAATACTTACGCTACTCTACTGCATCATCCTTTCCTCTTCGGGGAAATCCAACGCAAGCTCAAGGGGTAGCACAGTCCAAATTGGTTTTGAACCTCAGCTCCATAGAAATATGGAGGCCTGCGTGGATGACATAGTGGTCAAAACCAAGGACGGGCCAACTCTTGTGCAAGATCTGGAAGAGACATTTGCTAACCTGCGCAACATCAACCTTAAGCTGAACCCTGAGAAGTTCGTCTTCGGCGTTCCGTCCGGCAAGCTTCTCAGATTCTTTGTGTCGCAGCGTAGGATTGAGGCAAACCCAGACAAGATCAAGGCTATTGAGCAGATCGAGGCGCCCAAGCGGATCAAGGATGTGCGTCGGCTCACCGACTATGTTGCCGCCATGAGCTGGTTCATTTCCAAGTCCGCCGAGCGCACACTTACCTTCTTCAAAATATTGAAGAAGGAGGGCCCAATAGAGTGGACACCAGAAGCCGAGGCAGCACTGCGGGATCTGAAGAAATACCTTTCCTCCACGCCGATACTGGTTGCACCTAAACCACAAGAGCCGTTGCTGCAGTATCTGGCGGCGACGAATCAAGTGGTCAGCGCTGCACTGGTGGCACAGAGGGAGGACGATGAGGAGGCGACAATGGCAGCAGAACCAGCGGATGGCAAGCCAATGATTCCCCCGGCAGGGCCTGGTGCCGACCAGGTGCGGCCCCCGGCGGAGTCTGGTGCCACCAAGGCAATGCCCGCGCAGTCGAGTGAAGTGGTGCCAAAGAAGAAGATGATGCAGCACCCAGTTTACTTTGTCAGCTCCCTCTTACAGGGGGCTAGGTCGAGGTACTCCGGTGTGCAGAAATTGCTCTTCGGCCTCCTTATGGCCTCGAGGATGCTGCGTCGCTACTTCCAGGCCCACGAGATCACTGTCGTCACCCGCCTCCCTTTGCAATGGATACTGCACAACCCGGACGCAACAGGAAGGATTGTCGAATGGGCCCTGGAGCTGTCAAGTTTCGGTTTGAAAGTACCTCGACAATTCAGAGCAGAGTCTTGGCGGAATTCATCGCAGAATGGACCTCGACGCCTGACGAAGAAATCCAGGAGACCACTCTCCTCGGCAAGGAAGCAAACCGCGACTGGATCATGTACTTTGATGGGGCTTTCTCGCTGCAAGGCGCCGGTGCCGGTGTGCTACTCGTCGCACCCACCGAAGAACAGCTCAAGTACGTGATCCAGATGCACTTCCCCAAGGAGATGTCCACCAACAACACTGCCGAGTACGAGGGATTTCTTGCTGGTCTCAGGATCGCGGCAGACCTCGGGGTTAAGAAGCTCATCGTCAGGGGCGACTCGCAGATCGTTGTCAGGCAGGAACGCTTTGACGGAATCCAGGCGGAGCACGTCCCCCGAGCAGAGAACGACATCGCTGATTACCTATCAAAGCATGCCTCATTCAAGCTACCTATGGAAATAGGTACCTTTTTGCTCCGGTTAACTCAACCATCTGTCGAACCAATAGCGGGGCAGAACAAGCGGAGGAAGTCAGGTCCCGACAAGTACTTTCCTACCGAGCCCCCTAGGGTTGCCGGCAAGGGTGCTGCCGCGGACGCTGAGCCTGCCCAAGAACGACTGACTCTGACAGGGCGTCAAGCCCTGGCCATAGAGACAACCGCTCTCATGGCGGAAGAAATGCCTTTGGTCCTTGCCATCAAGCCCTAGGCTCCGGTATGGGCACATCATACCATCCACTTCCTCCAAACAGGGGAGCTTCCTGAGGAGCAGGAAGAAGCAGAGAAAGTAGCCCGTCGGTCCACCCTGTAATAGTTCGTTGATGACGTCCTGTACCGGAGGAGGCCAAACGGTGTGAAACTCAAGTCCATCCCCCGGGAGGAAGGACTAGAGCTGTTGGCGGAGATACATGGAGGCATATGTGGCTCCCACATAGGGTCAAGGGCCCTTGCCGGGAAGGCATTCCGGCAAGGTTTCTTCTGGCCCACCGCCCTCCAGGATATGACGGCACTAGTAACCAAGTGTGAAGCGTGCCAGTTCCATTCAAAGAAGCTTCATCAGCCGGCTCAAGCCCTTCAAACAATCCCTCTCTCCTGGCCATTCTCGGTCTGGGGGCTCGATATGCTTGGCCCTTTCCCCCGCGATGTCGGGGGCTTTGAGTACTTTTATGTTGCAATCGACAAGTTCACAAAGTGGCCGGAAGTGGAAGCAGTGAGGAAGGTGACTGCTCAGTCAGCCGTCAAGTTCTTCAAAGGATTGATCTGCCGTTTTGGTGTGCCAAATAGAGTCATCACCGACAACGGCACGCAGTTCACAAGCCACACCTTCATGTAGTACATCCAAGACCTCGGTAGCAAGGTCTATTTTGCTTCCGTGGCACATCCACGAAGCAACGCCAAGCGGAGAGGGAAAATGCTGAAGTGTTGCGAGGCCTGAGAATGAAAACCTTTCACAAGCTGCACAAGAGTGGAAGGCGCTCTGGATTGATGAGTTGCCGGCGGTTCTTTGGTCGATCAGGACGATGCCCAATCGATCCATCGGCCAGACACCTTTTGCCTTGGTATACGGGGCAGAAGCAGTTCTCCCCATGGAACTCATATACGGGTCACCTCGAGTGCTCGCTTATGATGAGCTCGAGCAAGAGCCGTTGCGCCAAGATGACGCGACGCTCCTTGAGGAAGATCGTCTTCGGGTGGCTGTGAGAGCGGCACGCTACCAGCAAGCCTTGCGCTGCTATTATAGCCACAAGGTTCATGCCCGAAGCCTTGAGGAAGGTGACCTTGTTCTTCGACGCATTCAGTCGGCCAAGAATTCCAACAAGTTGACGCCGAAGTGGGAAGGCCCTTATCGGGTAATGCGAGTCACCAGGCCTGGCACAGTCCGCCTGGAGACCGAGGATGTCGTCCCAGTGAGCAACTCCTGGAACATTGAGCATCTTCACAAGTTTTACCCATAAGGCACGGCTTGCTAGGCCTCCCGGCAAGCCACCTTTTGTACAAGCTTTGCCGACAAGGCATGTGACCCTTTGTACAAAGCCAGGCGCAGACCCTGAGCATAAATAAATGAAGCGCTGGCGCCCTAAGTTATAGCATGCATGCTAGGTCGAGTCTGTTCCTTGGTTAGGGTCGATAGTGCTTAGCGGCGACTAACCCCTAGCCTAGAGGTCGAGTGCGCATCTGTCTGTTTGTTTTCTGTCCTCCTTTGGTTCACAGGGCACATGAGCACTTCTGTTGAGCTACTCGGAAAGAAGGAAACGTACCGGCGCCCCGATCCCGGCAAGCCAGAGTTGCCGGGGGCTGCAAGCACAAGGATCCAACCATGGCAAGATGACATTTCCAAGGACTGCGGATCCAGATAAGTCTTTTATCCTCTGTCATGCATTTCGGAACCGGACTGGGGCATGTGAAACCTCGTTTTTATCTCAAGGTTGCCGTGCTCCCCTTTTTTGCTATACCTAGGGATTATTTCCTGGGTCCGGATTTGGTCGTAGCCGCGGCGGCAAGGAGGTGGGACGAGGAGCCTAAATCCCACTTCATCCCTGCCTCCACCAAGAGCGCGAGAACGGTCGAGTGGAGTGGGGGGGGCGGCAAGGCCTGTTGCCGGGCGAAAAACGTTTATCTTAAAACAATAACAAGGATTCCCTCCTTGTCACGGGATTTACCCGCGAACGAAAAACCCGGCAAGCATCCCTTTTTCATTAAAAACATCCCATACAGGTACAGTTCGTGCGAACTGAAAAACATGAGCAAGGGGATTACAAGTTCTAAATTTAACAAAGGCCTGCAGGCTTACAAACTAAAAGGAGGTAAGATGCCTGTAATCCCTTTCTTGTCCCTCTCCTCAGGAGGTAGGTCAAGGAGGTGAAAGGTGAATAGGGGCGCCTAGGCGAGCTACGAGCAGCAGAAAGCACCAAGAGAACATCTCGGTGGCCACCCACGGGCGGTCCGGTGATGACGGTGCCGGGATAGGAGCTGGAAGACGAGGCGGCAGGACCGGCAATACGCGATGAAGGCGTCGGTGCCCGCGTACTCCGAGTTGACGGCCTTGCCGCCCACCCTCTTCCTCTTCCGCAGCCTCCCGACGCCAGCCGCCCAAGGAGACAGCCCCGCAAGGTTGAAGGAGCTGGCCCTACCCCTGGCCAGCTTCTGCCAGAGGAGCGGCCAGGTGCAGATGCTGCTGCTACCGCACCCGCCTAGGCGCGGTGTCGGTGTCAAAATCAGCGGATCTTGGGTAGGGGGTCCCGAACTATGCATCTAAGGAGGATGGTAATAGGAGGCAGGGGACACGATGTTTTACCCAGGTTCAGGCCCTCTTGATGGAGGTAAAACCCTACGTCTTGCTTGATTTATTCTTGATGATATGGGTATTACAAGAGTTGATCTACCATGAGATCGGAGGGGCTAAACCCTAAAGTTAGCCTATGGTATGATTGTCTGTTTTCCTACGGACTAAAACCCTCCGGTTTATATAGACACCGGAGGGGGCTAGGGTTACACAAGGTCGGTTACAAAGGAGGAGATATGCATATCCGTATTGCCTAGCTTGCCTTCCACGCCAAGTAGAGTCCCATCCGTACACGAGACGAAGTCTTCAATCTTGTATCTTCATAGTCCAACAGTCCAGCCAAAGGATAGAGTCCGGCTGCCCGGAGACCCCCTAATCCCAAACTCCCTCAGTAGCCCCTGAACCAGGCTTCAATGACGATGAGTCCGGCGCGCAATGTTGTCTTCGGCATTGCAAGGCGGGTTCCTCCTCCGGATACACCACAGAAGAGTTTAAATAAAGGATAGTGTTCGACGCTGCAAAATAAGTTCCACATACCACCGTAGAGAGAATAATATTTCCACAAATCTAATCTGCTGACATGTTTAGGCAACATGACATCATGCCATGGCTCGACGATTATTCGAACCGTTTTTCTCTACCTAGCCCCGCACATAATGCAAGGCAGTTTCTTGACACCTCTTGTCAAAGCAGAGATCGTGTTCCCCTTATTACGGGATCCTCATCAATACGGGCGTGGGTAACCCAACCGTGCCTATGACTCCTAGATTTTAGGCATGTCCCAAACGGCCACTGGGAGGACGCTTGATATTCACCCTCTTTATAAAGGGACAAGGCTTTTACTTTTTTCCTCCCATGCTCAGTCAAATCCCTCCCCCGCCTCGAGTTCTAACACTCAAAGCCTAGGTCAGGTGCTTCGGATCTTCAATCATGTCTGGATCCAGCCTCCAGGGCCGTTGGATGCCCTCCTCCATCACGGAAGAGGATATCAAGAAGTTGAGGGAGGCAAGATACCTGACCGCCGAAGTCTCACATCGGCTGCTCGCCTGAGGGCAGGTCGTCCCTACTCCTGAACCCAATGAAGACGTCGTGTTCATCTCCCACTTCCTCCTAGGACTAGGCCTCACTCTGGATCCCTTCGTGAGGAGTTTGATGTTCTATTACGGGCTTGATTTCCATGATCTAGCCCTAGATTCCTTTCTCCACATCTCGGCATTTATTGTCGTATGTGAGGCTTTCCTCCGCATTACCCCTCACTTCGGCCTGTGGCTCAAGACCTTTGATGTGAAGCCGAAGACGGTCGAAGGGCAGTATGCAGCATGCAGAGGCACATTAATAAGCAAGATTGCAGGAGCTCCGTGGCCAAAAGGTTCATTTCTAGAGGTGTCCGGATTATGACAACGGGAGTGGTTCTACATCACCGCTCCTAGAAGTGCCAAGTGGGTAGCTTCCCCCGCCTTTCGTTCGGGCCCTCCACCACAACTGATGTCATGGATCAGCAGGGGGCTGAGCTGGGTTCCAGCCAAGGATGTGCCCATATTGCAGAGCCGCATCCGGGATCTCTTTGAGGGAGATTTTAGTTTGGTTATGGTAATGCAGGTCATGCTGGTTCGTCGAGTCCAGCCTTGCAAACGCCGGCCCCTCCGCTTGTGGAATTCAACCCAGAAGGACCGCGCGCTATTCAGAATTTCCTCGGCCTGACGCACGAGGAGATGTATAAATAATTCTTTGGAACTCAAATAGAGTGTCCGGATACTACCGAGGACGTGGGCTTGAGCAGCAACCGCACCGCCGACCAGGTAAGTAATCCTCTAGCCGAACACACCGTCTTTCATTTATCATGACATCATTCTGAGAAATCGCTCTTCGACTAGGACTAGCTAACAAAGGAGAAGATGATTCGGTGTTCGGCCCCCCTTCCTGAGGGTTTGGACAATCCGGTACTGGAGAAGATGCTCAAGCTAGCACCTTGCCCGGAGCCCTCAGAGGAAGAAAAAGGGGGGAATAATGAGGGCGAAAGCGGGCCCCCATAGCTACCAATTCCAACTGAGGGAATAAGCGCCTCCGCGAGGGAGGATAACCATGGGGAAGATTCTGACCTTCTCTCGCTCCGAGGAAGGAAGAGGACTGCCTCTGAAGATCCGGAAACCAAGGCTTCCAAACGGGAGAAGAAGTCCCCAACAGAGGGTCCTGCCTTGGGGGGTGCTCCTGCCGCACAAAGTCCGCGCGGGGATCAGCCCTCTAACGAGCCGTAAGTGATCAAAAAATAATTAATAGTAAGGATATTCTACCTACTTTCTGAGGAAGATAATCGAAGCGTTTATCTTGTAGTTCAGATCTTAGCCCTTCTCAACTGAGCTCGTCTTCAGGGGACCTTCTTCTGGAGATGATGGAGAGTGAAACACCTCCCCCGGACTCCCCCGCTCAAGAAGCGGGTGACCTTGAAGTGTCGTCGCGGAGGGCCTCTCCGGATCCGGTGAGGCCAGAAGATAATCCTATAGTCACCCGAAGTCCCCAGCATCCGGCTCTTGAAGAGGGCGAACAAGAGAGTCCGGCACCGTCTGGTATGCGGTCGGACACACTGAGGGATCTGTTGAAGCGAGCGACCATGTCAGAAGAACACCGTATGTTAATGAGTACGGTGATGGAAAGGCTTTCGTCCGCCGAAAGCGGGTTGCATGACGCCTTTATGTGTCTACTAACGAGCTTTGAGGTACGTAAAATGATATACCTTTGTAATAGTACCGCACATTTTTAGGTGTGCCCTGTGTAGATAGTAGCCCCTGAGACTCTGGTTGTCACCGAGAACGGAGGCAAGCAGAGGATCGTAGTCCCAGGTAATAACCATACCGCTTTAATGTGTAGGTAGTGGAAGCTCCGGTGGCTAGCCCGACTCATGAGTTTGCCGAACTAAAGCGGCAACTGGATGCGGCGCATGACGACATCGAGCTTGTTAACAAGAGGCTTGACGAGGCACAGGGTAAGTGATATTTTCTGGTGAATGTAACATAATAAGAGCAACGTGATGCCAGTATCTTTAATATTTTGTGACTGCAGATGGAGCTGCCACTGTGGAAACCCTTCGGGCGGAACTTGCCCGAGCCAAAGAAGAAGCAAGGAGTAGTAATGCGGCTGCTTTGAAGGCGGCCGAAGAGTTGAAAGCCGAGAAGGCTGCGCATTGCGAGAGCAAAGAGAAAATGGCCAAGATGGCTACAAAGTTAAAAGACACTACCGACCGTTGCAAGTTCTTTGAAGAATAAAACCGAGCCAAGGCGACAGACCTTGCAAAGGCCACGATGGTGACCAAAGACACCGTTCTGCCATGAGAGCGAAGAAGGAGGAACTGCGTGAAGCCTGTGATATTGTGGCTGGGAAGCCCTTTTTGCCGTAGAGCAAGGTCGGAGATCCGCGGTATGCCCCTCTGGATCGGCTGTGGAGTTCGGCGGACGCATATCTGGACTTGGCGGCGAGCGCTGTTGATGCGGCCAAATACTTCCGAGATCAAACAGATCGGGAAGTGGTCAAGCTGTTCGGGTCGCAGTTCAACATGCCAGAGCATCTACTTCCATTGACCAATTAGCTAGCTGAATGCGCCCAACTCAATAGGTTGTCCATACTTGCCATGAGGTCCGTCGTAGATCATCTGTGGCCGGAAAAGCCGAAGCCGAACAACTATTTCAGCTTAGTGCAGCAGTTCCTTGGTGCGGTGCCACGCATCAATGCGATGAAGAGGTCGGCGTGCATAGAAGGCTCGCGGATGGCCCTTGCCCGTGTCAAAGCATACTGGGCGGAGATGGATGCTACCACAGTCGCGGCGCAGGGTTCGGCCATAGGCCGAGTGGCTGCCGAGCACTATTTTGAAGAAGTTCTTGAGGGTGCTCGTTTGATAGAGGCCCAGTGCTCGAAGAATATTATGTTTGTATGACATGTATTCCCATTGTAAAAACAATGTTTTTATTGAATTTATCAAGGCTGTATTTATACTTGTGCCTGAAAGTATTGTGATGCCTCCTGTGCGGCCGTTTATGTATACATGTGTATAACCTGAAAGATTGCAGTCGTTGGCTTCAGCCGCCACGCATATAATGCGGTGGTGTTCGCAGAAGACGCGTAATCACACTTAATCCAATGTCTTGGTCCTAATAAGGAGGTGATAGCGCAACGAACTGGGCAACCGGACTATAATGGTTTAACACTTTGACTTAGCCATAAGAGTTTGACAGTGGGGCTACTATATAGCCCCTGGTGGCTCCGCACTCATCCGAATTCGAGGTGCGTACTTGCCCGGCCGAGAAACGCCCTTCGTTAAGGCGAAGGAATTCTAAGATTCCGATGGGTCATCGAGTGGTTGACCAGTCTCGCGCTATATCATGACAGTCAGTTTACGGCTTTCTCTACTAAGGTGCTCGTCCGGATGAACCAGGGCACAATCGCAGTAGTTCTCCCGGTGCCGCCTTAGCCGATAGAGCGGAACGTAAGGCAGCAAAACACAGGAGCCAGGAAAACCCAACATTTGACCAAAGACATGATTCAGAGCTGATGCATATAAGGCCAAACTCGCGACGCTGAACACTCCCTAAGGTATTCGGTCTTTATGGTGTAAACCGGGCCTAAACAGTGCCCTTTGTAAGAAGCCCCTGGTGTCCAGGTACGTGCAATATTCTGACGTGGCCACATGCCAAGGCGTCAGCCCCCTTCTCGGTTATACTGAGAATCCGGGGGATGTGTATCAACAAGAGATAGTAAAAAAAGGTTTACGCACGGTCTTAATCTAAAAAGAATCCTTGGAACGGGTCCTTGCTGCACGTCTGCGCCTGTGTCTCCGTTGTGCCGTATCCTGGATGGGTGTAGCATGGTGTTCATCTGAAAAAGAGACGAACTTAGTTGAAAGAGCAGTCGTGAAAAATGTATGTTATAATAAAAAAGAACGAAGTATGATTCAAGGTGGGAAGAATTGAGTATTATTGCTGCTTGTTTACATGTGCGGAGCCCCTTGTATAGGGATGTATAACCATCAAACTGTTAGTAATTATATAGTTACGCCGGACTCGTCCAGCCGTGTTCGTGGTCTCAACGACCTATTATGCACTCTGGTTGGTGGGGCAGTTTAGTGTGTGGCTGTCAAGGCAGCCGCACAGTCTTCCGCGCGCAAGGAGCGCTCAATGTTTCCCTTTACTAAAATGATGCCTTGTGGATTGGGCATCTTAAGCGTGAGAGACGCATAGTGCGGTATTGCGTTAAAGCGGGCGAAAGCTTCGCGTCCCAGTAGTGCTTGATAACCACTTTTAAATGGAGTGATGTGGAAGGCCAGCTTTTCGCTACGGAAGTTATCGGGCGAACCAAACGTAACTTCTAGTAGGAGGGAGCCCGTGCAATGAGCCCCTGGGCCTGGCATTGCTCCTTTAAAGGAGATATTGATATGGCTAATGTTTTTTGGGTCCATCCCCATTTTCCAGACTGTGTCCTGATATATCAGGTTTAAACTGCTGCCGCCGTCCATCAGGACTCGCGTAAAGTGGTATCCGTCGATTATCGGGTCTAATACCAAGGCAGCCCAGCCTGCGTGTTGGATACTTCCGGAGTAATACTGATGGTCGAAGGTGATCGGTTTTGACAACCAGTGGCGAAACTCCTTTGTGATAGGCCGCATGGCACGTATCTCTGTGGGTGCCACTTCGTTTCTCCCTTTTGTCACGTGTAGTACGTTTACTATTTTGACTACTTGTGGGAATTTCTTTTGTTCCCCAGTGCTTTGTTTGTGGGGTTCATCATCGTCTTCACTTGGTGTATCCAGCCCCTTGTGTTCGGCGTTGAGTTTGCCGGATTGCTTGAAGACCCAACATTCTCTGTGGGTACGATTTGCAGGCTTCCCAGGGGTGCTGTGGATTTGACATATCTTGTCCAGGATTTTGTTTAGGTTAGACAGTTCGTCCCTGTTATCTTTGAGGGGCAGCTTTTGCTGACCCTGCCGAGAGCTTTTGAATCCGGCGTTAACTGCCATGCTCTTTGGGCTGTTCCCCTTATTCCGGCGCTGGTCTTTGCTGCATCGTCGCTTCTCGTTTCCATCCCTGACTTCGGATGTACTTGGGTCGCTGGTACAGCATCTTGCCAACCAGTTGTCCTCGCTCGCGCAAAAGCGGGTCATGAGGCTTGTTAATGCGGCCATTGTTCTAGGCTTTTCTTGGCCGAGGTGTCTGGCGAGCCATTTGTCTCGAATGCTATGTTTGAAAGCTGCTAAGGCTTCGGCGTCCGGACAGTCGACTATTTGGTTCTTTTTAGTAAGAAATCTGTTCCAGAGCTTCTGGGCTGACTCTCCGGGTTGTTGAGTTATATGACTTAAATCGTCTGCATCCGGTAGTCGGACATAGGTCCCTTGAAAATTTGCCCGAAAAGCGTCCTCGAGCTCTTCCCAACTTCCAATGGTGTTTTCGGGAAGGCCTTTAAGCCAATGCCGGGCTGGCCCTTTGAGCTTGAGGGGTAAGTATTTGATGGCATGGAGGTCATCTCCTCTAGCCATGTGGATATGAAGGATATAATCCTCAATCCAGACCCCCGGGTCTGTCGTTCCGTCATATGCCTCTATGGTTACGGGTTTGAACCCCACTGGAAATTCATGGTCCAGCACCTCATCAGTGAAACATAGGGGGTGTGCGGCACCCCTGTATTTGGGTGTGCCGTGTTGTTCGGATATTTGTTGTGTTGCTAGAGCGTGCTTTCTTGGCCCGTAGATAGATCTGGTTGGGCCATCTTTTTGATGCGAGTCCTCATGTGGATCGCGTGTTGGCTTGTGTGCGTCACCATTTGCCGCTCTATGTTGGCCATGAGGTCGTCTATCCGACCGGATGTATGCTTTGTTTTTTGATTGTGGGGGCTCTAAGGCCTCCTCATCAAATTCGGGCAGTAGCTTTCGCTTCGGGTAGCTCTTTGTGTGGAGACTGCCGCCATATTTGTCTGCGGTGTTGAGTACCTTGCTCCATCTAATTCTGAGTGCATCTTCCACAGTCTTGAGCTTCCGCTTCTGCTTTTTCACGCTACGCGCAGTGGCGACGAGCCTTTTATGGAGGTTCTTCTGCTCCAGGAACTTGTCCGGCGTTAGGTCATCCGGACTGTTATCTTCGCCAGGGACGGGTTGTTCGGTTTGGTTATCCAAGTTGCCTTGTTCGGACGGTTGCTCGATGCCATGTTCATCGTCCGCCGGCTCGCCCTGCTCTGTGGCTGGATCTATATGACAGCTGTTTCTGTCAAGGTGGGGTTTAGAGCGGCGCTTACGCTGCCGCTTTGACTGCTTTTCGAAGGAATGATCCTTCGTTGCGTCCTCCCGTTCCTCGTCGTTTCCTTTGGGTGTGTCCACCATGTATACATCGTAGGATGAGGTGGTTGTCCAGTGCCTTGTAGGCGCTGGTTCCTGTTCGTCTCCTATATCGTCGCCCATATCATCGATGTCTTCAGAGTTGAAGTCGAGCATGTCGGTCAGATCGTCGACAGTGGCTATGAAGTGGGTGGTGGGTGGGTGTCGAATTTCCTCGTCGTCCACATCCCA
Organism: Triticum urartu; assembly: GCF_056163025.1. Taxonomy (NCBI): domain Eukaryota; kingdom Viridiplantae; phylum Streptophyta; class Magnoliopsida; order Poales; family Poaceae; genus Triticum; species Triticum urartu. The sequence goes on along the minus strand of NC_141877.1, from coordinate 205,306,728 downwards.
ATCCCGCCGGTCATAATCCGGCCAGGACTCTCCTAACAAAGAGAGAGACCTTAGTGAATTCAGTATGTCGCCAAAGGGCGAGTGCTGAAAGATATCCATGGCAGTGAACTCCATGATCGGCGCCCAATCGGATTTGATTGGCAGGGGCACAGATGGTTCAGAGTTCGGAGGAGAGTCCGGCAATGTGGAGTCACGACCCTCTTGAAGGATAAGGTTGGTGTTCGGCTCGATCGCCGTTGAGGCTGCAGCCTCCGCGGCGGGGTCTAGCCACCCGCCCTCGGTCGGCGCTGTTGGCTCCGAATTAAAGGTCGGAGCGGATGCGGGTGCGGCCTCCAGGACACTATTCAGCGGCAGAGCTAAATCATGCCCATTGTAACAGTGCGGCGCACTCGGCAGGGGCTCGAATCCGTCGGAGATCAAGTCTCCGCAGATATCAGCCGTGTAGTTTAAGCTTCCAAACCTGACCTGATGGCCAGGGGCGTAGCTTTCAATCTGCTCCAGATGGCCAAGTGAATTGGCCCGCAGTACAAAGCCGCCAAATACAAAAATCTGTCCGGGGAGAAAAGTCTCACCCTGGACTGCATCGCTAAAGATGATCGAAGGAGCCATCAAGCCTGATGATGACGACACAGAGGAACTCTCAATGAAAGCACCAATGTCGGTGTCAAAACCGGCGGATCTCGGGTAGGGGGTCCCGAACTGTGCGTCTAAGGCGGATGGTTACAGGAGGCAGGGGACACGATGTTTTACCCAAGTTCGGACCCTCTTGATGGAGGTAAAACCCTACATCCTGCTTGATTTATTCTTGATGATATGGGTATTACAAGAGTTGATCTACCACGAGATCGGAGAGGCTAAACCGTAAAGCTAGCCTATGGTATGATTGTCTGTTGTCCTACGGACTAAAACCCTCCGGTTTATATAGACACCGAAGGGGGCTAGGGTTACACAAGGTCGGTTACAAAAGAGGAGATATGCATATCCGTATTGCCTAGCTTGCCTTCCATGCGAAGTAGAGTCCCATCCGGACACGAGACGAAGTCTTCAATCTTGTATCTTCATAGTCCAACAGTCCGGCCAAAGGATAGAGTCCGGCTGTCCGGAGACCCCCTAATCGCGGACTCCCTCACACGGGGCGTCCGACGCCTAGTCGGACTCGTCCCTGCTGTCCACCCCGCTGTCCTCCTCATCTCTCTCGCTCGAGGACGAGCATCCATCGTCAGAATCTCCATCAGAGGAGCTCTCCACGCAGCATTTCAAACAAGTTCCACAATCTCCGAAGACCTTGACGGAGAGCAGGGCTTTCTCCATTAACTTGAAGTAGAGGACGAGCCCCGCCGTCAGGCTGTGGATGCGGGCGAACGTCTTCCATCCACGGCGGAGATACATAACTCGAGGAGCCGGGAAGTCGACATCAACCCGCGTGCCCCCGTTCCCGCGGCCCCTCATGTGCAACCTGAGGGTCTGGGGCGGGGCACGAACGGAGTGGGGAGACGAAGACGACGATGCGGGGGCCGGCGGAGCCTTATGAAGAACTCATAAGGCTGGTCTTCAACGTGGCCCCCCATCGGGAAGTGCATCATTGGCAGGGGTGAGGCCGGCGCATCGCCCCATCCTCCTCTTCCTCGAGCACTACGGCCTCGCCCCCTCCCCCTTCCCCTCGCGGTAGGTTCCACCACCATGGGTTCATAAGGGGGAGGGACGCGCTGTCGAACGGCGACCCTAGCCGCCACCGTCGAAGGACCAGGATTCCCTTTCTCCATGACGGATGAGAGGAAGGGGCAGAAGCAGAGGGAGATAAAAGATGGAAGAATGCGGGGTGCCATTCCCCCCCCCCTTCCTCCTCCTTATAAAGGAACAGGGTTGAGGCTCGGCTGCCCTGCTCGGCCAATCCAGACACCGGAGGCGCGGGGAATTAGGACCGACCCGCCGCCCCAACCAGCGGCGGCCCGGTTTCTCGCCTCCACCATTTGCCACCACAAGCGCATGAAAGACGCGTGACAGACGTGCAAAACTGAGGGGACGGGTGAGGTGACCTCTCCCCACCCCGTGATCTTGGGGAGTGGACGCCTGGAAGACTGCACCCTGACCCCGCTCAGTAAATGAGTCGCGCCTCCACGCCTCGCTCTTTTTACGGGGAAGACGCGAGCCGCCTCTTTACTGCGAAGTGATGCATGTGTGTGAAAACCGCCCTATGCATGCCGCCCATGTCACGCACACCCCTCCACGCCGCGCCACACACGCGGGTCATGGGAGGTGGAGCGCGTGAAGAATCTTACCACGGTAAAAACCGCCCCACCTGCTCGCGCACCGTTTTGGGCCTGGCCCAACAACATGTTGCGCTTATGTGTGGCCCAGGCCCGGGGGCTCCTGTCGTTGTACAAAAATAGGGGCGCATCTTTGTACCCCTTTTCCTGTGCACGGGCAGTCAGAGCCGCGCCCACGGCCACACCAAGCAGAACGAGGGAGGTGAGCCAAGGTAAGATCGAAGCCCAAGACAATCAAAGCAACACCAAGGCCAAGACCACAAAGACTAGAGGGACGAAGCAAGTTCCCCTGGAAAGACCCTTGCTGGGTGGCCTCAGTGGCCCCGGCAAGACTCTTGCCAGGACAGCTCGCCCCGCACCAACAGAGCGAGCCACCATTGAGCCCACGGCCCCCGGTGCCATCATTAGCGTGGGGCCAGGGCTCGGGAAGGCACCCCTGTGGTGGCATGCGGATCTTTGTGAAGACATATTCAAGATCAGATTAGAAGACGACAATTCTTGGCAAGATCCTTGCCGAGGAAGGCCACCAGACCCCCGGCAAGATCCTTGCCGGGGAGAACAACACGCCACAGCGAGACCCTTGTCGGGCCACCCGGCAAGGCCCTCGCCAAAGATGCCGGCAAGGCCACCGCCAAGCCCACGTCAACCAAGCTTCCACCACCGTTCACATGTAGCTGCCAGCCCAACCAGCTGGGCGGGAACCTGCGTGGCAACATGCAGCTCCCAGACCAACTCATCAAGCGTCTGCGTGACGGCATGCAGATCTCCGTGAAGGCTCCACCACCACGCCAACTCAGCCCGCCTGCCTACATGGCACCGCACACATCCCTGGCCGAGGCGCGTGTTGAAGCAAGGAGCAGCGGCGACGGACGGGACGGGCCTCGCTGTAACACCCTCGATGCGACTATAGCTCCCACGTGTCGAGGCACGACTTAGAGACATAATCGCATTGAAGGCATATGTCGCAAGTTAGGCAATCTTCACAACATCCCATGTAATATAAATAATAAAGGGGAGATAACATAGTAGGCTTACACTCGCCACGTCAATCAAGTACATAAATAACATTACATCATCCAAACACTCATGGCCCGACTATGGCGCCAAAATAAAAGAGAACCCAACATGCGACAACGGTCCCGTTCACCCCCAACTGGGCACCACTACTGATCATCGGGAAAGGAAACATAGTAACGTTGAGAGTCTTCGTCGAACTCCCACCTGAGCTCATACGCGTCTCCTGGAGTGGAATCATCAGGCCCTGCATCTGGTCTAATAGTAATCTGTGAGCCACAGGGACTCAACAATCTCGCACCTTCGCGATCAAGACTATTTAAGCTTGTAGGTAAGGCAAGGTAAAATATAGGTGGAGCTGCAGCAAGCGACTAGCAAGTATGGTGGCTAACTTATCCGCAAAAGAGAGCGAGAAGAGGAGGCAAAGCACGAGCGAGAAACTAGAGAGCAACCTGCGCAAACATTACTCCAACACCGTGTCCATTTCCTGGACTCCGCCGAGAAGAGGCCATCACGGTAACACACTCAGTTGATTCATTTTAATTAAGTTAAGGTTCAAGTTATCTACAACCGGACATTAACAAATTCCCGTCTGCCCATAACCGCGGGCATGGCTTTCGAAAGGTCAATCCCTGCAGGGGAGTCCCAACTTAGCCCATGACAAGCTCTCATGGTCAACGAAGGAATATACCTCCTCCCAAGACGTTCCGATCGGACTCGGTATCTCGGTAATTCAAGACACTTCGACAGCTTAAAACAAGACCAGCAACACCGCCCGAATGTGCCGACAAATCCCGATAGGAGCTGCACATATCTCTTTCTCAGGGCACACTCAGATGAGCCAGACATCGGGTAGGCCAGCCCAGAGTTGCCCCTGGTAGCCCTGGACATCGCTCGGTGGGACCAACACTCAGAGGAGCACTGGCCCGGGGGGGTTAAAATAAGATGACCCTTGAGTCTGAAGAACCCAAGGGAAAGAAAAGGCTAGGTGGCGAATGGTAAGACCAATGTTGGGCATTGCTGGAAAAGCTTTAATCAAGGCGAACTATCAAGGGGTTCCCATTATAACCCAACCGCGTAAGGAACGCAAAATCCGGGAACATAACACCGATATGACGGAAACTAGGGCGGCAAGAGTGGAACAAAACACTAGGCGAGAGGCCGAGCCTTCCACCCTTTACCAAGTATATAGAAGCATTAAGATAACATAGAAATATAATGATATCCCAAACAAGTAAATAAATGTTCCAACAAGGAACGGCCTCCAATCTTCACCTACAACTAGCAACGCTATAAGAGGGGCTAAGCAAAGCGGTAACATAGCCAATCAACGGTTTGCTAGGACATGGTGGGTTAGAGGTTTGACATGGCAATTTGGGAGGCTTGAAAGCAAGTGGTAGGCATCGTAGCAATGGCATAGCAAAAGAGCGAGCAAACTAGCATAGCAAAGATAGTAGTGATTTCGAGGGTATGATCATCTTGCCTGCACAGTTGTCAGAGTTGACTGGATCCTCGAAAGCAAACTCAACGGGCTCCTCGTTACCGAAATCGTCTCCCGGATCTACCCAAACAAGACAAACAAGCAACAAGGATACAATCAACCACGTGCAAGACCAAACAATATGATGCAATGATGATATGCTATGCGGGATGCGATGCGGGATGCAAAATGCAAGATATGACAGGAAATGCATGAACCTGGCCTCAACTTGGAAATCCAAGTGTTCCACTAGAAAGATGAGATTAAATCGCTTGAAAACGATATAAAGAACGCCGGAATCGGAGTTACGGTTTGGAAATGGCAAGCGATTCAAAAATGACACCGGTCTATGATGTACATCAAGTAGGCATCTAAATGCAAAGAAATGAACATGCTACAGCACTCAAACATGACAACAAAATACATGGCAGGGATGCACAGAAGATTCTTAACAAAAGTCTAGCACTAAGCTACGGCCAATTCATCCATTAACAGGTTCAAACAAGCATGGCAAAAATGCATATGACAAACATATATCAGACTTAGTGAAATCAACACTTGTCTGGAATTTCAGATCAGGTAGCCCTCTTCGGAGCAACAAAACTAGATGCTACAGGACCTGAACATGGCAAAGTAAAGCATGGCATGGAGATACTCAAAGAGCTTAACAAAAGTCCTTTAGTGTCCTTGAGCCAAAAGGGATCAGAAAATACAATTGCAAGCATGTGAACATAGCAAAAACATAGTCAGTTTTCAGACTTAGTGAAAACTAACACATGCTGAAATATAACTCAACTGGCATGTTTACGAGCTCGATGCACTCACTACGGTGCAAGTCATGACAAGACAAGAATACATCCATCAATAGGGCACAAAATTCAAGCTATCCCTGGAAAGAACAATAGCATAGCATGTACAGATCAACTACAACATCACCGGCAAAATTGCAAACAAGTTGACAATCTGCCCAGATTCACAAAGTAGCAAAAGTAGAGCTCGATTGACTCAAGCTAGGGTGCTCTGTAATTGCAAACAAAGACATGGATGGATATAGCACTACAAGATTAACAAAACTCCCTTACTGATCATCCTCAAAAGAGGAACGGATCACTGGGAAACAACAAGAACATATGGCATCATGAGATAAACAGCTCCAGGACTTAGTGAAATTGCTAAGTCCTTGAAAACAGAATTAGCAAGTGCACCACTTTGCAAGCTTGCACTAGACACCACACACATCCTAAAAATACATGGGTTGCACCTCTGGAAAGATGACAAAACCCTTAACAAAACGTATGTATAACTCACGGGCATATCATGCACACAATAATCATGGCAAAAATGACAAAAGTGCTAAACGGAGTAGCAGATCTGACAATTAACTCAAGTAGCCCTCTTCTAACAGCATTTCGGGCATCAAGATGAGCTCAAATGAAAATTATGCAAAGGAATGAAATGATTTACTCTCTGAGATGAACATTTTGATATGCTATATGCATGAATTGGAGCTACGGATGCAAAGTTACGGAGCCGCGAACATGTGCACATGGACTGAAATTTCAAGGACTTAGGAAAAAAACAACCTCCCAAATCTGGATCTAGTGTTTCACGGCACACAACCCGAGGTGGCCGGATCTCTGCCGGAGTTCGTCGCCGGAGGTGACCGGAGCGGGAGGAGGAGGCCGGGACGGCGGAGAGTAGGCGAGGCTGAGGCGCGACCGGGGCGGCGCGGCAGCCGACGACCGCGGGCGGCCGGGCGGCGGGCGGCGGCGGGGAGCGGCCGGGCGGCGGGCGGCGGCGAGCGTCGGCCGGGCGGTGGCGGGTGGCCGCGGGCGCGCGGAGGCGGTGCGAGGGAGCGGGGAGGCGGCGCGGGCCGGGCGGGGCGCGGCGGCTGGGGCGCTGGCGGCGCCACGTGTCGCCCTTCCAGTGGCCGCGGGCGGCGGCGCGGTGTGTCCGGCACCGGTGGAAAATGTCCGGCGCGCGCGATGTGTGGATTTAGGGTTTCGGGGAGAGGGGATCCGGGATATTTCGAGGGGGACCTATTTATAGGCATAGAGGGAGGTAGGGGAGTCCAAATAGGGTGTGGTTTTCGGCCACGCGATCGTGATCGAACGCTCTAGATGATGGAGCAGAGTTAGGTGGGTTTTTGGGCCAAATTGGAGGGGTGTTGGGCTGCAGCACACACGAGGCCTTTTCGGTCCCTCGGTTAACCGTTGGAGTATCAAACGAAGTCCAAATGATACGAAACTTGACAGGCGGTCTACCGGTAGTAAACCAAGGCCGCTTGGCAAGTCTCGGTCCAATCCGGAAATGTTTAATCCCCACACACGAAAGAAAGCTAGAAATGGCCACCGGAGGAGAACGAAGCGCCGGAATGCAAAACGGACAGCGGGGAAATGCTCGAATGCATGGGATGAACACGTACGCAAATGCAATGCACATGACGACATGATATGAGATGCATGACAACGACAACAACACACGGAGAAAAAAACCCGAACCCAAGGAAATAAATATAACTTAACGCCGGAAGCGGCAAGAGTTGGAGTACAAATAGGGGTGTTACATCCGGAAACGACATGATATGAGTTACATCCGGGGTGTTACACTCGGCCCCGTCCCTGATAAAGTAAGAGGACACCTAAGCGATGCATTAAATGCACCTTGTCCTGTAATATGAGGGATAACCTCATTCCATTATAGACCTTTGCACCTCCTGTATGCCACTGTGGCAACCCCTTTTTCCTATAAAAAGAGGTTCGAGGCGACGGGGAGGGGGATTCGACTCTTTTGAACCACACGCTAACCACAGCTAGTTCGAGAGCTCAAGAACTCTTAGAAATACACCCACCAAAGCAGGACTAAGGTTTTACACATCCTCGCGGCCCGAACCTTGGTAAACGATCCTTGTGTTGTCTACTAGCCCTGCTCTCCTCGCTACCCTGCGCCCCGGCAACCGTAGTAGGGATTCTTGTGATCCCATAGGTGTCGTTCCACACCGACAATGGGCGTGTAGCAGTGTTCAAAACTGCATGTAGGAACTAACACATTCTCTTCTTTTCCAGATAATAGTAGGCCCGGAGGTGGATAATGTTTATAATGAAAATCACATCGAATGCCTGGATCTACATCTCTCAAATATGACTTTGAACTCCTATCGAGGGACCTTACCGAAGATTACACTCGCCAGGTTCCTTCTTGCCAGAGCAAAGGTGTTGAGGGTACTGAGGCTGAACATGCATTTAATTAGGAAAGATGAATGGTATGATTATCAGAGCCGGCAGGTACTACGGAATTGAAGAGCCTCCAAAAATGCTAAACTTCGTATTGGAAGAGCATATGGCAAAGCAATTGGAAGTCATTGTGTCAAACCCATACATGACTTGTTAGCGGCTGGTCCCTTTTCAGAAATGATGCAGCTTTCAATGTTTGAATTTGGGCATTGTAATCTTTGAATTTGAACCTTGCAATATTTATGGTATTTGTTATATTGAACCGTTTCTGTTATCTTGTCTCAACGCAAACAGTTCATCCGAGTGAAGCGCATGTGGTATATCGCACACACCATGATCTGGCTGACCGTTTATTTTGTGTTGCCTAATCACAAATAGTTCGTCCGAGTGAACTGTATGTTGTACATCGCACACACCTTGATCTAGCTGACTGTTTCTTTTGCGTTGCCTAATCACAAACAGTTCATCCGAGTGAACCGTATGTTGTACATCGCACACACCTTCATCTGGCTGCCCGTTTATTTTGTTCCTCCTCATCAAAAATGGTTAATTGAACTTAACCGTATACCCTGAATCGCACACGCAACTAAAATCTGAACCGTGTTTGATGCATCCATCATCGCAAATGTTTTGCACCTTTTTTGATGGTTTTTACACTACCGTTTGCGATTATTGCATCGCACACAGTTTTGTTGAAGGGTCTCTGATCATAGCGTCGTGTTAGGAGCATCCTGCAGTGGTGGAACTTCCGAAGAAATGAAGTTTGCAACCCTTTGACCATCGGATGATTTTGTGCAGTTTCACTAAAATCGAGATGAGCATCTCTATGGCAAAGAAATTGAAGAAGCATGATTAGAATAAGATTACTAGGACTAGTTGATGAGACATAAACTCATCACAAATACAATAGAAGCCACTAGAGGTACATGCGGGGCAAAGAAGTAGAGAAATATCCACATGGAGCGATGTGGGCAGCTTGGGCAGTAGTGCAAGACGGCTGTAAAGGAAGTTGTACTTGAGGGATGTCGGGATCTAGCTCAACCTAGAGGAGGGCGGTGGGAGGCGGCAACTGCCCATCTTGTGGCAGTGAGCAAGGGATGAAGGCAAACGCACTGTCTTCGTGAGAGAGAATGGCGGGGACCACTACAAAAAAAAATACACTTCCGTGATGATACGTGTTTGTCACAGTAGGTCAGGTTTTCTGTCATGCATGTACATCCATGACGATTTTATGACAGAATCAAGATAATCATACCTGTGCTGTCGTAGAAGTGTTCCATGACATTACCAAAATTATCATCATAGAAGGGTCAACTTCCATGACGATAAATCACGCGCATAGAAGTGCTTTTGTCAAGGGTAACCAACACGTGGCATCCACCGTAACGGGTCACGGTTAAGCTATCGGGTTCCGGTGTGGATCCGATAAGTTGTTAATAGCCTGGACCAATGGGGATTTTCCACGTGTAAAATTCTCATTCGCCGACAGATCCACGTGTCGGCCTGCCGTTCGGACAGCTGTCATCCAGCGAATGGATGGAACGCGCCTATGATACATCGACACGTGTGTCGGCCCAACAGTGGCCCATTCAGGTTAAAAGGCCGGGCCTGTCAAAATAAGCGGGCTAGCCCATTAGCGGCCTAATTGAGTCAGGCCCATTCACAAGCACGGCCCATACAAGTTACACAGAATCGGCCCATCAAAGGCCCATTCTAGATTTGACAATTTCCATTCCATCGCTAGTTTCAGCCCGTTAACAGCCCGCTATGTCTTTGGGCCCAATTACGACCCGAGCTTCTTTCGGGCTGTTAGCAGCCATCATCAGTTACAGCCCGTTAACAACCTGGAACGTCTTTCGTCATTTTCTCGACCCATTCTGCAGTTGGGCCAATTCTAGCCCATCGTGACTTTAGGCCTGTCCTTGGCTCATTCGGTAAATGGGCCAATTCCTAGCCCATTTTGTCTTTGGCCTTTTAACGGCCCACACAACAGTTGGGCATTTGACTTTGGGTCCATTAGGGGGCCATGTTCCACAGGGCAAAATTTCGGCCCAACGTGACTTTTGGCCTATTAAAAGCCTAGTTTGCAAATTGGGCCTCCTCTCGCCCATAACACTTTCGCCCTCTTACTGGCCCATAAAGTAAAAGGGCTAATGTCGGTGTCAAAACCAGCGGATCTCGGGTAGGGGGTCCCGAACTGTGCGTCTAAGGCGGATGGTAACAGGAGGCAGGGGACATGATGTTTTACCCAGGTTCGGGCCCTTTTGATGGAGGTAAAACTGTAACACCCGGATGTAATTTACCTAATATGTACTCCAACTCTTGCCGTTTCCGGCGCTAAGTTATTTTATTTCCTCGGGTTCGGGCTTTTTTCTCCGTGTGTTGTTGTCGTTGCCATGCATCTCATATCATGTCATCATGTGCATTGCATTTGCATATGTGTTCGTCTCGTGCATCCGAGCATTATCCCCGTTGTCCGTTTTGCATTCCGGCGCTCCTATCTCCTCCGGTGGTCCTTTCTACCTTCTTCTCGTGTGTGGGGGTTAAACATTTCTGGATTGGACCGAGACTTGCCAAGCGGCCTTGGTTTACTACCGGTAGACCGCCTGTCAAGTTTCGTACCATTTGGACTTCGTTTGATACTCCAACGGTTAACCGAGGGACCGAGAAGGCCTCGTGTGTGTTGTGGCCCAACACCCTTCCAATTTGGCCCAAAACCCACCAAAACTCTCATCATCATCTAGAGCATTCGATCACGATCACGTGGCCGAAAACCGCACCTCATTTGGACTCTCCTAGCTCCCTCTATGCCTATTTAAAGAACCCCCTCCTAAATTCACGGGTCTTCTTCCCCCCTAACCCTAGATCAGCTCCACCTCACCGCCGGACACGTCCGATTTGGACCGGACGTTGTCCGGCCGCCGCCGCCGACCTACCAGACGACGCCACGTGTCCCAGGCATGCCCACATCGCCGCCCCCTCCGCCGCCGGCCCGCCAAGCCCGCGCGGGGCCCTCCCCTGCCCGCGCGCCCGCCGCCGCCTGTCGCCTGCTCCACCACGCTGCCTCCCGCGCCTGGCCGCGCGCCCCGCCGCCGACGAGCTCCACATCGCCGCCTGCGCTTCCGCCGCCGCGCGAGCTCGCCGCCCCCGCAGCTTGCCGGCCCCCGGATCCGGCGACCCGACCTCCTCCCCGAGCTCTCCGGCGAGCCCTAGCTCCGGCCACCACGTGGAACTCCGGCGAACCTCCTTCTCCGGCCATCCTCGGCTTCCATGCGTGCCAGATCTGGATCGGGTCAAACCCTAGGTTGACCCCGAGATATTTCTATGTAATTTTTTCTGCAGTATTTTTATGCCATGTTCATCGCATCGTAACTTTGCAACCGTAGCACCGTTTTGGGCATGTAGCATATCAAAATGTTCGCCTCAGAGAGTACATCATTTCATCTCATTGCATAATTTTCATTTGAGCTCATATTGATGCCCAAAATGCTGTTGGAAGAGAGCTATTTGAGTTATTTGTCAGATCTCCTGCACCAAATAGCTATTTGTCATTTTTGCCATGATTACTGTGTGTGTGATATGCTCCTGAGTTCTACATGTGTTTTCTTATATGCCATGCCATATTTACAGAGGTTCTGTCCATGTATTTTTGTGATATGTGTGGTGACTAGCACAAGCTTGCAAAGTAGTGCATTCGATAATGCTGATTTCAGGGACTTAGAATTTCACTAAGTCCTTGATCTGTTGTTATCAATATGCCATATGTTCATGTTGTTTCCTACTGATCCGTGCCTCTTTTGAGGATGATCAGTAAGGATGATTTGTTAATATTGTGGTTCCTTATCAATCCATGTCTTTGATTGAATTTATGGAGCACCCTAGCTTGATTCAATCGAGCTCTACTTTTGCTATTTCGTGAATCCTGGCAGATTGTCTACTTGTTAGCGATTTTGCCGAGGATATTGTTGTTGATCCGTGCATGCTATGTTGTGGTTCTTGCCATGTCTAGCTTATATAATATGCATTCTTGGTGGGTGTATGATTAGTTTGTCATGCCATGCTCTGTAGTGAGTGCATCGAGCTCGTGAACATGCCTACTCGTTAACATATTTGCATGTTCCAGTTTTTCTCTAAGTCTGAGATCTGATTATGTTTTTGCCATGTTCACATGCTTGCAATTGTATTTCATGATCCCTCTTGGCTCAAGGTCACTAAGGGACTTCTGTTAAGCTCTTTGACTAGCTTCATTCCATGGCTTTCCTTGCCATGTTAAGTTCCTGTAGAATATAGTTTTCATGCTCCAAAGTGTGCTACCTGATCTGAAATTCCAGGCTTGTGTTAATTTCACTAAGTCTGAAACCTGTTTATCAATTGCACTTTTGCCATGCTTGTTTGAACCTGTTAATTGATTAATTGGCCGTAGCTCAGTGTTCATCTTTTGTCAAGCATCATGAGTGGATCCCTGCCATGTATTTTGTTGCCATGTTTGAGTGCTGTAGCATAATTATCTTGATGCATCTAGATGGCTACTTGCTGTTTATCGCAGACCGTTGCCATATTTGTTTTGCTTGCCATTTCCAAACCGTGCATCCGATTCCAGTGATCTTTATATCGATTTCAACCGAAATCACCTCATCTTTCAAGTGACACTCTTGGATTTCCAAGTTGAGGCCAGGTTCAATCATTCCTTGCCAAATCTTGCATATGCATCACATATCGCATTCCGCATAGCATACCATGTTTGCATCATGTTGTTTGAGGTTTGAACGTGGTTGATTGTATTACTTTTGCTTGTTTGTCTTGTTTGGGTAGAGCCGAGAGATGAGTTCGCTAACGAGGAGCCCGTTGAGTTTGCTTACGAGGACCAAGTCAACTCTGACAACTTTGCAGGCAAGATGATCATACCCTCGAAATCACTTCTATCTTTGCTTTGCTAGATGCTCGCTCTTTTGCTATGCCTATGCTACGATGCCTACCACTTGATTATCATTCCTCCCAAATTGCCATGTCAAACCTCTAACCCACCATGTCCTAGCAAACCGTTGATTGGCTATGTTACCGCTTTGCTCAGCCCCTCTTATAGCGTTGCTAGTTGAAGGTGAAGATTGGAGATCGTTCCTTGTTGGAACACTATTTTATTGTTGGGATATCATTATATTATCTTGTTATCTTAATGCATCTATATACTTGGTAAAGGGTGGAAGGCTCGGCCTTTTGCCTAGTGTTTTGTTCCACTCTTGCCGCCCTAGTTTCCGTCATACCGGTGTTATGTTCCCGGATTTTGCGTTCCTTACGCGGTTGGGTGATAATGGGAACCCCTTGACAGTTCGCCTTGAATAAAACTCCTCCAGCAATGCCCAACCTTGGTTTTACCTTTTGCCACCTTGCCTCTTTTTCCCTTGGGTTTCTGGAGCCCGAGGGTCATCTTATTTAAACCCCCCCTGGGCCAGTGCTCCTTTGAGTGTTGGTCCGACTGAGCTGCCTGCGGGGCCACCTCGGGGCAACTTGAGGTTTGGTTTTACTCGTAGCTAGTCTCATCTGAGTGTGCCCTGAGAACAAGATATGTGCAGCTCCTATCGGGATTTGTTGGCACATTCGGGCGGTGTTGCTCGAATTGTTTTATCTTTGTCGAAGTTGTCTTGTAGAACCGGGATACCGAGTCTGATCGGAATGTCTCGGGAGAAGGTTTATCCTTCGTTGACCATGAGAGCTTGTGATGGGCTAAGTTGGGACTCCCCTGCAGGGATTTGAACTTTCGAAAGCCGTGCCCGCGGTTATGGGCAAATGGGAATTTGTTAATGTCCTGTTGTAGATAACTTGAACCTTAACTTAATTAAAATGAATCAACTGCGTGAGTAACCATGATGGTCTCTTCTCGGCGGAGTCTGGGAAGTGAACACGGTGTTGGAGTAATGTGTGTCGTAGGTTGTTCTATAGTTCTTCATTCGTGCTTTGCCTTCTCTTATCGCTCTCTTTTGCGAACAGGTTAGCCACCATATATGCTAGTCGCTTGGTGCAGCTCCACATATTACCTTGCCTTACCTATAAGCTTAAATAGTCTTGATCGCGAGGGTGCGAGATTGCTGAGTCCCCGTGACTCATAGTTTACTTCCAAACCAGATGCAGGGCCCGATGACTCCGTTCCAGAAGATGCGCTTGAGCTCAAGTGGGAGTTCGACAAAGACTCACGCTGTTACTATGTGTCTTTCCCTGATGATCAGTAGTGGTGCCTAGTTGGGGCGATCGGGACCGTGTCGCATGTTGGGGTTGATCTTTTATTTTGGTACCGTAGTCGGACCATGAGTGATTGGATGATTGTAATGCTATTTATGTACTTTGCGTGACGTGGCGAGTGTAAGCCAACTATGTACCTTTCTCCTTTTATCTATATTACATGGGATGTTGTGAATATTACCTTACTTGCGACATTCCTTTCAATGCGGTTATGCCTCTAAGTCATGCTTCGACACGTAGGAGATATAGCCGCATCGAGGGCGTTACAAGTTGGTAATTAGAGCCTTCCCCGACCTTAGGAGCCCCCACTGGTTGATCGAATTAGCGAACGAGTTGAGTCTAGAAAAATGTTTTGAGTCATTTAGGAATTATATATCGGAGAGTTTAGGAATTCTTTTTACTCCCCAGTCCCTTCATCGCTCTGGTAAGGCATCCCGACGTAGAGTTTTGAATCTTCTCTTCTCAAATTTCACAAAAAAAATTTAGGATCACGCGGGTATCTTGGAATCGTTCCGATGATTTGTGATGAGAACATTGTTCTTGGTGCCTCCTATCATTTAGGGGTTGTGGCAGTGTCCCGGGGAGTTGAGCTCCGAGGTGGTGTCGTCACAATTTTATCGTTGTAGTTCTGGAATACCTGAGTTTAGTTCGCCGACATCGAAAATCTCTTTTATGCAATTGTTGGTGAGATAACCTCGACGCCACCCAGTACTGGGGCGGGAGTACGGGAGTATTGCCATAACTTGTATAACGGATGCTTTTCGAAGGTTGAGGTAGACGATTTCCAAAGTTTTTATCGGTTATGTGTTGAAGGATGGATACAGCTGGATGTAGGATTTGCTAGATTTGGGTGAGATATTATGCTTCCCCTGTATCCCCAACACCTGATTGTATAACCGGAAAGGTTCGGGAGTTTCATAGGTGGGAATTCTTGTAGCTCTAGTTCTTCTTCCACGGATATTTGGTTTGAGATTGGGTGATCCTTACCGAGTATTCGTTCTTGTTCTGTACCTTGTTGATTTTATTCCTCTACCTAAATTCTAAGTGGCTTCTCAATTTATGGATATGTGACCATTTCTATTGGAATGCATTCGTTCATTTGTTCGGCTGAAGACTATATGTTGCAATTTCATCCCGTTGGATTCAGCTTCAATATTTATCTGTCAATGTGCTAATGGATGTCAACCTCTTCAGGATGGCTCCTCCAACGCGCACGACTCCGAATCCTGATCCGCCACCACCACCTCCACCTCCGGAGGCATGGCAAGCTGTGATGGCCGCTACAAATGCAAACACGCAGCTGATCATGAAAATTCTTCAAGAGCGCAACCAAGCCAACCAAGGCAACCAAGGCAACAATCAGAATCACTTTGCTACACTCAACCAGTTCCTCGCTAACCAGCCAAAGACTTTTAGCAATTGTGTTGAGGCAACTGACGCTGATGATTGGCTCATGGACTTGTGCAAGCATTTCAAGTGCAGTAACGTCAGGCCTGAGGACTTTGTGAAGTTCGCTTCCTTCCAACTCAAAGACCAAGCTACAGAATGGTTTCAGCAGTACAAAGATTCCAGAGTAGGCCGTGTGATTACCTGGGATGAATTCCGTTAAGACTTCAAAGCTCATCATATTCCTCAGAGCATGGTTGAAAGCAAGCATGAGGAATTCCGCAACCTGAAGCAAGGCTCTATGTTTGTCTATGATTACAACAAGTTGTTTCAGAAGCTCGCCCGCTTTGCTAAGCAGGATGTCCCTGACGAGAAGAGCATGATATACCAGTTCAGGGGTGGTCTCAGAGAAGAAATCCAGCTAGCTCTTTTTCTCTTTGAGCCCTTGAGGTACGATGAGTTCTACAACATGGCATTGAAGCAAGAGGCTGCTCAACTGAAGTGCGATGCTTCCAAGAAGCGAGTCAGAGATGCTACTCCTTCTTCCTCAACTCAAGTGGCTAAGCAGCAGAAGTATTGGCTTCCTCCTCCTCCGTCCCGTCAGCCGTATCAACAAAAGAGCAAAGGTAGCAATGGATCTTCCCACCCGCCCAACCCTGGCTTTCAGAACAAGACTTTGTCTCAAGCTTCAAGATCAAGTGCTCCGTATCACTGTCCGCTTTCAGAGGTCACGTGCAACAAGTGCCAACAGAAGGGTCACTATGCCAAAAATTGCTTCAATCAGAGGCGCCTCCCTCCTCCTCCTCCTGTGAGATCGACAAGTACAGTTGTGGTTAAGCATAACCCCAAGCACGCCAAGGTCAACTTGATGAATGCAGCTCAGGCGGAGGACTCGTCAGATGTCATCATGGGTAACCTTCCTGTTAACGATATTCCAGCTAAAGTACTTTTTGACTCTAGTGCATCACATTCCTTCATGTCATTCCCATTTGCATCGGAGAACAATTTTAGTACTAAGGCATTACCTAGAGCTTTGCAAGTTGTCTCGCCAGCTAAGCATGTGAGTTCTAGTATGATGGTTCCGGATATTTCGATCATGATGGGTGATTTCAAGTTTCTGGCTTCTCCAATGGTTCTTGGTAACTCGGATATTGATCTTATTCTGGGAATGGGCCGGCTTTCTAAGCACAAGGCTCAGCTTGATTGTGCAGCCAGGCAGATTCAATTGACTCATTCGTCTGAGGATGTAACTGTATTTGCCGCTCGGGATAACACAATCCGTCTGTTTTCTCTCAATGAGAAGGGTGAACTAGATGCCATCTCGCAAATTCCAGTCGTTTGCGAATATCAAGACGTCTTTCCAGAAGAGCTTCTAGGAATGCCTCCGCACCAGCCAGTTGAATTCGTCATCGATCTTGAGCCTGGCATGGAACCGGTTTGCAAGCGTCCTTACAAGCTCGGACCTGATGAGTTGAAGGAGCTGAAGAAGCAACTCTATATTCAAGAGCGAATGGGTCTCATCAGACCTAGTTCTTCTCCATGGGGTTGTGGAGTACTTTTTGTGAAGAAGAAGGATGTAACGGACCGACTCTATGTTGACTACCGTCCATTGAACAAGAAGACTATCAAGAACAAGTACCCACTTCCCAACATCAATGAGCTGTTCGAACAACTCAAAGCTGCCCAAGTATTCTCCAAGCTTGATCTCCGTATGGGTTATCACCAGATTCGAATCCGTGAGCAAGATATTCCCAAGACGGCTTTCAGAACAAGCTATGGTTCATATGAATACACTGTCATGTCTTTTGGCCTCGTCAACGCTCCTCCGACTTTCTCTCGCATGATGAACTTCATCTTCAACGCCTACACAAATGACTTTGTTTTGGTCTATCTCGAAGACATTTTGGTCTTTTCAAAGAACAAGGAAGATCATGCCAAGCACTTGCGTTTGGTGCTCGATAAGCTCAGGGAACATCAGTTCTACGCCAAGTTCTCAAAGTGCGAGTTTTGGCTCGATGAGGTTCTATATCTTGGGCATATCATCTCTGCCAAGGGCATTGCGGTGAATCCTGAGAAGGTGTCTGCAATTGTGAACTGGGAACCACCTCAGAACGTGAAGCAACTCTGCAGCTTCCTTGGTCTCGCAAGCTACTGTCGAAGGTTTGTTGAGAACTTTTCAAAGATCGCGAAGCCTCTTTCAAACCTTCTCCATAAGCACGTCAAGTACGTTTGGTCTCCAGAATGTGACATCGCTTTCAACACTTTGAAAGAGAAATTGCTCGCTGCTCCAATTCTGACTCCTCCTGATGAATCCAAACCGTTCGAAGTCTTTTGTGATGCCTCTCTTCAAGGTCTTGGTGCAGTGTTGATGCAAGAGAAGAAAGTTGTGGCTTATACCTCTCGCCAATTGAAGCCCAATGAGAAGAACTACCCCACTCATGATCTCGAGTTGGCGGCAGTTGTGCATGCTCTTTTGACTTGGAGACATCTCTTATTGCGAAGAAAAGCGGACATCTTCACTGACCACAAGAGTCTCAAGTACATCTTCACTCAGCCTAATCTCAACCTCAGGCAGACTCGCTGGGTCGAAATGATTCAAGAGTATAATCCGAGTATCGGGTATACTCCAGGAAAGGCCAATGTGATTGTTGACGCTTTGAGCAGGAAGGCTTACTGCAACAGTCTGATTCTCAAGCCTTACCAACCCGAGCTTTGTGAAGCTTTCCGCAAACTCAATCTGCAAGTTGTTCCTCAAGGTTTCCTCGCCAACATTCAAGTCTCTCCTACCTTGGAAGATCAGATTCGCGAGGCTCAACTTCTTGATGCTATGGAGAAGAAGGTGAAGATTGGGATTGCCAAGAGTCAACCCAAGTACAAGTGCTACCGCCTTGATGACAAGGATACTCTCTTCTTCGAGGATCGTATTGTTGTGCCCAAAGGTGACCTTCGAAAATTTATCATGAATGAGGCTCACAATTCACTCCTCTCCATCCACCCTGGGAGTACGAAGATGTATCAGGACCTCAAGCAGGCTTATTGGTGGACTCGAATGAAGCGCGAGATTGCTCAGTTCGTGAATGAATGTGATGTCTGCAGAAGAGTGAAGGCAGAACACCAAAGGCCAGCTGGACTCCTCCAACCTCTTGCCATTCCATAATGGAAGTTTGACCACATTGAGATGGACTTCGTGACTGGGTTTCCAAAGTCCAAGCGTGGCAATGATGCTATATTCGTTGTCATCGACAAACTCACTAAAGTGGCTTACTTTCTACCTATCAAAGAGTCTATCACTGCAGCTCAATTGGCGGAGCTTTATACCTCTCAGATTGTCTCTCTGCACGACATTCCATAGGTGATCTCTTCAGACCGTGGCAGCATCTTTACCTCCAAGTTTTTGGATTCTTTTCAGAAGGCCATGGGCACCAACATCCGCTTCAGCACAACTTTCCATCCTCAAACTAGCGGTCAAGTCGAGCGTGTCAATCAGATTCTTGAAGATATTCTCAGGGATTTTGTGATCTCCTTCGGTATGAAGTGGGAAGATTGTCTTCCATATGCTGAATTCTCCTACAACAACAGTTTTCAAGCAAGTTCGGGCAAGGCCCCATTCGAAATTCTGTATGGCAGGAAGTGCCGTACTCCTCTCAACTGGTCAGAGACCGGTGAACGTTAACTTCTTGGAAATGACTTGATCACAGAGGCAGAGGAAATGTGCAAAGTCATTCGTAATAACCTCAAAGCAGCGCAATCGCGCTAGAAGAGCTACTATGATAGTAAGCACCGTGATTTGGCTTTCGAGATCGGAGATCATGTTTACCTCCGCGTCTCTCCAATGAAAGGTACTCACCGCTTCGGTATCAAAGGGAAGCTTGCCCCTAGATACATGGGTACTTTCAAAATCATTAGCACGAGAGGAGATCTCGCCTTTCAACTCGAGCTTCCTTCAAACTTTGCAAATGTGCATGACGTGTTCCATGTCTCTCAGCTCCGCAAGTGCTTCAAGACTCCTGACCGCACTGTCAACTTCGAAGACATTGATCTCTAATAAGACCTTTCTTATCGTGAGCACCCCGTGGCTATTCTTGAAGAGATGGAACACAAGACTCGCAATAAGTCAATCAAATTCCTCAAAGTCAAGTGGTCACACCATTCCGATCGTGAAGCCACCTGGGAACACGAGGATCACCTCCGTTCTGAGTACCCGGCGTTCTTCCAGTCCTAGATCTCGGGACGAGATCCTTTCGTAGTGGTGGAGTGTTGTAACACCCCAGATGTAATTTACCTAATATGTACTCCAACTCTTGCCGTTTCCCCCGCTAAGTTATTTTATTTCCTCGGGTTCGGGTTTTTGTCTCCGTGTGTTGTTGTCGTTGCCATGCATCTCATATCATGTCATCATGTGCATTGCATCTGCATACGTGTTCGTCTCATGCATCCGAGCATTTTCCCCGTTTTCCGTTTTGCATTCCAGCGCTCCTATCTCCTCCGGTGGTCCTTTCTACCTTCTTTTCGTGTGTGGGGGTTAAACATTTCCGGATTAGACTGAGACTTGCCAAGCGGCCTTGGTTTACTACCAGTAGACTGCCTGTCAAGTTTCGTACCATTTGGACTTCGTTTGATACTCCAACCGGTAACCGAGGGACCGAGAAGACCTCGTGTGTGTTGCGGCCCAACACCCTTCCAATTTGGCCCAAAACCCAACAAAACCGTCTCCATCATCTAGAGCATTCGATCACGATCGCGTGGCCGAAAACCGCACCTCATTTGGACTCTCCTAGCTCCCTCTATGCCTATTTAAAGAACCCCCTCCTAAATTCATGGGTATTCTTCCCCCCTAACCCTAGATCAGCTCCACCTCGCCAGACGCGTCCGATTCGGACCGGACGTTGTCCGCCCGCTGCCGACGACCTACCAGACGACGCCACGTGTCCCGGGCACCCCACATCGCCGCCCCCTCCGCCGCCGGCACGCCAAGCCCGCGCGGGGCCCTCCCCGGCCTGCGCCCCCGCCGCCGCCTGTCGCCCGCTCCGCCACGCTGCCTCCCGCGCCTGGCCGCGCGCCCCACCGCCGACGAGCTCCACATCGCCGCCTGTGCCTCCGCCGCTGCGCGAGCTCGCCGCCCCCGCAGCTCGCCGGCCCCCGGATCCGGCGACCCGACCTCCTCCCCGAGCTCTCC
The DNA here is from genome assembly GCF_056163025.1 of Triticum urartu. Classification (NCBI taxonomy): domain Eukaryota; kingdom Viridiplantae; phylum Streptophyta; class Magnoliopsida; order Poales; family Poaceae; genus Triticum; species Triticum urartu. The sequence continues at coordinate 205,285,938 of NC_141877.1, read as the reverse complement.
GGCGAGCCCTAGCTCCGGCCAACGCGTGGAACTCCGGCGAACCTCCTTCTCCGGCCATCCTCGGCTTCCGTGCGTGCCAGATCTGGATCGGGTCAAACCCTAGGTTGACCCCGAGATATTTCTATGTAATTTTTTCTGCAGTATTTTTATGCCATGTTCATCGCATCGTAACTTTGCAACCGTAGCACCGTTTTGGGCATGTAGCATATCAAAATGTTCGCCTCAGAGAGTACATCATTTCATCTCATTGCATAATTTTCATTTGAGCTCATATTGATGCCCAAAATGCTGTTGGAAGAGAGCTATTTGAGTTATTTGTCAGATCTCCTGCACCAAATAGCTATTTGTCATTTTTGCCATGATTACTGTGTGTGTGATATGCTCCTGAGTTCTACATGTGTTTTCTTATATGCCATGCCATATTTACAGAGGTTCTGTCCATGTATTTTTGTGATATGTGTGGTGACTAGCACAAGCTTGCAAAGTAGTGCATTCGATAATGCTGATTTCAGGGACTTAGAATTTCACTAAGTCCTTGATCTGTTGTTATCAATATGCCATATGTTCATGTTGTTTCCTACTGATCCGTGCCTCTTTTGAGGATGATCAGTAAGGATGATTTGTTAATATTGTGGTTCCTTATCAATCCATGTCTTTGATTGAATTTATGGAGCACCCTAGCTTGATTCAATCGAGCTCTACTTTTGCTATTTCGTGAATCCTGGCAGATTGTCTACTTGTTAGCGATTTTGCCGAGGATATTGTTGTTGATCCGTGCATGCTATGTTGTGGTTCTTGCCATGTCTAGCTTATATAATATGCATTCTTGGTGGGTGTATGATTAGTTTGTCATGCCATGCTCTGTAGTGAGTGCATCGAGCTCGTGAACATGCCTACTCGTTAACATATTTGCATGTTCCAGTTTTTCTCTAAGTCTGAGATCTGATTATGTTTTTGCCATGTTCACATGCTTGCAATTGTATTTCATGATCCCTCTTGGCTCAAGGTCACTAAGGGACTTCTGTTAAGCTCTTTGACTAGCTTCATTCCATGGCTTTCCTTGCCATGTTAAGTTCCTGTAGAATATAGTTTTCATGCTCCAAAGTGTGCTACCTGATCTGAAATTCCAGGCTTGTGTTAATTTCACTAAGTCTGAAACCTGTTTATCAATTGCACTTTTGCCATGCTTGTTTGAACCTGTTAATTGATTAATTGGCCGTAGCTCAGTGTTCATCTTTTGTCAAGCATCATGAGTGGATCCCTGCCATGTATTTTGTTGCCATGTTTGAGTGCTGTAGCATAATTATCTTGATGCATCTAGATGGCTACTTGCTGTTTATCGCAGACCGTTGCCATATTTGTTTTGCTTGCCATTTCCAAACCGTGCATCCGATTCCAGTGATCTTTATATCGATTTCAACCGAAATCACCTCATCTTTCAAGTGACACTCTTGGATTTCCAAGTTGAGGCCAGGTTCAATCATTCCTTGCCAAATCTTGCATATGCATCACATATCGCATTCCGCATAGCATACCATGTTTGCATCATGTTATTTGAGCTTTGCACGTGGTTGATTGTATTCCTTTTGCTTATTTGTATTTTTTGGGTAGAGCCGGGAGAAGATTTAGCTAACGAGGAGCCCATTGAGTTTGCTTATGAGGACCAAGTCAACTCTGACAACTTTGCAGGCAAGATGATCATACCCTCGAAATCACTTCTATCTTTGCTTTGCTAGATGCTCGCTCTTTTGCTATGCCTATGCTACGATGCCTACCACTTGATTATCATGCCTCCCAAATTGCCATTTCAAACCTCTAACCCACCATGTCCTAGCAAACCGTTGATTGGCTATGTTACCGCTTTGCTCAGCCCCTCTTATAGCGTTGCTAGTTGCAGGTGAAGATTGGAGATCGTTCCTTGTTGGAACACTATTTTATTGTTGGGATATCATTATATTATCTTGTTATCTTAATGCATCTATATACTTGGTAAAGGGTGGAAGGCTCGGCCTTTTGCCTAGTGTTTTGTTCCACTCTTGCCGCCCTAGTTTCCGTCATACCGGTGTTATGTTCCCGGATTTTGCGTTCCTTACGCGGTTGGGTGATAATGGGAACCCCTTGACAGTTCGCCTTGAATAAAACTCCTCCAGCAATGCCCAACCTTGGTTTTACCTTTTGCCACCTTGCCTCTTTTTCCCTTGGGTTTCTGGAGCCCGAGGGTCATCTTATTTAAACCCCCCTGGGCCAGTGCTCCTTTGAGTGTTGGTCCGACTGAGCTGCCTGCGGGGCCACCTCGGGGCAACTTGAGGTTTGGTTTTACTCGTAGCTAGTCTCATCTGAGTGTGCCCTGAGAACAAGATATGTGCAGCTCCTATCGGGATTTGTCGGCACATTCGGGCCGTGTTGCTCGAATTGTTTTATCTTTGTCGAAGTTGTCTTGTAGAACCGGGATACCGAGTCTGATCGGAATGTCTCGGGAGAAGGTTTATCCTTCGTTGACCGTGAGAGCTTGTGATGGGCTAAGTTGGGACTCCCCTGCAGGGATTTGAACTTTCGGAAGCCGTGCCCGCGGTTATGGGCAAATGGGAATTTGTTAATGTCCTGTTGTAGATAACTTGAACCTTAACTTAATTAAAATGAATCAACTGCGTGAGTAGCCGTGATGGTCTCTTCTCGGCGGAGTCCGGGAAGTGAACGCGGTGTTGGAGTAATGTGTGCCGTAGGTTGTTCTATAGTTCTTCGTTCATGCTTTGCCTTCTCTTCTCGCTCTCTTTTGCGAACAGGTTAGCCACCATATATGCTAGTCGCTTGCTGCAGCTCCACATATTACCTTACCTTACCTATAAGCTTAAATAGTCTTGATCGCAAGGGTGCGAGATTGCTGAGTCCCCGTGACTCACAGTTTACTTCCAAACCAGATGCAGGGCCCGATGACTCCGTTCCAGATGATGCGCTTGAGCTCAAGTGGGAGTTCAACAAAGACTCACGCCGTTACTATGTGTCTTTCCCTGATGATCAGTAGTGGTGCCCAGTTGGGGCGATCGGGACCGTGTCGCATGTTGGGGTTGATCTTTTATTTTGGTACCGTAGTTGGACCATGAGTGATTGGATGATTGTAATGCTATTTATGTACTTCGCGTGATGTGGCGAGTGTAAGCCAACTATGTACCTTTCTCCTTTTATCTATATTACATGGGATGTTGTGAAGATTACCTTACTTGCGACACTGCTTTCAATGCGGTTATGCCTCTAAGTCGTGCTTCGACACGTAGGAGATATAGACGCATCGAGGGCGTTACAAAAACCTTACGTCCTGCTTGATTAATATTGATGATATGGGTAGTACAAGAGTAGATCTACCACGAGATCAGAGAGGCTAAACCCTAGAAGCTAGCCTATGGTATGATTGTATGTTGTCCTATGGACTAAAACCCTCCGGTTGATATAGACACCGGAGAGGTTAGGATTACACAAGGTCGGTTACAAAGGAGGCGATAAACATATCCGTATTGCCTAGCTTGCCTTCCACGCCAAGTAGTGTCCCATCCGGACACGAGACGAAGTCTTCAATCTTGCATCTTCATAGTCTAACAGTCCGGCCAAAGGATATAGTCCGGCTGTCCGGAGACCCCCTTATCCAGGACTCTCTCAGTACCCCCTGAACCAGGCTTCAATGACGATGAGTCCGGCGTGCAGTGTTGTCTTCGGCATTGCAAGGCGGGTTCCTCCTCCGAATACACCACGGAAGAATTTGAATACAAAGATAGTGTCCGACCCTGCAATATAAGTTTCCACATACCATCGTAGAGAGAATAATATTTCCACATGTCCAATTTGCTCACTTGTTTTGGCAACACGACATTACGTCATGGCCCAGGGATTATTCGAACCGTTTCTCTTAACTAGCCCCGCACATATGCAAGGCAGTTTTTTGACACGTCTCGTCAAGGCAAAGATCGTGCCCCCTTATCACGGGATTCTCATCAATACGGGCGTGGGTAACCCAACCGTGTCTAGGACTCCTAGATTATAGGAAAGCCCCAAACGGCCACGGAGAGGACGCTTGGTATTCACCCTCTTTATAAAGGGCCAAGGTTTTCACTTTTTTCCCTCCCATGCTCAATCAAATCCTTCCCCCGCCTCGAGTTCTAACACCCAAAGCCTAGGTCAGGTGCTCCAGATCTTCAATCATGTCCGGATTCAGCCTTCAAGGCCGATGGATGCCATCCTCCGTTACGGAAGAGGATATCAAGAAGTTGAGGGAGGCCAGATACCTGACCGCCAAGGTTTCGCATCGGCTGCCTTCCCGAGGGCAGGTCGTCCCTACTCCTGAACCCAACGAGGACGTTGTGTTCATCTCCCACTTCCTCCGAGGTCTAGGCCTCGCTCTGGATCCCTTCATAATGGGCTTGATGTTTTACTATGGGCTAGATTTCAACGATCTAGCCCCGGACTCCTTTCTCCACATCTCGGCTTTTATTGTCGTGTGTGAGGCTTTCCTCCGCATTACCCCTCACTTCGGCTTGTGGCTCAAGACCTTTGATGTGAGGCCGAAGACAATCGAGGGAGAGTATGCAGCGTGTGGAGGCGCTTTAATAAGGAAGATTGCAGGAGCTCCGTGGTCAAAGGGTTCCTTTCCAGAGCTGTCCGGATTATGGCAACGGGAGTGGTTTTACATCACAGCTCCCAGAAGTGCCAAGTGGGTGCCCCCCCTGCTTTCCGCTCGGGCCCCCCACCACAACTGATGTCATGGATTAGCAGAGGGCTGAGCTGGGGTCCGGCCAAGGACGTGCCTATACTGCAGAGCCGCATTCAAAATCTCTTCGAGGGAGATTTTAATTTGGGTATGGTAATGCAAGTCATGCTGGTTCGTCGAGTCCAGCCTTGCAAACGCCGGCCCCTTCGCTTGTGGGAGTTCAACACAGAAGGACCGCGCGCTATCCAAAGTTTCCTCGGCCTGACGGACGAGGAGATGTACAAGTCATTCTTCGGACCTCAAACAGAGTGTCCGGACACTACCGAGGACGTGGGCCTGAGTAGCAACCGCACCACCGAACAAGTAAGTAATCCTCAAGCCGAACACACGTCTTTTATTTACCATGACGTTATTTCTCAGTAGTCGCCCTTTGACCAGGACTAGCTAACAAAGGCAAAGATGATTCGGTGTTCGGCCCCCTCCCTGAGGGTTTGGAGAATCCGGTACTGGAAAAGATGCTCGAGCTCGCACCTTGCCCGAAGCCCTCGAAGGAAGATACGGGGGGGATAATATGGGCGAAAGTGGGCCCCCATTGCTGCCAGTTCCAACCGAGGGAACGAGCGCCTCCATAAGGGAGGATAACCAAGGAGAAGATTCTGACCTTCTCTCACTACAAGGGAGGAAGAGGACTGCCTCTGAGGATTCGGAAACCGAGGCCTCCAAACGGGAGAAGAAGTCTCCAACAGAGGGCCTGCCTCGGTGGTTGCTCTTGCCGCACAGAGTCCGCACGGGGACCAGCCCTCCAACGAGCCGTAAGTGATCAAAATATACTTTAATAGTGAAGGTATACTACCTTTCCTCTGAGAAAAATAACCGAAACATATGCTTGCAGTTCGGATCTTAGCCCTTCTGAGCTGAGCTCGTCTTCGGGGGATCTTCTTCCAGAGATGATGGAGAGAGAAACGCCTCCCCCGGACTCCCCCGCTCAAGAAGCGGGCGACCTTGAAGTGTCGTCACGGAGGGCCTCTCCGGATCCGGTGAGGCCAGAAGATAATCCCATAGTCACCCGAAGTCTCCAACGTCTGGCTCTCGAAGAGAGCAAACAAAAGAGTCCGACACCATCTGGTATACGGTCGGACGTACTGGGGGAGCTATTGGAGCGAGCGGCCATCTCCGAAGAACACCGTACGTTGATGGGTACGATGATGGAAAGAATTTCATCTGCCGAAAGCGGATTACATGAAGCCTTTATGAGTCTACTGACAGGCTTTGAGGTACGTGAGATGATATACGTTTTGATAGTACCGCACATGTTAGGTGTGCCCTGTCTAGCCCCTGAGACTCTGGTTGTCATCAAGAATGGCGATGAACAAAGGATCATAGTCCCAGGTAGTAACCATACTGCCTTTATGTGCAGGTGGTGGAGGCTCCGGTGGCTAGCCGGACTAATGAGTTTGCCGAACTAAAGCGGCAACTGGATGCGGCAGACGCCGACATCGAGCTTGTTAACAGGCGGCTTGACGAGTCACAGGGTAAGTAATGTTTTTCTGGTGAATGTCACATAATAAGAGCAGCATGATGCCAGTATCTTTAATATGTTGTGACTACAGACGGGGCTGCCACCGTGGAGACCCTTCGGGCAGAACTTGCCCGAGCCAAGGAACAAGCAAGAATTAAAAGTGCAGCTGCTTTGAAGGCGGTCGAAGAGTTAAGAGCCGAGAAGGCTGCACATTGCGAAAGCAAAGAGAAGATGGCCAAGATGGCCGTGAAATTAAAAGATACTGCCGACCGTTGTCAGTTCCTTGAGGAAGGGAACCGAGTGAAGGCAGCGGACCTTGAAAAGGCCACGGTGGAGACCAAAGACACCCGCTCTGCTATGAGGGCGAAGAAGGAGGAGCTGCGTGAATCCGGAGATATTGCACCTGGGAAGCCCTTTCTGCTGTAGAGGAAGTTTGGAGATCCGCGGTATGCCCCTCTGGATCGGCTGTGGAGTTCGGCAGACGCATATATGGACTTGGCAGCGAGTGCTGCCGATGCAGTCGAATACTTCCGAGATCAGAAAGATCGTGAAGTGGACAAGTTGTTCTGGTCGCAATTTAACGTTCCAGAGTGTCCGCTTCCCTTAACTAATCAGCTAGCTGAATGGGCCGAACTTAATAGATTGTCCGGACTTGCTATGTGGTCCGTCGTAGATCACCTGTGGCCGGAGAAGCCGAACATCTATTTTAGCTTAGTGCAGCAGTTCCTTGGTGAAGTGCCACGCATCAATGCGATGAAGAGGTCGGCATGCATAGAAGGCTCGCGGATGGCCTTTGCCCGTGTCAAAGCATACTGGGCGGAGATGGATGCTGCCGTCGTTGCGGAGCAGGGTTCAGCCATAGGCCGAGTAGCTATCAAGCACAACTTTGAGGAAGTTCTCGAGGGTGCTCGTTTGATAGAGGCCCAGTGTTCGAAGAATATTTTGTTTGAGTGACATGTATTCCCATTGTAAACACAATGTTTTTATGAAATATATTAAGGCTGCATTTATACTTTTGCCTAAAAGTGATATGATGCCTCCTGTGCGGCCGTTTATGTATATATGTGTATAACCTGAAAGATTGCAGTCGTCGGCTTCAACCCCCACGCATATAATGCAGAGGTGCTCGCAGAAGACGCATGTTCACACTTAACCCAACGTCTTGGTCCTGATAAGGAGGTGATAGCGCAGCGAACAAGGCAACCGGACTATGATGGTTTAACACTTTCACTAAGCCATAGGAGTTTGACGGTGGGGCTACTATATAGCCCCTGGTGGCTCCGGACTCTCCCGAACTCGGGGTGCGTATATGCCTGGCCGGGAAATGGCCCTTCATTAAAGCGGAGGAATTCTAACATTCCGATAGGTCATCGAGTGGTTGACCAGTCTAGCGCTATATCATGACAATCAGTTTTCGGCTTTCTATACTGAGGTGCTCGTCCGGATGAACCAGGGCACAATCGCAGTAGTTCTCCTGGTGCTGCCTTAGATGATAAAGCGGAACGTAAGGCACCAAAACACAGGAGCCGGGCAAACCCAACATTTGACCAAAGACATGATTCGGAGCTGATGCATATAAGGCCAAACTCGCGATGTCGAACACTCCCTAAGGTATTCGGTCTTTTATGGTTTAAACCGGGCCTAAATAGTGGCCTTTATAAGAAGCCCCTTGTGTCCAGGTACGTGCATTATTATGACGTGGCCACATGCCAAGACGCCAGCATCCTTCTCAATAGTACTAAGAATCCGAGGGATGTGTATCAACAAGAGACAGTAATAAAGGTTTACGCAGGTTCTTAATCTAAAAAGAATCCTTGGAACAGGTCCCTGCTGCGCGTCTGCGCTTGTGTCTCCGTTGTGCCGTATCCTGGACAGGTTTAGCACGATGGTCATCTGTAAAAGAGAGAAACTTAAGTGAAAAGTTGTCGTGCAAAAAGGTAGGTTTAAAGAAATCATGTACAATTCAAGATGAGTAAAAATTGCCACTTGTCCGCGTGTGTTAAGCCCCTTCTATTTGTAGTAGGGGTGTGGCCATCAAACGTGTATGAATTACATATAGCTGCGTCGGGCTCGTCTAACCGTGTCCGTAGTCTTGACGACCTATCGAATACTTTAGTTGGTGAGGCTGTTTTTAGTGTGTGGCTGCCAAGCCAGTCGCACTCTCTTTGGCGTGCAAAGATCGCTCAATATTTCCGTTCACTGTAATGATGCCGCATGGACCGGGCATCTTGAGCGTGAGGGAAGCGTAATGCGGTATTGCATTAAAGCGAGCGAAAGCTTCGCGTCCCAGTAGTGCTTGATAGCCACTTTGGAACGGAGCAATGTGGAAGGTTAAATGTTCGCTACGGAAGTTTTCGGGGAAGCCAAATATAAGCTTTAGTAGCAGGGAGCCCGTACAGTGAGCCCCTGGGCCTGGCGTTACTCCTTTAGAGGTAGTGTTGCTATGGCAGATTTTCGTTGGGTCTATCCCCATTTCGTGGAGTGTATCCTGGTATATCAGGTTTAGACTGCTGCCACCGTCCATCAGGACTCGTGTGAAGTGGTATTCGTCAATTATTGGGTCTAATACCAGGGTAGCCCATCCTGCCCGCCGGATACTTGCTGAGTAATCACGATGGTCGAAAGTGATCGGTTGAGATGACAAGTGGAAGGACTTCGCGGTGATAGGCCCTTGGGCATGTTTTTCTGGGAGTGCCGCTTTGTTTCTCCCCTTGATCATGTGTAACACATTGACTGTTTTTACTTCTAGTGGAAACTTCTTTTGTTCCCCAGTGTCTTGCTTGAGAGGCTCATCCTCGTCTTCGCTTGGTGTATCCTTCCCCTTGTGTACGGCATTGAGCTTGCCGGACTGCTTGAAGACCAAGCATTCTCTGTGGGTATGATTAGCGGGTTTACCAGGGGTGCTATGGATCTGACATACTTGGTCCAGGATTTTGTTTAGGCTGGATAGTTCGTCTCTGGCGCCTTTAGAGGGCGGCTTTTGCTGATTTGGCCGAGAGCTTTTGAATCCGGCGTTTACTGCTATGCTCTTCGTGCTGTCTTCTTTATTCCAGCGTTTGTTATTGTTGTTGCGCTGTGATTTCCCGTTTCCATCTCGAACTTCAGATGTACTGGGGTCGCTGGTGCTGCATCTAGCTAGCCAGCTGTCCTCACCCGCGCAAAAGCGGGTCATGAGGCTTGTTAATGTTGCCATTGTTCTCGGCTTTTCTTGGCCGAGGTGTCTGGCAAGCCATTCGCCGTGGACGCTATGCTTAAAAGCTGCCAAGGTTACGGCGTCCGGACAGTCGACTATTTGGTTCTTTTTAGTAAGAAACCTGTTCCATAGCTTTCGGGCTGACTCTCCGGGCTGTTGAGTGATATGACTCAAATCGTCGGCGTCCGGAGGTCGGACATAAGTCCCTTGGAAATTTGCCCTAAAAGCGTCTTCGAGCTCTTCCCAGCTTCCAATGGAGCTTTCGGGGCGGCTTTTAAGCCAGTGCCGAGGTGGCCCTTTGAGTTTGAGGGGTAAATACTTAATGGCGTGGAGATCGTCTCCTCGAGCCATATGGATATGGAGGATATAGTCCTCAATCCAGACCCCAGGGTCTGTTGTTCCATCGTATGCCTCTATATTTACGGGTTTGCATCCCTCTGGAAATTCATGGTCCAGCACCTCATCGATGAAACATAGGGGGTGTGCGGCACCCCTGTATCTGGGTGTACTGCGTTGTTCGGATGTTTGTTGTGTTGCATCGCATGCTGGAGCATGCTTGCGTGGTCCATAGATGTATCTGGGTTCGTCATCCTTTTGATGCGAGCCCTCGCGTGGATATTACCGCCGTACTTCGCTGCTGTATTGAGTACTTTACTCCATCTGATTTGGAGTGTATCTTGCGCAGCCTTCAGCCTTTGCTTCTGCTTTTGTAGACTCCTCGCGGTGGCAACGAGCCTTTGATGGGCATTATGTTGCTCCGGGTGTCTGTCCAGTGTAATATCGTCTGGACTATTATCTTCGACAGAGTCGGGTTGTTTGGTTTGATTCTCCGTGTTGCCGTTGTCCGGCAATGGTTCACCCTGCTCTAACGCTGGGTCTGCATGGTCGTTGTTTCTATCGAGGCGGGATTTGGGGCGGTGCTTACGCCGCCGCTTTGACTACTTCTCGAGGGGACACTCCTTCGTTGCGTCCTTCCGTTCCTCGTCGTCGTTTTCTTTTGACGCGTCCACCATGTATACGTCATGTGGTGAAGTGGGCATCCAGTGCCCTGTGGGCAGTGGTTCCTGTTCGTCTCCTGGATCGTTGTCCATACCGTCGATGTCTTCGGAGTCGGAGTCGATCATGTCGGTTAAGTCAATGATAGTGGCTACTAAGTGGCTGGTGGGTGGGCGGCGAATTTCTTCGTCATCTGCATCCCAATCCTGCCGGACATAGTTCGGCCAGGGCTCTCCTGACAAGGAGAGAGACCTTAATGAGTTGAGTATGTCGCCGAAGGGCGAGTGCTGAAAGATATCCGCGGAGGTAAACTCCATGATCAGCGCCCAATCAGATTCGATAGGAATGGGCGCAGGTGGTTCGGAGTCCGTGGTCGACGAAGAATTCGGCAGTTTGACAACATGGCTCTCGTGCAAGGTAAGGTCGATGTTCGGCTCGATCGCCGCTGAGGGTAACGCCTCCATGGCGGGGTCCATCCCCCCGTCCATGGTCGGCGCAACTGGCTCCGAATTGAGGGTCGGCGCGCCTGCTGGTGCGATCTTCTGAACGCTGTCTGATGGTAGAGCTAAATCGTACTCATCGTGACCGCGTGACGCACAAGGCAGAGGCTCGAATCCGTCGAAGATCAAGTCTCCGTGGATATCGGCCGTGTAGTTTAAGCTTCCAAACCTGACCTGATGGCCAGGGGCGTAACTTTCAATCTACTCCAGATGGCCAAGCGAATTGGTCCGCAGTGCAAAGCCGCCGAATACAAAAATCTGTCCGGGGAGAAAAGTCTCGCCCTGGACTGCATCGCCATCGATGATACTAGGAGCCATCAATCCTAATGGCGACGACACAGAGGAACTCTCAATAAAGCACCAATGTCGGTGTCAAAACCGGCGGATCTCGGGTAGGGGGTCCCGAACTGTGCATCTAAGGCGGATGGTAACAGGAGGCAGGGGACACGATGTTTTACCCGGGTTCGGGCCCTCTTGATGGAGGTAAAACCCTACGTCCTGCTTGATTAATATTGATGATATGGGTAGTACAAGAGTAGATCTACCACGAGGTCAGAGAGGCTAAACCCTAGAAGCTAGCCTACGGTATGATTGTATGTTGTCCTACGGACTAAAACCCTCCGATTTATATAGACACCGGAGAGGTTAGGGTTACCCAAGGTCGTTTACAAAGGAGGTGATAAACATATCCGTATTGCCTAGCTTGCCTTCCACGCGAAGTAGAGTCCCATCTGGACATGAGACGAAGTCTTCAATCTTGCATCTTCATAGTCTAATAGTCCGGCCAAAGGATATAGTCCGGCTGTCCGGAGAACCCCTTATCTAGTACTCCCTCAGCTAAGACAAAATTGACATTTATTTCGGCCTGCTAGAGGCCCGCGGGCCATTTCCATTTATATGGCCCTATCGATCTTTTGGCCTGTTAACGACATGCTAAGGGCCGTTGTTACGGTGGGCCACATCATTTGGGATACACTAAATATTATTTTGACCAACCCAATTAAGACCCACTTTGACTACACATGTTTGTTCGTTTGTATGGTGTCCAGGAAATGTTTGGGTGTGTTGGCCCCGGTTTCAACGATATAGCATATTCAAAGAATTATCCTACTCTATACTATCGCCTGTAAAAAACATACACTATACAATAAAAAGACTAAGGCATAGAAGCGTAGAATAATCATACACTATACAATAAAGAAACTACAGCCGAATATACCGACTGGGCATTATAGTTTGGCACCAGTGATAATAAAGCATACACAAACAGCAAATTACATAAACTGGACAAATAAAGCTCATACATCATGGACGCGCATCAACAGAACTTACCATTTGAACTATAATCTCTTCAGAAAATAGGATTGGCCAGATTCAAATAGCACAAATTTCAGTCTGCAAAATCTCCAATTCCTTCATGGTTACCTCAGTGTCTCGTTTCATTTTTTTGACTCCTGCATCTAATACATGCAAGTCTAGTCTCAACTTGTTGATTGCACGTTGAGAATCATGTACACATTGTCTTGCCACCTCTAGTTGATGCTCGAGAACATCAGCACATTCCAATTCCAATCCGTAATCATTTGGTAACGGCCATGCCGCACTAGTCGCAGATCTTTGTGTTGATGTCACTTCATCCTGAAATGTTTCTGTAAGTACACATTACTAGGGAAAAAATATAGTTACAACAGTGAAGCGAGCAAGACAAACTATTTTGTACATGGCAAAATAGGACTAACAGTAATGTTACACGTCATGAAGCATAAGTAGGTGATATTTTAAAAATTATAAAAATGGTAGTGTGTGCAGCCCGCATACAGAAATCTCTCTTAGCTCACCTATGCAATCATTAGCCTAGTATAAACTAGATTGTGAGCCTCATGCAGTAATAGTTGGTTAATAGACTTCAAAGCTTTAGGCACACTTCAGCAGAGTAATTAAATGGTAAGGCCTTCAATTATGTGAACTAATAGTTATACAAGTACCCAACATCAGGCATCATTGTTTGGGCATCTCATTAACTGAGGACAAATAAAGCAATTGAGAAGAGCAATTTAACTATGCCTGAAACAAACAAGCAATTGAACAGTTGAGTTGGATACAATGACTTACCTTAACTGTTTGAGCAGGCTCAGCGCTGCTCCTCCTTCTCTTGCAAGGCTCCTTCCTAACATATTGTACTTGGAAATCCTCAATCTTATCATCATTGCACCCCCTCTGCAAGGTGACACAAACTAGTTACTCATCTCCTTGGAAGATAAATATGGATACTTTCCAGTCTATGAACAAAACAAAAGGATGAGATTATAACAAAACAACACCACATAATGAAACATGCCACATCTCTTGCACACAATGAAATGAGCATTTACTATGTGTGCACTATGTAAAAACTAGGCATACCTTTGAACTGGATCTTTAGTGACTTTTGGAGAGCCTACTATAGTGTACAACCAAACCTTTATGTCACCTATGAGTTAGACAAGTCCCCACAACAGTAGCCCTTAGTGTTTAAATTGTTGACAACCTCTATTAGAGTTTTAGGTCAAGAACAACAAGTAATCAAAGCAAACAGTCCTAGTATGGTTGGCTAATACAAACATGCAATTGAATAGATGTGTGAGCAAATCTTACATATCAAGAAAAGAAGCAAAGAAGGAGGCTTAAAGACCATCACTTGACTAACAAGATTTAAGGGGAATTTAATCATCATGTGCAACGTATGAACTAACATAAACATTGCACATTCCAAATTCTATAATGAAATGCACATGTATTAGGTTATGCCATGTATGATGATGCCTAAATGTACACTATAGCAGGCAGGAGTGATTCATAATTGCACACACAATTGAATTGCAGGTTAAGGGCTAGTTCTATTCCGCCTTTTCAGGGCTTATTGTAAAATAAGCCATAAAAGATGTAAAGAAGTCATTTTTGTGTTATGGGCTTGGGCTTAACTTATTTCGCTTTGGAGGGGGGTGTTTCGGGTAGAAGCTCACTAAAAATTGAAGGAAAGGGGAATAGTGAAATGACTCTGTTGTCTGCCTATATTACACTCAAAATGCCACTACTCACGCCCACGTCACACCTGACACTCAAGTAAAAACAGAAAGCAGAAGTGCTCCCTGGGTGATTTTGGTAATTAATGTCAACAAATCTTTTGTTGGACTAATATTTCCATCTAGTATATTTCAGAAAGTTGAACAAAGGCGTGGCATGGACAAGAGGATGTGGAACCCCTTCAAGATGCTAAGGACAAAGGTTGGCAAAAGCTGAAGACTCCTCATTTCTATTTTAGTGATCCAAGATCACATTGAGTCCATAGGAAAAGCCAATACTATTAAAAGGGGATGAGGTGTTGCTTAATGGTCTACTTGCTCAAAGTGCTGAGTGATATTCTCCAAAACCCTCAATAACTTTCTCAATTCCAAATATGTCCTAAACCTAAAGTCAAACTCGGCCCCACCGATTTGATTCATCCGGCGCCACCGAGTTCACTTGACATAGCCACTGCCATAAACCCTAATCAATTCGATCTCACCGATAGGATCCCGGTCTCACCGAGATGTCCTTGCAAACTCTCTATTGCCTGTTGCAATTATTTCGGTCTCACCGAAATATATAATTGGCCTCACCGAGTTTACCTTCCCAACTCTCTATTTGCTTATTACTAAAATCGATCTCGCCGAGTTTATGTAATCGGTCAAACCAATATGAGGTTTTGCCTAAACCCTAGCACATCGGTCCCACTGAGTTGATCATGTCGGTCCCACCGAGAATCCTAACATTCACATTTTGAACTGAATCGGTCTCACCGAGTTTACCTATTTGGTCTGACCGAGTTGGATCAAATGTGTTTAATTGTTAAATTTTGTGTGGAGGCTATATATACCTGCCCCCTATTCTCTATTCAAGAGAGAGCCATCAGAACGTGCCTACACTTCCACTACTTGTTTTCTAAGAGTGAACCACCTACTCATGTGTTGAGACCAAGACATTCCAATCCAACCACAAGAATCTTGATCTCTAGGCTTCCCCAAGTTGCTTTCCAGTCAAATCATCTTTCTACCATAGCCAAATCTGCGAGAGAGAGTTGAGTGTTGGGGAGACTATCATTTGAAGCACAAGAGCAAGGAGTTCATCATCAACACACCATCTGTTACCTTTTGGAGAGTGGTGTCTCCTAGATTGGTTAGGTGTCGCTTGGGAGCCTCTGTCAAGATTGTGGAGTTGAACCAAGGAGTTTGTAAGGGCAAGGAGATCGCCTACTTCGTGAAGATCTACCCAGGTGAGGCAAGTTCTTCATGGGCGATGGCCATGGTGGGATAGACAAGGTTGCTTCTTCATGGACCCTTCATGGGTGGAGCCCTTCGTGGACTCGCGCAACCGTTACCCTTCCTGGGTTGATGTCTCCACCAACGTGGATGTACGATAGCACCACCTATCGGAACCACGCCAAAAATCTTCGTGTCCTCAATTGCGTTTGCACACTCCAATCCCATCCTTTTACTTTCTTACAACTTGCATGATTTACTTTCCGCTTCTCATATACTCTTGCCATGCTTGCTTTAAATGTATTGTGAATGCTTAAACTTGTGCTAAAACTCCACCTCAACTTGAAGAACTTCAAAACTACTACTTTTGCTTATTGAGGGTCTAATCACCCCCCTCTAGACACCTCTTCTCTATCCTTTCAATTAGTATCAGAGCATTGGTCTCCATTGCTTTGGTTTAATCACCATTGGAGGAAGATGGATGAGTCTACGATGGGTAGTTTTAGACGTAGAGTGCCTATGCTTGATGGAGAGTTCTATAACGCTTGGAAAAATGAGATGCTTGAGATTTTCAATGAATATCACTTGAACAAGTACATTACTAGCCCTTGTGCACCCCTTGTTGATCCATTGCATCCTACCCCCCGATGAGTCTATTGACATGATCCACAATCTTAGAACTATCAATCTTATCATTAGAGGATTGCCTAGAAATTTGATTGTATGCTTGCCTACTCTTGAATATGCTCACACCATATGGAGATTTCTTGAGGAATGGTTTCCAAACTTTTCCTTGAAAAATCTAGATGTGATTCTTCAAAAGTCCATAGATTTTCATAAAATGAAACCTAGTGATCCTAAATTTGATGATTGTCCATTTGAGCTTCGTGACCTCACGCGTGCCAAAGGAGATGTTGGAGTCATTAGTAGCATTATCTCTCAAGTCATTAGAATTCATAAAGATGCACATTGCCATGGTCATACATCTAATGAAACACTCTCTCTAGGTGATGATCAATCACAAGACAATGTTGAACATGGATATTATGATGAGGATGATGATAGTGACTTTTATCTCGATGAGTCTATGAGACACTTTGGTTTTATGGCTAACCTTCGCGGCTATATGGCTGGAGGAAAGGAATGGGATCTTGATAGTGGATGTACCGATCACATGACCAGAGACAAGGATATGTTCCGTGAGCTAACTGAAAATGATGGCCCTCGAAAGTATGTCAACTTTGGTGATAACTCTAAGGTAAGGTGGTTGGCCTTGGTAAGGTGGCCATCTCACATGACAGCTCCATCCAAAATGTTATGCTCATTGAATATCTTGGCTATAATTTACTTTCTGTATCTAGACTAGCTGACTTTGGTTTCAATGTCCTATTTACCGAAGTAGATTGCCAAGTGTTTCGAAGAGATAATCATAATATGGCCTTTACCGGTATACGTAGATGTGATCTATATATTCTTGATTTCTCTAAAAAGGTGATAACCCACAAGTATAAGGGATCACAACAGTTTTCGAGGGTAGAGTATTCAACCCAAATTTATTGATTCGACACAAGGGGAGCCAAAGATTATTCTCAAGTATTAGCAGCTGAGTTGTAACAGTGGCAATGGTAAAGTAACTAAGCAAAGATCAATATGTGAAAAGCTTGTAGACAATGGATCAGTGATGGATAATTATGTCGGATGTGATTCCTCATGCAACAGTTATGACATAGGATGACACAGAACTAGCTCCAGTTCATCAATGTAATGTAGGCATGTATTCCGAATATAGTCATACGTGCTTATGGAAAAGAACTTGCATGACATCTTTTGTCCTACCCTCCCATGGCAGCGGGGTCCTATTGGAAACTAAGGGTTATTAAGGCCTCCTTTTAATAGAGTACCAGACCAAAGCATTAACACTTAGTGAATACACGAACTCCTCAAACTACGGTCATCACTGGTAAGTATCCCGATTATTGTCACTTCGGGGTTAATGGATCATAACACATAATAGGTGACTATAGACTTGCAAGATAGGATCAAGAACTCACATATATTCATCAAAGCATAATAAGTTCAGATCTGAAATCATGGCACTCGGGCCCTAATGACAAGCATTAAGCATAGCAAAGTCATAGCAACATCAATCTCAGAACATAATGGATACTAGGGATCAAACCATAACAGAACTAACTCGATTACATGATAAATCTCATCCAACCTATCACCATCCAGCAAGCATACGATGGAATTACTCACGCATGGAGGTGAGCATCATGAAATTGGTGATGGAGGAAGGTTGATGATGACGATGGCGATAGATTCCCCTCTCCGGAGCCCTGAACGGACTCCAGATCAGCCCTCCCGAGAGATATTAGGGCTTGGCGGCGGCTCCGTATTGTAACACATGATGAATCCTTCTCTCTGATTTTTTTGCTGCCCGAACGTGAATATATAGAGTTGGAGTTGACGTCGGTGGAGCACCAAGGGGCCCACGAGGCAAGGGGGCACGCCCAGGGGGGTAGGCGCGCCCCCACCCTCGTGGACAGGGTGTTGGCCCCCTGACCTTGATTCTTTCACCAGTATTTTTTATATATTCCAAAAATATTCTCAGTTGATTTTCCGGTCATTCCGAGAACTTTTATTTCTGCACGAAAATAACACCATGGCAATTCTGCTGAAAATAGCGTCAGTCCGGGTTCGTTCCATTCAAATCATGCAAGTTAGAGTCCAAAACAAGGGGCAGAAGTGTTTGGGAAAGTAGATACGTTGGAGATGTATCAACTCCCCCAAGCTTAAACCTTTTCTTGTCCTCAAGCAATTCAGTTGACAAACTGAAAGTGATAAAGAAAAACTTTTACAAACTCTGTTTGCTCTTGTGGTTGTAAATATGTAAAACCAGCATTCAAGCTTTCAGCAAAGATTATGAACTAACCATATTCACAATAACATTTAGGTCTCATGTTTACTCATATCAATGGCATAATCAACTAGCGAGCAATAATAACAAATCTCGGATGACAACACTTTCTCAAGAAAATCATAATATGATATAACAAGATGGCATCTCGGTAGCCCTTTCTGAGACCACAAATCATAAATGCAGAACACCTCTGAAGATCAAGGACTGACTGGAAATTGTAATTCATGGTCAAAGAGATCCAGCCACAGTCATACTAAATGTAAACTAATAGTAATGCATGCAAATGATAGCGGTGCTCTCTAACTAGTGCTTTTTAATAAGAGGATGATGAATCAACATAAAAGTAAATAGGTAGGCCCTTCGTAGAGGGAAGCGGGGATTTGTAGAGGTGCCAGAGCAAAGTTTTGAAATAGAGAGGAATAATATTTTGAGCGGTATACTTTCATTGTCAACATAAAAACCGAGAGATCTCGATATCTTCCATGCTACACACATTATAGGCGGTTCCCAAATAGAATGGTAAAGTTTATACTCCCCCACCACCAACAAGCATCAATCCATGGCTTGCCCGAAACAATGGGTGCCTCCAACTAACAACAATCCTGGGGGAGTTTTGTTTGCAATTATTTTGATTTGATTTGAGCATGGGACTGGGCATCCCAGTTACCAGCCATTTTCTCGTGAATGGGGAGCGGAGTCCACTCCTCTTGGGAATAACCCGCCTAGCATGGAAGATATAGAAACCCCTAGTTGATACATGAGCTATTCGAGCATACAAAAACAGAATTTCATTTGAAGGTTTAGAGTTTGGTACATACAAATTTACTTGGAACGACAGGTAAATACCGCATATAGGAAGGTATGGTGGACTCATATGGAATAACTTTTGGGGTTTATGGAAGTGGATGCACAAGCAGTATTCCCTCTTAGTACAAGTGAAGGCTAGAAAGAGACTCACTACTAGGGAAAGGCTTATACATAGAAGTTTACCAGTAGCGCGTGTTAAGGACCCCACGCTACTGATAAGTACCACTAGGGTCGGAGTAATGGGCCATGGGTAGGCTAACCCGAGTCCCTGAACCTTTCAAGACATCGGGGCAGGCTGCGCCCCTCAAGACCCCAGGACGAAGAGCCGCCTTCTGAGAAGTCGGCAGCAAGGCAACCGACTGCCCGCTCACGGCCGAGTCCCGGGGACGACTTCAGGATGAGCCGACTCCTGACTGACGACTTCCAGAGAAGCCGGCTTTGGGGAGTCGGCCCGCGACTCCAACAAACCCCATGCCCTCATCAAGAGGGACGGGACGAGGAGTGGCTACCGTAAAGCCCACTCCCACCCCTTTCCAGAAGCAGGCATGGCCACAGTATGCCATACCCGTGGAGATCTCCGTCCGGCATGGCACTGTTGCCATGCCGGCCTTGACATCAGCACCAGTGGGCAGAATCCTACACCCACGACGGCTTGTCTGTACGACCCTAGGGCGGCGGGCCCCACCAGTCAGCGGGAGTCCAGAAGACGGCGAGAGCGTCACCAGTCGGACCCATTGGGAGTCGGCCCCCGAGAGTCGGCCAGCCCCTCCCCCGGGGCCCATGCGCCATTAACCAGATATGACGGGGAGTGGCAATAGTGATCACCCGCCAGGCGGCGGGGCTGTTGCCACGACCTCATGACCAAGCCCGCGTCATTAGAAGCACGGCTACAATAATCAGCAGCCGCCAAGACCCGCCAACGGCGAACACGGCCTGTCGGCGCCGTACCGGACCAGTCGGCGGGGCCCGCCAGTTGGCGGGCCCTAGCAGCCGGCGGAGAAGACGGAGGCCGGAGAAACTGACGGCTGGGCCCGCGCCCGGCTGGATTACCATTGTACCACTGGGGGTAGGCCTATATAAACCCCCCAGAGCACCCATGCAAAGGGTTCGAATTCATTAGCACTAGACCAGACCATATATGAAGGAGAAAGCTAGCCTAGCCTTCTCCAACCTCCAGGAAACAGCTCAAGGAGCAACCGTGTACACGCTTTGCCATAGTGATCATGCGGAGACCCCGCAGAGCAGCAGTAGGGGTATTATCTCCCCGGAGAGCCCTGAAGCTGGGTAAGATTCGCCGGCGTGCATGCCTTCGCCTTATCCCATTTCCAGGCACCGGCGACGTTCTACTCGCCCCCACCATGATAAGCCATCCCTTGGCATATGTCGCACCCAACCCCCGACATTTGGCGCCCACCGTGGGGCTCGGTGCACCGTCGTCCGGAGACCTGTTCTGGACGGGAACCCTTTTCCTCCCTGGCAAGCGCAGCCAGCCTGGCACGCCAGACGGAGTTTGCACCGACGCGCTGCACGGCGCTAAGATCGCCTGCGCAGCCGGCTGCCTCACCGATCTTGTCGGCGAGGTTCGCCTCTCCGACGAGCCTGCATCCGACTCAGGCACGGGCGGCCCTGAGAGCCTCCTCATGGGTCTCCTTGACCAACTCCACGTCACCGGCGAGCCTGCCGTGGACTAGGAGTCTGTAGGCTCCACCAACCCGATGCTGGTCGACTCCGACACCGCGTCGCTCGATGCGTTCCCCACCAACGTGGTGGTCTATGACGAGCCGCTCCCTCGTGCGGAGAGTGATGGAAGCACTGTCACAGAGGTGCTCATCATCATTCATGACGAGCATCCCGGCGAAGGAGCGCATGACCCACTTGGCGCGGCATTGCAAGACCTGACTGTGCCTATTCCGGAAGACGTTGACGCAGAAACGTTCGAGGCGCGCCGCCTTCAGCTCGTCGAAGGCGCGAAGAAGCTGGCTAGCATGAGACGCTTGTCAGAAGCCTACCAGCATGGATGGATCGCGCTGTGGGTGGCTAGCCAGCCCCAGTTGGGCCCAGCCGCCTAGGTGCGGTCCAGCAGCGCGGCGTGGCCATCGCCAACCTGTTCGGGGCAAATCGCCCTGTGTACGCCATGCCTGCGGAGAACATTCGAGCCGCCCAGGCAGTGGCGGACGAGCTGGACAACTTCGAGGGTGAAGAGCGCCGCCTGATGACGGAGCGAGTCCAGCGGCTCCTCGATGCGGCTGCCGCGCAGAATGAGGCCGGCTGCCGCACAGAGGCGCCGCAGCGACAAAATGACAACCCACCTCCACGCCGAGATCAAGGCGCGACGTCTCGGACGCCGACTGGCGGCCCCCGAGGAAGGAAGGACAAGGAGCCGGCTGTCAGCCATAGTCGGACTCGCATTACCATAGAGCGCGACCAAAACGGCCGCCCGAGAGCAGTGGAACGATGGGGCGACTGTCCGCCTCCTCCTCCTCGCAAGGAAAGGCGAGTCTCCCCGCCGCCTGTTGACCATCCGACTCTCGGCGACCTCCTTGGCCACCGAGAGGGAGTCAGAGAAAACGACGCCCGCCACCGGATCGACCGACTTCACCGATCCCTAGGACTGGAAGAAGAAGATGAGTTGGGTCCGCCTTGTTTCGGGCCCCGCATTCGAGACGAGCCCTTTCCCAAAGGGTTCACGCTCCCAAGAGACACACCCAAGTACATCGGCTCCGTGAAGCCGGAGGACTGGCTGGTTGACTACTCCACGGCCGTCAGCATAGCGAACGGCAACAAGCATGTTGCCGTAAAATACGTTCCGCTCATGCTCTAGGGCACGGCCCGGACATGGCTGAACAGCCTGAAGCCCCGCAACATCAACAGCTGGGTCGACTTCACCGATGCGTTCGTCCGCAACTTCACAAGCACGTACAAGCGTCCTCCCAAACCTCGCCAGCTCTCCTTGTGCGTGCAAGGCCCCAACGAGTCGACTTGCGACTACCTCATGCGTTGGGCCGAGCTCCAGAACTCTTGTGAGGGCATGCACGAGGTGCAGGCTATCGAGTACTTCACCGCCGGGTGTAGAGAAGGCACCCTCCTCAAGCACAAGCTCCTCTGCGACGAGCCAGAGACCCTCGACGAGCTGCTAATCATAGCAGACAAGTAAGCCACGGCCGACTCCTCCATGAAGGCGGAGATTCAAGTTAGTGCGACTGGCAAAGTGGCCCCCAAGCTCCTAGAACTCCGGCTAGAGACGCCAGTCGGCGACAACAGAAGAACGACCACAAGCGCAAGGCCCCACAGCCGGCTTCCAGCAGTCGGCAGGTGGCGACAGTCGAAGACCAGCAGCCGGATGGGCAGCCTCCCCCCAAGCGACAGAAAGGCGGCAAGCCCAACTGGTTGCCGGCTTTCTCATATGAGCAGACTCTGGATGGTCCTTGCAAGTTCCATAGCGGCGCGAAGCCGTCGAATCACACCACCCGGAAGTGCCACTGGCTCACCAGGATCGCCAAAGGAGACGGCCTCCTGCCTCCCCCGCCTGCTGGGCAGCAGCCTCCGCCTCCAGCCCAGCAGCCGGCTGTTAGGCCAGTCGGCGCAGTACAAGATGAGTACCCCAAAGAGCACGGAGCCTACGTGATATTTACCAGCGTGGTTGATGATCGACGCAGCAAGCGGCAGCAGCAGCAAGAGGTGAATGCAGTAGCATCAGAGACACCAGAATTCATGCACTGGTCCGAGAAGTCTATCAGCTGGAGCAGAGCTGATCACCCATAGGTGATGCCGAGTCCGGGCTCCTATGCCTTGGTCCTGGATGCTACCTTTGCTACAGATAGGCAAGCTGCTCGCTTCTCGCGAGTTCTGATAGACGGAGGCAGCAGCATCAACATCCTGTGCAAGGACACCATTGAGAAGTTAGGAATCAAGCGAAGACAGCTTCAGAACAGCCGGACTGTGTTCCACGGCATTGTTCCTGGCCTTTCCTACTCACCAATCGGCAAGATCCTGATTGACGTCCTCTTTGGAGACAAAGATCACTTCCGCCGAGAGTCAGTTTGGTTTGAGGTGGTGGATCCTGAGAGCCCATACCATGCATTACTTGGCCGACCCGCCCTGGCCAAGTTCATGGAGGTCCCCCACTACGCCTACCTCAAGATGAAGATGCCTAGTTCCAAGGGGATTCTGACCGAAGCCGGCGACTATCGGAAGTCGTCTGCCTGCGCGGCTCAGAGTAGTCGGTTGGCCGAGTCCCTGGTGATCGCGGCCAAGAAGCGGCTCCTTGACCGGGTTGTGGTGATGGCCGGCAAGCAGCTAGAGGTGTCGCCTAACCCCAAGGAGTTGGAGGCTGAGGGTTCGTTCAAGCCGGCCAAATAGACAAAGAAGATACCCTTGGATCCGGAGCACCCAGAGAGGTACGCTGTCGTAGGCGCAAACCTCGACAGCAAATAGGAAGGCGAGCTCGTCGATTTCCTCCATGAGAATCGGGACATCTTTGCATGGTCCCCCAACGACATGCCAGGTGTACCGACGGAATTCGCCGAGCACAAGTTACATGTCCAATCTGATGCAAAGCCAGTCAGGCAGCCCTTGCGCCGCTTATCAGAAGAAAAGAGAAGAGTTGTCGGAGAAGAGATAGCCCGACTCCTAGCAGCCGGCTTCATTATGGAAGTGTTCTTTCCAGATTGGCTAGCCAACCCGGTCCTGGTACTGAAGAAGAAGAAGCAGTGGCGAATGTGTATTGACTATACAAGCCTCAACAAGGCTTGCCCCGAGGACCCGTTTTCTTTGCCAAGAATTGATCAGGTGATAGACTCCACGGCCGGATGCGAGTTGTTGAGTTTCATGGATGCATATTCAGGATATCACCAGATCAAGCTAAACCCGGCTGACAGACTAAAGACTGCCTTCATCACACCATTTGGAGCCTTCTGCTACCTAACCATGATGTTCGGCTTGAGAAATGCTGGCGCCACATGTCAGCGTTGCATGCAGAAGTGCCTCCTCAAGCAACTCGGCAGAAACGTCCATGTCTACATGGACGATATGGTGGTGAAGACGGAGAATCGTGGAACACTGCTGGAAGACCTCAAGGAGACCTTTGTGAACCTGCGCTGATTCCAGATCAAGCTCAACCCTGAGAAGTGCGTCTTCGGAGTACCAGCCGGCCAACTCCTTGGTTTCCTGGTCTCTGAATGCGGCATAGAGTGCAACCCTGCAAAGATCAAGGCCATTGAGAGGATGGAGGTACCCAGCCGACTGCTAGACGTGCAAAAGTTCACTAGCTGCTTGGCATCCATTAGCCGATTCATCAGTCGGCTGGGCGAGAAAGCTCTCCCCTTATACCAGCTCGTGAAGAAGACCACTTTTTTCGAGTGGAACCACAAGGCGAACAAAGCCTTTCTTCAGTTGAAGAAGATGTTGACTACCCCACCCGTTCTGGCGGCTGCGACTCCTAAGGAGCCCATGCTCCTATACATCGCCGCCACCAGCCGGGTAGTCAGCACAGTCATTGTAGTGGAACGCAAGGAGGAAGGCAAGGCACTACCTGTCCAGAGACCGGTATATTACCTGAGCGAAGTGCTGTCGACCTCCAAGAAGAACTACCCCCACTACCAGAAGATGTGCTATGGCGTGCACTTTGCCGCCAAGAAGTTGAAGCCTTACTTTCAAGAGCATCCAATCACTGTGGTCTGCACGACCCCACTTGCCGATATAATCGGAAGCCGAGATGCTTCTGGCCGAGTGGCCAAATGGGCCATAGAGTTGGCTCCCTACACCATCTACTACCAGCCCTGCACCGCCATCAAGTCAGAGGCACTGGCCGACTTCCTCGTCGACTGGGCCGAGACCCAGTACCTACCACTAGCGCCCGACTCCACCCATTGGCGAATGCATTTCGACGGCTCCAAGATGCGCACCGGCTTGGGAGCCAACGTTGCCCTCACTTCTCCTAAAGGCGACAAGCTCAAATACGCACTGCAAATCCACTTCGCCGCCTCCAACAACGTCGCCGAATACGAGGCGCTCATTCACGGGCTCCGGCTTGCCAAAGAACTTGGCATTCACTGGATCCTGTGTTATGGCGACTCGGACTTAGTGGTCCAGCAGTCGTCTGGCGACTGGGACGCCAAAGATGCAAACATGGCGAGTTACCGTTTCCTCGTGCAGCAACTCAGTGGATATTTCGAGGGGTGCGAGTTCCTCCATGTGCCAAGAAACGACAACGACCAAGCAGACGCCCTGGCATGAATCGGCTCTACCCGCCAACCAATACCATCCGGCATTGCCCTTCAGCGCCTCCTCAAGCCGTCTGTCAAGTCTTCACCAGAATCAGACTCCATCTTTGTGCCAGCTCCCCCCAAAGAAGTCAGATCCGACTCCAGAGCCCCAGCATACGGTACGAGGATTTTGGCAGATGGCTCCAAAGCCGCCACAGTCGAAGCCGACCCAGGGACTGCAGAACCCAGCCCGGGGACTGCGACAACCAGCCTGAAGACTCCAGAGCTCGGCCCGAGGGCTACACCAGTCGGCCCGGGGACTTCATTAATTCAAAGCAATTACTGGCTCCAGCCCGCTGCCTCCCAGCCCAGCCGCCCTGGTCCAAGTCGCAGTTCTGGCAGTTGAAGAAATAGCAGCACCCTCATGAGCCCAGCCCATCCTCAAATTCTTGGTGAGCAAAGAGCTGCCGACTGATGAGACATCAGCTCGGCAAGTACAACGCCGAGCGGCCGCCTACACCATAGTCAATAGAGAGCTGGTCAGGCGCAGCGTCACTGGTGTCTACCAGCGGTGCGTAGAGCCAGAGCAAGGCCAAGAAATTCTCAAAGACATCCATCAAGGCGAGTGCGGCCACCTTGCGGCTTCAAGAGCACTTATCGCCAAAGCTTTTCGACATAGTTTCTTCTGGCTGACTGCCTTAGAAGAGGCCATGGAATTGGTCCAAAAATGCAAAGGGTGCCAAAAGTTCCGCTCCAAGCCACATTAGCCGGCTTCTGCACTCAAGACCATCCCCATTGCCTGGCCCTTCGCAGTTTGGGGCCTAGACATGGTGGGACCATTCAAGACGGCACGAGGTGGCTTAACTCACTTACTTGTCGCGGTGGACAAGTTCACCAAGTGGATAGAAGCGAAGCCAATCAAGAAACTGAATGGTCTGACTATCGTGACTTTCATCTCCGACATCACAATTCGGTACGGCGTACCACACAGCATCATCATCGACAACGGCACAAATTTTGCCAAAGGCGCCTTGGCTCGTTTCTGCGCGACACAGGGCATCCGACTGGACTTAGCGTCCGTTGCCCATCCGCAGTCAAACGGCCAGGTGGAGCGAGCAAACGGCCTCATCCTGTCCGGCATCAAGCATCGGCTGGTCGAGCCTCTGGGGCGCTCGGCTGGCTGCTAGCTCGATGAGTTGTCGGCCGTCCTCTGGAATCTGCGCATGACTCCAAACAAGTCAACCGGCTTCACACCTTTCTTCCTCGTCTATGGTGCTGAAGCTGTCATCCCAACAGACATAGAGTTCGACTCCCCGCGATTCACCATGTACACTGAGGAGGAAGCAGAAGAAGCACGTGAAGACGGCATCGATCTACTGGAAGAGGGTCGGCTGTTGGCACTCGGTCGGTCCAGCATCTACCAGCAGAGCCTACGCTGATACTACGACAGGAAGGTCAGGCCGAGATCTTTCCAAGAGGGCGACCTTGTGCTCCGACTGATCCAGCGAACAGCCGGCCAGCACAAGCTGTCGGCGCCTTGGGAAGGCCCCTTCATCATCAGCAAAGTGCTGGGCAACGACTCCTACTACCTGATCGATGCTCAGAAGCCCCGAGCACGCAAGAGGGACGACTCCGGCAAAGAGATAGAGCGGCCATGGAATGCAAATCTCCTCCGAAGATTTTACAGTTGATGCAGTATGTACCATGCTACCTTTTGTATTAAAGTACCAAGACTTCGGGCCCCCAAAGACGAGCTCGGGGACTGCCCTCTTTTATCTATATGATAAGAATTATGCCTACGAGTATGTTACTCTTTGTTATGCCACTTGGCACCGGGTTCGACTAGTCGGCCCGGGGACTTGCCGCCTCGCGCTATGAAATGCTTCCTGCAGTCGAACAAGTAGTGTGTGGTGCCTAAGCCATCTCCTGTCAGAAGCTGCAACTCGCAGAGCGACTGTCCGGTGGGCAGGAGTAAGGTAGAATAGGCGTTCGCATGAAAAATGGCTAAGGACTCAAAGCATAAAACATAGCTTAAGCCGGCTTCCAGCCTTTTTTCGCAAACCGACTATTGAGCAGTCGGCTCACCGCCTTCTATTCAACTTGCTAAAAAAACTCTAAAACGGCTAAGTACTTGCCTTCCCAAAAGTAGCCAAGCATTTGATCCAGCGGCAGTCCGCAGAGCGGCTGTCCAACTGGCAAGACGGCAACTAAGGGAAGGCGGCAAAGGAAAAAGGCAAAGGAGCAATGAGCAGGAAAAGATAGAATTCGGATAAATATTTACATAACATAGGCCCTTGGCCGAATCTTCGAGCAGATGTTCAAAATACACCCCACGGGTGGAATTGTGCGAATTAACAAGTTCTTCAGAGACTACTAAGGCAGATAAAACAAAGATAAGGCGGCAACCTAAGGTGCGGCAGACAGATTCGGAGGGTCAGAGGAGACGGCGGTGTCAGGCGTTGGGGCGGCCGGCTGGGCAGTCTCGGCTTGATCGCCTCCGGCGGCAGTCGGCTCGGTCGCATGTGGCTCGTTGCTGGAGGCGCGGTCGAGCTGAGCCTGGCCGTCCGCTCCGTCTTCTGGTGCCTCCGCCTCGCCTCCGTCCTCCGCCTCGCCTTCCTCCTTGACGCTGGAGCCGATCACCTCCGCCGAGTCCTCGCCGTAGTCTGGGTTCATCCCAAACCACTCCGGCGGTACCTCCTCGCCGTCTTCAGCCCGCTCGGGGACGAAGATGCTGGTGTCGGTGTACTCGGCGATCGCTGTGGCGCGCTTGACGAGGGCGTCTTTCGCGGCTGCCAGCTCCGGCTGGGCCTCTAGACGGAGTGTGGCCAGCCGGTCTAGGTCCAGCCCCGGATACCACGCCTTGACGAATTCCAAGGCTCGGCGCGCTCCAGCCTGGGCCGAGGAACCTTTCCAGGCCTCAAGACGGCCAGCCGCGACCTCGAGCCAGTCAGCAGTCCGACTGGGGGTGCGCGGAGCCTGCATGTCTGGCCACAGTGCAGCGATCGCCTGGGCGCCGACACGTTGAAGCCGGCGTAGCATCCGGTGAGCCGGCCGAAGGCGAGCCTCGATGCTCAGGAGCTGCTCGTCAAGGGTTCGGGGGGCATCGGCGGCGATCTCTGCGCCTTCCGCCCTCCGCCCTTCACGGTCAACCTCGATGGCTTGGTTGGCGGCCTACGAGTGGCCAGGGAAGAAGCTGCCAAGACGAAAAGAATGAAGAAGCAAGTCAAAAATCATGAGTCGGCTCGACCTATAGTCGGCAGCTCGAAGAAAGAAAGTAAAGAAACTCACCATCAACGATGTCCTCAATCTCGTGGAACCCGGAGGCCAGCAATTCCTCCTTGTCAGACCAGAAGGAGCGCTCGCTTGCGAACTCGGCCAGGAGGGCGGTCTCCGCTTCTTCCGCCTCCTTCTGCGTCTTCTTGAGTAGATCATGCTGCTCTGCCAATTGTGCGACCAGCTAATCACGCTCTGCGGCGAGCTTGCCGCACTCCTCCCCCTTGGCGCGCAACGCGGAGTTGGCCTCGCTCAGCTGCTGTTGAAGAGTGGCATTGGCCTCTGAAGAGAAAGAAGAAAGAAGGCGTTAAGTCATCAACAAAGAAGGTCGCCGGGGAGGTCTGGCCCGACTGCTCAGCAGTCGGTCCGAATCTCGGGGACTACAGCCCGCGGGTGCGCTAGCGCGCCCCCTCAAAGAAGAAAAAGGACTCACTCCGGCTCTCCGACAAGTCGGCGATCCGCTTGCCCAGATCTTCAACATTGCGGTTGAAGGCGGTGACACGGAGGTTGTAATAGTCCTGCGACAAGTATTTCAGACAGAAGTTAGTACCCGGAACTCACCAATTGGAGTTCCGGGCCGCCTGCTCAGCAGCCAGCCTGAAACTTAGGGACTACACCCAGTGGGTGCGCTGGCGCGCCCCCACAGAGAGGAACAAGAAAACAAGGACAAAAGAGAAAGCATACCCGGACGGCTGCCCGCGACGCTAGGTACGCCTTGGTGCAGTTCTGGATGGCGTCGCCCTCAGCTCGCAGCTTCATCTGGACGTCCAGAAGTGCCTGGTTCAGCGGGCCCGTGCTGCCTCCTCGCACCCACCCAATGGGCGCGGCGCTCGTCGCTTCGGCATCTGGGATCGCCGAGCTGGCGGTGCCGGTCTCCAAAGGGCGTGGTGCCGAAGTGGCCTTCTCAAGACGGCGGCGCATTGGCGAGCCGACTTGAAGGAGTAGCCTCGCCACAGCCTCGTCTTCAGTCGGCGGCACCAGCGGGTCCGCCGGCTGTTTCCCTTGTGCGCTCCTAGACGACGGCGGAGGTGGCGGCAGAACTATCACGTCTGGCATGGAGGTGTCGCCGCCTTCCCTCTCCATGATGGGGTACTCGCCGCCGGCTTCCCCAGTCTGCCCTGTGAACTCCGGAGGTGGCGGCACAGAGTTCAGCAGGGTGACGAACACCGCCGATTGGCAGTGCGCGGCCTCCTCAGCCTGCCGCCTCGCCGCGGCAACGGCTTCGGCCTCCGCCAGCTTCTTCTTGGCGGAGGCCTCCGCCTTCTCGGCCTCCACCTTCTCCAGGCGGGCGGCCTCTTCCTCATTGCACTTCTCCTGCGCGTTCCGCTTCTCGCCTCTCGGAGGTCGGCGGCGGCGTCAATCCGCCGAGTGGTGGCGGACGTCTCCGCCGACCCCATGACGGAGGCGGCGACAACCCTCTCAAGAGTGAGGGGAGCCCTGAAGCGAGGGAAGCAAGTAAAAGACTCAGACAAAAGCCACAAAGAAGGAATAAAAGCGTTAAGATGGAATACTCATGCGGAGACCAGTGGCGGCTTCTTTACTTCCTTGCGAAAGCGGATGGCCTTCGCGGCCGCCTCATCCCGCTTGGTCGCTGCAGCCAAACTCTTGGGCTTCTTCGGCCGACTGCCGAACAAGGTCGGCATGGCCCTACGCTTCTTCTCACCGCCTGGAGCGCCCGGCGCGGCAGAAGAGCCCGCGCCGGGATGGCCGACTCCTGGCCGGTGGCGGGGGGAAACCTCCTCATCATCATCAGGCCAGTCCTCTGGACTGGCCCCGAGCCGCGGGCCGCCTCCTCCCTCGGTGTCGTCTTCCAAAGCCGCCGCCCCGAGATCGGGGTCGTCGACGTCGCTCTCCGCCCGGTCGGCGAGGAACTCGCGGGCCGGCCCCGCGGTGCCGGCTGATGGATGGAGGAGGGAATTCTGACCAAAGACGACTGGTCTGGTCGGACAAGACAAACTCGGCAAGAAAGAAGACAATTCAAAGAAAGAAGCAAAAAGGCAACTCACTGTGGGCGGGGCGTTGGCGCGAGAGTACCACTCCTTGCCGAACCGCCAATCCTCCAGGAGCTTGCTGTCCGAGAGGTAGTTCACCATGTAGGCCACCTCCTCGTGAGGCATGTCCTTGGTGCACATCCGACTCGGGTCACGGTGCCCGCTCATTTGGCATATCATGTGGGGGCGACCCTGGAGCGGGAGAACTCGGCGCGCCATGAAGGCGGCCAGCAGATCCGGACCAGTCAGGCCCTCCGACTGCGTCAGCACTCGGAGTCGCGTGACGGCGCCGGCTCCCGCGAGCGTCACCGACTTGGCCCGATACGACCAGTTGGGTAGCCTCCCAGCCGGCGGGCCGGCTGCGAAAGCCGGCAGATTGACCCCATCGCCCTTCGCGAAGACGCTCTTCACGTAGAAGTACGATCGCTGCCACATCCTCACCGACTTTATCAGCTTGATGGTGGGGAATGGGTTGTTGGCCCCCAACCTCCGCACGGCGATGAACGTGCCGCACTGAGCCGGCACGCCTGCGGCCTGGGTGCCGAGCTTGGAGTAGAAGAACTCCCCCCAGAGCTCGATGGTGGGGAGGACTCCGAGGAAGCCTTCGCACAGGGCAACGAAGGCGGACAGCAGCACCACCATGTTGGGCGTGAGGTGGTGCGGCTGGAGGCCGTAGAACTCCAGAAAGGAGCGGAAGAAGCTGCTCGCCGGCAGCCCCAGGCCATGCACGCAGTGCGAGCGGAAAATAACCCGCTCGCCCTCCTCCGGTGCTAGAGAGATCTCCCCCTCGGCGCAAGGCATACCCGCACGTAATCCTCGCCGGGGAGCCGACGAGTCTTGCGGAGGAACTCGATGTGGTCGTCGTGGACCTCTGAGCCATCCCAGGTGCCGGAATGCATCGAGGGAGGCGCGGCGGTGGAGGAAGAGCTCATCGTGAGCGGATCGCCGTGGCATTCGGCAAAGCTTGGGCGCGCGGCGGTGCGAGAAAGAAGAAGAAGAAGGGCAAGGAGTAGCGTGGAGGAGGGGCGCGCGTGCTCTGCCGCGCCCCCCTCCTCCCCCTACTTATAGCCTCATGGCCTGCGAAGCCGAGGGGGCAGTCGTGGGATTTACTGCACCCACGACCCCACGACCCCCATGTTTCCATGCCAAAGTAACTGCGCGCAGTAACTTCACGGGAATCCCAACCGTCCGGTCGGGCCGCAACGGATCCGCTCGTGCACCGAGGCGCGGTAATGGCAGGCCCCGCCTGTGGGCCTATCCCATCACGCGCGTGGGCAGGCAAACTGGCCCGGCCGCGTGTTGCCACGTGACAGGCCCGGAACGGGCGGCGGCCTGGAAGCTTAGCTAGCACGCCACTTAGATCCCACCGCGGCGTTCGAAATATTGTACAAGTCAGAGTTGAGCGAGTCTGACTCCTTCCAGTCGGCCCCGCAGATGTCAAGAAAGATCCGTGTCTCGGGCACTCGGAAAGAGAAACTGCTAAGGCTCCTCGGCCGATCGTTCGCGGTGCCTCATCAGCTTCGGGGACTACTGTCGGAGTAATGGGCCACGGGTAGGCTAACCTGAGTCCCTGAACCTTTCAAGACATCTGGGCAGGCTGCGCCCCTCAAGACCCCTGGACGAAGAGCCGCCTTCTGAGAAGTCGGCGGCAAGGCAACCGACTGCCTGCTCATGGCCGAGTCCCGGGGACGACTTCAGGATGAGCCGACTCCTGACTGACAACTTCTAGAGAAGCCGGATTTGGGGAGTCGACCCGCGACTCCAACAAACCCCATGCCCTCATCAAGAGGGACGGGACGGGGAGTGGCTACAGTAAAGCCCACTCCCACCCCTTTCTAGAAGCAGGCATGGCCACAGTACGCCATACCCGCGGAGATCTCCGTCCGGCGCGGCACTGTTGCCATGCCGGCCTTGACATCAGCACCAGTGGGCAGAATCCTGCACCCACGACGGCTTGTCTGTACGACCCTAGGGCGGCGGGCCCCACAAGTCAGCGGGAGTCCAGAAGACCGCGAGAGCATCACCAGTCGGACCCGTTGGGAGTCGGCCAGCCCCTCCCCCGGGGCCCACGCGCCATTAACCAGATATGACGGGGAGTGGCAATAGTGATCGCTCGCCAGGCGGCGGGGCTATTGCCACGACACCATGACCAAGCCCGCGTCATTAGAAGCACGACTACAGTAATCAGCAGCCGGCAAGACCCGCCAACGGCGGACACGGCCTGTCGGCGCCGTACCGGACCAGTCGGCGGGCCCGCCAGTTGGCGGGCCCCAGCAGTCGGCGGGCCCACCAGTTGGCGGGCCCCAGCAGTCGGCGGAGAAGACGGAGGCCGGAGAAACTGACGGCTGGGTCCGCGCCCGGCCGGATTACCGTTGTACCCTTGGGGGGTAGGCCTATATAAACCCCCCAGGGCACCCATGCAAAGGGTTCGAATCCATTAGCACTAGACCAGATCATATAGGAAGGAGAAAGCTAGCCTAGCCTTCTCCTACCTCCAGGAAACAGCTCAAGGAGCAACCGTGTACATGCTTTGCCATAGTGATCATGCGGAGACCCTGCAGAGCAGCAGTAGGGGTATTGTCTCCCCGGAGAGCCCCGAAGCTGGGTAAGATTCGCCGGCGTGCATGCCTTTGCCTTATCCCGTTTCTAGGCACCGGCGACGTTCTACTCGCCCCCACCATGATAAGCCATCCTGAAAGTGCGTTATATCGACTAGAGGGGGGTGAATAGGCGATTTTTATGAAAGTCTTCAAAACGTGAGAGTTATGAAGACAAACAGTGAAGATTATGCCTATTACTATGCAGCGGAAGTTAGATTACACTAGGCCAGCCATGGTCATGTATTCAATAGAGTGAAAGCGCAATGACAAACAGCTTCAGTGTAATAAGGATCAGGTAGGAAGAAGTTATGAAGCCAAACAGATCATACATTCATGTTGTGAAGACAAAAGATAAAGCACGCACGCAATGGCTTCACAATGAATAACTGTAAGTAAAAAGGAAGTGTAGATGAAACCAGTGACACGTCGAAGACAATGATTTGTTGGACCAGTTCCAGTTGCTGTGACAACTGTACGTCTGGTTGGAGCGGCTAGGTATTTAAACCGAAGGACACCCAGTCAAGGACACTTAGTCCAAGACACCCAGTCCTCACCGTTTTCTCCTTGAGCTAAGGTCACATAGACCTCGCCCAATCACTCTGGTAAGTCTTCAAGGTAGACTCCCAAACCTTCAGAGACTTCGTTCACCGGCAATCCACAATTTCTCTTGGATGCTCAGAACGCGACGCCTAACCGTCTGGAGGATGCACAGTCCTCAAGTGTAATAAGTCTTCAGATCACACAGACACGAAGACTTAAGTGATGCCCAATTTACTCTGGCTCTGGGTGGTTAGGGCTTTTCTCCTCACTAGGAATTTTTCTTTCGAAGGCTTCGAGGTGGGTTGCTCTTAAACGACAAAAGCCGTACACTGAAATCTGAGCAGCCAACCGTTTATGGTTGTGGGGGGTGGACTATTTATAGCCACTTGGCAACCCGACCTGATCTGTCCGAAATGACCCTGGGTCACTAAGGAACTGACACGTGTACCAACGGTCGAATTTTGAACTCACACGACAACTTTACTTGGGCTACAAGTAAAGCTGACTTGTCTGACTCTGGACAAGATTTTCTCTCAAAGTCTTCGCTCGAAGACATAGGATTTGAATTAGGCATCACTTCAGTCATTCTGACTGGTTCTCTTGGACCCCACTTAACAGTACGGTGATTCCTATGACACAACATAAATGAAATAAAACTACGAAGGATCTAAGTCTTCGAGTTACATAAGCTTCATAGGGAGTCTTCTCATGTCATTGTCTTCAATATGAATATCTTCATAAACCACCATTGTCTTCAATGTCTTCGTACATTTTTAGGGGTCATCTCTGGTAATAAAACCGAATCAATGAGGGACTTCTACCTGTGTTTTCCTGCAATTCTCACAAACACGTTAGTCCCTCAACTAGGTTTGTCGTCAATACTCCAAAACCAACTAGGGGTGGCACTAGATGCACTTACAATCTCCCCCTTTTTGGTGATTGATGACAAACTAGTTGAAGTTTTCAACGGGGAACATAATTTGTGAAATAGTAAAGGAATTTGTCTTCATAAGTTGCAAGGGCTCCCCCTGAAGATGTGCATATAAGTAATATGCCTTTTGAATGCAAATGCACATGGCAGGTTGTACTTGTGGAGATCCACTTCAACTTATGATGACAATCCACTAGGCATGTGAAAGTATATGAAGATAATGACATGCATAATGGAAAATGGACGTCTGCAGTAAGAGATGAGTGCGGAATTTATCGTCGCACATGCGGAATTTATCTTCGCATAACGGAGTGACAAATAGGTAGCAGACGGCCATCAAGGCTAAGTGTTACAACTCAAAGAAGCAAATGTAGCAAAAACGGGAGTTGTAAGCACGAAGCAAAATGTAGCAAAATATAAAGGCACCCGCCCAAAGTGACCCGCTTGAAGACTAAACATCATGCTTCTCCCCCTTTTGTCAGTGATGACCAAAAAGGTTTGAAGGCATAGAGTTTTCTACGCGTTCCCAGGCGCAGCAGGATCGGTGGAGTTGTTTGGTGGCGGTGTAGATGAGCTTGGTGCAGATTCGATGTGTGTTGAAGCAGGTGGAGATGATGTCGCGTCGTCGTCTTCTTCAATAATCCGGGCAGACACGGTGGCAGTAGAAGAAGAGAATTCTGACTCTTCAAGTGATGGTGTGCTTCGCATCACAGCTCTTCTTGGAGGCATGGAGTCAAATTGGAATCTCTCTCTGAAGCCATCCTCTTGCAGGTCAGCTTCATTGCTCATCATGGTGAGGCCTTTCCAAGTGCGGCGACAGGTCTCGTGTGCGACAAACGCATTCTTGGTTGCCAGATTTCTGATGCGATTGACGTCTTGCATGATGCTTCTCATCTTCCGTTTGAGCCAGTCGTGATGCCTATCTTGCTTTTGGTGAAGAGCCACAAGAAGCTCTCGGTCATTGAGTTCTCGAGCGCGCTTCTTGGGTCTCTTGGCAGCTGTGCTGTCAGTGGCTTCAGTTGATGCAGGGGCACGTGTGGTGCCAGCCATTGGATACACTCGGGAGAGAGCTTCAACACCTTCAATATTTTGAGTGAAGCTCTGGTGTTCTGCATTTTGAAGACTTAATGGTTGCTTGCCAGGCTCTGGATATATTGCTTCAGCAGATGTGTCCACATCTGGCAAAAATATCCTATGGTTGCGGGCTGAGGGTTGATAGGAGATTGCAGAGTGAAGCTTGATCAGCCTCATAACCCAAGGAGCATAGAACTTTAATCCAAACAGTTCTGAGGCAGACACTGCAAAGTGACGGATGAAGAGATCATGTGCATTGAAGCATTTGCCATGAAGAATGCAGAAGATGAGAGTCTTCATTGCACCATCAATTGTTGCATATCGAGAGTGTCCCTTTACAGGCCATAGAGTCCGCCTTATGATGTGATATATTGTTCTGGGCAGGTACTCTAAGTCTTCAACGAAGAACCTAGTTGGATAGGGTGCATTAGGAGGCAGTGGCTTCATTATTGAGAGCATCTGACTCATATCTGGCTCAGGACGCTGAAATATGCTCTCAATTGCTTCAGCATGGAGTTGGCACCCTTCTTCAAAGAATTCGCCAGGAGTGGGAAGGCCGGTAAGCTCAATTAGGTCGAAAGCATTGGCTTCATGATGGATATTGCCTGTCATCCACTCCAGAATCCATGTCTTCGGATCTCTGTTATAGCCTTTGATATGCAAAGTGGCATAGAACTGGAGCAGAAGCTCTTCGTTCTAGTGCTCTTCATCAGTGATAAATGGCAGCAAACCCACTTGCTTGAAGCAATCCAGTGCTTCTTCCAGACCAGGCAGACCAGCAACAGCTTCAACCTCAAGGCGCTTGTGAGGAAAGATGCGGCCTTGGTTGTATAGGATGCATGAATAATAGCTGCGCTGTTGATGACTCCAGAACCTATCTGATACAATCCGTTCCCTTGAATAAGGGTTCTTGGAGCGGTCGAAAAACGTGTTATCTGCCCTGAAGCCGTTGATGTTGAAGGAACCAGGAGCTGATGCAGGACCTGGGAACCTTGGCAGTCGTGGGATCGGCTTCTGGACCTGGGGTCTGTACGCAATATGATAGTTGAATTGTGGTCCGACAGCAGACTCAGGCACAGAATGTTCAGGAGCAGTAGCTTCATTGTCTTTTGAAGCTATTGTTGGGTTGGGCTCCACATTTGCTTCGGCGTTGTTTGTGGCAGCCACAACATTTGCAGACTCAGGCACGTTCTCCTGGAGAACTTCTTCTTGTTGGTGTGGGGGAGTTTGAGCTTGTGGTATCTCTGCATGCTCTTCGGCTGATGCAGCCGGAATGTCATCAGCAGCCTGAGCCCTTGGCCCTTTGCGAAGCCTATGGAATGTAGGCGCCGGTGGAGTTGTAGTGGGTTGGGGCTCATCTTCCTCCTGTGGGCGATCTGCCCACGATGCATCTTGTGTGATTGGCGTCAATGGACGACCAATACTGATCAGTTCGCTTGTCTCAAGCTGAGGAAGGGTTGCATCACCTTGCACATTGTCTTGGAGACCAACGTCTTCAGCAGCGTTGGGTTCGTCTGCTAGAATGTCTTCAGCGTTGGGTTCATGCACAGTCAACTGACGATCTGCGTCAGGATAGCGGACACAGAGGGGTTCAACTATCAAGGGCTCTGTGGGAGCAGCCCGAGATTTCTTAGTCTTGCGCTTCTTGATGATGGGTTCAGAAGGAGAGGCTTCAGAGTGTTTTCTCTTCTTAGCTTCAGCCTCTGCAGTCCGTGTCTTCTTGAGCTGTGAGACGGTTGATCGACTCTTTGGCTTCGAGCCAGTCGTTGCAGCGGGGAAGACAATCAGAGCAGTTTCTGACCTTGGCGCTTTAGGTTCAGGCACAGCAGCCTTCTTTTTCTTCTTCGCGGCCATCCTGGGGTCAATGCCGGGACGCCCAAGTGCCTTGCGCTTCTCTGCCTCATTGTAGGCCTGCACGCAGCGATCAGCCAAAGTCTTCATGCGCTCTCGCGAGCCTTAAGCTTCAGCACGTGTCTTCAGAAAGTTCTCTTTCAGCTCGTGCAACATGATCTTGAAGTTTTTCACTTCTTGCACGCTGAGCTTGGCCACGTGCTTCTTGAACTGAGCCTTTTCATAATCAATTTTCTACTTCAGTTCTACAATTCGCTGGGCTATTGCAAGTTCTGAAGCAATTGCACCTTGAAAGGCAACGCTGAGGCCTATGGGCAGCTGCAGATCATCGAAGCTTATGTCTGGTGTGTCAAACCATTCATCAATGAAGCTGTGGATGACGGCGACATCAAACAGAGGTAGATTGTTGAAGATTTCAGCCTCCTCCTTGCTCTTGATGAGCTGCTCAAGTGCGTCATCTCCAAGATCTTCATCGCTTGATAGATCAATGTTTTCGCAGCGCAGAACGGCAGCAGCTGTGAGCTCTTTGCCTATGTGTGGCTGAGGCTTCTTGGCTTCTTGGGGCTTGGAGACTCGTGATATGTCTTCAGACTGCACACTGGCTTCAGGAGGTGCAGTTGCCAATGGCTTCGCTCGTGAGATTTTGGGAGAAGCGGCTGGCTTTGAAGCTTTTGGAGCTTTTGGCTTCTTCTGCTTTGGCTTCGGAGCAGCAGGGGCGTCATCTGACTCAGTATCTGCTGGAGGGTCATTCACAGCAGTCCCTTGGACTAGGATGCGAGTGATGAGGCCTGCAAGATTGGCATACGGCCCGATGATATTGGGATCAGCGTCGCGTGTGCCATCTGCCCTTGGTGAGGAGGGACCAGGGTTGAAGTCAAGCCCAAATTTCTTCTTGTTTATCTTCGCTGACTGTTGTGCAAACTGAAAGTTGCGCTTGAAGAGATTATCATCGCGGCACCAGAGAAGTGATGACAGATGTGCTTCAGCTGGCTTTGGTCCTCTCACCATGCATGGATAGAAGCCTTGAGCAATGGCTTCGACTCTGGACCTGGGTATGAGATTTTTGTATAGTACGTCTCCCCACGGTCTCTTGATGGCGCACTTCTCCGCATATTCCTGAGAGACGAAGCGGTAGTGGAACCATTGCTCTGCCCAATATCTTCGAATCCATTGGATTCGTGTCTTGCGCTGACCATAGCTTTCTTCAGGATCAGTTTTGTACATCTCTGCCAATTCATCAGGCAGATCTTTGGACGTTTCACCACGTCGCTGTCTGCCTCCCTTCCTTGCTGCTGTTTCTGAAGCCATGAATAACTTGGAAGGCTTCAAGATGTTCAAAGGCTTCAAAGGCCTCCTTTTGCATGAACTGGCTTCAGGAGAGTTGATGTGATGCTGCAAGTACTCTGCAAATGAATGCAGACTATGAGAACCAAAGGATTCTCCCACGGACATGTACCTGTGACAGCATTAAGGTGCGAGGGAAGGGGAAGAGGTCATATGCATTCTCAGAAGATTTTGAAGATAAATCGGTTTAGAAGACATAGACCTCATTGTGCGAAGACATTCACTCATAGATAAGAAGTTGGTTCCAGATTTGTACGAACCCACAGATCAGTACAAGTGAGGAATCTAACTACCTTATGAAGCACAAGTGAATATACTAGGCATGTCATGAGATGTAGCGAGATAACTAACTGATGTGAAGAGAAACTCCTTATGGCAGAAAGTGACTGAACTATGGGATCAAAAGAGGCTGTAAAAAGAGGTTTTATTTACCACACTTGGAACTGCTAGACGAAGTGAGAGTTGAGGTCGAGCAGTTCGATCCTTCGTGCCCTAACTTGGTGACGGAAGACACCTACAGCGACGGCGGAGAGAGCGATGTCCGCTGTCGGCGTGAAAATGGCGTCAGAGAGGTTGCGGCAGTGAAGCGCTTCGTCGCCGGCGTCGTCGAGTGCTAGCGGTGGCGCTAGGGTTCGTGCGAGGGTGGAAGAAGGAGATAATGACCGCAGTGAATCGTATATTTATAGGGATAGAGGCGGCACTACGCTATTACGCAGGTACCCCTGGCGGTTCGCATTTGAGGCACGCGTGGCCAGTTAGAGGAAGATTGGGATTTGTTCCACGTCCCACGCACGCCTAAATTGTCGGGCGGTCGTTCCTGCATCTCCGGATCTTATGTGGAGGAATGAGCATTAAAAACGGACTTTTATGGTTGTCACTATGTCTTCAGCTGACAAGGACACAGTGAAGACATTTGACAGTTTCAACAGAATGCATATGACTTGGAGAGATAGAGTTTGAGATAGAAAGCATAGAGAGGTTAGGGTCCGATCACATTCACTTAGTTCAAAAGATTCAACCAAGAAGACATAGCTATAAGTGAATGCTGTAGAGGACAGAACATCAGTACATATATATCCATATAATCAACGCAGTGAAGATAATCATGAAGACATATTGAGAATGAAGCCAAACCAAATGTGAAGACATTGAGAGGTAACGCCATGAGAGAAACACTTCAAAATGGAACGTTTGGTGGTGGCGTTACCCACCGTATAGGAAGTATTAAACCTAGACACGGCGCACAATTATCGTGGCGCTCCGAAGTCAAATTCCACATTAATGTATTCACACTTAGAATGTATGTCTTCATTGTTTGAAGATATACGCTACTTCGTGTGTTGCACATCTAAGTCATCAATATGCATAAGTGTTAGGATGTGTGCCTGATCACAGGACATTTGAGGATTCCAAGATATTTAGCTCACACCGTAACTTGGAAAATCTCTTCTCATCCAAGGGCTTGGTGAAGATATCTGCCAATTGCTCTTCAGTGTTGACGTGTATGATATCAATGTCTTCCTTCACAACATGATCTCTGAGAAAGTGATGACGAATTTCAATGTGCTTTGTCTTCGAGTGCTAAACTGGGTTGTTGGCAATCTTGATGGCGCTTTCGTTGTCGCAGTAAAGTGGCACTTGCTTCAGATGAATGCCATAATCCTTGAGTGTTTGCTTCATCCACAGAAGCTAAGCGCAGCAAGATCCAGCAGCAATGTATTCAGATTCAGCAGTGGAGAGTGCTACACAGTTCTGCTTCTTTGAAGACCAACATACAAGTGATCGTCCCAGAAAGTGACATGTGCCTGATGTAGACTTGCGATCAACTTTGTCACCAGCATAATCAGCATCCGAAAATCCAAGCAAATCAAACTCTGAGCCCTTTGGATACCATAATCCTAGAGTTGGGGTGTGAACCAAATATCGAAGAATTCGCTTCACAGCTAAGTGATGCGACTCCTTTGGTGTCGCTTGAAATCGAGCACACATGCAAACACTAAGCATGATATCTAGCCTAGATGCACATAAATAAAGCAAAGACCCAATCATGGAGTGGTATACCTTTTGATCGAACTCTTTACCATTGTCGTCGGGACCCAGATGATGCTTGGCTGGCATTGGTGTTGTGAAGCCTTTGCAGTCTTGCATACCGAACTTCTTCAGGCACTCTTTAAGATATTTCTCTTGAGATATGAAGATGCCGTTGCGTTGTTGCCGTATTTAAAGACCGAGGAAGAACTTCAGCTCCCCCATCATGGACATCTGATATTGCTCTTGCATCATATATCTAAACTCTTCACTATACTTCTGATTGGTGCAGCCGAAGATAATGTCATCCACATATATTTGGCACACAAACAGTTCACCATCATATGTCTTCGTGAAAAGAGTGGGATCCAACGAACCAGGTATGAAGCCTTTGCTTTTCAGAAAGTACTTAAGTGTATCATACCAGGCCCTAGGGGCTTGTTTGAGGCCATACAGTGCCTTGTTGAGCTTGTATACCATATTAGGATGTTTTGGATTTTCAAAGCCAGGTGGTTGTGCAACATACACTTCTTCTTCAATCTTGCCATTGAGAAAGGCAGTTTTCACATCCATCTGATAGAGAAGTATGTTATGATGATTTGCATAGGCCAGCAGTATGCGTATGGCTTCAAGCCTAGCCACAGGAGCAAATGTTTCATCGAAGTCAATGCCCTCCACTTGAGTATATCCTTGAGCAACGAGACGAGCTTTGTTTCTGACAACTTGACCATGCTCATCTTGCTTGTTGCGGTATATCCATTTGGTGCCTATTATGTTGTGCTTCCGTGGATCAGGACGCTTAACCAGTTCCCATACATTATTCAGCTCAAACTGTTGAAGCTCTTCTTGCTAGCTTGAATCCATTCAGGTTCCATGAAGGCTTCTTCAACTTTCTTGGGTTCTGATATTGAGACGAATGCGAAATGCCCACAGAAGTTTGTTAGCTGAGTTGCCCTTGAACGAGTGAGTGGACCAGGTGCATTGATGCTGTCAAGTATTTTTTCAATTTGTACTTCATTTGCAACACGAGGGTGTGTAGGGTGAAGACTTTGCTCTTTCTAATCTATGTGGTCATTTGAAGGTATATCTTCAGGCTGAGCATTGTCTTCATGTGGATCAGGTGCTGAGATGATAAGTTCTTCTTCAGGATGAGCTTCAGAAGGTAGAATCTCTCCAGTTCCCATAAGCTTGATTGATTCATTAGCTGGAACTTCATCTAGCACATTTGGCAATTGCTCTCTTTGTGATCCATTGGTTTCATCAAACCGCACATCCACTGTTTCAACCACTTTGTAGTGGAAGAGATTGAAGACTCTGTAGGAGTGCGAAGCCTTTCCATATCCAAGCATGAAGCCTTCATGTGCTTTTGGTGCAAACTTTGAGGTGTGGTGTGGGTCCTTGATCCAGCATTTTGCGCCAAATACTCTGAAGTAACTGACATTTGGCTTCTTGCCAGTTAGGAGTTCATAAGATGTCTTGTTAAGAAGCTTGTGAAGATAAACACGATTGATTGTATGGCATGCAGTATCAATGGCTTCAGTCCAGAATTTTCTTGGAGTCTTGTATTCATCTAGCATTGTTCTGGCCATCTCAATGAGTGTTCTGTTCTTGCGTTCGACGACGCCATTCTGCTGTGGCGTGTATGGAGCTGAGAATTCATGTGTGATCCCCAAGGTATCCAGATATGTATCAAGGCCAGTGTTCTTGAATTCAGTGC
This sequence comes from Triticum urartu, assembly GCF_056163025.1. Lineage (NCBI taxonomy): Eukaryota > Viridiplantae > Streptophyta > Magnoliopsida > Poales > Poaceae > Triticum > Triticum urartu. The sequence goes on along the minus strand of NC_141877.1, from coordinate 205,243,475 downwards.
CATTGTCACTTCTGATGTGCTTTATCTTGGCGCCAAAATTGTTCATAGCTTGATTTGCGAAGCGTCTGAAGACATCCTGCACTTCAGTCTTGTAAAGGATTATGTGCACCCAAGTATATCTAGAATAATCATCAACAATTACGAAGCCATAGAGGCATGCAGAAGTAGTAAAAGTTGAGTAGTGAGTGGGACCGAAAAGATCCATGTGAAGCAGTTCGAAGGGTTGTGTAGTAGTCATGATTGTCTTCGAAGGATGTTTTGCCCTTGTCATCTTCCCAGCTTCACAGGCACCGCATAAATGATCTTTCTTGAAGTTGACGCCTTCGATGCCTATGACATGCTTCTTCTTTGCAAGGGTGTGGAGGTTCCTCATGCCAGCATGCCCAAGCCTTCGATGCCAAAGCCAGCATTCTGAAGCTTTTGCAAGAAGACATACTGCAAGTTGTGGTCCTGCTGAGAAATCTACCACGTACAAATCATCTTGCCGATACCCTTCAAACACTAGAGATTTGTCAGATTCCATAAGCACCAGGCAGCGATATTTGCCGAACATTACAATCATATTCAAATCGCAAAGCATTGAGACAGACATTAAGTTGAAGCCAAGGGATTCAACAAGCATGACTTTATCCATGTGTTGATCCCTTGAGATTGCAACTCTACCTAGACCCAATACCTTACTTTTACCAGTGTCAGCAAATGTAATGTGGCTCTTGTCGGATGGACGTAAAGTTGAGTCCATGAGAAGGCTTCTTTTGCCAGTCATGTGATTTGTACACCCACTGTCAATAATCCATTCTGAAGACTTTGAAGTCACTGGTGTCGTACCCTACAGTGAAGTTAAGGGGATAGGCTTCACGAAGGGTATTGTGAAGCATAAACATTTGACGAACCAGTGGATTATGAAAACTTAAATCCAGATTAGGACTAATAGGGAGAGTAGCATGCGATTCAGGAACGAAGTACATAATGATGCCATTTGGGCATTTTAACTTGCGCCCTGCAAGATTTTTAAGGTCCCCAGCAATAGCATCGGAAGATTTTGTTTTTCTGCTGGAGACCTTTCCCTGCAAAAGAGAGTTAAGCTTTCTTAACCACCCACATCTTCAAGGGTGGCTTAGAAGCAATAAGTCTAAGTGCAGCATCTGAGAATTTTGGCTTTGAAGCCTTAGCAAACAGTCTAGCAGGTGGACAATAATACTCATAAGAATAAGCAGAATAATTTTTGGTCATATGAACATGACGGTTCGAAGAACCGCTCTCATATTCGTATGCCTGAGTATGGTTTCCCTGCAAAACATTAGCGTTAGTGCGACTCAGGTGAGTCCTCTGTTCATATGAAGCCTTTGGACCGTATGAAGCCTTTGGTCTGAGGTTTGTCTTCTTCAAGTGAGGTGTCATGAAGACATTCACAGGAAGATTTTCCAGACACTTTTTCGGAACCCAGATCTTTTTCATAGGCGGTCCATTCCTGCAGTTAGTACCAATGTACCTGGCAAACACTTCACGATTCTGATTCTTAAACAGTTTATAGTTTGCATCAAAGGATTCATCAATGATAATAGGGTTAGCACAAGTGAAGCCAGATAAATTGGATGGATCTGCTGAAAGTTCCTTTGCAGCAACCCATGTAGTTTTGGGGTACTGCTCAGGTTTCCAGTAAGAGCCATCTGCATTGATTTTCCTCACAAATCCAACACCCTCTTTCCTAGGGTTACGATTCAGGATCTGCTTTTTGAGGACATCACATAATGTCTGATGCCCTTGAAGACTTTTGCACATCCCTGTTTCAAGCAATGTCTTCAACCTAGCATTCTCATCAGCAATAGCAGTGGTATCCTCAGCAGAGGGGTTAGTTACCACATCAACATTTGAAGATATTCGAACAGCAGTAGTAGTGGAACATTCAGCAACAGAATTAGCATTATCACGCTCAATGCATTTAAGACATGGTGGTTCAAATCCTTCCTGAGCGGGACTGATCTGTTCGGAGCAAAGTGACTCGTTTTCCTTTTGAAGGTCTTCATGAAACACCCTCAATTTCTCAAGTTCTTGCTTCCTTTGAAGATAATCATAGGCAAGCTTTTCATGAGTTGTTGAGAGAGTATCATGACGATCTTCAAGTACCTGATACTTAACGTGAAGGTTTTTTATGTCTTCAATTAAGGATTCAGATCGAGTCATTTCAGCACCCAACAGATCATCGCTTCTGTCTAACAGTTTTTGAATATGTTCCATAGCTTTCTGTTGTTCAGTTGCAATTTTAGCAAGCGTTTTGTAGCTAGGTTTTGAATCACATTCAGCGTCATCGTCACTGGATGTTTCATAGCGAGTAGTGCGTGTGTTTACCTTGGCACCGCGGGCCATGAACCAGTAGGTAGGAGTGGAGTCGCTCTTGTTATTTGTGTCGGTGTTGGTGATGCAGTCATTGTCTTCAGTGTTGAAGATGGACTTGGCGACGTATGCTGTAGCCAGACTCGCAATGCCAGAATCAGACTCCTCCTCAGACTCCACCTCTGCCTCCTCAGATGCGGACTCCTCCTGTGAATCCATCTCCTTTCCAACAAACGCACGTGCCTTGCCAGATGAGCTCTTCTTGTGTGATGAAGACTTTGATGAAGACTTGGAAGAAGACTTTGAGAATTTCTTCTTCTTCTTGTCGTCAGAATCATATTCCTTGCTCTTCTTCTTCCTTCTGTTCTCATTGTCCCACTGTGGACACTCAGAGATGAAGTTTCCAGTTTTCTTGCACTTGTGACATGTTTTCTTCTTGTAGTTATGAGAAGAAGCTTCATCATTCCTTGAGCTTGATCGTGAAGATTTCCTGAAGCCTTTCTTCTTAGTGAATTTTTGGAACTTCTTCACTAGCATTGCAAGTTCTCTTCCAATGTCTTCAGGATCATCAGAACTGCAGTCAGATTCTTCTTCAGATGAGGAGACAGCTTTTGCCTTCAAGGCACGAGTTCGCCCATAGTTTGGACCGTAGATATCTCTTTTCTTAGAAAGCTGAAACTCATGTGTGTTGAGCCTCTCAAGTATGTCAGACGGATCGAGTGTCTTGAAATCAGGACGTTCTTGAATCATCAGGGCCAGGATGTCAAACGAACTATCAAGTGATCTCAGCAGCGTCTTGACGATTTCATGTTTGGTGATCTCAGTGGCGCCGAGGGCTTGAAGCTCATTTGTGATGTCAGTGAGCCGGTCAAATGTGTGCTGGACATTCTCATTGTCATTTCGCTTGAAGCGGTTGAAGAGGTTGCGAAGAACACTGATTCTTTGATCTCTCTGGGTTGAGATGCCTTCATTGACCTTGGAGAGCCAGTCCCAGACTAGCTTTGATGTCTTCAAGGCACTCACACGGCCATACTGTCCTTTGGTCAGATGACCACAGATGATATTCTTGGCAGTAGAATCCAGTTGAATGAACTTCTTGACATCAGCAGCAGTGACACCTTCTCCAGCCTTGGGAACGCCGTTCTCGACGACATACCATAGGTCGACGTCAATGTCTTCAAGATGCATGCGCATCTTATTCTTCCAGTAGGGATATTCAGTTCCATCGAAGACGGGGCAAGCAGCGGAGACTTTGATTATCCCTGCAGTCGACATAGCTAAAACTCCAGGTGGTTAAACCGAATCACACAGAACAAGGGAGCACCTTGCTCTGATACCAATTGAAAGTGCGTTATATCGACTAGAGGGGGGGTGAATAGGCGATTTTTATGAAAGTCTTCAAAACGTGAGAGTTATGAAGACAAACAGTGAATATTATGCCTATTACTATGCAGCGGAAGTTAGATTACACTAGGCCAGCCATGGTCATGTATTCAATAGAGTGAAAGCGCAATGACAAACAGCTTCAGTGTAATAAGGATCAGGTAGGAAGAAGTTATGAAGCCAAACAGATCATACATTCATGTTGTGAAGACAAAAGATAAAGCACGCACGCAATGGCTTCACAATGAATAACTGTAAGTAAAAAGGAAGTGTAGATGAAACCAGTGACACATCGAAGACAATGATTTGTTGGACCAGTTCCAGTTGCTGTGACAACTGTACGTCTGGTTGGAGCGGCTAGGTATTTAAACCGAAGGACACACAGTCCCGGACACCCAGTCAAGGACACTTAGTCCAAGACACCCAGTCCTCACCGTTTTCTCCTTGAGCTAAGGTCACACAGACCTCGCCCAATCACTCTGGTAAGTCTTCAAGGTAGACTCCCAAACCTTCACAGACTTCGTTCACCGGCAATCCACAATTTCTCTTGGATGCTCAGAACGCGATGCCTAACCGTCTGGAGGATGCACAGTTCTCAAGTGTAATAAGTCTTTAGATCACACAGACACGAAGACTTAAGTGATGCCCAATTTACTCTGGCTCTGGGTGGTTAGGGCTTTTCTCCTCACTAGGAATTTTTCTTTCAAAGGCTTCGAGGTGGGTTGCTCTTAAACGACAAAAGCCGTACACTGAAATCTGAGCAGCCAACCGTTTATGGTTGTGGGGGGTGGACTATTTATAGCCACTTGGCAACCCGACCTGATCTGTCCGAAATGACCCTGGGTCACTAAGGAACTGACACGTGTACCAACGGTCGAATTTTGAACTCACACGACAACTTTACTTGGGCTACAAGTAAAGCTGACTTGTCTGACTCTGGACAAGATTTTGTCTCAAAGTCTTCGCTCGAAGACATAGGATTTGAATTAGGCATCACTTCAGTCATTCTGACTGGTTCTCTTGGACCCCACTTAACAGTACGGTGATTCCTATGACACAACATAAATGAAATAAAACTACGAAGGATCTAAGTCTTCGAGTTCCATAAGCTTCATAGGGAGTCTTCTCATGTCATTGTCTTCAATATGAATATCTTCATAAACCACCATTGTCTTCAATGTCTCCGTACATTTTTAGGGTTCATCTCTGGTAATAAAACCGAATCAATGAGGGACTTCTACCTGTGTTTTCCTGCAATTCTCACAAACACGTTAGTCCCTCAACTAGGTTTGTCGTCAATACTCCAAAACCAACTAGGGGTGGCACTAGATGCACTTACACATCCCTTGGCATATGTCGCACCCAACCCCCGACAACTAGCGTCTGTTATAAAGCGTGCTACTGGTATAGCTTAGCAGTAGCGTGGGTTTCCAGCGGGCACGCTACTGGTATGTTAGCCACACCACACCCCCCCGGCCAAAAAATAGTAGCAGCGTTGGTACTCTAATCAGCGCTACTGTTAAGAACATAGCAGTAGTGCTTGTCCACCAAGAAGTGCTACTGCTACTTCTTCTATGTGTAATCTTTTACCAGTAGCATGGGTTCTAGACAAACGCTATAGCTAGTTTTACTTACCAGTAGATATTTTGGCTGGCACACATAGCAGTAGCGTACTTTAGTGCTCCGCGCTACTGCTATGGTCGCTAGCCAAAATATCTTCCACCTTTTCCCCCTCTTCTTCCTCCCCCTTTCTTTATCCCCCCTCCCTCTTGCACTTTGAGGGAGTCCTGGATTAGGGGGTGTCCGGATAGCCGGACTATACCTTCGGCCGGACTCCTGGACTATGAAGATACAAGATTGAAGACTTTGTCCCGTGTCCGGAAGGGACTTTCCTTGGAGTGGAAGGCAAGCTTGGCGATACGGATATGTAGATCTCCTACCATTGTAACCGACTCTGTGTAACCCTAGCCCTCACCGTTGTCTATATAAACCGGAGAGTTTTAGTCCGTAGGACGAACAACAATCATACCATAGGCTAGCTTCTAGGGTTTAGCCTCTCTGATCTCGTGGTAGATCTATTCTTGTACTACCCATATCATCAATATTAATCAAGCAGGACATAGGGTTTTACCTCCATCAAGAGGGCCCGAACCTGGGTAAAACATCGTGTCCCCTGCCTCCTGTTACCATCCGGCCTAGATGCACAGTTCGGGACCCCCTACCCGAGATCCGCCGGTTTTGACACCGACATTGGTGCTTTCATTGAGAGTTCCTCTATGTCGTCACTTTTAGGCCCGATGGCTTCTCTGATCATCAACAGCGATGCGATCCAGGGTGAGACTTTTCTCCCCGGACAGATCTTCGTATTCGGAGGCTTTGCACTGCGGGACAATTCGCTTGGTCATCTGGAGCAGATCGAAAGCTATGCCCCTAGCCATCAGGTCAGATATGGAAGTTTGAACTACACGGCCGACATCCGCGGAGACTTGATCTTCGACAGATTCGAGCCACAGGCGAGCGCGCCGCACTATCATGATGGGCATGATTTAGCTCTGCCACCGAACGATGCCCTGGAGGCCGCACCTGTGTCCGCTCCGACCCCTAGCTCGGAGCCGATCACACCAACCGAGGATGGGTGGTTAGACACCGCCTCGGGGGCTGCAATCTCTACGACGATCGAGCCGAACACCAGCCCTATTCTCTGCGAAGCCTGTGACTCCAAGGAGCCGGACTCCTCTCCAGACTCCGAGCCCTCCGCACCCCGACCGATCGAACCCGATTGGGCGCCGATCATGGAGTTCACCGCCGCAGACATCTTTCAGCACTCACCCTTCGGCGATATTCTGAATTCACTAAAGTCTCTCTCTTTGTCAAGAGAGCCCTGGCCGGACTATGGTCGGCAAGGTTGGGATGCGGACGATGAATAAATTCAAAGCCCACCCACCACCCACTTCGTAGCCACTGTCGATGATTTAACCGACATGCTCGACTTTGACTCCGAAGACATCGACGGTATGGACGCCGATGCAGGAGACGATCAAGAACCAGTGCCTATAGGGCACTGGAAAGCCACCTCTTCATATGATATATACATGGTGGACACCCCAAAAGAAGGCAATGGCAATGGAACAGCGGAGGATGACCCCTCCAAGAAGCAGCCTAAGCGCCGGCGTCAGCGGCGCTGCTCTAAATCCCGCCAAAACAAAAACGGTGATTCCGGCTCGGGGGATAATAACACCCCGGACAGTGCCGAAGACAACCACCTCCAGCAAGATTCAACACAGGAGGATAGAGAAGCCAGCCCTCATGAGAGAGTGGCAGATAGAGAGGTCGAGGACGATAATTATATGCCTCCCTCCGAAGACGAGGCAAGCCTCGACGATGATGAATTTGTCGTGCAGGAGGATCCCGTCGAACAAGAGCGTTTCAAATGCAGGCTTATGGCCAAGGCGAGTAGCCTCAAGAAAAAACAGCAACAACTTAGAGCTGATCAAGATTTGCTAGCCGACAGATGGACTGAAGTCCTTGCGGCCGAAGAGCATGAACTCGAACGCCCCTCGAAGAGCTACCCAAAGCGCTGGTTGCTACCCCAATTAGAGGAGGAAGCACCTAAACCTACATCACCAACACATGATGCGGCCGACCGGCCACCCCGTGGCCGCGACAGAGAGGCCTATCGGCCCTCCACTCAAGCCGCACCCCGGAGCCGCTTAAAAACTACCAAGGCATGGGAAAATGCGCTAGACCTGCGAGATATATTGGAGGACAAGGCAAGGCAAACAAGATCGATCTACGGATCACGTGGGCGCCCCACGGCACGAGACGGTACTCGTCACGCCGGACACAGTAAATCCGGCCGGGCCGAACACAGTAGACAAAGCTCGTTTGAGTTGCATCGTGATGTAGCCCAATACAGAGGCGCCGCACACCCACTATGCTTCATAGATGAAGTAATGGATCATAAAATCCCCGAGGGTTTCAAACCCATGAACATCAAATCATACGATGGCACAACAGATCCTGCGGTATGGATCGAGGACTATCTCCTTCATATTCACATGGCCCGCGACGATGACCTACACGCCATCTAATACCTCCCACTCAAGCTTAAAGGACCAGCCCGGCATTGGCTTAACATCTTGCCAGCAGAATCAATTGGTTGTTGGGAGGACCTGGAAGCCGCATTCCTCGACAATTTCCAGGGCACTTATGTGCGACCACCAGACGCCGATGACCTAAGCCACATAATTTAGCAGCCAAAGGAATCGGCCAGACAATTCTGGACACGGTTCCTAACCAAGAAAAATCAAATCGTCGATTGTCCGGACGCAGAGGCCCTAGCACACTTCAAGCATAACATCCGTGACGAGTGGCTTGCACGGCACCTAGGACTGGAAAAGCCGAAATCTATGGCAGCCCTCACGACACTTATGACCCACTTTTGCGCGGGAGAAGACAGCTGGCTAGCTCGCAGCAATAACATGACCAAGAGCCCTGGTAATTCGGATACCAAGGACAATAGTGGTAGGTCACGTCGCAACAAGCAAAAGCGCTGCATCAACGGCGACAATGCTGAGGATACGACAGTTAATGCCAGATTCAAAGGCTCTAAACCCGGTCAGCGGAAAAAGCCATTCAAAAGAAATACTCCGAGCCCGTCCAGTTTGGACCGAATACTCGACCGCTCATGCCAGATACATGGCACCCCCGAAAAACCAGCCAATCACACCAACAGGGATTGTTGGGTGTTCAAGCAGGCAGGCAAGTTAAATGCCGAAAGCAGCGACAAGGGGCTGCATAGCGATGACGAGGAGGAGCCCCGGCCGCTGAACAACAGTGGACAGAAAGGATTTCCCCCACAAGTGCGGACGGTGAACATGATATACGCAACCCACGTCCCCAAGAGGGAGCGGAAGCGTGTGCTAAGGGACGTATACGCGATGGAGCCAGTCGCCCCAAAGTTCAACCCATGGTCTTCCTGCCCGATCACTTTCGATCGAAGGGACAACCCCACTAGCATCCGTCATGGCAGATTCGCCGCATTGGTTCTAGACCCAATTATTGACGGATTTCACCTCACTAGAGTCCTTATGGACGGCGGTAGCAGCCTGAACCTGCTTTATCAGGATACAGTGCAGAAAATGGGCAGCGATCCCTTGAGGATTAAACCCACCAGAACGACCTTTAAAGGCGTCATACCAGGTGTAGAAGCCAACTGTACAGGCTCAGTTACACTTGAAGTGGTCTTCGGATCTCCGGATAATTTCCGAAGCGAGGAGTTAATCTTCGACATAGTCCCGTTTCGCAGTGGCTATCATGTACTGCTCGGGCGAACCGCATTTGCCACGTTCAATGCGGTGCCGCACTACGCATACCTCAAGCTCAAGATGCCAGGCCCTCGAGGCGTCATCACGGTCAATGGAAACACCGAACGCTCTCTCCAAACGGAGGAGCATACGGCGGCTATCATAGCGGAAGTACAAAGCAGCCTCTCAAGGAAATTCTCCAGTCTGGCCATTAAACGTCCGGACACCGTCAAGCGCGCCCGGAGTAACCTACAACAAGACCGCCTGGCACGTTCCGAGCAAGCGTAGAAATGCGGCCCCAACCCCAGCCCTCATGAACTTGCGAAACCAGTGTTGCGCGTATATAACTACGCTGTGGAAATACCATGGGCACAGGGGGAGGGGCACCATCATGGCACCCCCGAAACGCGGCTTAAACCGCACTAGGGGCTGCCAATTTCTTAATTTTCTCTTATTTTCAGGACTCCATTCTTTGGAAGGCTTGTCCGGCAGTACAATTGCCGCACAAATGATAGAACCAGGGAAGCAGAAAGCTACACCGCACTACGGAACTCTAAGGTGGTCTCTATAACTAGCAGTATACCTGTTTCGCATAACATTCCGCAGCTCGCCCCTGGAAAGGACATATTTGATAGTCCCATCTTTTGCTTATTGCACTATTTGTATCGTTCTGCTTTGATCGCAGCTTTTTTAAATAAACAATGCATAGCTTCCGTCTATTATTGCATTACCTCTTTTATACGAATATATGTTCATTAATGACATGTTGCACCCATACACTTTGGTACGGCCAATACGCCAGGGGCTTATGTACACCACAACATGGTGTGAGAAGTCCGAACACTTTCACAAGTGCGGCACCCCGAACTTATAGCATTATATGCATCGGCTCCGAATCATGTCTTGGGTCAATAGTTGGGTTTGCCCGGCTCCTATGTTTTGGTACCTTCCGTTCTGTCATATCGGCTAAGGTAGCACTAGGAGAACTACTGCAATTGTGCCCTAGTTGAGGTGGGCTAGGCACCTTAGTAGAGAAAGCTAAAACTCACCGTCATGATGAGGCGAGAGTTGGTCACTGTTCGAGAGGTTTTCGAGTCCCTAAAGACTTATGCCGCTTAGAGCGAGGAGTCGGCTTTGTTCGGCCTAGGCGTGGATAGCGCCCCGAACTTGGTCTTCCGAACACTAGGGTCTTCGCTGAAATTTAAAATTATAGAATTCTATGGCTAAGTGAGAGTGTTCAAGCATTATAGTCCGATTTCCTTGTTCGTTGTGTTGAGCACCTCCCTCGAAGGACCCAAGAATGGGAAAAAGAGCGCTCATGTTTATCCCGAACACCCCAGCACTCGTGCCATGGGGGCAGAAGCCGATGACTCGCCATCTATCAAATTTGATAAACGACCGCAAAGAAGGTAATATTTTAAATTCAAAAAGCATTGCTTAGCGCACATGAACAAGTTTTCAGTGCACAGGACAAAACGAGCGAGTTCACTGAAAAATTACATTCATGCAACATTCATCCGCCACAAGGCGGGGCACCCTTCAGAACACCCTCATAATACATCTCGGGCTTGCGATGCTCCTTGCCCGGCGGTGGCCCGTCCTTCACAAGCTTCTCAGCATCCAGCTTGCCCCAGTGCACCTTCGCACGGGAAAGCGCCCTACGGGCACCCTCGATGCATACGGAGCGCTTGATGACTTCGAGCCTTGGACAGGCCTCCACCAGCCGCCTCACCAGCCCGAAGTAGCTCCCAGGCATGGCCTCTCCAGGCCACAGCCGGACAATGAGGCCCTTCATGGTCTGTTTGGCCACCTTATGGAGCTCGACCAGCTGTTTCAGCTGGTCGTTTAAGGGCACCGGGTGTTCGGCCTCAGCATACTGATACCAGAACACCTTCTCCGTCGAGCTTCCCTCCTCGGCTCGGTAGAAGGCGGCGGCATCCGACACGCTACGGGGCAAGTCTGCGAATGCTCCTGGAGAGCTCCAGATTCGGGTAAGTGACAAGTAATTCACTTTTACGTGCTTGCTTTGCATAAAGAATGACTTACCCGCCGCTATCTTTTTTATTGCCTCAACCTCCTGGAGGCCCTTCTGGGCTTCGGCCTACGTAGACTTGGCATCTTCAATGGCCGCCACGAGCTCAGACTCTCGCGTCTTCGAGTCAAGCTCCAAACTCTCATGTTTTTTCATGGGAGCCTGGAGCTCTTGCCGCACCTCGCCAACCTGCGTCTCATGCTTCTCCCGCTCGGTGCACTTCATGGACGCCCTCTTTTCGGCCTCGGACAGCGCTTGCTTAAGGGTCGCCACCTCAGTTGTGGCCCCTATAATAGCCGCGTTAATCCTGTCACTTTTTGCAATTGCACCTTTCACATATTTCAATAAGGTATTTCTTACCTTCCTTCTCCTCGAGCTGCTACTTGGCTAGGTTGAGCTCTTGCTCGAACCGCTCGAGGTTCTGCTTCAGCGTATCCACCTCCGCAGTCAGTGCGGCGGAGGCCAGCAGCAAAGCCTGCATACGCATATTGACTTGATCATGTTAGACTCCTACGAATGTTATAAGATCCTCTATTCGGCTTTTCTTTCCGAACACCGAACAGAGCATCAGGGGCTACTGTCTATGCGGTAATATTATTACATATTTTTTACTTACCTCAAAGCCTGTTAGAAGGCTGGCATAGGCTTCAGTCGGTCCACTCTTGGCGGACTGATCCTTCTAGATCACCGCACTCATAATAGTGCGGTGCTCCTCATTGATGGAGGCGTCGTTAAGCATCTCCAGCAAATTGTCCGGTGCCTCCGGTTGGATGGAGGTCACCGGCTCGGTAGGCTTGCTCCTCTTGGAAGGAGGCTGCCTACCAGAGTCCGGAACCGTTGAAGGTTCTGGCGCAGTGTCCGGCTCAAGGCCGGACTTGGAGCCCTTGGGGGTTCTATCCCCTTTACGCCTGGAGTCCGGGAGGTTGCCTTGCGGCGCCTCCAGGACCACCTCCTCCTGCCTTGGAACCTGTTGGGACACCACCTCGGTGCCGTCCGTAGGGTGGGGGCAGGAAGCCATCGGAAGCGAATTCACATCCGACGAATCCAGGGAGCCGCTCGACGACTCGTCGAGCCCGACCTTGGGCGGACTGCACAATCATGTTCGACGTAAGGAAAAATTGTGCAATGGGGGAATTCTTTGAATCACTCGGGTATCCGGATACTTACGATCTTGCTAGGGGCTTGGCCCTGTGCGGCCACTCCTCTTCTCCGTCGTCGGCGTTGGTGGAGTAGTCCGGAGGAGGGGTCTTCCCTCTCTTGGACCCTTCGGCCTCCCCGGTCGGGGCGGCCTTCCTTTTCTTCCCTCCCCCCACTGGAGGGGGAGAGGTCTCTTCTTCCTCCTCCTCGTCTTCATGGGAGGAGTGCGCCTTGGAGTCGTCGGATGATGAATCTGACACCTCCTGGCATCGGGCACTCTTTCGAGTCCACGTGGCCTTCTTCTTGGCCTTCTTCTCCGGCACCACGTAGGGTGCCGGAACCAGCAGCTTCACCAAGTGAGCGTTCCCTGGGCCTTCGGGCAAAGGGGCCGGACAGTTGATCTGTCCGGACGTCTCCTGCCAATCCTGTCAAAGGTAAGGGAGCTTAGATCCCGCATGGAGTCAAACTATAAAAAACTAATACCCTGTAAAAGGTAAAAACAGCTTACCGCACGAGCGTGACGCTGCGTGCTGAATCCGCGATCCTCGGTGGCGGATGCGGGGGCCTCGGCGCCCTTGAAAAGCACCTTCTAGGCATCTTCGTACATTGTGTCGAAGAGCCTGCTCAGAGTTCGGTGCCGCGCCGGTTCGAACTCCCACAGGTTGAAAGCCCGTTGTTGACACGGGAGGATCCGGCGGATGAGCATAACCTGGACTACGTTGACAAGTTTGAGCTTCCTGTCCACCAGGGTTCGGACGCATGTTTGAAGTCCGGTCAGCTCTCCTTTTTTACCCCACGACAGGCTCGTCTCTTTCCAGGAGGCGAGCCGCGTAGGGGGTCCGGATCAGAACTCGGGGGCTGCGACCCATTCAGGGTCGCGCGGCTCGGTGATGTAAAACCACCCCGACTGCCACCCCTTTAGGGATTCCACGAAGGAGCCCTCGAACCATAGGACGTTGGGCATCTTGCCCACCATGGCGCCTCCGCACTCCGCTTGGGTGCCACGCACCACCTTCGGCTTGACATTGAATGTCTTGAGCCATAGGCCGAAATGGGGGCGGATGCGGAAGAAAGCCTCGCACACGACGATAAACGCCGAGATGTTGAGGAAAAGTTCGGCGCCAGATCGTGGAAATCCAGGCCATAGTAGAACATGATCCCCCGGACAAATGGGTGGAGAGGGAAGCCCAGTCCGCGGAGGAAATGGGGGAGGAACACCACCCTCTCATGGGGCCTAGGGGTGGGGATGAGCGGCCCCTCTTCGGGAAGCCGGTGCGCGATATCGTTAGACAAGTATCCGGCCTTCCTCGGTCTTTTGATGTGTCCCTCCATGACGGAGGAGACCATCCACTTGCCTCCCGCTCCGGACATGGCTGGAGAAGGTTGAGGTGAGGTGTGCGGACTTGGGCGTTGAAGCTCGAGTGCGCGAAAATGGATAGGCAAAGGAGGAAGAAGGCGTGGATGAAAAGGTGGATCCTCATCCCCTTATATAGGCGGACGCGACTATGCGCCCCCACCAGCCTGATAAAACTCGCTTATCTCCCAAGCGCCGTAGTCAATGGCGCGGTTGATTTACCCACACTCGTATTGATGAGAATCCCGGAATAAGGGGACACGATCTCTGCTTTAACAAGATGTGCCAAGGAAACCGCCTCGCTAAACGCGCTGAGGTGGGATAATAAAATGTTTCGAATAAAGACTTGGCCGTGGTGTGACATCACGCTGCGGAATACGTCAGCAGATTAGATTTGTGTAAATATTATTCTCTCTATGGAAATTTGTGGAAACTTATTTTGCAGATCTGGACACTACCTTTGTGTTCAAAATCTTCTATGAAGTACTTGGAGGGGGAACCCGCCTGGCAATGCCGAAGACAATCTGCGCGCCGGACTCATCGTCATTGAAGCCTGGTTCAGGGGCTATTGAGGGAGTCCTGGATTAGGGGGTGTCCGGATAGCCGGACTATACCTTCGGCCGGACTCCTGGACTATGAAGATACAAGATTGAAGACTTCGTCCCGTGTCCGGAAGGGACTTTCCTTGGCGTGGAAGGCAAGCTTGGCGATACAGATATGTAGATCTCCTACCATTGTAACCGACTCTGTGTAACCCTAGCCATCTCCGGTGTCTATATAAACTGGAGAGTTTTAGTCCATAGGACGAACAACAATCATACCATAGGCTAGCTTCTAGGGTTTAACCTCTCTGATCTCGTGGTAGATCTACTCTTGTACTACCCATATCGTCAATATTAATCAAGCAGGACGTAGGGTTTTACCTCCATCAAGAGGGCCTGAACCTGGGTAAAACATCGTGTCCCCTGCCTCCTGTTACCATCCGGCCTAGACGCACAGTTCGGGACCCCCTACGCGATATCCGCCGGTTTTGACACCGACACACTTGCTTGTTCTTCAATGCTTCCACTCTTCTTTGCCCCTCCTACCCACCCTCCATTAATGCCCTCCCTCCTTTCTCTTCCTTTCTTTTGCCCCTCCTCACCTTATCTTCATTGCCCCTCCACCAGCCCCTCCATTAATGCCCTCCCTCCTTCCTCTTCCTTTCTTTTGCCCCTTCTCCCCTTCTCTTCTTTGCCCCTCCACCACCCCCTCCATTAATGCCCTCCCTCCTCCCTCTCCTAGTTCTCTCTCTCCCTAGCTAGTTGGAGCTATACTTATGTAGGTACCTCACTATCTAGAGCTACTAGCTAATTATAAGAAGGTGCTCGATATCCCTCTCGACAAATAGGTGAGCAAAAAAAGAGTTGTGCAAGAATGGAAATATGCGTGTTTGCGATTAGGACCGAAACTATGTGCGATATGAATATACTGAATTGTGTGTGGCATGTGAGTGACATGAGTTGCCTATGTTTTGCCGTAATGTCGATTCAATTCCGTTTCGGCGAATTTTGGGCAAACTCAATATGTCCTATGTTTAGGGAAGGTCATGCCAAATTTTTGTATGAATTTGATCCATGTATGCATATATACGTGGTTATAATATTTGCTCCACGCGCAGGTGATCATGAAGGTCAATGGAAGGATGGTGGAAAGATACTGGCAATCTGCTGTGGATGACATGTATGAAAAAAGACTGAAGGATGTTTTATGTCCATGTCGAAAATGCAAAGGAATAGTCAGGCTCGACCCCTTTGAGGGTGGCACATTCAAGGCGCACCTGCCAATGCATGGTTTCATGCATGGCCATACTCGGTGGATAAGTGAAGATGATGATGAGGAGGAGGATGTTGACGGGGCAGGAAATAACGTCATGGGGCCACCAGACGAAGAGATGACCGATTATGTGCCCGAAGAGGAAGGCGGCCTTGGAAATGTCGATGGCGAAGAGGTAGTTCAAGGCAGACAAGACACGGACACGCCACCGTCTTTGTCGCTACTAAGTTCAACCATGCGGGACCCGCATGTTCGAGACCTTCTTCGCAAGAAGACGACCAGCGACAGAGCTGCTTCTAAAGAGGAGGCCAAACTGGCGCAACTGGAGGTAGACTTGATGACTCCTTTGTATGATGGTTGCAATCCCGAGGTGACCCGCTTGAGTTTCACAGTAGAACTTCTGAAGATGAAGGCAAAAAACAAATGGACAGATACAAGCCTGGATGAGCTTCTGAAGTATCTAAAGAAGGTTCTTCCCGCGAGAAGCCTGTGTCCTACTAGTGTCGAGGAGGCAAAGAAAATCGTGTGCCCTCTTGATCTGCCACACATTAGATATCACACAAGCATCAATGATTGCATCATATATCAGAATGAGCATGCGGAAAAAAGAATCTGTCCAAAGTGCAATGCTTCACGATATAAAAAGGCCTGAAAGAAAGCGCCACAGAAAGTAGTATGGTACTTTCCGACCACTCCATGTCTACAACGGTATTTCGTAGATCCTAAGGAAGCAAAGCTTATGCGCTGGCACGCGAAGAGGGTGAAGACAGATGACGGAGTTGAGCCGAAGCTGAGACACCTCGCAGCTGCTAGCCAGTGAAGAGCATTAAATGCTGAATTTGATTTTTTCGCAAATGATCCAAGGAACATCGTGCTTGGCGCTAGTAGTGATAGCATGAATCCATTTGGCAACCAGAACACCAATCAGAGCACATGGCCCGTGTTTTTATGGATGTACAACCTCCCCCCTGGTTGTGCATGAAGGAAAAATACATACACATGGCTATGCGTATTCAAGGGCCGAGACAACCAGGAAATGATATAAATTTGTATCTCGGGTTACTGAAAGAGGAGCTACATACCTTATGGACAACGCCGGCCAAGACATGGGATGCAAGAAAAGGAGAGTATTTATACATGAGAGCCGCACTGATCACGATGGTGCAGGACTATCTCGGTTATGGCTATCTCTCCGGCTAGGTGTGCCACGGATATTGCGGATGCACGAGGTGCATGGATGATACAACTTCTCTGCAGCTATCGAAAGATGGCGGGTCTTCGAAAATCGTTTACATGGGGCATCGAAGATGGCTCGATAAGGATGACCCGTGGAGAAATCATGGAGATCTATTCAATGGTAAGGCTGAGCATCAAGGTCCTCCACGTAAGCGTAGCGGTGCAAAAATATATAAGTTATTGGAGAACTGGGAAGAGTGCCCCTTGCCGGGAAAGATGAAGAAAAAGGCGTTTGAGCCCCTGCTGAAGGTATGGAAGACGAGATCTGTTTTCTGGGACTTGGAATACTGGCCCATACTCGACATGCCTCATAGCCTTGATCAAATGCATATCACAAAAAATATCCTTGAGAGTTTGCTTGGAACATCGATGAACATGCCGGTGAAGACCAAGGATGGGCCGAAGGTAAGAAAAGACATGGAATTTTTGAGTATCAGGAAAGATCTCCAAATGCCCGGTAAAAGGTCGTCAGAGGAGACCGAGACGGAGACGGAGATGGGAGATAGGGGCAAAAAGTTAACAAGAAGGAAGAACAATATTGCCCCCCTCTTGCTTCACCTTAGATCCGAAGGAGGTCGATCAATTGTTCAAGTGCCTTGCCGGAATCAAAGGTAGTTCCAGATACTGTGGGAAGATAAGCAGATATCTAGACACTAAGAAAAAAAAGGTTCAATGGGATGAAGTCTCACGACTACCATGTGATGATGACGCAGTTACTCCCGGTTGCACTTAGAGGGATTATGGACACACATGTGCGTGAGACGCTTACTGACCTATGCCACTTTTTTGACGCTATCTCTCGAAATTTGATCAGTGTGAAGCAACTCCATAGGCTACAGGAAGAGATCGTTGTCATACTGAATGAGCTAGAGATGTACTTCCCGCCCGCGTTCTTTGATGTCATGGTGCATCTATGTGTCCACATCGTGGACGACATCATCGACCTAGGGTTGACATTCCTGCACAGCATGATGCCATTCAAGAGGATGAATGGCGTCATCAAAGGATTCATTCGTAACATGTCCCGTCCAGATGGAAGCATAGCCCAGGGATATCTGACCAAAGAGTGCATCTCTTTTTGTGAGAGTTATCTAGTAGGCACCGGAGACCCTGTTGTTGGTTTTCCCATCAACAAGCACTATGGAAGGCTCGAAGGTGAAGGTCACACAATGGTCATAGGGACGTGAATGTGTTACGCTCGGGCCGACAAAACGACCTTGACAGGGCAAACTTAGTAGTGATACAACACCTAGATGTGCTAGAAGATATCGTGACACTGCACAAAAAGACCATCGCAAAGAAGTACCGTGACCGTGGGGTGCACAGGACGGACGCTGAAGTTATTAGAGAGCACAACTCCACTTTCTTGCGTTGGTTCAAAGAGCGAGTTCTGGCTAATCCCCCGGAAGAGGGTTGTCCGACCGGAACGCTCATATACGCCTTAGAACATGGCCCCTCGACCAACCTCGCGACTTATCAAGCATACGATATCAACGGATACACGTTCTACACGGAGGAGAAAGATATAAATAGTGATGACCAAAACTCAGGGGTGACGATGGAAGCCATGACAAGGAATGTAATTGAAAGATATTAGGGAAGGGTTGAAGAGATATGTGAGCTTAACTACTCTGGATTGCATAGCCCGACGATGTTCCGTGTCAGATGGGCTAAGAATGTACAGAGAAAAACCAACATTTCACTACCATGTGTAAACTCAACTCTGATAGCGGTACCGTCAACGCCATCGCCAAAAATGAGCCATGGGTACATGCGAAACACGTGACACAATGTTTCTTCATAACTGATCTGATCAATCTCAGCCGAATTGTCGTGAGGAGAAGCAAAAGGAGCATCGCCGGAATGGATGGAGTCGCCAACGAGGAAGACTATGACCAGTACGGTGATCCGATGAGGGAAGATGATGCTGATAACGATGAAACATACGTCAAAAGAAGAATGAAGACTACATTACCTATGAAAGATTGTAATCCCTGGAGAAGGAAAAGTCACGACCATGGGCTCAATTATTCGACAACGAACAAAAGAGGGAAGAAGATTAGTCTGAAGCGTCGTCGCCGCCCAAGCTGACAAACTAATCCACAAATTTTGTGTGTGTCTAACTATTTTGTATACCGCCGATAGTGGTCAAATGATGTAATATATATTATACTAATTATTATCCGGAGGGTAACAGTGGTATTGCTCCAATGACAAACCAAATTAAAGGAAGGAAAGTGCAAAAGAAAGATAAAAAAGAAAAGTGCAAATGAAAGAAAAAGAAAAAGAAAGGAAGTTTTGCAAAATGAAATGAAAGAAAAATAAAAATAAAAATACAAAGAGAAATAAAAATAAAAATAAAATAAAAAGGTAGGAAGTTTGTGGAATATGAAAAACAAAAAGAAAAAGAAAAGAAGTTTGTGGAATATGAAAAAGAAAATTAAAAATAAAAATAAAAAAGTTAACAGTAGCGCGTTTTGGCTTGGGAAGCGCTATAGCTAACTTAGCTATAGCGCATTTTGCCAACAAGCGTTGTAGCTAAGAAAAAGAAAAAAAGAAAAAAAAACTTAGCAGTAGCGTGTTTTGTCTAGAGCACCGCTATAGCTAAGAAAAAGAAAAAAAGAAAAAAAAATAGCAGTAGCGCATTTTTTCTAGGACAGCGCTATAGCTAACTTAGCAATAGCGTGTTTTGCCAACACGCGCTATAGCTAAGTTGCCTACAGCACTGTCGCCATAGCTCCTATCTCTTTCCTCTCTCTCACTCGCTGCTCATCGATCCCCTTTTCTCTGACTAAGAACCCACGCCACCGCCGATGCCGCACCACCGACGCCGCACCGCCCACGCACCGCACCGCCCACGCCGCCGTTGCCACCGCACCCCCACGCCGCCGCCGACGCCGATGCCGCATCACCCCGACCTCAGCCGCGACCCCGACCCCGGACTCGACCTCAGCCGCGACCCCGACCCCGGCCACCGACCCCCTCCCGCTCCGGTACGGCCCCCCGCCCCCTCTTCCTTCCTCTCCTCGAGCTCCAATCCTGCATTGTGCGGCTATGAAATCTCTCTCTCTCTCTGCAGATCAACAAGGCTCAGCGGCCCGACCCCTCAGCCCCGGCGACCCCGACCACATCGCCGACGTCCTCAACCCCGATGACGCCACCCCCTCATCCCCGGCGACCCTGACCCCGACGCGCAGTGAGCCACCCCCTTCCTTTCCTCCTGTTCTTAAATTAGGGACATTTTTTCTATGTAGGTGTCCAAATTGAGTTCATGAGCAGTAGCATGTGTTAGTTTATGTTGCTGCTAATTATATCTAGCTTGGGATCAATTGGTAGATGTTTTTGCCTGTTTCAATTTGGTAGTGACCAATAGTGAGCCATTTTGGCATTGGAGAAAATTGCAAGAACAATGCTTCATTCATTGATATTGGCAGCAATATGGCTCACTGATCCACAAGTAGTTGTTGTATTGCTAACTAAGCCACAAGTAGTTGTTGTATTGCCAGCAATGCTAATATGTTGCTGTCCATTTTGAAAATGAGCATTTTAATGGTAGTTTAGTTTAGATTTTTAAATGAGTATTTTTAATTAGCTTATGTTGCTGCTACTATGTCTCTGCTTGTTTTTAAACAGAGAATGATGAGCAATAGCATGCATGTGTGATGACACACATCACTTGACATGCAGATGAGTATGCTCATGCTCATACTTGTTAGTGAAATGCTACTTCAGCTATAGTGCTTATTGTCATTTGCAGGGAAATCGATTGTGAGTGACCTATGTTTTGCCGGAAATGTTGATTCATTTCCATTCCGGCAAATTTTAGGTGCTCTATATGTGCACTTTCTAGCAAAGGTCATGCCGAAATTTTCCGTGAATTTCGGCATGACCTGCGCTAGAAAGTTTGACGTATTGAGTGATCGAGATTTGTCACGACAGGAATGAAACGACATTTCCGGCAAAACAAAGGTCACTTTTTTTTCATTATTCACTTTATTATATAAAGCTCAATAATTAAAGACTACGACATTGAGCCCAAGGAAACATGACCGACACCGATGAGGCCGGAGGTTCTCAGTCCCAATTAGTTCGAGCACACGCCTACCTAGACTTTCTAGCGGATCAGGTTAGACAGCAAGATGGGTGTCAGGACCCCTTTTCATGACAGATGACGATGGTGGTGGCGCCGACGCCTACACTGATGCCACCAACGACACCGGCACTTAGACTGGAGCTGATGATGTTCCTAACTACAGCACAGAAGGTGGGACCTCCCAAGCCAGTGAGGGAAGAAGGAAAAGAGGACACGACGCCCCAATGAGCTCGGCACCGGAAGATTGGTGGTCACGGCGGTGCACCCTGGCGAGTTCGAGCCATTAGAACCGCGGGAAGTGGCAGTTTGTTACAGCAACCAACTAGCATGCATCCTACGTGATACAGCTAACATCAACACCACGAAAATATGGAAGAATGAAAATTGGAAGAAGATGCTCCTAACTAGGTTGCATGCAAGATTCTAGTTCCCCGGTCGGAATGATGATGTCGACCAATGGGATGATGATGGCATGAAAAAAATCAACAACAAAGCCCTAGGGAAGTTCAGCAACGCATTGAGCACATGGAAAACTAGGGTGAAAAGGGCCATTGAAGTAGACCATCAAACCTACGCCGAGATTGTTGCAGACAATCCAAAAATTATGATAGAGGACTTTGAAAAGTTCAAGGAGAGTTGCAATGAAGAAGTTTCCAAGGCCAGGTCGGAGACAGGCAAGCAGCTGCAAGCAAAGAACATGGGGAACCACCGCCTTGGAAGTCGTGGTTACACGGGAAAGAGGCCCGTCTGGGATAAGGAGGATGCAGAACGTGAACGTCAAGGGATCCCAGAACCATTGGTTGAGTTCACCGACTAGCAGGAGCACGACTTCATCAGGTCCCAATTTTCTTCGGCCTCCAAAAAAAGATTTTCTTCACCGACGGGCCGACTAGGAAATTCATGAGAATAATGGTAATTATCCTTTTACCACCTTACATATTAGCTTCTAATCAATGAAGTCTACTACATTCTAGTCGCATTCGTAAATGATTCACGGTCCATTTTGCAGAGAGAGCAACACAAGCTTGCGGCCGAAAGTGACTCGTCGACTCAGTCAACTCAGTCATCGGTGAAGTACAAGTGGGACACCCCTTTCAACCTGGCCATGAACATACTGATGGGACACCCGCCCGGCCAGCGGCCGCAATATGGACGTGTGCACGGTGCCAGGGATGGCACCACGTGGAAGTACTATTATAACGAGGACCCCGAGGCCAAAAGACAGAGAAAGAAATTCAGTCAAGTGCCTATCGACGAGAAGGTGGTGCAGGCGATGGAGAAAGCAAAAGTTGAGACCAAAGCTGAGATAATCGCTGCCTATAGAGATGATATGGTGGCTGCCTTTACAAGCTTGATTCCAACAGTGGTCACATGGGTGCAACAAAATCCAAACGCGCCACCAAGTGATTTTCCCATGCCCATATTCACCGAGATCAACTCAATGAACACCGCACCCATACCCGTACCTAGTATGGCAACCGCACCCGCACCTCCTCTAGCACCTACTCCTGCACCCAGCTCTCACAGCAGCCCTAGCTCCGTCTCTGGCTTGAATGTTGGGACATCGACATTGGCTGAGCTCGACGCCCTCACGGTAAATACGCGTCGCACCTTCATTAACTCAACTAATTAATTAATCTTCAGTTGCTGTTCTTTTTGGATCTCTGGCACCGCACGTATATGTCTTTGTAGGCCGACTCCACTCTGTGCACCCTCTTTTACCACATGAAGGGCGGGTTGGTGGATGTGGGGAAGGGTACTATAGTCAAGCCTAAGGATTGATTGTTTCACCTCTGGCAGATGCCTGATAACGCCTTAAGGGTCTCTATGGTGAGTGTGAAAGCGGTCTACGAGGGTTTCCCTCGTCCGATACAAACCGATTGAGAGGATGACGAGACCCCCACGCAGCTTGGCCAATGCAAAAATTGGACGATCCGGTGGCCGAATAATCTTCTCCATGTCGAGGTGGCCGGGAGCACACCAATGGGACCTCAGGAAGGTATGACCACAACACTGCCTAGACAAGTACAACCATCGTCTGTGCTGCTTGCTGAGATCGAGAGTCATGACGAAGGAGGGCCAACCGTTCCGGCAGATGATGCCATCTGCCCCATGGAATAGGATATGGATCATGACATGGAGGAGGCCGATGACCCTAACCAGTATTTCAATAGTGCCTTTGACAACGAAGTAACAATGGGTAAACCATATGAATATGAGATGCATGTACCAAAGCCGGAACGTCCTCGGGAGTGCAAGAAGTCTTTGTTCATGCAATCCTCGCAGGACACGCCTCCAGATGCCGGCTCCACCCAAGCTCAACTAATTAGCCAGAGTTGTCCAATGCTGAGCCCGACAACCCTAGGGGTAGTGCTCAGGGAGGTCTGACAGACCCACCAGCACCTGAGCCCACCAAGAAGAAGCAGAGGAAGAGACCGGCGGCGAGAAAATCCAATAAAGCTGGCAATGTTGGTTCTAGCAGCCAGCCGCCTTCAACTAAGGATGACCGTGTACCGATGAAACATGCACCATTAATCCATGTCGTGGGAGAGCCAATGGTACCGGTGAATGCACTAGCTGCCATAGCAGGGGATCTCAGGAGACTCCATGACCATGTGCTTTCGACAGAGAGAAGCCTCCTCGCCTTGGATGATCCAAGATACCCACTTTATACGGTTCATGTGCCGAGCAGTTGCAAGATGTATGTCCACACATGCCCCGCGGACCTCTTCTTCTTGAGGTTTGATTACATCTTCCAGATGTTTCAAATGAGGACACTCGATTTTACGTTCATCCTCCTGTATGCACTGCACATGAACTACATCGTCAGGAGAGAGCAAGTCACCGGTCTTGCGGTCGCGGACCCATACTACATGCATGAGGGCTTCTTGTCAATCAACGAGGCCAACCGTCAATATGCGAGTCAGTACATCGAAGAATTCTTGGTCAGCAATAAGGACAAAGAAAAACAATTCTCCTACCTTATCATCCCAGGTAAGTCATCCGCGGATAGCACTATAACACATACGTCCATTTCAATAGTTACTTTGCACGCATGGAGGCTAACTTGATCGTGTATTTTGCGCAGCGGGGGGTGTTGTGTCGTTCTCATCGTTCTTTACTCGCGTTACTCCCGCGCTCTATATTTAGACCCGTCGAAGAACATACAGAAGAAAGATTACACACACATAAAGTATGTTCTGGACAGAGCTATGCTGGGCTTCAGCATGCGGGGTGGCTACATCCAATGCAAAAAAATAAGGCGGGGCTTTGTTTCGGCCACAAGACTGACTTCTGTTGCATCCAGCAACCAGCAAGAAGTGACAATGATGGATTCTACGTCATCCATCTAATGATGGAGTACAGAAGGGATGTGCAATCACTTTGCATGAAATCTTCATCTGATACCCATATCCAGAGATGGGACGAAGCCTTTGGAGCTGTGCCGGATAATGAACTTCGAAATAATTTCTACCGGATCCAGCAGGAAATTGCGTCCATCATCATGAAAGATGTCCTCTAAGAGAATGGGATGTTCTACGGCGGCCCAATATCGCGAGCTGATGTCCGTACCCGCATTGCCCAACAGCGTCAAGACATGATGCCTTTCACTAATCTTGGGTGCACCCTTACGGATATGGACAGATGGGAAGAGTGCACTACTTAAAAACAATGTGTCTGTTTAGTTGCTTGTTACTTTCTGTACGACGAAACTTGGAATCTTTCAGTACGATGAAACTATTAGATGTATGGTGCCGCACTCTAGTTAATTACTTTTGGTACGATGAAATTTGTTAACTATGTTTACTATATATGTTGCTTCTATTTCATAGCTGTTTCGTTCAATTCACTTCATGATATATATATATATATATGTGTGTGTGTGTGTGTGTGTGTGTGTGTGTGCATCTCTGACAGGTATATAGATCAACGATGGAGAGGAAGTGGTATGTCGTGTATGTAGGGCATGTTCCGGGTGTGTATGATGAGTGGCCAGAGTGTCAGGCCCAAGTCTCTAGCTTCTCTGGCGGAATCTGGAAAGGGTTTGATAGTAGAGCGGAAGCCGAAGATAGTTACTTGAGATTCATAGCACAACAGGGGATTCAGAACTAGCGCCGCTGCAAAAACTACTACATAATACCGCTTTTTATCATCGTGATCGCACTTATCTCATAGGTCATAGTGTTGGTAGATGATGAACCATGTGTCTACGGTGACAATGTAAGAGATATGTGATCATTAACTTGTATCGCTATTTCGAGATGATGATGAGATCGACATCATTTGTGTTGATACTATGTTGATATGATGAGACTATGTTGTACCACGATGATGATGATGATGAGACATTCCTTTTTCATATAGTTTCAGTGTATGTGTATGTTGTAATTGTATAAAACCTGTAAAAATACGAATACAACAACATAAAAAAAGAAAATACTAGCAGTAGCGTGGGGTATTGGAATAGTAGCAGCACTGCCTTACCAGTAGCATTGGTTGTAGGGGCACGCTACTAGTATTAGCAGTAGCGATGGACAGAGGCGCGCTACTACTAGATATAGATAGCACTAGCGTTGGTTCAAACAAGCGCTACTGCTACAAAATAGCTATAGCATCGTAGCAGTAGCGCGCCTGCCCGCGCTACTAATATCCAAAAAACCAGCGCTAATGGTAAGGGTTTTCCTAGTAGTGACCGGGAAGCGACAAGCTAGAGAGCGACAACAGTCATGAATATGCATTAAAATTAATCAACACTGAATGCAAGCATGAGTAGGATATAATTCACCATGAACATAAATATCATGGAGGCCATGTTGATTTTGTTTCAACTACATGTGTGAACATGTGCCAAGTCAAGTCACTCGAATCGTTCAAAGGAGGATACCACCCTATCATACCACATCACAACCATTTTAATAGCATGTTGGCACACAAGGTAAACCATTATAAACTCCTAGCAAATTAAGCATGGCATGAGCAACTATAATCTCTAATTGTCATTGCAAACATGTTTCATTCATAATAGGCTGAATCAGGAATGATGAACTAATCATATTTACAAAAACAAGATAGGTCGAGTTCATAGCAGCTTCTCTCATCTCAATCAGTTCATCATATATCGTCATTATTGCCTTTCACTTGCACAACCAAACGGATGCGCATGTATTGGACTAAGCCGGAATCTGTAATCATTCAATTTAAGGGAGAAGACAAGGTAATATGGGCTCTTTGTTATATCAACAATAATGCATATAAGAGACACTCAACATTTTCATTATGGTCTTCTCCTATCGACTCCCAAAGAACAATAAAAGAAATAAAACTATTTACATGGTAAAGCTCCCAACAAACAAAAGAAGAACGAGAAATCTTTTTGAGTTTTCTTTTCATTACAACTACTACAGGCATGGAAGTAAACTAGCTAAAAGCTACAACCAATTTTTTTGTTTTTCTTAAGGTTTTTCAAACACACGAGAAGAAGGCTAAAAAAATAAAATAAACTAGCATGGATGATACAATGAAAAAGTATGAGCACCGACAACTGGAATGAGTATGTGAACATGAATGTAATGTCGGTGAGATATACGTACTCCCCCAAGCTTAGGCTTTTGGCCTAAGTTGGTCTATGCCCATGGATGAAAGTGATCCTCTCCAGTGTACTGAGGAGGGTCCTCGGGGTGCCACTGATTGGCGATCTCCTCTGGATCCCACTGATAAACAGACTGGCGGTGAGGATCTAGTGGTGGCTCCGGCTCAGGCTCTGGAGCTGATGTCACGCTCCAGTATGCATGAACGGCCTCTAGCAAAACAACGTACGTGCCTGAAAATATGTTGAACAAGGAGGGAGCAGGCAAGGTAATAGTCTCAAAGTAATTTTTATCGAATATCAGTCTATAGTTAAGCATCTTCTTCTTATTATTAACAATAAAATCATGTGCTACCATACTCTTATAATCTAGAAAAATAGGAGGAAACAACTTTTCCTCTTTCTCATAATGCCTAATAGGTATGTTAAAGTGTGCAGCAAGGCGCAAATCAAAGATGCCTCCAAAGATGGGACCCTTCGTATGGTTCAGATTTAACCGTTTAGCAACAATAGCGCCTAAACTGAAAGTAGCATTACGAAACAAGGCATGGCGCAAAATAACAATACCAGGGGCACTAAGGTTTCCACTGTTCCCACGACCAATCAAGCATCTACTAGCAAATATTGCAAAGTAACATAGAACAGGAAAATGTATGCTAGTAATTCTTGCATCTGAAACTTTCCTCGTTTACCCTACATCAATCATATCAATAAACCCCTCCACATCATTACGATGTGGTTCCTCTATGCTTCCCTCAAAGGGCAACTTGCAAACCGCACAAAAATCATGAAGTGACATCTCCTTAAACTCATAGTATAAATAAAAATCCACCGAAGGTGGCGATCTCTAGCATGGAAATGAAAATTTTGCACTGAAATATTAGTGAGTAGGAGATACTGTTCGTGCTGGTCGTGGAGGAAGTCGGTGAGGCCTGCATTCTCAGCCAAATAATAAAAGTCTTCATAAATCCCAGCTTCTCTCAAGAACTCATCACAAGGCCATTCGCATGGCCGAACTTCCGTAGTGCAAGGGAGATTATATTTGGGCTTCTTATTTTCTTCACTTTGCTTATCCTTCGAGCTTCAGCTCGAAGAGCCCCTCAACAATCTCTTCATCATTTCCTCTGAAAATTTCTGAAATTTTTAGTAACTCAAAAATAAAAATGAACCAAAATCAACAAAATTGATAGCAACTACTCCCACAAGTGCCTAGAGGCCATATCATGCATTATAACTATTTGGGACCATATAAATTTGACATGCAAGATCAAGAACAGGGTCACCTAAGCACCAAAAATTTGCAATAAAGAAAGCACTAGAACAAAAACTAATTGGACCATTAGAGGAGTCACATACCGAAGAACAATCCTCCAAAGCAGTTTACTGAATAGAGCTTTGAGCAAGGAGATCGAAAATGGCAGCAAGATGAGCTAGAACTCGGGTTTGAGCTGGTGGGTGATTTTTTTCTGGAGGAAGATGAAGTGTGTGGGTGCAAGAATAAGTGGAGGGGGCCACGAGGGGCCCACGAGGCAGGGGGCACGCCCTGCACCCTTGTGGTCAGGTGGTTACCCCCTCTGGTGTGTTCTCAGTGCCAAATATTCTTAAATATTCTACAAAAAAATCATATTTCATTTTCGGGGCATTTGGAGAACTTTTATTTTCAGGTCTTTTTTATTGCAAGGATAATTCAGAAAAGAGACAGAAAATACTATTTTTGCTTTATTTAAACTAAATGATAGAAAGTAAAAAGAGGGTACAGAGAGTTGTGCTTTCTAACTTCATCCATCTCATGCTCATCAAAATGAATCCACTAACAAGGTTGATCAAGTCTTGTTAACAAACACATTACGAATCTCATGAGACCGGAGAAATTTAAAGGATTTTTCTTAAGGCTAGAAATGGTATTTAATAGGTTAAAATTATTTCAATGTTTCAAAAATATTTGAGGAAATTTAGGGAATATCAGTCGACATATATTGTCCATATACAAGAGTTTCAAGACATGGTCATGTTCAGATTATTGGTCAAATCCGTCAAAAACTATTCCTGGACATTTCAAGCTTTTGAAATGTTTACAAAGGAAATATTCTCCATTCAATACAGGAAAATTCTAGCATGTCAATAATGACCTACTTGAGGATCCTACAAAGTCTCATG
Organism: Triticum urartu; assembly: GCF_056163025.1. Taxonomy (NCBI): domain Eukaryota; kingdom Viridiplantae; phylum Streptophyta; class Magnoliopsida; order Poales; family Poaceae; genus Triticum; species Triticum urartu. The sequence goes on along the minus strand of NC_141877.1, from coordinate 205,215,041 downwards.
TCATTAAGAACAATATAGCCCCACAAAACCCTCTCAAAACCATTTATGTCCTTTTCCAAGTTTGAACAACTTTGCACTGCCAAACATGTCAAAATTCTCTCAAACTTGGTGCACATGCTCAAATGGTGTAAGAATACATCTAGACCAAATGGCACAAGTTGGAGAGAAGGATATCATGATCAAAGTTGGAGAGAAGGATACCCTTTCTGTCCAGAAAAAAAGTTGAACAACTCTACATTGCCAAGTGTGTCCTTGTGATCTGAATTTTTGTGGACATCTTCAAATCCTAAAATGATGACACTACACAAAGTTGTGCATCAAGGAGAATAGATTTGCATGACTAAATCTTGGTAAAGCCATTTCTGCTGATTTCTAGGGTTTACCAAAGTTACATTGGCTACTTTGCCCAAATGAGCTCAAATTTGGTGGAACACCTTACTTCTATGTGCCATTTAATCCTGTTAAGTTTCATGTCAAGTGAAATTAAATTTCTTGCCCAAACCTACATCAAACACATTCTGGAAGAATTTAAAAATGCAAGTTTCAATCCCTTCCACTAATCTCCATGAGCTGAAGCTTTTCCCATGGCCTCACCTGCTCCTCCTGTACCTCCTGCATGCCTTGCTTCCCAAGGAGAAATGATTAAGGGTGGCAGAGACCCATTTTTCTTCTCTGGACATCATCATTCCCACTCTCTCTCAACCCCCTCTCTCCTCTCATGGATCCCCTGGGCATCCGATGCCATTTCCACATTGTTTACTCCCCCCTACAGCCCCTAGACACAAGTGGACGCGCGGGTGCGCGTGGAAAAGCCGCGGATTCCGGCTAGAAGCGCGCTCTGGAGCGCCTGGCAGGGCATTTGATCGTTCACGCCGCGTCCCTCGACCACCTCGAGCCTCCCCCTTGCGCCAGTCGAGGTGCCTCGTCGTCCGCAACACGCCACTGCGTTGGCCCGCTCCTTTTCCTCTTTGTCCTGCCCGTGCTGTGCGCGCCCAGAGCCGCTCGAGCCCGCCAATGCGCATGCGAGCTCGTGGCTCCACCCGGAGCTCGCCCCGCTCCATCTCTCTCTTCCTGGCGCCCTACTCCACCCCCACGAGCACCGCAAACAACCCCTCGCTCTCTCTCCTTGCCGCCCGAGCCGTTGCCACGGCCACCATTGCGCCGTGTCCACGGTGAGCCACGGGTCGACTACTTAAGGCTGCCCCAGAGCCCCCTCTCTAATCCTTTGGCTCTCTCTCCCTCCCGTGCACCCCCTGGACCAACCCACTCCCCTCCTCATGCCCTCCTTGCATCTCCATGGCCCGAGCAATGCCGTCAGCCTCTGCATAAATTCGCGGCACTGAGAGCCCCTCCTCCCGACCTCTTTGTTCTAGAGCAGCACCAGCACCACCACCAACTCTCCCCGCACATCAGTCCTTCCTCCCTGTGCCTGCCTCATCGTGCCCAGATCTCACCGACGGTCCTGTCCGCCGCGGCCAGCACCCTGCTCCACCCGGTGCCCCTGGGCGACCGTGCCACCCATGGTTGGACGCGGATGGGTCCCTTGAGCACGCTGGTGGGCGGAACATCGCTGGAGACGCCCTATAGCACCGGCGACCGGCGTCGAGCGCCTCCTCTGTCTCCTGCTGCACCCGCGCGGGAGGTGGAGGACGAACCTGCCAGCAGGCCCTGCTTGTCGGCCAGCCAGTGTGGCTAAGCCACTGACGGGAGGGCCCCGCCCCGTTTAAGTGGAGACGGGCTCCGCCAGCAGCCGCCTTCATTGAAGGAAGGCGTATTCCTGAGAATACGCCTCCTGCATCGACAGCCTGCGCGCGGCCGTGCAGCTGGGCCGGCCCGCCGCCTATCTCTCGCCTTGCACGCATGATAAGGGTAAATCCCCCTTTTTCCTTTTTCTTTTTCCCAGTAGAATTCAAAAGCACATAAATCAATCAAATTAACTCCAAATTTGATGATTCAAATTTCTAAGGGATCCATAAATCCTAATCTATTACATGGTGCTATTTGCACATTTTTCCAGAAACTTTTTCTTTAGAAATATTTCTTAAAACCCCATTTTTCATTTCTGTGATGAACTTTAGAAAATCACAGAGAGCTCAAATTTGAACTAAATGCCATGATTCAAATTTGCAGATATATCTAAGTTCTTAACTTCGGTTATGAACATTTTTATTAATACTTTCTGTGTCCTACAAAATAATGAGCCATTTCTTCATGTTTGAAAACTTTACAAATCCATAGAATATTCATTTTGACTCCAAATCCAGTGAAACCAAATCCTAGATGCTTCTAAAATAATCCTTTGTTAAATGGGTGGCTTTGCTCATTTTTTTCAAAATATATTTCTGTACACTTCTTGCAAATCCATAAATCCATTGATTCCATCATATTTAAATGTTCAGAAATATCCACTGACCCAATCCCAATGAAACCACTTTGGTCGTTCCTCATATGACCAAAGGTATCCTAGAAAAGTCCAATTAATATTTTTAGAGCACTTTTATTTTCTGCCTTGTTGTGTTGCCTACTATGATTGTTTCCGACATTAGTTGACGAAGTAGACGAAATACTCGGAGATGAACTAGAAGAATTGAAGACTCTGATGAACCAGGCAAGCAGCCCTTTGACCATGTTGAACCCTTTTATATCATGAGAACATTTTCACTGTTTCATCAAGTGCATGATAGTTCTTGAATGGCAACCTTGTTGGGCTTGCCTCGGTTGCATGCCCGTTGATACTTGCATTGTTCATGACTCTATCCTTGTTTAGAGTTGTGTTGATGGATTGTAGAAATATGCTATAGTAAATGCCTACGCAAAGTGGGTCAGAGTTATGCATGGAAAGAAACAAGTGTGGTTGGACATACGTGCAAACAGCCCCAGTGGGTGCCACTGATGCCCCTGGGAGATGATGATGAACTAGGTCACTACTTATTGGAGAAGTAGTGTACCGAGACTTGATAAAAGTGTTGTTTACAGAGACGGATTAGATTTAAGATTTGTCGACCATCCCAACCAAACATGCGCGACCACTCTACCCTTATATGGGAAAGGGCATTATTGATTACCTAGGCTGATACTAGCTTGGAGCCCGCATTACTAGTGACGGGAGAGTCGTTGTTGCACTCTCTCGGGACGCGGTCGTGCCAGGTAGGGCGGCCATGACTATTTTCACAGGGCACCAGACACACCGTTGCTACCCCGTGCTTGTGGTATGTGATGAATATGGGAGCGAGGCTCCACAATTTTAAGATGTGAAATGTTGGGCACGGGGGGTTACTACCAATCAAGTGGACTCTATGTTAGTGTCGTCTAGGGAAAGATAGTGATCGGGTGCTTACCCCGGGTACTTGAGGTACCACGGGTCATGGATGACACGGAAGTTCCCCGGATCTTGTGGGTAAAGTGTGCAACCTCTACATAGTGTAAAACTATTCGAATAGCCATGTTCACGGTCAAGGACAGTTGGGTGTTGCTGCTTAGACTATGTCCATAAGTTTCTGGAAAACAACAAGGTTTGGTAAATCTGTTGACATGATTCGTGAGAAAGTCATGGTGAGCTTGAGCATGAGTTGTTCATAACTCTTTCTCGATGTTGATGTCTGTAACCTCCTGATACTTGTTGCAAACACATTCATGTCCTTGATAAATGATGATCATACTTGCATGAGAAAAACTAGCTTTCCGCAAAAATGCCAAATTAGCAGTAGAGCCTTGCATAATTATTATGTTATCACCCTTGGGTTGCTTGCGAATACATTCAAAGTACTCATTGGCTTGCCACTGGTTATTTTATTAGCCAGGCATGAAAGAACAGGATATGATGAAGAATACTTCGGTGACGAACATGCGAGCTAGGGCGCTTCCCAGTCAGAATGCCTGTAGGGTTAAGGCAGATGGCATGGGTCCAAGTTATCAACGAAGATTTCCACTACGAAGTTATACTCAAGACTCGACCATAACGGTCGTAATTTATGTAAGACGGTATGTATGGACGTAAGACTCTTGTTATTCAGCTTCTGTGTGTTCAGTGAGCATTGATCTCTGGGATCATTGTACGCGTGCATTCGGTGATCACGACTTATGAGTCGGGGTCCCCACAGAGCTGGTATCAGAGCCATCCTGACTGTAGGAAGGCTTAGTTAGCATGGTCATTAGTTAGGGTAAAACTATTTCCAAACTATTACTAGTTTTCAAAACTATCTATACTCCTCTTCCCCTTTGAGTTTTTCGAAAAAACTAAGGTATATTTTCCCTATCGATCTCTTCCCCTTCAAAACTATTGCAAACGATCACTAGCAACCTCAAGCCCATGACCATGGGATTCCTTGTAATCCTCAAAGGAGTAAACCTTGCCAAACACTCACCCACCTCTTCTGAACACAATATTGGTGACACCACAACAAGACGATGCCAACAGAAGATACGTCTTCGAGGAATGAGGACATGAAGACCCAGAGGATGGTGATACCTTTGAATTTGCCCCATGATAATGCAACCTTGTCCTATCACGATCAGGGTGTAAGATATGCAAGATCACGATATACATCGCTAATAGAGCAACCATGTCCTTACCATTGTTGTATCGGTAACCACCGGTGGATGAGAACCTCGCTATTTGGTCCGCCTCACTATAGTGAGCAGGAAAACGGTTCTCCTCATCCCCCGCTCTAGGTGTCGATGTTTTCATCAACATAACTGACATGTGGGACCTCTACTATGCCTTGTTAATGTCATTGCATAAAGGATTACCTACTTCGTACCATCGACGCCTTAGAAGACAAAAAGGGATCATCATGATTAAGAAGACAACAAAAGACCGAGTCAATGCCTGCTATGAGGAGCCACCTTCACCCCATCACTTCAACAGGTGAGAAGTTGTTGAAGAATCTTCAGGCTCAACCCGGATTGTTTCATCGAACAACTACAAGAGATGTGGCAACACCTGAGGAAAACCCAGAAGACTGCACGAGGCACGGAGCAAAGCACGACTACTAAATCCGAGAACCCCTAGGGTAGGATGAGTCGTGTACCCCCTATGCGCAGTCGAGTCCGTATGATGGTTCGAATAGAACCATGATTGTGTGTTGCTTGTTTTTATTTGTTTGTGTTTTGATATAGGTCGCACTTTTACCCTAGGAAACAAGTACGTGACTATATCACCTTCCTTACCTTGTTTCCTTGGTTTGGCCCATTTTGCACCTGTTTGTTTGCACTTGCACTATAGATCCCGCTTTTGGCATTCCCCTCCTCTATGCTATTTTCCCTCTCATCTCTCTCCTCAACTGAAGACCGTCAAGACAGGATACACCAAGGATTCTACGTCGGCAACCAACTAGCAATGAAGACTTTTTGCTACCGCCTCCTCGACCAGGTGCAACCCTGTAGAGTTATATTTAACCCTCCAGACTAGAAACCCATCCCTAGACCCTTCGAGACTTCAGAGATACTCTAGATCGAATTCTTAACCATGTGCTTAACCTACAAATTGCAAGGGAACTAGTGAAGCCTCAATAACCCTTGCTTTCCATCGGGTTCATTATGGAACTACTGGACATAGTGAACAAGCACATTATCATCCTAATATAGCACCAGAACTGATGATGCCATAGGGAAGACCAGTTTGAGGATATAGGAATAGAGTACAAATGATTTGATGACTTTATATCAATGACTTTGAGGAACTATTTGAGACTCTTTGGTGGATTATAAGGCTTTCATGTTGGTAGATGAACTTGGAGGGATCATGATTATAGATTACCATAGCTTTCATTACCCCTGAGTAAATTGGATTTAGTAGGACAATTATGGTTGCAAGCTGAAATTCTTGGAAGCATAAGGATTAGACTTAGCCAAGGGACATTGATAGGAGATAGCTAACATTACGATAATAACTTGAGGGAAACATGTAGGAATTCTCGTTGAACACGATATCTAGATTTAAATAGGTGATCCTAGTGGAGTATAGATGCTGAAGTGAGTCTACATGGTTCGGAGTAAATTGGATTTAGACTGATGATATCAATCATGATACCATGTTTCTTGGAGGACAATAAACTAGGAGAATGGATTAATTGTCGGTGTTTATTTAGGGATCTATATAAGCTTGACCTTGGAGTTTACTTGACCGTGATAATGGAAATTGGTGGACTAACTACAGTAAGGTAGCCCTTTCAAGTATTTGGGGATTATAGGGACTTAAGGAGATCATGTGGAACACCGTAGACATTGGATTTGTAGAATTAATGGATTATGTAGTGATTAATGGAATATAACAGGTTGTTGGGGGTTGATTCATAGGAAGGAAACAAGGTTTTGGAGTGGCTTACGATGTGTTTCCTTAGGATAGAGATGCTTTATATCAAACCTTGGGAGAATAGGATGAGCACTCGAATTGTCATGTTCAACTCAAGCTTAGCATCTCGTATGCCCTACCCATGGATTCTTAGGGGTAGCCATGCATATGATGTTGGGGACCGTAGACATGTATAATTCTATTAAACCTCCTCTCAAGGGTCCTGAGGATAATAATAGCATGAGTAATGATTGGAGCTGACCTACACGAGTTGGACTTCTGGTGGTATAAGGTGATCTGTTTGGAGGACTAGATAGAACAATTGGCATCTCAGGAATTGTGCTCAAGGATAAGATGATAAATGTTCACTCGCATCCTAGAATCCTTGAAACCCTTAAGCCTTACCAAACCACAACATGATCAGATCATGACCTCAAGCTTGGGCTCTAGACCAAGAAGACCTTAGCCAATACTCAATTGTGACCACCACCAATACCCCCATCCTACTTTATGCACCTCATAAACAAAGTCTTCATGAGGTACTTGGACAAGTTGGTTGTCATCTTTATTTTGGTAACATACTTGTCTACCCGAAGACGAAAGAAGAATTGTTGAGCTGGTCAAGGAACATTTGAAGATCGCCATGTCCAGGAGGAAGAACTAAACCAACCACCATCATCAAGAAGTAAACCTCTGCGTCGAAGGCCAGGTGTATTTGCAAGCCACTTCTCTCAATGGAACCAAGCATTTCCATGTCAAAGGGAAGCTCACACCAAGATTTATCGACCCCCTTTTTAGGTCACTACAAGACGAAGAGAAGGCGGTTGCCGTATGGAGTTGCCACCTGAGTTACCCACTACACACAACGTTTTCCCACACAACACAACCTCGGGAGTTTTTCCAACTTCCTAACTAGCCCGACCTCGACCAGGACATTGGTCACCGAGCCATCGCCCCCTGGCCCAACCTGACTTACGCAAAAGACCCCTTAGCAACCCGCATCAAGCAGAACATCATACAGAAAGCCACATCATCAAGTACTTCAGGGGTCAATGGAGCACCACTCGGAAGCAGAAGCAGTATGAGAACGTGAAGACTACCCTGGATCCAAGTTTCCGTATTCTTTTCCGCGCCTAGTTTGGGAATCTCGGGGACGAGATTCTTGTAAGGGGGCTAGGTCTGTCACACCCTGATTTTCATGCCACAACACTTAATCTAATAAACATGATAAAATGTGGTTTGACAAAAACGTTTGAGTGCTTTGGAATTTGCTTGATTTGATGTTTGTGTGTTGGTTGCAAGTGCTCTAAAAATCAAATAAATCCTCCAACTCTTATACTCCTTCTCCTTGATCCAAAACCTTGCCCAATGATCATGCCATGTGTGTAGGACATAAAAGTAATTTCTTGCAAAAATATTTTGGCCAAAAGGTATTTTCTAAATTAGGTTTACCAAAACCCCTGAATTGAGACTTAAACTACAAGTACTTAATTAAGGGTGTGAAAAATCTTTCAAAAATCATATTTGACTCCTATTAGATATAGGACACCCAGAAACCACAAAAATATAATTTTAAATGTTATTTTCTTATTTTATTTAAAGGATTTTTCTTAATGCTAGAAATAGTCTTTAATAGGTTAAAATTATTTCAATGTTTCAAAATTTTTTGAGGAAATTGAGGGAATCTCACTGGACATATATTGTCCATATAGAAGAGTTTCAAGACATGGTCATGTTCAAATTATTGGTCAAATCCCTCAAAAACTATTCCTGGACATTTCAATCTTTTGAAATGTTTACAGAGGAAATATTCTCCATTAAATACAGGAAAAATCTAGCATGTCAATAATGACCTACTTGAGGATCCTACAAAGTTTCATGTCATCGAGAACAATATAGCCCCACCAAACCCTCTGAAAACCATTTCTGTCCTTCTCCAAGTTTGAACAACTTTGCACTGCCAAACATGTCAAAATTCTCTCAAACTTGGTGCACATGCTCAAATGGTGTAAGAATACATCTAGACCAAATGGCACAAGTTGGAGAGAAGGATATCATGATCAAAGTTTTCAAAAACCCTTTCTGTCCAGAAAAAAAGTTGAACAACTCTACATTGCCAAGTGTGTCCTTGTGATCTGAATTTTTGTAGACATGTTCAAGTCCTCAAATGATGACACTACACCAAGTGGTGCATCAAGGAGAATAGATTTGCATGACTAAATCTTGGTAAAGCCATTTCTGCTGATTTCTAGGGTTTACCAAAGTTACATTGGCTACTTTGCCCAAATGAGCTCAAATTTGGTGGAACACCTTACTTCTATGTGCCATTTAATCTTGTTAAGTTTCATGTCAAGTGAAATTAAATTTCTTGCCCAAACCTACATCAAACACCTTCTGGAAGAATTACAAAATGCAAGTTTCAACCCCTTCCACTAATCTCCATGAGCTGAAGCTTTTCCCACGGCCTCACCTGCTCCTCCTCTACCTCCTGCATGCCTTGCAACCCAACGAGAAATGATTAAGGGGGGCAGAGACCCATTTTTATTCTCTCGACATCATCATTCCCACTCTCTCTCTACCCCCCCTCCTCTAGTGGATCCCCTGGGCATCCGATGCCATTTCCACATAGTTTACTCCCCCCTGCAGCCCCTAGACACAATTGGACGCACGGGTGCGCGCGGAAAAGCCGCGGATGCCGGCTAGAAATGCGCTCTGGAGCGCCTGGCAGGGCGTTCGACCGTTGACGCCACGTCCCTCGACCACCTCGAGCCTCCTCCTTGCGCCAGTCGAGGTGCCTCGACGTCCGCAACACGCCACCGCATTGGCCCCCTCCTTTCCCTCTCTGTCCTGCCCATGATGCGTGTGCCTAGAGCCGCCCGAGCCCACCAATGCGCATGCGAGCTCGTGGCTCCACACGGAGCTCGCCCTGCTCCCTCTCTCTCTTCCTGGCGCCCTACTCCACCCCCACGAGCACCGCAAACAACCCCTCGCTCTCTCCCCTTGCCGCTCGAGCCGTTGCCACGGCCACCCGTGCGCCTCGTCCACGGTGAGCCACGGGTCGGCTACTTAAGGCCGCCCCCAAGCCCCTCTCTACTCCTTTGGATCTCTCTCCCTCCCGTGCACCCCCTGGACCAACCCACTCCCCTCCTCATGCCCTCCTTGCATCTCCATGACCAGAGCAATGCCGCCGGCCTCCCCCTAAATTCGCGGCACTGAGAGCCCCTCCTCCCGACCTCTTTGTTCCAGAGCAGCACCAGCACCACCGCCAACTCTCCCCGCACATCAGTCCTTCCTCCCCGTGCCTGCCTCGCCGTGCCTAGATTTCAACGCCGGTCCCGTCCGCCGCAGCCAGCACCCTGCTCCACCCGGTGCCCCTGGGCAACCGCCACCCACGGTTGATGCGGCTGGGTCCCCTGAGCATGCCGGTGGGCAGAACATCGCCAGAGACTCCCTGTAGCACCAGCGATCGGCATCGAGTGCCTCCTTTGTCTCCTGTCGCACCCGCGCGGGAGGTGGAGGACGAACCTGCTCGCGGGCCGCGCCTGTCGGCCAGCCAGCGTGGCTGAGCAACTAACGGGTGGGCCCTGCCCCATTTAAGTGGAGACGGGCTCCGCCAGCTGCCGCCTTCGCCGAAGGAAGGCGTATTCCTGAGAATACGCCTCCTATGTCGACAGCCTGCGCGCGGCCGTGGAGCTGGGCCGGCCCGCTGCCTATCTCTCGCCTTGCGCGCATGATAAGGGTAAAGCCCCCCTTTTCCTTTTTCTTTTTCCTAGTACAATTCAAAAGAACATAAATAAATCAAATTAACTCCAAATTTGATTATTTGAATTTCTAGGTGATCCATAAATCCTAATCTATCACATGGTGCTATTTGCACATTTTGCCAGAAACTTTTTCTTCAGAAATATTTATTAAAACCCCATTTTTCATTTCTGTGATGAACTTTAGAAAATCACATAGAGCTCAAATTTGATCTAAATGCCATGATTCAAATTTGCAGATATATCTAAGTTCATAACTTAGGTTATGAAGATTTTTATTAATACTTTCTGTGACCTACAAAATAATGAGCCATTTCTTCATGTTTGTCAACTTTGCAAATCCATAGAATATTCATTTTGACTCCAAATCCAATGAAACCAAATCCTAGATGCTTCTAAAATAATCCTTTGTTAAATGGGTGCCTCTGCTCATTTTTCAAAAATATATTTCTGCACAATTCTTGCAAATCCATTGATTCCATCATATTGAAATGTTCAGAAATATACACTGACCCAATCCCAATGAAACCACTTTGGTCATTCCTCATTTGACCATAGCTATCCTAGAAAAGTCCAATTAATATTTTTAGAGCACTTCTATTTTCTGCCTTGTTGTGTTTCTTACTATGATTGTTTCCGACATTAGTTGACGAAGTGGACGAAATACTCGAAGATGAACTAGAACACTTGAAGACTCTGATGAACCAGGCAAGCAGCCCTTTGACCATCTTGAACCCTTTTATATCGTAACAACATTTTCACTGTTTCATCAAGTGCATGATGGTTCTTGAATGGCAACCTTGCTGGACTTGCCTTTCTTGCATGCCCGTTGATACTTGCATTGTTCATGACTCTATCCTTGTTTAGATTTGTGTTGATGGATTGTAGAAATATGCTATAGTAAATGGCTACGCCAAGTGGGTCAGAGTTATGCATGGAAAGAGACAAGTGTGGTTAAACATACTTGCAAACAGCCCAGTGGGTGCCACTGATGCCTCTGGGAGATGATGATAAACTAGGCCACTACTTGTTGGAGAAGTAGTGTACCGAGGCTTGATAAAAGTGTTGTTTACAGAGACGGATTATATTTAAGATTTGTCGACCGTCCCAACAAAACATGCGTGACCACTCTACCCTTATATGGGAAAGGGCAGTATTGATTACCTAGGCCGATACTAGCTTGGAGCCTGTATTACTAGTGACGGGAGAGTCGTTGTTGCACTCTCTCGGGACGCGGTCGTGCCAGGTAGGGCGGCCATGACTATTTTCACAGGGCACCAGACACACCGTTGCTACCCCGTGCTTGTGGTATGTGATGAATATGGGAGCGAGGCTCCACAATTTTAAGATGTGAAATGTTGGGCACGGGGGGTTACTACCAATCAAGTGGACTCTATGTTAGTGTCGTCTAGGGAAAGATAGTGATCGGGTGCTTACCCCGGGTACTTGAGGTACCACGGGTCATGGATGACACGGAAGTTCCCCGGATCTTGTGGGTAAAGTGTGCAACCTCTACATAGTGTAAAACTATTCGAATAGCCATGTTCACGGTCAAGGACAGTTGGGTGTTGCTGCTTAGACTATGTCCATAAGTTTCTGGAAAACAACAAGGTTTGGTAAATCTGTTGACATGATTCGTGAGAAAGTCATGGTGAGCTTGAGCATGAGTTGTTCATAACTCTTTCTCGATGTTGATGTCTGTAACCTCCTGATACTTGTTGCAAACACATTCATGTCCTTGATAAATGATGATCATACTTGCATGAGAAAAACTAGCTTTCCGCAAAAATGCCAAATTAGCAGTAGAGCCTTGCATAATTATTATGTTATCACCCTTGGGTTGCTTGCGAATACATTCAAAGTACTCATTGGCTTGCCACTGGTTATTTTATTAGCCAGGCATGAAAGAACAGGATATGATGAAGAATACTTCGGTGACGAACATGCGAGCTAGGGCGCTTCCCAGTCAGAATGCCTGTAGGGTTAAGGCAGATGGCATGGGTCCAAGTTATCAACGAAGATTTCCACTACGAAGTTATACTCAAGACTCGACCATAACGGTCGTAATTTATGTAAGACGGTATGTATGGACGTAAGACTCTTGTTATTCAGCTTCTGTGTGTTCAGTGAGCATTGATCTCTAGGATCACTTTACACGTGCATTCAGTGATCACGACTTATGAGTCGGGGTCCCCACATTAGTCCGGGTCAGTTCCATTCAAATAATGCAAATTAGAGTCCAAAACAAGGGCAAAAGTGTTTGGAAAAGTAGATACGTTGGAGACGTATCAAAAGGCTCAACCTAGAACTTGCTTAATTGCTAAATCATCTAAAGGTTGGTTATGGCATAGAAGGTTAGGCCACGTGGGCATGCAAAATCTTGATAAGCTTATTATAGGTGATCATATCCTTGGAGTTAAAGACGTTATATTTGACAAGGATAGACTTTGCAGTGCTTGTCAAGCAGGAAAACAAGTTGGAGGAAGCCACCCCGTGAAAAACATCATGACCACGAGAAGACCGCTCGAGCTGCTTCATATGGATCTTTTTGGTCCCAACACCTACAAAAGTCCCGGTGGTAACTCGTTCGGTTTATTCATTGTCGATGACTTTTCATGATTTACGTGGGTGTTCTTTCTTGATGATAAACTGCAGGTCCAAAAGATCTTCAAGAACTTCGCTAGGAAGGCCCAAAATTAATTTGAAGTGAAGACCAAGATGGTTCGCAACGACAATAGAACGGAGTTCAAGAATGCCACTGTGGATACCTTTCTTGACGAAGAAGGGATTTCAGATGCATTCTCGGCTACTTATACACCTCAACAAAATGGAGTTGTTGAGGGGAAGAACCAGAAAGTTATTGAGATGGCGAGAATGATGCTTGATGAATACAAGACACCAAAACACTTTTGGGCGGAAGAAGTTGAGACAACTTGTCATGGAACAAATCATCTGTATCTTCACAAGCTTCTCGGCAAGACGACATATGGGCTTCTCACCGGTAAGAAACCCCAAGTTGGATACTTTCGAGTATTCGGCTCAAAGTGCTACATTCCTAATAAGCATCATTGTTCGAAATTTCCTCCTAAATCTCATGAAGGATTCCTACTCGGTTATGGCTCAAACTCTCACACTTCCCGTGTCTACAACAATTTCACCTGGAAGGTTTAAGAGACGGTAGATGTGAATTTTGATGAATCTAATGGCTCGCTAGTAGAGAAATTTCCAATTGATGTAGGAGATAAAGACCCTTTGGAAGCAATCCAAGACTTGTCTATTGGTATGATTCGCCTAACCGAGGTGAAGGAGAGTACCTCGTCCGTTCAAGTGGATGCCTCAACTTCACGACAAGGTGAACCACAAGTGGGACACACCAAGATGAACGAAACGAGGAAGTGCACCAAGATGAACATCATCAACCTCCTTCTCCACCTCCACAAGAGAAAAACAACACCAACATTGAAGAAGGCCAAGAGGAAGAACAAGATGATGAACAGGATGTTCCACCCCAACCCAAAGAAAATCTCTCACGAGTTAGAGCAAGAGTCTCAAGAGATCATCCTGTCGAACAAATCATTAATGATATTCAAAATGGGAGAATTACTCGCTCTAAAACTCGTTTGGCTAATTTTCGTGAACATTATTCATTCATCTCTAGTATTGAACCTATGAAGGTTGAACAAGCTCTTGATGATCTGAATTGGGTGAACGCCATGCACGAAGAGTTACACGACTTTGAGAGGAACCAAGTGTGGACATTGGTAGAAAAGCCGAAAAAGAACCAAAATGTCATTGGAACCAAATGGGTATTTTGGAATAACCAAGATGAAGACGGACAAGTTGTAACGACCCGACCCGAAATCGGTCAAGTCTCTATGTAGCTGTACCATCCCAAGAATGCTGGCACACACAGTACATTGATGAAAAGATTCAAAGTTCAATCACACCTGAATTTATTGCACGATTCTCATATTGAGTCTTTATTACATCATAATAAATTCGGCCGAAGGACAACTCATGAGAAATAAACTAAATAAAGCTGCAGAAGTGTAGGCGATAAGGGAGTCCACCCGACTCCATAGGGCAATCACCGAGCGTAGATTGTAGCCTCACTCCTGGTCAGAAAACTCCTCTGCAACATGAGACATTGCAGCCGTGTAGGTCAGCATTTTGAATATGCCGGCAAGTCATAGAGAGAACAACAAATAATCATGCTAACACTATATGCAATTTGGCTGTGCGGCTCTAAGTTTTATATTTCTGCGAAAAAGCCAGTTTTTTCCTACAACAAAGGACTTGCTTGCAATTACTACAATATTTTGGTTGTTAATGAGATGGTTCCGCCAACCAGTGTCTCATACCCGAAATTATTAACAACCCATCAATTAATTAATTATGTTCAGTGCTGAGATTTCTGAAATACTCCAATTCCAGAGGCTCATTTGTCCATAACCAAGGACACGACTAATCGATTAGGTTGTTACTCTGGAGAGTCTTGTGCACTTTACCTGCAAGATTCGTTCCCTCCTTTATGTCCTTGCATTTCCTGGTGTTTGAAGACGGAACCAACGAAACAGGGTCTTCCGTAGAGTTTCCCTGGGCACTACCGGTGCCCATCCATGTCCCAACGTTCTTCTACATCTGCTGGCACCGTCCGTCCAGAGTCAGGCCTAAGGTGAACCCAGCCAAAGCCCATAATGGCTTGCGGCTGCACAGGTAAGCTTCCGGTCAAGGGGTATCCATCTGTCTCTTCGTGGCTGGGTGAAGCTTTCCACAAGATGTCATGGCGCTTCTCCATGCATCCCGGCCATCCGCTGGTTGCTCTAGGGTTCCCGTCAACCGTCCTCCACCCAGTAGTGAATTTGAAGTCCATCTTGAGCTTGAAGTCATGGGGTTGTCATCATCTTGACTCTCACATCTCCCTAATGAATCTCTCAACAATAGTGAGCGTTAATGTGAGAGTCATGGGGTAGAAACTAAAATAACTAAAAAAACTAATGCGCTAACGGGCCGAAACAGTGAGCATTCTAAGACTAAACAACGCATATGCGTTTAATAAACCAATGCACCCACGGGCTAACAGAAATAAACCAATCGGCCGGTCCAACTAAAGCGCAACTAAAAATAAACCGATCTAAACCGAAACTAAAATCGATCTATATAAAATAAAACCATACCCCTTTGGGATCTAATCTAGACCCTAGGTTTCAGATCGGACATCGAGGGTAGGTGGTGGCTTGCTGCGGCGGTGGTTGACGGCGACAGAGGGTGGCGGCGGTCGGCGTCGAGCAGGGCGGGGTCTCCAGCGGTCGACGAAGGTGGCGAAGACGTCGGGCGGATGCGGCAGAGCTAGGGAGGTCGGGGTGGCCTTGGTGGAGCTCGGGAACGACGGAGACGGTCGGGGTGACGGCGACTGCTCCCTAGTGAGTTGCAGCTCCGGCGAGCGGCGGTCGAGCTCGGGGGCGACGGCTTCGAAGGTTCCTGGGCGGAACAAAGATGTCAGGTGGGTGCGGATCGACGAGTGGTTTCGGCTGGCAAAACTTGGAGGCAGGATAAAGCTCACCGGTGATGGTGGAGGTGATAAACTGTGGCGGCAGAGGCTAGATGCGCTCGGCGAGGGCATGAGTTGTGGTGGGAGTTGGGGTAGGGTTTTTGGGGGGGTTCGGAAGAGGAAGGGTGTAGGTATTTATAGGACATCAACATGCACGAGGGGAAGGCTTCGGAGCGTGATCCCGGGAAGATTGCGGCGACGGGCATGCTCCGGTTGTGCTCCGGCTTGGCAAGGCATGGAGGAGGGGAGAAAACAGGAGCGGGTCCTGCTGTTAGTGAGAAAGAGAGGGAGAGAAGCGAGCGGGCGACCGAAGCGAAGGCGGCTCGGGCGTGCGGCGCGCTGCGCTGGGCTAGCGGCTCGACGCTGGGCTGCGGCCTCACTGGCTGGGCCGTCGGCCTAGCCAGTTCGGGGGCCTTTTCCCTTTTTTGTTTTAAGGCAGAGAGGGAAAACTAAAAATAAGAGAAATCTACAATATTTTATATAGTACACATATATATATATATATATCAATAAAATAAGAAGAACTGATCCTACAACATGGACATTTTTCCAGAGGCAAAACAGAAACTACAAAAACATTTTCGACAAACTCCAAATAAATTCAAATTTGAATTCAGACTTTTTGGCAATATTTTCTTCTGACATTTTTTTCTTTGGAGTGTCTTGTTTACTCCTCTGATACTTTTACTCAACTACTTGTCAGGTATTTTTGAAATAAATTTCAAATGCCAATCAAGTCCAAATTCAAGAAAAAAACTCAACTGCCTCTAAAATTTCAAATGCCACTCAGTTTCAAACAACATGCATAGATGCTTAGCTAATAATTGTAAAATATTCCAAATTGAAAAATTGGGATGTTACAAACCTACCCACCATAAGATGAATCTCGCCCTCGAGGTTCAGGTTGGCTAGCAAATAGGTGTGCGTCTTCACGACGGAGATCTTCTTCTCGCTCCCAGGTGGCTTCCTCCTCGAAGTGGTGGCTCCACAGAACCTTGCAGAAATTGATGATGTTGCTCCGGGTAACTCTATTTGCAATCTCGAGAATTCTGATTGGTTTCTCCCCATAAGTCAGATCACTGGCAAGCTGTATGGCCTCTAGGGGCACTGTGTCTCTCAAAGGAATATCGGCCCTCTCAGCATGGAATTTCTTCAGCTGGGAAACATGGAAGACATCGTGAACTCCTGACAATCCTTACGACAATTCCAGCTTGTATGCACCTTCTCCTCTATGTTCGAGGATTTTGTATGGACCGATGAACCTGGGTGCTAATTTTCCTTTGACACCAAACCTCTTGATTCCTCGAAGTGGGGATACACGGAGATATGCTCGGTCTCCAACTTCATACGTTATCTCCTTGCGTTTACTATCGGCATAACTCTTCTGTCTCGACTGGGCTATCTTGATTCTATCTCGAATCAGCTTGACCTTCTCTTCGGAGTCTCTGATAAGATCGGGACCAGAAAGTTTTCGGTCTCCAAAACCATCCCACAGCAATGGTGTTCTGCACCTCCTTCCATATAGAGCTTCAAAAGGGGCCATCTTCAGACCGGTCTGATAGCTGTTGTTGTACGAGAACTCGACGTATGGCAGGTTGTCATCCCAGCTAGACCCATAGTCTAGCGCATATGCTCTCAACATGTCCTCCAGAATCTGGTTGTCTCTCTCGGTTTGTCCATCTGTCTGCGAATGAAAAGCTGTGCTGAACTCCAATCTCGTACCCAAAGTTTCATGCAACTGATTCCAAAACTTTGAGGTAAATTGTGTTCCTCTATCTAACATGAGACTCCTCGGAATTCCATGCAGACATATGATCCTGGTCATGTATATCTTTGCTAACTTAGCGCTGGTATATGTGGTCTTCACGGGAATGAAATGAGCTACCTTGGTCAAGCGATCAACTACTACCCAGATAGAATCATAACCTGAACGAGTCCTGGGTAATCCTGTGATAAAATCCATTCCAAGTTTTTCCCATTTCCACTCAGGTATCGGAAAAGGTTGAAGTAATCCTGCCGGCTTCTGATGTTCCGCCTTTACTCGCTGACAAACATCGCATACTACTACATACTCGGCAATATCCTTCTTCATACCTGTCCACCAGAAACTTTCCTTCAAGTCCAGATACATCTTGGTGTTGCCCGGATGAATTGAGTGCGGTGAATCATGGGCCTCCTGAAGAATTAACTTCCTGACCTCTGGGTCATTGGGCACATAGATACGATCCTCAAACCAAAAAGTCCGTGTTCATCCTCACAAAAACCTTTAGACTTTCCGTTACTCACTATTTCCTTTATCTCTGCAATTTCCTTGTACGTCTTCTGGGCTTCTCGGATCCTTTCGGTTAAAGTGGATTGAATATCCAAGTGGTGACAAATCCTCTTGGTACTATCTCCAATCGGAGATCTCTGAGATCGTCGGATAATTCCTGAGGTAATCCTCCATCTATGAGGGTGTTCACATAACTTTTACGGCTCAATGCATCAGCTACAACATTTGCCTTCCCTGGGTGATAATGCAATCTTATGTCATAGTCCTTGATCAATTCAAGCCATCTCATCTGCTTGGGTTCAACTCCTTCTGTGTGAATATATACTTCAAACTCTTATGATCTGTGTAAACATCACAACTATTTCTGACAAGGAAATGTCTCCAGGTCTTGAGTGCGTGTACTACGGCTGCTAACTCCAAATCGTGTGTAGCATAATTCATCTCGTGAGGTCATAGCTGTCTGGAGGTATAAGCTACAACTTTTCCTTCCTGCATGAGCACTCCTTTCAGTCCTTGACGAGAAGCATCACAATATACCTGGTAATCCTTGTGTATGTCCGGCAAAATGAGCACTAGGGCTGTAACCAGACGTTTCTTCAGCTCCTGAAAACTGGCTTCACAATCCTTGGTCCAAACGTACTTAGTATCCTTCTTCAACAGCTCCGTCATGGGCTTAGCAATCTTGGAGAAATTCTCAATAAATCTCCTATAATATCCTGCAAGTCCGAGAAAACTGCGGATCTCCTTGACTGAGGTGGGGTACTGCCAGTTGGTGACCGATTCAACCTTGGTGGGGTCGACTGCTATTCCTTCTCCTGAAATAACATGTCCGAGAAATCCGACTTCCTTCAGCCAAAACTCACATTTGCTAAACTTGGCATATAATTGATGTTCTCGAAGTTTCTCCAGAACTAGACGCAGATGTTCCTTATGCTCTTCCTCACTCTTGGAGAAAACCAATATGTCATCGATGAACACCACGACAAACTTGTCCAGATATTCCATAAATACCTTGTTCATCATGCTCATGAAATACGCAGGGGCATTAGTCAATCCGAATGACATGACGGTATACTCATATAAACCATACCTGGTGGTGAAAGCTGTTTTGGGTATATCCTCTTCACGAATCTTCAGCTGGTGATACCTTGATCGAAGATCGATCTTGGAGAATACTTTGGCTCCGACTAGCTGATCAAATAAATCATTAATTATCGGCAGAGGGTACCTATTCTTGATGGTCACGTCGTTCAATGAACGATAATCCACAACCATTCTTAGGTTTCCATCCTTCTTCTCTACCAAAAGAACTGGGGCTCCCCAAGGTGACGAACTTGGGCGAATATATCCTTTCTCCAATAATTCCTTGATCTGCTTCTTGATCTCTTCCAAATCAATCGGGGGCATCCGATAAGGTGTCTTGGATATTGGGGATGTGCTAGGTAATAACTCGATCAAAAATTCTATTTCTCTGTCCAGTAGCATTCCTTGTAATTCCTACGGAAATACATCCGGAAAATTTTGTACTACAGGCACTTCCTCATGAACAACTCCCATGAGGGAATTCACCTGATTCTTCATTGATGTGCGTCTGGATACATACTTGATCCTCTTCTGCTCCGGGGTGGTGAGCAAAATCGTCTTGCGGACACAGTCGATGTTCCCTTCAAACTTCATCAACCAGTCCATGCCTAGGGTCACGTCTAATCCCTGGAATTCCATTACTATGAGGTCTGCGGGAAAATCATGATTTCCAATGCTGAGGGTTGAATGACCGCCTAAGCCTACCGTCATCTCTCCTCCTGGGGAAGTGACCTGAAGAGGGGTTCTAAGGGTTCTAGTGGGCAACCTGTACTTTTCCACAACTACCCTTGATATGAATGAATGCGTTTCACCAAAATCAAACAGTACCAGTACTGGACGTGAATTTAATAAAAACTTACCAACCACAGTTTCTGGCTAATCATAGACGTCCTCCACGTCAATGTGATTCACATGAGCACGAGGAAAAGGGTCGGGCTTCTTTGCTACGCTTCCATTACCGTTGTTGTTTCCATTCCTCTGCTTGTCCTCCGGACAATCGGTGGCATAGTATCCTGTCTTCTGGCACTTGAAACAGGTGATATGACTCAGATCCTTCTAAGCCGGAGTAGGACGGTGCTGGTTGCCATTGCCTGACTTGGAGTTGTTGTCGTGGTTGCGATTGTTCCCATTCCCTCCATGGTTATGTCCTCCATGATTATGTCCTCCATGGGTGTGATCGGTATGTCCTCCCGAGTATGGGGCATAGCGGGGCTTCTGCTGAGCTCCAGAGTTGTACTTTCCCTGGCCATATTTCCGCTTGCGGATTTCAATATGCTGCTGCTTGCCTTCAAGTATAGTGGCCTTGTCTACCAGCTCCTGGTAGTTGTTGAAGGTAGCCACCATTAGTTGCATTCCCAGCTCATCATTGAGTCCATCGAGAAACTTCTCCTGCTTTGCGGCATCTGTGGCCACATCAGCTAGGGCATAGAGAGATAATTTGCTGAACTCATCCACGTACTGCCCCACAGTACGGTTCCCCTGGCGTAAGTTGCAGAACTCACGCTTCTTCAGACTCATGGCTCCAGCTGGGACATGAGCGGTGCGGAAAGCCCACTGGAACTGATCCCATGTCATGGTGGCGACCGGGTAAGTGGCGGTGTAGTTCTCCGACCAAGAGGTTGCAGGTCCATCCAGTTGATGTGCGGCAAAACGCACCTTCTCAGCATATGTGCATCCAGCAGTTGCTAGCTCCCTTCCGATCTTGCGGAGCCAATCATCAGCTACAATCGGCTCAGTGCAACTAGAGAACACCGACGGATTCATCCTTAGGAACCGGGTCAGGTTATCGACAGGGGGTGGTGGTGGTGGATTGTTGTTGTTGTTGCCTTGGATTTGGATGAGCATTTGCATTAAGGCATTCTGCTGTTGAATCAGCTGGGTGAGCTCTGGCGGGAAAGTGAAACCGGGGTCACGTCTCAGAGGCATCTGGTGTTTTGGAGTGGATGAGAAATTAGAATAGAAGAAGGGTCTAATGAGAAAATAGCACTACCCAAATGAATGCACAAACATAATCACACCAATCGTTTATTCATTCATCTGAATCAAGGTTCAATCTCAGATTACAAAATCTCACGACTAATCAAAAGTAGCAACCTAACTAATCGACAAAAAATAAAATAAAATAACATGTTGGTCGACTAAATGTCTTCATCAATTATCCTTGTGTCCTCTGGTGCGGCGTCCTCCGGTGCGGCGTCCTCTGATGCGGTGCCTCCTCTTGCGGCTTCCTTCGGTTTAGCTCTCTTCATAATCCTGGTCATTGCTCACGAGGAGTCCATCTCCACTCGAAAAAAGGTCTTCTCCCAGGTCCATCCTCTCCTCTAGTGTGGCACTATATTTATCCCGATCCTCGATTCTATCCATAAAATCCTTGACTTCTTGTTCATGTTCAAGGAAGTCCGCGCGTGCCTTCTCCTCTAGTTCCAGTTCACGGAACAATAACCTCCTGTGTACCTTCGAGCTTCGGCGCGTATGGATTTCCTGGTTCCTGAGGAGACTCTCCAAGTCTTGGACATATGAAATAATGGAGTCATCCTCCACGGTACGGATGATATCTCCATTCCTAGATCTACGAGAAATCATGGCGAGGTATGATGGGTCAAGCTCGGCCCTGTACTCTTCTCAGAGATGTCCAAGTGCATGATAAATCTCCATGTCTCTTCCAAGGATCCAAGTGAAAGCAGTAAACTCAAAATCAATGGGTTCTGAGTGTCCTCCCTGGAATGTGCACCTTAATCCTGTAGCGGGTATCCGTCAGAAGTGCATTGGTAGGCTTCCCAGTGATTGAGGGCAGAGCAATCTTCAGCTTCTTCATGATCTAAACCATCTTCTTGCCGAAAAGCATCGACTCATCCGGCTGGCAAAACTCCGGTAGCAGAACTGGGGTGAACTCGGCGGCCATCTAGAATGTTGAAAATCGGAGGGAAGTCAGATATGAACACGGGAGAATTACGGAATGATAAGGATATAAAATAAAATAGTTTCTTCCTATGGCTTCCCGATCCTAGGGGTTACATCCTACAGTCAACGTGTGCTCTGAATACCATCTCTGTAACGACCTGACCCGAAATCGGTCAAGTCTCTGTGTAGCTGTACCATCCCAAGAATGCTGGCACACACAGTACATTGATGAAAAGATTCAAAGTTCAATCACACCTGAATTTATTACACGATTCTCATATCGAGTCTTTATTACATCATAATAAATTCGGCCGAAGGCCAACTCATGAGAAATAAACTAAATAAAGCTGCGGAAGCGTAGATGATAAGCGAGTTCATCTGACTCCATAGGGCAATCACCGAGCGTAGATCGTAGCCTCACTCCTGGTCGGAAAACTCCTCTGCAACATGAGACATTGCAGCCGTGTAGGTCAGCATTTTGAATATGCCGGCAAGTCATAGAGAGAACAACAAATAATAATGCTAACACTATATGCAATTTGGCTGTGGGGCTCTAAGTTTTATATTTTTGCGAAAAAGCCAGTTTTTCCCTACAACAAAGGACTTGCTTGCAATTACTACAAAATTTTGGTTGTTAATGAGATGGTTCCGCCAACCAATGTCTCATACCCGAAATTATTAATAACCCATCAATTAATTAATTATGTTCAGTGTTGAGATTTCCAAAATACTCCAATTCCAGAGGCTCATTTGTCCGCAACCAGGGACACGGCTAATCGATTAGGTTGTTACTCTGCAGAGTCTTGTGCACTTTACCCGCAAGATTTGTTCCCTCCTTTATGTCCTCGCAATACCTGGTGTTTGAAGACGGGACGAACGAAAAAAGGTCTTCCGTAGAGTTTCTCTGGGCACTGCCGATGCCCATCCATGTCCTACCGTTCTTCTACATCTGCTGGCACCGTCCGTCCGGAGTCATGCCTAAGGTCAACCCATCCAGAGCCCATAAAGGCTTGCGGCTGCACAGGTAAGCTTCTGTTCAAGGGGTATCCATCCGTCTCTTCGTGGCTGGGTGAAGCTTTCCGCAAGATGTCATGGCGCTTCTCCATGCATCCCGGCCATCTGCTGGTTGCTCCAGGGTGCCCATCAACTGTCCTCCACCTAGTAGTGAATTTGAAGTCCATCTTGAGCTTGAAGTCAGGGGGTTTTCATCATCTCCAGTCTCACATATCCCTAATGAATCTCTCAACAAACCCCGTCTACAAGCATAGCAAAATAAACTACATCGTCCCGAGCAATGGTAACAAGGGAATTGGGTTCATCCTACCTCATGATACTACTCAAGAACATAACTTAAAATTCTTCTACTGCATGCATGGTGGGGAGGAATAATTCTAATGCAACAAAATCATAGGTATTGTAAAACATGATCAAATGACTTGCCTGGCTGACGGTCTTCAAAAGCTAGTGACTCGTAATAGCAGGCCTCACACTCCAGGAATTCTATCGAGTCAAACAATAGCACAAATAAGTATTCCACTATATAACATAAGAGCAAGCTAAAGGAAATCACACAAGCACTCAAACCAAAACCAAAGAAAACTCGAGGAAACCAAAATCAAGGTTTTCAACACTTCAAGCAACAACAAAGAAATAGTTTTATCCTACTAAAACTTTTCTTAACAGAACCAAAACAAGGGTTTTGCTATCTAACACAAAGGAAAGCAGCATATAAACTAGGTGCAAAAAGAATCACATCCATAGCTATTATAGAACTCCTATTATGCCTAAAAAAACTAATAAGAAAATAAAGTAAAACTTTTTATTTTTCCGTAAATAAATGTTCACCCTCTGATACTACAGAAACTAATCAAAAATAAAGTATAACAGGGGTAAATTAAAATTCCATACTAACTAGAACAGTAGGAAGCAGTAGCAAGCTAAATAAAACTAGAAAAGCTTGATTTCGACTAAAACTAATTTTAATACAATCTTCAAATATCCCAACAAGTTCTTACTGCTAGGCTAGGTCAAAACTAAGCATTAGCAAAAAGAATCATCTAAAAATATTAATTCTAGCTCAAATTATAGCAGAAATACTAATCTGACTAAACTAATATAAAACAATTTTTTAAAAACTAAAACATGGCCGAACTATTTTATACAGAAACTTCAGGAAATTTGCAAACTAGAGCACAAAGAATCAACTAAAAATTATAAATAACCTAAAAGTTATAGATTTTACAAGAACAGAACTATTCTATTTTAAAAAAATAGAAACTAAAATAACTAAAAAACCTAACACGCTAACTGGCCGAAACGGTGAGCGTTCTAAAACTAAACAGCGCCTAAGCGTTTAATAAACCAAAGCGTCCACGGGCTAACAAAAATAAACCAATCGTCCGATCCAACTAAACCACAACTTAAAATAAACCGATCTAAACCGAAACTAAAACTGATCTATATAAAATAAAACCATACCCTTTGGGATCTAATCTATAGCCTAGGTTTCAGATCAGATAGCGAGGGGAGGTGGCGGCTTACGACGGCGGTGGTCGACGGCGACAGAGGGTGGCGGCGGTCGGCGTCGAGCGGGGCGGGGTCTCCAGCGGTCGACGAAGGTGGCAAAGACGTCGAGCGGATGCGGCGGAGCTAGGGAGGTTGGGGTGGCCTTGGTGGAGCTCGGGAATGACGGAGATGGTCGGGGCGACGGCGACTACTCCCTGGCGAGCTGCAACTCCGGCGAGCGGCAGTCGAGCTATGGGGCGATGGCTTCAGCCGTTCCTGGGTGAAACAAATATGTCAGGTGGGTGCGGATCGACGAGTGGGTTCGGCTGGCAGAACTTGGAGGCGGGATAAAGCTCACCGGTGATGGTGGAGGTGATGAACTGCTACGACCGAGGCTAGATGCGCTCGGCGAGGGCGCGAGCTGTGGTGGGAGTTGGGATAGGATTTTTGGGGGATTCTGAAGAGGAAGGGCGTAGGTATTTATATGACATCAACTTGCGCGAGGGGAAGGCTTCGGAGCGTGATCCCGGGACGATCGCGGCGACGGGCGTGCTCCGGTTGTGCTCCGGCTTGGCAAGGCGTGGAGGAGGGGAAAGAACAGGAGCGGGTCCCACTGTAAGTGAGAGAGAGAGGGAGAGAAGCGAGCGGGCGACCAAAGCAGAGGCGGCTCGGGCATGCAACGTGCTGCGCTCGGCTGGCAGCTCGGCGCTGGCTGGGCTGCGGCCTCGCTGGCTGGGCCGTCGGCCTGGCCAGTTCGGGGGGCTTTTCCCTTTTTTTTGTTTTAAGGCAGAGAGGAAAAACTAGAAATAAGAGAAATCTATAATATTTTTCATAATACATATATGTATATATATCAATAAAATAAGAAGAATCAAACCTACAACGTGGACATTTTTCCAGAGGCAAAACAGAAAAAAACAGTTTCTGCAAACTCCAAATAAATTTAAATTTGAATTAAGACTTTTTGGCAATATTTTCTTCTGACATTTTTTTCTTTGGATTGTCATGTTTACTCCTCATACTTTTACTCAAGTATTTGTCAGGTATTTTTGAAATAAATTTCAAATGCCAATCAAGTCCAAATTCAAGAAAAAAAACTCAACTGCCTCTGAAATTTCAAATGCCACTCAGTTGCAAACAACATGCATAGATGCTTAGCTAATAATTTTAAAACATTCCAAATTGCAAATTTGTTATGTTACACAAGTTGTATGCAACAAGGCCCATCTCGTCGCCCAAGGCTACACTCAAGTCAAAGGTATGGACTATGGTGAGAGATATGGCCCCGTTGCTAGACTTGAGTCCATACACATCTTACTTGCTTATGCCAATCACCATGATATCACTCTATATCAAAAGGACATTAAAAGAGCTTTCCTAAATGGTGAAATTCAGGAGGAAGTTTATGTTAAACAACCTCCTGGCTTTGTTAATCCCAAGAAACCGAATAATATTTACAAACTTCACAAAGCTCTCTATAGTCTTAAACAAGCTCCTAGAGCGTGGTATAAATGCTTGACTAAGTTCCTCATTGAAAAAAGCTTTGAGATTGGAAAAATCGATTCTACACTTTTTACTAAAAGGGTTAATGGTGAATTATTTGTGTGCCAAATTTATGTGGATGGTATCATATTTTGATCAACTAACCCTCATTTTAGTGAAAAGTTTCGAAGGCTTATGTCAGAGAAGTTTGAGATGTATATGATGAGTGAACTCAAGTTCTTTCTTGGTTTGCAAATCAAGCAAACTAAGGAGGGTGCCTTTGTTTCCCAAACAAAGTATACCAAGGACTTATTCAGGATGTTCAACATGAAAGAAAGCAAAGGTATGAAAACACCCATGCCTACTAGTGGACATCTTGACTTGACAAAGGATGGTGAACCGGTTGACCAAAAGGTTTACCACTCTATGCTTGGATCATTGTTATATCTATGTGCCTCCCATCCCGATATTATGCTAAATGTGTGCATGTGTGCACGATATCAAGCGGCCCCTAAGGAATGTCATCTTAAGACTATGAAAAGGATAGTGAGATACCTAATTCATACACCAAACTTTGCATATGGTATCCAAAGAGGTCTTCTTTTGATCTTGTTGGCTACTCCGACTGGGACTATGTCGATTACAAGGTTGATAGGAAGTCCACTTCGGGTACTTGTCAATTTCTTGGTAGGTCTCTTATGTCTTGGTCCTTCAAGAAACAAAACTCGGTATCCTTATCCACCGACGAAGCGGAATACGTTGCTGCCGATTCATGTTGTGCTCAATTAATTTGGATGACCAAAATCTTAAGGATTATGGGATATATGTGAAGCATGGTCCATTGCTTTATGATAATGAGAGTGCCATTAAGATCGCTCACAATCTTGTGCAACATTCTCAGACTAAGCATATTGGAGTTCGTCATCATTTATTTTGAGATCATGTTGCTAAAGGAGACATCGATCTTAAACATGTTCGTATCGATAAGCAATTGGCGGATATATTGACCAAACCGCTTGATGAGAAAGTATTTTGCCATTTGAGAGGTGAATTCAACATCATTGATGCCTCAAACCTGGAGTAAAAACTCCATCTGGATGCATGCAAGGCATGGGCCTTTGACTAATCCTTGATAATTCTCTTATGATGATGATCATATGTCTTGGATCTATACTTGTACCCTTGCATGTTATCTAACCCTTGTAGGTACTTGGATGAGCCCAAATATATGAGATTGCAACTCACTCATGCCTTGAGCAATCTCTACATCGCCAAGTCTCTACAATATGGTGGTTGAAGACAAGGAAGCATGAATAGGGATGGCAATGGGTCGGGTTTGGGGCGGGTGGAGCTGGTCCAAATCCAACCCATGACCCATCTTCCTACCCTCTACCCATCCACCAAATTATCCATGGGCACAACTTGTGCCCATGCCCAAACCCGCTGGATACCCACATACCCATGGTGCTCCATGGGCATAGAAAAGTCAGCATGAAGCCTTCCCAAATATCAAATCAACTCATCATCATTCACTCACAAATGACAACATAATCTACATGCATAAGTAGGTAACAAGTAATACGATGAGTCCTTAAGTGTGACATACCAGAGGTTGATTATGTAGCATATAGCTCATGGCACAATTTGCATATTTCCTACCATTTCCCATCGATTCGCTCTTTCTACTGTCACTGGCAGATCAGGTCCGACCCTTTAAGAGG
Source organism: Triticum urartu (assembly GCF_056163025.1). Classification (NCBI taxonomy): domain Eukaryota; kingdom Viridiplantae; phylum Streptophyta; class Magnoliopsida; order Poales; family Poaceae; genus Triticum; species Triticum urartu. Next base: position 205,187,473 of record NC_141877.1, on the reverse strand, counting down.
TTTTGGGCCTAATTATGGCCCATATCAGATTCGGCCCGTCAACTGGACACTATGCTTTTGGGCCCACTTGCTAAAGGCCCACTTAGTAATTCGGCCCGATATTAGTTTTGGCCTGTTAAGGGCCCGTTTAACATTTCGACCCTATATTAATTTTAGCCTGTTAAAAGCCCGTCATATAGTTGGGCCTAACTACGGCCCGGTTTGCATCCGGCCTGCTCGTAGCCGATATCTCATTGGGCCAAACAAGGACCGAGACAATTTTTCAGCCTGTTAAAAGCCCGTGATTTGATTCGCACAATCCTGGGTCGGGGTTCATTTCAGGCTGCTGCCATCCCGTGAGCTGATCGGCACGTTTCAGGCCCAACCTACATCGTGACTGCATGACGGCCCGATTATGTACCGTAATTTTACGGTTTGGCCGGTTTACTGCGAAGACAGGATATATATATATACAGTAAATTAACTGAAGCATCGTGAATAAGAAAAAACCTATAGTATACAATAAAGAAATTACGGCATATTACATACACTGGACATCAAAGTTCGCCACTATGATAATAAAGCACAAGCAAAAAATAGATTACATACACTGGGCATCAAAGATCGCCACCAGTGCAAATAAACACGCCGACAAAATAATATACAAAACCTATAGCACTTCAATAGAGTTCAAGAAAGGTTAGCCCTGCTGGGGAGCTGCAGCGCAAGTAGCTGAGCAAGATGATGAGACTGCGCTTGTTCAACACTTATATCTTCCTCACTCTGAAAGACAAACAAGTAGACAGATGACAGGTTTTGCACATAAAAGTATCAGTGCTGACAATTCATCACATTTCTTACTGACGAATAAAGTGACACAGTTTAAATTTGCATTAACACAATATGGTATTGTTCAGGTCAAGACATGGCAGGAAATGACATTGTGAAGGAGTTGGCAGCTTCACGACACCACTGGATTACAGATCAAGAACTCATAAGTATCAATGGTTAGTGTGCTGTCAATTTATACCATTTCAGATTGGCAAATAAAGAGACGGTTTAAATAGTAGTAGAATGATATGACATTGTTCATAGTTAAGACATTGCAGAATATGACATTGTGTTGTAGTGGGTAGGTTCACCACACCACTGAATTACAGATGAAGAACAGAAGCATACATGCAGTGCAAAAGAAGATCACTTGCTCTGTATAGTTTAATTTACATGGTATGAAGAAGGAACTTGGTTGTACAACTGAAAACATACATTGAGAAAGGACGAACTTTTGTTTATGAACTACATATAATAAACTTTAAACAAGCAATTTGATGCAAACACCAAAAATAAACAGCTGTTGCAGTCATGCCTAACCAAATATATACAACAAAGTTTGAAGGCTTGAGATGGACAAACTTACATTATTGGTGAAGATAGGCTCTATAAAGGCCTTGTCCATGCTGATGGGGGGGGGGGGCAATTCAAGAAGTTTACCATAGAATCTTCTTCAAAAGCATTGCCTTTATTCTACATTTTTCTAAGAGTAAATATATATGCGATAATATACGAAAAAATGGAGAATATTTAAGATAAGATGAAGAGTGATGCTACATAGCCAAGTAGCTATAAATGTAAGTGCAGTGATACATGCAAAAGGTACAGCCAAGAGCAATGCACAGCTAAACTTCTTCAGTACCAACCTTATGGTAAGAGTAAATATAGACCTGATGTGTAGAAAATGGAGGGCAAAGGAAAATAAGCTGCAGAGTGATGGTACATGAACAACTACCTGTCATTATAAGTACACTGATAAAGGACAGCATGTACTTACAAGAACAATGTAGAGCTAAAAAAACATTGGCATTGGATATATTCTACACTAATGTAACCATTCATACAGATCAGATAATTTGGAGCGAACAATTGATAAGCAAGCTATCATGCATACTGCTGTCACATAATGAACCGGGTATGTATGTAAGTATAGTGATACAGGACAACAGGTACTAACAAGAGCAAAGAAGCGGGCATCATATTTGCGATATCCTGTCGTTCTTGTCAAACTGGAATTCTTCTTCGACCAGATTTCCTGCAAAAAAGATCCGTAAGGCACATGCGGAAAAGTAGAAGTTCAAATTGTCATATGATTTTATAGACAGTACCTCATCCTAGGAATGAGACCAGTGCATAACAAGGTTTTTCCATTCAATGTCTTCTAAATTTAGCATAGGAGACTTCACCAGAAATTCATTTATAGACTTGCCATCAAAGTGTGATTTCCTCAGGTAACACCGATACTGCTGCAATGCTTCCTTGAAAAGCACAAGCAAGCTTTGCTCATCATGACTATCCAGATTGACCCTCGCCTAGTTACAACAATGTAATGTAAATCATTGATGTGTTTAATCAGCAGAAAACAGGAAAATAATAACCATGAATAATAGCAATTACACGTAAGTTGGACAGGAAGATGTGAAAATGGTGTTTGTCTTCACAATAATCTTCCCATGATGGGAATATATGCATGTAGTCCCTAACAACATTGAAATCATTGTCTTTTAAACTGGGAATAAATGGAATGGGGTTCCAATCTGCAGGAATTGGTCGTCTCTGCAGTTGGGATAGGTCTTCAGCCAGTGGACTTGCTGTACTTTTTGCTGGAGTGGGACTTTTTTGTGGTACAGCTGGTGCTATGGCAAATGAAATCGGTATACCTTTTGCTGGAGTGCAGGTCCTGTGTGGTGGGGCTAGTGGTGTGGCCAGTGAAGTATGGGTACAGTCTGTTGGAGTCAGTCATATACCTTTTGATGTCTGATGCACAAGAACAGCATTTGAGTGGAAAAACATGGTATGATGACACATGGAATATCTATTGATAATGGATGGGCATGGCATCTCGACATATATGATGAGTAAACTAAGCATATGGCAGTGCAACAAAGTAGAAGAAATGCAAGACAACATATGTAGGATACGCGCAATCAATAAAACCTTGCCATATTAGAACAGGCACCTTTGACTCCTCGAGGTTAGAATAGTCATTAGGATGATATTCTGAACAAGAATCAACAGGTGGGAGCGTACGAGTTTCATTGCTTCCAGAATGGCACTCAATGACTTGCTGCCAATTTTGTAAGTCATTGCAGTGTTCCACAATATTCTTCTGATGCGCGGATTCTGATATTCACTGTAATTGCATGTAATATCTGAGAACCATGAAAACATAAATAGTTGTGAGATTATCTTTGTAATGCAGATGATATTCTAATACAGGGGCGCCCCTGTAAACACTTGTTTGGTATCACTGGATTCTGATGAGAGAGCTCATGTGTGCTCTAATATGGTGCATGCATTTATATAATCTGGCACAAGTACACAAAAAATAGGCTCCAGAAGTAAGGATAGCTGGCAGATGATAGGTTCATAATATACTGTATAGAGAGTTTATTGCCAAACCATGATAACAAGAGCACACAGCAACTAGGCAGATCATAGGGGCTGTTTGGTTTTAGGACTAGCATTGCCACACTTAGCCACACATTTTTGCCAAACTTGACTAAGGTTAGTTCATCAAAATGAGCCACAAGTTGGCAAGCCTAAGGGAATCTTGCCACACTTTTTGTGTGTATGCCATGTGGGGTCCAAGTGTGGCTTGCCTAAGATGTGGCTTGAACCAAACACTCACCTAAGTTGGTCAAACATGCCTAACCTTAGGTGTGGCAATCTTTGGCAAAGTTAGTCACAAACCAAACAGCCCCATAGTGTACATAACAGGGGTACACCATAACCAGGATATATAAATCGGGAAAGTGGAACTGGCTGGAAATTACGGTGTTGTATTGCCGCTAGTAATTGAAAGCCTATCGATCACGTACATGCTAGCTCTATCAGCTGTTGATTGCAGATGTCCCTGCTCCCCTTCCTGACAAGGAACATACTATGCTTCCCATAGAGAACACCGCACGGGCCGCCGACCGAACCACCGGCCCCACCGCCTGTGTTCCTCCGCCACCCCCACCCCCGCCCCCACCCACGTTGAGTTTTCTTCGTTCGATGAGGCCCAACCACCGCCCCCACAACCACCGTCCCCACCTGAGCCCCTTCGATCGCACCGACGAACTCCGGCGAGCTCTGAAAAATTGACTGACCCAATTTTGAAATCTAGTCTACTGTGATTTAACTAGTGTGGAATATAAAAGGGGAAAACCATAAGAATTGCGAGTATGGTGTTGAGCGTGCCATGGCGGATCTGAAGGTGCAAACCGGACAAAGGCAACTTCGCAACCAAGAAGAGAAATCAGAGTAAAGCAGTGGCGATCTATTTTCTTGCTGCGATAAATAAGTTGAGCAGATATGAAAGAGTACCGCCTCTGGTGCGGTGCTGTGTATGCATCTGCTGAGAATTTGACGGTGCGGCAGTAGCGATGGCTGTCGGTAGCGTGGAAGTAGATCTAGGAGGGTAGATGGTGGCGGTGGGGCGCGGTTGACGAGACGGTCGTAGGAGCGGCGCCGGCAAGGTGGACGACGGCGGGGATGAAGCGAGAGGACGGGATGCAAGGATCCCGGTCCGAAGCCGTGGATGAGAGAGGTCGATCTCTTGTAATGGCCGGCGGCGTCGGGGTATCAGCACCGGCATGGTGGAGGAGGACGGCGGTGGATGGGGTGGCGGACGGCGACGGACGGAGGAGGGTGGGGTGGAGAGGGTGTTTTGGCGCCCACGGAGTACGAATGGGGAATAGGGAGGTAGAGAGGAAGGGGGGAACCATGTATTCAGGGCGTGCTTGTCTCAAATGCGAGGAAATTTATAAACTTAGCCCCCGTTTCAAATTTCTACTGCATCACAGCAACACTAGTCGGTTGGGGATAGGACGGTAATCTGGCATACACCGAATATTTGCCGATGAGAGTTTGTTTTTAGCGCCCATCGTGTATGAATATGAATCGGGGAGGGAGTCGATTTCGGCTGAGGACACACTGTGTTTTGGCGCCCACTTTGTATGAATCCGGGCGAGAAGCGGTTACGTCACGTTTGGGTGAAATTACAAACCTACCCCTATTGAAACCTGTAGGAATCCAGCATATAGGCTTTGCGTGGCAGGGGTAGGCAGTAGTGATTTCCATCTCGCAGATTTTGGTTTCGGGCGGTTACTGCGACTTTCCCCGCTTCGTTCAAATTTTGCAGAGTGCACGTTTACCATGCCAACTCAATTTGAATCCCGTTTGTATTCTATTTTCTTCGGGCGGGATCCATTTTCAATTGGAATTACATTCTATATACATCATTTTTTATATATACTTTCAAAAGCACAACACCATTAATACATAAATATGGTTTACAAATGGCATGATCTCATATTCATAAGGTTGTATCCATCAATTTGGATTTTCAAATATTTGAAACCACTTTATGTTGAAATCCAATGTATGCATTCCTCGCTAACTGTCTCCAATTAATGTGTGTTTCATGCGGGTTTTTTTACTTCTCAAACATGTATAATGTGTTTCACACGCAACATATAGTGTAATCCCGTTTAGACATTAATTGCATATAAACCATGCATTGTTTGTAATTGAAGAATCTATGGATCACCAATATTGATAAACTATATAACATTACACGTGTGCCCAAATTCAAATGAATATGCATGTTTGATACACCAATTTGCGTTATAATATTATCGATGTCGTGATCTCCAGTTTAAATATTTGAATCCCCTTTAATCCAGATATTCGTCTCATATAGCTATCACTCATGCTTATATAGGACCATCTCTCTGGACTTATACGCGTTCATCGTCTCTCAGGTATCTCTCATGCTACCTGTATGTTGACAATGATCTTTTATCTTCGTAACACACTGACGGTACTCTCTCCCTTGACCTTCATCACTCTATCTCTCTCTAAGTATATCTTGCTCCTTGCTATGTGTCTCTAACTATGATTCTCCATGTGGAATCTCTTTCTCTCACACAAACACAAAACTTTGTCTCCCGGGGTCTCATTTCTCTCTACTATTCCCATGTGTGCCACTCGCACACCCCTCATACAGAGATGTCTTTCGCTCCTTAGATATGAGAACCTATGACTCTTCCTCTTCAATATCTCTTTCTCACACACAAACACAGACTCTGTCTCCCAGGGTCTCATATTTCTCCATTGTTCTCTTGTATGTCGCTCACACACACCCTCTCTCCCTAGAGATATCATGTGTTCCCTCGTATGTCTCTCTAGCTATCACTCTCGTTGTGAAATATCTTTCTCTCTCGCAGACACAAAACTCTGTCTCTCTGGATCTCATTTCTCTCTGATATCTGTTTGTATGTGACTCACATGCACCCTCTCTCTATCTCTCTCACACCCACACACATAACCCAGCCTTCTGATCCACTCGACTCCTATCTCTAACGCACACTAGCTACACTACAAAAAAATACACTTCCGTGATGATACGTGTTTGTCACAGTAGGTCGCGTTTTCTGTCATGCATGTACATCCATGACAAATTTATGACAGAATCAAGATAGTCATACATGTGTGGTCGTAGAAGTGTTCCATGACATTGCCAAAATTATCATCACGGAAGTGTCCACTTCCATGACGATAAATCGCACGTCACAGAAGTGCTTTCGTCAAGGGTGACCAACACGTGGCATCCACCGTAACGGAACGTCGTTAAGCTATCGGGGCGGATTTTGGATCCTATAACCCGTTAACAGCCACGACCAATGCCGATTTTCCACGTGTAAAATTCTCATTGGCTGACGGATCCACGCGTCTGCTCCGCGTTGGCATAGGTGTCACTCCTCCAACGGTCAAGATGGGCCTATGATATGTTGACATGTGGCACGGCCCAAAAGTGGCCCACAAAGAGTAAATGGGCCGGCCCAACCGAAGGCCCATAAGATTTAGCGGACCATAATGGGCCAACCCAGCTAAAGGCCCACAAAATTTAGCGGACCATAATGGGACGGCCCAGCTAAAGGCCCACACGATTTTGCAGACCATAATGGGCCGGCCCAGCTAAAGGCCCACAAGATTTTGCGGTCCACAATGGGCCGGCCCAGCTAAAGGCCCACTAGATTCTGCTGACCATAATGGGTCGGCCCAGCTAAAGGCCCAACATTCTCTGTCAAATCGGCCCGTCAACGGCATGTCCTAAACTTGTCATCAACGCGGCCCATGGTCACTTCTGGCCCGTTAACAGTCCGCTAAGTAATTGGGCCGAATTACGGCTCGGTGTATTTCTGGCCTGTTAAACGTCTGGCTTCATTTGGGCCCATTTACGGGCCATCAAAACTTTTGGCCCATAAACGACCGTGAAGGATTTGGGTCATATTCGGCCATGTCTGACATTCGGCCTGTTAGAGGCACACTATAGCTTTGGGCCACTTTCGGCCTGTTGTCATTTTCGGCCTGTTAACGCCGGACGTAAACCATGGGCCATATGTGGCCCAACATCATATCAGGCCCATTAACGGCCCATATAAAAATGACAATAATCTAGCCCGACCGAAGTTCCGGCCTGTTAAAGGCCCGTGTATTAGGTCGGCGCATTTACGGCCCGTTCGAATTTTGGCCTGTTAAAGTCCAGTGGGTTATTTGGCACAATCAGGGCCCAATCTCACTTTCGGTCTATTAAAGGCCCATGTATTTTATGGGCTAGAGATATTTACACCTATAAACGGCCTATTTTTACTGAGGGCAAAATTATGTTTAGGCCTGTTAAAGGCCCACTATGGGCATAGGCCTACCAGAAAAATATGAAAGCTTATGCTGATTTAGGCCCAGATATTTTTAGTGGGCTACATGCCAATTTCAGCCCATAATTGTTTTTAGCCCAATTGGAATGGGCCCGACAAATATTGGCATGTTGGGCTCCTACGAAGCTTTAGGCCGAATACATTACTAAGATAAACCTACACTATACAAAAATAGCATCGTAATTACTGCAGCCTGAGGCAGCATCATAAATGTTGTATCACAACAAAATAAATTCAAACCATACAACAAAAGGCCTGTTGGCATAAAGTTTATAGTCCTTCCAGATAAAAGCACCATCAGATGTATAGAAGCACATATCATTTGACCTGAGTGCTAACGTTTCAGGCTTTAGAATCTGATGGAGCAGCACGATCTCCACCTTTTTTCCGCCATTGCTCTTGAACAACGAAGCGAATGTCTGATAGTCTGGTTTCAAAACCATTCATATCTTGACGACATTTCTCAACCACTATTCTTGTTTCCGAAACAACGTCCACTAGGGATTGTACTTGTGTCTGGAGCATAGATATATCACTCTGTCTAGCAGGAAGATTTTGTTCAGTAGGCGATTTGGACGAGGTTACCTTGACAACCAACCCAGAATTACGCTGGAAGGTGCTTTTTGCACTGTTAGTGGAGAGATACTGACGCACTGCAGCAAGAGGTGACATTGTGCGTGTAGTAGCCTCGTCACCTTCAGGTGGTTGTGGCTATTCAATCATTTGTTCCATAGCTTCCTGAAAGTTTGAACTTGTAGATTAGTGTACTAGATAAGTTACTAATGAGATAAAAACAAACAAAGTAGGTTAAACGTTTATACATAACTTATTTTGGTGAACTACTGTAACACAATAGCAGTATTGTAGTGCCAACTACATAATAAAATCACTTTCGGAACATATGTCCATGTAGCATGCCTACTGTATTGTCTATTCCTTCACATTCGTTGACATCTAAGGATAAAGAGACATGGTTTAAAGTAGGATGAACATAGTATGACATCATTCATATCATGGGCAAACAGATATAAAACAAACAGACTATTTTATCATTGTGTGCGCATGTGAACATAACAACTAGATTACAGATCAAGACCAAAAGAATATCCTTCATCTCTTTTAAACCATGTAAGGTGAAATGATACGTTAAGACAACTGTGAATAAAAGTGAACAGAGTAACTGACATTGGCTGCAAACCAAGTAGTTAAATGAACACATCACAGTACCAATCAGTTCAAGGAAGGAGGAGTAAGGACTTACAACAACGGCTTGAACTGGTGTGCTCATGCCCTTCATCTTGCTGGTGTGGCAATCCTTGAAGATTTGCACTACATTCGGTTCAGGTTCTTTTTGGTCCGCATGGGATTTCCTCTGTATTTGGAACAAGTCAATATAGATACGATAATATGGCACAAAAAAAAGAAGGAAGTAGCAGCTATTTACAAGAGCCTCGCAGTGTGCAATATAGCTACGAGATCTTGTGGTCTGTTGGAATTTCACTTTAGAATGGTTGGTTTTGTTCTTCAAACAGTTAGCCTACAAGAAGATACACTTGTAAGGCACATACATAAATACAAGTTCAATATGTGGTCTGACCAAATACATATAGCCTACCTGATACTTTGGATCAGACCAGTGTTTAATGAGGGCTGTCCAGTCTTCATCTGTAATATATTCACTGGAGATGTTTGGGTGATTTCATTGTTAGACTTGCCTTCAAAGTGAGATTTTCTAAGGTGGTACCGATAATGTCGCAGAGCAGACTGAAAAACATGAGTGCATGCTTGTCTAGTTGCATCATCTTTCGGATCCAACTTGAACCTCATCTGTTGAAAAAAGAATGTAAGTCTTATTAGGAGGAAGCTAGAAAGTATGGGACAGAGCAAGACAATATTACTAATTGCGATGAATAACATTACTTACGGATAAATGATCAAGGAAGGTGTTAAACTGGGTATTGTCTTTCTCATTCCTGTACTAGATCCACGTTGGGAGGATACATGCATGACACTTAACGGCAACGGCTGCCTCTGATACTAACTTGGCTGACTCTGTAGCATCACGTGGCCTTTTTAAACCTGCCTCAAAATGGATCTCCATTCTTCCTCCTTTAGATTTTGTTAATCTGTCAAGCATTATCCCTGATGTCTGTTTCCGCTTGAGCTGTGGTGCTAGTTCAACAACGAATATGGAAAGTGTTAGTGTACATCAAACTGTGAGAGTACATACAAAGGAGCATGCAACTGCAAATTTACTCGGTCAGGTACCATCTTGGTGTTGATGCTCATGAGGTTCATCTGATCTTGCCAAGTCCTGTTGTGTCAGCAGTGCTTCGGGAGTAGTGTTAGGTGTGAAGGCAGGTTGGGAACTGGCCAGTTCCGGAGCAAATGAATGAGTAACTGCTTGAGATGCTGGTACAGTTGAAGAGGATGCTGCAGCTGGTGGAGTAGGTGATACCGTGTTTGTAGATTTAGCCGGTGGACTTGGACCTTCTACTGCACTATAAGTACCAGCAGAATCTCGACGGCAGAACCTTTTCCGTTTCACCCGACGAGTAACAGCACTCCCTACCATATTATTTTCCTTGCTCTTTTTTGACTTTGCCATGTCAAGCTGTACCCACAACACAAAAGAATAAAATCACTCTTCAGAACTCATTGATGTATGATACAGCCAAGCAATACTTTGATGTAAGACAACCGTATGAGGATGGAATATGTAAGAAAAACAGGACAACATGACCTATTCACAGCTACGATGTGCAAACTAAGCAGATGGATTTTCAAGAAAATAGAAGTAATGCAAGCTAGACACCATATGAAAGATGCAACCAATATTACTCTGCCAAGTTAAAAGTGTCTTGTCATAAGTGGCAATTCAAAAAATTAGAAGCAGTACAACGTAGAAATCAATGCAAGATGAAACCACTATCAAACTGCCATATTAGAAGCGTCCAATCATGAGTGACTGATGCAGGAAACACAACAGCAGTACTTTGATGTAAGAACATGGTATGATAGATAGATGCAGTGTATTCTAGACACAGAAAGCCATGTCATATGCATATGTATAACGTATAAACTCAGCAGGTGCAATTTAATCAAAATAGAAGAAATATAGGCTAGACAACATATGCAACATGAAACCAATTATCACACTGTCAACTTACAGCAAGCACCTGCGATGGTGGAATATGGGAGATGAACTCATCATGTAAACTTGGGACTTCAACTTCATTAGTAGTAGCAGTGGCAAATCTAGAGAGTCTCTGTTTGCGTCGGTGGTGTAGCGACCTGACCCGAATGGATCACGTCTACTGTGCTACGGTGTCATCCCTGGATCAATAATGCTGACACCACACAGTACATCGAGGATTTATAGCAGAGTTGCAATCACACACTTATTACATCGATGGCTCAAAAAGAACTTATTACAATAAATATGGCTTAAGGCCATATTATAAAGATAACAACGGAAGACTTGGAAGATAAATGGGTCCATCAACTCGAGCGGCATCACTGAGTATAGGGCCACGACCTAAAAACACCTCAATCGTCGTCTGAAAAGTCTGCAACATTAACGTTGCAGCCCGAAAACGGGTCAGCACATGGAATATGCTGGCAAAGTAACACATAGAGAGTAATGGAATGAAACAGCTATACTATATGCATATATGGCTGGTGCAAAGCTCTATGGTTACAGTTTTGCGTAAAGCCAATTTTTCCCTACTGCAAAGGAATAAATTTATTTAACTATCATGGTGGTTGTGAAACATTGAGAATGGTTGACAGCATTCTCAATCCCAATTAAAAATAATTAAAACCCAACAACATTAATTAGAAGTAACATGTTGAGATTCATAATGATATTCAAGTACTAGATACTCAAGTTGTCCATAACCGAGGACACGGCTAATCATGATTAGTTTGTACACTCTGCAGAGGTTTGCGCACTTTTCCCACAAGACTCGATCGCCTCCGTTTGTTTTCTCGCACTACACGGTGTTTGAGAAGCGGATGACCGAGACACAGTCTTTCAGAAGCGCTAGCACCTTACATGTGGGGTAGACCGTACCACCTACAACCCCTACATCTGCTAGTCCACCCCGTAAGAGTTCGCACAACTTAGTCAACTATGCCAGAGCCCATAATGGCATGTGGCTGCACACGGAAGTTTCTAGCATGAAAGATCTTATGATCCCTTTGAGCCTGGGTGGCGGTCCAAAAAAAATAGGCAAGTCCTGCTAGACATCAGGTGCCTCAATCCACCCAGATGTATGTTTAAGTTGCCACCTTAGATAAACCATTAAAATTATCAACTCACATCTGTCATGGATATCACTCACCCAATCCACGTCTACTAACATAGCATGGCATAATAAGCAAACGTAGAAGTAACTCCCAAGGGTTTGATAATAATACAGGTAATAGGTACTACCTCATCTACTTCCCATCCCACAATTTAATTAGATCCTAATCATGCAATGTGAGAGGATTGATCTAATGCAATAAAACATGGGTTGTAGAAAGGTATGATCAAAGCGTTACTTGCCTTGCTGATGATCCGCGAGTCCTAGGGTTTCGAAGTAACAAGCGGCGCAATCCGGGTAATCTATCACAAACAAACAACAAGCATACAATAAGTACTCATCTAATGCACAGTTAAAACTCGAACAAAAGAACGAACCAGGTAGTTCAACTTAAGAACTCCGGTTGCACAGAAAGAAAGAACCGAACAAAGAAACAAACGGCGAAAGAAAACAACTCGGTTCTAGCAAGTTGAAACTAGGTCAAATTTTACCGGGGCAAAAACTTGTTTAAGTTGATTAGACGGAACGGCGGTTTCGAGACGAAACTCCCGGCGCTTGAATCACCTGATTCCAATAAACGAGCGAAAAGATAAACTAGAACGAAGATCGGATCTGAGATCACGATTGCGGAAAAGACGCGGAATAAATCCGACGAGAAGAAAAAGAAGAATGGTTAAACGAACGGACGTCGTTAACCGAGAAAGAATCCGGTGATCACGTTCGTTAGGCCGAACGGTCCGGCGAACGGTCCAAAGGCAAATAAATCAGAGAAGAAAACGAATCTGATCTAGGATTTCGGAGAAGAAAACCGAACGAAAAACCAATCTAGAAAACCGGAACGGTTTAGAGAAGAAAATAATCGGAACGATTAGAAGAAAACGATCCGAGGAAAAGAGACGCGGGGCAACCTCCGGCGAGGTCTCCGGCGAGGGGCTCCGGCGGCGGCGGCGTAGGGCGGCGGCGGCAGCTAGGTGCGGCGGCGACGGCTAAAGGCGGCGGCGGCGGCTGTGGGGTGGCGGCGTGGCGCGGCGTGGGGTGTGGTGGAGCTCTAGGCTTTGGGTTTGATGATTAGAGGGGGGGGTGCTTGGGTATTTATATTGGGGAGGGGAGGGGTTTACTTGGGGTAGAGGGCAAGGAATTAGACTAGGAATAGGAATCCTAGATGAAAAAGAAAAACGGAAAGAGGAAAAAGCTAGCCTAGAGTCCATCTAGGACTCGGCTAAGACAAGAGGCGAGGCAGCGGCCTCCTGCACCAGGCGCACGCGCACGCAGGGGCTGGGCGGCCGGCCGGCTGGCTTGGGCCTTGGCCCGGCTGGCCTGGCTCCTGTTTTTTTTTATAAATAGTTTCCGCGCACAGAGAAGAAAAACAAAAAGAGATCTAAACGAACTCCGAAAAATCTAAAGTAAATTTTCCCCGACTCCTAAAAATGAGCCGAACAAAATGAACTTTTCTCCGGACCTAAAATGCAATTTTTGAAAACGCGCATTTTCCCTATCCAAATAAAATGCAAATAAACTCCGGCAAACAAAATGTGATCTATTTATTAGATCTTCATTTTTCCTATATTTTGGGAAAGTCATATTATTCCCTCTCTCATATTTTGATATCGGAAAAATTATTGAAGACAAAATAAATAAAACAAATGATCCTCTTTTCAAAATTCGAGAAAACTCTCAAATATGAACATAACGAAATCTCCAACTCTCTCCGAGGGTCCTTGAGTTGCGTGAAATTTCTAGGATCAACCAAAATGCAAGTAAATATGATATGCATGATGATCTAGTGTATAACATTCCAAATTGAAAATTTGGGATGTTACAAACCTACCCCCCTTAAGATGAATCTCGCCCTCGAGATTCGGGTTGGCTAGAAAATAGGTGAGGGTGGTCTTTGAGCAAACTTCTTCTCTCTCCCAGGTGGCTTCATCCTCTGAGTGGTGGTTCCACTGAACTTTGCAAAAGTTGATAACCTTGCTGCGAGTAACTCTGCTGGCAAACTCGAGAATCTTGACTGGCTTCTCCTCATACGTTAGGTCATCCTTTAACTGAATCGCTTCGAGTGGCACGGTATCTCTTAGCGGTATATCCGCCATCTTGGTGTGACATTTCTTCAGCTGAGAAACATGGAATACATCATGAACTCCTGACAATCCCTCTGGTAATTCCAACTTATAAGCGACTTCTCCCATACGTTTCAAGATCTTATACGGTCCAACGAAACGCGGTGCTAACTTTCCCTTAACTCCAAAGCGCTTAACTCCTCGAAGTGGAGATACTCGGAGATAAACTCTGTCTCCGGTTTCGTAAACTGTCTCCTTGCGTTTTGAATCTGCGTAGCTCTTCTGCCTGGACTGGGCTACCTTGAGCCTATCGCGAATCAACTTAACTTTCCGTTCAGACTCCTTAATCAAATCTGGTCCAAAGAATTGACGGTCTCCAACTTCATTCCATGACAACGGTGTCCTGCACCTCCTTCCCTATAAAGCTTCGAAAGGTGCCATCTTCAAACTGGTTTGATAGCTGTTGTTATAAGAAAACTGGTTTGGTAACGGTGTCCTGCACCTCCTTCCGTATGCGGAGTTTATCCATCAATGTTGACTGAATCTCCAATGCTGCTACATAGCCTCTCGGATATGTTTGGAAATAGTTCCGAAGGTTTTCTGCTAACTCCTTTGGTATTTCTTCAGTCATTTAGGGTGTTGACATGGCTCTTACGGCTCAATGCTTCAGCTACTACATTAGCCTTTCCGGGATGGTAATGCAATCTCATATCGTAATCCTTGATGAGCTCCAACCATCTCCTTTGTCTGAGGTTCAACTCCTTCTGCGTGAAAATGTACTTCAAACTCTTGTGATCCGTGTACACCTCACAATGATTTCCAATGAGGAAATGTCTCCACGTCTTCAATGCATGCACTACGGCTGCTAACTCCAAATCATGCTTGGCATAATTCAACTCATGAGGCTTCAGTTGCCGTGAAGCATACGAAACAACTCTCCCTTCCTGCATAAGCACTGCTCCAAGTCCTCGACGTGAAGCATCGCAATACACCTCATAATCCTTGGTCTGATCTGGCAAAATCAATACTGGTGAGGTGACCAAACGTTTCTTCAACTCCTGGAAACTAGCCTCACACTCCTCAGTCCATTTGAACTTAGTATCCTTCTTCAACAATTCAGTCATAGGCTTCGCAATCTTTGAGAAATTCTCAATAAATCTCCGGTAGTATCCTGCGAGTCCCAGAAAACTCCGGATCTCTCCAACTGTCGTTGGTGATTCCCATTCGGTTACGGTCTCAACCTTTGTGGGGTCAACTGCTATACCTTCTCCGGATATAACGTGTCCGAGGAATCCAACTTCCTTTAACCAAAACTCACATTTGCTGAATTTGGCGTATAACTGATGTTCTCTTAGTTTCTCCAAAACCAAACGCAAATGTTCCTTATGCTCCTCTTCATTCTTTGAATAAACTAGGATGTCATCAATGAACACTACGACGAACTTATCCAAAAACTCCATAAACACTTTGTTCATCAGGTTCATGAAATAGGCAGGCGCGTTAGTCAATCCAAATGACATAACGGTATACTCATACAGTCCATATCTTGTGGTGAAAGCTGTCTTAGGTATGTCCTGCTCTCGAATCTTCAATTGATGGTACCCTGATCGCAAATCGATCTTGGAAAACACTTTAGCTCCTTGCAACCGATCAAACAGATCATTGATCATTGGCAGTGGGTACTTATTCTTGATGGTTACTTCATTCAATCGCCGATAATCTACAACCATCCTTAATGATCCATCCTTCTTTTCCACTAGAAGTACGGGTGATCCCCAAGGCGAAGAACTTGGGCGAATATAACCTTTCTCCAGTAACTCCTTAATCTGATTCTTAATTTCTACCAAATCCTTTGCTGGCATTCGGTACGGTCGCTTCGATATTGGGCCTGTGCCTGGCAATAACTCAATCAAAAACTCAATGTCTCTATCCGGTGGCATGCCTAGCAATTCCTCAGGAAATACATCAGGAAAATCCTTTACCACTGGTACTTCCTCCTGCACGACTCCTGTTAGGCAATTCACTTGTGTCCTTTTTGGTACATGCCGGGATACATACTTGATCCTTCTCCCTTCTGGTGTAGTAAGAAAAATTGATTTACTAGCACACTCAATATTCCCTTCATACTTTGATAACCAATCCATGCCTAATATCACATCCAGTCCTTGAGATTCCAATACTATTAGGTCTGAGGGAAATACATAGTTACCAATCCTTAATGGTAACCAATCACACCATCGTCTAGCCATAAACTCTGCTCCTGGTGAGCTTACTAACATGGGTGACCTAAGGGCTTGGGTTGGCAGGTT
This sequence comes from Triticum urartu, assembly GCF_056163025.1. Taxonomy (NCBI): domain Eukaryota; kingdom Viridiplantae; phylum Streptophyta; class Magnoliopsida; order Poales; family Poaceae; genus Triticum; species Triticum urartu. Next base: position 205,171,058 of record NC_141877.1, on the reverse strand, counting down.
ATATTTATCCACAAATCCCCTTGATATGTATGAATGCGATGCACCAGTATCAAAAAGAATGAGTGCGGTAAATGACTTAACCAGAAACTTACCGATTACTGCATCAGGCTGATCTTCAACCTCCTCCACACTAATGTGGTTCACCTGTCCCCTGCTAAAAGGGTTCGGCTTCTTCCCAGAGCTTCCATTGCCATTTCCATTCTGGCCTTCGGGACATTCATTGGCATAATGTCCGGTCTTGGAACACTTATAGCAAGTGACGTGGCTCAAGTCCTTTTTGGCTGGGGTTGATGGGGTGGTCCGGTTCTGGCCGTTGCTTCCTCCATTCCCATTACCATTCTTGTGGCCATTATGGTTGTGCGAGCTACCTCCTCCATGGGTGTGCTGAAACTTAAATCCCGGTTTAGGGGCAAAACGGGGCTTTTGCTGGGCTCCAGAGTTATACTTCCCCTGTCCATACTTCCTCTTGCGGTTCTCAATCTGCTGTTGCTTCCCTTCAATCATGATGGCACGATCTACCAACTCCTGGTAGTTGTTCAAACTCGCTACCATCAACTGCATGCTTAGTTCATCGTTCAGCCCTTCCAGAAACTCCTCCTGCTTAGCTGCATCCGTAGCAACGTCATCTGGGGCATAACGTGCTAGCTTACTAAACTCCTCCACATACTGGCCAACTGTCCTTCCTCCTTGGCGTCAGTTGCGAAACTCACGCTTCTTTATGGCCATAGCTCCTGCTGAAACATGGGCAGTACGGAATGCTTGCTGAAACTGATCCCATGTGACAGTGTCTACTGGGTAAGTGGCTGTGAAATTCTCCCACCATGCTGCCGCGGGTCTGTCAAGCTGATGTGCGGCAAACTTCACTTTCTCACCATCTGTACATCCTGAAGTGGTCAACTCTCTTCCTATCTTGCGGAGCCAATCGTCTGCTACTATCGGCTCGGTGCTACTGGAAAACACCGGTGGATTCAGCCTAAGGAAACGGGCTAAGTGGTCAACAGGTGGTGGTGGTGGGTTGTGGTTGTTGTTCTGCTGGTTCTGGACTAACATCTGCATCAATTGATTCTGCTGCTGGATCAACTGAGTGAGCTCCGGTCACGTCTCGGAGGCATCTGAGGGTTTAGAAAAGACGAGATATAAGAATAGAGGGGGTCTAAAGGGAAAACACTACCCATGTGCACATGAGGCAAAAGCACACAAAATCACTTCAATCAATCAAACAAGGGCTTACAAACGATCTAAATCTATCGCAAAAGTGCTCGACTATTGTTTACATGGGGGAATACTACTACTATCTGGTGGTCATCTAGAAATTTGAACCGGTGGAAGACTCCATGATATCTGCTCCAGCTTCATCTTCAAAGTCGGGTTCACTTGGATCCGAATCGGTGTCGTCGATGATGATGTAGTTGTTCGGACATGCGATGTACTTGTCTTCCTCCATGGATGCTAACTTCTCCTTGAGTTCTTCAATCTCCTGCTTAAGATCGCAATTGTGCCTCGCTAGAGCTACGATCTCATCCATGTAGTCCTTGCGTGTAGACTTCAGTTCTCCTTCTAGCTCGATGATCCTTGCCTTCGCATTCTTCAACTCTATCATGTCATTGCACATCTGGTTCTCGTGGCGTCGAATGTGCTGGTTTAACTCCTGGATGAAAGATGCAATGGATCTATCCTTCTTGGTGCTGACTAACTCCCATTGTTCATCTCGGTGTCCGCAAATCTGGTAGATAGTGTCCTTGAGGTCTTCTTGATAAACTTCTCCAATGCGTCCTATGGTGATATGAGCTGCCATGCTCTTTCCTAGACTCCAGGTTGGTGCATTGAAAACACTATCTATAGGCTTCGTGATTGGCGCGAATGTCCTTCCCGGAATGTGAGCTTGAATCTTCCAGCGCTCCTCTTCAGGCAGAGTGGCGTTGAAGGTTCCCGTGAAGCTTGGTAATCCAATGTTCAGGTACTTGGTGACTTCCTTCAGGTGAATTCCAAATGGTGTGCCTTCATCCGGTTGAGCGTACTTAATCTTCGCGTTCGTCATCCTAAAGAGTAGAAAAGATGAGGAGTTAGAAAATGAGAAGAGAATAGTGATCTATGGCTTTAACTTAGTGGTCGTGTCCTACAGTCAGCGTGTGCTCTGATACCATCTCTGTAGCGACCTGACCCGAATGGATCACGTCTACTGTGCTACGGTGTCATCCCTGGATCAGTAATGCTAACACCACACAGTACATCGAGGATTTATAGCAGAGTTGCAATCACACACTTATTACATCGATGGCTCAAAAAGAACTTATTACAATAAATATGGCTTAAGGCCATATTATAAAGATAACAGCGGAAGACTTGGAAGATAAATGGGTCCATCTACTCCAGCGGCATCACTGAGTATAGGGCCACGACCTAAAAACACCTCAATCGTCGTCTGAAAAGTCTGCAACATTAACGTTGCAGCCCGAAAACGGGTCAGCACATGGAATATGCTGGCAAAGTAACACATAGAGAGTAATGGAATGAAACAGCTATACTATATGCATATATGGCTGGTGGAAAGCTCTATGGTTACAGTTTTGCGTAAAGCCAATTTTTCCCTACTGCAAAGGAATAAATTTACTTAACTATCATGGTGGTTGTGAAACATTGAGAATGGTTGACAGCATTCTCAATCCCAATTAAAAATAATTAAAACCCAACAACATTAATTAGAAGTAACATGTTGAGATTCACAATGATATTCAAGTACTAGATACTCAAGTTGTCCATAACCGGGGACACGGCTAATCATGATTAGTTTGTACACTCTACAGAGGTTTGCGCACTTTTCCCACAAGACTCGATCGCCTCTGTTTGTTTTCTCGCACTACACGGTGTTTGAGAAGCGGATGACCGAGACACAGTCTTTCAGAAGCGCTAGCACCTTACATGTGGGGTAGACCGTACCACCTACAACCCCTACATCTGCTAGTCCACCCCATAAGAGTTCGCACAACTTAGTCAACTATGCCAGAGCCCATAATGGCATGTGGCTGCACACGGAAGTTTCTAGCATGAAAGATCTTATGATCCCTTTGAGCCTGGGTGGCGGTCCAAAAAAAAACAGGCAAGTCCTGATAGACATCAGGTGCCTCAATCCACCCAGATGTGTGTTTAAGTTGCCACCTTAGATAAACCATTAAAATTATCAACTCACATCTGTCATGGATATCACTCACCCAATCCATGTCTACTAGCATAGCATGGCATAATAAGCAAATGTAGAAGTAACTCCCAAGGGTTTGATAATAATACAGGTAATAGGTACTACCTCATCTACTTCCCATCCCACAATTTAATTAGATCCTAATCATGCAATGTGAGAGGATTGATCTAATGCAATAAAACATGGGTTGTAGAAAGGTATGATCAAAGTGTTACTTGCCTTGCTGATGATCCGCGAGTCCTAGGGTTTCGAAGTAACAAGCGGCGCAATCCGGGTAATCTATCACAGACAAACAACAAGCATACAATAAGTACTCATCTAATTCACAGGTAAAACTCGAACAAAAGAACGAACCAGGTAGTTCAACTTAAGAACTCCGGTTGCACAAAAATAAAGAACCGAACAAAGAAACAAACGGCGAAAGAAAACAACTCGGTTCTAGCAAGTTGAAACTAGGTCAAATTTTACCGGGGCAAAAACTTGTTTAAGTTGATTAGACGGAACGGCGGTTTCGAGACGAAACTCCAGGCGCTTGAATCACCTGATTCCAATAAACGAGCGAGAAGATAAACTAGAACGAAGATCGGATCTGAGATCACGATCGCGGAAAAGACGCGGAATAAATCCGACGAGAAGAAAAAGAAGAACGGTTAAACGAACGGACGTCGTTAACCGAGAAAGAATCCGGTGATCACGTTTGTTAGGACGAACGGTCCGGCGAACGGTCCAAAGGCAACTAAATCGGAGAAGAAAACGAATCCGATCTAGGGTTTCGGAGAAGAAAACCGAACGAAAAACCGATCTAGAAAACCGGAATGGTTTAGAGAAGAAAAGAATCGGAACGATTAGAAGAAAACGATCCGAGGAAAAGAGACGCGGGGCAACCTCCGGCGAGGGGCTCCGGCGGCGGCGGCGTAGGGCGGCGGCGGCGGGTGTGGGGTGGCGGCGTGGCGCGGCGTGGGGTGTGGTGGAGCTCTAGGCTTTGGGTTTGATGATTAGAGGGGGGGGTGCTTGGGTATTTATATTGGGGAGGGGAGGGGTTTACTTGGGGTAGAGGGTAAGGAATTAGACTAGGAATAGGAATCCTAGATGAAAAAGAAAAACGGAAAGAGGAAAAAGCTAGCCTAGAGTCCATCTAGGACTCGGCTAAGACAAGAGGCGAGGCGGCGGCCTCCCGCGCCAGGCGCACGCGCACGTAGGGGCTGGGCGGCCGGCCGGCTTGCTTGGGCCTTGGCCCGGCTGGCCTGGCTCCTGTTTTTTTTTATAAATAGTTTCCGCGCACAGAGAAAAAAAACAAAAAGAGATCTAAACGAACTCCGAAAAATCTAAAGTAAATTTTCCCCGACTCGTAAAAAGGAGCCGAACAAAATGAACTTTTCTCCGGACCTAAAATGCAATTCTTGAAAACGCGCATTTTTCCCTATCCAAATAAAATGCAAATAAACTCCGGCAAACAAAATGTGATCTATTTATTAAATCTTCATTTTTCCTATATTTTGGGAAAGTCATATTATTCCCTCTCTCATATTTTGATATCGGAAAAATTATTGAAGACAAAATAAATAAATCAAATGATCCTCTTTTCAAAATTCGAGAAAACTCTCAAATATGAAAATAACGAAATCTCCAACTCTCTCCGAGGGTCCTTGAGTTGCGTGAAATTTCTAGGATCAACCAAAATGCAAGTAAATATGATATGCATGATGATCTAGTGTATAACATTCCAAATTGAAAATTTGGGATGTTACAGGTGGGGAGGACCACCAACATCCCCTAACTTACTCTTTTCCTTCCTATTTTATGATATTGCCTTATGAAGTCAAAACCACAAGAAGATGAATAAAATTAGCTCTGCATAACTGGTTGATGCATGATACAGACGAACACTACTTTGATGTAAGGCAAGCGCAGGATAGGAGGATGGAATATATACAAAAAAAGACAACGTTTCATATTCACACGTACGCTAGGAGGTTGGAATATGTATGAAAAAGCAGTAAGCGGAAGGCATTTCAACAAAATTAGAAGAAATGAAAGCTAGGCACCATATGAACATGCAACCAATATCACTCTATCAGGTAAATAGTATCTCGTTGTAAGAGCCATTTAAAGAAATTAGAAGCAGTACAAGCTAGAAGACAATGCAACATGCAACCTACATCACAGTCCCAAGTTAAATGTGTCTTATGGGTAAGTGATCGTTGCAGCTATAAGTTGTAAGCTACGCAGATGCAATTCAACATAATCAGAAGCAATACAATCTAGACATCATACGGAAAACACAACCACGTATAACAGTTCCAAGTAAGAGCAAGCACCTGTGATGGTGGAGTAGGGGCGATGTGCTCATCATGTACACGTATGTTCTAGAAACAGGAACACGTGTCATATTCAAAGGCATTATGTGTAATGTAAGCAGATGCAATTCAAGTTAGAAGCAATACAAGCTAGACATCATACACAACATGCAACCACATATAATAGTGTCAAGTTAGAGCAAGCACCTGTGATGGTGCAGTAGGGGAGATGTGCTCATCATCTACGCAGCTACGTTGACTATCCAGCCTTGTGTTGTCTTGCGAATCTTGTTGGGAGGATGGCGGAGTAGAATCTGTAGAGACCCCCTGTTTGAGTTGCTCTGAAGGACCACCATCATCCATTACCGGACTAATTTCCTTCAGTTGTAATGATTTTGCTCTTCAGAACTCATTCATGCATGATACTGACGAACACTACTCGGATGAAAGGCAAACACATGATGCGAGGATGGAATATGTATGAAAAACAGGATGGTGTGACATATTCACACCTATGATGTGGTAACTAAGCAGAAGGCATATCAACAAATTAGAAGCACTGCAAGCTAGACACCATATGAAAGATGCAACCAATATCACTCTGCCAAGTTCAAACTGTATGGCGTTTCAACAAATTAGAAGCAGTACATGCTAGAAATCATATGCAAGACATAACCAATAGCATAGCGGCGACTTAAAGGTGCCTTATCACAAGTGACTGATGCGGGATATGCAAGAATTGTAGTCTGATGTAGAAACAGGAACACATGTCATATTCACAGGCATTATGTGTAAAGTAAGCAGATGCAATTCAACAAAGTTAGAAGCAATACAAGCTAGACATCATACGCAACATGCAACCACATATAATAGTGCCAAGTTAGAGCAAGCACCTATGATGGTGGAGTAGGGGAGATGTGCTCATCATCTACACAGCTACGTTGACGGTCTAGCCTTGTGTTGTCTTGCGAATCTTGTTGGGAGGATGGCAGAGTAGAATCTGTAGAGAACCTCTGTTTCAGTTGCTCGAAAGGACCACCATCATCCAATGCCTTGCCAATTTCCTTCAGCTTTATTGATTTTGCATTGTGAGGTCATACCGACAAGAAAAAGGAATATCATTCGCTCTTCAGAACTCATTCATGCATGATACTGACGAACACTATTCTGATGAAAGGCAAAGTCATGATATGAGGATGGAATATGTACGAAAAAATGGACGGCTTGACATATTCAAACCTATGATGTGGTAACTAAGCAGAAGGCACTTCAACAAATTAGAAACATTACAAGACACCATATGGAAGGTGCAGTCAATATCACTCTGCCAAGTTAAAAACTGTCTCGTCATAGGTGGCGTTAATCAAACTAGAAGCAATACATGCTAGAAATCATATTCAAGACGCAAACCAATATCACACTGCCAACTTAAAGGTGTCCCATCATAAGTGACTGATGCAGGATACACAAGAAGAGTAGTTTCATGTAAGAACATGGTGTGATAGACAGATATAGTATGTACCAAAAACAGAAAAGCGTGGCATATTCACATGTATCATGTGTAAGCTAAGCAGATGAATTTTACACTAATTCGGATTAATACGAGCTAGACACCATATGCAACATGCAACCAGATATCACACTGTCAAGTTAGAGCAAGCACCTTGGATGGTGGAGTAGGGGAGTGCAGACTTGGACCTTGTAATGCACTATCAGTACAAGGAGAATCGGTACAGATGCTCCGTTTACGTTGCTGTAGAGGACCACCATCATCGCCTTCCTTACTCTTTTCCTTCCTCTTTCTTGATTTTGCCTTGTCAAGTCAAACCCACAAGAAAAAAGAATAAAATTTGCTCTTCAGAACTCATTGATGCATGATACTGACGAACACTACTTTCATGTAAGGCAGCCGCATGATAGGAGGATGGAATATATATGAAAAACAGGACGGCGTGACATATTGACATGTATGATGTATAAACTGTAAACTAAGCACAAGGTGCTTGAACTTGTTAGAATCGATGCAAGCTAGAAACCATATGAAAGATGAAACCAATATCACTCTGCCAAATTAAAAGGGTGCCCTAACAAATGTATTTGACCAAATTAGAAGCAATACATGGCAACAGGCTAGAAATAATCTGCAATATGCAATGAATAAAGGTGACTCATCGTAAGTGATTGATGCAGGATACAGAAGAGAGGTAGTTTCATGTAAGAACAAGGTTAACACATAGATGTAGTGTGTACCAAAAATAGGAAGGCATGTCATATTCACAGGTATAGTGTGTAAACAAAGCAGATGCAATTTACCCTAATTAGAAGCATTACAAGCTAGACACCGTATGAAACATGCAACCACATATCACACTACGAAGTTAGAGCAAGCACCTGTGATGGTGGTGTAGGGGAAGTGCGGTCTTAAGGTACAGAGTTATGTTCAATATCTTCATTTAGGCTTGCTGTTTCTTGAGAATCATGTGGAGAGGATGAAATTGCATTCTTTATAAGAGTATTGCGTCTCATATTAACCCACGCGCGTGACTGTCTCATCATAAGCGATAGACGCAGGATACACAAGAACAATAGTTTGATGTAAGAACATGGCGTGATAGGCATATGTAGTATGTACCAAAAATAGGAAGGCGTGTCATATTCACATGTATAATGTGTAAGCTAAGGAGATGCAATTTAACAAATTAGGAGCATTGATGAGGGATACACAAGAAAAGTGCCTTATCATAAGATATAGTATGTACCAAAAACAGGAAAGCGTGTCATATTCACATGTATCATGTGTAAGCTAAGCAGATGCAGTTTACACTAATTAGGAGCAATACGAACTAGACACCATATGCAACATGCAACCAGATATCACACTGCCAAGTTAGAGCAAGCACCTTGGATGGTGGAGTAGGGGAACGGAGACTTGGACCATGTAATGCACTATCAGTACAAGGAGAATCGGTACAGATGCTCCGTTTATGTTGTTGCAGAGGACCACCATCATCGCCTTCCTTACTCTTTTCCTTCCTCTTTCTTGATTTTGCCTTTTCAAGCCAAACCCACAAGAAAAAGGAATAAAATTTGCTCTTCAGAACTCATTGATGCATGATACTGACAAACACTACTTTCATGTAAGACGAACACTACATTTCACACTGCCAAGTAAGAGCAAGCACCTGTGGTGGTGGTGTGGGGGAATTGCGGTGATCAACTAGAGAGCTACGTTGACTATCTTCATTTAGCCATGCTGTTTCTTGAGAATCATGTGGGGAGGATGACACTGCACTCTCAAAGGTATAATGTGTAAAGTAAGAATATGCAATTTAACCAAATTGGAAGCAATAAGTTAAAGCAAGCACCTGGGATGGTTGTGTGTGGCAATTGAGATCATCAACTGCAGAGCTAAGTTTACTGTCTCCAACTGCTGACACTGCACCCGTTAGAGCGCACGAACGCTTAGTGCTTATCTTCGAATTACACTGGAGCGACTTCTGTCTTTTCTTTTCTGCATTCATCAACACTGCGTCAGAGTCTGAAATACCCATGCATAAAAAACAATAGTGTGAGTATGGGTGAAGTGTGTGCACAATTAGTACAGGGTAAAGGTAGCAGATAGCAGGTCGGTGAGAAATAAATGACGGGAGACATATGATAGCTCAACAACATGCATGGCACGCTAAATTACTACATGATTCTATGAAAATAACAGTCGACTGAAAGCAAATAGGTCAGTCCATTTTTTCTGCACCATCCGATGTACAAAGAACAGGCAGATCACCTTCATCTACCTCCAGCGAGTCTGTGTTGACGATCTTCCTCGAAATGCCAGCGACCACCGACCCAGTATTCCTCCCCTGCCTACGCCCTCCCCTCGACCTCACCGCACCGCCGTGCTTGGCACCGCCCCCCCGGCTATCCATTCAAGCCCCACCGACCTCCAGATCAGGCGCAAGCAGCTCCTGCGCCCCACACCCCTATGATAGACACCGATGCGCCGCTTCCCCGGGGAATAGGCGGACTAGGTGCTCCGCGCACCTAAGCGGGTGCTGCTTCTTTTAATTGGGTTCGACTGACCCTGAATTGAAATCCAGGCGGGCTACTGACCTCTAGCAAAGGTGAAATAGTAAAAGGGAGGAAACCTTGTGCATTTAGTATCACGAAGAAGATGCAGTAAGAAGCGCTCAACTAGTTTCTTTCGTGGGATGAATACGGTGTGAGCAGAGATGTAAGATTTGCTTGAATAAGGGAAGAGGAGTACCTCTTTCTGCTGGCAGTGTTGTGTCCTCCTTCTGTTTTCCCGACGATCTTCTTGTTGTTTGCCGGAAACCAGAAGTTGTGGAGGACGGTGCATCCTTGGACGAACCCATGGCCAAGTTGTTGAGTGTGGTGCGGTGGCCGTCTGTCGGCGGTGGGGAAGCAGATCCGATGCGTCGAACAACGGCGTAGCGGGAACAGCTCCGGTGCGGTGGACGGTTGCGACAGTGGAGCCGCAGCAGTGAGGCGCAGGATGGCGAGGTCGGAGTGGTTCTGGTACGGCACACGTCGGCGTCGGCATCGTGGAGGCAGCTCTGCCTCGGCTTCAGCTGCTAAGTCCTTGAGGGCGTTGCGGTTGCGGTTGCGTTGGACGATGATGTCGGGGTACCGGCTCCGGTGTGATGGAGGAGGGCGACGGTGGATTGGCCGCTATGGGGTGGAGGATGGAGGAGGTTGGGGTTTCACGGCTGGTGGAGAGGGTGTTTTTGCGCCCACGGAGTATGAATGGGGAAATGGAGGGAGGCGGGGATCTAAGGGGGGACAATGTTTCGGTTTGAGACGCGCTTGTTTGAAATTTGGGGAAAGTTACAAACTTTCCCCCCATCTAAAATTTCGGACATATTGCGGGTTGGGGGTAGGACAGTCATGTCAGGTGTCCCAAATGTGGGCGGGATAGATTTCGGCCGTGCACATGGGTAGGCGCCCATGGCGTATGAATGCTTCTCTGGCGTCTTGGTGAAGTTACAAACCTACCGCGGTTTAGACCTTTGGACATCGGGCCGATAGGCTACACGGGCCAGAGTCAGGACAGCAATTTCCTACCACCAAAACATTAGTCTCGCCTAGTTTCGGGTGACCAGGGGCCTATTTGGTGCTTCATTCAGGGCCTCTTTGATTCACAGGATTGTCAAAATGAAGGAATAGGAAAAATGCAGGAATAGGGTGACATGTCCCATAGTATCCTACAGGATTTGAAAGAATGTTTGATAGCATAGGAAAAATAAAGGAATTCTACAAAGAGGTTTGAGTGGATGGAAATTTTCCTCCAAAATGTAGTACAAATGGATCATATGGAAAAATTCCTAAGGATGCCAATCCTACTAATCAAACGAGCATCACAGGAAAAATTCCTAAGGGTTTAAATCCTCCAAAAATCCTATGCAATTCCTTTGAATCAAAGGAGCCCTCAATATTTGGGAGCAGAAGCATTTAACGTTTTCGGTTCTCTTGAATTGAACTTTCAGGATTTTTCAAACTTCACAAATCTTTACTCTTGAAAATCCTAAAGCTACGATTATTTTGGAATGGAGGGGGTACATTTGAATATACATTGTACACGAGTATATATTAAAAAATATGCAACTTACCTCAGTTCATGCATGGTTCCAGATATAATCTCCTTGGTTGAAAAAAAGTTAGATATGCGTATGAATATATATAGCATGTTCAAACTAACAACAAAGGTTGATGCCCCCTTTTACATCTGATTTACAAATGCCATTATCTCGGGTTCAAATAGATGAATGCACTTCCTATGAATTCGAATCTTCGAAACCCCCTTTATGTTGAATTCGACATGTATTCTATTTCGTAGCTAGCAATTTGGAATGTATCCATGCAAGTGACAAATGTATAAAGTGGTTCACACTAACAACATGGAGTGCACTAATTAATGTTTAGATATGAATTGCAAAAGCATCCATTGCCTGTATTTCAAACCGCTCTCACTCTATGGATCGATAATATGAAATAAACACATGCACATGCTAGAATTCAATTGCAGTTGA